>NC_064614.1:738248829-739558134 GCF_023898315.1 Schistocerca nitens | reverse complement strand
ACTGAATAGCATATTTCATGACAGGTGGATTGGTTGTCGAAGCACCATACCACGGCCCGCACATTCACTGGATTTGACGTCCCCGGATTTCTTTCTGTGGGGAAAGTTGAAGGCTATTTGCTATTGTGATCCACCAACAATGCCTGACAACATGCGTCAGCACATTGTCAATGCATGTGCAAACATTACGGAAGGCGAACTACTCGCTGTTGAGAGGAATGTCGTTACACCGGAGATACATGTTTCACATTGGAACAACCGAAATAAAATGTTCAAACGTACCAACGTTCTGTATTTTAATTTAAAAAACCTACCTGTTACCAACTGTTCGTCTAAAATTGTGAGCCATATGTTTGTGACTATTACAGCGTCATCTATCACAAAGCAAAAAAAAGTGGTCCAACTAAAACATTCATATTTCTCTACGTACTACACAAATATGTAATTAAAAATGGGGGTTCCTATTTAAAAAAACGCAGTTGATATCCGTTTGACCTATGGCAGTGCCATCCAGCGGACCAACCATAGCGCCATCTGGTTTCCCCCTTCAAGCTAGACAAGTTTCGTTCTTTGTAGTTTTTTTGTTTGACGCTTATTGCGTGAGATATTTGGACCGGTCACGATGAATGGACCACCCTGTATATAGAGTGCTATGTAGGAATGTCAGACAATGTTTTGAATCAGCATTAATTAGTAAGCATATTCATAAATTATTATGTTTGGTCAGAAATTGACATGCATGACACTAAGTAAACATGTGCAATTGTACAATGTGATCATAAATAGGTAAGTAAATGATAAGCTAACAGCCAAGCTAGGCACCATGCGTCGGTAATGGAGAATGTGTTAAAAACAGTACTTGAATTAAAAGTTTGGAAAGGGGCCACTGCCGTGAGGGCAAGGAGTTGTAATACAGTACTTATCAGCATGTGGGCCATTACAGTAGTGAGCACTCAAGAGCGTGGACGGTTTGTGTTTTGAAGGCAGGTACTATATAGGAGGAGGAGAAAAAAGTATAGGCATATAAGGAATAAAGAATTAACTAATGAGTTGTAGGTAAGTAAATGAGACAGTCTTCTTTTTCTTGTACTGTATCTTTGGCCTGCATCAGCACAGGGTCTGCACAGTTTATCAACAAATTTGGCATGGCTAATTTAAGGAGTGGCCACCCCTTCCTGTTGCCATGTAATGTGTGTATCCCAAATGTCTACATGTGTAGTGTTATTCACATGAAGCTGAGTGGAAGTTTTCTAAATGTTTGTGAATCTTGTAATTGAGGTGGTACTTAGATACCAGCCCAGTATTCATCTAGTGGGGTATGGGAAACCATCTAAAACCCACATCCAGACTAGCTGGCACACCAATCTTTATCACTGATCTACCTGGCAGATTCGATCTGGAGCTAGCAAACACCGCTCCCAAAATGGCACCTTAACAGGCACATCTATCTAGGTGGGTAAGTAAAAACAATGGTAAAAGAATATGGAATTGAAGAGAGCTGAATCAGTAATGCACAACTGTAATGGAAATTCATGGATGGAACAAGAAGTAAAAGAGGAGGAAGGTAACCACTCACCTGTAGTTGACTGATGTGGTACCTCCACACATGTAACAGAAAACAGTATTCACAACCACACAGACACCCAAATTTACACTAGTGTGGCTGCAGTGAGACTGGTAACTGATACTTTTTATAGAGAGCAGTTGGCTGGGCTGATGAAGGTGGGGAGGGGGTAGAGAAACATGCATGAGGTAAGGAGGGAGTAGTGTGAGGCAGGTCTTTTGACTTATGATTCAGCAGCTACATGGCAAGACAAAAGGAAATCAAAGGATTGAGCATAAAAGAGGATTGAGTATACAAGAGCATTTCGACCCTCCCCCCCACTCCTCCTCTACCCTCCCCACTCCTCCTCCCTGTCTCTCTCTCTCTTATATGTTCTACTCTCTGAACTTCTTTTGAATCGTGCAGCCACTGATTCATCTGGTGGAAGACCTGTCTTACACCATACTTTGCTACCTTGTTCCCACCTCCATCAGCCTGATAACAGCTCTCATTAACTGATGATAATGTCTCGCTGTGGCTGCAGGAGTGTAGGTGTGCAGGTGTGTGTTTTGCTAGGAAAAGAGCAAGAGCTTGAAAACTGGTGAGAATCTTGCTTTCTGTTATGTGTGTCTATGAGGCACATACCGTATTTACTCGAATCTAAGCCGCACTCGAATCTAAGCCGCACCTGAAAAATGAGACTCGAAATAAAGGAAAAAAACATTCCCGAATCTAAGCCGCACGTGAAATTTGAGACTCTAAATTCAAGGGGAGAGAAAAGTTTCAGGCCGCACCTCCAAATCGAAACAAAGTCAGTCCATTGTAATACGAGACACAATTTAGGTCGAATGAATGACGATACAGCTACAGTAGTTTGGTTCGAGTCGTAAGCTTAGCAGTTGAGCTTTACCAGGTAGCCACTGCTATGCGTCAGGCGCTCCATCCGTATTCATACGGGTACCCTTCCTTTTTCACGTGCTTTGTCCGGTTTGAATCGATTGCTTATTTTGCTTTGATCTGATAAGTGCTATTTTCTTTGTTATAGGAGTTTATGTCACTCTAAGCTGAAAATGCATTACTGTACTGTGTCATGCATTGTTTGTCGCATTCTGATAGTGCGTGTTTACCGCCTGTCACTGCTCACGGCACGGCTCGCTTTTGTGCGCGCTACCGCAGCTTACAATAAAAAAAGAAAGAGAGGAATTGTCTTATTAGCGAAGCAATGGCAAGAGATTGCTATTTGCTGTTACCTACACTGCTGCTTTCTTTGATAATGATCAACAAGAACCAAATAATAGACTGCGTATAATAGAACATGTTCTGAACGAGAGTTAAGCGAAAATTTTTCTCCGTTTGAAAATCTTTGCGGCTGCTTCTTTAGTACATCAAATTCTGCACAGAAATTAGTCTTAGATTTAAAAATCTAGTCAGTTGCCGTGCTTGCTTCATTTCCGACTATCACTAATAGGCATAAGAATAATACGAATATAAACATGACACGATACGTATATTCTTCCGCGTTTGCTATTGTCTCGCTATAGTTTCGTAGTTTATTAGGCAGACAGGATTTAAATGAGATAGCAGCAAACGCGAAAGAATACATGGCAAAATATTTATATTCGTATTCTTTCTTATGGTGCAGAGCATACTGCATGTGATTCACATTTCTTCAGGTTCCTATTAGCAACCATCTCTTCTCACAGGTAGGAAAAAATTCAGAACGTAGAGTTGGCCACATTGACAAACATCCCTAACAGTCTCGCCAGTCGGATTTTCGTAGTACATTGAAATTCTGCTACATTCGAAGATGACCAATATGGAATTTGTATTTACTTCGTTGGATAATGTATGAAAATGCAGTGGTCAAAACTCTGGGCGGAGAAAAAAAGCTCGTCTTCCACCTTTTTTTTTTTTTTTTTAATTTATTTACTGATGCAGAGGTTTTGGCGCCAATATTTATCTTTGTGCCTACAAAGCATGCCTGTGTAGCACTACATATATTTGACGGCAGAAGTTAGTTGTGGCGGCACCTACCAACATTTTTCAGAACTTCCGCTTGCTTTGCACTCGATTCTAAGCCGCAGGCGGTTTTTTGGATTACAAAAACCGGAAAAAAAGTGCGGCTTAGATTTGAGTAAATACGGTACCTATCCACAACAAGTAAGTGGTTGCCTTTCCTTTATTTTTATGCATTATGACATTTCTCTCTTAACTGCTCCTGATACAAGTGAAATAATCATGATATAATGAAGATGTCAAATAAAGGGAAAAACACCACTGACTCAAATACATGATCAAAGCCAGATGGACACAAAGGAGGACAGAATACAGAAATTAACATTTGTGAAAACAGAACAAGAGAGGAATTCCACATCACCTCCCTGGTTATTAACAATAATAGATTACATCAATAGTGTATCAGCATGGCATGTAGAGGATCTTTCATGAGGAAGCTATATTGAGAAATTTTGGTTAAATATTTTAGACCTGTTTTCAGTCTCTTAACACCTTGCTATTTTTCTTTTCCCTCTTGGAGAGCAACAATATAAATAATTCAACAAATTCAACTTCTTGTTAATGCATATTTTGTAAACTTTCGTATTTGCCTATTCTGCTACAAAACAATATTTTAAATTAAGATCTAAGAACTGCATTGGTCAGAGAACAAAATGCCTGCAACCAACTGAACTGGAAGACTTAAACAGTGTTCTGTCATGACTGAAATAGGTTAATTACTTGTCATTATCAGAATAGAAGTTTCATAACCTTTATACTACAATACAGAATTTTTCCGATTACAAATCATTTGCTAGACTGTGTTGAACTACTGCAGGCAGTGCACCACCATCTGAGGAACAAGCTCAACCTTCGAAACAATGCACAAGGCATGTGTTGCCCTTGAAAATCACAAGAGCTGAGAACAAGTTTCTAGTGTAACTGGGCTTTTCTCGTAATTTTATTGTTGCCCTTTGTTTTTATTCACAATACCCTGCATATTAATACTGTAACCTTTTGCGAGCACACAAATGTATTTGTAACCTTCAGCTGTGGTACAGAAGTCCTGTTACTCACAGCAAATGTGTGATATGGAAACAGATTTGTAAGTCATTGTACATTACAACTCAACACCTCGATCCACATTGTTTTTACTACCTGACTAGGTTGCCAAACACAGAAAGATAAATAGCCTACGTGCATATAGAACAGCATGTGTTTACTGCATATATAAAAACAAAGTATTTGTCAAACTGGGAACATCGCTCTTGTCACATTGGAAGATGACAGTGCCCACATCATATTCATCATGAAAATATAGAAGAATGGGCAACAATGAGTCACACAGAATGTTGAAATAACCTAAATGAGTGGGCCCACATCATGATCCAAAGAGCTCTCATTAACCATCACAGAAATATCTCCAGTCTCACCTACATCATCTAACACAGAGTTAAATTCCTAGGTGGGCCTTTTATTTTCTGAAAAGAGGGAAAATTGTGACATGCTGAACCATATTAGGCACCTCCTGTAAGCTGCTCTCTAGACTGTGTTATTTTACTTGCAGAAGACATGGAGATTTATGTGCTGGTGTCACCAATTGCCTTTAGCAAGGTAGTAGACTCCAAATGTCCATTCCTGCAGTTTTCTTTGTGATTGTTGATTATAATCTGGTTGAGATGGACTTGCATTCATTCACTGATGGTAACAATTCCTGTGAGGTTTGAAAATGATTGTCAATGATAAGGCCTGATGCTCGTCTCTGATTCCTGTTAGTTAGGTTCCTATTATGGTCACTTTTCTTATGCTGTGTTACACGGCTGATGGTGGTACACCACTCCTTGTACAAATGCTGGACAGTCCATATTGATACACCAACAAATCTGGCAACTCCATTCATGGTGTGCTCCAAACACAAGGCTCCTCCTGCTATTCTGTCAAGTCTCCATGTTAATTTTACTGCTCTGATACCATACAACCAACTGGCACTTCCATGTATCACTTCACTGCCATGGCAGTCAGCAATAGAGGGTCAAATGACTGCCTGGTGATAGTTCTGCAACCAGGCACCCATAGGTGGAGCTGACCCACACGCAGCCAGGCTATGGCATATTTGATCATATTACATCGGCTGGGAACCTGTGAGTAAGGCTGGCCGAGTGGGTAGTGCTGGTGCAGAATGTTTGCAACAAGGTGCCCGGTAGGTACTCTACTCAACCTGTGCCTACCCACGATTGAGCTAATGGCTGCCTGACAGTGCTACACCCTATGGGACATTGTTGGAACAGTTTAACGAGTAATACTTGAAAGTGAAAAGTGTGTTCTTGCAAATGAGGTGACTAATATTTTATCTGGTGAGGTTACATTTAAATAAAAACGATTAAGGAAACCAGTTTTGGTTTAGTTTAGGAAACCCATTCCTTCTGAATATAATTAAAATAATAAATACAAAACCAATAAAAAATTTAAAAAAAATGATAGTAAAAAATAGACTTAGGGAGGGGTGGTAGAGGGATTGTATGTCAATGGAGGCTGAGTCCAGAAGGGTGATGCAACACAATAGTATATACACAGTTCAGGGAAACTAGGGGTGGGATTACGACTATATCCTTTGAATCATGCTGTAGGGCATAGTCAGCAACTAGGTACAGGGTATCCCAAAGGCAGATAACCCCCATGTATGTTCATCCACACAGTCAGTTTGATAGCATACTCCCCCTTTTTCTTTTAATTATCAACAGTTTTCATTTTTAATGTCTTTTTAATTACTCTTCTTATGAGTTTTCCTATTGTCACTCCTGCCTCCCTCCCTCTCCCTCCTCTGATTAGTGTCTTTCCCCAATTCCTTTTCTGCATAGTTCTTAGTTGTGCTATTATTCTTTTCCTCTTAATCAATTTTTATTTCCCACTCTGTCCTTATTTTCAGCCTGAAGCACAGTGCTTTTCAGTGAAATATATTTGACATGATCTTTCTCTGATGCCTCTGTACCAGCTATCTCTCTCACAATAGCTGATTCCCTCTTATCCTGGAGTCTGACTGACCTGCCCTTCCTTTTTATCTTCTACAGCCTGTCCCTCTGTCTATTTACCTTTTACATCCTGACCCTCTTTCCTCCACAAGGAAGGAACTAATAACTTTGAAAGCTGTAACAGCTTCAGGCACTTTGTTTTTATATAAGCAGCATTAAAATTCCACCTCTTGAAGGTAAAAACTGGGGAGCAAGTTGATAAATGAAGTGAGACTTTTGGTAGGAACGTATGTGTTCCATAATGTTCAAATTTGCTTCTACTTTATTATACCATCCCTATATTTGCTGGCCTTCATTGTAGACTATGTGGCCTTTTTCATTTCTCATTGAGTCTCTTCTCTTCAATTGATCTGATAAGTATTGTATCTTACAACTTGTTAGCAATTATGTAGAAAAACCAGTTTACAGTCTCAGATCTACTATTGAAAAAGTGTGAACTGACACACATTCCTGAATTAGCAATCCTTACAAAAATAGTGAAGGGAGGCAAAAATTTAATAGTCATGGGTGACTGGAATTCGATAGTAGGAAAAGGAAGAGAAGGAAACTTAGTATGTAAATATGGAATGGGAATATGGAATGGGAGTAAGGAATGAAAGAGGAAGCCATCTGGTAGAATTTTGCACAGAGTATAACTTAATCATAGCTAACACTTGGTTCAAGAATCACGAAAGAAGGTTGTATACGTGGAAGAAGCCTGGAGATACTGGAAGGTTTCAGATAGATTATATAATGGTAAGACAGAGATTTAGGAACCAGGTTTTAAATTGTAAGACATTTCCAGGGGCAGATGTCTCTGACCACAATCTATTGGTTATGAACTGTAGATTAAAACTGAAGAAACTGCAAAAGGGTGGGAATTTAAAGAGATGGAACCTGGATAAACTGACAGAACCAGAGGTTGTAGAGAGTTTCAGGGAGAGCGTAAGGGAACAATTGACAGGAAAGGGGGAAAGAAATACAGTATAAGAAGAATGGGTAGCTTTGAGAGATGAAATAGTGAAGGCAGCAGAGGATCAAGTAGGTAAAAAGACAAGGGCTAATAGAAATCATTGAGTAACAGAAGAGATATTGAATTTAATTAATGAAAGGAGAAAATACAAGACTGCAGTAAATGAAGCAGGCAAAAAGGAATACAAACGTCTCAAAAATGAGATTGACAGGAAGTGCAAAATAGCTAAGCTGGGATGGCTAAAGGACAAATGTAAGGATGCAGAGAGGGGTAAGCTAGATAATGCCTACAGGAAAATTGAAGAGACCTTTGGAGAATGAATATAAACAGCTCAAATAGAAACCCAGTTCTAAGCACAAAAGCGAAAGCAGAAAGGTGGAAGGTGGAAGGAGTATACAGAGGGTCTATACAAGGGCAATGTTCTTGAGGATAATATTATGCAAATGGAAGAGGATGTAGATGAAGATGAAATGTGAGATATGATACTGTGTGAAGAGTTTGACAGAGCACTGTCAAAACAAGGCCCCTGGACTAGACAACATTCCATTAGAACTACTGATAGCCTTGGGAGAGCCAGCCCTGACAAAACTCTACCATCTGGTGAGCAAGATGTATGAGACAGGCGAAATACCCTCAGACTTCAAGAAGAATATAATAACTCCAATACCAAAGAAAGCAGGTGTTGACAGATGTGAAAATTACCGAACTATCAGTTTAATAAAGCCACGGCTGCAAAATACTAACACGAATTCTTTACAGACAAATGGAAAAAACTGGTAGAAGCCGACCTCGGGGTAGATCAGTTTGGATTCCGTAGAAATGTTGGAACACTTGAGGCAATACTGACCCTAGTACTTATCTTAGAAAATAGATTAAGGAAAGCAGGCAAACCTACGTTCCTAGCATTTGTAGACACAGAGAAAGCTTTTGACAATGTTGACTGGAATACTTTCTTTCAAATTCTAAAGGTGGCAGGGGTAAAATACAGGGAGAAAAAGGCTATTTACAATTTGTACAGAAACCAGATGGCAGTTATAAGAGTCGAGGGGCATGAAAGGGAAGCAGTGGTTGGGAAAGGAGTGAGACAGGGTTGTAGCCTATCCCCAATGTTATTCAATCTGCATATTGAGCAAGCAGTAATGGAAATAAAAGAAAAATTCGGAGTAGGAATTAAAGTCCACGGAGAAGAAATAAAAAATTTGAGGTTTGCCGATGACAATGTAATTCTGTCAGTGACAGCAAAGGACCTGGGATAGCGTCTTGAAAGGAGGACATAAGATGAACATCGAAAAAAGCAAAACGAGGATAATGGAATGTAGTCGAATTAAGTCGGGTGATGCTGAGGGAATTAGATTAGGAAATGAGACACTTAACGTAGTAAATGAGTTTTGCTATTTGGGGAGCAAAATAACTGATGATGGTCGAAGCACAGAGGATACAAAATCTAGACTGGTAATGGCAAGGAAAGTTTCTGAAGAGAAATTTGTTAACATTGAGTATAGATATGAGAGTCAGGAAATCGTTTCTGAAAGTATTTGTATGGGGTGTAGCCATGTATGGAAGTGAAACATGGATGATAAATAGTTTGGACAAGAAGAGAATAGAAGCTTTTGAAATGTAGTGCTACAGAATAATGCTGAAGGCTAGATGGGTAGATCACATAACTAATGAGGAGGTATTGAATAGAATTGGGGAGAAGAGGAGTTTGTGGCACTACTTGACAAGAAGAAGGGACCGGTTGGTAGGACATGTTCTGAGGCATGAAGGGATCAACAAATTTAGTATTGGAGGGCAGCGTGGAGGGTAAAAATCGTAGAGGGAGACCAAGAGACGAATACACTAAACAGATTCAGAAGGATGTAGGTTGCAGTAGTTACTGGGAGATTAGAAGCTTGCGCAGGATAGAGTAGCATGGAGAGCTGCATCAAACCAGTCTCTGGACTGAAGACCACAACAACAACAACAAAATTATGAAAAGGATAGTTGATACTCACCATACAGAGGAGCTGCTGAGTCGCAGACAAGCACAAGAAAAAGACTGTCCCAAAATGAGCTATCAGCCAACAGGACCTTTGTCGAAAACACACACACACACACACACACACACACACACACACAAATTATTGCATGCAACTCACATGCCCATGACCATCGTCACTGGCAGCTGAAGCCAAGTCTTACAACACTTGTACAATTATATTAGAAGTACACTGCTTAGTTTGAGTGATTATATTAGAAGTACACTGCTTAGTTTGAGTGCTCTTATTTTTATGATAGGCCTATTTCAACTGAATTGGTACATAATTCCTAATTTTATAGGTAATTATTAAATAGCTAGCATTATTGTACATGGTTTTGACATCTAGGCAGTATCAGTGGTTCTGTTATTGTCTTATTTGATTGTTGAATACATTCCTTTGGTATTATTTGAGTAATTATGGTTGGTTATCACTTTATCTGGCTCATTACTTTATGTGGTTGTCAGATTATATTCTGTACAGCAGTATTTTCGTGACAGCTTATTTGACAGTTAATCCAGCAATGTTATCGGCAGTTCTATTTATCATTGCTGCTGTTTAGGCATTGATCTTTGCTACTGTTATAATTTTTCTTTTTCTGTGTTTTAGGTAAAACAAATGTCACCAAAGAACCCGATGCTGAAGCCAATAGCAAATTTGTCAACAAGTGGTCATGAAAGCCTTAACAATTTTGTTCTATTAACTCAGAAATATAGTTATACACAGTACGTATACTCAAAAATAGTCACAAAAACTGTAGGCACATTTATCCTGTTGCGACACTAGTCGGTCGATTCCATCCTTGAACAAGCTAGTAGGCTGCTTTCAGATCCAGGCCTGGATCAGTCACACACTTCGTCGTCCACTGCAAATCGATGTGTGCGAATAGCTTGTTTTAGAGGTCCAAACACATGGAAGTCACATGGTGAAAGGTCGAGGCTGTACGTTGGATGTTGCATTTCCAGTGTGATGACACAATGAGCCCGTCTAGGACAAGTATTGTCTTCCAGCAACTCGCAACCCTCAAAGAATCATTTGCGCCATTCCACAACACTTTAAAGACTCAGACTGTATGCACTCACCGTACACAGTCTTCATCTGTCGTTACATATCACGGCCTCCAACTCCCTCTGCTGCCAAAAATCTAATCACTCCCCATTGTTCCTGCTTACTCACCTGCGTGTTCTGTAGTGGATGATATTGTGTGACCACCTTCTCTTCGGCGTGAAAGCACACTGGCACTATGCAACATCAGATGGTGTGTACGCGTCAGCATTTCTACCAATACATGGTGCTACCATACCCGCAGTTACATGGTGCCACCTTAGTGTAAGGCAAAGGTAGATGCACTGACCAGGTTTCATCTGAATGAATCTTATATAATAAATGAATTTTTTTTATAATTTTCTTAGTTATTACTTCTGGGAGATGAAGAAGCTTGCACAGGATAGAGTAGCATGGAGAGCTGCATCAAACCAGTCTCAGGACTGAAGACCACAACAACAACAGTTATTACTTATTCGATTTATTATTTGTGTGTTGTGTGTCTAAATGATATTGCTGATACTGACATGTAAGCCATTTTCATAGATGAATTTTGGTATAGGCTGTGTTCAGTTCTATTTATTCATTTGTATTACGTTGTAAGTGGAATTAAACATTTCTTTCTTGTTATTTTTGTGCTATATGTTCCTTTTAATTTTCGTAGGTGCATCTCTATCCGCTTGTTGCCAGTTTTTCAGAAATGCTGGAATCTCTGTTGTTGTGAATTTAGCCATAATGTAATATCTGGTTGTCTCGCATTATTTGTTTTTATGTATCTATTCATTGTCCTAGTACAATCAAACAATGGAAAATCTAGGATGGAATGTAACAATATTATGAAAAGCAAAGTTGCTACTCACCGTATAATGGAGATGCCGAGTCGCAGATAGGCACAGCAAAAGACTGTCACAAATAAAGCTTTTGGCTATTAAGGCCTTTGTCAACAATAGCTGCAGACACACACACACACACACACACACACACACACACACACACACACACACACACAACTGCAGTCTCAGGCAACTGAAACCACACTGCGAGCAACAGCACCAGTGCATGATGGGAGTGGTGACTGGGTGAGGGTAAGGAGGAGGCTGGGGCAGGGAGGGGGAGGATAGTAGAGTGGGGGTGGTTGACAGTGAAGTGCTGCAGGTTAGATGGAGAGCAGGGGATAGATGGGGGGTGAGGGGGAGTGGCGGAAAAGGAGAGAAGTAAAAACACTGAGTGTGATGGTGGAATGATGGCTGTGTAGTGCTTGCTGGAATGGGAACAGGGAAGGGGCTGGGTGGGTGAGGACAGTGACTAACAAAGGTTGAGGTCAGGATGGTTACGGCAATGTAGGATGTATTGCAGGGAAAGTTCCCACCTGTGCAGCTCGGAAAAGCTGGTGTTGGTGGGAAGGGTCTGTATGGCACAGGCAGTGAAGCAGTCATTAAAATGAAGGATGTCATATTTGGCAGTGTGTTCAGGAACAGGGTGGTCCACTTGTTTCTTGCCACAGTTTGTTGGTGGCCATTCATGCGGACAGACAGCTTGTTTGTTCTCATGGCCATATAGAATGCAGCACAGTGGTTGCAGCTTAGCTTTTAGATCACATGACTGATTTCGCAGGTCGCCCTACCTTTGATGGGATTGGTGATATTCGTGACCGGACTGGAGTAGGTGGTGGTGGGTATGAGCCATGAGGTAAGGGAAGCAGGGGCCATCTAGAGGAATCCTTCCTAAACACATAGAATCCTAAACCCCTCACTTGTTTCAGATTAACTGATGACATCTTTCCTATCTGGATTGAGGGGGAGGACACCTATCCACATTCATCCAGAACCTTTGCTACACCTGGTCCAATTCAACCCAGCAGGCCACCTTCCTAGATGTTGACTCCACCTCAAATATGGCTACATCAGTACCTCTGTCCATGTCAAACTACTAACCACCAGCAATACCTCCAGTTCGACAGCTACCATTCATTCTATACCAAGAAGTTCCTTCTGTACAGCATAGCCACCAGTGGTCGTTGCATCTGCAGTGACGAGAGTCCCTCTCAAAATACATCGAAGGTCTCACTGAAGCCTTCACAGACTGTAATTATCCTCCCAACTTTGTACAAAAACAAATGTCCCATGCCTTATCTTTCCAGTCTCCCACCATCTCCCAAAGACCCACCATCCGGTCACAGAGGAGCATTCCCAGTACCATCCAGGACTGGAGCAACTGAATTACATTCTCTGCCAGGGTTTCGACTACCTTTCGTCATGCCCTGAAATGAGAAATGCCCTGCTCACTATCCTTCCCACCCCTCCCACAGTGGTATTCCGCCCTCCACCGAACCTACACAAAATACTCGTAAATCCTGTAATAGACCTAGATGCAAGACTTGTCCCATACATCCTCCCACAATCAACTACTACAGTCCGGTCACGAACATCACCTATCTCGTCAAAGGCAGAGCTATCTGTGAAACCAGTCATGTGATCTACAAGCTAAGCTGCAACCACTGTGCTGCATCCTATGTGGGCATGAGAACCAACAAGCTGTCTGTCCGCATGAGTGGCCACCAACAAACTGTGGCCAAGAAACAAGTTGACCACCCTGTTGCTGAACACGCTGCCAAACATGACATCCTTCATTTCAATGACTGCTTCACAGCCTGTGCCACATGGATCCTAACCACCAACACCAGCTTTTCTGTTTTGCACAGGTGGGAACTCTCCCTGCAACACATGCCACGTACCCGTAACCCTCCTGGCCTCAACCTTTGTTAGTCACTGTCCTCACCTATTCAGCCCGTTCCCTGTCCCCATTCCAGCACTACACAGCCATCATTCCACAATCACACTCAGTCTTGTTACTTCTCTCCTTTTCCATTACTTCCGCCCCCTCCCCACTGCCCTCCGTCTAACCTGCAGCACTTCGCTGTGCGCCACCCACACCATACTATCCCTCCCCCTCCTCACCACTACCCAATTGCCACTCCAATCATGCACTGGTGCAGCTGCTCCTAGAGTGGTTTCAGCTGCCTGAGATTGCAGTTGAAAGTGTCAGTTGCATTTGTGTGTGCGTGTGTGTGTATTGTTGACGAAGGCCTTAATGGCCAAAAGCTTTGTGAAAGTCTTTTTCTTGTGCCTATCTGCGACTCAACATCTTCGTTATGGTGAATAGCAACATTCCTTTTCGTAATATTGTTACATTGGGCTGGTACATAATTTTAATGAAGTTTCTTTATTTATGGTTTGTGTTCAGGTTGATTTACTCATTTAGTATTTTGTGTGTGTGTGTGTGTGTGTGTGTGTGTGTGTGTGTGTGTGTGTGTGTGTGTAGATTTCCATCTCTTTAGAATGTTAGGTAGCGGTCCTGTTGGTGTAGTGTAAAATATGGATATTATCTACTGTGTGTTGTTTGGCCTGTAGGTGGTGGCTAAAAATAGATGAATTTTGTTGCTGTCTTTAAAGAGTAGTGCATTACTTTTGTTAGGCATCTTTCCTAGATATATGGTTTGTATATATGTAAATTTTGGGTGCCTACATGTAGAATGTGTATTTCTCGACTGGTAGGCCATTCTTAAACATGTAGAACATGCTATGATTAATAGAATAATAAATGTACCACAAGATGCCATACAAACCGAGATTAAAATCTTACAAAAGTGGCACAACAAAATGATCGCAATCCACAAACAGTCACTCAACTACTCAGTAAACACGACAAGCCAGAACAACCAATGATATGAAAAGAAATAATGCTATGAATAACAGTAACAACACTCAATAACCATTCAAATTATCATAAAAAATTATAACAATTAAAAAGTGAGGTATGATGAGGTGTTTCTACAAGCTGCATGAAGGTGCTTTATCCACAACTACTAATTTCATGTCAGTATAGACGCATCTTCAGGTTGATATTCGTTAAATTTCCATAATGTCATTGGACAATTACAAGAGTACAAGCTTTTTAGAAGTTATCAATGTTAAAAGCCAAACCACAAGTGGGTTGTCATAATACAATTGAGTGCACCCAAAATATGCTTGTAAAAATGTACCAAGCATGATTGCTGAATGAGCCAGGCCAGGTAATACCACATGGTATATAAGATCCAGTAGACACCAACTGTATAAAACCAATGAAGTAAAACTTAAAATCTCATATAATGTGAGCACTTTGCTGGAACTCTGTAGTTGCCTATCTACATTATGGAAATATTACCATTATAAACCTGAAGATGCAGGGATACTGATCTGAAATCATCATCTATTTACTGCTTTGGGGATTTTGGATACACCTCATCATTCTTCACTTTTTAATTGTTGTAATTATTATGATAATTTTAATGGTTATTGAGTGTTGTTATTGTTAATCATAATATATATGTGAACTGTGGTTGCCCTCCCCAGAAAGCTGTTTATAAAAATAACACTCATAAAAGAAACAGCAATAAAACCAAAATTTACACATATACCAACTATACATCTAGGAAAGATAACACAATACTAAAAACCACAAATCTAAGATTCACATTCCACACAAGACACAATCTTAGAGCACAAATTCAATCGGATAAAACAAAATCACAAATAATCTCAAACCCAGAATATATAAAATTCAACACAAAGACTGTAATACATTTGGCACTGGTCAGATTGGCAGAAACCTCACCACTAGTTATCAAGAACATGTTAGAGGCAGCGACAACAATCCATCTACTTTTTTCCTCCACCTAAAGACCGAGCAGCGACACAGAAAATAATATTGAACAAGTTATCTAAATTTTACATGCAACACCAAAAGGACCAGATTAAATTATGGCTAAATTCACAAGACAGATTCAAGCAAACAATAGTGTAACCGTACAACATTACTCGGTAACCTATCAACAAGCAGATAGAAAGACACACCTATGAAAGTTGAAAAGAATGCGTAGCACAAAAATAACAAGAAAGGAATTTTCATTTCCATTTATAATTGAAAACAAAGGACTACACAGAGTCTATACCAAAATTCATCTACAAAAACACATTACAATGACAGTATCCAGCGATGTCATGTAGACAAGCAAATAATAGTTAAAACAAGTTATAACAAAGAAAATAGGTTTGCCATAATTTGTAAATAATACCAAGAGTTACAAAATACACACAATTAAAAAAAATTATACAGATATAACACACACAAAAAGAAATATTTTAACAGTAGCGAAGAGCAATACCTATGTAACAGCAATGATAAACAGAATTGCCTGTAACCGTACAACATCGCTGGATTAGCTGTCAAATAAGCTGGCATAAAAATACAGATAATAAAGTAGTAAGTCAGATAAGGTGATAACCAATCATTTTTACTCCGATAACACCAAATGAATGTAATTAACAAAAAAAATAAGACAGTTGTAGAACCACCGATGTCTCATGGATGTCAAAACCGTCAGACATATGTAAAAATGTATAACAACAAAATCTGTTTAATAATTACCTATAAAATTAGAATTAATGTACCAAAATTATGCACCATTACTTATAGATAACCTGACGATGGCAATTAATCCGAAATAGGCCTATTCTAAAAATAAAGGCAATCAAACTTGGCAGCATACTTGGAATTATACAATGTTATTAGAAGACACATACTACTCAGTGGGCCCAGAACAACATAAAAAGTTGCCCCGTAAAAAACTCTCCAAAAACGTACTTAATTTGTTGGCTTCATTTAATTTACACTATACAGAAAGCTCAGACATCTTAAAATGTCACAACCTGAAGCCAAGGAAACCTGAGGACAAAGGTAAACAAAAGATATAAAAATACAAAGGCAGAAAGATAACATGACCCCCAAACATTCAGTAAATTCTGTTTGTTTTTACTTTTTCATGGATCTTAGAGATGAAAACCATGACTTTTTTTTTTAAAAAAAAAATGGAAACACTGCTTGCAAGTTCAGAACACTCGTTGACTTTCTCTGAATACAGCTTTTGATCCAACCTTACAACATGGCAAATTATTTTACAATGAACACTTTTCATATGCTATGAACCTGTCCCTATCACTTATTTTGATGAGGAGCTTACCTTGTCAGGATGAACTGCCAGACACGCTCGACGGTAAGCTTTTTTCACATCAGCTGCTGTGACTAACTGATGCATATCAACTTTATTCCATTTTGTGTCTTCCCATAAGACAGTGTGCATAGAACACAGCAAGGCCCGGATATTGTGTGTTTTACCTTCTGTCCATTCTAAGATCTGGGAAACAATTGTTATTTGTGTTTAAATACAGCCTACCAGTTGAGGAATATGTACCACACAAATTTATTTTGTAATTTATCAAAAAATAATTGTTTACTTTAAAAATAAATTTCCACGAATAAAATTTATGATTTCTTCAGCCTTCACAAGCTAATTATTAGAGTACCAGTACTAACAGCATCTTCAACACACACAAATTAAATTAAAATGGCAGATTTGAAATGCACAAAAAAGTTAAATTTGATATTGTACTTATAACTTTGTATAAAATACGTAACTAATATGTAAAAGAAAAGGAATCACTTCTAAATCACCTTCAATTTATCTGGATCCATGTCTTTAGCAAGTTCTTCCTTCCTCATTTCATTAATTGTCCTTGGTCCAGACTCTTTCTTGGATGCAAACTCATAACCCTGACTACCTAAAAGGTCTCCAAATACATCACCAGGCTGCTTTGGTTTCCCTGCTTTCCCTGTAAATAAATGGCATTTATGTTACCAATCACTACATACAGGATACTATAACATTATTTGTTATGGAAAAGGAGAATTTATCTACCATCCACCAAAACTCGAAGTAACTTTAGTTTTTTTTAATATGTTCTGAAAACTAAAAATTCAAAAATAAAAAAAAAAAAAATGTTAATCAGTTCTCTCCAGTTTTCTGTTGCAAATATTGTTTACACTTCCTTTTTGTAACAAAAGGCAAATTTAAAGACTATGTACAACATCACAAAGTTTTAAAGCCTGTTGTGACCTTATGAACTTGTTAAACAAGTTATTTCTAACTGATCAATATACAACATGTAAGGTAATATAATTTTGTCATTAATTACAAAAAACACATAATGTAATATCTCCAAACATATTTATGCTTAAGTAACCAGCTGGTAATTTCTTCATAACTAATTAATACCTAATCTACACTATATTACTAAAACACTTTGGAACACTGATATTTTTATTGATCCTCTATGGAATAAACTGTACAGAGAACAGGGAGGTAAAAGTATACACATGGAATGGCCTGTATGAATTACAAATCTCTTGTTTACATATTATTTAATTGTAATCAATAAGAATATGAAAGAATATTAACATTTCACAGTACACCGTGAGCTGCATGTAAAAATATTAGACTATTATCAGAATGGTATTCAGGTATAGAACCCATTGACAGGGGGTTTATGCTCGAATACCGGCCTGACAAATATTTTACATGCAGCTGACGATGTACAGCAAAATGACTTAACAATTACTTACAAGCTGCAGAGCACCAAAAATACAAGATTTTCACATACACCTCTCAATTGTACAAGGTTTACAATTAAAGGAAGTTTCATCATGCCCAGAGATGTCAGGAGTAGTGAAACTGTAAAGCTAGTTAGATAATAGAGAGTTTTTGACACTCTGACAGCTTTTGTGACTAGTATGTGTTGTGTAAACAGTGCCGAAAGTCAGCTCACCTGCACTGTCTGAGAATGGGGCAAGATCTCAGATAGTCGCGCTCTGTGATTTTACACTCTCGTGATAGACAGCAACCTCCATCTCTCTAGAGTTGCTCAGCTTAGTTCTCAGACAATATAAACTACACCGGCATTACCGAGAGAGCTGAGAACACTTGGAGAATGCCGAGTGGCCATATTGCATCCCAGATGATTTGTGCTGTATGTTACAGCTTGTTGAAATATTTTTCTGAACTCACACACACATTAAATAAAAGTACCCATGGAATTACATGCCACATTTGCGGTTGCAGCACATTTCTTAGGGGGGGGGGGGGAAACCACTTGTTTTACCTCCTAGTAAACTAACAGCACGAGCAGTTAGCCTATTTCGAAAGTTTGAGACTTGCACAATGCTATGCAGCAAATGACATGTAAAAACACTATCGACATATTATATAGAATTAACAAACAAAAATACAAAAAAGAGGCTTGACCCCATTTTGATATGAGAAAGGAATGAAATATTAGCACACTATGCACTGCACCACATAAACAGTACAATGAATCACTCTACAAACATGTACTCACATTGTCGGTACAGCTGAGACAACTGATGTGATGGATACACTCTGTGAGTGAATGTCAGTGATGTGTCACAAAAAAGTAACCATAGAAGCTGCCAAGAAGTTTATTCAAGACAAAAATGTGCATTTAATTAGTTTGTACAAGGGAAGTCCTGTGTTATGGGACAGGCAGTTATTGGACTATACAAACTGAGATAAGAAGCAAAGTTCGCTGGCTGAAATAGCTACAGTTTAGTCTTGGAGGGAAGTGTGGTGGGTAAAATTCGGAGGAGGAGGAGACCAAGACATGAATACAGTAAGCAGATTTAGAAGGCTGTAGACTGCTGTAGTTATTTGGTGATGATGAGACTTGTACAGGCATGGAGAGCTGCATCAAACCAGTTTTTTTTATTGAAGGCCACAACAACAATTCAAGGACTTGGGCAAAGTAGTTTTATAACATAGATTAATTCACATCGAGGAACATGTTATGCTTGAAAGTAATCATTTTGGAACTTGGAAAATTGCCATTTGGCTTCAAGTAATACAACTGTAGCTATAATTTTACACAACAGGATATTTATTGATTACATTACTGTATTGGGTGTTGAAGAACAGATCTTCAGGAATTTACAAGTGGTTGCTGAAGTCAATACAAGTGAAATCGTTTGAATAAATGTATGTGCGGGAATGTTTCATTTGAAAATCTATAGGTACCAATATGAAACTAGTTTAATGTTGTTTTACCATAATTGTTACTTTACCTAAGAATAAATGTAGCTGATGCTAGAGATATTAGTATCACATGCAGTCTATCTTTAATGAATTTACACAAAATAGTATCTAGATTGGCAATTTTTGATACAATTATAAAGAGTATTTCTTCCATCTCCACAGCTGTCATTCTGCAAAATTTCAGTATTATTGTGAGCTTTCCATCATAAACTCTACAATTAGATTCTTCCATGCTCCAAAATTATCCTGCCACCTAATCTGCTCTTATCCAACATGAACACAGTTGTTTGCATTGTTTCTTTGGCACTAAAAGTATTAGATGTGCAGCTGCAGCCCAACACTCTTCCATGTAACCTCTTCCTTCACATACAGAAACTCTCACACTGCTGTGTTTAAACACTTCCAACATATGCTCTGGCTAGAACCTCAGACACTTACAAAAAGGACTCACAAGGAACTATCAGACAGCAACTATCAGCAAAAATTCACCTTTAGTGTAAAAAATTCTGTGGGTATTATCTGAGAGCATCAAACTGTCAGAGCAAAAATCTTTTACAAGTATCCCAGTCCTACTGCACATGCTTGATAGTAGAAAGGGCATGTAAGCTTTGTGACAGCAGCCATTGTTTTGCAGTGCTGGGATAAAATGGCAACACCAATAAGGTATTTTGTCAACTGCGATCTTTGCACAGAAGTCAGATTCCCACACACTCAGAAACAAACAATGGCAGACATTTACTTCCTATTATGCCGAATGCATACATCCAAATTATGAGAAATAGTATGATCAGACAATGTTTGAGGCAATTTAATGAAAGCCAAGCCAATGTATGTGATGAAGATGTAGTGGCTGACACATAATGTTGATGCCAGAACTTATGGAAAGTGTGTGGCAAGCAATTTTGCAGAACTGGCACAATACTGAGACCTAGTCAGTTTCTCCACATACATCATTCACTGCTGTACGAAAGTGTCAAGAACAGAGTCATACTGAGCTTTGTCGGTACTACTCAGCTCTTTCTATTGGAATTTGAAATCCACTGTTCTGTTAATTAGGTCAGCTATACCAATATTTCTGCAGTGTTTGGCACCAAGATCTCCTTATATTTTTCAAAATAAAATACAGAGATCTCATTTATGGCATCCTTAACAGTAAATTAAAATGAGCTGAAATGGACTGTTATATGTGAGATCTGTTTCCCAGTTCACTTACTGTTGTATGTCCTCAGTTGTCAGAAATTGACAAAACTCTGAAGCCTTACACCATCGTACTGAAAAGCAGCAAAATCTCCATTGCAGCTATATGAAATTAGGGCACTGTTGATGATTAACCAGTGTGATGCCTTTTTGGTAGTCGTCATTTCTTATGATGCTACTTAGACGAAATAACACTGTGACAACAGCCTACATTTACAGCCTTTGGGATGGGAAAAGTTTCTTCTTGCAGCCAGAAGATAGGAACATTGTTCTTTTGGTCAGTTTTTGCACACACTACCCATTTTGCCATGGCCTCAGTACAGCTCTGTACGCAAAGATAAGTTTTCACAAAGTGTATGTACAAGATGTGGCAGTTGACAGAGTAATACAAAAAAAATGATATCACAGCACTGGTGTGTTTCTCAGTCAAAGCCACTGGGGATGGATATGCATGTAGCATGATACACCAGAAATGAAGTAACAATCTATGCAAGTGTAGCAATTCACCAGTGAAGACCAAAATCAACCAGATAATCTACATAAAAAAATTATTGCCCATCTTCTGCAATTAAAATGATGTCATCTTGAATATTTTTACTGAAAGGTATTACACTTTTGCAAAACAATGTATGACCCCATGAAGACCTCCTTACAGCACCAACCCATGTCAAATGATTTTAATGAATTCTGGCTTCTGAAGCACTTCTACATCGCTACTCTGCAGTTCACAATTAAGTGCCTGGCAGAGCCACTACCTTCATGGTATTTATCTAAGACAGGATAATGCTGAGGTACAGACAGCAGTGATTCCATGACTTCAGAGAATGGAAGTAGACTTCAGTGATCACAAGTATACAAATGTTTGTGCACTCGCTTGACAACTGCCGTAATAATGGCAACTGCTGCATTGAGAATTGGCTAGTGATCTCCTTAAATATTTCTTACTTGTTGTATTATATATTTTCTTCATCAGACATCAGAATTTACTTTCTGGACAACTATCATATAATCAAAATCCAGTATCACTTCTGCTTGTTCCTACAGGTTTACCATCACCAGAACAATATTACATGAACCAATTTTGTTGGAACAGCTGCGTAGGCCAGTCTCTGTCTGTGGGACACGAATTTAAATTATTATAAATATGCAATGAATGGAAAGTGGAACGCAGAACTACTTTCCAGAGCTATAACCAATGTTTCATGTGACATCAAAAAGCAGCTGAAGCAAGAAACATTGTCCTTCATAGGTTGTTTTGTACAATATTTCACATAGTAATTTTTTCATTTCAGAATTTCATATTTTGGATTTGATACTAAATCTGCTTTTTGTGCAAGAGGACAAAGCCATAAACCTGTGCCACAGTAATAATAATAATAATAATAATAATAATGCTTCAGAAGCCAGAATTCATTAAAATCATTTGGCATGGGTTGGTGCTGTAAAGAGGCCCGGGAAAAGATCCCCGTGGAGGCCCGGGAAAAGATCCCCGTGGAGGCCCGGGAAAAGAATAGGCCTCCGGTATGTTCTGCCAGTCGTAAAAGGCGACGAAAAGAACAAACCACTAATAGGGCTAACCCCCCTTTTAGTGTGATTACTTGGTTCAGGACAGAACTAAAGAAGCCTCGGACAAGCGCCGTCATGGTCGGGGACAACGCTTGAACCCTATGCCCGCCTACAATGGTAATGACACTGCTAGCCAACTGGAAAATGATTTAAATCCAAATAGAGGTGTTTTGCAGGATATGCTTCCTGCAACCACCCTAGAAGGAAAACAAAGACAGAGGATGAGATGGTCAGCTGAAGTTAATCGACACCTCATGTTCTGTTACTACCAAGCAACAAACCTAGGAACCAACACAACTGGATACAGATCACAAGCATACACAACATTTATTACCAGATACCCGGAATTAAAATTTTTAACAGAACAGCGACTAGCTGATCAGATCCGTGTAATAATAACAGGATACCCCAGTCAGAATTAGAAAACATCAAACAACAAGTACAACAAATACTGGAACAAAATAATGTGCAGTTAGAAGAAGAAGAAAATACAGTAATGGACTCAAACATCCGAGAGCAAACAAACAAAGAACAACACGCATCAATTAAACAATCAGAGGAAAACGAAATCTTAAGACAGCCACCAGCACAAGCACAAATAGAACATGAAGTGACACACATGTTAGATATAGAAGAAAAATTTCAGTTGACATATATAGAATACAAAGACACAAATACAGACATTAGACCATTCTTGCATAGACCACCAAATAGCCCACAAGTCGAAACAACAATAAAAACTATCAACACAGTCATACACAACAAAATAAATGAATACACAACTATGGAAGAGTTACAACTACTAGTTTATGTAGGAGCACTCACTACACTAAATATACACACTAGGCAGAGATCAGAACCAACCAACACACAGAAGAAACCCACAAAACCAGCATGGCAACACAGGCTACAGATCAGAATAGAAAAACTGAGAAAAGAAATCGGACAGCTAACACAATTTATAAGAAATGAAATATCAGACAAAAAACGAAAAAGGTTAGGTAAAATCTCACAACAAGAAGCAATAGAGCAATTAGATGAAAAGAAGCAGAAATTACAAGCATTGGCCAAACAACTTAGAAGATACAAAAAAAGTGAAAATAGAAGGAAACAAAACCAAACATTCAACACAAACCAAAAGAAATTTTACGAAACAATAGATAACACACACATAAAAATAGACAATCCACCAAACATAACAGACATGGAACACTTCTGGAGCAACATATGGTCAAACCCGGTACAACATAACAGGCATGCACGGTGGATACAAGCAGAAACAGACTCATACAAGATGATACCACAAATGCCTGAAGTGATAATTTTGCAACATGAAGTCACCCGAGCAATTAATCCTACGCACAATTGGAAAGCCCCTGGAAATGATAAAATAGCAAATTTCTGGCTAAAGAAGTTCACCTCAACACATTCACATCTAACTAAATTATTTAACAGTTACATTGCAGACCCATACATATTCCCTGATACACTTACACATGGAATAACTTATCTGAAACCTAAAGATCAAGCAGACACAGCAAACCCAGCTAAATATCGCCCCATAACATGCCTACCAACAATCTACAAAATATTAACTTCAGTCATTACACAGAAATTAATGACACATACAACACAGAACAAAATTATAAATGAAGAACAAAAAGGCTGCTGCAAAGGAGCACGAGGATGTAAAGAGCAACTGATAATAGATGCAGAGGTGACATATCAAGCTAAAACTAAACAAAGGTCGCTACACTACGCATACATTGATTACCAAAAAGCTTTTGATAGTGTACCCCACTCGTGGTTACTACAGATATTGGAAATATACAAAGTAGATCCTAAATTGATACAGTTTCTAAACATAGTAATGAGAAACTGGAAAACCACACTTAATATCCAAACAAATTCAGATAATATCACATCACAGCCAATACAGATTAAGCGTGGAATATACCAAGGAGACTCATTAAGTCCTTTCTGGTTCTGTCTTGCTCTGAACCCACTATCCAACATGCTAAATAATACAAATTATGGATATAATATTACTGGAACATACCCACACAAAATCACACATTTGCTATACATGGATGATCTAAAACTACTGGCAGCAACCAATCAACAACTCAACCAATTACTAAAGATAACAGAAGTATTCAGCAATGATATAAATATGGCTTTTGGAACAGACAAATGTAAGAAAAATAGCATAGTCAAGGGAAAACACACTAAACAAGAAGATTACATATTGAATAACCACAGTGACTCCATAGAAGCGATGGAAAAAACAGATGCCTATAAATACCTAGGATACAGACAAAAGATAGGAATAGATAATACAAATATTAAAGAAGAACTAAAAGAAAAATATAGACAAAGACTAACAAAAATACTGAAAACAGAATTGACAGCAAGAAACAAGACAAAAGCTATAAATACTTATGCTATACCAATATTGACCTACTCATTTGGAGTAGTGAAATGGAGTAACACAGACCTAGAAGCACTAAATACACTTACACGTTCACAATGCCACAAATATAGAATACATCACATACATTCAGCAACAGAAAGATTCACATTAAGCAGAAAGGAAGGAGGCAGGGGATTCATCAACATAAAAAACCTACATTATGGACAGGTAGACAATTTAAGAAAATTCTTTCTAGAACGAGCAGAAACTAGCAAAATACACAAAGCAATCACTCATATAAATACATCGGCTACACCACTGCAATTTCATAACCACTTCTACAACCCTTTAGATCACATAACATCAACAGATACGAAGAAAGTAAATTGGAAAAAGAAAACACTACATGGCAAGCACCCTTATCATCTAACATAGCCACACATCGATCAAGACGCATCCAACACATGGCTAAGAAAAGGCAATATATACAGTGAGATGGAAGGATTCATGATTGCAATACAGGATCAAACAATAAACACCAGATATTACAGTAAGCATATTATTAAAGATACCAATACCACAACAGATAAATGCAGACTTTGCAAACAACAAATAGAAACAGTAGATCACATCACAAGCGGATGTACAATACTAGCAAATACAGAATACCCCAGAAGACATGACAATGTAGCAAAAATAATACATCATCAACAGCTTGCCTTACAACATAAACTTATAAAACAACACGTTCCCACATACAAGTATGCACCACAAAATGTACTGGAGAATGATGAATACAAATTATACTGGAACTGAACCATTATAACAGATAAAACAACACCACATAACAAACCTGACATCATACTCACCAGTAAAAAGAAGAAATTAACACAACTAATCGAAATATCCATATCCAATACAACAAATATACAAAAGAAAACAGGAGACAAAATTGAAAAATACATCCAACTAGCTGAGGAAGTCAAGGACATGTGGCATCAGGATAAAGTTGACATTATACCAATTATACTATCAACTACAGGAGTCATACCACACAATATCCACCAGTACATCAATGCAATACAGTTACATCCAAACTTATATATACAACTACAGAAATCTGTAATTATTGATACATGTTCAATTACCCGAAAGTTCCTAAATGCAATATAACATATACCGTACAGTTAAAAGGAAGTGACGCTTGATCAAGGTCCGCGTCACTTTCCATTTTTAACCAGACTTAACGTCTGAGAAAGTAAAGAAATAATAATAATAATAATTGAACAACCATATTTGTTGTGACTCGCCGATCTTTCAAAGTGCCACCGCGCAGTTACGCACGTCCTCGACATGCGGCACTATCTGCCAGCCATGCAGCAGCAACGCCACCTAAGCGGCCAGCCAGTCAGCGGCCGCTAGACTTGGACACAGTTATGATTTGACTGTTAAAGTGTACACATGTCTCACTGTTTACTTGATTTGTGACTTTCATGTATTGAGTCTTCCTTGAAATATATTTCTTCAACTTGAAGTTATAACAACTGGCGACGAGGATGGGATTTTTCTTTCCCATCGTTGACCCACATGTTTCCATGGCTACTTTAGAGCAACTATTGCAAGGTCTCATAGAACAGCAAACGCTTCTCACAAATGTGATTCGTGATTTCGTTGCAGCATCAAATGCAGGGCGTCTCTCATTGTTCTCTCTACCCCCTTTTCCTCCTTATGACGAGACAGCGGAAGACTGGTCTGATTACAAAAAATGTCTTCGACAGCGCTTCTTGGCGTTTCATGTCGCGGACAAACAAACACGTAATTCTATGTTCCTTTCATGGATTTCACCTCAAATGTATCGGTTGTTGTCGCAATTGGCTCCTTTGAAAGATCCTACGTCTTTGTCGTTTGCTGAATGTACTCACTTCTGTGTATATTCAAAAGCAAACGCATGTGGTAGCCTCTCGTGTTGCCTTTTATCGTTGTCAAAAACAACCGAATCAATCCTATCGTGCTTGGGCTGCTGAACTTCATGGCCTCAGTAGAAAGTGTCGATTTGTTACTGAAGTTCACAAAGAATCCTACGCCGATTCCATGGTATGGGATGCTATTATTCGATCGGCGCCCGACAAAGAAATTAGGCAATGTGCCCTTCTGTTGGCAAATCTGACTCTAGATGAAGTCCAATCCATCGCTCAGCCTTTTGAAATTTCTCGTGCCACTGGAGTGCAAATAGAGGCCTGGGGCGACGTCAGGGAAATACAACCTCCGTGCGATGTTGACGAAGCGTGTGGCGTGTCCCCGTCGGCCGACGTGGCCGCAGTATGGTCCCAAGAGCAGCCTTGGCCTAACCGTAAACAAACCTCTAAGAAACTGCAGCAAAACCCCTGGCAACTTCCTTCATGTCTGTGGTGTTTCACGAAACATTCACAAGAAGATTGTCCACAACGTTGGGCCGTGTGTCAAAAAAAAAAAAAAAAGAAAAGAGGGGGTCATGTGTCATCCGTTTGCAAATCCGACTGCATACATGATGTTCATGAACATGATACTGATTCTGATTCTGTGTTGTCTGTCAATTGTACTTCTTCCCTTTCAGAGAAGTTACTCCTCACTGTCCAAATACTTGATTGAGATGTTCGCATGCAGGCAATTCTCAGATCTATCTTCAGTTGGGTTCTCCAATCCTGTCACCTGTCACTAGGCAATTATGGACTTACAATAAACACAAGATTTCTCTCTTGGGACAATTTGATGCTGTGGTATCTTACAAATCTGTCGTTCGCACTGTTCCCGCTGTTCTGCACTGTCGACCATAGTAACGTGGAGAATCTTTTTGGTTTCGATGCCTTTCGCGGTTTTGGGTTCTCCATAGATGACTCTGTCAATATCGTCTCTGATGCTATTCCTTATGCTCAATCGGATTCCTTGTCGACGACATTTTCGTCCCTTTTTTCTCCTGGGTTAGGCCATGCAAACGACTTTGGAGCTCATATCACGCTCAAACCCACTGCTCGGCCTAAGTTTTTTTGGGCTCGGCCCATTCCTGTGGTCCTTCGTGATCAGGTCAAACGGGAGCTGGATCGTCTCACTGCTTCAGGGGTCTTGCTTCCTGTCACTTCCAGGGAGTGGTCCTCTCCTGTCGTCGTCGTTGCTAAGCCAAATGGTGATATTCGTCTCTGTGGCAATTTCAAAGCCACTGTAAATGCTCAATGCCTTATCAACACTTACCCTATGCCTCGACCTGAAGAATTGTTCACTAAACTTGCTGGAGGCCAGTATTTTTCTAAACTTGACCTGTCAGAAGATTATCATCAACTTCCTCTCGATGCTGCTTCCTGGCAGTTTCTGGTCCTTAACATGCCTTTCGGCCTCTATCAATACCAACGATTGCCATTTGGGGTTGACAGCACACCTGCTCTCTTTCAGCAATTCTTGGAACAATTATTGCTCACTGTCCCTGGGTGTATAAATTACCAGGACGACATTGTTGTCACTGGCTTCACCACTGAAGAACATCTTCAAAATCTCCGCACACTTTTTCATGTCTTACAGACTGCCGGTCTTAAGTGCAATCTTCAGAAATCAAAATTTTTTCAGGCATCTATCACGTACTTGTGGTTTCAACTCTCTTGGGATGGTATTCGTCTGCTTCAGTACACTGTCACTGTGATCGATACCCTTCCTCGCCAAACATCTGTTAAGAAACTGCAGGCATTCTTGGGGAAATAGCATACTATCACTAGTTTTTACCGTCTGCTGCTTCAGTGGCTCAGCTGTTGCATCGCCTGTTGCATAAAAACGTGCCTTTTAACTGGTCCGCGTCATGCGATGCGGCTTTCCAGAAATTGAAGACTATGCTGAAACAGGTTTATCGACCTGGCCAACATCTTGTTCTTGCCATGGACGCCTCTCAATAGGGGGTCAGTGCAGTCCTTGTGCACCATTTTTTTTGACGGTTCTGAACAACCCTTTGCCTATGCCTCCAAAACGCTCACGGATGCCCAACAAAAGTATTCTCAAATTGAAAAAGAAGCATTGGCCATTATTTATGCTCTTCGTAAGTTTGGTGTTTTTCTCTATGGATCCACATTTCATCTTGTTACGGATCACAAACCACTTGTTTCCTTGTTTCATCCATCAATGTCACTTCCCGACAAGGCTGCACACCGCCTCCAGCGTTGGGCTCTTTACTTGTCTCGTTTCAGTTATGAGATTCATTTCCGGCCGACGGCTCAACATATGAATACTGATGCACTGTCTCGCCTTCCCATGGGTCCTGATCTGGCATTCGATAGGGACAAACTTTTGTGTTTCCACCTGGATGTTGCTGAGCAGCGGGTTGTGGACGGGTTCCCCATCACCGGGGACAAGCTGGCGGCTGCTACAGGTTCTGACCCTACCCTCTCCCGGGTTTTACGCTGTATTCAGAAGGGTTGGCCAGATCGTCCGTCAGCTAAGACTTCTGATCCGCTGTGGAACTACTACGCTTTGCATTACTGCCTCACGGCTATGGATGGTGTTATCCTCCTTTCCACCGAAAATGCTTTGCTGCATGTTGCGGTACCTGTGTCTGTGTGTGCTTCGGTCTTGCGCCTCCTTCACCAAGGGACTGGGGTTTCTCTCGCACAAAATCTCTGGCACGCCGTCATCTGTACTGGCCCGGCATTGACTCTGAAAGCGCACACATGGTCGCTGCCTGCGGCCCTTGTGCGTCACAGGCCATCACCCCGAAGTTATCTTTGTCACCGTGGCCTTCACCTGAGAAGCCCTGGGAGCATATTCATGCTGACTTCGCGGGACCATTTTTAGGTACTTATTGGCTTCTTGTTATTGACGTCTACTCTAACTTTCCTTTCATTGTCCATTGCACGTCGCCTACCACCGCGGCAACCACCAATGCTCTAGCTCGCATTTTCTCTTTGGAAGGCCTTCCCTCTACTCTTGTAACTGATAATGGTCCGCAATTTGCCTCTTCCGATTTTGCGGATTTTTGTGCCCGTCATGGCATCATGCATGTCATGGCCCCTCCGTTTCATCCACAGTCAAACGGTGAGGCTGAACCTGCACATTTAAGGCTCAGATGGGGAAACTCCTGACTTTTTCTGCTGATGATGTGCTTCTCCAATTTCTGGCTTCTTATCGTTTCACCCCCATGGGCGACCACAGCCTGGCTGAGCTCTTACATGGCCGACAGCCCCGCACGCTACTTCATCTTCTGCGGCCTTCCACCTCACAGCCGCGGGTGCCTTCGCTTGGCCGGTTCACCGCTGACGACCTCGTCTGGGTACGGGGATATGGCAGGCGGCCAAAATGGAGTCCTGGCCGCATCTTACGACACTGTGGCCAACGCCTGTATGAAATCCAGATGGACACGGGTGTTGCAGTGGGTCATTCGGACCAGCTTCGGCATCGTGTGCCGGCAACGCCTGTTCTGGATGCCGCTACACCACCTTCGGCTCTCCCTGACGCTCAGGATACTGGAATCTCTCACTACTCACAACGCAGTCCTCTCACCATCATATCGGTGCCAGCTCAAGAACTGACGCCACCAGGAGACATGCCCATGCAGAAACCAGATGACCATCATCTGTCGGAGCAACTCTACTCGCCTCCTTCTCCTACGGATGCGAACACATCACCCATGTCTCCTGTTATACTGTTATAACAACTGGACTTAGCGCAATGGGCAGATTGGTGCACGGGGCCCCAGCAGATTCGACCCCCACGTCTCCTGTCATCTCAACCCGTTATCATTGGGGACACTTCCGTCCGTACGAGAAGCCTCCTCCTCGAGACTTTACGGCCAGTCAAACAACACCTATGGACGTTAGCAATCTACGGGCCACCTCCATCAAGACCTGTGCAAAAACTTCAAAGGGGGTAAAAGTGTTGTGACTCACCGATCTTTCAAAGTGCCACCGTGCAGTTACGTGCGTCCTCTACATGCGGCGCTGTCTGCCAGCCATGCAGCAGCCGCGCCACCTAAGCGGTCAGCCAGCCAGTGGCCGCTAGACTTGGACTCAGTTATGATTTGACTGTTAACGTGTACACACATCTTACTCTGTTTACTTGATCTGTGACTTTCACGAGATTGTAAATGGAAGTATACCATGAAGACATTTTTTAACAATTCTATTGGTATCTTGTGACCTAAAACACTGAAAATCTGTCTTAAATTATGAGTTTTAGGTACTCCAAGGAGAATGCAATATACCTGCAGGCTACCTTTTTGGAGCAGCTGGGACTGATGTGTCAACCCAGACAGCACACAGCTGTCTTGACATGATCAATTTGGTGGCCTTATAAACAACAGTAAAACCCCTATAGCGCTACAGATCATGAAGAAGGTGGACAAGGGAATGCCTGGAATGGAACCTGCATCATTGCTACCAGGTTTTATTCATGAGTAAATACAACATTTGTCTGAAGTCTGATGACAGTCAGAAGAGTGTGGAGTTACCAATGCACATCTTGGGTATGCAGTTCCATGCATGGAAGTCTGATGTCTCTCATCATTATTGAGAATAATTTTTGAGGCCTTTGCAGTTTCTGAATAAGGTCTTCCAACCTACTGTCCTGGCCTACAATCAACATCTATTGTTTGCCGTTGAAGACAACTATGCATGAGCACATTACAACTACCTCAACAACACCTCCTCCAAGAGACAGGTATCTGCTACTATTAAACTGATAGATTATGCTTGGAATCAACTGGAACTTGCAGTGTGTCTTCACAGGAACTCTCCTCACACAACGGACAGCTTCAGAATGGAACTGACTTGTATTACAATGCCTCGACTACCTTCTGGATAGCTTGCAAGAAGTGTGCAATGAAGACAGAGCAACACATTACTCAAAAGTTACCCAGCAGCAGATTTTGATTTCACAGATGTGTACTTCTGAACAGACTGCTTTCTTTTGGGTCTCACAGTAGAGTCATTTTTACTTTAATAAGACTTGTTATTCCATTATCTGCTCCCCTTGAAACTCAACTCCTTCACAAGTACACAAGTGATGCACTGCTGAACAGCGTACGTTAATAAAGACTGAGGTCCTAGTCACATCACGGTGGGTTAATATGCATACCCCAATGCAACAATTTCAACCGTTTTCACAAATTTCTTTTACTACACTTTTCTCAAGCCACCAGTAGTATCTTCACCTACAGCTTTTCTTCATCTTTCACTGTTATTTTATTAATGTACCAGTTACTTTTGAGCTTATGTTGGTTTATTTTCTGCTGATCTTGACTTAAAAAAAAAAAAACACTGTCTCTGTCACCATTTATCTCTCAGCCCATTTGCTATTTTGATGACTGTTTTGTACCATTATTGAAGTTTTGGTAATTTCTGTTCCCCAACAACACATTTAGCTTTCTTGTCTCATACTTTTAACTTGTCATTTCTTGCCCTACTATTTTTACCTAGCTAAAAACAGTCTTTAAATACTGCATTACTGTCCTGCCACTTCTTCAGACATTCCTTTCTTGCTACACTACACTCTTGATGTTTTATTTCACATTTATTTCACAGTGATAATATATCCCATACATCAACCAATAACTTTCTCTTTGTAAGTTCCTCTAAAATACTTAACAGCCTCAATTTACAATATCTGTAAGACACTGTTAATTGTGAATTATTTCTTGTAGCTTCTGCCTCTTTAATCATGATTTGAATAACTTTCCTTACAGCATATTCCTTTCACCCCTACAACACCCTCGCACCCCTGTCTCTTGACAAAATGGCTGCTTACACAATCTAGAAATAAATAAATACAGAATTGTGCTAACTGCAACTTGAGTTTCCACTTCTGTAACTAACAAACTTTCTTCTAGCTTTCAGCACCTACTACAGTGATAGATATCATTAATGAAACTACTCTATAAAGGTCTTTAATGAAATTAAATGAGGTGAAAAAAGATTTTGTAGACTTACCGGCATCTGCCGATTTTGGATTGACAGTGTCGAAGTGTGAACGGCTATAGTCTGCTTTCATTGCCTCGCTTGGTGACTTTGGCTGGTGATGAGGAGTACCGACAGGTGTGTGACCTGGCATGGGTGATGTGCTTCCTGGGGGCATACCCTGTGTCCCCTAAAGAGACAGAACATGAAATCCTTTACTCCACTTTTTCTAACACCAATATTTTAAATGACTGTAACACACAAAATATGCCATGAATATTCGAAACAAGCCACAGACAATTTTTTACACTGTACAGCCCTTTTTATACAAATACAGCAACTACATGTTTCTTATAATTATCATGTAATACTTGTATCACTAAAAAACTAAAACTCAAATAGTTTATTTTCTGGTAACACTTGGTTACTTCATTCCTACAGTAAACACACAATAATCAGGAATACTCACTGAGAAGCAAATAAGTAATTTAGTGAATGTATGGATAAGCTGAGAAAGTTTGCAGAATAAACACATGCCACAATAAAATAAAATAATTGAAACAATATGATCTGATAATGAGAATACAAATTATAAGCAAATACAATAATTCTAAGAGTTCTGAAAAAATACTTTTCAATGAACTACAAGAAGTTGCTCAACTAAGTCCTTTAATTAATTTTTAGATAATTTTTTTTTAATAATGATAGTATTTTCATTGTACCTGTCTGTAACTCAACATTACATCTTTATGGTGATTAGCATAACATTGTTGTTTTTATAATAATAATAATAATAATAATAATAATAATAATAAACTTTAAGCTATTAATAACAATGGAAATTTCTGGATTGAGAAACATGTAAAATAAGAGAGAGGCAACCACTCACTTATAGCGGATCAATGCATGGAGCACAGTAACACTTAACAGAAAACAGCTGTTATGTGTTACTGTGTTCAACGCATTGATCTGTTACAGGTCAGTGACTGCCTTTCTCTTAAACCATTAAAGGTTTTGTACAGATTTTTCTTTAGTTGTTACACAATGAGCTCATATGCACCAGATAACTAGCAACAAAAGGAGGCATGGTTTAGTGCAGAGACTGAAGGTGGGGTTGCTTTGAGGTAGGAAACAAGTTGGAGTGAGCCAGGCAGCACTTTCAGTGAGGTGGAAAAAGTTACACTGTAGTGCTGGTTTTCTCCTAAGGGGTGTAACCAGTTCTTGACCACACAACATTTCAGCTGACACTTTGGACAAAGCAAAGTACTGCATTAAATGAAAACTCTTTAACTTATGTTCTATAATAGCTATAGAAAAATCTACACACACCAAACTACGTGCATTATCTAGTCAAATCTCACGAACCTTTCATACAGTCTGTACAATAAAAACTTTGTGAGTCACAACTGTTTTAGTAATGAACAGTTGAGGAAAAACACGTTACTTCATTAAATGCACTATGCTAAGAGGTCATGCAATGTGCCAAATGGAAAGTACCCTTACACATCATCTCATGCACAATATAAAAGATTAAGGCAAGCATAAGAACAGAGATAAGCCTGTCACAGTTATCACAAATGCTATCAAATCCATCACCTCCTTTATTTGGCAACTATCTATGTTCACTACAACAGTCTTACATCTGTGTTTTTTGATGTAGTAATTTATTTTGATTTTGGCCACACCTTACCTCTACAATGGAAACATGGTTTAACCCCCTAACCAACATGCAAGTCAGCATAATGTTAACGATTTTTACAAACCTGTGCTGCCCAACTTGCTGGCCTATGTTGTGGTGAAGAAAAGACATTTGTAGGACTACCGGCTCTAGGCGTGCCATTCATTGGTGTAGTGGGTTTGGAACTACCAGCCCACCCTGCACCAAGACCAGCTCCAAGGTTGCCTGCAGAAATGGACAACTTTCAGTTTGACAAGAATTACAATACCAATGTACTACACATGCTTATTAAAAATAAATAGCAGCAAATAATGGAAACCAGGATGGAATGTAACAATATTATGAAAAGGAAAGTTACTACTCACCATATAGTGGAGATGCTGAGTTGCAGATAGGCATAACAAAAAGACTGTCACAATATAACATTTTGGCCGTCAAGGCCTTTGTCGAAAATAGTCGACACACATGCACGCACGCACGCACATGCAAATGCAACTCACACACACATGACTGCAGCCTCTGGCACCTGAAGCCACACTACGAACAGCAGCAGCAGTGCATGTTGGGAGTGGCAACTGGGTGGGGGTAAGGAGGAGGCTGGGATGGGGAGGGGTAGGGATAGAAGGGTAGAGGGGTGGTGGACATTGAAGGGCTTCTGGGGAGTGTGCAAGGACGAGGTGGAGAGAGGGTACGGCAGCTAGGTGCAGTTGGGAGGTTAGACAGAGGGCAGGGAAGAGGTGGGGGGGGGGGGGGTTGCAGAAAAGGAGGGAAGTAAAAAGATTGGATGCATTGGTGAAATGAGGGCTGTAAAGCGCTGGAATGGGAACATGGAAGGGGCTGGTTGGGTGAGAAAAATGACTAATGAAGGTTTAGGCCAGGAGGGTTACCAGAATGTAGAATATATTGCAAGGAAAGTTCCAATCTGCACAATTCAGAAAAGCTAGTGTTGGTGGGAAGGATCCATACTGACTGTGCCATATGGATCCTTCCTACCAACACCAGCTTTTCTGAATTGCACAAGTGAGAACTCTCCCTGCAACATATCATACATTCCTGTAACCTTCCTGGCCTCAACCTTAGTCAGTCATTTTTCTCACCTATCCAGGCCCTTTTCCTGTCCCCATTCCAGCACTACACAGCCCTCATGCCACCAATGCTACCACCTCTCCCCTGCCCCCCGTCTAACCTGATTACACCTGGATGCCCTACCCTCTCTCCACCTCGCCCTTGCGCACTCCCCAGCAGCACTTCACTTCACTGTCCCCCACCCCTAACCTGGAATCCCTACCCCTCCCAACCCCAGCCACTCCCATCATGCACTGCTGCTGTAGCTCGAAGTGTGGTTTCAACTGCCAAAGGTTGCAGTCATATGTGTGTGAGTTGCATTTGTGTGTGTGTGTGTGTGTGTGTGTGTGTCAGTCACCTATTTTCGATAAAGGCCTTGATGGGAAAACTTATACTGTGAAAGTCTTTCAGTTATGCCTATCTGCAACTCAGTATCTCTGGTATATGGTGAGTAGAAATTTTCCTTTTCATAATATTGTTACAATAGCAATACATAATTACTTTCATAGGCTGCAGCTTCCAGTACAGCTAATGGATACAAACAAAAATAATGATTGAATTCCCAGTTTTTGATATCAAAGATTACTTCTTCCGGGCAGAAAAGAGAAAATATTTGAGAGAATGAAATGGGCAGCAATCAATAAGAATCCAAGTTAAAAGGGACCCTATCTTTGTAACTTCCCTTACCTCTGTTTTATCCTGAAGAGGAAATTTATGGTTCTGAAAGCTGGAAGCAATGTATTTATTTATTTTTGTGTGTATCGGCTGTATTGGGAATTGCCCCTCCTGAAGATAAGACTTGCTGGTCCATCTTTCACTCTGTGAATTTAGTAAGTCAATAAATGGAATTTTACTTTTTATACATTTTAACAATAAATTTGGCATTTATCTACAAGGTGTTCCATTTATCTGATGACCATGCGCACAGTGCAGTAGATATGCGGCAGCGAATGCTCCATTGCCCGGCAAATCAAATGTCATGTTGCCTAGCTACTACCACAGTGCTAAATTTAAAATACATGTAAATAAAATTTGTACTCACCTATGTCATGCATGGAGATGCTGGAACTGCTTGCCATTGTTTTCCATGTATTTCTGACATCTACTCAAGAAATTATTCATCACATGATGTAATTGTCCCTGAGAAATTGAATTAATTGATTTGTGGATATTATCTTTGAGTTCCTGTAATATTTGCACATTCGTTGTGTGCACTTTATCCTTTAGTGCTACTCACAAAAAGAAATCATGCAAGGTTAAACTGGGACTTCAAGTGGGCCACATATTGTTACTAACAAATGTCGTGGAACACATTGTGAATAGCGTGGAAACAAACATTGGCCATTTGAGCCCATCCTGAATCCTGTTGAGGAATCATTAAGCTTCATTCTTTTCCACTCAATTCATTTAAAAAATGGTTGCAAAATGTTTTGCACAAATCTTTCACTGTTAACTGTGTCTTTTTAAAAAAAAAATATTCGGCATGTTATTCTGTCACCGCTAACTACACACCACATACTTATTTTCTGACTGTAAAAGGGTTTTTCATGAAGAAGAATAGTTCTATCGGTGCTCCAATGTTGACATTTATGGGAACTAACATACCCCGGTAAAAGGAACCAATCCTCACCTGAGCAAAGAATGAGGTAAGGACCCATTTCACTGTCATGCACTTGTTTCAAAACCCACTTGTAAGGTCTAAACCTGTGTGCGGTATCACCAGGTTGAAGTTCTTGCATTACTGTTACTTTATAGGGTCTTTGCCCAAGTAATTTGGCAGCTCTTTGTACAAAAAATTACCATTTGCTGTGAAAGACATCAATAGACTCTTTAGGGGGACCTTCCAGGTGTTACGAAATATCATCACGATGAGATTCTGAGAGCACTGTAGATTTTCATTTACGCTTCTCATGAACACTTCCCATTTCACGAAATTTAGTCACTAATTTGTTATTTGCACCATGACTCAGAATTTGAACAACTGGAAACTTTTGTTCAAACAATCTTTGGACGATACGAGTGGCCTCTGTACACACAAACACAAATTGTAAATAAACACTCTTTGTGGAATGGGACGATTTGGTCTTGCCACTGTTGCATTCACAGATTCCACTGTTACACTCATGATGTTTGTTTCACTATTCGAATGTTACAGGCCATGAAGGCACATAGTGTAGCATTAAATGGGAGATGCAGGACCCATTCTACCAGCCTGCGCGGCTCCGGTGGCCAGCAAACACAATCCCACAAGTGCAGTCATCAGATAAATGGAACACCCTGTCCAATGAATAGCACAAAACTGGCATATATCTTGGAATTCAGAATGTACATTAAAATTTGTTTGGCCTCATTCATGTAATATACTCATCAGCTAGATGTTAACTTACTGCAGAGATTTTGAGGAATTACTTTTGACAACCAAACCTAAAATTTAAAACTCATTGTTGTCTCAGCAAGCATGTTACAAAAGAATGACATCATTTAAGATTTGTTATGGTAATAATATGCACCAAAATCCGTACTGCTAGAAGAAAAGAGTGTTTCTCTGAAGGCAACTACAACAAAGAATGAGTTATTTTCTGAGGACATCAGGATTCTAGTTTAAAGACAATACAATAATCCGGTATTTTCCACTGTTAGCATCTATGGGCTCTCACATAAATTTAGTGTTGCACTGTGTGAACATACCAAAAACGTACTTCTAACTCAATTACTGTCATCGAAATATTCAACATAAAAGAGCTTCAGGACTTTTAACACAGATATCTGATTTCCTGAGTTGCAGAGGCAAATCACACATTAGCTTCATCACGACCAAAGTACATTAAACAGTTGTTGGAAATAGCATTACTGTGGCAAATCTCACACGGTGGTTTGGTAGGGGTGCAGGAAGTTTTTTTTCTTTTTTGCCATTTGCAACCTCAAGGAAAAAGCCCTACTTAACAAATGTGCAATTCTAAGAACACGCCAGTAACCTTGTCTCGTGTGACACCTGTTAGTTATAACTTGGGGGGAAGGACTATACTGTTTCCCTAAACAGCCTCTTGAAAGGATAGTAATCTTCCTGATTGAAAAATCTAGGGTGTATAAAAACATGTCAGGAAATTAAGAGAGTTATTCTTGACATCAAAGTGTTACAAAAAGCTCATGTAAACATGGTCCTGAAATTCCTTCATTAAGAATGTTTGAAAGGAGTTCCCTATAGCAACTCTTGGCTGTGTAATTTATCTCAGATGAGCACTTTTTTATTTACAGTTGATCATGGCATTTGTTTTGTCTTCTCCGACTGCCATTTGTTCTGTTTTATAACAACTTCCATTACAACTGTATCTGAAAAGACAAGTATGTTCTATACGTATGGCTTAGCTGATGGGAATGTGGATACAGCACATCAAATTTATGCTGAGTGTTACCATGGGAGGAAGTTACCTAGTGCAAGAATATTTGTACTACATCAATGCTTCCAAGACACAAGCTCATTTGGGAAGAAATTTGCAGCTTGTGGGAGACCACATGATGTATGAATGCCTGAGACCGAAAAATTGGTTCTTTGTCCTGTGGATGAAACTCGTCAACTAGTACAAGGTGAACTGCTACAGGGAAGTTGTTATAATCACATGGTAATCTGGAACATTCTACATGAAACTCATGTGTACACTTATCACCTTCAATGGGTGCAAAGATTAGATGAGGCACACTTTCAGCCAAGAATAAATTTCTTGTAAATGTTTGTTAGGACAATGTACAGTGTTTCTGCAGTTCTTACAAGGGAACCTCCCCATCGCACCCCCGTCAGATTTAGTTATAAGTTGGCACAGTGGATAGGCCTTGAAAAACTGAACACAGATCAATCGGGAAAACAGGAAGAAGTTGTGTGGAATTATGAAAAAATGAGCAAAATATACAAACTGAGTAGTCGATGCGCAACATATGCAACATAAGGGACAATGTGAGCTCAGGAGTGATGTGGTCCCGTGGTTAGCGTGAGTAGCTGCGAAGCGAGAGGTCTTTAGTTCAAGCCTTCCCTCGAGCGAGAAGTTTTCTTTCTTTATTTTTGCAAAGTTATGATCTGTCCGCTGTTTCATTGACGTCTCTGTTCACGGAAAAATTTGAAAACGTTAAGAACATATATTTTGACAGAGCACAAGGAAAACTGTGCGACTGTGAAACTGTTGCATTCATTTGTTGCATTTTATGTGACAAACTCTTATGTTTTCATCACTTTTTTGGGAGTGATTATCACATTCACAAGAAAACCTAAATCGGGCAAGGTAGAAGAATATTTTCACCCATTCGCTAAGTGTTCAAGTTAGGTGGGTCGACAACATATTCCTGTCATGTGACGCACATGCCGTCACCAGTGTCGTATAGAATATATCAGACGTGTTTTCCTGTGGAGGAATCGGTTTACCTATGATCTTGCTATCAAATGTTTTCGGTTCCCATTGGAGAGGCACGTCCTTTCGTCTACTAATCACACGGTTTTGCGGTGCCATCACAAAACACAGACACAAAACTTATTACAGTGAACAGAGACTTCAATGAACAAACGGACAGATCATAACTTTGCGAAAATAAACAAAATAAATTTTTCACTCGAGGGAAGACTTGAACGAAAGACCTCTCGCTCCGCAGCTGCTCACGCTAACCACGGGACCACGGCGCTCCTGACCTCACACTTTCCTTAATGTTGCCTACCTTACGCATGGACTACTCAGTTTGTATATTTTGCTTATTTTTTTCATAGTTCCACACAACTTCTTCCTGTTTTCTCAATAGATCTATGTTCAGTTTTTCAAGGTTTATCCACTGTGCCAACTTATAACTAAATCTGAGGGGGTTGCGATGGGGAGGTTCCCTTGTTAGCATGTATCTTATTCACTGATGAGGCTGGCTTTCCACATGAGGGGATCTTCATTTATCGTAACAGTCACGTCTGGGCTTATGAAAACCCTCATGAAGCATGACAAGACAAACGTCAACTGAAGTTCAGCCTCAACATATGGGGTGGAACCATTCATAATCATTTCACTGACCCCTACTCTGTTCCACAACATCTTACTGGAAAAATGTATTTACAGTTTCTCAGAGACGAGTTGATTCATTTACTTGACAGTGTACCTCTAGACATCATCCAACAAACGTGGCTTATGCATAATGGTGCTCCACCTCACTTTACAAGGGCAGTTCACCAGTATCTCAATAGTAATTTTCCCAACAGGTGCATTGCTTGAGGGAGATCCATTGCATGTCCTGCCTAATTGCCAGATTTGAATCCAAGGGATTTTATCCTTTGGGGACATTTAAAATCCTTGGTGTATTCAACTCCCTTACCCAATGTCAATGTGCTGAGGGAGAGTATCCGAAACGAATTTCAGTAAATATGGAACAACACAACGAATTTTCCACAATATACGACAAAAGTACAGAATGGAGGCTCAGGGGATGGATGGAAGCAGGAGGTGGTCACTTTGAGCATTTTTTAGAAATTTAATTGTGTTTTGTAAATTTATCATTTTTATGACATTAATAATAACAAAGGCTTTTTGGGCCCATGCTCTTATGAACTTTTTGTAATGCTAAAATCATGAAAATCACCAGCTGGTGATCTACTGCAGACACATTATGAACCACAGTACAAGCAGTTGTGTATCCTGTTGCTAAATACTGTTCTCCTGTTTGGAGTAGAAGTAGCCATTTCAACAAACTAGGCAACAATCTAAGTGACACAAAGAGAATCATAACAGAAACTCTTAAATCGACGTCAGTACCATTGCTGTCAGTACACATCAATACAGCCTCTCCAAATGTCTGACAATGACAAGCAATAAGACATGAATGGGTGAAAACACTAAAGATTCAGAGTGTTAACAATTCATGAAACACTAAATAGTTTACCATATATGCGACTGAAATCTGGAGAACCAATCTGGGTAAACAATGGCCAACTCACGCCAGAAAACCACGATCTACGAGAAGCATAGAAAATAGGTAAAATAGATCTGAACATCTAATTCCTACGAGCGAACCAATCAAGGAAAATATGGAGCTCCGTCAACCATGCCAAAAATGGCCACACTATGATCAAAGTGGCACTACATAAATGGGGAATGATTGATGATTAATGTGAAAGTGGAACATTGTCCGCGACCCTGACAGACATTTCAGATGCAACACCTGCAGCAATCAATTGGCTGGAGTCTTTGGATATACAAATTTGATGAGAAATCTCACCTTCTTCCAGCTACTGCCAGTTCTCCAATATCCTTGGTGTATTAAACTTCTGTACCCAATGTTGGTGTGCTGAGGAAGTGTATCTAAAACAAATTTGACCAAATATGGAGCACACCAGAAGTTTTCCACAATGTACGACAAATTATGGAATGCAGGCTTGTGGCTTTTACTGTTTCACATTATTTTATCCTACCTTCTATAAATTTAAAGTATGTACTTGTAAAATATAAATTTGTACATCTACATCTACATGGTTACTCTGCAATTCACACTTAAGTGCCTGGCAGAGGGTTCATCGAATCATTTTCATACTACTTATCTACCATTCCACTCTCGAATGGTGCATGGGAAATAGGAACACCTAAATCTTTTTGTTCGAGCTCCAGTTTCTCTTATTTTATTATGATGATCATTTCTCCCTACGTAGGTGGGCGTCAACAAAATATTTACGCATTCAGAAGAGAACGTTGGTGATTGAAATTTCGTAAATAGATATTGCTGCAAAGAAAACCGCCTTTGTTTCAGTGACTGCCACCCCAAGTCATGTATCATATTAGTGACACTCTCGCCCCTATTTCACGATAACACGAAATGAGCTGCCCTCCTTTGCACTTTTTCGATGTCCTCCGTCAATCCTACCTGGTAAGGATCCCATACTGCACAGCAATATTCCAGCAGAGGACGGACAAGTGTAATGTAGGCTGTCTCTTTAGTGGGTTTGTCGTATCTTCTAAGTGTTATGCCAACAAAGCACAGTCTTTGTTTCATCTTCCTCACAATATTGTCTATGTGGTCTTTCCAATTTAAGTTGCTCGTAATTGTAATTCACAGGTATTTAGTTGAACTGACAGCCCTTAGATTTGTGCGATTTATCGTATACCCAAAATTTATCTGATTTCTTTTAGTACCCATGTAGATGACCTCGCAATTTTCTTTGTTTAGTGCTAATTGTCACTTTTCGCACCATACAGAAATTCTCTCTAGATCATTTTGTAATTGGAATTGATTGTCTGATGATTTTACTAGACGGTAAATTGCAGCATATGTCAAACACTAAATCAATAAATTTTTTGATGTCAAGAATAAATCCGTAAGGTTTCTGACTTGTTTTCATACACCATGTGTACTATAATGCTTTCGCCGTATCTAGTGAAGACCAAGACTGGAGATTTGTAGATCCATTAATTACACTTAGACTTTTTAATGAGTAATCAGAACCACACTGTGTATAAACCACAAGGAGCCTGATGTGACAGACATTACACATCAAACTATGCCCAAAGTGATAGTATTCCTACTTCATGTAAAGGGATGGATGTATCTGGGGAGTTAACAAGCGTAACTATATTAATGGTACCACCAACGCTTATCTCTCATCACGAAACATGTAGCAGGATGAGAAGAAAAATCCTCAGCCTATCAGTGAAAGAACAGTTTTTAGATAAAAATGAACTCTTTTCCACACAGCCCTCTTTTAGGTGGATGCACTTTATCCAGTTACCCACTGAGTAAACTCTACCAGTTACCAACTGAGTAAACTCTATCCCTGAAGTGTTATTCTGGAAGGACTGCCAACACTCATCCACAGCAACTAAAGCTCTTCATTAGATCTTGAAAATTTTCCAGACACAAATTTTCTTTCTGAAGAAAGCGAGTTTCATAAGCTGAGGGACTATGCTCGAATTCTTGTTTAGATGCACGCCCATTGCTCAGCATCTCCACCATGTGGTAAGTGGTTAACTTTATTCATTACAATTTTGGCAGTTAAAATGGGCCATTGTGCTGTGTTCCTTCTGTGGAAATGTTTTATGGCTGCATGTGATGGAGCAACCTCACTGGCACAGTCTGTTCACAAGGTAGCAACTGCTGGCAATCAAGACAATCTCAGCTTGAAAATATCATTGCAGTTGGTTAGCCATTTGACTGTCTTTACCATCTATTGTCTCTTCCTTTTGAAGCTAAGTGGCTATCTAGTAAGCACACAAGCCACCTCAAATTGTGTATGTCTACTGCAGTAAGTTTTGTGCCCTGCCACTGCCAATTTATTATGTTGTCTGAACTGTATAGAACTCGTGCTCTTTTAGCCACATTCAGATAAATTGCCCTGTCACTCTGATGTAGACTAATGTATGTTCATAGCTGATCTCAAACTTCCAGCATTTGCAGTACAGTCAAGCCTCGATATATCAAAGACAGGTCTATATCGAATTTTTTCTTCATTCCCTTCCCTTGGAAGCCCAAAACCTTGATATTTCGAAGAAAGCCCAGCATTACTTCAAAGTTTTTGGAAGGCTCTATATATCTAAGTTCAGTGGACAAAAACTCTTTATATCGAAGTCCCCTCTATACAATGAAGTCTTTCATATGGTACCTCTGTACATCGAAGTGCATGCAAATAGGGGAATCCCAGTCCCTCTCCACCCTGTATTGAGGCATCAATGAGATCTGCATGCAGGTGCAATTTTATGCAGCTTTTGTTTTGGTTGCGTGTGAGCTGTAAGTGTCAACTTGTAAGTGTCAGCCACAGGCTGTAAGCAGAAATGTCTGACAATCTCTGAAAAGCAAAAAAAGAAGTTAATTGCCGAAGTGAAAGCAGGAGAGAAGAAAAAGAAAGACATAGCTGCAGAGTTTGGGATTCCGGCAAGCATACTGTCAACAATCAAGAATGAAGACAATGTGATTATCATAGATGAAGGGATAAATCAGAAACAATGAAAGGCTGAGTTTTCAGATTTACAAGAGTGTTAAGTGCAGTGGTTCTGACAACAGAGGATCAATAATGTGAATGTTGGTGAACATATTTTGAAAGTAAAGGCAGATTATTTTGTAGCAGCGTTGGTATACGATGCGTTCTGTATGAGTAATGGGTTGTTTGAAAATTTCAGGAAAAGACATGGGATTGTTTTTCAAAAAGTGGGTGGGGAAAGTGTCAGTGTGGATAACAAAATTTGTTATGAGTAAAAGTTAGAATTGCAGAAGATCCTTCAAGACTGTAAACAGGATGATGCTTTTAACACAGATGAACTTCGACTGTTTTAAAAAATGTATTCCAGACAAAACTAGAACTTTCTGAGGAGAATAATGTATGGGGGCAAGCTATGCAAAGATCATGTTGCCATTCTATTAGCAGCAAATATTACCAGCACTAAAAACTCAAGCCACCTATAATTGGAAAATCTAAGGAAAGGTGATGTTTTTCCAGGTGTCAGTCATTCCCTGTGAAATACACCATGAACAATAAAGCACGGATGACATCAAAAGTGTTTTTCAATTGGTTAAAGGATTTTGGTAGGAAAATGACTTGTGAAAATCAAAATATTCTGTCTTTGTGGACAACTGCAGTGCACAAAATGCTATTCCTCCATTAAAATCCGTGACAGTACAATTTTTACCACCTAACACTACATCGAAATTGCAGCCCTTAGATCATGGAATAATTGAGAATGTCACAGAGAACTATAGATACGAAGTGGTCCGAATGACAGTCTGTAATGCTGAAGAATACAACCCTACAACAATCAACTTTTCAGATGCTAAATGAGAATACTGGACAAAGCGTGGATAAATGTGAAGGAGCAAATGATCATCAGTTGTTTCCGGACATGTGGATTTTTGATGACAGATGAAAATGACCAACTGGTGGATCTAATGTGTATTTAAACATGTAAAATGTCAGTTTGATTCTGACACTGGTTATGTCAGTATCCTCGAGTCTGAATGGGTGAAAGCGGTGATGTACTTTAACACCACTTACATTCGTTTTGAAGATTTCACGGATGTGGACAGTGATGTCGCAGTAGCAGGATCACTCACATCTACATCTACATCTACGTCTACATCTACATACATACTCCGCAATCCACCATACGGTGCATGGCGGAGGGTACATCGTACCGCAACTAGCATCTTCTCTCTCTGTTCCACTCCCAAACAGAACGAGGGAAAAATGACTGCCTATATGCCTCTGTACAAGCTCTAATCTCTCTTATCTTTGTGGTCTTTCCGCGAAATATAAGTTGGCGGCAGTAAAATTGTACTGCAGTCAGCCTCAAATACTGGTTCTCTAAATTTCCTCTGCAGCGATTCACGAAAAGAACGCCTCCTTTCCTCCAGAGACTCTCACCCGAGTTCCTGAAGCATTTCCGTAACACTCGCGTGATGATCAAACCTACCAGTAGCAAATCTAGCAGCCCGCCTCTGAATTGCTTCTATGTGCTCCCTCAATCCGACCTGATAGGGATCCCAAACGCTCAAGCAGTACTCAAGAGTAGGTCGTATTAGTGTTTTATAAGCGGTCTCCTTTATAGATGAACCACATCTTCCCAAAATTCTACCAATTAATCGAAGATGACTATCTGCCTTCCCCACAACTGCCATTACATGCTTGTCCCACTTCATATCGCTCTGCAATGTTAGGCCCAAATATTTAATCGACGTCACTGTGTCAAGCACTACACTACTAATGGAGTATTCAAACACTACGGGATTCTTTTTCCTATTCATCTGCATTAATTTACATTTATCTATATTTAGAGTTAGCTGCCATTCTTTACACCAATCACAAATCCTCTCCAAGTCATCTTGTATCCTCCTACAGTCACTCAACGACGACATTCCCGTACACCACAGCATCATCAGCAAACAGCCACACATTGCTATCCATCCTATCCAAAAGATCATTTATGTAGATGGAAAACAACAGCAGACCTACCACACTTCCCTGGGGCACTCCAGATGATACCCTCACCTCCTATGAACACTCACAATCGAGGACAACGTATTGGGTTCTACAGAAGCCGAGACTGTTGACTCCGTGAACACAGGGAATGAAAAAGGCAGCAACAATAATGAAGAGGAAGAGGAAAAGGGGAGGTCAAAGAAGCAGTGCCAGTGATGGTCAGGCAAGCCAAAGCAGCTCTCGACACAATCAGAGCATATTTGGAGAAGTATGAGCAGACAGACTGACAATGAAACTGACTGACGATGGATCAAAAGTTTAAAGCAAGCAAAAATTACAGATTACTTTCAAAACCAATGATTTGTGGAGAATTTTATGTACATACTGGTATTCTTTTACTGAATTTAATTTTTTTATAATGAAAGTATTCTATTTTAAACTTAAAATTTTTTCTATTTCAGAAGAAATAAAACAATATGCAAACAATCTATCTTGATTTCTTTTCTATATTACCAAAACTAAACATAGGCCTGTATCACAAACAAATGCGAGGAAAATCACTGTACAGTAACAAAAAAATTGTGGGTTGTAATTTTTGTTTTTTGATTTCTCGTTATAATGAACCCTCAATATATCGAATGAATTTTAAATACTCTAGAGATTTGATATATCAAAGTCTGACTGTGTATTGATGACACCTAAGTGCAACCCACGATGTTTATTGTTAATATATTTAATGTCAAGAATTTTCTCCGCATAATCAGTGAATCCATGGTCGTGCGGTAGCAGAATGTGTGTACAGTTGTCCATCTTTCCGTCTCTTTTGCTCTTATAGAGAATAATTTGTTACTGTCTCTTTGCTGTAACCAGCAGCTCTGAAGGTGGTGCACAAGTTCTAGGGTCCTTACTTTATGTTGTGTGCATTGTACATTCAAGTAGCCCTCAGGGCTAGCATATGTGATTTCAAATTCTTATGCATTGAGTGGTGGGATACAGAATGCTGATATCTATTGGTGTTGGTGGGCTTCCAGCAGACTGTATGTCCAAGTATACTGTCTTGTGGCCGGTACAATTCTAGCTTGAAAAATGACAGCAATCTGGTGTTTTTTTGTCCACATGCTTGGAAGTGCACAAAAGCCTACAAAGTGTACCAGTTACTGATGATTGCACAGCTTTCATTGTTGATACTTCAATAGTGATGTGACTACATACATTTTCTTAAATGATGGGTAAATCATTTGAATACGCCTCAGACAATATTTCAAAGATCAGACATTTGCATTCAGTTTTACAGAATAGTAGCAGATTATTCAGTGCCTTAGTGTTAATTCGTAGCTCCACAAGAATGTAGCAATGGGTACACTACCTACGAGACTACCTACAGCTGTTACAAGCTGTCCTAAATTTACAATAATGGCAAAGTTATTTAAAATTATGCACAGAGGTATTTCAGTTACCCAAATCCGCGAAAGGATCCCGAGACTTGCTCTCAAGATTCGGTGTGCTGGCATTTCTTGGTATACTGGGTGATGTTGGCATTAAGCCTGGACCTAATGGCTGTGATCCTTGGCCAATACCGTATGTGGGAGCACTCTGGAAGTTATCCCAACTTCCTAGAAGATTAGGTGCTGTTGGGCGAGGTGTCACTCCAGGAACAGGGACATTAGGGATGTTACCCACACTATCTCCCTGAAATAAACAAAGTGTAGCAATGATAATGGACAGCAGTTTATAAAAATCTTTTAGAATGAGCACATTACTGCATGTGTGAAAAATAAGGTGTCTGCAGCTGCAACACCAATTCTTACTCTAAAAAAGGGGGGCACAGTGAATAATGGAAATGACACTTGTATGAAAATAGTATATCGTCAACCGTGATCTCGACAGTTGGTGTTGCTACTGAACACTCATGAAATACTGGTACTTCAAATATAGTAATTTCTATATAGACAATACAATGTTTAGAAATTATTTATAAATGTACCTAAAAATAAATAAAGGACAAGACAATAGCACTGGGGGAGGGGGGGAGGAGGCGGGGGGGAGGGGGAAGGAGGCAAGGCAACGAGTGAGGGGGATGGTGTGCAGACGGTCAGAGCATCGGTTACATCTATCCTGAAATACCTGTTACCAGGTTTAAGTCAAGTTACAACTGGATCATAAAGTTTAAATCATCATAGTAGTTCACAAATTTTCTCAGACTCAAATCAATATTTATTTCTCTTCCACGGAAAATAAGTCACTACTTAAAACCATTTTGTATTTCTGTAAATTTAGCTGTGGTGTCACCTATCTCCATTCTTTGATGTACAAGATGCCCTGAAACTTATTTGAATAACTTCAACTTCTGGACAAACATCTTGAACCTTGGAGTCATTCTTCAAATTATTTACATTATCAGTTAAGTAGTTTAGATAAATACATAATGTCCCAATTTTGTTTTGTTTTGGATCTTTCAATATTAATTTCAGAAAAAAAAACCACTCAAATGGGATTGCTGATAGTTAAAGCAAGTAAGACAGTAGCTGTGTGCAAGTATGTTCAATTAATCTGTTGTCTTTAGTTCAGTTGGGCACATTAGTGAGTATGCCAGAATTAGGCTCAATGTGACTTTGTTGAGTAAGTTTTTGTCTGAGCAAGGTAATCATCAAAATTTGATAATGAAGTTTAAATGCAAACTGAACACATTATTTCATATTGTACCACCAATAAATAACAAGATTGCAAAAAATAAAATAAAATAACAGCAGTGAGACATAAATGGTATATGTATACTGTGGAAAAAGGACAATTCAGCAGGAAGAAAACTAACACAGACGAAGAAAGTATGGAGGTAGGATTGCAGCCTTTCACAAGTTTACTGAAGAAAAGAAATTCCTATTGTCAGCTTTGAGAGTCTGAAACAAGCTGGTTAACACAAGCAAACACATTACATAAAATAGTTCTCTCATGTATTCTGTTGTCAATACAATGCACCTCTGTGGAGCTAGAAGCAGTCATGTCAACCAAGATTGTCGTTTAGCTAATTGACACAAAGAGAACTGTTACCTGCAAGCTGTCTTATCTAACATAAAATCACTACCTCAACACAAGAGGTAGTGGACTGAGAAAGGAGAATGGATGTGCAACAAATCAGTTCCTAGAAACTTCCCAATCAACAAAATTCTCTCTGACCTTCCAGAAACCAGACTTACATTTATAAAGGGGCAATGAAATGAAAATGAGACAGATGGGGAAAAAGTAAGTAAATTATTTATTATTGCAAAAATAATTGCGACAACTGCTGACTGTGAGAGAAAATTGTCAATGTCTTCAAGCAAAAATATTTGCTGTAGCCTACGGAACCACGATTGTACCCAGGCATGTACTACTTTGTCCAAAGCAAATCAAAGGCCACCAACGTGTTAATGCTGTTTTGTTGAAAACTGACATTTTGTGTCAGTGGCATGAACAAAATAGGGGTTGATTTTCGGAAAAAAAAACAACACTAGTTGCTACTGATAATTCTACTCATGTACACAAATAGTGCTGTTACCAGTTTTGAACTGACAGGTTCATCTCCAGATGGCTATTTACATCTAGATACATATGTATTGATGTTTAGACAGGTTTTCGATTATTTATTCCCCTGGGATGTTGGTACTATTGAAAATCCTGCGACTTTTGTTGCAAAGTTGTTTGCACGGCTGACTGAGTTTCCTCCAGACTCAGTATGTGGTGGGAGACACTTCAACCTCTATCACCCTGCCCAGCCCTGAAAGTAATTAAAAATATCGTAGCTAAGAGTAAAACCTTTTTCTCAGAGAAAACAAAGATCCATTTCAGCTATCCATATATTGTCTTGTGATATCAGAGGCAAAGAATCTGTGGAGGCAAAGAATCTGCAAGACTATGACTGACATGGAAACTCAGAAGGTGGGGGGAGACACTTCACCAGGATGTGAGATACTGACTAAGCCAACACAACCATAGTGCGGGCATGCTTCAATACATAGGATGAAATTTCAGGTTAATCTGGTATGACCAAAGTGGAGTGCCATGTAGCACTAATTTCCTTGCTACTGTACAGTTTATTAGAGGGGGCAATGCTCCACCAGATGATGTTTCATCTCCCAGTGAGGAGAGGTCTTATTTGCACCTGCAAATCTGCACCTGGGATCATCAAAGTGAACACTGTGTGAGCAATCGCTTCTCTAACCAAACCATCAGACAATTTATTCCCCGAGATACCCAAATGACTTGTTTCCTGTCTGTAAAAAGAATTTTAAAAGTTAGCTGATTATGAAATTGTTGAATGATAATTGAATACATAAGCTAGATGTGAACTGCCTTAACTGAAGAAGTAGGATCTCTACCTCGGCAAGGAGACTGTTTATGAGACTAGTCGGGAAGGTGCCAGGCCAGTCTTACTTCATAATGATGGACTGAGTCCAATAATTTCAAAGCTGAAGGTGCCACTGAGCCATAAACCTGTCAAACATAGTTTAATCAGTATGAGACCAGACTCTGGTAAACTGGAGTAGAGAAGTGCAATCATCATACCAAGAGGTGTGGGCAAGGAAGCGTATATCGTTAAGCTTTCACATACAGCTAGTCTTTAGTTGACAAATACGGAGCACCTGTGTCAGCTCTTTAACAAAGTAAAGTGCCAAAAATCACGACTCTGCAAAAGCATCCCAGTGCTGGGTAGCTAAGAGTTCTGGGTCTGGATGGACAATAGTATGACTACACAAACGAATTATTCACGTTTTTGTGAGAGAGAACTGGGAGCCATGGAAGGCCGTTCAGATGGCGCCTTGCAGCTGGTGTTTAGCCAATGCTACAGATTAAAAGTTGTCAACATATGGCATGGGACTGACCACTGGTGCCTCCGAGGCCACTAGCCGATTGATGTATGACACATAGCTCACCACACATCCAAGGGAATGGCAATTGTTATGGCTCAGTCTTGAGCGATGTATGAACTAACACCAAAGAACTGGTGGGATACAAACTGAGGACTAAAATCAATAAGAGCCTCAAAAGCCTGTCAGAGTAAATAATATTATGATGGTGCCAAGTGGTGTCATATTCCTTACGTAGGTCAAAAAATACTGCAAGGAGATGGTGGCATTTAAAAAAATGCCTGTTGTATTGCCAATTCCAACCTAACCAAATGGCCAATTTTGGATCATCTCTCCTGGAAACAACACAGATAGGTGGGGTAAAAAGCCCCCCCCCCCCCCCCCCCCCCCAATTTGAGAACTTGGCAAGAGCAAGATGGTGAGGCTAATCATTCTGCAGCTGATGGAGATGGGGTTTTTGTCATGTTTAAGGATTGCAACAACGATACTGTCTCACCACTGTTAAGGGAAAACACCTTTAGCCAAATACACTTGAATACCCAGAATAGATGGAGTTTTCAAATCAAGGCTTGGGGCAGACCATGTGATGAGTCAAGAGCCTGAAGCATTCCCCAGTCAGCAAAAGGTTCATAGGTCCATTGTGCACTGAGGTGACCAAAGTCATGGGATAGCAATATGTACATATAGAGATGGCAGTAGTACCACATACACAAGGCATAAAATGGCAGTTCAGTGGCAGAGCTGTCATTTGTACTCAAGGTGAGTCATGTGAAAAGGTTTCCAATGTGACTATGGCCACATGACAGGAATTAACAGACTTTGAATGGAGAATGGCAGTTGGAGCTGGATGCATGGGACATTCCATTTCGGAAATTGTTAGGGACTTCAATATTCCAAGATCCACACATCAAGAGTGTGTTGAGAATATCAAATTTCAGGCATTACCTCTCACCACAGACAACGCAATGGCTGACAGAGCAGTGGTATCTGTGTAGAGTTGTCAGTGCTAACAGACAAGAAACACTGTGTGAAATACCGCAGAAATCAATGCGGGAAATACAATGAATGTATCTGTTAGGACAGTGCAGCAAAATTTGGTGCTAATGATTTAAGAAAGCTTTAATAATGGGCTTGTAATTGTACAATAGTGGTACTTAAATGCTACTGTGACGCATCTCCTTCAAAACAGTCTCCTCCTGACTGAACACACCGACTCCAATGGTGTTTCCACTTTTAGAAACATTCCTGGAAATTTTTTTCCTGAAATGTGTTAAGGACGTTTTCCGTATTTGCCTGGATGTCTTCATGTCTTCAATTGAGTCAAATCACTTCCCTTTGAGTGAAAATTTTAGTTTAGGAAACAGGTAGAAGACCACAGGGGTCAAATCAGGGGAAGTCAAATCAGGGGAATATGGCAGTTGTGGAAGCACAGGAATTTTGAATTTGGTCAAAAATTCAATGATGGAGAAGGCACGATGAGCCGGAGTATTGTCATGGTGTAGCACCCAACTCCTGTCTTTCCACAATGCAGGCCTTTTCTTCCACACCTTTTCGCAGAAATGCTCAAGGACACATTTGTAGTATTCCTGGTTAATTGTCTGTCCTTCAGGGGTAAATTCATGATGCACAATACTGGCAGAATAATAATAATAATAATAATAATAATAAAATCACGAACATTGTCTTCACCTTTGATCGACTTTGCCGTGCTTTTTGCGGTCGTGGTGAACCTGGAGTCTTCCACTGTGAAGACTGCACTTTGGTTTCAGGATCATATCCATATACCTACAGTTTGCCACCTGTAATTACCATATTTAACAAATCTGGGTCATTTTTAGTCTGATTAATGAGTTCTTGGCACACTTCAAGTTGGTATTGTCTCTGGTCAATTGAAAACACTTTTGGAATGAATTTTGTGGACATTCGACACATTTTCAGATCTTCAGTTAAAACTGACTGAACTGCATAGAAACTTAAGTTCATCAGCAATCTCCGTAATTGTAAGTCTAAGATCAGAGCGCACTAAGTCGTGAAGTTTCACAACATTTTCATTCATTTTTGAGGTGGAAGGACGACCGGACTGTGGTTCATCTTCAAATGATTCATGGCCATTTTTACATCTCTTGAACCAGACAAAAACATTTTACTGGCTCCTACAATTATCTCCAAAAGCAGTTTTTAATAGTTTGTAAGTCTCAGAAGCTGATTTCCCAGTTTTAAAACAAAATTTAACACAAACTCATTGCTTCATTTTTTCATCCATTTTCACACAGTCAGAATCCGGCAACAAGCCCTATCAGACCCGCATTCAACCAGCTGCCACAATGAACTGAATAAAGGAAATGCAATTTTCTGTCAGAGGACATTCAAGAACAAGGCAATGACTCACTCCCCACTCTCCGTGTACCTGCCCGCCAAACCAGTAAGCAGCGGACCCATTGGCAACAGACGCCTGATGCAAGAACCTTTGCTAAAAGCACAACGCCCTTTGCAGCACCTCTCCTGGGCTAGTGAGCACATTAGTTGGATCCTAGACATTAGGAAAATCATGGTCTGGTTGGCAGCGTCTGAGTCTGGTGCAGACCCCACAAAGCCAAGGACTCAAGTTGGCAACAAGTCACTGTGCAAGCAGATGGTGGCTCTGTAATGGTGTGGACCATATTTACATGGAGTACTGTGTCCTCTGATCCAACTGAATGAACACTGACTGGAAATGGTTATGTTCAGCTACTTGGAGATCACTTGCAGCCATTTGTGGACTTTTCATGTTCCCAAACAAAAATGGAATTTTTATGAATGATAATGCACCTTGTCACTGGGCGACAATTGCTCACAACTGGTTCAAGGAACATTCTGGGCGAATGATTTGGCCACCTATCTAACATTCATGGAACATAATCGAGAGGTAGGAAGAGATCTCCAACTCTGGAAATGAACAGCAGGAAACAACCACTACTCAGACACTGTAATGGCATCCCACATTTAACTTAAAAAATGGCGGAAAAATAAATATTTCTACATGCAGTATGTGACATACAGAACATATACAAACCTGTAGGTTGTTGCCAAAAGGGTCAAATAGCATGTTTTGTGGCACTGACTGTGCAACTGAAGGGCCCTGTAGTAAGTCCTCCAGTCCACTAGATGTTTTCCCTAAACCACCCAGCAAATCAGCTGTTTGATCACTGCTATTTATCTTCTCTCCGCCCATACTGGCAGTAATGTTAAGTAGATCCACACCATCTCCTGCTCCTCCAATGTCCAACAAATTTGCCTCAACAGTTGGCTGTTGTGGCAATTCTGATGTAGGTTTTGGAGAACTTGACAAGCCGTCAGGAACTCCCCTCTGGTCTTCCTCGTGTTCCTGTTTAATGCATAATATCATGATTTAATATTTGATATATATTTACAATGTTACAACAATAAATAACATACATCATTAATAAAAATAAGTTAAACTGAAGAAATGTAAGTACTGTCAAAAGACGTTTCATTCCAACCACTTGACAGTCCTGCAGAAAGAATATGTCCAATATAAAAATGGAACGTCCGGGGTGGAACAACAACAGTATTATGAAAAGCACAAATCATTACTCACCACACAGAAAAGGCATTGAGTCACAGACAGGCACAATGAAAGACTACTAAACATTCACTTTTGGCCAGAAGGCCTTTTTCCAAAATAGAAAGCACATACACATTCACACAAGCACAGCTCACACACACATGGTCAATGTCTCCGGTCGCTGTGGCCTGTCTGCGGATTCAGTCAGGCCATAGTGGCTGGAAACAGTGGCCATAGTGGCCATTGGGTGTGGTGTGTGTGTGTGTGTGTGTGTGTGTGTGCGTGTTTTTTTTGGTTGAAAGCTAAAATGTTTAGTGGTCTTTGCATTGTACCTGCCTGCAACTAAACACATCCTCTATGTTCAATATAAAGCTTTTGAAATCGGTAATTCATCAGGAGCAGAATAGTTGAGAAAATGGAGGTTTGGAAAAGTGGTACAAGTGGCAAAGAAAAGTAACTCGTAATCCTGTGCAAAGGGAAACACTTGATAGGAATTAGAGGTATGAATAGAATATAATATGTAACATTGAAGTTCCAGGCAACCTATAGGCCAAAAGTAAGAGGCATAAACAAAAATTTAACATAATCTTATAATCCACAAATCCAGAAAGTAAACCGAAAAGGGAGAGGCATGAAGAGCATTTACAAAATAAAAGTGAGAAGGAGAAACTTTAAAAAAGGGGAGTGCGTGTTTGTGGATGAACAAGTCATAAAAATATTGAGATGTCTGGTATTAAGCTGGTTTCTACATGAAAGAGAACCAGCAACTGACAAAAGAACTGAGTAGAAGTAGGACCACCAACGGCCTTGCCGCAGTGGTAACACCGGTTCCCGTCAGATCACCAAAGGTAAGCACTGTCGGGCTGGGCTAGCACTTGGATGGGTGACCATCTGGTCTGTTGAGCACTGTTGGCAAGTGGGGTGCACTCAGCCCTTGTGAGACAAATTGGGGAGCTGCTTGATTGAGAAGTGGTGGCTCTGGTCTCGGAAACTGACATACGGCCGGGAGAGCGGTGTGCTGACCACATGCCCCTGCATCCAGTGACGCCTATGACAAGGCGGCTAATCGGCACCATTGGGCCTTCATGGCTTGTTTGGGAGGAGGAGAAGTAGAACCTGTTATACGCAGATTCATTATTTGTGTTTTTGTGCACATGCGATTTTAGTTATAAGCTCAGCTATTAACAGTATACGGAAGCAGTAATGCAGCAGCACATCTCATCTCAAAACGAATCTTCTATCGTGCTTATTGAGACGTCAATCTTCAGTTCAGTTCAGGTCAGTAGAGATGTGAAGTTGCGCTTGACAGAGTCTGTATTTAAAATGTTGGGTAAAAGGAAAGAAAGTGAGGGAAACAAGAATGTATGAATGTCATGTACACTAGAAACAGAGGTGAAGTTTTGGACAGCTTTGAGAAAGTCGAACGTATTGTTGACATTCATCATGCCTTGGTACTTACTGAATACACTATGAGAGCTATTTGTTACAATGCGGAATCAATTAAAAAATCTTTTCGAACCTGAAGTGACTTAAGTGAGACAAGAGTGACCAATCTCGCATGGAGGTGACAGAGAATGGAAAAGGTACTATGCCACTGGACTGAATACCACAACTAATAGCACATGCTTCTCTCTGGAGCTGCTATTCAAGCTAAAACCAAGAACTCATTTTCAGACTTTACAAGCGAAAATATTATCCAGCACCTTTCTCAGCCAATTCAGATTGATTTGATCATTTAAAGCATTGTTTTGGCTTTCAAGACATTGAAATGACAGGAGAGGCAGCTGTGGCACATGAAGTTAGAGCCAAAGATTTTAAAACAGAATAAAAAAAAAACTGTGAAAGAAAAAGGCTATACTGTGAAGCAGGTTTCTGACTTCAATGAAGCAGGATTATTTTGGAAAAGAGTATCTAGCCACATGTTTATCACTATTGGAAGAAAAAACAGTACCTGGATTTAAGGCTGCAAAGGACTGATGTACCCTTCTTTTCAGAGGAAATGCTGCAGGCAATTTAATATTAAAACCCATTATGATCTAACACACTCAAAATCCTAGAGCATTAAAGGGCTGTGAAGAACAGGAGAGGGAATAAAAAATGTTGGACGACTTCTGCTGTTTTCAGTGACTATTTTGTTAATGAACTGAATAGAGAACTTAAGGCTTACTGTGAGAAAGAACAAACCCCTTTTAAAATTCTCTTCCCCTCTGATAATGTTCACAGCCATCCACTTTCCATTACTGATTCAAATAAAAACCCTGAACTCCTTTTTCTGTCACCAAACACCATATGTATCCTGTCACACATGGACCAGGGAATTATTTGTACATTCGAGGCAATCTGTCTGCATAAAACTTTTCCAGTCTCATAGAAGAATGCGATTCAAATTGCAAATGTCAATTAAGAAAATGCGTTTGACTGCTTAATCTCTCATTCAAAGGATCTGAGCAAGGGAGATTTGACAGTCTTCAGCGAGAAGAGTAAAAGGAAGTTCAGCCTGTTTCAATGCTGACGATGTAGAAAATAATTCGGAAGAAATAAGGAGTACAATAGTGAAGAACATTCTCTTAAATACTACAAAGAGCTGTATAATTAACTGATAAAGAAGACAAGACAGCCAAAAATTAAACATTTCTTTGCAAAACAGTGTGAAACTTCAAATGAATGTCAAGCCTCTGAATACAACACTTCAGTGAGAAAGGATTTGCATTAAGGAAACTGAATTCACTACGGCAGCGTCTTATTCTACCTATGTACATAACCCAGAACTGTTTAGGGTGTAGATGAACTTGATGAAAACTATTTTACTGTCTTATTGTGTGTTTCGGTGTTAAATTTTAATGTGTATAAATTTTGCATTAACATGCATTTCAGAAAGATAATAATTGTTATTTTTGGTAAAAATATTAAGAAACTCTGCTATTTTAAACTTAATATGTGAGTAAACAAGAACCTAACCTCATATTTTACATATAAAATGACTCTTGAACAAAACAGAGGTTCAATTAACTAACTAAAATGAAATGGAGGACCATTGGCAGAGTGGAGCCAGGTAAAACTGAGACAGACATGATCCGGAGCTTGAACATTCATCCTCCAGTTCTTTATGCACCATGGCAACAATTTTTAACAAAAGAGTACAACTGAGGACAGCTATGATGTGCACAAATAACTGATATTTACTATTTTGTAGTGAAGAAATAGGACCACAATTACAGCCAAGCTGCATTAGCTGAAGATGAATTCCATGTGTCCAAATCTCCAGAGCTCTTCCATGTAAAATTATTACTGAAAAACTTTTGTTTTCAATAACTGTACATGCAGATCAACATAAAGTCAACAGAACTGCATTGTCATGGGTATGTCTAGAATACTCTGAACTGAAAGATGAACAATTCCTTGACTTTATTGTCACTGGCTAGGAAATGGGCATGACCCACTATACCCGTGAATTGAAAGGACGATCAGTGCAGTGGTGACATCTCTCCTCACCACCACAGAGAAATACAGAACAGTTGTTTCACCCTTAAAAATCTTGGCCTTGTATTTTAGGACCAGAAAGGGATTTTGCTCATTGAATTTTTACCTCATGGGGGAACAATGCTGTGAAGTAATTAGAAAAACTAAAAAAGTATGGGCAATGATACAGAACAAAAGAATGGGAATGTTAATGAAGGGAGTATGCATAGTGCATGACACTGTATGTATCCACACTGCCAATATCACAAATCAGCTCTTGGATTCATTCTGTTGGCACATCAACTACCCCAGGTATAGCACCTTCAAGATTTTTAACTTTCCACTTCTGTAAGTTATTTACATGTGCAAACATTTTCTACCAGCAATGATACTGAGATTGCTGTCAAACAATGCGCCAAAGAGGTGATTAATGATTTTTTTTGACAAAGGATCAGGAAGCTGATTCCAAAGCTCATAAAGTGCACTGAGAACAAAGGTGACCGTGCAAAAAGAAGTAGTTGAGGTACAGCAGTGAATCTGTAAATTTTTCATAATTATATTGCCTTATAATGTATGTATGTGCCACATCTCCTCGTAAACCATTGGACTGATCTATAAAACTTGGCACACTTATCACAAAGTATCTGGAAAGAAGCACCTGCCTCCTGTACAGGTGGGGTGCGTATGAAAAGGTAATGGAAATGTAATCGGGGCGTGTCCACAGCAATCTCAACCAAATTTTATTGATACAAGACTCATCATTTGTATGATTTGTTTAAAAATACTGTGGGCCTAATACACTGCTATCACCCCAATGACTGAGGGTGGGGGTGAGAAGCAAAGTCACGTAAAAATATATGATAACGACAGATATCAGTATCAATTTCATAGTTTTTGGGATTGCTAGGCCTCATTAGTGACAGCCGCAATGATGTTTTCCCATAAGAATGAAGGAGGAGGCAGGGGATTCCAAAGATAGTGACAAGTTACAATCTCTAGAGTTTAGGGAAGCTATTATCAAGCAGAATGAGCCAAATGGCCTGTGTGGTGTAGCAGGCACTTACGTCGTTTGAGTCAAGCAAGAAGCATGTTCAGCAACTGGTTACTGGGTGTCTCCCATGGTGAACAATTTGTATTTTCATTTATGCACTCAGCAAGTTTGGTGGTGGTCATTATTATATATAACTACTGACCCACCCTGGCTTCACATGGGTAGCAATAGGAGAAGAGGTTGCCCGGAGATGGGATTGACATTTTGAAACCATCTATACAGTGAGGTAGTTTAGGGTCCCATTTATCACACTATGCAGCCATTCACTCTGGTGGGCCATTGTTTGCAAGCAATCAACAAAAACATCAGAATTTCAAGTAATTTTCTAGAGTCATTAGAAAAGATAACTATACACAGAGCAGTACTTTGGTTTAATAGTTGAGGTACATTCCTCATGTACAGGAGGTTCTGGGATCAAATCTCATTAGGTGCTTTAAATTTTTTTATTTTCAAATCAAAGCTAAACAACTGATCATTATTGTTTTCAATTAATTGGTTTAAATGTAATTTTTTTAGTATCTAACTCTTTGTCATATCACTTTAATCATCATATTAATTGTTTCATTTGCTCTTATATTGTCTTCCAATCATTCTTTTTTAATTTGGAATCTTTGTGCATTTGATTTTACTTATTTTTATGTATTAACTTTGGTTTTATTTCTTCTGTTTTACATTTTAAATTTTTGTCCATGTTACTGCATTCATTAGTTCTATTCCTCATGTTGCCTGAATTTTGTTTTATTTATGACCTCTTCTTTCATTTAAATCTTCAACGCATTACTTTGTCTACAGTGTAAGAAGAATTTACGATTTCAACATTTGCACGATAATTAAGTGTTTGCATTACAACTGCCTTCCAAAAAATGCACATTGCATAAAAAAGATATATATATTTTTGATACCACTGCACAGCTAGTATAAATAGATTATTCTGTCTTTTGTTTTTTAAACAATAGACTGGCATTTTTAGACATTTAACTGTCATGACAGATAAATAAAAATAATTAAAATCACATGCACAAGGATTCCAATCTTTACTTTTTCAAGTCATAACAAGAGCAAATGAAATAGCTAAAATGATGACTAAAATGATGACTAAAATGATGACTAAAATGATGACTAAAATGATGACTAAAATGATGTGACAAAGGATTAGAAATTTAAAAAAAAAGATACATTTAAATCAGTTAATTGAATAAAAATAATGGTCTAAGTAATTTTGAAAAATTATCTGAAAATAAAAAATTTTAAAGCACCTGATGAGTTTTGAATCCAGAACCTTCTGTACGTCAGAAAGATACCTTAATCACTATGCTACAATGCTGCTGCGTATACTGTTATTTTTAACATTTTAGGGCAGTGTAGAGAACCTATTTTCTCCACCGTCCACTTTCGTATCAGTGTTAGTAGTAAAATTTTGTAACATCCTCCTCCTGTCTGGTTTCTCAGTGATGGTGATTTATAAAGTAGGAAAGCACTTTACAAAATCAATAATGCAGAGTTACAGCAACTTAAACCACAATAATAGTAACAATAAATTAACAAATATTTTATGTCAAAATTTAATGAAAACTTAGTACACATGTTTTTAAAACCTCTACTGCTTACCACAAAAGATGGAACACCAACTAGTGAGCAATAGGGGCAGGATGATTACCATTGCTCCACACTATCAGACAAAATTAAGATTTCTTTTTCTCTTTTTTGTATTACTTGCAAACAAGGGCCTTCAGAGAAAATGATTGCAGGGTGTGACACCTGGTACCTTAACCTGCAACACCGTACAAATGTTTTGGAAATTCGATCCCACCCCTGGGGCCTTTTTCTTCTAAGTAAATACAGCTGAATAACTTGTTAAGTGTAATGGTAATAAATTATATAAACAAACTTTCCTCAAGAAAACTGTCAAAATCCCTACTGTAGTTCCCGAGTCTAGCCTTCATATGCTGACAGAAAAACGTGGTGGGTGTGTCTAATTTCAAATATTTATGTAGAGTTGCATTTTCACAAGCAAACTATACTGTCAGTGGCAGGGATGCTCTATGGCAGGCTGTTCCAACCGAGCTCCAGGTAGCCGGAGAGCTCCGGAGCGCTCACTGCGGCAGCTCGGAGCCCGCGTGGAGGGGGAAAGCGAACTCACTGCCCCCTGGCCGTATGCAGCCGCAACTGACGCAATAATCCATGTTCAATGACGGCTATGACTAGCTGTGGGAGCCCTGTACTTCTATTGGAGGATACCTTTCTATTCACTGAGAGGGATGGTCGTCCGCAGTGTCTTGTCTGTCAAAGTATTTAATTCTGCAAAGAGGTACAATATACACGTCTTCACGCAGCGCACTACGATCAGGTAGAAGGCGTTGCATGCAAAGAACTAGTAGACATGCTTCCAACAACATACCAGGAGACTTAAGATTAAAAACGGTTTCGTAATACGGATTGTGTCAAAATATACAACATAGTTCGTGTTCTGTAATGTGTTTATAAATTTCAGGTGAATGAGAGCGGAAAAACACTACTGAATCTGCAATTCAAGCAAGCTACAGGGTCGTTCACATCACTGCAATGAATGGCAAGCCGTTTTCGGTGGGACCACTCGTAAAATCGTGCATGGTAGCAGTTGCAGAATGTTTGTTTCCAAGGAAGGTGCAGGCAATTGAAGGGGTTTGCCTGTCGAAGCAAACAATGTCTCGTCGAATCCTGGACATGGCAGTGGGTTTAGAGAAACAGCTCAGGAAAAAGGCGGAGAGCTTTGTTGCATTTTTGCTAGCACTTGACGAAAGCACCGACATATCGGACTGTGCTCAGCTTACAGTGTTTGTGCGTGGTGTCGACATGGAGCTGCAAATAACTGAAGAACTCTTGGATGTGGTACCCATCAATTACACCGCAACAGGACGTGACATTTTTGAAGCTGTTTGTGAATCAATGGACAATATGAATTTTGCCGTGGGATAAGCCCCATTCTGCAGTGACAGATGGTGCACCACAAATGGTTGGGCGCCACCAAGGTTTTGCTTCTCGTTTGAATAATAAACTCAGGGACGAATTCGGGAAAGACGTTTTGACTCTTCATTGTTTTATTCACCAAGAAGCACTGTGTGCTGAAACAGTAGAGCTAGGTGGCGTAATGAAAGATGTCGTGAAGTGTGTGACTTTTGTGCGGCGTCACGGTACGAATCATCGCCAATTCAGAGGATTCCTGAAAGATATGGAAGTGGAGTATGGGGATATACCTTACCACAGTACAGTTCTTTGGCTGAGTTGGGGAAAAGTTCTTGATGTTTTCCTTTGCCATTCGTGAGGAAATATCCCTTTTTCTGGAAATGAAAGGGGAAGAAATGCGTTGTCTGAAAGTTATAAAATGGATATCAGATCTGGCGTTCCTAGCTGACATAAATATGCATCTGAATAATTTAAATCTGTCATTCCAGGGCAAAGGGCAGCTAATCATTGACATGCACGACCATATCAAAGCGTTCGTGGAAAAGTTACATTTATTTGAGAGGCATATGAGTAATGGACATTTAACGTTCTTCAATCGTCTTGCTTCTTTCAAACTACCTGAAGGTACTACTTTCGGCGATTACCAAGCAAAGTTAAAGCAGCTGATCACGTCGTTTGAAACACGATTCCGAGACCTCACTAGTTTGGAAATGGAACGTAAGGTGTTCAGAACTTCTTTTTCAGTTTCCTCCAATGACTTGTCATCGTCACTTCAATTGGAGATTATTGATTTGGAGAATTCAACTTTGTTGAAAGAGAAGTACTACAACACGTTGGATTTGTCACAATGGTATCGTTCATTACAGCAAAACACATTTCCCAAGCTTCACAACAATGCCGCTCAGATCATGTGCATGTTTGGATCTACGTATTTTTGTGAGCAGCTTTTCTCAGCAATAAAAAGAGTAAAAAGTAAGGAACGATCAGTTCTTCAGGATGCAACAATGCAGGCCATCCTCCGCATTAACACTGCGGACACTTTGATGCCTAATATTTCCGATCTAGCAATGAAAAGAAAATGTCGAGCTACAGAGGCCCAATAAATTTAGTATGCAATTTCTTGTAAAACAGTTGTTTCTTATTTATTTCCAGAACATCGTATTTCCTGGTGTAGCACGTCACCACATCTTAGCAGCTAAGAGTACGAGGTTGTCGATCTTGTAAGATGCAGCTGGCACATCCAAACACTTGCGTTGCTGCCTGCCTCAGCCAGCCATGCCACGTGCCGGCCCACTTGAATGGTCACAGCGAGCGACATGGCTCCCTGGACAGGGACCGCTCCGCGGCTCACAACGGAGCCGACGAGCTGGAACACCCTGCTCTATGGGCACAGGAGAAAGGTGCAAGGCCGCCTGACTGCAGTGTAGGTTGGCACGCTGCTGCTGTAAGAAGGCCGGTGCAAACTAAACAACCTGTGATGTAGGATGTATTGGATATAAAGCTCATAAGACCAGATGTTTTGGTATACAGTTAACCTGTAAGTGGTATGTCCAGAATCACTGGTCATTTGATTTATGAAGTCGATGGTAGCTTGCATCAGCCTTCTGGTAGCCGTAGTTCGCAATTTTCGTTGATTATGAATCGTGGGACGACGGCTGGCATGAACTTCTTGATGCAATAATTTACCAACAGCCGCACGATTTGTAGAAGTTTATTTTAATTTATGAACTTCTATAAAATAAAATAAATTTCTACAAATCAAACTACTGACGGCCTTGGGAGAGCCAGTCATGACAAAACTCTACCACCTGGTGAGCAAGATGTATGAGACAGGCGAAACTCCCTCAGACTTCAAGAAGAATATAATAATTCCAATCCCAAAGAAGGCAGGTGTTGACAGATGTGAAAATTACCGAACTATCAGTTTAATAACTCACAGCTGCAAAATACTAACGCGAATTCTTTACAGACGAATGGAAAAACTGGTAAAAGTGGACCTCGGGGAAGATCAGTTTGGATTCCATAGAAATGTTGGAACACGTGAGGCAATACTGACCTTACGCCTTATCTTAGAAGAAAGACTAAGGAAAGGCAAACCTACGTTTCTAGCATTTGTAGACTTAGAGAAAGCTTTCGACAATGTTGACTGGAATATTCTCTTTCAAATTCTAAAGGAGGCAGGGATAAAATACAGGGAGCGAAAGGCTATTTACAATTTGTACAGAAACCAGATGGCAGTTGTAAGAGTCGAGGGACATGAAAGGGAAACAGTGGTTGGGAAAGGAGTGAGACAGGGCCGTAGCCTCTCCCCGATGTTATTCAATCTGTATATTGAGCAAGCAGTAAAGGAAACAAAAGAAAAATTCAGAGTAGGAATTAAAACCCATGGAGAAGAAATAAAAACTTTGAGGTTTGCCGATGACATTGTCATTCTGTCAGAGACAGTAAAGGACTTGGAAGAGCAGTTTAACGGAATGGACAGTGTCTTGAAAGGAGGATACAAGATGAACATCAACAAAAGCAAAACGAGGATAATGGAATGTAGTCGAATTAAGTCGGGTGATGCTGAGGGAATTGGATTAGGAAATGAGACACTTAAAAAAAGTAGTAAAGGAGTTTTGCTATTTGGGGAGCAAAATAACTGATGATGATTGAAGTAGAGAGGATATAAAATGTAGACTGGCAATGGCAAGGAAAGTGTTTCTGAAGAAGAGAAATTTGTTAACATCGAGTATAGATTTAAGTGTCAGGAAGTCATTTCTGAAAGTATTTGTATGGAGTGTAGCCATGTATGGAAGTGAAACATGGACGATAAATAGTATGGACAAGAAGAGAATAGAAGCTTTTGAAATGTGGTGCTACAGAAGAATGCTGAAGATTAGATGGGTAGATTACATAACTAGAGGAGGTATTGAATAGAATTGGGGACAAGAGGAGTTTGTGGCACAACTTGACTAGAAGAAGGGATCGGTTGGTAGGACATGTTCTGAGGCATCAAGGGATCACAAATTTAGCATTGGAGGACAGCGTGGAGGATAAAAATCATAGAGGGAGACCAAGAGATGAATACACTAAGCAGATTCAGAAGGATGTAGGTTGCAGTAAGTACTGGGAGATGAAGAAGCTTGCACAGGATAGAGTAGCATGGAGAGCTGCATCAAACCAGTCTCAGGACTGTAGACCACAACAACAACAACAACAACAAATCATACGGCTGTTGGTAAATTATTGCAATCAAGTAGTTCACAATGGTCTGGTGCTGTAGTTGGGCGGCGTTAAGGTATTCCAATGAGTTGTTCCATTCACCATTAGATGGCCATGACATGTATTTCACAGGGGCAGGGACTTTAGTTCATCATAGTTCAGCATGAAATATTTATAAATTATGTAGACAAGCCTTCCCTGTAAATCAGTCTATCTATTAGTTATTTATCAAAATCCCTAAAGTAGTTCCTGAGATTAGTCCAAACATACAGACAGAAACCATGGTGGGGGACTTCAATTTATTTATGTGTAGAATAGACAAAAGCTGTGAAATGAACACATGTTAGTTGGTAAACATCACGTATAGTTCCACATGTTGCTTTGCATTTGATGCTGGATTCTTATAATTAAACTGATGGTGTTCAGAGTGTTGCAGTGCATGCATTATACACCACAGGATGCTGAAGCACTGTAGGTATGTTCACTAATTAGTGTGCTCATGGAGTATGGTAGAAAAAAAATTATAATAGTTTTACTTTCTGCCACCAGGTGAAAATATGGCTCAGTAAGCACTCACTCAGTATGTAGTGTGGGTGAGGAAAGGGGAGGTACAATCAAACACATGATAATGATGGTTCCGACACGTTTGTTACAATATGGTAACAAGTTACAACATGTGTTCCATATGATCTCTCGACTTGGTGACATGGCATGGTTGAAAGTTGCTTGCAGAATATTCAATGTAATCAGACCAAAATGTTGTCATATATTATCCTACAGATCAGAAAGGGTCCACATACATCCTTGATGGACACAAGCTTTCAGATATTGCCACAACCAGAAGTCACATGGATTTACATTTGGTGATCTGGAAGTTTTGAAATTGCTGAAAGATGAATATTCGTTACTGAAGGTTTCTTGAAGCAAATCTTTCACCTGGCAAGCCACAGGTGGTGTCCCTCCATCTTGCATGAAAAGAGTGGTGTGGGCACAGTTGCTTTCTTGCAAAGCTGGATTCTCATGTGCACAAGGAGGTTCCTGTAGCATGCAGATGTCACTGTACATCTAACAGGCCTGTGAGGTGTCTTCTCTTCGATTAAAAATGAACCGAGAATGAGTGAGCTTGTGAAACCACACCACACAGTCACATAAACAGAGTGCAGTGGATGTTCCTGCACAAAATGTGGTGGACCAAAAAGCCATATGCGAAATATCTGCTCATTTATGGCACCATGCAGAGTAAAATTTGCCTTGTCTGTCTAAAGAATATACTGTAGCCACATGTCATCCATTTCCATACATGCCAAAAAACTAAGGACAAAGCCACAGTGTTGTAGCCTATCTTGGGGCTTCATCTGGTGTACATTCTGAATCTTGTAGGGATATTTGTGTAAAATGTGCAGCAAAATACTTTGCACCTTTGACTGGGGAAGAGCCAATTTCCATAAAGCATTTTGAGCACTGGCTGCAGAATTTGAGGCTTGTCTACGCTGTCTGCTACAGCCGCAATAACTTCTTCAACAACTGCCATGGGAATGGGCCACCTCCCTGTCCCTGCTGCACCATCTACTTCACCTGTTCCTTCAAATATCTTAATCAGATTCTTTAATCCCTTTATTGACATGAGGCCTCTTCGTAATTGTTTCTGTCAACAGTATTCGCACAAGGCAGTACTGCTATTGCTGCTGTATGACAAAACAACTTTACTGGCAATTCACGATCTTTCTTCTCAGTAGCCATTATGTTTTGTGTCGAAAACTTCAACCTTCGTAACCCTTTACAGTTTACAGCAACAGCTGCTTCTGCAGAAAACCAAAACCTGTCGCCAAGTGACAAACAGTATACTGACATCAAAACAGGAAACATTTCACATTCTGACTGCTTACAGCACCATGTCTTCAACTGTCTGCCCCCGGTAGCTGAAAGGTCAACGCGACAGAATCCAAAGGGCCCGGGTTCAATTCCCAGCTGGATTGGAGATTTTCTCCGCTCAGGGCCTGGGTGTTGTGTTGTCCTAATCATCATCATTTCATCCCCATCGATGCACAAGTCGCCAAAGTGGCATCAAATCGAAAGACTTGCACCAGGCGAACGGTCTACCTGATGGGAGGGAGGCCCTCGTCACATGACATACAGGGTGTTACAAAAAGGTACGGCCAAACTTTCAGGAAACATTCCTCACACACAAAGAAAGAAAATATGTTATGTGGACATGTGTCCGGAAACGCTTACTTTCCATGTTAGAGCTCATTTTATTACTTCTCTTCAAATCACATTAATCATGGAATGGAAACACACAGCAGCAGAACGTACCATCGTGACTTCAAACACTTTGTTACAGGAAATGTTCAAAATGTCCTCCGTTAGCGAGGATACATGCATCCACCCTCCGTCGCATGGAATCCCTGATGCGCTGATGCAGCCCTGGAGAATGGCATATTGTATCACAGCCATCCACAATACGAGCACGAAGAGTCTCTACATTTGGTACCAGGGTTGCGTAGACAAGAGCTTTCAAATGTCCCCATACATGAAAGTCAAGAGGGTTGAGGTCAGGAGAGTGTGGAGGCCATGGAATTGGTCCGCCTCTACCAATCCATCGGTCACCAAATCTGTTGTTGAGAAGCGTACGAACACTTCGACTGAAATGTGCAGGAGCTACATCGTGCATGAACCACATGTTGTGTCGTACTTGTAAAGGCACATGTTCTAGCAGCACAGGTAGAGTATCCCGTATGAAATCATGATAACGCGCTCCATTGAGCGTAGGTGGAAGAACATGGAGCCCAATCAAGACATCAAAAATGCCTGCCCAAACGGTCACAGAAAATCGGTGTTGATGACGTGATTGCACAATTGCATGTGGATTCTCATCAGCCCACACATGTTGATTGTGAAAATTTACAATTTGATCACGTTGGAATGAAGCCTCATCCGTAAAGAGAACATTTGTACTGAAATGAGGATTGACACATTGTTGGATGAACCATTCGCAGAAGTGTACCCGTGGAGGCCAATCAGCTGCTGATAGTGCCTGCACATGCTGTACATGGTACGGAAACAACTGGTTCTCCCGTAGCACTCTCCATACAGTGACGTGGTCAACGTTACCTTGTACAGCAGCAACTTCTCTGACGCTGACATTAAGGTTATTGTCAACTGCACGAAGAATTGCCGCGTCTATTGCAGGTGTCCTCGTCATTCTAGGTCTTCCCCAGTCGCGAGTCATAGGCTGGAATGTTCCGTGCTCCCTAAGACGCCGATCAATTGCTTCGAACGTCTTCCTGTCGGGACACCTTCATTCTGGAAACCTGTCTTGATACAAACGTACCACGCCACGGCTATTGCCCCGTGCTAATCCATACATCAAATGGGCATCTGCCAACTCCGCATTTGTAAACATTGCACTGACTGCAAAACCACGTTCGTGATGAACACTAACCTGTTGATGCTACGTACTGATGTGCTTGATGCTAGTACTGTAGAGCAATGAGTCGCATGTCAACACAAGCACCGAAGTCAACATTACCTTCCTTCAATTGGGCCAACTGGCAGTGAATCGAGGAAGTACAGTACATACTGACGAAACTAAAATTAGCTCTAACATGGAAATTAAGCGTTTCCGGACACATGTCCACATAACATCTTTTCTTTATTTGTGTGTGAGGAATGTTTCCTGAAAGTTTGGCGGTACCTTTCTGAAACACCCTGTATACAGCTCTAACATGGAAAGTAAGCATTTCCGGACACATGTCCACATAACATATTTTCTTTCTTTGTGTGTGAGGAATGTTTCCTGAAAGTTTGACCGTACCTTTTTGTAACACCCTGTATAATACACTGGTGGCAAAAAGGGGAACTATAATGTTTTCAGCATGCTCCATGAGCATACTGATTAACGAACATACCTACGATGTTCCAGCAACCTGCTATCTACATAGTCCACACTGCAGCACTCAGAACATCATCAGTTTAATTATAACCACTAGGTATTGTAGGATTTACCAGGGGTGGGGCTAGAGTAGGTTGTAGTGGATGGGTGCATGGGGCAGGTTTTACACAGGAATGAGTGCAGGGTTAGGAACCTTGGGGCAGAGATAATGCTTCTGGTTATACCATGATCTATAGTATGCAGAAGGTATTAATGAAGTGTGTGACTCTAAGCTTTCTGCTCTTCAGCTGCAGTGTTTTGACTTATGTTAGTCGCACTAGTCTCCTACGGCAGAGCCACATTAACAATCATTAACGCTAGAACTGTGTAACCAGAGCACACCATACAGTTCTAAAGTAGTAGCTGAGAGAGTATTCTTGAAATACTGTATGGACACAGTTTTTGCTGCATGACCTACAGAACCTATACTTCACATCTAATGACGTCTGTTACGAACAGGAAAGACAACTGTATTATATATACTTATCCGTTGTAGTAATGTGTTTCGTACTGGGCAGATGCTTAAGACATGTCACACATATTGAAACAGCAAAATAGAACAACACAACTAATATGGGATATTTGCTTATTTCACACATGTTCTGGTTTAACACTGTCCATGGGTTTGGTGAGGGAGGCCTTAATACATTTTTCGTGCATGTACATACCTGTATTATTACGTCTTTGTAGGTGGAATTTTAGCTGGGCATGTTTACAGAAATGAAATCTTTGACAGTTATAAATGTGACAATTTGATCCAATAAACAACAAAGTTTGACAGGGCTCATATCATGGATTAATACTTTTAACAAGTAAATAAGCGCGCGCGCTTATTTACTTGTTTAAACTATTAATCCATTATATGAGCCCTGTCTCACACACACACACACACACACACACACACACACACACACACACACACACAGCTAACACAAATAACAGTTTTTCCTACGGAAGTCGTAGCGACATTATTAACAGTTTTTTAAAATTATGTACTGTGATGTTGCATTATATGGACATTGTGCTGCACCAAACAGTTCTGATCCCATATTTAAGGTCTGTCAAGCACTCTACACTGTCCAGGTTTTACCACATGTGACTTATAACTTTTTGTGATGATGTTAATTTGGATATTTTTTCCTTGATCAATGTATAAAATTGAATGTTTGAAACTACAGTGAGAAAGAGAAATCCAAGGTCTACAAGCAGTAAGTATGCCTATGACCACATGCCAACAACGACTTCAGCTGAAGGTCTTGCTAATACAGAATACAAGCTATAGACAATTTTTATGCCATCAATCAATAGAGAACATGCAAAATTCCACTTCTCTTTGTGGAAAAGGAACACATGATACAAAAGTATTTAATAAACAAATTTTACAGAGGACTCAATAAAACAGATGTAAGTCACTAAGTATAAATGACTGAGTACAGAATTCATTTGGGATGTCATATGGCCTGGTAATTGTATTATCAAGTCGAAGTTAACCAAGGAAAATGTATGAAATATTCAGTGAATTTTGGGCCTGATTTTATTTAAGTCAGAAGGCAATTAGTAGATTCTAAATATAGATGAAACAGTGTGCTCTATACTTCATAGGGTGAAAGTAGAGCCCAGAGAGCTCCCAGCACTGTTGTCAGTTTTCAAGTGCGAGATACAAAAGGCTGCTGTCAATGTCACTTGTCCACAACTCTGGAAACACTGAGTCATTTCCACAGAAACATAAACAAATTTGCATTATGAGATTGGTCATAGTAGGCTACGAAGCAGCCACCCCATGCCCACTTCCAGTGTAAGGTATCTTCTTTTACCGTATGGACTAAAGTTAGCATAATTAATAAGGGACAAACACATGTTGCAGAAGCAACAGCACAGATAGTTCAGCAAGCAACAGAATCTAAACCTGAAATGATTTATCTCTTGAAAGTTACTGGCTGTATTGGACTGAATTTTTTTATTAGTTGAGCTAAATGTGGACATAAACTGTGAATGGATCTTAGAGAGACAATAAGAAGCACATAGTCATTGACACCCGAGACACAAATTTTAATAACATAATATGTTTAAAAGATGCCTCAAAAATTAATGTTTAACACATGTAAACCAATGAAAAGTCCAAACTCTATCTTACCAGGCACAATCCTAGTGACAGAGAAACATACCTATGACTGATTGAGCAACTTAAAGTCTTAGTCTCAGAAACAGTTACATTAAGCACTTTCAAATGAGCAAATATAATCTGTAACCACCAGACGTAGACATTAATCATCATACATTAAATTATGCACTGTGTGTAAAGTTCCATGGGAGAGAGCTGGACAATAAGTTGAAATGAAGTTGACACAAACTAATCACTGAGTTCAGTTCAGTATATTGGTCTCCCACATTTATGGGAGAATGGACTACGGGAATTTGCTGATAAGAGCAAAACTACTTTCCTGCTTTCCTTAGGTATTTGCATTTGTACCTCTAATTTTCTAAGTTTTACATTTCTAAATAGTTTTCACTCTCAGATGATGGGCCAAAGCTGTTCTTATAGGAGACTCTAACCAAATCAAGTTCCCTGTTGTGGATCAGTCCTCTGTAAAACCATGATGGCTGTTGGAAAGACGACCCCTTTTCTCAAGAGTCCAACAAAGTCAATGTTTACCACTTGTTCAAGCAACATAAACAGAAGATTCAGGAGGCTGATGGGTCTACAGCTATCCATTCTCTATGGTATTTTATCCAGTTTCAAAACTGGGACAACTGTGCTTTTCGTCCACCCTCACTTCAGGTATGGTTGAAGAATAAAAGTGTATGGTGTTGGTAATCTACGGTTATACGTTGCAGCATTTGACTGTGGATTCCATCAGATTCCGACACTGTTTTGGGAACGTGGGCCAGAGTGCTGAGGAGTTTTCATTCACTGAACGGAACATCTGTAAGGACTGAAGCTAGTGCAAGGGGTATAGCATCAAGTTTATTGTTCCTGAGTCACACAATAGTGCCCTCGATGTGTGCAGTGATGAATACTAAAGCTGTTTCTATCAAAGAACATTGCACGGTAGGGACAGACTAAATAAGAAAGTGTTGTGGTTAAGACACTGACCTGATATTTGGGAGGATGGAGTTTGTTCTGTCCAGCTGTTCTGATTTAGGTTTTCTGTGATTTTCGTAAATCATTTCAGGCAAATGCCAGGATGCTTCCTCCACCAAGGCCACAACTAACTACCTTTTCTATCCTCATAAAGCATACATAAATAGCCTATGTGAAGGATACAACTGTATAAACACAGCATTTGCCTTCTTTGTGTGGTTCTTCACACTTTCTCCAGGTCCACCAACTTCAGTCACTACACCACCGAGCTAATGACAGTCTGCACCTGGATCTTTAACTGGCTTAGTGACTTTCTGTGCCCATCATGGGACTGAGTTCCAATGAGATGTTCCCGAAGAAAGGGAAATCATCAATTATTCTACTTTTATAGTGGTGTGCACATATGAAGGCCGCAGAGCAATACTTTCTGCACAGACAGACAGAATACTTTGCAGTTTCACCAGTGTGCTCTCTGTCTCTGTCCAATTCCTTAAGCTCCAGCCATTTCCTACTCTGGTAACTCACAATGCAGAGGGCAGTGCTACACCTGGCCACTGTTTCAGCTTCTGACTCTGCCTACGAGAGTTTGTAAGCTCAGAAAAATATTGCTGTCATTTCATAACGTAATATTGGTTGTGTTTGATTTATGCTACCCTTAATGATTACTACAGTTGCTCACTATACCTAAACTAACACGAAAATTAATGCTAAATGTTCGAGGCACACCATGTCGTGCATGCTGCAGGCAGATGGATGCTATTGGTTGGAGCGTCATGTGGTATACTGCTTCTTGTCACTGTGCATTGCCCACCAAGCCTTCTTACGTCCACACCTCTGTAGTAATGAAGTAGTTGTGCCCTATGTGGAATTCTCAATATTCCCTTTTACAGTAGCATTGAATGGTGGAAAGCACGCCATTCGGCTTTCTTAAGGATGGACCTTTCCGAGTGCACGATTGGGTAAATGCCATGCTAACTGGAAAACGATCACTCTCGCAGAGCTCTAAATATACCCTCCGTTGCATTGAGGGGATGATTGGTTGGTTGGTTGATGGGTAGGGCCATGGGGGTGAGGATGTCTAGGTCATCAGGCTCTCCTTCAAAAGGTAGTTCATCTGGAGTTAGTAGCATCAGCCAGAAATTTGATTGAACTGGTAAAATTAAGGCATTGAAAGTAGTACTGACACCAGAGACGAGAAAATTTAAAGAGAGGTAAAAGTACATAGGTCAAGGTCAGTATGCAGGTCAGACAGCAGACAAAGGGTCTACCAGGGCTCATCTGTGGCAAGAGAAACCTCATCCACATCAAACTCCCTACCAACCTGATGAAGGTTAAGACACTAGTGGAATAAAGGTGCCTTCTAGCCACAATATTCATAATAGTAAAAATCAGAAGGCTAAAAAGAAGAAGTAAACACAAGGTAGACCAACAATCTGTCACAGATGGAAAACTACTTGAAATATCGTTTGAATAAAATAGATAGTGTCTTGGAAAGCAATTACAAGATAAATGTCACAAAAAGTAAAACAAAGGTAACACAACGTAGTCAAATACAATAAGATGATTATGAGGGAATTAGATTGGGAAAGGAGACGCTAATCAGAGTTTATAAGTTTTGTTGTTTGGGGAGCAAAATAACTGTGAATGGAAGAAGTAGATAGGATATAAAATGCAGACTGGCAACAGCAAGAAAAACACCTACAAAAGAAACAATTAATCATTCGTTGTCTGACAGAATTCAGTTAAGTAATCTCACTGGCAGTCCAGTGCTTTTAGTAGCTTGCATTTGTGATCTTAAGTAGTTTGGTAGTGCAAATGCATGTGTAAAAGACAACTGGGCTCTTTTTACTTCTTGTTTTCATTCTTTGCAACTTGCAGTTTATGTAGTATACCTTGACATCACCTACAGCACCTCACCTCAGTCTTGTAGTTTTGGATATAGTAACGTAATTGCCCACACGTGCGTTTCCTTGCCAGGTGCCAGCCTCCATTCGTGAACCACCAGGAGAGTACATCTTTCTTTGTGTCTGCCAGCATCCAATGAACAAGTGTCAATGGTAGTTTTACTGTTCTCGAGTGGTTAGTGTGCGTTTTTAACAAATTTAATATGACAAATCATTGTCTGAAAGACAGAAAGATTCATTTTTATCTTTTTTTTTTGTAACTAGTGCTTTCATTCAAATTTTAGCAGTAGGATGAACAGAGAGGGTGTGCTGTGTCAGACTAAGGAACAGCTGGTCACTGGTCATGAACTGTTAAGATACCATTGGCTGCAGTCAGACACTGCAGGCTGTTGCCTCGGGGTGTAGCAGTGGCAGAGAAATTGGCACATCATATGGGACACCTTAAGTAGCACTCAATTCTCCTGTCAAGGCACCTTCCAGCTTTACCAATATGGGTTAACTGTGCGCACAACAGAGTGAGTGGCAGGTTGTACAACTTTCGTGTTGCCTGAGGCAGAGTGTCAATGTGGGGACTGGCCGTCTGGCTTTGCCCATTCACCCTCGGAGTGGACAGGTGACAGCTTCTTCAGCAGGATCTGAGCAGACACATAGGGAAGGGTGAAGAGGGGGAAGGGGGGCTTGCAAGTTATCGGGAGCTCCAATGTTACGAATGTTATGGGTCCCCTTGGGAGAATAGTATCCAGGATGGCAAAGCATATCAATGTGTGCTCAGTATGTCTACTGTGGGAGCCTCATCATAGATAATGGAGGGGGTCCTGCCTGCCACTGTTGAGGGTACAGGGTGTTGTCAACTTCAAGTTGTGGTTTATGTCAGCACTAATGATGCCAGTCACTTCTGTTCTGTGGCCATCCTTAGTTCATACGGGTGTCTGGTGAAAATGGTGATGAGTGCTGGCCTCACTCACAGGGTGCATGAAGAGCTCGGAATTTCCAGTATTGCACCCGGATATAGAAATAGACATCCTTTGTGTTGTGAAGCAACTTTAAGAGTTGGAAACAATTAAGTTACCAGGTCGGGATGGAATCCCAGTTAGGTTTCACAAGGAGTAATCTTTGGCATTTGCCCTTACTTAGCATGCATTTATTGTGAATCACTCATCCAGCAAGCCACTGCAAAAAAGTGCAGGTGATTCCCGTATAGGGTAAAACAATGCACTCACAAAATTACACACCAATATCCATAACAATGTTTGCTGTAAAATGCCTGGCTATATTCTAAGTTTGAACATAATAAATATCCTTGGGGCAGAAAATATTCTGTTCACATACCGGCACGGCTTTAGAAAGCAACGCTAGTGCAAAACTCAGCTTGTCCTATTCTCACATGATATCCTGCAATCCGTGAATGAAGAGCAACAGGCAGATTCCATATTCTTAGACTTCTGGAAAGCATTTCACACAGTGGCCTGCTACAGATTGTTAATGAAGGTTCAAGAATATGGAATAGGTTCCAATATATGTGAGTCACTCTAAGACTTCATAAGTAGTAGAACTCAGTACATTGCCCTGAATGGTGAGTCTTCATCAGAGACACGGCTATCATCAGAAGTGCCTCAAAGAAGTGTGATAGGACTGTTCTTGTTCTCTACATATATAGGACCCTTCTTGTTCTCTAAATACATAGGGCCCTTCTTTTTCTCTACATACATAAACAATCTGACAGATAAGGTGACAAGCAATCTGCAAAACTTTGATAATGAAGTTTTAGTGTATTGGAAAGTGTAAATGCTGCATGACTGTAGGAGAATTTCTATGTGGTGTGATAAATGGTTTCTTGATCTAAATGTAGAAAAATGTAAGTTAATACAAACGAGTAGGAAAAGCAATCCTGTACCTGTAATGTTCAAATACAGTACTGGTGGTCACAAAGATTAAATATCTAAGCATAAAGTGCAAAACAATATGAAACGGAACAACCAAGTAAGCTCATCAGCAGGGAAAGCAAATGGTTGACTTCCATTTATTAGGAGAATTTAGGAATCCATAAAATGTGTACGATGTTGCAAATGGAACACTAGGCTGACCCATTCTTAAGCACTGCTCATGTGTTTGGGATTGGAGCAAAGGGAAACACTGAACCAATTCAGAGGCAAACTGCTGGATTTCATAGTGGTATATTTGACATACACCTGATTATTACAGAGATGCTCCACAATTTCAAAAGGGAGTCCCTGGGAGCAGATGACCTTCTTTTCAAAAAATTCTACAGAGAAAATTTAGATAACCAGTATTTGCATCTGACTGTAGAATGATCCTACTTCTGCCAATGTACAGTTCACTTAAGGACGGTGAAGAGAAGATTAAAGAAATAAGGGCTTGTATGCAGGTGCACAGCCAGCCATTTTTCCCTTGTTCTATTTGCTAGCTGACCAGGAAGGGGGAATGATTAATAGTTAGAGACAGGAAAAATTTTGCAAAAATTATAACACAAAAATAATTTGAAATTGGCAGTTTTTTTGCAAAATAATGTGAAACTGGAGATTTTTATGAAATATTGTGAAATTTATCATTTTACCATATAGAAAATGTAATAAGCCTGAGGATAACAGTTTAGTAATATTTGTAACTCATAGTTATTGAATGCTGAAAATGCATTTTGCCTTAATTTTTCCTTCATGGTGAAGTTCTTGTACTCGTATAATTTTAAAATGATGATTCATTTCCCATACAGCCAACTATGAAGTAACATCAAAAATAGCACCAAAACTGACAAAAAAACACCACAAAACTGGAAAAAACTCCAACTTTGGCAAAAAATAAAATGATATTTTCCTGTCCCTACTAACAGTGGTATAAGGTCCATGCACCATGTGAGGGCTTGTGGTTCATTAGTAAGTCTTTTCTGAAAGTATTTGCATGGAGTGTAGCCTTATAACGAAGGAATACATGGATGCCAAACAGTTCAGACGAGAAGAGAAGAGAAGAGAAGGTACTGAAGTGTGGTGCTACAGGAGCAGGCTGAAGATAGGATGGGAATTTCGGATAACTAATGAAGAGGTGACTGAACCAAAAAGAAGAATAATTTGTAAATTTGTGTAAAAGAAGGGATCAGTTGATAGCATACATTCTACGGGGAGAGTCGTGGAAGAGGGAAGGAAGGAAGGAAGGAAGGAAGGATGGAAGGAAGGAAGGAAAATTAGTGTTTAACGACCCTTCAACATACGGGTCACTAGAGATGGAGCACAAGCTCAGATTAATGAAGGGTGGGAAGGAAACCTCCACGGTATATAGTCACTGTAAAGAAACTTCTGAAGGTGAAATGCTTAACTCCCTTTTCAACTGTTCCTTTACACAGGAAAACCCTGGAGAATTGCCACACTTTAATCCTTGTGCCACTGGAAAGATCAGTGAAATGAGTATTAGTGTCAATTGTGTTGATAAACAGCAAAAATCAATAAAACTGAGCAAAGCTCCAGGGCACAATAGAATCCCTATCAGATTTTACCCTAAATTTGTGTCCAAGTTAGCCTCTCTTCTAACTATGATCTATCATAGATCTCTTGGGGTAAAAAGAGCACTGGTCACACCCATCTACAAAAAGGGTAGAACAAGTGATCCACAAAACTAATGTCTGATAGCTTTGACATCAATGTGTTGTAGAATCTTAGAATATATTCTGAGCTCAAACATAATGAGGTATCTTGAACAGGATGACCACCTCAATGCCAACCCACATGGGTTCTGAAAACATCAATTATGTGAAACCCAACTTGCACTTTTCTCACATGGCATACTGAAAGCTTTGGATCAAGGCAGTCAAGTAAATGCAGTATTTCTCGATTTTTGAAAAGCATTTGAGTCTGTACCACACCTATGCTTAGTGTCAAAAGTTTGATCATATGGGGTATCAAGCGAAATTTGTAACTGGATTGAGGACTTTTTGGTACAGAGGACACAGCATGTTATCTTGGATGGAGAGTCATCATCAGATACAGAAGCAACTTTGGGTGTGCTCCAGGCAAGTGTGTTGGGACACTTGCTTTTCATGTTGTATATTAATGATATTACTGACAATATTAATAGTAACCTAAGACATTTTGCAGATGATGCGTCTATCTATGATGAAGTATTGTCTGAAAGAAGTTCCATAAATATTCAGTTAGATCTTGATACGATTTCAAACCGGTGCACAGATTAGCAATTTGCTTTAAATTTTCTTAAATGTAAAATTGTGCACTTCACAAAAGACATAGTATCCTATGACAATAATATCAACAAATCACCGTTCGCATCAGCCAACTCGTACAAATACCTGGGTGTAACACTTTATAGGGATATGAAATTTAATGATCATATAGGGTCAGTTGTGGGTAAAGCAAGTGACAGACTTTAGTTCATTGGCAAATATTGGGACATTGCAATCAGTCTACAAAGGAGACTGCTTAGAAATCACTCGTGCGACCAGTTCTAGAATACTGCTCAGGTGTGTGGGACCTGTGTACCAAATAGGGCTAACAGGGGGTATTGAATGTATACAAAGAAGGGAAGCAAAGTCACAGATTAATTTGCTCCATGGGAAGGTGTCACAGAGATACTGAAGGAATTGAACTGGCAGACTCTTGAAGGTAGACTATCTCAAGAAAGTCTATTAACAAAGTTTCCAGAACCAGCTTCAAATGATGACTCTAGGAATATACTACAACCCCCTATGTATCATTCACATAGGTATCATGACGATAAGATAAGGATAATTACTGCAGGCACAGAGACATTCATTCCTCCTCCTTGCACTCCATCCATGAATTAAATGCGAAGAAACTGTCGTAACTGGTACAATGGAATGTACCCTCTGCGATGCACCTCACCATGGTTTGCAGAGTATAAATATAACTATAAATGGAGGGGGAGGGAAGGAAGGAGGGAGATCAGTGCTCTCTCTCTCTCTCTCTCTCTCTCTCTCTCTCTCTCTGTGTGTGTGTGTGTGTGTGTGTGTGTGTGTGTGTGTGTGTGTGTGTGTGTGTGTGTGTGTGTGTGTGTGTGTAATTTTATAGGGAAATCAATGCTTAACTACAGTAAGCAGATTCATATGGGTGTGAAGTGCAGTAATTAAGCAGATATCTGCATAGAATAGACCTGCACAGAGAGTTGTATCAAACCATTCTTTGAGCCTAAGACAACAACAAACTGAGACAGGGGAGGGGGGTGGGGGGGTGGGGGAGCAGGCCTTATTAAAAATGAGTAAGCAAAAATAACAAGAATAAAAACAATGGAATAAACAAAAGAACTACTTACCACAAAGTGGAGATATTCATTGATACCAGGTGGTTATACTTTGAATGCAGCTACTCATAGAGGTGCGGTGGTGGGCTGTAATTAATGTATTGTGCAAGACTTGATAAATATTCTAAAGCATTAATGGGAAACTTGTTTATGCAGGAGAAAAAATTAGTTGCAATTTTGGCCATCAGATGCAAATCTGGTACTGTGCCTGCAAGAAAGACGCACAAAAATGTTTCCGTACGTAATGGATTAAGAACAGGTTGTGGGCAGGAAAGGTCAAACAAGTGAGAAAGGCATAATGCTGATTATACTATTAACCACTACTTACACAATTTGTTCAATATGAGCATTGAAGATGACAATATGCTGTACAGCGCCAGATTTATAAATTGCACCTGGTGTCAAAAATAATTTCTCCAAAGTAAATTGGTCCCATGTTAACTCATTAGCATATCTGCCATACGATAATTACAGTAAACACTGGACGTCTGTGAGTAGTGCACTTTAATTACAGCCATCTGGTAGATATGAACATGCAATGTCAGAATATGAATTTGGCTCTTACTCGTAACTAGCAGACTAACATAGCTACATTCACCCAGCATGGCGGCCCAACTAAGGCCAAGTCAGACTACACAGCCAGGAAGACTAAGTGTGTGCTCTGCAGAATGACAGATGTTTATAAGCCAAGATACCATGTTCCATTTCCATTACTCTTCCAATATTTGTATTCCATCTGGAATTCTCTAGTAACATGATAACACAAGAACAATGTGTGATAATGGATCATCTGTAAAAGCCTGTCAAAGCTAAGACTGCACAAACTAACAAGAATATGATCAAGCATGCCTGCTGCTTCCCTGCTCGTTGTCCTCCACGTCTTCTGTCTCCGAGAGACATGTTACCACAGCGCAATGACATTTTTCCTGACGCCATGGGTGCGTTTTGACATGCTATGTTTGTTCACCTATTTCCTGCTGGTGTTGTGTAACATTCATTGATGGGACATCTTCCTAACATTAGTTTTGTGATTTCTCTTATAATTGGCATTAATGAAACTTGACAGCCCTGACAAGTCTATGCATTTTTCATATGACTCTGTACTCTGACTGGATAATTTGTGGCTGAAAAAGTAAGGCACCACAATACAGAAAAAAAAAAAAATATTTTTTAAAATATTTGTGAAAAATAAATCAATGGTTATAGCAACACTGTTCAGACCTTTCTTTGCAGTTCTGGGCTGGCATCTCTATACTCTCTCACTTGTGGTGGAGGTGCAGGTCTCTGCGGTGGTTTTACTCTTGAGGCAGTGGCAGGTGAGCCCTGAGGTGGCTGATTAACTGGAAAAACATGAAATATTACTTCACTCAAAAAAGCACCAACAGGAGAGGCTGTATCGTTGTAGGGTGAAAGAGAAAATGTTGTCTGCATGTTGACATTTGAACTACTTTTATTTACACGAGGAAATGCTATTATTTACGTGAAGAATTGAATCATATGTGCAGAGCACCACAATCAGCTATACTTTCAACTTCCCTCTTGGTGGGGGGAGTAACACTATAGTGAGTAAAACACAGTCAGAAACTGGATGTGAGATAAAAAAAAGGTGAATTATGTTATTTATTATGTCTTATACATCGACCAGACAATCAACTTAATAGATTCCTACACCTATAAGAAGATGGGTCACTTTTTGGTGCTTATTGTAATTACCTATCTTTTTACCTACCAAATGTTTCAAAGTTTTCTTCTTTTTCAATTTTTGTAGAGAATAGAATATCTGGTGTAAAGTTCTTTGAGGAGTGGCCAACCCAAGGTGGTTGCTGACTAGGAGTTCGTTCCTCATCCATGACAAAAATGTTCACTACGGCAGTGAACCTTTCCTGATAATGTTCTGGATCACCCAAATCATCCAGTTCACTCCTAGAACAAACATCAGTATTTAGAACAGCCAATAAGATGGGATTTTATTGAATGCTCAGAAGTAAACAACACTTTTTAGAATTGAATGCCTGTTTTTCCATGAAGTAAGTTCCACTGATGAAACATAGGATCATTCTTAATCATAATTTGAACAATATGCCAATTTGCTATGAAGAAAGAGAGCACTGTTTTACTACTACATTGCTTTCTCTGCTATTTTTATTGTATGAGCATTATACGGAACACCCCAAACAAATTAACTTCATCTCTGTGTGAAATGGTACAAATTTGTTACATCACAGTAGGTTGGACAAAGACGACAATCATGAATAACACAGTTTCAGATTCAACAGTAGCATCACAGGTACAACTGACGCTATGCTTTTTTTTTTATTAATTGCTCCACACCTGCTACATGACTATACAGAAGATGAGATTGAATGACATTAGTTTAGAAAAATTTCTGCATCATCCTCATACTATCTATGTAACTAAAACACTATCTTGGATCCCGGTACCAGTAGTAGGTTGCCTACCTAATGGTTTCCAGGAGCAGGGAACATTTGGTTTATGAGAGCATTTAGTGTCTCCCAGTGAACTTCACAAATAATTTGTGAAATTTTTTCTCACTAACATCCACCGGAAAAAGAAAGGAAAGAAGTTTATCAATAACTCCATTTTCATTGTTAATGCAGAAGAACTTCTGTGTCAATCATCACATATTTTTTTAATTATTTTTTACTACTAGCTTTATTTGCAACAAACTTAGCACACAGTATCTACATATATCACTGAATGTACCTGCAAAATTGTAACATTGTGTGACAGATAGTTCCGGAGATATGATGTCATAAAAAATTATATGCAAGAAAAACTAACTTTTGCTTAAAATGGAACACAAATTAACCAGATTATATTAATTCAGTGTTTTGTATCAAGAGAACTTTGGGATTTTAAGCATAATTTCAAACTTCTGTTCACTACCTTGCTTAAAAAAAAAAACAGTTCACATGTCAATTCATTTGCACAGTAATTAGGCATTGCAAACAGTTTTATATGTTAGGTTTGATTCTTTAAAAAAATCAAGGATTTACTCATATTATACTCCACTAAATATCAACAAAAACAAGATTATGGATGTAGTTACATTTAACTTAAAGATCAAAAAGATGAGATTCAAATAGCAACTGCTAGAAAGGGATCTGTGAATTCTCAAAACTGTTACAGTAAATGATGTTTACTATTCTAAATTTATTTGTTATTCATTAAAAATTTTCAAATTGATTCCTGTGTATTTACAGCACTTGAGGGAGTCCTAGTGACTTAGTTACGCTGATGTTAATACAACTGTGTGATAATTTTACTAGCATTTAAAGCCTTCCAGGTTGCTACAATATTGTGAAATCGTCACATTCAACACAGATTATTTGCATGGAGCACATGAGCAGAATTTTCAGCTGTGTAATTTTAATGTGAAGAGGAAATGAGTATGATACGTGACACTCGTGATACCCAAACACTGTACAAACATCCTACTTTAAGCCTCTATTGCACAATGTTGCCATTCAGCAACAACCTGTAAATTTATGAATAATTTAAAAAAAAAAAATCACTCGTATATCCAAGGTATTGGTCTGTGGCAATGCATGCAGTCTGACTGCATGGAGCTAGATTGTGTTTAGCATTATTACGTTGACGGAAAAGTCTAAAACTGATAATCTTTGTTGAATGTCTGTTGTACATAGAAGCACACAGAAGCAGATGAAAGAGTGAATTATTCATGACACTTAGATCAGATCTAAAGACAACAGATAGATAAAATATTTAAAATGATGCTTAATAGCAGAACTGATAATGTTTTGTATTTTTTCAGGTTCTCCTGATGGGGCATTGTCAGGTTGAACAATCATGTTTCTGCCAGTTACTCATGTTTTTCTTGCATGATATTTCAACTGCATGACTCACAGTGTGGAATGAGTCCGGTATTTATGCCTATGTTGTTCTAGGCGATCTGTCTGCAGTCCGTGCCACATCAGGTGATCTGTCTGTGCTATGCGCCGACCAGTAGCAGCAACTGTAGAGTTTTCTTCAAGTAGCACCTGTTCCGAATGCTGTGCGCATACTTTGTGGTTATTATCCATTGCCAGTATTGGTGTATGAAGTTCTGAATGACATCCAAGTCATGCTAGACATTTTTTCTTCTGATTGTCGTCATTTACGCCTTCCTGCGATTTAGGACATTCTGTTATTGCGGCGTGCCCTCTCAGGCATTTCAGGCCCACCGGGAGTGGCCGCAGTGTTATTTTCAGGCTGCTGGTGTTCATATTGCCTCCAAAGACTTGGTAGAAAGTCCTCAGGTATAGGGTCTGTTGTCTGAGGTACCATTTCATGTGCATCCTTTGTTACATGTACCGGACTGTATTTTCTAACTCCAGATTCAGAAGACTGAGTGCCCAGTTCCAGACAGAACTTAGCTGGAAACTGTTGTCATGGCTAAAGAGATTCTCTGTGACGTTAAACTCAATAGGTTCTTTGATGATGCTGTCCCAGTACTTCAATGTTTGAGTTAGGATCTTGGCATCATTATACACACATCAAAAAATGTTTTTCATAACCTTGGTTCCAAGTGTTCTGGAACCTGTACAGAAAATTGGAATAGAGATCAACATAAACATAATTTCTGCCCTTTTTATTGCCCATGAAAACCACACATTGCATGTTTTACCACCATGTGAGACCTTCAGAGGTCGTAGTCCAGATTGCTGTACACACCAGTACCTCTAATACCCATCAGCTCGTCATCTTGCATTGATGCATGCCTGTATTCATCGTGGCACACAATCCACAAGTTCATGAAGGTACTATCGGTCCAGATTGTCCCACTCCTCAATGGCATAGATCCCTCAGAGTGGTTGATGGGTCATTTCCTCCATAAACAGCCCTTTTTAATCTATTCCAGGCATATATGATAGGGTTAATGTCTGGAGAAGATGTTGGCTGCTCTAGTCAAGCAATGTCATTATCCCAAAGGAAGTCATTCACAGGCTGTGCATGATGGGGGCACAAATTCTCGTCCATCAAGACGAATGCCACGCCAGCATGCTGCCAATATGGTTGCACTATTAGTTGGAGGATGGCTTTCACGTATCTTACAGCCGTTATGGCGCCTTCCATGGCCACCAGTGGAGTACGTCGGCCCCACGTAACGCCACCTCAAAACAGCAGGGAACATTCTTTTTGCTGCACTTGCAGGACAATGTGTCTAAGGCGTTCAGCCTGACTAGGTTGCCTCCAAACACGTCTCCGATGATGTCTGGTCGAAGGCATATGTGACACTCATCGGTGAAGAGAATGTGATGCCAGTCCTGAGTGGTCCAATCCGCAGGCCCATCTGTACCAAGCTGCATGGTGTCGTGGTTTCAAAGATGGACCTCGCCATGGATGTTGGGAGTGAAGCTGCGCATCATGCAGGGTACTGCGAACATTTGAGTCATAACACGACATCCTGTGGCTGCACGAAAAGCATTGTTCAACATTGTGGCGTTGCTGTCAGGGTTTCTCCGAGCCATAATCCATAGGTAGCGGTCATCCACTGCAATAGTAGGCCTTCAGTGGCCCAAGCGAGGCATGTCATTGACAGTTCCTGTCTCTCTGTATCTCCTCCACATCCGAACAACATCGCTTTGGTTCATTCTGAGACACCTGGACACTTCCCTTGTTAAGAGCCCTTCCTGGCACTAAGTAACAATGCGGATGCGATCGAACTGTGGTATAGACCGTCTAGGCATAGTTGAACTACAGACAACACGAGCCGTGTACCGCCTTCCTGGTGGAATGACTGGAACTGATAGGCTGTCAGACCCCGTCTGTCAAACAGGCGCTGCTCATGCATGATTGTTTACATCTTTGGGTGGGTTTAGTGACATCTCTGAACAGTCAAAGGGACTGTGTGTGTGATACAATATCCACAGTCAATGTTTATCTTCAGGAGTTCTGGGAAGCGGGGTGATGCAAAACTTATTTTGATTATTTTGATGTGTGTAGTTCATAGAATGACTGAGTACTAAACAATGCTCAACAATCACTGACTTGGATGACTGTCTCAGTCTGGAGTACCTTTGGTGTTCTTTGTACCTGATGTCTAATGTTCTAGTCATCTCCTAATATAAGCCATACCACATTCAAATGGTAAGTGATAAATGTCCGGTTTCTCCAGACCCAGGTCATTCTCCACACTCCCTAACAGAGCTTTAATCTTCATGGGTGGCTGTAACATGCTCTTAATGTTATTTTTGAGGGGAATTCTGCTGCTTTTGGCAGATATTGGCCTGACATATGGTAAATATGCAACCTCCTCCATTTCTTCTTGTTCCTCTTCAGGAACCTCCGATGGGAAACAGTGTGCAGTGCCTCTTGAACATCTTGAGAAGAGTATCCATTTTTGTAGAACCCAGATTGTAGGTGTTCTATATCCATTGCCAAATTATCAGGATATGACAGAATTTGTGCCCAGTGAACCAGAGTTCCAAATACACCAATTTTCTGTGCTGGATGGTGATAAATGCTGGCTTGCAGGTACAAGTCAGTGTGAGTGGGTTTGTGGTACACACTGACACTGAAGTGTCATCTGCCTTCCTCTTAACTCTTACATCTGAGAATGGGAGTGGACCATCCTTCTCCAGTTCCATGGTGAATTTAATGTTAGGGTGGCATGAGTTTACGCGTCCAAGAAAACATCAAGCTTTCTCTCTCATGGGGCCATATAACAAAGACATCACTCAGATACCTAAAAATGTATTTCAGTTGATCCGGGGCTGATGTAAGTGCCTCGTCTCCAAATATCCCCATAAAGAAATTGCTCACCACCGGTAAGAGAGGGCTGTCCATTACCACCACTTCTGTTTGCTCATAGAATAGGCCCCCACATAGGAAGTACATTGAGGTCAATATGTGCCTGAATAAGTCTAAGAGGGCATTGTTGAACTTTTATCCAATCAGATCAAGTGAATCTTTTAGTGATATGCAGGTGAACAGGGAGATTACATTGAAGCTGACCATGATGTCAGAGTCCATCGCCTGTAGCTGCCTGAGGCGTTGTAGGAAATCCTTTGAGTTGTGAACATGATGGGCACACTTCCCCACATATGGCATGAGAACCTACTTAAGATGCTGAGCAGTAAGGTGTGCCAGCATTGCTGACAACTGGATGTTGAGACACCCGTTCCTTGTGCACCTTAGGCACGCCATAAAGTCTGGGTTGTACAGTGCTTTTGCCCTTAGCTGCTTAATGATCTTCTCTGGAAGGCCAGTTTCCTTTAGAATAGCCCTGTCTTCCTGTTCATCATCTCTGTGGAGTCCGTTTCTACTGGTCTGTATGCCAGCTCATCCGTGAGTTGTCACACCTTACTGTCATAATCTGCCTTTTGTAGGACGACAGTAGCATTCCCCTTTTGTGCTGGTACTCTCACAATGCTGTCAGCTTCATGGAGTTGTTTAAATGCCAACCTCTCATCACCAGAGATGTTTGGTTTGGGTAGCGTGGTTTTAGTGAGTACACTACATGTGTAGTTGAATTACTTTAGTCTCACTAGCAGGAAGTTTCAGAGCCATCTGCTCCACTGCACTGACAAAGTCTGCAACAGGAATATTTTTGGGGATAACTGCAAAATTAAGACCCTTGCTCAGTACTTTCAGGGTGGTTGCATTGAATTCCTTCTTTCTCATGTTGATGGCCATATGAGCAACCTCATTCTGCTGTCCCTTGTTGTTAAGACGTTCAAACTTAGCTAGTTGACAGGATCCTGATTTCTTCCTCATGCACTCTGCTAGGAACCAGGAGGTGCCATCAAGTCGGTCCCAGCCTTGTCTGGGTGGAGAGCTTGCTATAAAAAAGTTTAGAGGCAGCAACTCTCTGAATGTTACATCAAGTCAGTGGTGCATGTCATGCACTCTCTCCTTGACCAATGCTAACCTCGCTCGATGTTTAATTCTGTTGGCCGCTCTGGAACTGATGTGTTTTAATTCTAGCAAATACTGGGACCACGTCCAGTTCTTGGCATCACAGCAGGAAACGGAGAACTGAATGTTCTCCCCTTCTTTTGTCGAAGCTTATCCAGTTTTCTAATGTTTAAATACATTTCTTCCACGTGGTGTCATTTAATGCAACTCTTCAGGCTTTCCTCACAAGGTGTGGTCATGTTGAACAATCGGGTTTCTGCTGGTTATTCACATCTTTCTTGCACAATATTTCAACTGCGTGACTTGCAGTCTTCTTCAGATGCTGTCAGATACTGATTCCAGTGTGGAACGAATCCAGTGTTTATATGCCTATGTTGTGCTTAGTGATCCATCTGCTGTCCACACCACTTCATGTGCTCTGTCCTTGCTATGCGCCGACCAATAGCAGTGACTGTATTTTTTTTTTTTTCTAGCTGCGGCTGTTCCAAACCTTATGCAGATACTTTATGGTTATTATCTGTTGTCAATATTGCTGTATGAAGTTCTGAATGATATCCAAGTTGTGCTAGACATTTTATCTTACAACTATCATTTAAGCCCTCCTGTGATCTAGGACCTTCTGTTGCTATGGCTTGCCATATCAGGCATTCTGTCCGAGGTCCATGCCCATCAGGAGCAGGTGCAGTGTTATTTTCAGGCCACTAGTGTTCAAATTGTTGTTTGAGACTTGCTAGAATGTTTTCAGGTATTGAGTTTATTGCAGGGTTGCCACAAGTTCTGGAAATCAGGGAATTTCAGACATGTCAGGGAAATCAGGGAAATTTGGGAAAGAAAAAACCACATTGGAAAAATCTAGTTTTTGTCTCAGCAGATGAAATGGTTTGTTTACTGAGATGTCATGCATCGTGACCAGCTGGGTACAGCTGAGTATGTGCACTGCTTCCCTACTACCCCATTCCTACTGCTTCACCCCTTCTTTCCACTCCCCTCAGCTTGCAGTCAGTGCTGCCACCACTATATGCCGCTAGCTAGCAGCTGATGATGAGAGGCAGGGAGGTGTGAGGTGTGGTTTGTTTGGATCTGATGCTCAGAGGTTGTTAACACAGTGGCCAGAGACAGCATTCATGTGTCCATGAGTTCTCTGAGTGATTGTGTGAATGTGTCTGTGCTCTCATTTTCTGACAAACGCTAGGGCCGAAAATGTAGTTCTGAGAGTGTGATTATCTTTTCTATGTGCCTGCCTGCAGCTCATCAATCATCTTTATGGCGAGTTGCTACCTATCCTCTTAAGTATCGATTCTCAGAGTATTTGCACAAGTTATCTGTTGCATGGATTGATCACCATGGTTTCAACTCATTGACATGGTGTCTGTGACACCTGGCCAAACAAGTGGATTTTTGCAGCAGGCTGAAACCACAGGCCATTTCTGCGGGTACATCTAATGGATAGGGTCTAATGATCTGAAGCCTGTCGTTTCCCACAAATGTGCAGATCCTGCCAATAGAATCTAGTCTCACCGATTTGTCCACAGGCCGGATCTGTCTGTGTGTGGGACAATGTGGCAGATTTTCGTGGTCTATCCATGGACCCAGACTGCAGTATTCCTAGCAGGCCAGATGCCACAGGGGATAGATTTCAGGAATTGTGACTCTTACTACAAATACATTGTATGATGCAGCATTTTACAGACATTTCATGTACTGCAGTACAGTTTGCCACTACGAAAGTAGTTTGTATATTAGGAAGTATAGACGATAAGAAGAAGGAAATTGTGGCAGTCGCTGGCTGTTTGTATGCTATGTACTCATATATTTCTTGAAAGAAAAAACACACAATACCTGTAAAATAACAGACATAAAACAGTGGGTTATAATCGACAATAACGAACACAGTAGAACCAACATTTTATTGCCTATTGTGTTGGTTTACACAACTCTTCTCTGTGTTATAAGCTTTCAAGAGGCCTACTTCTTTCTAAGGTGATTTCTGAAAACAGTGAAGGCATTTTAAATCTGTGTTGCGACTTCAAGGAAATGTGTATTTTTGCCACCAAATGTGTTTCATTTTACTGAAGTAAAATAACGACAGTTGTCTTAATGAAACACATATATCATTTGGCTTGATTTCTCCATCTAAAAACAGTTCATTACAAAAGATGTTGATGTTAAATACTTAAGATTTTTACTTACATGGAGAAGAAATACAGAAGTACTTACATATTTTTGAGATCTCAAAATTTGCCAGGAAAAATGCTAAAACTTGTTTAGAAATCAGGGAAATTCACTTGAGGAAACTTGTTGCAACCCTGTATTGTCTGAGGTATCATTTCATGTGCATCCTTTGTTACATGTAACGGGCTGTTTTCTCTAACTACACCTCCTGACACGTTCCACATCATTACGAAGTGTCGTATTCATGATCTATGGAACAAGTACTAATCTAATCTGTCACCTCGCATCTTTATGTTGTCTCCGTTGTGTTATTCTAGGAATTATAATGACACCAACATTCCAAAACAAACATTGGTATTGGGACAGCGTCACCAAAGAATCTATTGAGATTAAGGTCACTGACAATCTCATTAACCATGACACCAGTTTCCAGCTGAGCTCTACCTGAAACCTGGCACTCGTTCTGAAGATGCAATGGAAGCAACATCAACACACAAGGGGACACAAGTTTGAAGATGGAGTTAGAGAAAACAGCCCAGTACATGTAACAAAGGATGCACATGAAATGGTACATCAGACCCAATACCTGAGGACATTCTATCAAGACTCAAGCGGTAATTTGAACACCGGCAGCCTGAAAATAACACTGCAACCACTCCTGGTGGGTACGGACCTCAGACAGAATGCCTGACATGGCATATCATGGTTACAGAATGTCCTAGATCACAGGAGGGCTTAAATGATGACAACTGTAAGATAAAATGTCTAGCACAAATTGGACATCTTTCGGAACTTCTGGCAATGGATAGTAACTACAAAGTACGCCCACAGCATTCAGAAAATCACTGCTACTGGTCAGTGCATACTATGGACAGAGGACCTGATGCAGTGGAGACTGCAGATGGAGTGCCTAGCACAACACAGCCATAAATATTGGACTCATTCCATACTCTGGAATTAGTCTCCTGAAGGAGACTACGAGTTACTGAGTCTAAATGTTGTGCAAGAAAGAGGTTAATAACTGACAGCAACCTGATTGTTCAACATGATTATGTTTTTATGTTTCTGGAACCAAATGATAAAAAAACTGATCAGTACTTTCAGTTTGTTGCCATATGCCATATGGCAACAGTATGATGTTGCTGCCATTAACCTAACCTTTTCCAATGTGGACAGATTCAGTATAATTACCTTTATATTGTTGATGTATCTATCAGCTTCATGTTTTTATGGTGGCAGATGTTACGCACCAATTAGGAATGTTCTGGGAGAAAATAATTATTCATAATTAGATGACACTGACAGTGAAGACATTTTTGCAATGACTAAGAGGAAGAGAGTGCTGGACCTGATACTTCTAGTATAGATGTTTCTGAGACTGATGGTGATAATGGAGAAGAACAAGAAGAAGAAGAAGAAGAAGAAGTAGAAGAAAATGACGATGATGAAAACTAGGTATTTCATTGCAATATAATTGTTACCACAGGGCAAAGGAATGTTCCAAAAATAAATAAAAAGTCTAAAATCTCATCAATTGGAAGTAATATTGGAAAGTGATCCACGCCAAGATTGACTGGTATACCAGATACACACTCACACATAAGCTGTCCAAAAAGCTATTTTCATGTGCTTTTTGGAACGAAATATTGGACATCGTTATCTAGGAATCCAACAGCCTACCTGTTTGAAACAAATCCGTGATGAACAGACTATACTGTTCAAATGTCTTCATTGAATGAAAGAATACAGTGAAAAAATAAAAACTAAAAATATATAAACCAAAGAGATTGGCCTACAAAAAATGTCTGTACTATCTGATGTGACTTTCTTAGTATACAACTTTGAACTATTTACTGGTAGTAGTAGTAGTAGTAGTAGTAGTAGTAGTAGTAGTAGTACATCTACATCTACATCTACATTCATACTCCACAAGCCACCCAACGGTGTGTGGCGGAGGGCACTTTACGTGCCACTGTCATTACCTCCCTTTCCTGTTCCAGTCGCGTATGGTTCGCGGGAAGAACGACTGTCTGAAAGCCTCCGTGCGCGCTCTAATCTCTCTAATTTTACATTCGTGATCTCCTCGGGAGGTATAAGTAGAGGGAAGCAATATACTCGATACCTCATCCAGAAACGCACCCTCTCGAAACCTAGCGAGCAAGCTACACCGCGATGCAGAGCGCCTCTCTTGCAGAGTCTGCCACTTGAGTTTATTAAACATCTCCGTAACGCTATCACGGTTACCAAATAACCCTGTGACGAAACGCGCCGCTCTTCTTTGGATCTTCTCTATCTCCTCCGTCAACCCGATCTGGTACGGACCCCACACTGATGAGCAATACTCAAGTATATGTCGAACGAGTGTTTTGTAAGCCACCTCCTTTGTTGATGGACTACATTTTCTAAGCACTCTCCCAATGAATCTCAACCTGGTACCCGCCTTACCAACAATTAATTTTATATGATCATTCCACTTCAAATCGTTCCGCACGCATACTCCCAGATATTTTACAGAAGTAACTGCTACCAGTGTTTGTTCCGCTATCATATAATCATACAATAAAGGATCCTTCTTTCTATGTATTCGCAATACATTACATTTGTCTATGTTAAGGGACAGTTGCCACTCCCTGCACAAAGTGCCTATCTGCTGCAGATCTTCCTGCATTTCGCTACAATTTTCTAATGCTGCAACTTCTCTGTATACTACAGCATCATCCGCGAAAAGCCGCATGGAACTTCCGACACTATCTACTAGGTCATTTATATATATTGTGAAAAGCAATGGTCCCATAACACTCCCCTGTGGCACGCCAGAGGTTACTTTAACGTCTGTAGACGTCTCTCCATTGATAACAACATGCTGTGTTCTGTTTGCTAAAAACTCTTCAATCCAGCCACACAGCTGGTCTGATATTCCGTAGGCTCTTACTTTGTTTATCAGGCGACAGTGCGGAACTGTATCGAACGCCTTCCGGAAGTCAAGAAAAATAGCATCTACCTGGGAACCTGTATCTAATATTTTCTGGGTCTCATGAACAAATAACGAGAGTTGGGTCTCACACGATCGCTGTTTCCGGAATCCATGTTGATTCCTACATAGTAGATTCTGGGTTTCCAAAAACGACATGATACTCGAGCAAAAAACATGTTCTAAAATTCTACAACAGATCGACGTCAGAGATATAGGTCTATAGTTTTGCGCATCTGCTCGACGACCCTTCTTGAAGACTGGGACTACCTGTGCTCTTTTCCAATCATTTGGAACCCTCCGTTCCTCTAGAGACTTGCGGTACACGGCTGTTAGAAGGGGGGCAAGTTCTTTCGCGTACTCTGTGTAGAATCGAATTGGTATCCCGTCAGGTCCAGTGGTAGTAGTAGTAGTAGTAGTAGCCGCCAAAATAAATATCTTCCTGATATATATGTCAAAAGAAATGGTGTACTAAAACTCGCTATTGTAATACTATGAGTGTAAACATTGTAGAATAGCTTAGAGTTACAACTGGATCCCAAGTACTGTCTGATCCAACTGTCTAAAGGGATTTTTATTTGACTATGTCAATAAGATGAAGAGATCTGGAAGAGTTGCAAAAGATGAAAGACAGTGCCACAAAAAATATATGTTATTCTGCTGTAAAGTGGAATGACAACAGATCTGTGACAATGCACAGAAATTTTGGGGTAGCAAACTCAATATCTTCCGGTGACGAAAACTGACACTGGCCGACTTCACCCCCCTCCATATCCACATCCAGTGATGCCTGTAACTGAGGAAGACATTGCAGTTGGTCAGTTCTGTTGGGTTATGCAAGACCTGTTCGGATGGAGTTTTGTCAAAGGCTGCAAAGTAGCTATTAGTTGCTGCAATCACCTCTTCATTTGAATAAAATCTTTGTCCCACCAGCCACTTCTTCAAATTGGGGAACAAATAGTAGTCTGTGGGAGCCAAGTCAGGAGAATAGGGGGGGGGGGGGGCGGGGGGTTGTGAAACAAGTTGGAATCCTAGTTCCATTAATTTTGCGACCACAACTAATGAGGTGTGTGCTGGTGCAGTGTCGTGAGGGAAAAGGACATTCTTGCGGTCCAATCACCGGCATTTTTCTTGCAGCTCGGTTCTGAAACGGTCCAATAACAATGAATAACATGCACCTGTAATAGTTTTCCCTTTTCCAGATAGTTGATGAGGATTATCTCTTGCAAATCCCAAAAGACATTCGCCATAACCTTTCCAGCCGAAGGAATTGTCTTCGCCTTTTTTGGTAGATTCTCCGTTGGTAATCCATTGTTTAGATTGTTGTTTGGTCTCAGGAGTATAATGATGTATCCATGTGACGAAATGACGCTTAAAGTCAAGTGGATAATTCCTGAACAGCTGCAAACTGTCACTGCAACACTTCACATTCCGTTTTTGGTCAAGCGTGAGCAACCGCGGAACCCATCTTGCGGATAGCTTTCTCATGTCCAAATGTTTATGTAAAATATTATGTACCCATTCATTCGAGATGCCCACAGCACTGGCAGTCTCACACACCTTAACTCTTCTGTCATCCATCACCATATCATGGATTTTATCAATAATTTCTGGAGTTGTAACCGTCCAGAATGTTCAGCATCACTTGTGCCCATACGGCCACTCCAAAAATTATGAAACCACTAATAAACTGTTCTAATCGAAGGTGCATTGTCACCTTAATGTTTATCAAGTTTAGTCTCCTGAGGCATTTTGCTTATCATAAAGTAATGTTTAATCACCACATGAAATTCTTTTTCATCCATTTTTTGACAATTACTCGAGTTCCTTGATTCACACGAATGTCAAACACAAAGAAATAGACCAATATGGCTGAAACTTGGCGTGTGTTCTTTCCAAAGACACTACTAACTAAACACGACCTCGATATGCGTCGGTGGTGCCATCTCTCTGATTTTGCATGGACTTTTCAAACGCCTCTCGTAGATCGTTCACCCCACGGTGATTGTACTCATACAATATAATCAATTGATGAGAGGCGTACATCCTGAGGAATCAGTGACAACCTCAAAGTGTCCGCAGCATGTGGTCTAGTGGCTAGCGTTGCTGCCTCTGGATCATGGGTTCCTGGTTTTGATTCCCGGCCGGTTTGGGGATTTTCTCTGCCCGGGGACTGGGTGTTTGTGTTGTCTTCTTCATCATCATCATCATCATCATCTGTAACAGTGGCTAGATTAGACTGTGAAAAAAAAATTGGACTGTGTAAAAATTGGAACTTTGTACAGGTGCTGATGACCGCACAGTTGAGTGCCCCACAAACCAATGATCATCATCATCATCATCATCATCATCATCATCATCATCATCATCATCATCATAACAACCTCGTACAGGACCTAGATACATTCCCAAAAAGTGTAACACAGAATATTTTTCATATACTTGATCTAATAGTAGTGAATGCTTGGTTTCTTAATAAAACAGATGCATTATTTAGTGAAATGCAGTGGAAAATCACACTCACCTCTCAGCCATGTTCAAGAAGCCCAGAAGTATAGGATTACTGCTCCAGAGGAAAATTAAGGCAAGAAAGCAAATAGGATTTACAAGTAGTTCTGCTGAGAGCTCCTATACTGCAAAAAGGGAGAGAGGACCAGCTGCTGTACTGCCTGAAAGAGACAGGCAGCTGGGCGGCACAGGACATTTGCCAATTATAGGCATGAAAAGTTGGTGCTAGGTTCCAGCATGCTATTAAACCGTCACACTGAAGTTGGTCAAATGCAATGGGCATTTATGTTTCACTAAAGACATTTTTTCCAAAACTTTACATTTATTACACATTTACATCCACATACAGATAATATTTGTACATTCAATACTTTGTATTATTGCCTTTGTTCTTAATCAACATTTTTATCCTGTTTGGAATAGTTTTTATTAACTTTTCGCTTGACATTTTAATATCATTGTCATGGTACCAGATTTCCTCTAGTTTCTCCATGAGATATTGTTTGGTCATTATTATAAATTTCCTTATCCTCTGTTTCACAATACCCCATAAATTTTCAAATGTGTTCACATCACGGCTATTCCCTGGCCAGGCAACACTTTCAGTTGCTTTTCTTCCAAGTACTTGGAAACACTTTTGGCTTTGTGCCAAGGTGCCCCATTGTGCATACAAATGGCATCTTTATTAGGAAACCACTCATTTATTTGGGGGAAAGGTTCCTTTTCAAAAATTTCTTTATATTGTTCTTGTCTCATTGTCCCTTCAACAATGTGTAATCTGCCAGGACCATTCACTGACATCACACTACAGACCATAATGGAAGATGGACGCTTCACACATTGCTGCACACACCCAGCTTTGAACTGTTCTCCAGGTCTGCGATGAACACACTGGCTGCTTTCTTCCATCACAGTGAATACAGATTCATCACTAAAGCATATCTGAAGCATGTGTACAAAGCTGAAAGCTAGAAAAGTTGGGAACAGTTGCATAGGAGATCTCAACAGTCCCAAAATTCAAATGTGTCACAGGTGAAACTTCAACACCAAAACCTTTCAGCTGATGGCTTATGTATGTAGAAGCAAATTTATGGTTCATTGTTGCCATGTTTGTAAGTCTTCTCATTGTTCTAGGACTGATTTTTCTTTTATGTCCACATTTTGCTTTCCTGTTTGACTTGTATTCACCACCTTTCTGCACTGAAAGTTTGATTCTGCTGACAGTTTTCTGTGATATTCTCATTCTGTCAGCAATTTCTTGCTGTGTATAATTATTTTCAGCAAAAAGTGCTACTACTGCCGAAACTTTCTGAAGTGAAACATCTTTTGTCTTCCCCATAACCTCACTTTCTTTGGAAACTCTACGATTGATTCCTATTGCTAAAAACATGCAAGTTCACAAGCTATAGAATGTCTTGGTAATGTAGCAAGAAGCCGATAGAATAAATAACAAGCTGAAGTACACCACAGAAACATAAAACATTACTGTAAACACAGTTTCAAAGCATGTACACAGAGAACTAACACCAACACAATTTGGAGGGAAAATGACAGAAGTTACTAATTGTGAAAAATTCAGTGATCTGCTAGTTGCTTGGAAGGGAAATTGAGTGGCATCAATCAAACCATCAAAACAAATCAGCTATTACACTTTTCTTTCCTATTTTTACAGCAGAAAAATTAAGAGTATAAAAATAATCATTTAGTCTAATAATTTGAACACGTCTCTCTCTCTCTCTCTCTCTCTCTCTCTCTCTCTCTCTCTCTGTGTGTGTGTGTGTGTGTGTGTGTGTGTGTGTGTGTGTTTTCAAATATGAGTGATAAGAGGCATCAAATAGTCCAAGAGCAGAACTAAAAGAAAACCCACATATAATTTTTTATATATTTTTTTTATTGCTGAATCTAGAAGCTCATTTATGTCTTCCATAAAGTAGATTATACATGTATGTAAATAAAAGTATTGCGAGTCCCCAGGAAAATAGGTTGCCATAGGCATGATGTTGCCATTTGGCAACAAACCTAAACTAATTAATAAATAAAAATTAAATGAATATTACTGTGTTCAAATTGTTACACAGTAGGTGTATCAGACGCTCCTCCTAAATGTCTTTGCATTAAAACTGGTTTCCCCTCCCCCTTAAAAAAAACTGTTGACAATTAAGAAGGTGTTCTCCTGCCACAAACTACTTGCTTCATTCATTCATTCAAATGTACAAGAGGGATCAAATATGAACTAGAATAGTTTTTTATGAACTTTACTGAATAAAATGAAAAAACAATACACCCACTTCATTTTTCTATACAGTCTCCTGGCTTTGCTACTCATTTTCCCATCAAACTGGCAACCTTCTGATGCCATTTTCTAAGAAAGAAGAGGGACATGTGCACAGCCATTCACACATGAATGCCTCTACCGCTGTGTTGTCATCAAACCAGTGTCCTCCAAGTTGGTCTTTCAGCAGTCCAAAAATCTGGTAGTCACACAGGATGAGACTGTAAGGATGATGCTCCAGAGTTGTGAAATGAATTTCCTCCAGTTTTTCCCTCATTTATGAAGCAGAGTATGGTCTTGCACTGTCGTGCAGAAGAACCATGTTTGGGATCTGTTGCCAGCACTGTATGTTGTGGTATGTGGATTTTGACTGAACCAAAAGCTAGCAGTACAGTTTATGTGCCAATCTTCTGGTCCTGTATGGCATCAATATTATCTGGTGTGATTCTTGTCCATGGCCATCTTTGATGGGCTAAGTTTTCCATAGTCTCCCCGGCCTGACATAAATGTTTGAAGCCATTCCTACACTTTACTCTTCTAAAGAGCTGCTTCTACAAACTGCCCAGAGAGATGCTTAAAATTTTACACAGGTATACTGCCTTCTTTCATGAGAAACTGGATCATTATGTGCTGCACAACACACTTGTTGACCTCTTGCTCACACACGGTGGTCTGAGAAAGTCACATCACACTAACTGCACCATCACATTCACAATGCTATTCCAGATGTCATCACCAATATCCTTTAAGGCCATGCCCATTTATGTCCACTACCACTGTTGTCAGATTTAAATTTCTGTTTCACATTTGATACGCCCTCATAAAAGCTAGGTAGCTTTTCAGTGAATTATTCATTACAAAGAAAAAATAATTGGAAAAGTAAATTTATTTCTAAATTGGTAAAAAAAACCACACCAGTTAATAGCCCAAACATTTGCACACTACTCACTTTGTAAATCTTAAGCTGGTTTCTTCTTCTCCAATGAATCCAGTATGGAACTGTAGCTGTGCCATTTTAATTCCAGTTGGACGGCCTTGAGACATCACACCTCCAAGAGTATGCCTCGCATGATACGCAACAACTGTAATATCACCCAGCACAGTGACATTGAGGGGAAGTGTGACCTGAAAAACAGCGCCCTGACACTTGGACTGCAGCAGCATCGTTCACACATGCATATGTCATATTTTGAATCAGGGAGTGCAATTAGACCAGAGGAGATTTGTAATACACAAAATAAGCAATACAGTTACCCCGTATAAATAGGCATCACTTTATATCTGCAAACAAGTACTTACCTTGCCCTCAGTGATGTTAAACAGCCGCATCCGCTCATATTCTTGCAATGTAGACAAAACTCTCTCTTCTCCCTGGTACACTTCTACGAAAGGTCTGCAACCATCTCTGCCGAAACCAAAGGGAAAATAAAAAATCTGAATATCACTGCCTACAAAATTTTTGTATAACTTTCAGTTAATGTTTAACTTACTTTCTTCACTCAAGCAAGAGGATGGAGGGGAGGGGGAAGACACTTCCCTGGATGAAGCTGCACATGACCATGAGCTGATGACATACCACTCATTGTTTCACCTTTAAAAATAGCATGGTGACTGCAGATTTGAGGATCAGTTCTGTTTTACGTAGGGGGCAATGTTTCCCTATACTAACATCTGATGATCAATAAGAAAAAAGCTTTTCCATTTTCCACTCTCTCTTACTTAGCTTTTTGTAAGAAAGAGTGGAGAGCAGATGTACACTTTTTTTGCCTTAGGAATCTTACGTTCTGACACACACACACACACACACACACACACACACACACACACACACACACACACTTTATTTAAACTACGCACTTTCATTATTCTTTCTTTTATCCTCAAACTATAGCGGTAGGCAAATAGTATTGTTTGTATTAACAGTTGTTGTTGTTGTTATTGTGGTCTTCAGTCCTGAGACTGGTTTGATGCAGCTCTCCATGCTACTCTATCCTGTGCAAGCTTCTTCATCTCCCAGTACCTACTGCAACCTACATCCTTCTGAATCTGCTTAGTGTATTCATCTCTTGGTCTCCCCCTACGATTTTTACCCTCCACGATGCCCTCCAATACTAAATTGGTGATCCCTTGATGCCTCAAGAACATGTCCTACCAACCGATCACTTCTTCTGGTCAAGTTGTGCCACAAACTTCTCTTCTCCCCAATCCTATTCAATACCTGCTCATTAGTTACGTGATCTACCCACCTAATCTTCAACATTCAGCTGTAGCACCACATTTCGAAAGCTTCTATTCTCTTCTTGTCCAAACTATTTATTGTCCATGTTTCACTTCCATACATGGCTACACTCCATACAAATACTTTCAGAAATGACTTCCTGACACTTAAATCTATACTCGATGTTAACAAATTTCTCTTCTTCAGAAACGCTTTCCTTGCCATTGCCAGTCTACATTTTATATCCTCTCTACTTCGACCATCATCAGTTATTTTGCTCCCCAAATAGCAAAACTCCTTTACTACTTTAAGTGTCTCATTTCCTAATCTAATACCCTCAACATCACCCGACTTAATTCGACTACATTCCATTATCCTCGTTTTGCTTTTGTTGATGTTCATCTTATATCCTCCCTTCAAGACACCATCCATTCCATTCAACTGCTCTTCCAAGTCCTTTGCTGTCTCTGACAGAATTACAATGTCATCGGCGAACCTCAAAGGTTTTATTTCTTCTCCATGGATTTTAATACCTACTCCGAATTTTTCTTTTGTTTCCTTTACTGCTTGCTCAATATACAGATTGAATAACATCAGGGAGAGGCTACAACCCTGTCTCACTCCCTTCCCAACCACTGCTTCCCCTTCATGTCCCTCGACTCTTATAACTGCCATCTGTTTTCTGTACAAATTGTAAATAGCCTTTCGCTCCCTGTATTTTACCCCTGCCACCTTTAGAATTTGAAAGAGTATTCCAGTCAACATTGTCAAAAGCTTTCTCTAAGTCTACAAATGCTAGAAACGTAGGTTTGCCTTTCCTTAATCTTTCTTCTAACAAGGGAACCTCCCCATCGCACCCCCCTCAGATTTAGTTATAAGTTGGCACAGTGGACAGGCCTTGAAAAACTGAACACAGATCAATCGAGAAAACAGGAAGAAGTTGTGTGGAACTATGGAAAAAATAAGTAAAATATACAAACTGAGTAGTCCATGTTCAAGATAAGCAACATAAAAAATGGTTCAAATGGCTCTGAGCACTATGGGACTCAACTGCTGAGGTCATTAGTCCCCTAGAACTTAGAACTAGTTAAACCTAACTAACCTAAGGACATCACAAACATCCATGCCCGAGGCAGGATTCGAACCTGCGACCGTAGCGGTCTCGCGGTTCCAGACTGCAGCGCCTTTAACCGCACGGCCACTTCGGCCGGCTAAGCAACATCAAGCATAGTGTCAGTTCAGGAGCGCCGTGGTCTCATGGTTAGCGTGAACAACTGCGGAACGAGAGGTCCTTGGTTCAAATCTACCCTCGGGTGAAAATTTTACTTTATTTGTTTTCGTAAAGTTATGATCTGTCAGTTCGTTCATTGACGTCTCTGTTCACTGTAATAAGTTTAGTGTCTGTGTTTTGCGACCGCACCGCAAAACCGTGCGATTAGTAGACGAAAGTACATTCCTCTCCAATGGGAACCGAAAACATTTGATCGCAAGGTCATAGGTCAACCGATTCCTCCACAGGAAAACACGTCTGATATATTCTATACGACACTAGTGACGGCATGTGCGTCACATGACAGGAATATGTTGCAGACCCACCTAACTTGTACACTTGGCGAATGGGTAAAAAGATTCTTCTACCTTGCCCGATTTAGGTTTTCTTGTGGATGTGATAATAACTCCCAAAAAAGTGATGAAAACATAAGAGTTTATCACATAAACTGCAACAAATGAATGCAACAGTTTCACAGTCACACAGTTTTCCCTGTGCTCTGTCAAAACATATGTTTTTAACGTTTTCCAATTTTTTCCGTGTGTCAAATCCTGCATATGTCCAAGCAAATCTGAACATGTCCTGGAATTTTCGAGAGCGAAGTTGATTGTGTGAGTGCCTGAACTTTGATAATTGACACACGTGAATTGCTAGAAAATAAAAAAGTTAAAATTTTTACTCGAGGGTAGACTTGAACCGAGGTCCTCTCGTACCGCAGTTTCTTACGCTAACCACGAGACCACGGCGCTACTGAGATCACATTGTCCTTGATATGGCTTATGTTACACATCAACTACTCAATTTGTATATTTTGCTTATTTTTTTCATAGTTCGACAAAACTTCTTCCTATTTTCTCGATTGATCTGTGTTCAGTTTTTCAAGGCCTATCCACTGTGCCAACTTATAACTAAATCTGAGGGGGGTGCGATGGGGAGGTTCCCTTGTAAGATAAGGCGTAAGGTCAGTATTGCCTCACGTGTGCCAGTATTTCTACGGAATCCAAACTGATCTTCCCTGAGGCCGGCTTCTACTAGTTTTTCCATTCGTCTGTAAAGAATTCGTGTTAGTATTTTGCAGCTGTGGCTTATCAAACTGATTGTCCGGTAATTTTCACATCTGTCAACAACTGCTTTCTTTGGGATTGGAATTATTATATTCTTTTTGAAGTCTGAGGGTATTTTGCCTGTTTCATACATTTTGCTCACAAGATGGTAGAGTTTTGTCAGGACTGGCTCTCCCAAGGCCGTCAGTAGTTCCAATGGAATGTTGTCTACTCCGGGGGCCTTGTTTCGACTCAGGTCTTTCAGTGCTCTGTCAAACTCTTCACGCAGTATCGTATCTCCCATTTCATCTACATCCTCTTCCATTTCCATAATATTGTCCTCAAGTACATCACCCTTGTATAGACACTCTATATACTCCTTCCACCTTTCTGCTTTCCCTTCCTTGCTTAGAACTGGGTTTCCATCTGAGCTCTTGATGTTCATACAAGTGGTTCTCTTATCTCCAAAGGTCTCTTTAATTTTCCTGTAGGCAGTATCTATCTTACCCCTAGGGAGAAAAGCCTCTACATCCTTACATTTGTCCTCTAGCCATCCCTGCTTAGCCATTTTGCACTTCCTGTCGATCTCATTTTTGAGACGTTTGTATTCCTTTTTGCCTGCTTCATTTATGGCATTTTTATATTTTCTCCTTTCATCAATTAAATTCAATATTTCTTCTGTTACCCAAGGATTTCTACTAGCCCTCGTCTTTTTACCTATTTGATTCTCTGCTGCCTTCACTACTTCATCCCTCAAAGCTACCCATTCCTCTTCTACTGTATTTCTTTCCCCCATTCCTGTCAATTGTTCCCTTATGCTCTCCCTGAAACTCTGTACAACCTCTGGTTCTTTCAGTTTATCCAGGTCCAATCTCCTTAAATTCCCACCTTTTTGCAGGTTCTTCAGTTTTAATTTACAGTTCACGACCAATAGATTGTGGTCAGAGTCCACATCTGCCCCTGGAAATGTCTTACAATTTAAAACCTGGTTCCTAAATCTCTGTCTTACCATTATATAATCTATCTGATACCTTTTAGTATCTCCAGGGTTCTTCCATGTATACAACCTTCTATCATGATTCTTAAACCAAGTGTTAGCTATGATTAAGTTGTGCTCTGTGCAAAATTCTACCAGGCGGCTTCCTCTTTCATTTCTTAGCCCCAATCCATATTCACCTACTATGTTTCCTTCTCTCCCTTTTCCTACTGACGAATTCCAGTCACCCATGACTATTAAATTTTTGTCTCCCTTCACTATCTGAATAATTTCTTTTATTTCATCATACATTTCTTCAATTTCTTCGTCATCTGCAGAGCTACTTGGCATATAAACTTGTACTACTGTAGTAGGTGTGGGCTTCGTATCTATCTTGGCCACAATAATGCGTTCACTATGCTGTTTGTAGTAGCTTACCTGCATTCCTATTTTCCTATTCATTATTAAACCTACTCCTGCATTACCCCTATTTGACTTTGTGTTGATAACCCTGTAGTCACCTGACCAAAAGTCTTGTTCCTCCTGCCCCCGAACTTCACTAATTCCCACTATATCTAACTTTAACCTATCCATTTCCCTTTTTAAATTTTTAACTTACCTGCCCGATTAAGGGATCTGACATTCCATGCTCCGATCCGTAGAACGCCAGTTTTCTTTCTCCTGATAACGACATCCTCTTGAGTAGTCCCCACCCGGAGATCCGAATGGGGGACTATTTTACCTCCGGAATATTTTACCCAAGAGGACGCCATCATCATTTAATCATACAGTAAAGCTGCATGCCCTCGGGAAAAATTACGGCCGTAGTTTCCCCTTGCTTTCAGCCTTTCGCAGTACCAACACAGCAAGGCCGTTTTGGTTATTGTTACAAGGCCAGATCAGTCAATCATCCAGACTGTTGCCCTTGCAACTACTGAAAAGGCTGCTGCCCTCTTCAGGAACAACACGTTTGTCTGGCCTCTCAACAGATACCCCTCCGTTGTGGTTGTACCTACGGTACGGCTATCTGTATCGCTGAGGCACGCAAGCCTCCCCACCAACGGCAAGGTCCATGGTTCATGGGGGGGTATTCGGTCAAAAAATACGCGAGAGTGGAAGTGAGTTGTAACAGAGCCAGCCACAGTTGGGCTAGAGTATTATGCACTGCAAAGCAAAACACGACCAACTGGTGTTGCAAAGTGGAGCCCGCTGGGCACGGTATAACAACAGTCAACACTGCAATATGCTAGAGGTAAGATGGAAGCCTTTCCTCACTTGTCACCACGGAGGTGTTTGCAGTATGTGCCTTGAGCCCTAAACGAACATAGTTTGGAGCATATAAGTACTGAGATATTCATGTACTAGACAATTTGCATGTCAGTATCACAGCCTACACTACAAACCTGTGACACCTCCAGCAACATCCTGCAATGCCGTACCGGGTCCGCTATTCGACCGTGAGACAGGGCAGCCTGCCCTGAATCACAAGGAAGCTGCCAACTCACTGGAGGAAGTTAACAGCCATTGTAAGCTGCGCTGGTTGCAGCTGGAGACATCACAGACAGTGGCATTTGAGTGACGCCATGCTTGGCCCCACTCTTTGTGATGTCAGCAATGCCGGATGTCTATTGTTTCGCCCCGGGTTCGATTCCCGGCAGGGTCAGAGATTTTCACCTGCCTCAAGATGACTGGGTGTTTGTGTTGTCCTCAACATTTCATCATCACTCATGTGCGTGGCGAAACTGGACTGAGGAAAGGTTGGAAATTTGTATGGGTGCTGACAACTGCACAGTTGAGCGCCCCACAAACCAATCATCACCATCATCTATTGTTTCGCATGAGAGGCAACTGGACAGCTTCACCAAACTGTTTATGGTGTACTACAGCCAAGGGCAAGAATAAAGAAATTAATTGAACAAATCTACCGTCGTCCTGACATCTTACTCTGACAATGATACACACAGTTTGTGAATGAACTTTTTAGCCTGTTCTTAAGTCCCCCACCTGGTATCACAGATTTAGGTTTTCTGCGATTTGCCTAAGCCACCTAAAATGAATACCAGGCTGGTTCCTTTGAAAGAGCACAGCTGATTTCCTTGCTCTGCCTTCCACAATCCAAGCTTGTGCTCTGTCTCTAATGATTTCATCAACAGGGCTTTAAACCCTGAAACATATCTCCTCCCTTCCTTCTACTCTTATGTCAATAATTATATTGTTTAACTAAATTTTGTACCTAAAACAATTTTTATTAATACATTTAACTTCCACAGTCCATGACGAATAACAGATTTCAAAATATACCTTATGTTAAAACTTTTACAGTAAATCAATCTTTAATTGTCCATAGAACAGTTTGTCAACATCTCCACTGAGAGCTTCTGTAAAGTTTGGAAGGTAGGAGACGAGATACTGGCAGAAGTGAAGCTGTGAGGACCGGGCGTGAGTCGTGCTTCGGTAGGTCAGATGGTAGAGCACTTGCCCGCAAAAGGCAAAGGTCCCGAGTTCGAGTCTCGGTCGGGCACAAAGTTTTAATCTGCCAGGAAGTTTCATCTCCACTGAGAGTTCCAAAAAAGTTTCTAAGCAACAGTTGTAAGATATTTATCTTTACCTCTTAACAAATTTTCATCTTTTTTTGATCAGGAGATATGTTCTGGTCCCTCCCTGAAATGATAAATAGATCTTTCTCGATTTTCTCTTACAGCTATTTCCAAAGATTTGATGTTGAGGAATATTTTTTCACATTTTGTCTCCCCACCCCCTAGTCTTTATAGATCAATTAGTATTTTTCTTCAATTACCAATGGCTGCTTTTCTTGCATGTTACCATAGGTTATGCAAGGATATCACAATTTCCAAAAAGGTTTATGGCATGCCTATTAAGTGTCTGCCCTAAGACTCCTGCCATGGAGGCTGATGAGAGTAGTAGTTTCAACTGAAGTATAATGACTTCATTCGATATCTACAGCTCTCTTGGCACAACCAACCTGAATTAGCAGACAACACTGAGCTCCATGCTTCTATGTACTCATGTTGTTGTTGTTGTTGTTGTCTTCAGTCCTGAGACTGGTTTGATGCAGCTCTCCATGCTACTCTATCCTGTGCAAGCTTCTTCATCTCCCAGTACCTACCGCAGCCTACATCCTTCTGAATCTACTTAGTGTATTCATCTCTTGGGTCTCCCTCTACGATTTTTACCCTCCACGCTACCCTCCAGTACTAAATTGGTGATCCCCTGATGCCTCAGAACATGTCCTACCAACCGATCCCTTCTTCTAGTCAAGTTGTGCCACAGATTTCTCTTCTCCCCAATTCTATTCAGTGCCGCCTCATTAGTTATGTGATATACCCATATGATCTTCAGTATTCTTCTGTAGCACCACATTTCGAAAGCTTCTATTCTCTTCTTGTCTAAACTATTTATCATCCATGTTTCACTTCCATACATGGCTACACTCCATACAAATACTTTCAGAAACGACTTCCTGAAACTTAAAGCAATACTCAGTGTTAACAAATTTCTCTTTTTCAGAAACACTTTCCTTGCCATTGCCAGTCTACATTTTATATCCTCTCTACTTCGACCATCGTCAGTTATTTTGCTCCCCAAATAGCAAAACTCCTTTAGTACTTTAAGTGTCTCAATTCCTGATCTAATTCCCTTAGCATTACCTGACTTAATATCCTCGTTTTGCTTTTGTTGATGTTCATATTATACCCTCATTTCAAGACACTGTCCATTCCGTTAAACTGCTCTTCCAAGTCCTTTGCTGCCTCTAACAGAATTACAATGTCATCAGTGAACCTCAAAGTTTTTATTTCTTCTCCATGGATTTTAATGCCTACTCCAAAATTTTCTTTTGTTTCCTTTACTGCTTGCTCAATATACAGATTGAATAGCATTGGGGAGAGGCTACAACCCTGTCTCACTCCCTTCCCAACCACTGCTTCCCTTTCATGTCCCTCGACTCTTATAACTGCCATCTGTTTTCTGTACAAATTGTAAATAGCCGTTCGCTCCCTGTATTTTACCCCTGCCACCTTCAGAATTTTTTAAAGAGAGTATTCCAGTCAACACTGTCAAAAGCTTTCTCCAAGTCTACAAATGCTAGAAACGTAGGATTGCCTTTCCTTAATCTTTCTTCTAAGATAAGGCGTAAGGTCAGTATTGTCTCACGTGTTCTGAAATTTCTACAGAAACCAAACTGATCTTCCCCGAGGTCGGCTTCTACCAGTTTTTCCATTTGTCTGTAAAGAATTTGCGTTAGTATTTTGCAGCTGTGACTTATCAAACTGATATTTCGGTAAAAACAAAGATGATGTGACTTACCGAACGAAAGTGCTGGCAGGTTAACAAACACACAAACATACACACGAAATTCAAGCTTTCGCAACAAACTGTTGCTTCATCGGGAAAGAGGAAAGGAGAGGGAAAGATGAAAGGATGTGGGTTTTAAGGGAGAGGGTAAGGAGTCATTCCAATCCCGGGAGCGGAAAGACTTACCTTGGGGGAAAAAAGGACAGGTATACGCGCGCGCGCGCACACACACACACACACACACACACACATCCATCTGCACATACACAGACACAAGCAGACATTTGTAAAGGCAAAGAGTTACTCTTAGCCTTTACAAATGTCTGCTTGTGTCTGTGTATGTGCAGATGGATATGTGTGTGCGTGTGCGCGAGTGTATACCTGTCCCTTTTCCCCCCAAGGTAAGTCTTTCCGCTCCCGGGATTGGAATGACTCCTTACCCTCTCCCTTAAAACCCACATCCTTTCATCTTTCCCTCTCCTTTCCTCTTTCCCGATGAAGCAACAGTTTGTTGCGAAAGCTTGAATTTTGTGTGTATGTTTGCGTTTGTTTGTGTGTTTGTCAACCTGCCAGCACTTTCGTTCGGTAAGTCACATCATCTTTGTTTTTAGATATATTTTTCCCACGTGGAATGTTTCCCTCTATTATATTTGATAGTTCGGTAATTTTCACATTCGTCAACACCTGCCTTCTTTGGGATTGGAATTATTATATTCTTCTTGAAGTCTGAGGGAATTTCACCTGTCTCATACATTTTGCTCACCAGATGGTAGAGTTTTGTCAGGACTGGCTCTAGAAAGGCTGTCAGTAGTTCTAATGGAATGTTGTTTACTCCCGGGGCCTTGTTTCAATTTAGGTCTTTCAGTGCTCTGTCAAACTCTTCACGCAGTATCATATCTCCCATTTCATCTTCATCTACATCCTCATCCATTTCCATAATATTGTCCTCAAGAACATCACCCCTGTATAGACCCTCTATATACTCCTTCCACCTTTCTGCTTTCCCTTCTTTGCTTAGAACTGGGTTTCCATCAAAGCTCTTGATATTCATGCAAGTGGTTCTCTTTTCTCCAAAGGTCTCTTTAATTTTCCTCGTGAGATAAGCCTCTACATCCTTACATTTGTCCTCTAGCCATCCCTGCTTAACCATTTTGCACTTCCTGTCGATCTCATTTTTGAGACGTTTGTATTCCTTTTTGCCTGCTTCATTTACTGCATTTTTGTATTTTCTCCTTTCATCAATTAAATTCAGTATCTCTTCTGTTACCCAAGGATTTCTACTAGCCCTCATCTTTTTACCTACTTGTCCTCTGCTGCCTTCACTGTTTCATCCCTCAAAGCTACCCATTCTTCTTCTACTGTATTTTTTCCCCCCATTGTTCCCTTATGCCCTCCCTGAAACTCTGTACAACCTCTGGTTCTTTCAGTTTATCCAGGTCCCGTCTCCTTAAATTCCCACCTTTTTGCAGTTTCTTCAGTTTTAATCTACAGTTCATAACCAATAGATTGTGGTCAGAGTCCACATCTGGCCCTGGAAATGTCTTACAATTTAAAAGCTGGTTCCTAAATCTCTGTCTTACCATTATATCATCTATCTGAAACCTCTTAGTATCTCTTGGGTTCTTCCATGTATACAACCTTCTTCCATGATTCTTGAACGAAGTATTAGCTATAATTAAGTTATGCTCTGTGCAAAATTCTACCAGGCGGCTTCCTCTTTCATTTCTTAGCCCTAATCCATATTCACCTACTACGTTTCCTTCTCTTCCGTTTCCTACTGTTGAATTCCAGTCACACTTGACTATTAAATTTTCGTCTCCCTTCACTATCTGAATAATTTCTTTTATCTCATCATACATTTCATCAATTTCTTCGTCATCTGCAGAGCTAGTTGGCATATAAACTTTTACTACTGTAGTAGACGTGGGCTTCGTGTCTATCTTGGCCACAATAATGCGTTCACTATGCTGTTTGTAGTAGCTTACCCGCACTCCTATTTTTTATTCATTACTAAACCTACTCCCGCATTACCCCTATTTGATTTTGTATTTATAACCCTGTATACACCTGACCAAAAGTCTTGTTCCTCCTGCCCCCGAACTTCACTAATTCCCACTATATCTAACGTTAACCTATCGATTTCCCTTTTTAAATTTTCTAACCTACCTGCCCGATTAAGGGATCTGACATTCCACACTCCGATTCGTAGAATGCCAGTTTTCTTTCTCCTGATAATAACGTCCTCCTGAGTAGTCCCTGCCTGGAGATCCTAATGGGGGACTATTTGCATGCCCTCAGGAAAAATAAAAGCTGTAGTTTCCCCTTGCTTTCAGCCGTTCACAGTACCGCAACAGCAAGGCCGTTTTGGTGAGTGTTAAAAGGCCAGATCAGTCAATCATCCAGACTGTTGCCCCTGCAACTACTGAAAAGGCTGCTGCCCCTCTTCAGGAACCACACGTTTGTCTGGCCTCTCAACAGATACCCCTCCATTGTGGTTGCACCTACGGTACGGCTATCTGTATCGGAGGCACGCAAGCCTCCCTACCAACGGCAAGGTCCACGGTTCCAGACTGTAGCGCTAGAACCGCTCGGCCACCCCGGCCGGCCCCTTTGACTGTTCAGAGATGTCACTAAACCTGCGCAAAGATGTAAACAACCATGCATGAGCAGCGCCTATGAGACAGAGGGGTCCCGACAGCCGATCAATTCCAACAGGAAGGAGGTACACGGCTCGAGTGGTCTGTAGTTCAACCATGCCTAGATGGTCAATACTGCGGTTTGATCTCGTCCGCATTGTTACTTTGTGCCAGGAAGGGTTCTTAACAAGGGAAGTGTCCGGGCGTCTCGGAATGAACCAAATCGATGTTGTTCAGACATGGAGGAGATACAGAGAGACAGGAATTGTCGATGACAAGCCTCGCTCAGGGCGCCCAAGGGCTACTACTGCAGTGGATGACCGCTACCTACGGACAACAGATACCCCTCCATTGTGGTTGCACCTACGGTACGGCTATCTGTATCGTTGAGGCACGCAAGCCTCCCCACCAACGGCAAGGTCCATGGTTCATGGGGGGGATGTACTCATGAGTATAGTTTCGTTTATGTACTCATAAACAAAACTATATCATGGGTTAAAATACTGGGAAGGGGATGGCTTCTGTACGCTATCACAAGGTGTTGTTAACATACGAACAGTATAGCTACAAAAATGTCAGTGTACTAGCACACAGTATTGAAAGCTAATGTCAGCAGCAAGCAGAAACAAGTGAAGATTGGTCCAAAGTCATACACCATCTTCCTTCTGTCAAAGTACTTCCATCTGCCATGGTGCCAAGAATCTTTGTAGAATGAACTATTGATATCGTTTTGAAGTCTTTTATTTGTACTTGCCACCAAATTTTCTTTAATTTTTTTAAAACTTTACCATCACTAAATTCTTTCACACAATTTTTGTTTTTTCCAATTGTACTATTGTTTTTCTACTTTTTTCCAGATTCCGCAACTACTCATATTTCCGTATTAATTTTGGCTAATCCAGGGGTTTCCTTCTTTTCAGCAATGATATTTTCACATAGCTGTTGCCAATAGCCATTTTTAAAAACCTGATATGTTCCTTTTTTATGCCGCTTTAGTCTTTCTTACACTGTGGATTTTTTTATTTGACCACACTTACTATTTTACTTTATGCATAATAAAACTGGTCTTTTTCACTGATATTTGTGACTACTGCAATATCCAGAAAGAATGGCTTTAATATATTCAAACTATCAGGATATATAGAACTATGTATCAATAATATGTAAATAAGTTGGCAAAGATTTGATTCCAGTGTAGGCCAAGCACTATCCTCTTGGATGACTAGAAATGGTAGTAATGAGTCAACTTCAGTCATCGAAGAGATGTCAAACATTGTGGGAGCATGAAACTGTTCACCAGTATGTTTTGCTATTATCAAACGGCACAATACCAAAATTTGAGTGTGAACAGGACAGAATGATAAGACCTCTAGGAGAGAATTTGTCATATTCTGACATTGCAGCTTTTAGAGTGCATGCTACTATGACATTAGTGGTGGTATGCCATTTTCTATGCATACCCACAATATCCCATGCAACTTTGCCTACAGCTTTAGTTTGATGCTGCTGGAGCACTGGAATGGTTGTGGACTTTTTGTGTTGACACCTGTGCCCAAGTGTTACAAGCTAGACTAAAGTTATGCATGCCGCTGTGCCTGCTTCTATTGTTTGAAAATTACTAACACATTGCACTGTTATTAGCTTGTGAATCACACTATAAATGTGCTGAGTGGCAAAAATGTGGAGTTCCTTGTCGAGTTCCTGTTCGACTTGCTCTACAGTGATGGTGCCATTTTGTGGGATGGTACTGTAACAACCAGAATCTGCAGCTTGCTATGTTGAGTGACAGAGGACAAAAACTTAGTGCAGTGGTTTGGTTCACCATCGGCTATAGCATGCAACCTCAACTCCTATGAATTGAGGACAATATTAACAGCAACTGCTACAGCAGTAAGGTTTCACTGTGAAAGGCAGTTCAGACAGAGCCACATGTGATATTTCACCAGCAAGTTTTATGTGGTAAGGAAGAGCAAGCTGTTTGAAGAGTGATGGGCTCACTGCTTTCATGGTCCAATGCTCATCTAACACTTCATCCAATGAATGTGCTTGGCATATGGTTGCTTGACCATTTCTTAGGAATGCTTCCCCAGGAACAACTGTTCATATATTTTGTGCCCACTCAACATATGAAATATCCTTGTCCATGCTGACTCACAAAAAGCTATGTCAAAGGCAATTCCTCAAGAACAAACCTACTCTTGGATGTTAAGAGGGTCTGACTGCAGCATACTGATGTTGCACAGTGTACTGATTTCTCAATGTCAACAACTATGAGCACTTCCATAATCTCAATCATTTGGATATTATCACATTCCAAATTATCGTATGTTACATGTAACTCTCCTGGTGCTGCAATTTTCACAAACATAAGCATAGTATACTTTTTAAGCAAGAATGACTGCCTGAGAATTTTGTGTAGTAAAATGTCCTACCATGCTGAATTTATACTTTACCCCCACCACTTATAAAAAAGTGAAATTTTAAATTGTCTACATATAAATTTTGTGAATCTTTATATCAATTGTGATAAGGGGTAGCCACTCTTAAGAAAGTGAAAATATTAAATTAACAGGATACAATTCATGACCCATAATATTACCATATCTCCCAAAGTGGTATTCCACAGCCCACACAACCTATAAAACATACTGGTTCATCCTTATGGCACACCTACTTCCAAACCCTTGTCACACAGGTCATAACCCTCTGGAAGAATTAGGTACAGGAACTCTCCTATGCACAGTGCATCCTATTCCAGTACTATCATGGAGATATTCTGCCCTATCACAGGGAGAGGCACTGGTGAAAACAGTTGTGTCATGTATCAACTCTGCTGTCCACCTGAATGAAGGCCAATGCTAAACTGTGGCCTAGAGCAAAGTTTTCTACCCAATGTCAGAAAATGCACTGAGGTTTGAGAATATTCATCACAAGTAGTATGCTTTAATTCTGGTAATAACCTCCTGGTCCATTGCCTACAGTATAGAAATAGTTTTAGTAAGCACAAAAGTAAAGTTGATATTATCAATTGATTCAATAAAGAAAGGTGGATGGCTGGGAAAATTACAGAGGAGGTAGAATTATGAATTTAGTAACAATTTGCTTCAGTTTTATGTCAAATTATTTGGCTTTCAGTTCAGTTGTTGCAGCTGTATCATCTTGTCAGATTTATATTATAGAAACTAAACCAATGCATGAAATGATCAACACAATCTGAATCAGCAGAAGAAGACAATAAATTTGTGCAACTTATAAATCTTATTACATGACTACTAACTGTGTAATGCTTACCTGACCTTAGTGAATAAGGGAACAGGCTGTAGTGTAACAGACACCAGGGTAATAGGTTTGAAATGAGGATGTGTGGATGGCTCCTTAAGTACATGGCTCATGTAGTAGAGATACCTGCAAACAAAATTGCCACACACTTATTTCCTTTGCCATACAGCTTCACATCAGAAATAATTATTGTTGTTTGTGGTTATTTTACATCTGTTCTGCCCTCTTGTTCACAAATCTAATCTTTTATATTCATATGTTAAAGTGAAGTCAGTCAATAATGATATACGCAGACAAATATCAACAAACACAGTGCTATATTTCAATGCTCTAATGATGCACCAACTGACTACATACTGGTATTATCTTGTTCACCGATATTAAAATATTCTTAATTTGAAAGATACATAATTTTTATTGTACCAACACAAAGCAGCAACATTGATTATACATTAAAAGGCTCCATAAACAAACTTCTGTTTTCTACGCTACCATAGCAATAGCTAGTGTTTCATAATACACACTACAAAGTATTATGCTGCAAGAGCATATTTTGAAAGCTTGGTACAAAATATTTAAACTGTGCTCATGCATGTTCAAAGCACTTGTTTATCCATTACTGAATTACAATAGTCAGAGCTCTACAAATTTCCAATGCGAAACAGTTTCAGATCAAGAAAATTGAATCGTGTGAACTAGAGCTAACTTGATAATTATTGGTTACAAACCAAGACACTTTATAAAAATATATCTTCAATCACACTGGAATAATAAATCATAAAAATCCTACATAAAAAACAACACAATACGCATAACAAACAGAATTTATCATAGCAATTTATGTATACATTTATAAAACCAGTATGTCATGATATTTTCAAAAGTTGTAGGTCTTTGCTATCTTGAGTTGTTGACCAACTACTTATCACGTACTAGACCTTTAAGAGTTGAAAGTTTTCCTCATGCTGAATATTTCTGGAGCACTAGCAATTTTGTCTTACCATTCCTGTTTTGTCATTGCCATGGTATAATAATTACAATGACTACAAAATTATTCAGGCAGTTAATTTCTAACAATGAAGTTTTTCTGCACACACACACACACACACACACACACACACACACACACACACACACACACACCTCCTGGATTGGAATTTGGCAAGTGGACTTGGTTGGGGTTGCTTCGTGTGGGGTGAGTAGGGGGAGAAATAAGTGTGAAGCAGGAGGAGAAGTTGTGGACAGGTAGCTAGCAGCTCGGAGGGACTCAACAAGTGTGCAGGCTATAAATATGGAAGAGATGGGTGGTAGGTGCACAGGCCACACATGTGACACACAGGTACCAGAGCTGCTGAGTGTGTCACACAATGGAGATGAAGTGGAGAGGGTGAAACTGTTGGGCAAAGATGTGGAGACAGTATGTTAGAGGGGACTGATGCCAGGAGGATTATGAAAGTGAAGAATGTGTTGCAAGATTAAATCCCATCAATGTATGATGATGATGATTGGTTTGTGGGGCGCTTAACTATGAGGTCATCAGCGCCCGTACAAAGTCCAATTTTTTACACAATCCAAATTTTTTTACACAGTCCAATCTAGCCACTGTCACAAATGATGATGATGATAAAATTATGAGGGCAACACCAACACCCAGTCCCCAGGCAGAGAAAATCCCCAACCTGCCTAGGAATCGAACCCGGGAACCTGTGATCCAGAGGCAGCAATGCTAACCATTGGACCATGAGCTGCAGACTCCATCAATGTAGTTTAAGAAAGATGGTACTAAAGGGAAGGATCTAAGTGGCACAGATTACGAAGTAGCCACTGAACTCCAGCAAATTGTTGTGCCACTGGTGGTCAGTGGTCTTTCATTCTAATGGACAGGTGCTTGCTGGGCATGCCCACACAAAATGCTGTACAGTGACTGCAGCAGAGCTGATATATGACATGGCTCCTTTACAGGTGGCCCTGCCTCTGATGGGACAGGATAAGCCTGTGAAAGGATTGGAGTAGGATGTGCCGGGTGGGTGAATGGGGCAAGTCTTGCATCTGGGTCTCCAACAAGGATATGTCCCTATGGCATGGGGTTGAGAATGAGGGTACCATAGGGATGCACCAATATGTTATGTACCTCATTACCAGGTATTATGATAGTTATTCTAAGCCTGGCCAAGGATATGGTTCAGTTGCTTCAGTCCAAGATGATATTGGGTCATGAGGGTGGGGGGAGGGAACGTTTTTGCAACTGATTCTTGCGGGTGGTGGGACACTTAAGAGTGTGTGAAGAAAGAGTGTGGGAAATCTGTTTGTGTACTAGATTCTTTTTTTGGGGGGGTGGGGGTGGGGGTAGTGCTTGTCTGTGGAGGCCTTTGTGAGACGTTCAGGTTACTGGGCAGGGGGATTCTTGTCACTGCAAATACACTATCAATGGTTGGCCAGGCCATATGGCAGTAAGATTTTTTGTTGTGGGAGGGGTGACAGCTGTCAAAATGCAAGTAATGTTGGTGGTTAGTCAGTTTAATATGGACAGAGGTGTGGATGGAGCCATCAGGGAGGTGGAGGTCAACATCTAGGACAGTGGCATATTAGGTTGAGCAGGACGAGGTGAAGTCAATGGGAGAGAAGGTGTTGAGGTTGTGGAGGAATGAGATCTTTATTATTGGGCACCACACCTCATCAGCTTTTTTGAGTCATCACTGTTCTGACTGGTTTGATGCAGCCCGCCACAAATTCCTCTCCTGTGCAACCTCTTCATCTCAGAGTAGCACTTGCAACCTACATCCTCAATTATATGCTGCATGTATTCCAATCTTTATCTTCCTATGCAGTTTTTGCCCTCTAAGCTCCCTCTAGTACCATGGAAATCATTCCCTGATGCCATAACAGATGTCCTATGATCCTATCCCTTCTCCTTGTCAGTATTTTCCACATATTCCTTTCTTCTCTGATTCTGTGTAGAACTTCCTCATTCCTTACCTTATCAGTCCACCTAATTCTCAACATTTTTCTGTAACACCACATCTCAAATGCTTCGAATCTCTTCTGTTCCACTTTCCCCACAGTCCTTGTTTCACTGCCATACAAAGCTGTGCTCCAAATATACATTCTCAGAAATTTCTTCCTCAAATTAAGGCCTATGTTTGATACTAGTAGACTTCTCTTTGCCAGTGCTAGTCTGCTTTTGATGTCCTCCTTGCTCCATCCTTCATTGGTTATTTTGCTGTCCAGGTAGCATAATTCCCTAACTACTTCTACTTTGTGACCATCAATCCTGATGTCAAGTTCCTCGCTGCTCTTATTTCTGCTACTTCTCATTATTTTCATCTTTCTTCGATTTATTCTCAATCCATATTCTGTACTTATTATGCTGTTCATTCCATTCAGCAGATCCTGTAATTCTTCTTTGCTTTCACTCAGGATAGCAATGTCATCAGTAAATAGTATCACTGATATCCTTTCACCTTAAATTTTAATTCCACTCCTAAACCTTTCTTTTATTTCCATAATTGCTTCATCAATGTACAGATTGAACAGTAGGGATGACAGACTACATTCCTGTCTTAGACCCTTTTTAATCCAAGCACTTCAGTCTTGGTTTTTCCACTCTTATTATTCCCTTGTGGCTCTTGTACATACTGTGTATTACCCTTCTCTCCCTATAGCTTAACCCTATTTTCCTCAGAATTTCAAACATCTTCCACCATTTTACACTGTCAAACACCTTTTCCAGGTTGACAAATCCTACTAACATGTCTTGATTTTTCTTTAGTCTTGCTTCCATTATCAATCACAACATCAGAATTCCTTCTCTGGTGCCTTTACCTTTCCTGAAGTCAAACTGACCTTCATCTAGCACATCCTAAATTTTCTTTTCCAGTCTTCTATATAAAAGAAGCTTCATGTACACTAAACACGGATAACGCTAAAGGTAGTATCAGGGGAATAAAGTAAAATATCAAGAGAATAAAAAATTAAGTAGATGAGCTGTTAGTGTGTTTAGATTATGTCAAAAATAAGAATGAGATTGATATACTTTGTCTATCAGAACACCATGTAACCCTGTGGGGATGGAAAGTGTCAGTATAAATGGGTGTAATTTAGCATCTTACACCTGTAGGTCTAGCATGGATAAAGGAGGAGTTGCCATTTACACAATAGAAGGGTATAAGCACAAAACTGTAGAACTAAGTAGATTTTGTGTCGCTCAGCACTTTGAAAATTGTGCACACGAACTACAGCTAGATAATGTACTCTTGTAAGCAACAGTGTACAGGTTCCCATTAGGAGATTGAGAGCTAGTCATAAAAAAGTTTGACTCCCTATTAAAATGTCTGTCAGACAAAAAGAACTAGTTATTACTCTGTGATGATTTCAATGTAAATTTTCTAACCAATTCTGATAGGAAACGTGAACTAGAAGTGTTATTAATGACATATAATTCAGATGAAGTGATCAAATTCCCTACATGTATAGCTCAAGACAGTAGCATGCTAACAGATAATGTATTTATACAGAAAGAGGATGTAAAACTAACACATGCCTTCCCTGTGATAAATGGATTATCAGACCATGATGCACAATTGATTAACCTGCAAACCTAGCAGCGTGTACAGTTCAGAAAACATTAAGTAGGAGTGTAAGGCTGATCAACCTGATATCTATAGAGCACTTCAGAGAAAGTTTAAGAAATGTTAATTGGGGAGATGTATAAAATGAGCAAAATGCTAGTGATAAATACAACATATTTCTTGATAACTTTATATCCCCTTTTGAACACTGTTGCCCCAAAAAATTACAAAATGTAACACCAAACAGTTTTTGAAGTAACCTTGGATAACTATAGGTATTAAAGAGTCTTTGGAAAGAAAAAGAAAATTGTATGAGACAGCACGAATTAGTAAAGATCCAGAAATAATTTTACACTATGAAAACTCTTGTAATGAACTGAGAAAAGCTGTCAGAACATAAAAAATATGTATGTTGGAGATGAAATTAACAACTTGGGCAATAAAATCAAATCAATATGGAATATTGTTAGAAGAGAGACACGAAAAGTAATCCCAGGGGTAGGTAGTATGACTATTAAAGAGAATGAGGCCATACTAATCAACAGTACACAAGTAGCTAATGTATTTAATAACCATTTCTTAAGTGTAGCTGAAAACAATTGATGAGAATAGTTAAAAAAAAAGGGCCAAGCAGTACATGGAAGAGTCAGTTTTGAGAAATCCTTGTCAGATTAATTTTCATCTAACAACCTCTAGTGATGTAAGGAAAATCATTAAATCTTTGAAAAATAAATGTTCTGCTGGAATAGATGACATCTATAACAAGATATTAAAATAATGTGGAGCAGTTACAGCTGATGTCCTGAATCACATATGTAATGTATCACTAAGTCAAGGTATTTTCCCAGACAGGTTAAAATATGACATTGTCAAGCCTCTCTACAAAAAAGGGGACACCACAGATGTCAATAACCACCAGCCAGTATCCTTGCTTACAGCATTTTCAAAGCTTGCCGAGAAAGTAATGTACTCAAGAGTCGTTAGGCACCTGAACAGTAATGGGATACTTAGTAAATCACAGTTTGGATTTAAAAAAACACTGTTCTACTGGACAACAATGTAAAATTTCACTGTCCACATAATAGAGTCTTTAAATAGTAAATTGTCACCAATAGGAATTTTCTGTCACTTATCCAAAGCATTTGTTTGTGTGAACCATGACATTATGTTACAAAAATTAACAGTTCTACGGTATAAATGGAACAGCACATGAGTGGTTTAAGTAATATCTACAGAGCAAGAAGCAAAACGTTTATTTATATGGATTAGTGATTTAAGGAAGTTTCCCACTTCATCTAACTGGGGTGAAATTACATTAGGTGTTCCACAGGTATCAATAAAGGGTCCCCTTCTGTTCTTGATGTATATGAATGATTTCCCTTCTTATCTGAAACAAGAAGTTAAACAGACACTTTTTGCTGATTATACAAGCATCACTATTAATCCAGTAAAAGAAAATTGAATAGAAAATGATAAAAAATAATGTCCTTAGAAAAGTTATTGATTGTTTTTCTGCAAATGGGCTTGCTCTGAACTTTGAAAAAACACATTACATCCAATTTTCTACTGCAAGTACAGTTCCTTCAATAAATGTAACACATCAACAGAAGTCAGTAGGCAGGGTAGAGCATACTAAGTTTTTGGGTGTACATATAGATAAGAATCTTAATTGGAAAATTCATATTTTTGATCTCCTAAAGTGACTAGGTTCAGTAACTTTTGCAATCAGAATAATTGCTAATTTTGAGGATATAGAAACTAGCCAGCTAACATATTTTGCATACTTTAATTTTCTGATGTCATACGGAATAATATTTTGGGATAACTCAACACTTGGGCGAAAAGTATTTACTGCTCAAAAGAAAGTGGTTAGAATAATGTGCGGGGCTCATACTCGCACATCTTGCAGGCATCTTTTTAAAAGGTTAGGAATTCTTACAACAGCCTCATAGTACATTTACTCAGTAATGAGATTTGTTTTAAACAACATGGACCAGCTTAAAAACATCAGTGACATTCATGATTATAACACCAGAAGAAAGACAGATTTATGCTATCCTCTCCTTACCCTATCTTTGGTACAGAAGGGGTAAAATATACTGCTGTAAATTTTTTTCGATAAATTACCAGATGAAAAAATGTCTGACAGACAGAAGTGATAGTTTCAAAAATAAATGGAAAGCGTATCTCCTTGACAATGCCTTCTTTACCATAGCTGAATTCTTGAATAGGAATAAATAAATCTATAGGTGTAATATACGGATTTTGTGCCATTTAAGGGAATGGGGTAGGCACATTTATTTATTTTTATTTTCTTTAAGGAAGAAGCTTAAAAAGACCTTGTTTCATGTGTGCATTTCTCATGCACTTGACATTTTCCACATCATAACTGTTTCCGTGAGACTGATCAATGGAACACGTAACTAACTTCTACGCACTAACTTGAATAGTCTGTTTGTTGCCACTTCCTACAATGTTATTAGAAATTCAGATGGAATGTTACCTATCCCTTCTGCCTTAGTTGATCTTAAATCCTCCAAAGCTCTTTTAAATATGAATCCAATACTGGAACCCCATCTCTTCTAAAATGACTCCTGTTCCTTCTATCACATCAGACAAATCTTCCCCCGCAGTGAGGCCTTTAACGTACTCTTTCCACCTATTTGGTCTCTCCTCTACATTTAACAGTGGAATTCCCATTGAACTCTTAATGTCACCAATCTTTCTTTTAATTTCATCGAAGGTTATTTTGACTTTACTATATGCTGATTCAATCCTTGTGACAATAATTTCTTTATCGATTTCTTCACATTTTTCATGCAGCCATTTCATCTTAGCCCCCCTGTACTTCCTATTTATTTCATTCCTTAGTGACTTACATTTCTGTATTCCTTAATTTTGCTGAAGATTATTGTACTTCCTCCTTTCATCGATCAACTGAAGTATTTCTTCTGTTACCCATGGTTTCTTCGAAGTTACCTCCTTTGTACCTATGGTTTTCTTTCCAATTTCTGTGATTGTCCTTTTTAGAGATCCAGTCCTCTTCTACTGTACTGCCTACTGAGTTATTCCTTATTGCTGATTCTATAGCCTTAGAGAACTTTAAGCATATCCTGTCATTCCTTAGTACTTCCGTATCCCACTTCTTTGCGTATTTGCTCTTCCTGACTAATCTTTTAAACTTCAGCCTACTCTGCATCACTACTACATTGTGATCTGTGTCTATATCTGCTCCTGGGTAAGCCTTACAATCCTGTATCTGATTTCAGAATCTCTGTCCGATCATGATGTAATCTAACTGAAATCTTTCCTTATCACCCAGCCTTTTCCAAGTATATCAACTCCTCTTGTGATTCTTTAACAGAGTATTCACTATTACTAGCTGAAATTTATTACAGAACACAATTAGTCTCTCTCCTCTCTCATTGCTTGTCCCAAGCCCATATTCCTCTATAAACTTTTCTTCTACTCCTTCCCCTAAACTGCATTGCAGTCCCCCATTACTATTAAATTTTCATTTCCCTTTACATACTGTATTAATCTTTCAATATCCTCATATACTTTCTCTATCTCCTCATCTTCAGCTTGCGATGTCGTCATGTATATCTGAACTATAATTGTCAGTGTTGGTTTACTGTCGATTCTGATAAGAACTGAACTGTTCACTGTAACACACACACTGCCCTATCTTCCTACTTATAACAAAATCTACTCCTGTTATATCATTTTCTGTTGCTGTTGATATCACCCTATACTCATCTGAACAAAAATCATTAGCTGTGGTATCTACATCTACATCCATACTCCGCAAGCCACCTGACAGTGTGTGGCGGAGGGTACCTAGAGTACCTCTATCTGTTCTCCCTTCTATTCCAGTCTCGTATTGTTCATGGAAAGAAAGAGTGTCGGTATGCCTCTGTGTGGGCTCTAATCTCTCTGATTTTATCCTCATGGTCTCTTTGCAAGATATACGGAGGAGGGAGCAATATACTGCTCAACTCCTTGGTGAAGGTATGTTCTCGAAACTTTAACAAAAGCCCATACCGAGCTACTGAGCGTCTCTCTTGCAGAGTCTTCCACAGGAGTTTATCCATCACCTCCGTAACACTTTTGCTATTACTAAATGATCCTGTAACGAAGCGCACTGCTCTCCGTTGGATCTTCTCTTTCTCCTCTATCAACCTCATCTGGCATGGATCCCACACCGGTGAGCAGCATTCAAGCAGTCGGCGAACAAGTGTACTGTAACCTACTTCCTTTGTTTTCGGACTGCATTTACTTAGGATTCTTCCAATGAATCTCAGTCTGGCATCTGCTTTACCGACGATTAATTTTATATGGTCATTCCATTTTAAATCACTCCTAATGCCTACTCCCAGATAATTTTTGGAATTAACTGCTTCCAGTTGCTGACCTGCTATATTGTAGCTAAATGATGAGGGATCTTTATTTCTATGTATTCGCAGCACATTACACTTGTCTACATTGAGATTAGATTGCTATTCCGTGCACCATGCGTCAATTCATTGCGGATCCTCCTGCACTGCAGTAAAATTTTCCATTGTTGCAACCTCTCGATATACTACAGCATCATCTGCAAAAAGCCTCAGTGAACTTCCGATGTTATCCACAAGGTCATTTATATATATTGTGAGTAGCAACAGTCTTTTGGAACGCTACGCTCTTCTAGAGACCTACGGCACTCTGCTGCAAGAAGGGGGGCAAGTTCCTTTGCATACTCTGTGTAAAATTGAACTGGTATCCCATCAGGTCCAGCGGACTTTCCTCTTTTGAGAGATTTTAATTGTTTTTCTATCCTTCTGTCATCTATTTAGATATCTATCATCTTGCAATTTGCGCAACAATCTAGAGAAGGAACTACAGTGCAGTCTTCCTCTGTGAAACAGCTTTGGAAAAAGACATTTAGTATTTCGGCCTTTAGTCTGTCATCCTCTGTTTCAGTACCATTTTGGTCACAGAGTGTCTGGACATTTTGTTTTGATCCACCTACCGCTTTGACATAAGACCAGAATTTCTTATGATTTTCTGCCATGTCAGTACATAGAACTTTACTTTCGAATTCATTGAACGCCTCTCGCATAGCCCCCCCCTCACACTACATTTCGCTTCATGTAATTTTTGTTTGTCTGCAAGGCTTTGGCTATGCTTATGTTTGCTGTGAAGTTCCCTTTGCTTCCACAGCAGTTTTCTAACTCGGTTGTTGTACCATGGTGGCTCTTCTCCATCTCTTATGATCTCGCTTGGCACATACTCATCAAATGCATATTGTATGATGGTTTTGAACTTTGTCCACTGATCCTCAACACTATCTGTACTTGAGACAAAACTTTTGTGTTGAGCTGTCAAGTACTCTGAAATCTGCTTTTTGTCACTTTTGCTAAACAGAAAAATCTTCCTACCTTTTTTAATATTTCTATTTACGGCTGAAATCATCGATGCAGTAACCGCTTTATGATCGCTGATTCCCTGTTCTGCGTTAACTGTTTCAAATAGTTCAGGTCTGTTTGTCACCAGAAGTTCTAATATGTTATTGCCATGAGTTGGTTATCTGTTTACCTGCTCAAGGTAGTTTTCAGATAATGCACTTAAAAAAAATTCACTGGATTCTTTGTCCCTACCACCCATTATAAACGTCTGAGTCCCCCAGTCTACATCTGGTAAATTAAAATCTCCACCCAGAACTATAACATGGTCGGGAAATCTACTCAAAATATTTTCCAAATTTTCCTTCAGGTGCTCTGCCACAACAGCTGCTGAGCCAGGGGGCCTATAGAGACATTCAATTACCATGTTTGAGCCAGCTTTAACTGTGACCTTCACCCAAATTATTTCACATTTTGGATCCCCATCAATTTCCCTTGATACTATTGCACTTTTTATCGCTATAAACACGTCTCCCCCTTCACTGTCCAGCCTATCTCTGCAGTATACTTTCCAATCTGAGTTTAGGATTTCATTACTGTTTATATCTGGTTTCAGCCAAGTTTCTGTCCCTAATACTACGTGGGTATTGTGGCCGTTTATTAATGAGAGCAGTTCTGGGACCTTTCTATAGACCCTCCTGCAGTTTACTATTACCACATTAATATTGTCATTCCCTGTTGTGTTTTGCCTACTGCTACCATGAGCATCTCAGGAGGCATCTTGTCGGGCCTAGGGAGGGAATTATCTAACCTAAGAAACCCACTTGTGCACTCCACACATACCCCACTACCCTTGTAGCCGCTTCCTGTGTGTAGTGCACACCTGACCTACTCAGGGGGACCCTACATTTCTCCACCCCGATTGCGGTGGTTGAGAAATTTGCACCTCAGATCTCCGCAGAATCGCCTGAGCCTCTGGTTTAAGCCTTCCACTTGGCTCCAAACCAGAGGACCACGATCGGTTCTGGGAATGATACTACAAATAGTTAGCTCAGATTCCACCCCGTGAGTGAGGCTTTCCACCTTCACGAACTCCACCAACTGCCTGTATGAACTGCAAATGACCTCAGAACCCAGACAGCAGGCATCATTGGTGCTGACATGAGCAACAATTTGCAGTCGGGTGCACCCAGTGCTCTCTATCGCCGCCGGCAGGGCCTCTCCACATCTCAGATGAGACCCCCCCCCCCCCCCCCCCCGGCAAGCAGACAGAGTAAACACTGGCCTTCTTCCCCGACCTTTCCGCTATTTCCCTAAGGCGCTCCATCACCCACCTAACATTGGAGCTCCCAATCACTAATAAACCCCTCCCCCCGTGTGCCTGTTCGGACCTTGCTGAAGGAGCGGCATGTCCACTCACAGGCAGAGCTGGTGATGCCACACAGCCAGCCTCCACATTGACACACTGCCTCGTGCGACGTGAACGCTGCTGAACCCGCCACTCCCCTTGGGGAGAGGGTGGCCCAACTGCACCCAGTACCCGTTAAGATGTCTCGACAGAAGGGACCGTGGGTGAAGCATGTAACACCTGGGGTGTACCATGCGACGCACCGGACTCTTCACTGCTGCTACACTTCGAGGCAGCAGCCTGAAGACGGCTGACCATGGCCATCAGCACATTCAGCTGTTCGCAAACAGTGGCCAGCTCCTCCTGCATCTGTACACAGCAGTCACACATCCTATCCATCCTAAGAAATCAACAATTTACTGTAGAGAGTTAATGAACTTTTAATTCACTGCTAATTCACTAAAAGCAGCTGATAACTGACTAAACTGTGGTTACTAGACACTTCTTGTTGGAAACAATGAAAATAAGCACTAACTGTCTCTGGACTGTATTCAAAACAAACACGAAATCTATGGAACACTATTACTAGTACTCGAAAATTAAAGCTTCCTAAAAGCCAAAATACACGGAAAAAGAAGTGACAAGTAAGAAAATCACAGTTAATACTTAAATTTACGTAGCTTGCTTCATAGGAGATGTGAAGCAGATGGCAGTTACGACATACCTGTATATCCCATGCTAGCCCATGCACTTGCCACCCCTCCCTCCTACATTCGTGGTCTGCGCATATGCTACCTCCCTCTGAGTTGCTAGCTACCCATCTCCAACCCCTCCTCCTCGTGCACGTGTACTCTAGTTTCTCAAAGAATTTCTTCAAAAAGCTAGCAAAGTTTTCATTCTCTTTTGTGTTTGTTTCTGTCTGTGTGTGTGTGTGTGTGTGTGTGTGTGTGTGTGTGTGTGCGCGCGTGTGAGTGTCGACAACTCAATGCTGCTGCTATTTGGTGAGAGCTCTGCATAATTTCTGAACTATTATGTTTCTCCGAATGTACCAGTGGCCGTGTGAAATGTTTGTCTGAGTAAAGTAACTGTGTGAAGTATTTGGGGTAGTAATATTAGTGTTGGATTACTTGTATTAGTAGTTGTTACTTTCTTTCTATAGAGAAAATTTTGAAATACCTGTAATTAGTTAATAAAATCATTTTACCGTAATGGTTTAACTTAGGTAATTAAAGTCTAGAGTTTTTTCGATAAGTATAAAAATTTTTATCACGAGTGAAGTATAGATTTATCGCAGGTTTGTGAGTAGTCGGTTACAGTGTGTGATTTGTGGAAGTATTTTCATTGGGAAAGGGGGGGAAGCAGTAGGGAAGCCAATGGGCATTCTAGTACGATCCCCTCCTGGAACTGCAGTATATGGAACAAAAAGAAGTTAATAGAGGAGCAGAAGCATACGAGCCATGCTCTTCAGCTAGAGTTAGACAATGCAAGGGAGAAACTAGATAGGATGAACAGGAAGAAGGTGGCTTTGGAATGGAAACGCAGTTATTAAGAATGCTGTTAGGAGACTGATCTATTCAGATAATTTTACTTTGGGTATCACCAATATTTTTGACCAACTGTCAGAGTTTAGTGGAGAGCAGCCTCTTGTAGCTGTGTATGAAGGATACTTGCAGCAGTCCCCCCACAGTTAAGAAGCCTAAGTCAGTTGCAAACAGAAGGAAGAAAGTTCTGCTGTTAGGCAGTTCTCATTGCAGAGATGTCAACAGTTGCAGGAAGTGTTGGGGAGTCAGTGCTAGATCACCAGCACCGTGAAGCCTAATGCCAGTTTGGCAACTGATAACACAGAGGAGTTATGTAGGAATTTTACAAAAGAGAAAACACACACACACACACACTGTCAACAACAGTTGGGAATAACACACATCTGGTAATGCCATCCACAACATAATATCAAGCACATGAACGTTCATTTCCTAGTACAGTGAAAACTGGAGTTCATGCGGCAGATAGCAGGAGAAAAATCACTGTAAAATAAGAAAAAACATGTAGACCAGCATCTATGGAATGTGTAAGTAAAAATTCATACTTTTGCTGCATAACAGATAAGCAGAAAGTGCCACAACTGTTTATAACCTCAATATATAATGTCCAAGATGTACACAAAAAACGAGTTTAAACACAAATATGCATACATTCAGACCACTGAAGATGCCTTGCAAGTAATAAAGTCAAAACAAATGTGGCAAGAAAAATTTGTTTTATTCACTTGTGACAGATGGGGTCTAAAGTAATAATTATGAACATAATGATGGTACAAATGTACACCTCATGCAGATGTTTCAACGGGCTCATCTTAATGCATCCGTTAGGCATATTAATATGGTCCTAGAGGAGGCTCTGCTGTCACAGGGTATAGATCGCATTCCTGCGGTGCAAGACGAGTCTATCAATAGACACACACACACACACACACACACACACACACACACACACACAATTTAAAAATGTTAATCTAGTGGCAACAGAGACTTTTTAAACCTCATTAAAGACCAAGACTGGCAGGATGTTTATAGTGATGATAACAGACGATGAAAAAAATTCTTTCTTCAATGTATTTGTCTTGCTCTGTGAAAGTTACTTTCCATTAGAACATTTAAAACAGGATACAAGCAATAGCAGGCAATCTGGGTGGCTGACTAGTGGGATAAGGATATGACGTAGAACAAAGTGGGCATTATATCAATATGTTAGAAATACTCACAACAACCTGCAGTAGTCCATTACAAATAACATTGCAAGATGGTTAAAAATGTCATTTGGAAGGCAACAACCATGTGGAGTGCAAAGATGTAGATGCAGAATGGCTAACTCTCAGGAAAAAATTAAAAGCATATCGTCAGTAATGAAGGAAGTATCTGGCCAACAGCACAAGGTTGAGGATATAGTCAATACATAGGAAAAATGGTTTTGTTCATGATAAAATCAAACAGTGGCAACTCCAGGTAGGAATATCAACAATGTAGGAAAAGACAGATTGCTACTTGCCTTAAAGAAGACATGTTACATTATAAGCAGGCAGAATGAAAAGACATTTACATAAAGCTTTCAGCTAGAGCCTTCATCAGCAAAAGAGAAACACCAGCAAGCACACAACATGCACACATGACTGCCAATTCCAGCATCCATGATAAGCCAGATACATGTTCAGCATTTAATAACCACTTCCTGAATATAGCTAGTAAATTAAATAAAAACCTAGTATTTACAGGGAATCTTATAACACTCTTAGAAAATGACTTTCCAAGACTGCTATCTGAAATGTACTTCAGTGATAGTGACAGAGGGGAGACTGAGTCAATAATTAAATTACTGAAGACTGAGGACTCTTCTGGATATGATGGAGTACGTAGCAGAATACTTACGTGCTGTGCTCCATATATTAGCACAGGAATTAGGCACATTTGTTAACTTTTCTTTTAGGAGTTGTCAGTTTCCTGAATGATTAAAGTACTCAGTACTGAAACCACTTTACAAAAAAATGAGAAAGGTGTAATGCAGACTATTTTAGATCTATTTCTATTCAATAGCATTTTCTAAAGATATTGAAAAGGCTGCATATAAAACAGCAATTGATAATTTCAGTTCACATAATTTGCTGTCCAATGTACACTCTGGTATTAGAGGTAATTTAACAATTCAAAATACTATAGTCTCTTTTCTCTGTGAGGCACTGGATGCATCAAACAAAGCTGTGAATGCTAGGTGTCATCTTTTACTTGACTAAAGCATTTGATTGGGTTGATCACAAAATATTACCAGAAGCTACCCCATTATGGGATGAGTAGCTCACAACTGGTTTCTCTCATACTTCAAGAACACACAGCAAAAGCTCATTCTCCATACTAATCAGAAAATCTATGATACGGAATCTGACTGAGGCATGGTTAAGGGAGGTGTGTGTGAGTTTCTCTGAGTTCAATGATAGGACCAGTGCTGGTTCGACAACATTTTTCCACACAAGTGACTTATCACTTGGCGTTGCCCACCCTCTGTCCTTTTCTCCTGGCTATCACCATGTTAGTTTTCACTACTAATTATGAAACACAATGTATACAAATCTTGTTCTTGGGCACCTCTCTCAGCCTGGTGCCCCTGGCAGCTGCTACTAATTGTGATACACCCAGTATAGAAATCCACACATTGTGTACTTACTGATCCAGGATGTGGAGAGATAAGAAGTATGTTTTAACAACAAATATCATTTCATAAATAGCTGCACTACGAGAATGTAACAATGTTTTGAACCACCTGTTACACCCAATTCTAATAATCTATCATATGCTAGTGCTCAGTCCATGATGCTCTTCTGGAAAGAAGTATTTAAGAAAAACAGCCTGAAATGATTTTATAATAGGGAACATACCATCATTTTTAATACATTCAACTAGCTTGAGCAATTTTAAGCTAATGGCATAAATCCAAACTGGATGCATATTTTACAGGCCCTTGTGGTAACACATGTGGCTAAGTTCATGTTCTGAGTTTTGACCATACAAGCCACAAATCATGCTGTAAATAGCCTACAAAAAAGGTAGGCTTGTTTAATGTAACTTAATCATGAATGAGTGTCAAGACTTTGGTACTGAGTGGTAAGAATACTTGATAAACTTATTGCTACACTGTCTCTGGAGGTCTCATAGGTATGCTGCATAACTTTACTTTCATTGTTAACTGCTTTTCTGTTACAATTAATACCTCTGCTACTAACTACACTCCTGGAAATTGAAATAAGAACACCGTGAATTCATTGTCCCAAGAAGGGGAAACTTTATTGACACATTCCTGGGGTCAGATACATCACATGATCACACTGACAGAACCACAGGCATATAGACACAGGCAACAGAGCATGCACAATGTCGGCACTAGTACAGTGTATATCCACCTTTCGCAGCAATGCAGGCTGCTATTCTCCCATGGAGACGATCGTAGAGATGCTGGATGTAGTCCTGTGGAACGGCTCGCCATGCCATTTCCACCTGGCGCCTCAGTTGGACCAGCGTTCGTGCTGGACGTGCAGACCGCGTGAGACGACGCTTCATCCAGTCCCAAACATGCTCGATGGGGGACAGATCCGGAGATCTTGCTGGCCAGGGTAGTTGCCTTACACCTTCTAGAGCACGTTGGGTGGCACGGGATACATGCGGACGTGCATTGTCCTGTTGGAACAGCAAGTTCCCTTGCCGGTCTAGGAATGGTAGAACGATGGGTTCGATGACGGTTTGGATGTACCGTGCACTATTCAGTGTCCCCTCGACGATCACCAGTGGTGTACGGCCAGTGTAGGAGATCGCTCCCCACACCATGATGCCGGGTGTTGGCCCTGTGTGCCTCGGTCGTATGCAGTCCTGATTGTGGCGCTCACCTGCACGGCGCCAAACACGCATACGACCATCATTGGCACCAAGGCAGAAGCGACTCTCATCGCTGAAGACGACACGTCTCCATTCGTCCCTCCATTCACGCCTGTCGCGACACCACTGGAGGCGGGCTGCACGATGTTGGGGCGTGAGCGGAAGACGGTCTAACGGTGTGCGGGACCGTAGCCCAGCTTCATGGAGACGGTTGCGAATGGTCCTCGCCGATACCCCAGGAGCAACAGTGTCCCTAATTTGCTGGGAAGTGGCGGTGCGGTCCCCTACGGCACTGCGTAGGATCCTACGGTCTTGGCGTGCATCCGTGCGTCGCTGCGGTCCGGTCCCAGGTCGACGGGCACGTGCACCTTCCGCCGACCACTGGCGACAACATCGATGTACTGTGGAGACCTCACGCCCCACGTGTTGAGCAACTCGGCGGTACGTCTACCCGGCCTCCCGCATGCCCACTATACGCCCTCGCTCAAAGTCCGTCAACTGCACATACGGTTCACGTCCACGCTGTCGCGGCATGCTACCAGTGTTAAAGACTGCGATGGAGCTCCGTATGCCACGGCAAACTGGCTGACACTGACAGCGGCGGTGCACAAATGCTGCGCAGCTAGCGCCATTCGACGGCCAACACCGCGGTTCCTGGTGTGTCCACTGTGCCGTGCGTGTGATCATTGCTTGTACAGCCCTCTCGCAGTGTCCGGAGCAAGTATGGTGGGTCTGACACACCGGTGTCAATGTGTTCTTTTTTCCATTTCCAGGAGTGTAGATAAGTGGGGCACATGAAGACAAACTGCATTCACTATGTCACAGCTAAAATTTCAGATCTATCTGGTGGCACCAGTATACAATTTTTTTTTTTTTTTTTGTAATTATTATTTGCACTCTGGCTCTGGCTCTGGCTGTAGGTCATTTGTGTACAATAATGTCCTGTGTTAACTTTGGGCTGTAACACACAGTTTACCATTCTGTCAGTGCATAGTGTTATCTACAGATGGATTCCTATGTCTTCCAGGGAGTAGATAATACTGTACAACTCCCATTGATCATGATCTGCCACAATTAGTGATATCAGGGAGAAGACAAAATGAAAACTCTAGTAACAACTGATTGATTTTTGGATTACATACCTCATTTCAGATGGCTGAAGACCGGGGGGCATTCTTTTTACAGCAAACATTTGTGCAGCATCTTCAGGTCTCCTGAACATGTTAACAAACATTAGGAATGCACACACAAGTGTTGCTGAAGCTGCCTTTCCATCCTGTAAAATGAAATATATATTCAAGATCTGATTCGAGGATGAAAAGTGCTGATAAAACCACAAGCACTTAATTTGAATACAAATTTCTACAGTGGTGATATTTACCTAAGTTGCTATCTAATAAAACCAAAAAATACTAACATTGTTTAGCCTAGGCACAAGAAAACATCACATTCATTTACAATTAATTAATGTATAGTTTCATGGTATTAACAGAGAGATATCCTGACCTGACAGTAGCAGATACACTGTAATCAAATAATATAAAAATACATCTTTGATCTTTGCATGAAGTTTCACAATGTTGATAGAAAATGAAACTATGGACACTGGAGTATGGCATCATTTGCAAAAATCTACAAATACTGTCTTGGCATGTGATGGGATAAATGTGACAACGGACATTTAGTACATTTTGAGTCAAATCCAGCAGACAAACTAATATAGACTCCAAAAGAATTTGGCTAAAAGCAAGTGGAGTATTAACAGGTGATGACAGTGCTTGGCGAACCCAGTACACCAAAAGTGACAAATCACAACACTGTAAGTAGCACAGCAAACAATAATGGGACTTAATAATAATGAAATACAATGCACGAACATATTTTTTGACACTTTTCATCCCATTTTCTTGGTGAGTAGGCAGGCTCTTAAGTCTTATCAGAAGTATCCTGTATTGTCCAGTGGATCATGGAGGAGGGAATTTGAGGAACAGTTCTGGTATTCACCTTACAGCCAATGGAAATCTGCAAACACTCTGGTCAGAACTGCTGGTGCTGTTATCTTATTTTGGAGCACTTAGTACAGCTGTCACTATTTCTAGGAGCAAGGCAGATAGCTGTTGGGAGAGCCTTGAAATACTGCAGCAAGAAGTGCCATGACTACCTTCCAGCTCTCTACTATCATCCTGTTGTCAGACCTGGAGTCACACATCAATGCACAACTTGTTTGTGTAGGTCATGAATAATACTACTCTGTTTTGGTACGCATTGGATTTTCTCTTACACAATAAACAGTGGAAGGCTCTGTTCTGTCTGTCTTTCTACATTTTAGGTATTTAATATGACAAATTACAAGTACAAAAGAAACATGTTATAGAAGATGACAGAAAGTGCACTCTTAGTCTATCTGAGGAAGGAAGGTCTGCTTAAGCACAAGAGAAAGAACCAGATCAAAAGTTACAACTGTTTCAATGTTACATATAAGTTCTCTAAAAATCATATAGTCTTTATCCTTGCTTAATATCCTGTCTGTAAACTTACTGAAGTATTTCAATATTTCAATATGCATAAACTGCCCCTTATCAGCTTTCCAACAATATGTCAAGCAGCATAGTTCTTACAATGAAGATGAGACTTAAATGCATTCTTCTCACTAGAAAGAATGTGTTCTTTGAATCTTGTCTTAATGATCTGTCCAGTTGTTCAATGTAAAAATCATTAGCCTGTACCACAGTTTATTTTAGATATCCATGACTGTGTAATGTTTTATGTGGTTAGGTTAGGTTAGGTGCCATGTTATGTGGGCTAATGAGTTACTGGTATGAAAACTGATATTTTGCGCATGGTCTCCTTTGAAATACTCTCCTCCACAATATTGATACACTGCTTCCAACACCATTTCCAGTTCCGGAGGCAGTCATGGTACGCCCTCTGCTCGATTGTGCGAAGTGCTGTCTATGAATTTTTTTTATATATCATCCATTGTTGCAAATCTTCATCCTTTCAATGAGATTTTTAACTTTGGAAACAGAAGAAAGTCCATAGGGGCCAGGTTTGGAGAGTTCAGAGGACGAGGCAGCACAGTGATTTCATTTTTTTGTGCAATAGTCACACACCAACAGGGATGAATGTGCAGGTGCTCTATCATGATGCAAGAGTCATGAATTGTCTCGCCACATTTCAGGCAGTTTCTTTCTAACATTTTCTCGCAGGTGTCGACACACCCTGATAGTACCATCGATTATGTGTGCCCCTGTGGCACAAATTCACGATGAACTAATATTTCAAAGTCAAAGAAAGCTATCAGCATGGCTTTGACATTTGACCTGACCTGACAAGCTTTTCTGGACTTTGAGAACCTTTCCTGACCCACTGTGAAAATTGAACCTTGGTCTCAACAACATAATAGTAAACTCATGTCTCACCACCAGTTATGATTCTCTCAAGAAACATCTTGTTCTCATTTTCAATATCCAAAAGCCCTTCACAGATGGGAAGGTGAAGGTCTTTCTGGTCTTGACTCATGATTCAAGATGAACTTGGCAGCAACACAGTGCATTCCAAGACACTGTCAAGATTTCACGACATGATCCAACTGAAATGTTATATTCTTCTGCAATCTCTCTGACAGTCAGCCTTCAATTAGTATGCATAATTTTGGTGATGTTCCTGACATGAGCATCATTGGTAGACATCGAAGGGCGTCCTCAACGGGGATCATCTTTAACTTCCGTCTGGCCATTTTTAAACTGTGTGGATCATTCATAACCAGAGTACACTTAAGAACTCTCCACTGCAGGCTTCCTGCATCATCTTGTGTGTGTCTTTAGAAGTTTTCTCAAGTTTCACGCAAAATTTAATGCAGACGCATTGCTCCTTTAATTCTGCCATCTCGAAATTTGCAAACTGCGCAACACAAAATTCTACTCAATACAGTACTGAACAATAACTAACAGACATACAACAATGAAACCTTCGGCAGTTACAAATTACACACAGGCGTGTGCAGGGATGCCAACCACATTTCGCTCCAACACACCATTGTCACAAATTTACGAATGTTCTGAAATTTTTTTGTGCAGACCTCATACTAATCCTTCCACTCTGCTGTGAGAATCACATGTCAACAAATGGAAATACACACACTAATTTTTGCAATGTTCTGATAGACGTGAAATTAACTAACCATTAATAAAAAACTGGAAACTTCAGGTTGCAATATCAACAGTAAAAGGATCGATTGCTACTCACCATAAAGAAGACACAGTTGCAGACAGCCACAACAAAGAGACTGTAAAAACGTTTAGATTTCATAGCCAAAGCCATCTCTAGAAAAGAAGATAACACACACACACACACACACACACACACACACACACACACACACACACACACACACAAAACCAAGCACACATGACCTCCATCTCTGGCATCTCGGACCAAAATGCCACTGTCACATTGAGTGACCTGGAGTGAGGCAGGGATAGCAGTGTACAGGTGAGGTCAGAGGGGAGCGCTGTTTGGCAGAGTGTACAGGAACTAGATGGAAGCATGAGAAGACTGCCAAGAGCAACAGTTGGGAAAATGATGTGCAGGGAGGTAGGGCAGGGTGATCAGAAAAGGTGAGGAGTGGAGAAGAGGAAAGATGCATTGGCAGAGAGTGGTGCTGAATGAGTGAGAGGGTATATTAACAGAGAGGAGGTGACAGTGCAGAGGGGGCAGAAACTAATGGGTGGAGGGTGTGGGGGCAGTAGGTTACCAAAGATTGAGGCAGGGATAATTTTGTGAGTGGAGAATATGTAGCGAGGATGACTCCATTCCATGCAATTCAGAGAAACTGGTGGTGGAGGGTAGTATCTAGATTGCCCAGGTTGTGAAACAACCATTGAAATCTAGCATTTTACGTTCAGCTGCATCTTATGCCACAAGGTGGTCAGCAATGCTCTTGGCCACAGTTTGCCGGTGGCTGTTCATTCTGGTGGACAGCTGGTTGGTCATTGTACCAATATAAAAAGCTGTGCAATGATTGCAGCAGACCTGGTACATGACATGGCTGCTTTCACAGATGGCTCAGCCTCTGATGGGGTAAGATAAGCCTGTGACAGAATTGGAATAGGAAGTGCTGGGTGGATGGATCACAATGAGGCTTCCACAGGGATATGATTGCTGTGGCTAGGGTTGGGATTGGGAGTGGCATAGGGATGGACTTGGATGATGTGGAGGTTGTGTGGGTGACTGAACACCACTTTAGGTTGGGGAGGAAGGGTTCTGAGTAGGATAGGTAATCAAAGCCATGCTGAAGGATGTGATTCAGCTGTTCCAGTCCAGAGTGGTACTGGGTGATAAAGGAGGCACTCCTTTGTAGCTGGTTCTTGGGGGGATTAGGTATGTGAGAGGAAATGGCATGGGAGATCTCTCAGTGGAGTATCTCTGGGAGATAGTGTCTGCCTGTGAAAGCCATTGTGAGCCCTTCAAGCATAGTGGGAAAGGAAATTCTTGTCATTGCAGATATACTGTCCACAGGTGGACAGGCTGTATTGGAGAGATTTTTTGATGTGTAAGGGATAGCAGCTGTGAAATGCAGGAAGCATTGGTGGGTTTAATGTGGACAGAGGTGTGAATCGAGTTGTTGGAGAGGAGGGGTTGAAGACCCACGATGGTGGGATGCTGGGTTGAGGAGGACAAGATGAAGTGGATGGCAGGCAAGGTGTTGAGGTTGTAACGGACTGAGGATATGGTGTCTTGGCCATGAGTCCAGATCATGAAGACATCATCAATGAACCTGAACTAGACCAAAGATTTTAGGTTTTTGGGAGGCTAGGAAGGTTTCCTCCAGACGGCCCACTAACAGGTTGGCATAGCAGGGTGTCATTTTGGTGTCCTTGGCTGTGCCACAGATTTGTTTTTAAACCTCCCCTTCAAAGGGAAAGTAATTGTGTGTTAGGATGAAGTTAGTAAGGTGTACGAGGAATGAGGTTGTGAGCTTCGAGTCTGAAGGATTCAGGATAAAAAAGGGTGGAGACGATGGAGATTTGATTAAGGAAGGGATTGGTACCTTTGACGTGAGAGGCTAGATTTTAAGCAAACAGTTGAAGGTATTGGTCAATGAGGGCCAAAATTCTTTCTGTGGGGGGCAAAAAAATAACATACAATCGGGAATTCCCAGAACATCTCCCCCAAATCCATTTTCCTCTTTACCCCTATTACATCTCGCATACCCATCTTCTACATGCTACCCCAAATCCAAGAACTCAACATTTCTGGATGCTGCATTGTAACTGTTAAATGTGCTGCCCCCCTCCCCCAGCCCTGCTCCACCCCAAAAGAATTTTGGCCCTCACTGACTAACACCTCCAACTAACTGCCTGAAATCTAGTTTCCCCAAATCAAAAATACCAAGCACCTCTTCCACCAACTCTACATATCCCTATCCATTTATCTCCTGAATCCTTAGCTGCCACTGTTGATGCCACTTTCCTGTATGTCAACATCTCTCATGACAAAGGTCTTATTGCTATTGACCACTGTCTTTCCCAACATCCTTCAGCCTCCAAACCCACAACCTCATTCCACATACACCTTACGAACTTTTACACCTCTGTCCACATCAAACCGACCAACAGTATCCGCGTTTTCATAGCGCCATCTCTTACACATGAAACAGCTGCCATTCCTTACACATCAAAGAATCCCTCCCATACAGCCTGGCCACCTGGGGACTGTGTATCTGCAGTGGCAATAACTCCCTTGCCTAATATGCTGAAGGTCTCACAAAGGCTTTCACAAACAGGAACTACTCCCAGAGCTAGTCAACAGACAGATTTATCACACCATTTCCCCCACACACCCTCTATCCCCTCAAGAACCAGCTACAAAGGAGTGCCCCCTTTGTCACCTCTACCACCCTGAACTGGAACAACTGGACCACGTCCTTCATCAGGGCTTTGATTATATATCATCATGGCCTGAAATGAGAGACTTCCTCCTTAAGTGGTGTTCCATCACCTACCAAAACTCCACAACCTAGTCCACCCTTATGCTACTCCCAATCCCAACCCTTTGCCACAGGGACCAAGCGACTGTCCATCAAGATGAATGGTCACTGCCAAACTGTGGTTAAGGGTTTGGTTGACCACACTGTGGCACAACATGCAGCTGAACATAACATGCTTGATTTCAATGGCTGCTTCACAACCCGAGCCATCTGGATACTACCCTCTACATCCAGATTCCCTGATGTCAGTTTTTCCTATGAGGAGTATTTAAACCGGTTGAGGCCGTATTACGCTCTTCAGTTGTTAGAGGCTGTATTACGATCTTCAGTTGTAGGCAACTGCTCTCCGCCAGTGTAGCAGTTACCCTTACAACACATTCTCTGCTGCTGAAATTATCCCAACCTCACTATGGTAACCTACTGCCCCACACTGTCCACCACCTTCTGTCACCTCATCCCCATAGTGTGCCACCCTCTAACAACATGTCCACCAGTCTTTCTATTCTCTTCTCCTTTTCAACCCCCCCACTCTCGGCTGACCCGGCCTTGACAGTCTTTCCAGACCACCGACAACTCCATCTAGTCCCAGCATAAACTGCCATACAGCACTCTTCTCTGCCCCAACTCACACCCTACAACCCCTCTATCCCTCCCCCTTCCCCTTCCCTGCCCCACTCTAGATTGCTGCTCAACGAAACAGCTGCGGTGTAGTCCGAGCTGCTGGAGATGTCGGTCACATGTGCTTGAGATGCGCTTGCTTGTGTGACTGTGTGTGCATGTTTTCTTTTCTGAAGGTAGCTTAGGCTGAAACCTAAATGTGTAAGTCTTTTGTTGTGTCTTTCTGCAACTCAATGTGCCATCCTTATGCTAAGAAGCAAATTATCCTTTTCCTAATATTGTTCACTAATAAAATAAAGTTTTTATTTCAAACAAAAAACAGTCTCACCAAGGAAAAACAAATTCTCTGTTGCAACTGATTTTTGCCTCCAGTACTGTTTTACTTTTCTACATCTATATCTACAGGGTGAAAAGTATTTAAACTGACAAACTCTGGGAGGTTATAGGGGACATCAAAACAAATATTTTTCCCTGATGTCAGTTTTTCCTATGAGTAGTATTTAAACCGGTGGAGGCCATATTACGCTCTTCAGTTGTTAGAGGTCGTATTACGATCTTCCGTTGTTAGAAGGCTGTATTACGCTCTTCAGTTGTAGGCAACTGCTGTCCACCAGTGTTGTAGTGCATTTTCTCTGTTTAATAATGGAGCGATACACCTGGAATGAGTACACTGATATGCTTCCTGTGTACTACGCAGCGCGCCACAATGGACGAGCTGCACAGCGGGTTTATCAACAACAATATCCTAATCGCCGTATCCCACATCATGCGACCTTTGCTGCAGTGTACCAACGTCTGTGTGAGACCGGGTCATTTAGCAGGTAACCTGGACAGGGATGCCGTCGCACAGTAAGAACGCTGCAATTTGAGGAAGCTGTCTTGCAGCATGTGGAGCGGGAGCCTTCAATCAGCACTCATGCAATTGCATGTAGCATGGGGACAAATCAGACGAATGTAAGAACAGTCCTCTGAGAGCAATTGTTACATCCATTTCACTTACAGCGTGTCCACAACCTGGAACCAACTGATTATCTACCCAGAGCACAGTGTTTGCAGTGGTACCTGGGACACTGTGAAATGCATCCTACATTTCCACCCTCTGTGTTGTTTACCGATGAAGCAACGTTCGGGCATGATGGAGTCTTCAACATGCACAATTCGCATGTTTGGAGTGAGGATAACCCACATGCCACAGTTACTAGCGCTCATCAAGTGCGGTTCTTCATTAATGTGTGGGTCGGTGTTGTTGGGGACTGTTTAATTGGGCCGTATCTGCTACCTAGGCCATTAAATGGCAGGCACTATTACAATTTTCTCACCAGAGCATTGCCAGAATTGTTGGAAAACGTCCCGCTCCCTACAAGACAATGCATGTGGTTCCAATATGACAGGGCGCCGGCACATTTCAGTCATCGTGTGCGTCGATTCCTGGACCGACGGTTCCCAGAAATGTGGACTGGCAGAGGTGGTCCTGTACCATGGTATGCTCGATCCCCAGATGTCCCCTCTGGACTTTTTTGTTGGTTTAATTAATTTGTCACCAGAGAAATCTTCCTCTACCGGTTTAAATACTCCTCATTGGAAAAAATGACATTAGAGAAAAATATTTGTTTTGATGTCCCCTACAACCTCCCAGAGTTTGTCGGTTTAAATACTTTTCACCCTGTATATACAGACTCCGCAAGCCACAGTAGGGTGCGTGGTGGAGGTTATGTTGTACCACTGCTAGACATTTCCCTTCCTGTTCCACATGCACAAAGAGCAAGGGAAAAACGACTGTATGTATGTCTCCATAGTAGTCTTACTTTGTCTTATGTTTGTGGTCCTTATGCAAAATGTACATCGGTGGTGGCAGATTTGTTCTACAGTCAGCTTCAAATGCTGATGCTCTAAATATTCTCAACACTGTTTCTTCAAAAGAACTTCACCTTCCCTCCACGGATTCCCATTTTAATTCCCAAAGTGTCTCCCTAATACTTGGGTGTTGATCGAACCTGCTCATAACAAATCTAATAGCTCACCTCTGAAGTGCTTCAATGTCTTCCTTCAATCTGACCTAATGGTGATCTCAAACACTCAAGCAGTACTCCAGAATGGGTCGCACTAGTATTCTGTACCCAGCCTCCTCTACAGATGAATCACACTTTCCTAAAACTCTCCCACTAAACTGAAGTTCTTGCTACATTCCTCACATTGTCAGTGCATTTTGTATTGGTTTGTAACATGATGCTTAGATATTTAATCTTCATGACTGTGTTAAACAGCTCTACTAATTCTGTATTCTAATTTTAGAGGGTTTTTTTCCTACTCATTCATAATAATTTACATTTTTCAATGTTTTGAGCAAGCTGCCATGTATTACACCAACTAGAAATTCTAAGTCATCTTGTATAATCCTACAGCCATTCAGTGATGACACCTTCCCGTACACCACAATCACACCTATCCATTAGATCATTTATGAATATAGAGAATACGAGTGGTGCTATTAGATTTCCCTGGGGCACTCCTGACAGTACCCTTGTATGTGATAATCGCTGTTGAGGACAACATACTCATTTCTATTACTTATGAAATCCTCGAGCCACTCATGTATCTTGGAACTTATTCTGTATGCTTATATCTTTGTTAATAGTCTGTAGTGGAGAACTTGTGTCAAACACTTTTCGTAAATCTAAGAATATGGAATCTGCCGGTTGCCCTTTATCTACAGTTTACAGGATCCCATGTGAGAAAAGGGAAATTTAAGTTTTGAACAAGCAATGCTTTCCAAGACCATTCTGATTTGTGGACAGCTTTTCCGTCTCAAGGAACGTTATTATATTTGAACAAAGAATATGTTCAAGAATTCTGAGCAAATCAATGTTAAGGATATTGGTCTGCAATTTAGAGGATTATTTCTTTTACTCTTCTTATATACAAGAGTCACATGTATTTTCCTTCAGTTGCTTGGGACTTTGCACAGGGTGAGAGATTCATGATAAATGCAAGCTAAGTAAAGGGCCAATGCTGCAGAGTACTCTGTAAAACCGAATTAGGATGCTGTCCTGGCATGGAGGCTTATTTATTTTTAACTCTTTCAGTTGCTTTTATATGCCAGAGATGCTTATTACTATGTTGTCTGCAGTCAATCTGATGGTCAAACAATGGCACATTTGTATGATTCTCCTGTGTCAGCAATATCTGAAATGTAAAAATTAAAACTTTGGCTTTTGTTTTGCTCTCTTCAGCTGCCACAATACACTGATCAGTGAGTGACTGGATGGAAGACTTAGACCTGCTAAGTGATTTTACATAGGACCAGAATTTTTCACATTCTCAGCTAGATCCTTCACAAAGGCACGACAGTGGAAGCGGTATGTTTCACACATCCTCTTTTTACAGATGCACAATTCTCTACTAACTTCTGTGTGTTGTCATCTGTGCAGTCTCTTTTGAACTAAAATGCTTCAACCACAGTGGGTCTTCTCCATCTTCAATCAAGTTACTTGACACATACTTCCCACAGCCTGATTTACAACCCATTTAAACTCTGTACTTCCATCGTACTGGAACTAAATGATCTCCATTCATTATCTAAGTGGTATGCTAGTAACTGCTTATCTGCTCTTTGTAGCAAAAATACTCTCCTATTTTTCTTGACTAATTTATTAACTTTAGTAACCACCATAATCACTAATCCCCTTTTCTATAGGACACTATTAACAAGGTCAAGCCTATTCGTAGCTACAAGGTCTCAGATATTTCAGTTGCATGTAGGCCATTGAAGTAGCTGCTCACAACAGTTTTCCAAAAATGTACTCAAATGTACTTTGCAAGATGGCCTGACCATACCACCACCACCACCACCACCACCACCACCACCACCCCGTCTGAACGATGAATCCAAACGTCCCAGTCTATACATGGTAGATTAAATTTACCTCTAACTAATATCGCATATATGGGTATTTCTGTGCTACTGAGCATAGACTTCCTTTAATGTCTCTAAAACCATCATGGTAGAATATATGTGTCCAGACAACTTGACAATTGACCTCATTAAAAACAATATTTTTAACAACTGCAATGAGTGCTCCCCCTCCCATGATGTCTTTCCAATCTATGTTCCATGACTCACTAAATATTTAAAAGCTTTTTACTTCAGGCTTCATCCAGTTATTGTTCCCAAAAATAATTTAAATGCCTGTAAACCTCCTTAACATCAAAATTCTCAGAGACTTGCCTTTCATGGCCAATGATCTTAATTATTGAGTTATCCTGAAATGACTTTCAAACAGACTTTACAGCATCCATTCTGCCAGTATCTCTTCATCTACTTTCCAAACTACAAAGAAATTATCTTGCATACCTTTCTGAACTGGGATAAATGATATAGCAGAGTGGCTTAAGCACACTTCACACAGATTAAGATTTGCTGTAAGCTTACTTGCCTGCTCATGCAAAGGCTCCCTTGCAGGCTCTGTTGTCTGCAAGCAGCATGCCTTGTAAGGAGCTGTGAATATTTTCTGTGATAACTCTGGTGTTATTTTCCTTTTAAGTCCTTGTAAGATTCCTTGACTGCTACAAACACACCAATCTGGTGTCCTGCTTGGCCTCTGATGTCAGAGCTTACAAGGTGGGAACTATCAGACAACGCCTGGTAACCCTTGAGATGAAACAAAATGTCACGCGCCTGTCGGTCGACCTGCAATCTTTCTCAAGTGACTATAAAGAAATTATCTGTTAAAAAGTTCAATTCTTGCACATCTTGTACCTTCATTTGTCACTCTCATGCGTACCATTTTGTTAATGGTAATAGTTATTATGATATTTCTAGATTAAGTACAATATTGGAAGAATTTTGGGAAGTCTGCATTGAAAAATGCATGTGGTGCATGTTAGGCCATGTGTTGCTGTGTATGAAATCCATTTTACATATTGAATTATTCCTTAAACTTGGAAGGATATCACTATCACCAATTTTGAGAAAATTGATTGTATCTAAAGTGCTTCACCCCAAACTCTTGTGCCAGCAAAAAAGACAGAATGAGATATGATGTAGCTATCCTGACTGGCACATGATAGTAAGCTAAGAGTAAAGTATTTTGCCATACAATTAATATGTGAAACTTCTACTGAATATCTAGTGTGATATTTAAACAACTACTGAACTGAGAAATGCTGTGGGTTTGGAACAATGTAAGTGATGAAATAACAGTCTATTTTTATATTAAGAATGGGTATTTTCATAAACTATTGACTTGTCTTTCTGTCAGTTGCTAATTTAATAATACACTGTTTCAGGATTCTGTAACAATTTCAACAGCATTAGAATATTGGTGAGATCCATTTCGGTAAAATCTACTGTGTTTTGACAAAATAAGCAGATTTTTAATGTGACAACATTGAGACTTACATATAACTCAAAACACTACATTTCTCCAAAGAAAAATAAATGGAATAAGAAGTCTGGGGAAAAGAAATTGCTACTTCTATTGCAATTTTTGTGTAATCCTGTACACCAGTGTATTTTTAATAATTAATGATATGGACTGAAATTCGCCAATAAATTTTATTTCTATATTTCAGTTATCTAAGAAATATGGCAATGTCAGGATTTACTAACATATGAAAACAATTAACAGAGAGGAGGATTGTACTTTTTCACCACAAACGTATTTTAGTTCACCAAAGACACTAATACTCTGTTTATACCTTGATAGTTCATTGTCAGAATTATGCAAATTAAATACTTTCAAGTTTCTTAGATTGCTGATATATAAAAATAACATCCTTTGGCCAGTTTCAATCCATAACACCCATTAATAAAAATATACCGGGGTATAGGAGGCCACCGAAATTTCAACAGATGTAGCGCTTTATTTTCAGCAGACTTCTTAGTCCCTTTATTTTTCTTCAGAAAAACATTAACAATGACACATTTTGAGTAACACACGAGTTTCAACACTGCCATGTTAAAATATACTACTTCATACAAAACACAGAGTTTACAAATATTCATCTCACTAACATTCCAATGCACTTGAAATTGCAGCAGAACCCTTAAACAGTATATTAATAACTAGCAACTGAGTGAAAGACAAGTCAACAGTTTATGAAAATGCCCATTCTCAGCATAAAAATAAACTCTCATTTCTTCACATATATTATTCCAAACCCACAGTAATTCTCATTGGTGGCCCTTAAAAATTACATTATTTCACTGAAAAATCTGTAGTGGCTTGAATATCGTGTTAGATACAGAAGTTTCGCATAGTAATCATATGGAAAAATACTCTCCTCTTTTGTATTATAATTTGCCAAAATCTTGCTCCAATGTCTCAAGGACTGTTAAGAAATTGTCATTCTGGCTTCTTCATCAGCAGGTGGGTTCAGATGAAGCACTTTTCATACAATCCATTTTCTCGAGATTGGTGATAGAGAGCAATGTTCTTCCAACTTTAAAGAATAATTCAATACACTAGATACATTTCAAACGCAGCAACATATGACCTACCAAACACCGAATGCCAATTCATAGTGGTCTCTATTTCTCAATGTACATTTACCAATATTCTTGCAGTAGTTCACTTAATCTCAGAATATTACAATAACTATGACCATTATTAATGAAATAATATGCACATGAAGCTGACTAATTAAGCTACAAGATCACCAAAAACCAATTTTTTACCAAATAGTTTTTGAAAAATACTGCAGACCAATCAGCTCGCACTCCTTGTAGCTCACGCGAGTCAAGTAATCCAGCTAGCTTCCATGCCAAATCCTGCACCATGTGACAGGTTCGGCATGTGAGGTAGCTGTCACCCCTCCCTGCGAGCCGGCACTTGGGCGCACTCTCTACCAAACATATGATGAACCTTACTCCTTGTGCGATGGGCTTCAGCCACAGCCTGGATCTTTTATCATTCTCATGATGCTACATTTGAACAATCAACATCATTCCTGCACTATAAGCATTCATTATAAATGTACAGAACAATAATTCTATTATGGAGGTACATAAAGTAATTTGCTAATCTTTCTAATTAAAGTAAAAACAAGAACAAAATAATTTCATACCGTTTCAAAGGTTAACAATGATTCATCTGAGTCACGGAAGTTATCGATTGCCTAATTTCACGTTATCACTTGGTAGCCATCAGGCAGTCATCATTTGACATTACATAGGGGTAATATGCTACATAGGGGTAATATGCTGAACACTCATGCTACTGTAATGTTTTTAAGTCAAAAAATAAACTCTCAACATTTAACACCTTATCACTGCACAATGTTCCATCTACAGGTAATATATTTGGATGTTGTATGCTTTTCATTTATTTCTGCCCCTCACAAAGTCCATTCAATCGCACATTTCTTAAAGGCACCTGTCTTTGCCATTTGTTCTGCACCCCCCTCCCCGAGGTCCTGTCATATGTTTTTAGTTAGCTTCATTGATTGTCTTCGTTTACAGTGAAGAGTCACAGGCTGCGATAATCCTAATACACAATTTTTATCAATTTTATTTCATCTCAGACTGACATCTGTCACCTCTATAAAACCACAGCTAAAAGTTACTTTAAGAGTACAATGAAATTTGTGGGATTACATTTTAGATCAAAATGAATTTGGAAAGTAACCAGAAAATCCGTCATCTAGAATTACAATCTGATGCTATTATTAAGCACTAAATATAGTGATGAGCCCAAACATTATTGACCACTGCCCACCATGACACTGAATGTTGTCTGGTGGCACTGTGGGTACATGATGTATAAGTAAAATATAGAAGCAGAGTAGAGATGAATGGGAACTATATGAACCACAAATGAGGAAATTGACTGACATAAGAAATTTTGAGAAAGGAGCGATAGTTATGGCCTGGTACCTGAAAACAGCAAAGCTGGCTAGTCATTTCGGTACTACTGCCTTACATTTATGGAAAGGGGTCGAACGATGGTAAGACATGAACAGACAAAATGGTGTTTAATGTCCACGTCTCATCACAGAATGTGGAAGTCAGCAGCTCACCTGATCTGTAAAGCTGGTGGGGGTGGGGGTGGTAACGGTAACCAGTAATTTCTATTCAGACATGCTGAAAAATCAACTTTGCCCTACAATCAGGAGTAGATGATGAGACCTTGTGGGGGTATGGTAGCAGCATGACAGTGCCTGATCACATACAGCCTAAGACAGTTGAGATTATTCAGAAATGAAATTTGAATGTCTGGTACATCCTCCTCACTCACCAGACCTCGTTCCTAGTGACTCATCTGTTCGGTGCACTCAAAAGAAGCCTTGGGAGGCAGGCATTTCAGAAGTGACAAAGAGGATAAAACTGCAGTGCATGACTGGCTACACACCCCGACCAAAAGAATTCTTTCATCATGGTATCTATTCACTTCCAGGGCGGGGGAATGTGTGCGTTCAACATCACAGAAACTATGTCAAAAAATGACATGCAAGTTTTTTGTTCGTTGTTACAATTAAAAACATTTTCATTTGACTCACCCTGATAGTTATAAGTTTGGCCATTTTCCAGTAGCTACAACAAGTAAAGGTGCTATCATTATTATAGTTTTTGCTACAACTTCCATTGAATAACACCCTGAATAACTTAAATGGCCCATTGTGCCATTTTATTCAAGAATAGAACTAAATAATTCAACATTGTGAGGCAAATATTAAAAATCTAAAGATATGATGCAGCTCGTGTTTCAAGTTAACGTATACTAGGAAAAAAAAAACAATTGCATCATCAAAAATCATTTACTCACAGTGCAGTGTACAATGCACACATTCTTTGGATCCTTCTGCAGGAATGCATACATATCATTACAAAGAGTATAAAGCGCATGAAGAGGTGGTGCTCGTCTAGCACCATGTGAAGGCCAGCCGCAATCAACAACTCTTCCAGCACCCAACTTGGTCGCTGCATACGAGCGCCCAGACACATTGTAAATAGCGTAACGTCCACCTGTTGTAAATTATAAGAAATGCACATAACAACTTCCATACTTCTACATTTAATAAGTCTAGAGTTTACTACTTACCACAGTACAGTACTTTATTACATTCTTTTCTTTGAAACATTTGTAATATAATTTACACAAGTCTCTTACAGCTTACACTAAATTCTGAATGTGTGTGAATTCAACAAAGGATTCTGAGCAGTGTTGCCCACAAAAACTTGTTTAACAAGACAACCTCCAAATGTGAAATTTACAACCAAAGTAATATACATATTTATGTTTTTGGTGTTACCACTCTGGACACAGCTACATCTATCTAGAAGCAACTTACAGTCTGACCGTAATACAACACTGTTAGAGAAATTATCAGAATTACAAAATCCAAATATGTAGCACAGCTTCAACTGAAATATGAATCACATGACAGTATGATGCATTATCAAATGAAAGAATAAACCACAGACATGGTGAGTGAACTGATCTACCCTGAAGTGATAAAGTATAATGTATAATGTATGTCAACTGCCTCATAATATAGATGGCAAAAAGCAGCTGAGTGCAAAATTACAAGGAGATATTCAGGAGCCAAAATGCCAGTACCACCGATAGGGGCAAAATAAAAGGAAGAACAAATCTATTAGTATATTTCAGAACACTTAGTTCCTTCATCAAGAAGGAAAGAGCGATGGGTTTGGGAAAGAATCACAGGTCATTCAGACTCCAAGACAAGATGGATCCACTTGATGTGAGAACAAGAGAAGATAAAGATGATGAGGGAGGCATTAGAGAGAGAACAAGATTGCATGTAGTACAATGGTAAGTCCTGTGCTATCTGTGGTACACAGATGAAAGAAGGACAAAGTGTGAGGTGAAGATGGATTGAGAAAAAGGGAAATGAGAAGAGCAATAAGCAGTTCATGGAGGTACATCCGGAAGAGTGGCAGGATGCAGGAGTACATTGGTAATACTCCTAATTAATTCAACTGCCTCTTTTTTTGTTGATGACCTACTCACTTTTCTGTTTTCATCTCTCTCCTTCTCTGTATTTTCGTTTTCCCCTCCAACCTTCTCTTCTACTTACATCTTAGTTTGCAATTGCACTATTCATTCCACTATTTCCAATTTGTCCTCCTATCATCTGAGGGCACAGTGCTTACCAACGTACTATGATTCATTGCCTACTCTTGCCAAGACCTCCCCCTCCATCATTATCCCCTTGCCTTCACATCAGTCAAGCCACTCCCATTCTGGATTCTATGCTCCTCAAGACAAATAATGGCCAGCCATGCAATTGCAAACATGAGGTTCACTGTAAAAGAAATTATGCTTTTTAAAGTACTGTTTTCTAATGAGCTTCATAATTCAGGCAAGATCTTACCTTCACAGTCCCAAATGTTACCGAATTAACCAAATGTTAAAACTGACATCTATGTAAGAAATCCATTTTTATTTGATTATTTTTTGCTAGATGTGAAGAGAAAAAAGAAATGTTCCTAGCTTGAATTGAGATAGACAAAGATGAGACCTCAGACAGTATGTTTCACTTGCAGTTTTTGGTAAAATATTAAAATAATTTGTATATGTAATGATTCACAATATTTTGTTGCTTTTATTTTATTTGGCAGGTAATATATTTTTTTAATATGTTTGTTTGTGTGGCCATCATCTGCAGCAGCTGTTAAAATCTGTTACTATAGGTTGTCCGTCCTTAGCTGACTGCAATTTAATTAAAAAGAATTACACCAGATGCATTTCACTTTTATTTATAAAGCATCTTCCATGGTTATTCTGCAAATTGGATACATACGTTTGTACACTTTTTGTTGTTTTAGGTTAAAAAAAGCATTTTGTTAATAATGTTGGTGTGAAAGTTACTTATGGTGCTTCTTTACGTATTGTGCTCCTTTCATCCTTGCTAGCAGGGGTTGGCATCAAAAGACTGTTTCACATTCACATTTGGCAGTTTTTGCCATTCTGCAGTATTTGTTGTGCTGCATTAGTAGTTTCACAGGTTGGCAACAATCACAACACGAACAAAAACAAATGAACAAACATAAACACTGTTGCAGTGTGGAATGAGAAACAGTTTCAGAAAGTGAAACGTGAATGATGCAGCACAAGAAATACTGTAGAATGGCAAAAACTGCCAAGAGCAAATGTAAAATGAAGTCTTTCGACGCCGACTGCTGTTAGCAAGGAGGGAAGCAGCAGAGTATGTAGAGAAACACTGCAAGTAACTTGCACACCAACATTATAAGCAGAATGCTGTTTTTAACCTTTCTGGAAAATATTCATGACATGAAAAAACAACAAGAATGGAGATTTAATATGCCAATTCTCAGCAAGGAATAATATTATTATTAGTACCTGATTCCCACACAAAAGTATCCATCTGGGTACTTAGAAGTCTGCAGTCAATGGAGTAGTCAATCAGATTGACCATAATTTGGTGATTGCACACCACTCCACATCAGTTATGACTCGGACCACTTTGTGGTAAAACCAGTGTCTTGAGAGAGAAACTGTCACTAACAAATGGCAATGGAATAGGAAAGATGATGAAATGGAATACAGACAAACTGAAAATCCATGAAGAAGTAAAAAAATACCAAGTAACACTAAGCAGAAAGTTGAGCAATGAAGAGACCGCAGTAGGAGTAGACGAAAGGTGGAACAGGATTGAAAAAGCCATTAAGATGCTGCAGAGGAAATAATAGGCATAAAAAGGAATAGAAGATCTCAGGAAAGATTTGATGAAGATTGCAGGTCAGCAATAGAGGAAAAGAACAGGGCAAGAACAAAAGTGCTACAGAGAGAAACCAGAAATAATGTGGAACAATACAGAGAATTAAGGAGAAGAGCTAACAGACTGTGCAATAGAAAGAAAAGAGAGTGGACTAAGAAGAAATTTCAAGAACTAGAAGAGGTAAAGGAACAGAGTGAAATAGGAAAGTTCTATCATGTTGTAGGCAAAATGAAGAATAGATCCCAGCCAAAAACAATTGCCTGTTTCAGCAATGATGGGAAAATGATAAGGGAGGAAAAGAGCAGACAGTGGGAAGATGGGCAGAGTATTTCATAGATACATTAAGCACCAGCCTCGAAAATGAAGAGACAGCTGCACAGGAGGACAGAGCAGAGCTGGAAGTAGATAATGATACCAACAAGGCAAGAAACCCAACACTACAAGGGTCTCCCAGGCAGTGCACAGGTCAAAAAACAAACGAGCCCCTGGGGAAGACAGCATAATTCCTGAATTAAGAAAAACTAGTGGTGAGGCTGTAATAAAGGAACTGTACACACAAATATCAGATATAGGGGAAACAGAAACTATGCCAGATAATTGGAAAACTGGAATAATAATAATCACCATTTATAAGAAAGGGGACAGAACAGCATACACTCCTAAGCACAGCTTATAAGATCTTCACAAGTGTATTAAACGAAAGGATACAAAAGTGTGCAGAAGGCATACTAGGGCTATATCAGTGTAACTTTCGAACAGACAGAGGAACAACTGATCAGAAATTTGTGATAAGACAAAGGATGGAAAAGTTCTATGAATGTGATATAGATCTACATTTCCTATTCATTGACTTCAAACACGCCTGTGACAGCATAAATTGGCGAGAACTATACAGAGTACTGGAAGAAGTTGGTATATGTGCTAAACTAATAAGACTAACCAGGATGACAATGACACAGACAAGAGCAAAAGTAAAGGTCCTTAGCAGAACAAGTGAAAGCTTTGACTTTAATAAAGGTGTGAAGCAAGGTGGTAGTCTGTCCACTGTCATATTCAATATAGCCCTGCATACTGTATTAAATAAAATCAACAGAAGAGGCACCATATTTACAAAAACTAGCCTGATATGTGCATACGGTGATGATGATGTTATAGTAGAAAGAAATGTCAATACACGCCAAGAAACATGCCAGGCAATGGAAACAGAAGCCTTAAAAATTGGCCTCATAGTACATGAAAACAAAACAAAATATATGGTAATGTCACAATCTGAGGTCAGAAGAACCCCTAAAAACCTAAAAATCAATGGGAAATGCTTCAAAGAAGTGTCCTCTTAACTACTTGGGAACCCTAATAACAAATGAGAACAGTATTGGAAAGACTATAAGGGAAAAAATATAAGCAGGAAACAGAGCTTGCTTTGCAAATATGCAACTTTTCAGAAATAGCCTTCTTCCAAGAAAAACAGAACTGCTAATATAGAATTCCCTAGCCCACCCAGTTATCAAATATGGATCAGAGGCGAAAGGGGATACCTAGACAATGATTGATTGATGACGTAATAATGGATCTCACCAGTATGGGAGTCTGAGGGTGGAAAAGAGCAGCAAATAACCAAGAAGTGTGGAGGAAGATCATTCAAGAAGCCAAGGCTCACCAAGGGCTGCAGTGCTACTGATGAAGAAGAAGAAGAAGAAGAAGAAGAAGAAGAAGAAGAAGAAGAGCCAAAAGTGTACAAATGTATGTATCCAATTTGTAGAATAACCATGGAAGATGCTTTATAAATAAAAGTGAAATGTGTCTGGTGTAATTCTTTTTAATTAAATAGCAGTCCAAGACGGATAACCTATAGTAACAGAATCATTTTTTTGATTAAAATTATTTCCTCAGTTTAGAAGTTTATTTTCACGTGCTTTTTCTGTCACTGCCTATGTTTTTAAAATTCAAATTCAAAAATAATTTTTAATCTAAAAATACCAAACCCAAAAATTTTGGTTACTTAACTTTTCAGTTAAACAGGTTTTATAGACAATGTTTGTGTTTTAATTTCCATGATCATTTTTTTTATTGCAATTATGTTACAATTTTGTTGTCTCAAAGGGACCAGACTCAAAATTAGTAGATATTTACAGGTTCTGTATGTCCGAGGATCTACATGTTCCGAAAATGGAACATTTCACACTGTACCTGGAATTTCTCGTAATTTCTTTTTAATTAACTCTTGGGTAAATGTGACACAATAAAAAGGATATGTTAAAGCGTATTCTGAACCATCCAGATAATTCTGTGTGTTTGGTAGCAACTGAAAGTGAGGACATATGAACTGACAATTTGTCAAGAGCCAAACAAACAGTAGCTCACTAAATTGTTCCCTTATTAACTGAGTTTTAGGGTTTTTTTTTTTTTTTTTTTTTTTTTTTGGGACGGATTGTGTCTGAAATGCGTTCCTACTTGTTTACCGTTTTCCTCCCCCCCCCCCTTTTTTTTAAATTAAAAAAAGAAAGGACTTACAGTACTTCATATTGGGGATATGAGTGCACATTCCAGGACTGTTTGAAATTAAAGTTGTTCCTAGTGATGACATTTTCTGTTCTAAATGCTTTGACTGAATATCACCAGTGATAGTGAGTGGATGAGTAGTAGTATCAGTAAGCTACAAAGGTTGGTGTTATGGCTGTTAAGAAACCACAGTTAAGGTATATGTATTGGCAAAAAATAGATAATATACTGAAGCTTTGGTTGATTATACCAAAACAAAGCTGACCGTACTCTTAAAGCAGAAATTCCAACTTCAGAACAAAATGAACCACAAGAAGCTTGTGCAACTTGCCAAGAATATTTATCAATTCAGGCACTCAATCATGTGCATCCTATAACAAAAAGATACAACTTCTAACAGTAACTCCACAGTTGCTCCCAAAGATTAATATTCTGTGTTACATTCATCCTCCATCAAAATACACAGGTGACTAAGTAAGGAATGTGAGGACTGTGAAAGGCGTGTTTGGAAAATCAGACCCTTATTATGGTAATTCTGTGAACAAAACTAATGTTGAAATTGCAGTCATTTTATTTGGAAGATAAATAGGAATGCTCTCACCAGTGTGTCAAAAAGGGGAGACTATCATCATAGAAGTGGTGAACATATGAAGATAAATGAGCTGCAGTAAACTATCACCATACATAAGAAGAAACTTTTAAGATTCTACAGTTTAAGATAATTGTTTTATACACTACAACATTAGGGTATTGTTACACTCCGAATGAGAGATGTCCGTTTTGTGCGCATATTGTGCAAATTTTGAACTCTGTCTGGTAACTTACTAGCAGTTGTGAAACACTATACATGGTTGAATAAGTGGAATTGCTAGTAGTATGTGATGTAGAGCAAGAGACCTGTATGTTTTAGGAGTTCAGGTGACAACCCTGGGAAGGGAAGGACGGGAAGGTGGACTCTACTAACAGACACAAGCAGTCGCGTAAGGAACTTGAGAGGAGATTAAACCCACTGACAAATGGAAATAAACATATGGCATTACTGGCTGGGATGTTTGGCTGCCTGATACAAGTCTTTTGATTTGATACCACTTCAGTGACTTGTGCGTTTGTGCCGTAGGTGAGATAAAATGATAAGGACAATTAAGAAAACTGTTGCCACTGATACGTTCATTGGCAAACTTGGAACAGATACAAACAGGCTGAACAACAATGTTTTGTGCTGCACTCTAATTTTTCTGAGAACTCACTTGTGATTCCGTTACAATAAGTACAAGAGTTTCAGGCACAGGCAGAAAAGATGGTCATTATTACTTATGGTGTTCCCAGTCACTTCAAAATTCACAATCAATTGTTTGAATTCACTATGTAGCTGGCACCAATGGAGTGGGTATCAAGTGCTACTGATCACAAGATTGGACCTTGTGACATCTTAAAAGCCCTGCTGTAGCAAAAGCAGGAAATTTTATTTTTCCAATCAAAATCTCTGAAGAGTAAGAATATTCTGATTCACAATTTACAACAGAGTGAAGTCTGTGGCCTACATGTGTGACTGCTTAGTGTATTGCAAAAGCTACAGTTATCAATTAAGAGATAAATGAAATTGTCATGAACATGAGGCCCAGCTGCTGGAAGATTTCTAGATGCAAGAAAGCAACACAAGCACCAGTGTTCGATTCTAATTCATGATATTTTAAAGACTGTGGGTATCTCAGTTCTTACTAATCCAATCATAAGACATTACTCACTATCAAAGGGAAATACTAACTCGGCTGAACATATTTAGTTAAATACATCACTAATCTCAGTTCCTACTAGAATGTGCTGAGAACCACTGTTAGGACCTAATATAGTTTGGAATTTGCATATATTTTGGAAACTACGAACCAAGGACCTTGCGGCTGGTGGGGAGGCTTGCGTGCATCAGTGATACAGATAGCCATACAGTAGGTGCAACCACAACGGAGGGGTATCTGTTGAGAGGCCAGACAAACGTGTGGTTCCTGAAGAGGGGCAGCAGCATTTTCAGTAGTTGCAGGGGCAACAGTCTGGATGATTGACTGATCTGGCCTTGTAACACTAACCAAAACGGCCTTGCTGTGCTGGTACTGTGAACGTAATTTTTCCCGAGAGCATACAGCTTTACTGTATGGTTAAATGATGATGGTGTCCTCTTGGGTAAAATATTCTGGAGGTAAAATAGTCACCCATTCGGATCTCCGGGCAGGGACTACTCAGGAGGACGTTACTATCAGGAGAAAGAAAACTGGCGTTCTACGGGTCGGAGCGTGCAATGTCAGAGCCCTTAATCGGGCAGGTAGGTTAGAAAATTTAAAAAGGGAAATGGTAGGTGAAAGTTAGATATAGAGTGAATTAGCGAAGTTTGGTGGCAGGAGGAACAAGACTTCTGGTCAGGTGAATACAGGGTTATAAATACAAAATCAAATAGGGGTAATGCAGGAGTAGTTTTAATAATGAATAGGAAAATAGGAATGCGAGTAAGCTACAACAAACAGCATAGTGAACACATTATTGTGGCCAAGATAGATATGAAGCCCATGCCTACCACAGTAGTACAAGTTTATAAGCTAACTAGCTCCGCAGATGACGAAGAGATTGATGAACTGTATGATGAGATAAAAGAAATTATTCAGATAGTGAAGGGAGACGAAAATTTAATAGTCATGGGTGACTGGAACTCGACAGTAGGAAAAAGAAGAGAATGAAACGTAGTAGGTGAATATGAAATGGGAGTTACGAATGAAAGAGGAAACCGCATGGTCGAATTTTGCACAGAGCATAACTTAATCATAGCTAACACTTGGTTCAAGAATCATGGAAGAAGGTTGTATACATGGAAGAACCCTGGAGATACTAGAAGGTTTCAGATAAGATTATATAATGGTAAGACAGAGATTTAGGAACCAGGTTTTAAATTTTAAGACATTTCCAGGGGGCAGATGTGGACTCTGACCACAATCTATTGGTCGTGAACTGTAAATTAAAACTGAAGAACCTGCAAAAAGGTGGGAATTTAAGGAGATGGGACCTGGGTAAACTGAAAGAACCAGAGGTTGTAGAGAGCTTCAGGGAGAGCATTAGGGAATGATTGACAAGAATGGGGGAAAGAAATACAGTAGAAGAAGAATGGGTAGCTTTGAGGGATGAAATAGTGAAGGTAGCAGAGGATCAAGTAGGTAAAAAGATGAAGGCTAATAGAAATCCTTGGGTAACAGAAGAGATATTGAATTTAATCGATGAAAGGAGAAAATATAAAAATGCAGTAAATGAAGCAGGCAAAAAGAAATACAGATGTCTCAAAAATGAGATCGACAGGGATGGCTAGAGGACAAATGTAAGGATGTAGAGGCGCATATCACTAGGGGTAAGATAGATACTGCCTACAAAAAAATTAAAGAGACCTTTGGAGAAAAGAGAACCTCTTGCATGAATATCAAGAGCTCAGATGGAAACCCAGTTTTAAGCAAAGAAGTGAAAGCAGAAAGGTGGAAGGAGTATATAGAGGGTTTATAAACAAGGGCGATGTTCTTGAGGACAATATTATAGAAATGGAAGAGAATGTAGATGAAGATGAAATAGGAGATATGATGCTGCGGGAAGAGTTTGACAGAGCACTGAAAGACCTGAGTCGAAACAAGGCCCCGGGAGTAGACAACATTCCATTAGAACTACTGACAGCCTTGGGAGAGCCAGGCCTAACTAAACTCTACCATCTAATGAGCAAGATGTATGAAAAACGCAAAATACCCTCAGACTTCAAGAAGAATATAATAATTCCAATCCTAAAGAAAGCAGGTGCTGATACATGTGAAAATTACTGAACTATCCGTTTAATAAAGCCACGGCTGCAAAATACCAACACGAATTCTTTAGAGACGAATGGAAAAACTGGTAGAAGCTGACCTTGGGGAATATCAGTTTGGATTCCGTAGAAATGTTCGAACACATGAGGCAATACTGACCCTACGACTTATCTTAGAAACTAGATTAAGGAAAGGCAAACCTACATTTCTAGCATTTGCAGACTTAGAGAAAGCATTTGACAATGTTGACTGGAATACTCTTTTTCAAATTCTGAAGGTGGCAAGGGTAAAATACAGGGAGTGAAAGGCTATTTACAATTTGTACAGAAACCAGATGGCATTTATGAGAGTCGAGTGGCATGAAGAGAAGCAGTGGTTGGGAAGAGAGTGAGATAGGGTTGTAGCCTCTCCCCGATGCTATTCAATCTGTATATTGAGCAAGCAGTAAAGGAAACAAAAGAAAAATTCAGAGTAGGAATTAAAATCCATGGAGAAGAAATAAAAACTTTGAGGTTTGCCGATGACATTGTAATTCTGTCAGAGACAGCAAAGGACCTGGAAGAGCACCTGAACGGAATGGGCAGTGTCTTGAAAAGAGGATATAAGATGAACATCAACAAAAGCAAAAAGTAGGTAATGGAATGTGGTCGAATTAAATCAGGTGATGCTGCGGGAATTAGATTAGGAAATGAGACGCTTAAAGTAGTAACTGAGTTTTGCTATTTGCGGAGCAAAATAACTGGTGATGCGTCGCAGTAGAGAGGATATAAAATGTAGACTGGCAACGGCAAGGAAAGCATTTCTGAAGAAGAGAAATTTGTTAACATCGAGTATAGATTTAAGTGTCAGGAAGTCGTTTCTGAAAGTATTTGTGTGGAGTGTAGCCATGTATGGAAGTGAAACATGGACGATAAATAGTTTAGACAAGAAGAGAATAGAAGCTTTCAAAATGTGGTGCTACAGAAGAATGCTGAAGATTAGATGGGTAGATCACATAACTAATAAGGAGGTATTGAATAGAATTGGAGAGAAGAGAAGTTTGTGGCACAATTTGACTAGAAGAAGGGATCGGTTGTTAGGGCATATTCTGAGGCAAGGGATCGCCAATTTAGTATTGGAGAGCAGCGTGGAGGGTAAGAATAGTAGAGGGAGACCAAGAGATGAATACACTAAACAGATTCAGAAGGATGTAGGTTGCAGCAGGTACTGGGAAATGAAGAAGCTTGCACAGGATAGAGTAGCATGGAGAGCTGCATCAAATCAGTCTCTGTACTGAAGACCACAACCACAACAAGTAAGTTTGAAAGCCGTGTATTTGATTTTTATGTCTGATATGACGAAATTTTGATTTCATGAAACTAATATATGAGAGACTACAGTAATAGAAATTGGTTGAATGTCTGGCAAAATTCTCAGTGTTTTTCTTTCTATCAATTTTAGTTAGGGAGCTAGAAATAGTTATAGTTTTAGGGATGGGTGCAACCTGTTACAAAATACTGGTTTTGGTCAGATGGGTGTTCTGATGGCAGAACGTTTCTTTAGGTGAGTTTGACCATTTTCTTGAATGCTCAACCAAACGCACATTCCACATCCCCTGTGCATGAGATGTGAAGTTGCTGGTGTCATGGAGTGAAAATATTCCTTGATGCATTGTTTGAAGTCTTCTGGGATTGTGCTTTCAGTGAAAAAAAATGGTGAGCACCTTGACTGCTGACGATAAAAGTTTGAGACATTTCAACTGTCAGACTACCTGGGAAGTATTGTGGAGCGATGATTTCTCTGAGGATTCCACATCTAAATCCTCATCTAAATATGTAGTCTGCAGCCACCATACTGTGTATTGTGAAGAGTTCCAGAGCTGCTATGTTACTTGGACTAAGATCCTGTAAAGTAAGAGTAGTGCAAGAACTTAAACCTGGTGATCCTGAGAGCAGAGTTACATTTCAGGAATGGGTTCTGAAAAGTCATTCATCCTTGGGAACTAGTTAACTGGTGATCGTTCTTTTTTGGGAACTGTTCATTTTTACTCGTTCACCGTTCATTGTGCTTAGTATATGGTTCTTATGAAAAATTGAAAATTAATAGCATAGGTGACTGAAGGTGGAAGGCACCAAGAGGGGCACTTGCCTCCCCCTTAGAGTACAGAGTTTTTATTCATAACACTTGCAATTTTCGTGATTCTGCAAAACATCTCATTTAGCCAACTGCAGCATTATGTGGCTGATCGCAGCGAAATAATAAAAGGTGGCACACGAAAAGTGGGCCCCAAGTGCAGACTGCTTGCCAATTATGCACGATTTGTTGACCGTTACGAGCATGTAATAATTAAGCAGTGAAGAAATAACAAACAAGCTAATGCAAACAACTTTGAAACAATAGATGACAATTAGTAAGTGACAATGAGCAGTATAGCACTTGGGGCCGATTTCTCGTGCGCCACCCTGTACCACTGAAATAATATTGTAGGAATCATCATATTCTCTTTACACAATGTGACACCATACACTCAATTACAAAGCGTGGGCTTCATTCGGTTGTAAGTCAGTCTGCCTTCCATAACAATGAACATGCTCTTTTAGCTTGGATATAAAAAAAGACGGAAAATGGCCACTCGTGTGTGCCGTGCTGACGTCCTTTGCATGTGTAGTAACAAAAAATCTTGCCTTTTTACAAGTATTTCTTCTGCTGTTTATCGAAATAGTGAAGTATTACATACCACGTAATTTTTTATGTAATTGATGTAATTAAAAAATACATTTCAATTACCGGTCATGGACGCTGAATAAAATACGAAAAGAACCAGAAGTTCAGAGTTCAAAAAAGGTTTGAAACAGATCCAGAATGGGCATGCGAAGCGAACAAAAACAACTCTATACTGAACTAACTATGAGCAGTCGGCAGTGGAACCGTAACGAGTGGCCACATGAAGAAGGACGAGTTCGGCCAAGTGAGACCAAGTACGAAACAGACAGGAACGGGACCGAGGCTGGAACGAGACCGGCGGACGTGCTGTTCTGGAAGAAGACAGACCATTTCCCGTTCCCGGGAACTATAAGTGGAAAGCCATGACCGAAGTGAACTATGAAAGACCGCTCCTTAGAATTTGTTCCTTGCTCGTTCCATTCATCTTAGTGAACCATTCCTTTGGACACGTTAGTTCACGAACGACCCATCTGTAATCTTCACCACATTTGTTTTCAGACAAGATTTGGTTCCATTTACAAGGGTATGTTAATTCCAAAAACTGCTGACATTGGAGCGATGATAGACCTCTTGTCCTTCATGAGGAACCCCTTCATGGTCGGGAATTGGAGTGTGGCACACAGTTAGTGGTGACAGAATAATAGGCCCAATTTTTTTAAATGACACAGCTAACAGTGAAAGATGTGTGTGAAACATTTTGCACCCAATCTGTAATGAATTGAGTGAAACAAAATGAAGCTTTGCATTTTCTCAACACGATTTGGCATGGGCTCATGTGGTCAGTATTTCTTTGCATGCAATTCACAATGTGTTCTGTGACAACCATTCGTAACAATATCTGGCCTTCTCAAAGTCGCGATTTAACCCTATTCAATTTCAGTGTTTGGGGAGCACTGAAGGATAAAGTGTACACAACAAATCCATACACATTACAGGACGTACAGGACAATATCAAAGAATCAAATAACTCAATTTCTTAAAGAGAATTAAATCATCTGTTGATGAATTTCTTGAATATGTGTCAGAAATGCATGGAGAACAATGGCAGGCAGTTCCAGGATCTCATTGCATGACATGGGTGAGTACAAAATTTATTTGCATTTATTTTAAATTTAGTACTGTTGTTGTAGACAGGTGAAATGGCATCTGATTTGCTGGACAATTGGGCACTCGTAGACTGCCATCTATTGTGCTGTGTGTGCAGTCATGAGATAAATGGAACATCTTGCAGTTATTTCCTTTCCTTCTTCACTCACAAAAGGAATTAGAAAAAAACCACTGTATACATGCCTCCATACGAGATCTAATTTCACATATCTCATATTTCGAGTCCTTAGGTGCAATTTACATTGGCAGCACTAGATTCGTTCAGCAGCCAGCTGCAAATCCCTGTTCTCTAAATTTCCTCAGTAGGGTCTCACAAAGTATGTCTTCTTCCCTCCAGGGATTCCCACTTGAGGTCAAGAAGCATTTCCTTAACACTAGCTCACTGACCTAACTTGCCAGTAACAAACTCAGTACCATGCCTCTGAATTGGTACAATGTCTCCCTCCTTTAAGCCGACCCAGTGAGGATCCTGAACACTCAAGTAGTATTCAAGAATTGGTCGCACAAGAGTTTTACATGTGGTATCATTTTGTAGATGAGCTACACTTTCCTAAAACTCTCCCAATAAACCTAAGTCGACCATTCGCTATAGTTACTACTATCCTTATGTGCTTGTTTCATTTCATATTGCTTTGCAATTTTACACCTAGATATTTAATTGACACAACAGTGTCAAGCAGCACACCACTAATACTGTATTTGATTATTACAGCATTGTTTTTCCTACTCATCTGCATTAACTTACATTTAGAGCAAGCTGCCAATCATCACACCAAATACAAATTCTGTGTAAGTCATCCTGTATCCTTCTACAATCACTCAATGACACAAATTAATGTAGCACCTCCTTTGACGATAGACATTATGTATCCACTTACGATTTTCTGTGGCCCAGAAATGCATATTATGATGGTCTGCTGCACCATAATTTTTGAATATGGAATAATCAGAGAACATAACACTTTGTAAGGTGTCTAAAGTGAAATTTGCAGGACATAATTCTCTGATTGAAAAAACCCCATATGTTGCTCCAATGTCAGTTACGTGTGATACAGGTGAAAGCTGTGACTGTGTGCTATGTAAGGCTGATACTAGCGACTGCAGCAACTTCTCATAAGCTTACATGCAGATTGTAGTGTATAACAACTAAAACAAAGACTTTCACATCCTCCCTTCTGGCCAGTCTTTATTTATAAATGCTGTGCCTTCTAAAATTGCTCGTTTCTCAAAGTAATTGTTCAGCACGTAAGAACATAATGGCTGATGGAGCTCTTTGACCAGGTTACCTCACAGCATTAGCCATGGCTGCTTCACTGGTATTTTGCCTGCATTCACCAAGCACTAGCAACATGTCATCATATTTGTGGGATGAGTATGCCATGTCTATTCCACATCAATCACATCAAATCGTGTTTGCTTATTCCAAACTGCCTCATATACAGCACTGTAAGGATACAACTTACAACAACCTAATTGAACACGACTTCAAACTCCACATCGAAGAAGCTGGTTTGCTCCTTGAAACCACCACCTTTGCATCTCAACCACACATTGTTTAGAAGGTGCATTGTATTGGTAGTAAGAGAAATGAACACTTGTTTGAATCTACTTACTTAATTTTCTTTACACGATCAGGTCCAGAGTACCACACACAGCTCAAGGGCTCCTCTTCACTGGATTCCATTTCTTGCCTTCTGTCGGCAATCGCCCTCTCTGCGAATCTGCATCATGTTCCCATGGATTCCATTTCTTTGGTCTGTCTAGTGGTCTTCTGTAGGGAGTACAACCCATAGATTTCATGCCCCATCAGTATTTCTCCGTCTGAGTGACATGCCCTGTCCAAACAAGCCACATGGTTCTCAGCAGCCTTCAATGTTTGGTCTGCTGTAGATCTCAGCCAGCTCACAATTATGCCGGATCCTCCATTCTCTAGTAATCTCATCTATGTGACACTACAGATCTTCCTTAAGAGTCCCTGTTTGAAAATGAGAACATTATTAAAGTCTTGCTTCAAGAGACTCCAAGTTTTGCAACCATATAGCCCAACAGGTTGGATCAGTCAAAGTTTGAAATTCCTTGAGAGAATGCACGATTTAAAAAGCTGACTCAGACTGAAGTACAATTGATTTGTGGCTTGGATTTGAACTTTAATTTCTGCCTTACATGATGCGTCATCTGTAAAGATTCTTGACAACTGCATCTGCCACCTCATTCATAGCATCCTTGACTTCTTTTCATACTTCTTCAGAGTCCTTTTATGAATCCTCTTCGTACAGAATTACAGAGCGGATGCTGGATTGGAGCTGAAATTTCTTTTTCTCTGAAGTGTCTGAGCATGTCAACATGATAGCGTACTACTTTCTTAGGATTGTTTCTGACTGACTGCCAGCTCTTTACTAGGAAGTGGGTGCTTCTGCACTCCACACTCCATGCCATTTTTACATCCATCACTTAGTTCTTTGCTTTGATGCCAAATGCTATGTGATCCATCTGACTACCTGTTTTACCACCTGGTGACACCCAAGTTCCTTTGTGTATACCCTTCCGCTGGAAATTTGTCCTGTTGATTAGCATCCTTTTTATGTTGCAAAGGTTATGAATTGGGTGCCACTGCCGCTGGTGAGCTCATATAGAAATGTGTCTTCCAGCTGTTCAACGGAGTACATCATCTCTTAGCACTTTATCATTCGTATCACACAGACATACTTTGCAATCACTATCTGGCATGACATCCACCACTACTTCCAGCTAGCTATGCTACCCCAACTTGTTTGAACACCTCACTTAAATGAACATACCATCACTAGAACATCCATCTGAACACACACTACACAAACTGAGTACTTCTAGCTCCCAATCTATCAATTGATAAAAAAATTATTTAAAATGATTTTAAATGCATCAAGCAAGGGAAAATCCAGGACTGAATTTAACAATATTATGAAAGGATAGTTTCTATTCACCATATAGCATAGATACTGTGCCGCAGATAGGCGCGACAAAAAGACTGTCACAAAATAAGCTATCAGCCAACAAGGCCTTTGTCTCTCTCTCTCTCTCTCTCTCTCTCTCTCTCTCACACACACACACACACACACACACACACACACACACACACACACACACACACACACCCCAATTTGACTTCCAAGACTGTAAAACATATTGCTGGGTCATTGATGTGCAAGTCTCCCTAGAAAATTGTTTAGTGACTAATAACACATTATGTTTAAAAATGTACATCATCAAGCTCCATACCTGGATGTCTTGTTTCTAGTAACGCCTTAACATCATCAGCATGATTACTACGATATGCAGATTCCAGGCCCTCTGCTGGGAAAGGCATCACAGCCAGTCGGGATGTAATATAACTAAAATCAATATCAGATCTGGCAATGCTCCTGCAAAAGAATAAAATCTTGTTGTGGTTAAAATATACTCTTCAATACTTCAATAGATCAGGAAAAGGGAAGTAAAGCCATACTACACTTTGTGTCAAAGTAAAGCAGCTTGTCACAAAAGACTAGAGAGAAAGTCAAATAAGTATGTTGTCGACACAATGAGAATGCCCCTTTCAAAATGGTGTCAGTATCTTGTTCCTCCTTTTCAGGTTATAGCATGCATTTATATGTAAACAACATATTTTGCATATTTCCATTCATTAATGTCATAGGGGATAGTGTTCTGGGGTAATTCACCTTTAATAAAGAAAATTTTAATTGCTGCAAATGTGCTATAAGAATAATATGTGGTGCTCTTCCAGAATCATCTTGCAGAGGCCTGTTTACAAAGTTGCATTAAAGCTACCGATTCGCAGCATATTTACTCCTTCATGAAGTGTGTTGTAAATAATCCACTGCAGTTCAAAATGAACAATAATATACATAATTACAATACCGGAAGAAAAAATGACATTCATTACTTCACATTAAGGCTGTCTGTAGCACAAAATCGGGTGCGCAACGCTGCCACAACATTTTTGATCACTTGCTGAATGATATAAAATGTCAGACAGCAATAAACTTAAATTTGAAAGCAAGATGAAAAAGTTTCTGCTTTACAACTCTTATTCTGTAGATGAATTTGCAACTTTGGAATGTGTAAAAGGTGGTGTGTGTGTGTGTGTGTGTGTGTGTGTGTGTGTGTGTGCGCGCGCGCGCGCGTGTACCTCAGCATATATTTACATATGAATGTTTTACATGTGAATGTCTAATGTGAATAAAATGACTTGTTCCACATCATTTTGATGGAACATGAAATGAAGTGAAACTAACTAGGCACACATGATAATTCATAAAAGCCACTCAGGTTTTTTTGAAAACTCACAGGAGAGAGACGTGTGACAGAACATGAAACAATCAAGGATGAGAAATAAATTGGAGTTATGCAAGGTGCACAACAGTACTAAAGAGTCCATAAATTTATAATTATACACAAGGGGGTAGCCAAAATATGGATACACCAAAAACGCAACACTTTAATATGCCGGAAACAGTAACGAAAAATGTTGGCATTCAAAACATCTTCCAGTCATTCTGGCATGAATAAATACAGGTCCTGTATAGTTTTTCAAGGGGATCTTATACCACTGATTCAGCAAAATAGTGGCAAGCTCAGATAATGGTGATGGAGGTCGATAGCGATTACATATCCTTCTCTCCAAAGCAGACAACAAAGGCTAAATAACAATGAGATCTGGTGAGACTGGTGACCACAGGAGATGTGACAATTCATCCTCATGTTCACAAAATCAGTCCTGGATGATGCAAGCTGTGTGAACAGGGGCTATGTTGCCCGACCAACTGACTTTCTTCCATTGCTCCGAAGTCCAGGTTTTATGGCTTCGCACCACTTTTTCCTGTTATCGCCATTTGCATCACTGATGGGTGGTTTAGGAATTATGGCTTGTCCTGCAGTCCCCAGATTATGAAGCTCCCTTTGTGGTGGTAGTGACAGGGTTTGAGGCTACAACACTCAATTCTGCAGCAACTTTTGCAGCCACAATGCTCTTATTTTTCGTCACAATCCTCTTCAATGATAGCTCACCATTATCACTTTACACACATTCTCATCTGTGTTAGACTTACCGATCACATTTTTCAACTTTTCCTTTGTGTGGTATAAATCTTCAATATGGTGTCTCTTGAAATACCAAACACTTGGGCTACCTCGGTTACAGAAGCACCCATCACACGAGTGCCAACCATTTGCCCACATTCACATTCACCAAGTTCCAACATAAAGCCCTCAGAACCACACAGAGCACTGTTCTGTCCATGTCTGACAGTTGGAATGTATTGCGGACACTGCACAATTTCTGTTTGTGGTCAAACACAACACTGCAACCTGTAGCCTTGGCTTCAAGCATGCAAGGACATGGATGACATCAGTGTAACTTCATACATGTACATACTAATGGCGGGTATGCATGTTATTATAGTTGCAATTTTCTGTGACAAGTAAAATAGATGTCACAGTACATTAGTGTTTAGTGTTGTTAACATACGTGGTAGCGTATACAAGGAGTGTGAACAGCATCAGATGTCTAGTTGTTATTGTGAGGACATGGAGATGCCGTGTACTCATAACATGTTTAAAATGTGCCTCATTGTGGGTCTATTTGGCCGGTCTGTCAAATCATCGCAATACCCATACTTGTGGGATATTCAGATGTGAGAGTGGTCTGATGATGGACTGCACGGGAATGTATGTACAGGCATATTTGTTGTTGAGGTTCCAGTAGACCATGTCTGATCAGCACAAGGCAGTATTGCAATACTGTGCACTGAGCACATTGTAAGCCCTTCACTTTTGCACCTGCTATCAAAGAACAAGTAATGGATTCCCTACAAGTTTCTGTATCACTATCTAGACTATCAGCAGCTGGACTATGGAATTACTGTCCCACTTGTACACACTAGTTAATGCCATAACACAACCAGCAGCATCTGGAGTAGTGCTATGACCAAGAAGCATGGACTGTTGACGAGTGGTATCACATTGTGTTCAGCAACAAAACGTGATTCTGCTCTACCTAAACAAGCATTGCTGGCAAGTATGGCGGTAACCTGGTGAGAGATCCCATTTTTCCAATGTTTTGAAGAGGCACAGTACTGTAGTTCCTGGCATTGCTGTGTGGGTAGCCATCGGGTACGGTTTGAGGCCACCGCAGTAGTGATTGAGAGAATTCTGATGGGACAATGGTAGCTCACAGACATCCAGTAACATTTTTCAGCAGGACACTGCTCATCTACATACGGCTCTTCTCTATGAATTATCTGTGTGAAGTTGAGGAACTCCTGTGGCCAGCAAAATCCCTAGATCTGTCCTGGATAGAACACGTGTGGGACCAGCTTGGATGTCAGCTCTGTCCCTGCGTCAGTAACCGAGATACTTGAGGGGCCAGATTGCCTCTGGAGAGGAAACAGTGGCACTGTGACAACCTTTCCAACCAAATCAATGCATATGTGTAATGTCTTACTGATAGGCAGGATCCTAGTGCCAAGTTCTTTTTCTCATTTGTTTCATCATGTTCTCATATCTACCACTGCTTATCCCCTTCTTTTGTTATTTTAATGTGTATGCTTTCAACTTTTAACTGGAGGCATAAGATAATTTTATAATCAAAGTAATTTTTATGTCAACATTTTTCTTTGAGCCCTGAATATCATGTACAGCAGTCACAACTGGAGTACGACACAAATTTAATATGGTGGCCGTGGAAGAAAACATTACCAGAATTGGGAAATGACCCGTATTCAGTGCTACGCACACCAACATGGCATACTGCTATCTGCAGAAGTTGTAAAAAACACGCGCGCCCACACACACACACACACACACACACACACACACACACACATTTGTTTGCATGGCCATCTTTTTTGTTATGCTTAATATTTGTGTATAAACATTTAAGCTCTTTTCCATGAAAACACATACAAATTTGACCAATTTGAGAATTCAAATAACAGATATTAAGCAATATGTGATAATTTCTAAACAACTATATTATTTTCTGCTGCTGCAACAATTTACATTGAATGCAATTAGTTTCAAAACGCTATTTCTAGGTTGTGAGATACATTATCTTTCAGTTGTGACAATTATAGATCTCCATCCATTTGCAAAATATCTTTAATCAATTTCAATAATCTTTGGTATATGTATTAAATACATACAGATGTTTAACAACAAAGTCAATATGAAACTGACAGTAACACATATTCAAATGGGCCTTCGTTACTTAAAATCAAAATTAGGCTTACTGCAACTAAAAACTAGTGACATATAATCATCACACAGCCATACATGCTATCTTATCTCTACATACTCACTGTTGCACAGTATGCATAACTTTGCTCGATGTGTCCCTAAGGTTTTTCAAGAAACTACCAGCTCCTCCCCGTAAACTGGAGAAAAGGCCACCTCCAGCTGCCTGTTGTTGTGCAACTTGTCCAACAGGAGGTGGTGCTGGCCTTGACGGAGGGGGGGCCGGCCTGTGTGGTGGCGGCCCGTGGGGAGTCGGGATGGGGGAGCTCGGGGGGCGTGGTGGGCGCTGGGGTTTGTCCTCCGTCACATGGTTAGTGGTCGGAGGAGACACGGCTGCCGCAGGGGCAGCACCAGCTGTATGTGCTGAAACACAGCAGCCCTGAATCACATGTACAGCAGTTACAACCATATGTCACGTTTCACATCAAACAAACATGTTTTTTTTTATGTATGCATAAGTATTCAACCAATTTAAACTAGTCAGAAAACTTAAATCTTTTTTCATGAAGACCATCATTGTACACTGTACTTTTGTATGACAAATAGTGAACAAGGCAGAATGTACTGATTATCAAAACACCAGTTTAGAGTGTTGCTTATTTCCTTGGTGTAAAGCCATGTATCACTTGAGTTTTAAGTCGAGCTTTCACAAGTATTATTCATCATTAGTAGCTAACTAAATGTCTGGCTTAATATAGCAGCCATGAGCTCGGAGCTCGAGTTTCAGCTAACTTGATATGGCTTTAACTACAAGAAAATTTTAAACATGGGTGCCTCCAGTGGGAAAGGGGGGGGGGGGAGAAGAGGAAGAAGAAGAAGAAGATGAAGAAGAAGAAGAAGAAGAAGAAGAAAGAAACACCCACGGGATCTTAGGAAGCTAAGGATGAAAATTTTATTTACTACAATATCTCTACAGTGAATGATTACGAAAACATGCCTTACTTCCTTGAAGCAGTAAGCTTATTGTGACTTCATACATATGGACATACAATGAGAAAGCATATATTCATAGAAATTGCCTAAGATTTTTAGCCATCAACAATATGTGCCCCAGACACTAAATAACAAGAATTTTGTTATGATCTCCCCCTCCAAACATGCTTATTTTTCAGCATGGTTACCAACATTAGCATCACATTTTGTTGAAAAGCTTTTGGATTCTGTCTGTTGGGGGTCAGGGGAGGGGAGTGGAGGGGAGGGGAGGATGTTGATGACTTTATTGACATGTCTTTAATCTACCTTCCTACCACTTCAACATTCTTATCACTGGTAAACCTCTGAGTGACTCCCTCCTGTTCTCTCAGAGCTACAATCAGGTGAAAAATATGATGGTTCCAAGTCCAGATTACATGGTGGATGTTTCAGCACCTCAGATTTAATATAGCATAGCATAACATTGGTATGCACATCCATTTATGGTTATGAATTATCATGGAGTAGTGGTATACTCCTTAAGAGAGATTTCCGCAGTGTTTTAATTGAATGGAAGGCAGCAACATCTTTACCAACATGCCTCTGTAACGATGAATAGTTACAGTTTGGTTTTTCTCCTGAAGTGCACAAATATATAGCTACCTAAGACTCATCTCCTCTAACAATTCAACAGAAGAAGCATATTGTTTGGGTGTGTAACACTTCAAGTACTCCTGAGACATTGCCATTGTCTTCAATGCATAGGTGCCTTAGTACTTATTTACACACTTTTCTACAGTTACACATTATATGCACATACAAGGTCCATTTTTAGTTGTGTGACAGTTTCGTCAACAATACTGCAGCATGTTGGCACAGACTTACAGGTCAGTTTGCCATTTTTCTGTATCAGTTCGCACATATAGTTTTCTCATCCTGAACATCGATGACATGTCTTCGAGTTTTGAAACTTTCCACCCATTCATAAACTATCCTTGAAACAACTGTCTCCAAACCGAACATTTATTCAACTGTAGATTAAAATTGTTTCACTCCCTCAGACAATACCTTCTTCTTGGTCTACAGTGTATGTCTATATTGACAAAACATTGCTGTATGCATAACTGGGCAGGCACAGGCTACTAAATCACAGCACCGCCCTTTGTGGCATATTGTTAAGGATGAATTGCTGATTTTGTAACATTGCTTTCAGTTCATATAATATACATGATAGTTACAACAAAAATCACTCTTATTTGGTGCATACCAAGAGAAAAGCAGCACACCAAACACACAGAATACTCACAGCTTTTACATAAATGGCTATTGAAGAGTTATTGAACCTAGCCTTAAAGACAAAGTGGTCTATGACAGATATGCACAAAGCAGGGATAATTGTTTGGCATTTTATGATTGCTGCTTCCACATGAGGTGGTTCATTCATTTAGCCATTCATACAGTTTGTTCTGTAGAAACTGCCATGAATCAGAATTTTTGAGAATGTAGAAGTCAAGGAAGACCACAGTAGCAGCTGCTGCATTCTACAATAAACAACCATTTTAGCTGTGGGAAACCAAAGACCAAATATAAATATATGTCCAAGACTTTGTACAAATCCTTATTAGAAAAGATGATACTTTACGAGTCATCGTCGGTGTGTTTGTGTGTGTGTGTGTGTGTGTGTGTGTGTGTGTGTGTGTGAGAGACACACACACACACACACACACACACACACACACCGACGATGACTCGTAAAGTATCATCTTTTCTAATAAGGATTTGTACAAAGTGTGTGTGTGTGTGTGTGTGTGTGTGTGAGAGAGAGACACACACACACACACACACACACACACACACACACACACACACACATGTGGGGAGAGGGGGGGGAGAGAAAGGGGGGGGGGGGAGAGAGAGAGAGAGAGAGAGAGAGAGAGAGAGAGAGAGAGAGAGAGAGTGGCCCAATGTGGCACTTAATCCAAGTTTCCAATTACTAGGGAGGCAACAGGTGGACAGTGTGATGTGGGACAAACACAGAGCACACTGCTGATGCAGGAAAGTATTATCTGTCATCTCTACATGGAACGCACAATTCACCCATCCTCTTATCTGTACACCATTATAATAAAATGTTAGCTCTCAGTCTCTAAGTGTCTGCCTCACAATGACGCTTGGTCATTTGTCTCAACAGTGAATCTACTGAATGTAATAGCACTATGTATTATGTAACAGTAGGCCATAAGCACACCACCATGGCTGCTAGATCTGAAATTTCACTGCGCACATGTGCTAGTACTCAGCTGACTACGACCTCCTTCCCTAGTTGTTATAAGCAAAGGAAGGTGTCCTGGATGAATAAGGTTCTCTGCTGGGTACATGCACTATATGGCCTGCACAGTGTACTCACAAAATTTGAGCAGATGAAGCATTTCAAGGTCCAAATAAATATCATCAGCTCCAGTGTCCTCAAGATTGTAAACATACTTTCATGTGGAAGAGAATATGTCAGGGTAAGATTGTATCACTGCTTAGACCTATTTACGCAGATAGGCAAATTTAGTGTCAAAAGAGATTTTATAAAACATTTTTTAAATACAATTTCCTCTTGTAATTGATTTACATTTGAATTATCTTGATGTCTTCAGCATCAAAAGGAAGCTATTGGCTCCACCCCTGGGTAATAACTGATATTTGGTACTCACCATGTGCAACTACGTCTGCTTTCATAAGGATGCTAAATGGTTTTGTAGCTTTTGGGTGATTATAGTTTTGCATATATCGAGCATTTTATTTATATGACAAATACCTCTTAATTTACAGATAGGCTCACAGATTCTATGAGTTTCCTGTACTAATTAGGATCCCTTGAGTTAGTTGGGGTTTGGAAACTGGATGCATCTTAGTCAATAAGACAATCCGTTCTGAAATGCCTTTTCATTAGCTACACTGCAAAAAGAAAAAGTGTCGTGGTCAGATGTCAATGTAACAATGTACATATACACACTACTGCAGATATGTAGATGATGCGAGTTGCAATTCTCTGTGACAGAAAGAATGGCCACTAGTGTGTATTAGTGTTGTTACCAAGCCTAGTACGGTATATAATATGTGTGAACAGAGTCAAATGATCAGTAATCACTGAAAGACACAGATATGATGTGTACTTGTGGGAGACATTATCAGTACCTGACAGAGTTTGAGATGTGTCTCAATGTGGGTCCCCATTTTGCCAGCTGCTCAAATTGTGCAACATCCAGACTTGAGGGGCCTGTGGTTGACAGTGGTCCAATGGCGGACTGAATGGGAATTTGAGGATAGGCATACTCGACAACAAGGTTTTAGTCAGTGTAGTGTGCATCAAGCACAATGTAGCCCCTTCACATCTGTGTCCGTCATCCGAGAACAAGTAATGGGCTCCCTACAACATTTTCTGCCCTCTCATGTCAGAGATCAGCAACAGCCGGACTTTGGAATTACCATCCCATGCTGAAGCTGCTTTTAACATAACTACACAAATAACTACATTTAGATTGGTGCTGTACTGAGAAGAAGATTACTGATGACTTATGCTGCACTGTGTTCAGTGACAAATTGCGGTTTTGGACTATCCCAGATGGCCAGTGTTGGCTAGTATGGTGGCGACCTGGTGACAGAACCCATTCTTCCAATGTTTTGGAGAGGCACAGTGGTGTTACTCTAGGTATCATGACTAAGTCATGCCTGGTTGTAACCGAGAGAACTCTGACAGCACAACAGTGTGTCACAGATATCTTTCATCCTCATGTATTACTTCTTATGTGACAGTATTGTAGTGCGAGTTTTCAACAGGACAATACTCCTCTTCACATGGCATGTGTGTCTTTGTTGAGGTACTAGCATGTCCACAAAGATCCCTAAATCTGTCCCTGATAGAAGGTGTGGGATGAACTCTAATGTCAACTGTGTCCTTGTGCCAGTAACCATGCTATCAAGAACCAGTTACACCAGTTGTGGGCCAGCTTGCCTTTGGAGAGGATACATCGGCTTTAATTTGCAGTACATTAGTTACTGTGATTTAGTTATTGTAGCAGATATTCTAACTAACATACTGTGTTACATCTAGTTTTCCCTTAAAGAGGAGTACCCTATACATTATCTACATTTATCGTAAACTATCTTTGTTTTTGAGTTTGTTAACAACTACAATTACCCTCAATTGTTACTACAGGTTTTTCTGCTGCCTTAATAGAAATCTCATTTTGTGTATTTTATTCTCTCACATTCGGAATTAAGAACTTTTTAACTCAACAGATTAATAGATAATCACCAGGCTTAATTTAAGGTTATTTGTTCACTGTTCTGTAATACGTCACACCAGTTAAAAAGCAAGCCCACTGTGAATGCTGTTCCCAAACACAGAATGAGCTGGTTGACATTCATAAGCAGATGGAAATCGCCCTGACGACTGTCAAATGATTGGTAACTGCTGCAAGTCGTCATGTTGGAAGAGCTCCTGAGAGTATCTCAAGTACTATCCACTTCTGTGCAGAAAGTAAAGGATCTGTCATTACTCATTTACTTGAATGCGAGTGGCGTTTCAAAAGTAGAGCTAGATATCCTGTACAGGGTGGACAGTGACAACGATGACATGGCTGTGGCAACAATGATTACGAAAATACAAAGGACAACTAAAACAAGCAGAAATAGTAAAACTAGATAAAAAAATCAGTACTGTCATACCTCAGTGAGGAAGTTGAAACTTTCAGCACAGGACAGGAGCATGTAGAGAAACTATGGCTCAAAGTTAAAAAAAAAATAAAATAAAAATGACCATCCATTGGATAGATGTGTACCCAGTACAAAAGTTCATGTCACTGTAAAGAAACTTCTACCCACAAAATTCTAGTCATATGTAAAGGCTGTTAGTGGCACCAATGCAAGGGTCCAGTTTCTAGCAAATGAAACAGGAACTGAAACTGTGGGTAGGAAAGCAAAAGCTGAAATGCTTGACTCGGTTTTAAAATGTTCATGTGCTGAGGAAAACTCAAAAAACTGCACCAATCTAATCCTTGTACCAATGAAAAGATGAGTGAAATAAATGAAATAACTATTAGTGTCAATGGTGCTGAGGAACAGCTAAATTCGTCAAAATCAAACAAAGCTCTAGGGCTCAATAGAATCCCTGTCATATTCTCTCTTGAATTTGCGTCTGAGTTCGTCCCTCTTCTACCTATAATCTATCTTGAACAAAAAACCAGACTCAGTTCTTTGGGGGTGGGGGTGGGGGCTGGACCATAGGACACACTCATGTACAAGAAGGCTAGCAGAAGTGACCAAAATACTACCATCCAGTATCCCAGACATCGATTTGTTGTAGAATCCTAGAACATACTCTGAATTCAAAAATAGTGAGATATGTTGCACAGAGTGACCTTCTGTATGCCGACCAACATGGATTCAGAAAACATCGATCATGTGAAACTCAACTTGCACTTTTCTCACATGACAAACTGAAAGCTTTGGATCAAGCCAGTCAGGTAAATTTCCAAGAAGCAGTTGACTTAGTGCCACAGCTGTGGTTAGCGCCAAAAGTACGATCATATGGGATACCCAGTGAACTATATGACTGGATTGAGGACTTTCTGATAGGGAGACCGGACACAGCATCTTGGATGGAGAGTAATCATCAGATGTAAAAGTAACTTCAGGTGTGTTCCAGGTAAGTGTGTTGGCACCCTTGCTGTTCGTGTTGTATATTAATGACATTGCACACAATATTAATAGTAAAATCAGGCTTTTTGCAGATGACACAGTTATCTACAATGAAGTACTGTCTGAAAGAAGCTGCATAAATATTTAGTCAGATCTTGGTAAGATTTCAAAATGGTGCAAAGATTGGGAACTTGCTTTAAATGTTCAAAAGTGTAAAATTTTTCACTTAAAAAAATCCCATAGTATCCTATGACTATAATATCAATGAGTCTAGTTGAAATCGCTCAAATCATAGAAACACTTTGCAGGATATGAAATGATCACATAGGTTCAGTCGTGAGTAAAGAAGGTGGTACACTTCGGTTTACTGGTAGATCAAGGGGGTGTGCAATCAGTCTACAAAGGAGATTGCTTACGAATTCCTCATGCAACCGGTTCTAGGACGTGTACCAAATAGGACTAACAGGGGATACTGAACATGTACAGAGAAGTGCAGCACGAATAGCCACAGGTTTGTTTTATCTGTGGGAGAGTCTCACAGAAATATTGAAGAAACAGAAATATTGAAGAAACAGAAATATTGAAGAAACAGAAATATTGAAGAAACAAATATTGAAGAAACAAATATTGAAGAAACAGAACTGGCAGACTCTTGAAGACATATCTAACAACCACAAGAAAATCTGCTAACAAAGTTTAAAGAACCAATTTTAAATGATGACTAAGAGTATATTACTGCTACTTGAATGTGCAGTGCCTGTTCCTTTGTAAGAACAGAGTGAAACTACTATCTAAATTGAAGGAAGGGCGGGGGAAGGGGGGGGAGGGGAATCACGGGTATCAGCTGCAGCGGAACATTAAGTGGAATCAGTGGCAATGAGCAAAAATGTGTACCAGACCGTGATTCGAACCCTGGATCTCCAGCTTACTAGGTCATCTGGGATACAGCGTTATCGCAGCTGCTGAATCTGTGTGGTGTCTGTTCTTTCGAAGGAACAGACACTGCGCACTCAGATAATTGATAAGCCTGGCTAGGCAACAGATCCACTTTCTTCAGTGCGAATGCACAAATACGTCTGACCTCCTGTAGGAATCTCTGGTTAGCGAACAGGAGTATAATGGACAGGGACTGCAGGTAGGTGGTGCTCAGTGGAAGTGTGGATTGGCTATGAGACATAACAAAATAGTCTGTGCAGTTGTGATAACACTGTGTCCTGGATGGCACAGCGGTTACCGCACCTGCCTAGTAAGCAGGAGATCCCTGGTTTGAATCCTGGTCTGGTACACTTTTTGACTCATTGTTACTGATTCCGCTTAATGTCCCGCTGCAGCTGATAGCGGTGAACCCCCTTCGATTTACATAAACTATATTCCTACTCACTTTGTATTGTTCACATAGGGATTGTGAGGATAATATTAGAATAATTACAGCATGCACACAGTCATTCAAACAATCATTCTTTCTGAGCTCCATAAGCGAATGGAACTGGAAGAAAACCTAATAAGTGGTAAAATGGGACATACTCTCTGCCACTCACTTCACAGTAGTTTGCGAAGTGCAGCTGTAGATGTATGACTCTCTTCCCAACCAAATCAGCACATGCATCAAGGCCAGAGGGGAATGGTGGTTGGGTGGGTGGGTGGGAGGGCTGCTATGTCCTACAGATAAGTGGAATCATATTGCAAGTTTTTTTTTGGAAATTTGATTATTTTGTGTGTGCTTCACTTTTTTCATCAGGCAGTGTAGTTGCAAACATGCCAAGTTAATACAGACATCACACTACCAACTTAAAAGGGAACACAACAGAGAAAACCATACTTTATTGAACTGTTTATTTTCGAACTATTTATATTTACTTCTCCGCCAAGTCTCATAGCTTACAGCTCTCTTCAAGGGGAGCTGCAGTTTGACAGTTTCATCATTCTGTGGAAGTCAGCTTGAAAGGGGAGTGACCTTGTGACAAAGCAAGCTGGGATCTTTTTGCTTCCTCTCTTTTTTTGCCATCTGGCCCCTTAAATTCATTATTTTTCATTTTTAACTAATTACCATTAAACATACTTGAGTATAATCTGCATTTTCATAAAAGAGAAAAGTTGGCCTTCAGTTTTGCAGGATATATGCCAGATCTAATTTTGTGCTTAGTTTTATGTATGTAATTTATTTTCTAATTTATTTAGACTATTCCTAGTTAATAATTTTGCTATAGGGTGGAATCAGTAATTGTTGACTTATAAACAAATATAAATTCTGTACTAATTATACACATTTGGAAGGCGAAACACTGGCATTCTTTAAGTATTTATTTGGCTCTATTTGAAAACGTTAGCAAAGCCAGCCCTTAATTAATTTCAAACTAATTATCAGTTTTGTCAAAAGTATTGTTTTTGTAACTATATCTGTTAATTTCATGATTTAAACAAATAATATGACTTAACCCTTGTAGTAGAAGAAACTGCTAAAAAAGCTGAAATTTTTTGATATATTCAGTTAATTTAATAAGTTATGTTTTAATTGTAATTTCTGTAAATTAAACGTCACACAGTGTATAGTTTCAGTACCTATTACTGTGATGATATATAAAGGCCCGATCTTTGGTCCCAAAACAGTCAGTTCATGGCCGATTTTCAGACGAGAAACACGTGCTGGTTAGGTCAATAACAATGCACCAACTAAACAGTGGAGTAAGTGTAACACAATTAGGCCTTGTGTTAAAACAATGACACTGTCTGTTCAATATGTAGCGTATTATTCTGCAAGAACTGTGAACTGTGTGGTTCGGTTTTTACTGCTCGTAGATATTCAACAGTAAACTATTGTAGCAGCATGCTGATGTTTGCCTACAATCTAGTAATGAGGCTTATCAAAATTTCCCACTGGTTAACTGGCCATATTACCTGTGTGTGTGTGTGTGTGTGTGTGTGTGTGTGTGTGTGTGTGTGTGTGTGTTTGTGTGCGCGCGCGGGTGGGGTGGGGGGCAACATATGCACCTGTAGGTTACATTATTTACAGTAGTCATTATTGAACTCCCCCCCCCCCCCCCCTTCATTTTTCAGCCAGTATCACAATGCAGTAGGTCAACACTGAGGACCATCAACAAAGAAATAAAGCAGGTGAATGTCACAACCTTGAGACTGTAGTCAATCCTCTGAATCTGAAAATATCTGAACATACTAAATTGTGGACAGCTTTTTCCAAGCGCTTCAGTCATTTCTTTGAGACACTGATTTAAGGTAATGATGCAGTGTAACTGCTTCACAATTCTCCTCCCTTTTTGCCATTAGATGATCAAAAGGAAGATTGTATTCCTGGTTTCACTGTATATATGGGCTGTATGAACACTTACAAATATGCAATGAAGCAGGTTATGACTTTTAAACTGTTAGTCTTATTTCAAAAATTTCCTTCCACCCTTCGTAGAGCAAAGCATTCATAAATTCAAAGATTAGTTCCAACACTAAACTATTTGATTAGCATTGTCCTCCTCCAACACTCACTCTCAATCTACAAGAATTCAAATTTGACATGTAAAATCAAACTACAAAATTCAAAGTGCTACCTGGACTACTGTTGGCACTGATCCTTTTTCCTTCAAGTGAAAGGGGCTCCTTCAGGTTGAAACCTTTTGTTTCCGCTATTGCAGCAAGGCGTTCCAAAATATCAGACACAGTTAGTCTCTGCAACGGATTCACTTGCAAACAACCCCCTGAAAACAAATATGGCCTGTTGAAGAACACATTAGAACAATAAATTATATATTAAACTGCATTATAGGATAGAACTAATAGTTCCTTTGTCAGAGATGAGAGAGGGATGTAGGGGAAAGTTAGAAAGGAAAGGCAGGTCATTCAACCCCAGGATGCAAGACCACCAGTGGAGAGGACAAGGACAGACAAGTCAATCCTTATCTTCACTAGAATTGGATCTCTCTAATTCTGAGGTCTGTGTGACCTGCCCTTTCTTTTTAACCTTCCCCAACATCCCTCTCTCCTCACCGACAAAGGAACTAAGATTTCTGAAAGTTAGGTAGTGAGCAGCTCTTACTTCTACATGTATTGGCATAGTATTGTATATGTATTGCCTCCTAAAGACACACAGTGGCCTGCTATTTTGTCTCACAATTTAATAGTTTACTCAACTGAATTTGCTTTTCATACAATTGTAGGAAAGAATGCACATATGAACCAAAAAGAAGTAGGAACCTACAGTAATGAGATGAATAACCTGTGTTGAAGTGCAACTAGTCACTGTTTTATTTAATGGATAAAGGCCTATCTTGGTAACCAAACAGAAATAGATAGTGTACAGTATACATCTTTCATCAGGTGTAAAATCCTTAGAAAATATTTGAAAAGAGATGAAAGAAGACTGTATGATAAAAACTGGTTGTTATTACACTAAAACACTGGAACTTGACTAACATTTGTGAAAATCTCAACACACTAAAATAATGGACCCAATTAATTCTCAGAGGATTTGTAAGTCATCGTACTGGAAATAAATGATTACATACACTGGCCCAGTCCTCCCCTCTCTTTTGCAACCAAGAGGGAATAGTGTTGTATTAAACTGAGACAGCAGAGAGCAAACACAGGAGAAGGAAATGTGAATAGGAAAAAAATGAAAATTTAGAGCTGAACAGCCAATCAATGATGAGGTCGAGGGAGGGAGGGAGGGAGGGAAGGACGGAGAGCACACAAGTTCTAACAGACAATGATAATGGCTAACTGATGCAGTATCAGGAAGCAGATGGTTTTGAATGGGAAAGAATGGTTAGCTACTTGAAAATTAATCCATCATACAGTGACAATGCAGTCCGTACAATGCATACTACTACAGTAGTGGCATGTGTGGAACTAATGAACAGATGGTGGTTATATTCAGTAAAAGGGGCCAATGTACCACAGAATGTAGTCACAGCTTGGGATGCCCTGCCACATCATGCACATTCATTTATTTTTTTCCCCCTACATGGAATGTCATACCATCATGAGATCACGACATTAGCAACTTGCCAAAATGTTTTGCTTTTGCTATATTAACTGGAATTTGTATAATATCACACAGAAAATTTAAGACATTAATTTTTTAAGGTAATAATACCAAATTACACCATTTACGATCTGTGGCAAGATATACTCTCATAATTAATCAATAATTACAGTTTTCTATATGGATACCAATCAGTCTTTAATTCTTATACACTGCAATAGCATTTATGTTTTTTAATGCTTGATTCGATGAATCCTTTACATGTGTTCCAGATTTTATAGCAAATTGTCATTGTCTTATAACAGAGGGTTTACACTAACAGTTTGAGCATGTGATACAGAAGTTTATAATCTAATCTGTATCTCCAACAATAAAACACTTTTTTCTTCTTTTTTTTCAAGCTGAAATTTCAATTTGCAAAACTGAGTGTACGGTTGTAACAGACACTGGAGTTTCATGCACAGTGCTGGAGTATTGGATTAGGTACAGATCTGCCTGCATCTAAAGGCCAAAGTCGTGGGCTGCATCCTCAATTCGTAACATGCAAGCTTTTGTAACAGTTTATGACTACAATGGTCATCTAAATGCCATCACTGGGATCCAGAGTGGTAAACTGTGGGATCTTCAGAAGAATCCAATTTCAATCTATCCTCCACTTCATCCTTCCCTTTATTGATGGCTATTTTCTTTTTTATTATTGGATACTGTAATGGTAACCTACATTGTGGAGTGCTAATGGCAAAAGGCAAGTGTGACCATTGTGACTGGATACACAACATTCAGACAAAATGCCAGTTCAACTTCCAGCCACCTAAGGTCAGAGGACGCGATAGGTCAGCTATAATCTGTGTGAGCACACTGCAAGTGGCCACCTCAGTGCCGCCACTGGGACAGTGTGCTGGCAGATGTGCCACATGGCCCTGCTCAATGTAAGCATGCAGCAGGCCCATAGACATGACTGTCTCCTGTGTATTGCACAGCTCTCAACTCACCCTGTCATGGGAAAGTTCTTCAAATAATTTGGATTGCAGACAAACTCACTTTTGAGTTCAATATCGGATGCACAGTTTGTAACAAAGCAAGTGGATTCCTTACAATAGTTATGTTTTTCTTCCCCCCAGAAACATCAACAATAATAAAATAATATATATTCAAAATGCAATTTTTATGATGCGCACTGTAAAAACTCCATCTGGTGAGGTCTCTGAAGATCCAGTCGTACTGACTGACTGTTGTGTCTTCCTCAGTCTATAGGTGTCACTGGATGCAGATACAGATGGGCATGAGGTCAGTACACTGTTCTCCTGGCTGTTGTCAGTTTTTGTTACTGGAGCCACTGCTTCTCAATCAAGTAGCTCTTCAATTTGCCTTGCAAGGGTTGAGTGCACCCCACTGGTCAACAACACTTGGCAGACAAGATGGTCACCCATCCAAGTGCTAGCTAAGCCAACTGCACTTAATTTTGGTGATTTGATTGGAACCAGTGTTACCATTGCAGCAAGGCCGTTGGTGTACACAGCACTTAAAATCTCACATATGGACTCAGAGATTATTCAACTCAACTTTATTATCTACTTCCCTTCTTTTGATTATTTAGAATCCATTAATATGATTAGTTTGCCTAAAACCCATGATAATTACAAAACAGCAGTAATTTCATTGTCATTGCTCATATATAAACATTTACACAACTCAGGTTACCCTCCATTCAGAGGCTGTTGCACGCAGCAAACGTTATTTTGATTTGTAAATAATATATTTCAGCTATCAGTCATCCTTTGGAATTTTTATTGGCAGATCTAGATTTCAGCTAGAAACTAGCCATTCTCAATGCACGATCCTTTTTTGGTCAATGCATGTAATGCCTGTTGATCTAGCTTTGTACACAGTTCATTGAATATTCAATGAATTGTGTACAAAGCCAGACCAACAGGCATTACATGCATTGACCAAAAAGAGGATAGTGCATTGAGAACGGCTAGTTTCTAGCTGAAATCTAGATCTGCCAATAAAAATTCCAAAGGATGACTGATAGCTGAAATCTATTATTTACAAATGTACACAACTGCTAACTTCTTGATAAAGTAAATGAAAAAGCTATTTATATAACTAACACACCCATACAGTCAGCCACTAAAGTATTTTAGCAGCTATTGCACTCATTTATTTTCAGGCTAATTAAGTTCCTTAACAAAAACATTGTTACTGAAACTGAATCCCATATTTAGGCAAACTAGCCAGGATAACTGAATAGAAATTATTTCTTTATGTATGAGTTCACATTCAACAATGTTTTTTCACTGTTCAGTTACTGAGAAATGTTAATCTTTAATCAACATAAATAACACACAGTTTAAGTTTTCCAACATTATATCCACACCCTCATATTCCAGGGTGGTCACTATGCCATATGGTCTCCGTTGGGATATGTAATGCTACTGTGGCATTTTCTGGTATCATGTCCTAGTTCATGAACCACGAGCAATGTATGAGTGGCCAAGTAAGTGGTCCTGACAGTCGGGATACCAGTTACTTTGGAATAAGGCTGGGCATCTCTGACATATTCCGAGTCGTGGCCACCTTTGTGCTCAGACGGTAAAGACTACCAAATCCACCAGTTAGTCCCTCAACCGTTAGGGGTAAAACTCAATGGGACCCGGGGCAAGTAAGGCTAGCAACCTGCTTCCCTGGTACTATAAATATGATGCTGGCAACAATCAGAGCAAAATGCCTCGGACGTTTGGAGGTGACGGAGTCCCACCTCTAATTGACAAACCAGGGACTCCTAAGATACGACTCGGCAAACGAATGGTAACGAGATGGGGAGCTATTAATATCAATGGGGGCTTCTCTGGGAAGAAGGTAGAGATGGAAGAGGCTGCAAGTAAGATGGGGTTGGACATTTTAGCTGTTAGTGACATTCGGGTAAGGGGTGAGAAAGAAGAGGAAGTGGGAGAATACAAGGTCTACCTGTCAGGAGTCAAAGCAGGAATAGCACAATGGGGTGTGGGCTTTTCATCAGGAAAGAAATGGAACCCAGCGTAGTTGCAATAAGGTATGTAAACGAACGACTGATGTGGATAGATTTGACAGTGCCTAGCAAGAAAATTAGGATTGTGTCAGTATATTCGCATTGTGAAGGGACAGATCAAGATGGATAGTTTTTATGATGCACTCAGTGATGTAGTTGTTAGAGTAAAGGACAAGGACAGTGTTCTGCTCATGGGTGATTTTAATGCCAGGATTGGAAATCGAACAGAAGGGTATGAAAAGGTTATGGGTAAATTTGGAGAGGATATGGAGGCCAACAGGAATGGGAAACAACTCTTGGATTTCTGTGCCAGTATGGGCTTAGTAATCGCAAACTCCTTTTTTAAACATAAGAACATTCACCGGTATACTTGGGAAGGCAGGGGAACCAGATCTGTCATTGATTATATAATAACAGATCAGGAATTCAGGAAGGCTGTGAGGGACACACGTGTATTCAGGGGATTCTTTGATGACACTGATCACTGTTTAATCTGCAGTGAAATTGGTATTGTGAGGCCGAAAGTGCAGGAGGTCAGGTCCATGTGTAGGAGGATAAGAGTGGAGAAACTTCAGGATAAGGAAATCAGACACAAGTACATAACAGTGATATCAGAAAGGTACCAGTTAGTTGAATGTAGTCAATTGCAGTCACTGGAAAAGGAATGGACAAGGTACAGGGACACAGTACTAGAAGTGGCCAAAGAATGTCTTGGAACAGTAGTGTGTAAAGGTGGGATATGAAGCAAACAGCTTGGTGGAATGACACAGTCAAGGCAGCCTGTAAAAGGAAAAAGAAGGCATATCAAAAATGGCTACATACTAGAACTCAGGTAGACAGAGAAAGTTATTTTGAAGAAAGAAACAAAGCAAAACAGATGATTACAGCACCCAAGAAGAAATCTTGGGAAGACTTTGGAAACAGGTTGGAGACCTTGGGTCAAGCTGCTGGAAAACCATTCTGGAGTGTAATTAGCAGTCTTCGAAAGGGAGGTAAGAAGGAAATGACAAGTATTTTGGACAGGTCAGGAAAACTGCTGGTGAATCCTGTTGATGCCTTGGGCAGATGGAGGAAATATTTTGAAGAGTTGCTCAATGTAGGTGAAAATACGATCAGTAATGTTTCAGATTTCGATGTACAATGGGACAGGAATGATGATGAAAATAGGATCACATTTGAGGAAGTGGAGAAAATGGCCAATAGATTGCAGTGCAATAAAGCGGCTGGGGTGGATGAAATTAAGTCGGAACTCATCAAATACAGTGGAATGTCAGGTCTTAAATGGCTACACAGGATAATTGAAATGGCGTGGGAGTCGGGACAGGTTCCATCAGGCTGGACGAAAGCAGTAATCACACCAATCTTTAAACATGGAAATAGAAAAGATTGTAACAACTACAGAGGTATCTCTTTGATCAGCGTTGTGGGTAAAATCTTCTCAGGTATTGTTGAAAGGAAAGTGCGAGTATTAGTTGAGGACATTGGATGAAAATCAGTGTGGTTTTAGGCCTCTTAGAGGTTGTCAGGACCAGATCTTTAGCTTACGGCAAATAATGGAGAAGTGTTACGAGTGGAATAGGGAATTGTATCTATGTTTTATAGATCTAGAAAAGGCATATGACCGGGTTCCTAGGAGGAAGTTATTGTCTGTTCTACGTGATTATGGAATAGGAGGCAAACTTTTGCAAGCAATTAAAGGTCTTTACATAGATAGTCAGTCAGCAGTTAGAGTTGACGGTAAATTGAGTCCATGGTTCACAGTAGTTTCAGGGGTAAGACAAGGCTGCAACCTGTCTCCACTGTTGTTCATATTATTTATGGATCATATGTTGAAAACAATAGACTGGCTGGGTGAGATTAAGATAGGTGAACACAAAATAAGCAGTCTCGCATATGCGGATGACTTAGTTGTGATGGCAGATTCTATTGAAAGTTTGCAAAGTAATGTTTCAGAGCTAGATCATAAATGTAAGGACTATGGTATGAAGATTAGCATCTCCAAAACAAAAGTAATGCCAGTGGGAAAGAGATATAAACGGATTGAGTGCCAAATAGGAGGAACAAAGTTAGAACAGGTGGATGGTTTCAAGTACTTAGGATGCATATTCTCACAGGATGGCAACATAGTGAAAGAACTGGAAGCGAGGTGTAGCAAAGCTAATGCAGTGAGCACTCAGCTACGATCTACTCTCTTCTGCAAGAAGGAAGTCAGTACCCAGACTAAGTTATCTGTGCACCGTTCAATCTTCTGACCAACTTTGTTGTATGGGAGCGAAAGCTGGGTGGATTCAGATTACCTTACCAATAAGGTTGAGGTTACGGATATGAAAGTAGCTAGGATGATTGCAGGTACTAGTAGATGGGAACAATGGCAGGAGGGTGTGCACAATGAGGAAATCAAAGAAAAACTGGGAATGAACTCTATAGATGTAGCAGTCAGGGCGAACAGGCTTAGATGGTGCAGTCATGTTACACGCATGGGAGAAGCAAGGTTACCCAAGAGACTCATGGGTTCAGCAGTAGAGGGTAGGAGGAGTCGGGGTAGACCAAGGAGAAGGTACCTGGATTTGTTAAGAATGATTTTGAAGTAATAGGCTTAACATCAGAAGAGGCACCAATGTTAGCACTGAATAGGGGATCATGGAGGAATTTTATAAGGGGGACTATGCTCCAGACTGAACACTGAAAGGCATAATCAGTTTTAAATGATGATGATGATCTTACATACCATCTTCACTTCTGGGCCAATAATTCCTTATTGACAATAATTTTGAGACCTTTGCTGGTAGTTAGGGTGGACTGATATACTGTGTACCTTCCGTAGAAATGTATACTGGCACAGGTGTTGAGGCACTTCGATTATCTTTATTCTCTCTCATCTCTGTATTTTGAAGATAGGTGGTTACTTAGCTAGCACACAAGCCTCTCAACTTGTTTATGTTATTGCAGTTATTTTGATGTTCTACCACCACAGAATTGACACTTGTGTGACACTCAGACTTTTTTTAGCTGTGTTCTGCTAGGCCTTTGCAATATACACTATCCTATTTTTAGCTGACTAGCTAAATTCCTGGCCTGGCCTGTTGAATGTATCAATGGCATCTCTGTACAAACCCAAAGGTCTTCGATTCTGTTGTTAGCCCAGCAGATAGTTTTAATGGGCACTAGTGAAGAATTTTCCCCACACAGCTGGCACCCACTGCTCTTAAGGTAGCATTTCAATGCAGGTTTGCTCTAACTTCTGGTCTATCACCTTCGTTCCTTGCAGATATGATTTTACTGACAGCTTCATCGTTGTATTCTTTAGTTCTGAAGGTTGGCTGCAGTTTCTACAGTACCAACTTCCCACTATCATATTGCAAATTCGGTGAGCCTTCTTCTACAGAGTACGTACAACCAAACTATCCTGCTGTGGACGGTGGTACACCATACTATGCAAGTATCTATTAGTGCTGGTGCAGGAGTTTACAGGGCAGCTGTGACTGTTGGTGAGTTTATTTTGGGCAGACAGTGCATCCTGTCAGAACAAGGCTAAAAAGAACACCAGTGTCACATATTACTGACAACATGATGAAGCTGCAGAGGCTTAACACCAAAATGAATACTCAGTCTGCAGCTGTGGACACTTCTGTGGAAGGCATACAACATATCGAGCCATCTTAATGCCACCAAACACTGGGAGAGATGCACTAAATCATGAAATCAGCTCCTCCTGGTTCATCAGTGTGGGACAATGAAATTCAGACTCAAAATTACTACTCCATTTTCAACATTCAATCATTTGACACTTTTTATTACTGTAACCTCATTTAAGGAATTGCAGGGAAAGGAGTGAAGACAGGATATAAAAGTTAAGTAGCATTACCCCCATAGTATTACCCTCAGTAGAAGTATCTTATGGAAAGCCACTTGCAATAGCAGATGAAGTGTTGATTCAACATTTACTGTATGATGCACTACACAGCTGTAAAACCCACAAATATCCAATGTTTGAAGGCTTGAAGGCAATAAATCATCTTTACATAATTTTGAATTTCAGACAAGAAAGATCATGTAAAACTGCAATCTTAACATACTTCTGTCTCTTATCTTTGGTATATCAGTGCCTTTTGGTCATGCATATCCATTTGCTACTTCGAGTGTGTGTGTGTGTGTGTGTGTGTGTGTGTGTGTGTGTGTGTGAGAGAGAGAGAGAGAGAGAGAGAGAGAGAGAGAGGGGGGGGGGAGAGAGAGGGAGAGAGAGAGGGAGAGAGAGGGAGAGAGAGGGAGAGAGAGGGAGAGAGAGGGAGAGAGAGAGAGAGGGAGAGAGAGGGAGAGAGAGAGAGAGGGAGAGAGAGGGAGAGAGAGGGAGAGAGAGGGAGAGAGAGAGAGGGGGGGGGGGTGCAGGTAGAGGTATGAAGAACCCAGTCACGCTGTAACGACGGAAATGCATATCCTCCTATTTCCATCTATTGTACTATAATTTTTTCCTTGTTTTGTTACCTCAAGATATGACATTTCTGTGTCTTTGTATATTGTAATTGTTTTACTATTTGTATATATATGCATTTATGTCGATGTATAATTGGTTTGTTTTGTGAATATTATTTGTATTTATACGCTGGGTCTGGCATAGGGAAAACTATACTATCGAACGAATACATCGATAGGTCGTGTGGAGAACGAAAGTATTTAGGATCTTTGGGATAGTGTTAACTCTGTTGCGTGGAGCGCGGGCAGAGAGATTCTGGCTGGGGTAGTGCAGTGGAGCAGGTGTGTTGTGTGACGCTCCCGCGAGTTGCCGCGCTTTCAGGGTTTGGCAGCATGTAATTGCGCTCGACTTGCTATGATAGTTTCTGACACGGTGTCGTGGACGGGAAGCATTAGCTGGCGCACATCAAGAGCCCGTTTCGTCTGGTGACCGTGTCGAGAAGAAGGCGCGCCAACATCCAGCTTCTGCAACAGCGATGGCCGACAATGAGTGACTGTCGCCACCTCCTCGATCGACGGCTTCAAACCTTCAATCAACCAACAAGGAAGACTGGAAGCACGTAAAGTTTTAGAACTGTATGGCAGACCTCAGCTTTTAAAACTGTTCAAATCACAAAATTACAGCAACTTAGCATGAACGTTTGTTGCTCATTGTCCCAATTGCATTACCAAGCAGGGTCCCTTGCTTTTCCGGAATGAACCCGAGTGTCGTTGAAATTCAAACGCCAGCATCATTCGATTTCGCTGCTTTAATTTCAAAGTTCAGTTAAGGTATTCATAGCTGGCTACAATATTTAGATTACACAAGCACAAATTATGAGTGCGAGTTTTGTTACCATATTTTAGCTTACCTGTGACTACAGCTCAGCTTGGTACGTACTAAATTTACTACTGTTAATTGTTCAGAATCATTTAATTCAAGTTCAAAGTTAAATCTCCTATTTCTAAATTGCGTTCATTCAAGTAGCTTTTGAAATGATTGTTGAGGTAGTCCAAGACTAACCGTATTTTACTGAATTTCGATGTGCTTCAGAAAGAAAGCTCACTATTAACTTCAGTCACTAAATTAACTTTCGATTTTCCGGTTTTATTAATTCTTTTGCTAAATTAAGTCAGAGTGTAGCGAAATTTATTACTTCTGACAAACTTTCAGTTTTCACACTACACGTGTCAACCTTCAGTTGCCACGCTTCTAGTGCTAATTATATGTGTAATAACCTTTCTTTTTCAGTTTCTATAGTAATTGTCCTAAGGACTGGCAACCGTAATTTCCCCCAAATCTCAAATATCAAATTACCGCTGGTTAATTGTTGACGTAACGGCCGCACATTTACTTCCTTTATTAACTTTACCCCTTTTCAAAATTAATTTCCACCAGTTTCATTTGCATTTTTCCTTTCATTTAGATGTAACCCTTTCCTCCCTCTTTACCGACAGATTAACTTCGGTGACGATTGCTTTTCCCAAATTTCCATTAGGTACACGCGGTTTAATTTTGCACTGTCATTAAGGTCGATAAGTGAGGGGGAGGTTACAACGCACAGGGTTTCCACACACATTCTTCTTTATATGTGCCATATGACAGTCAAACATATTCTCAACAACATCAACATGCATAAGATATATGAGCTTCCATAGACCTAGTAATCTGTGAAAGTCAAAGAACATATTACATTAAATACTCGTAACGAATTTTCAATCTGCATTCAAGTTTGCACTGACTATGCTGCTGCTAGTTTCTTTACAACTTGATTAATCTTATAACTCCACTTTAACAATAAACTGCAAGAATGTATTACAAATGGTAGAAAAGAAATTTTAATTACTATATGGCCTGAACAAACACATTGTTTTTTGACTGTTGATGAGGGTGATAGAACCCTTTGGAATACTGACAGTGAGGCCAGACAAAATTGTACTGTGTGCCTGTGAATTCCTAAGGGACCAAACTGCTGAGGTCATCGGTCCCTATAATTAGACACTACTCAAACTAACTTATGCTAAGAAAAACTCACACACCCATGCCTGAGGGAGGACTCGAACCACCGGCAGGAGGAGCCGCGCAATCAGTGTCATGGTGTCTCAAACCATGCAGCAAAATTGTACTGCATGAGATGTTGGACTCAGAAGGGGAGGAAGTACTTCAAATTCCTGTCTCACTACTCAAAGTTTTTCTACTTGTTGCCTGAATAGGTTAGAGAAAAATAAAAAAGGGGCCATTTGAAGGAAACAGTGGTAATCCATACTAATATTATAAATGCAAAAGTAACTCAATCTGTTACGCTTTCACAACTAAACTGCTCAAAAGATTTTGACGAAATTTGGTATTGACATACCTTGAATGCTGAGGAAGAACACAGGCTACTTTAGGAAGTGTGCAGTAAACATATTTATTGATTAGAAGAATATAATGTAAAATATGGAACAATAATTACTCTTTGAAAAAGCTAATTACTCTTTGAGTTTTGAACTTTATCTCACACACATCAAAAAAAGTTTTGCATCACCCCGCTTCGCAGAACTCCTGAAGATGGATGTTGACTGTGGATACTGCATCAGAGACAGTCCCTTTGGCTGTTCAGAGATGTCACTACACCTGCCCAAAGATGTAAACAATCACACATGTTGTTGTAGTTGTTGTGGTCTTCAGTCCAGAGACTGGTTTGATGCAGCTCTCCATGCTACTCTACCCTGCGCAAGCTGCTTCATCTCCCAGTACTTACTGCAACCTACATCCTTCTGAATCTGCTTAGTGTATTCCTCTCTTGGTCTCCCTCTACGATTTTTACCCTCCACGCTGCCCTCCAATACTAAATTTGTGATCCCTTGATGCCTCAGAACATGCCCTACCAACCGGTCCCTTCTTCTTGTTAAGCTGTGCCACAAACTCCTCTTCTCCCCAATTCTATTCAATACCTCCTCATTAGTTATGTGATCTACCCATCTAATCTTCAGCATTCTTCTGTAGCACCCCATTTTGAAAGCGTCTATTCTCTTCTTGTCCAAACTATTTATTGTCCATGTTTCACTTCCATACATGGCTACACTCCATACTAATACTTTCAAAAACGACTTCCTGACACTTAAATCTATACTCGATGTTAACAAATTTCTCTTCTTCAGAAACGCTTTCCTTGCCATTGCCAGTCTACATTTTATATCCTCTCTACTTCGACCATCATCAGTTATTTTGCTCCTCAAATAGCAAAACTCCTTTACTACTTTTTTAAGTGCCTCATTTCCTAATCTAATTCCCTCAGCATCACCCGACTTAATCTGACTACAGTCCATTATCCTCGTTTTGCTTTTGTTGCTGTTCATCTTATATCCTCCTTTCAAGACGCTATCCATTCCATTCAACTGCCCTTCCAAGTCCTTTGCTATCTCTGACAGAATTACAATGTCATCGGCGAACCTCAAAGTTTTTATTTCTTCTCCATGGATTTTAATACCTACTCCAAATTTTTCTTTTCTTTCCTTTACTGCTTGCTCAATATACAGATTAAATAACATCAGGGAGAGGCTACAACCCTGTCTTACTCCCTTCCCAACCACTGCTTCCATTTCATGTCCCTCGACTCTTATAACTGCCATCTGGTTTCTGTACAAATTGTAAATAGCCTTTCGCTCCCTGTATTTTACCCCTGCCACCTTTAGAATTTGAAAGAGAGTATTCCAGTCAACATTGTCAAAAGCTTTCTCTAAGTCCACAAATGCTAGAAATGTAAGTTTGCCTTTCCTTAAAATTTCTTCTAAGATAAGTGGTAAGGTCAGTATTGCCTCACGTATTCCAACATTTCTACGGAATCCAAACTGATCTTCCCCAAGGTTGGCTTCTACCAGTTTTTCCATTCGTCTGTACGGAATTCGCATTAGTATTTTGCAGCCGTGACTTATTAAACTGATAGTTCGGTAATTTTCACATCTGTCAACACCTGCTTTCTTTGGGATTGGAATTATTATATTCTTCTAGAAGTCTGAGGGTATTTCGCCTGTCTCATACATCTTGTTCACCAGATGGTAAGAGTTTTGTCAGGACTGGCTCTCCCAAGGCCGTCAGTAGTTCTAATGGAATGTTGTCTCCTCCCGGGGCCTTGTTTCCACTCAGGTCTTTCAGCGCTCTGTCAAACTCTTCACGCAGTATCGTATCTCCCATTTCATCTTCATCTACATCACCTTCCATTTCCATAATATTGTTCTCAAGTACATCGCCCTTGTATATAGACACTCTACATAATCCTTCCACCTTTCTGCTTTCCCTTCTTTGCTTAGAACTGGGTTTCCATCTGTGCTCTTGATATTCATGCAAGTCATTCTCTTTTCTCCAAAGGTCTTTTTAATTTTCCTGTAGGCAGTAGCTATCTTACCCCTAGTGAGATAAGCCTCTACATCCTTACATTTGTCCTCTAGCCATCCCTGCTTAGCCATTTTGCACTTCCTGTCGATCTCATTTTTGAAACGTTTGTATTCCTTTTTGCCTGCTTCATTTATTGCATTTTTGTATTTTCTCCTTTCATCAATTAAATTCAATATTTCTTCTGTTACCCAAGGATTTTTATTAGTCCTCATCTTTTTAGCTACTTGATCCTCTGCTGCCTTCACTACTTCATCCCTCAGAGCTACCCATTCTTCTTCTACTATATTTCTTTCCCCCATTCCTGTCAAATGTTCCCTTATGCTCTCCCTGAAACTCTGTACAACCTCTGGTTTAGTTAGTTTAACCCAGTCCCATCTCCTTAAATTCCCACCTTTTTGCAGTTTCTTCAGTTTTAATCTACAGTTCATAACCAACAGATTGTGGTCAGAGTCCACATCTGCCCTGGAAATGTCTTACAATTTAATACCTGCTTCATAAATCTCTGTCTTACCATTATATAATCTTATCTGACACCTTCTAGTATCTCCAGGATTCTTCCATGTATACATCCTTCTTTTATGATTCTTGAACCAAGTGTTAGCTATGATTAAGTTATGCTCTGTGCAAAATTCTACCAGACGGCATCCTCTTTCATTTCTTACCCCCAATCCATATTCACCAACTATGTTTCCTTCTCTCACTTTTCCTACTCTCGAATTCCAGTCACCGATGACTATTAAATTTTCATCTCCCTTCATTACCTGAATAATTTCTTTTATCTCATCATACATTTCATCGATTTCTTCATCATCTGCAGAGCTAGTTGGCTTATAAACTTGTACTACTGCAGTAGGCATGGGCTTTATGTCTATCTTGGCCACAATAATGCCTTCACTATGTTGTTTGTAGTAGCTTACACACACTCCTATTTTTTTATTCATTATTAAACCTACTCCTGCATTACCCCTATTTGATTTTGTATTTATAACCCTGTATTCACCTGACCAAAAGTCTTGTTCCTCCTGCCACCAAACTTCACTAATTCCCACTATATCTAACTTTAATTTATCCATTTCCCTCTTTAAATTTTCTAACCTGCCTGCCCGATTTTTAAGGGATCTGACATTCCACGCTCCGATCCATAGAACGCCAGTTTTCTTTCTCCTGATAACGACGTCCTCTTTAGTAGTCCCCGCCCGGAGATCCAAATGGGGGACTATTTTACCTCTGGAATATTTTACCCAAGAGGACGCCATCATCATTTAATCATACAGTAAGGCTGTATGACCTCGGGAATAATTACGGCTGTAGTTTCCCCTTGCTTTCAGCCGTTCGCAGTACCAGCACAGCAAGGCCGTTTTGGTTAGTGTTACAAGGCCAGATCAGTCAATCGTCCAGACTGTTGCCCCTGCAGCTACTGCAAAGGCTGCTGCCCCTCTTCAGGAACCACATGTTTGTCTGGCCTCTCAACAGATAACCCTCCATTGTGGTTGCACCTACGGTACGGCCATCTGTATCGCTGAGGCACGCAAGCCTCCCAACAAATGGCAAGGTCCATGATTCATGGTTCATCATGCATGAGCAACATCTATTAGATAGAGGGGGCCGACAGCAGATCAGTTCCAGTCATTCCACTAGGAAGGAGGTACACAGCTCATGTTCTCTGTAGTTCAACCATGCCTAGATGGTTAATACCGCAGGCGATCGTGTCCACATTGTTACTTTGTACCAGGAAGGGTTCTCAACAATGGAAATGTCCAGGCGTCTCAGAGTGAACCAAAGTGATGGAGGAGATACAGGGAGACAGGAACTGTTGATGAAATGCTTCTCTCAGGCCGCTGAAGGGCTACTACTGCAGTGGATGACTACTACCTATGGCTCGGACAGGGTGTATACACGGACAAGGAAAAAAAATTCCAGATTTTTCCCAGATTTCTCAGTTAAAAATACATTTCCTCCCAGGTGAAAATACACTTTTTCATGTTAAGTGACAGTATAATTTCCCTCGAAACTGTAAAGTTATCAATCTTTTGAATGGCTATTGTTTTATACACCACTGTAGAACTGCTCAGCACTTTAGTAAATGAAACCCAAGGGGGAAAAAACACATTTTGGAAAGATCTTTGATGTGTAGCAACATGTACGCTGTATATTTTCGTATTACGAAAGTATAAATGCAAAATTCCATCAAACGCCCCATGTTACTTTCTGAAGTATTGAAACTGAGATTGCGATGCGCTTTTGTAAGCCAGTCACAGTTCACGTAACATGATCTCGCCAGCCGATATTCGGAGCATATGACAGGTGATGTAGTTGGCCAATAGCAACATCACACGTAATATTGTCTCTAAGATTTCTGGTGAAGTAGAACCAATGGCTCACTCTCCCCCCCCCCCCCCCCCCCCAAAATAATATCACTACCCTACCACAGCAAGAACAACTGTATATTTGCCAGATCAGTTCTCTGTAGTACGAGCTCTATGCTACACGCATTGTGTATATGCTATGAGAATAAAAGCATTCATAGTAAGTGACGAGAGTGCAAGTGATTATATATCGTCGTTATTACCATGCTGCCTCCCCACTATCTACACATCGATAAGCTGCAAGAGAAGCTACGCTTTCACATATAATGTTGATCATTTTTGCGCATGTTACACTTAAGATACATCAGACATATGTGCCAGTAAAATGTTTAATTACGACATAAATGTTTGATCTTCTGGGCTTGAAATTCATCTAAATGGCTCGTCCTCGAAGAGTTGATTTTTATATGAGAGTCAAACGCTTTGTGATTTTAGAAATTCAATGTATGTTCTCACATATAATTCATCTTGCGTAATAGGAAATTTACTTTGAAAGTAAAACCTAGTTTACACGACGACACTAGGTTGCAGGCAACTGTGCTAACGGCCACTGCGCATACGCGCCGTGCTGTTCCCCAACTCGATGGTGAAACTAAACACTTTCGGTGTGTTCAAGCTTTGGCAACACTAGTTGCACAAGTATTGAGATTATGTGTATTCATAGAGTGCGGACAAACTGAAGTGAGGAACAGAGAATAATGTTTGCTTTTTGGATGTCCGTGCTTTGTATAGGTGTCTGTGGGATTTCAGTGATGTTGATTACAAAAATCACATAATGTGCGATCAAAACACAGATGGTTTGACAATATCTGAGATGCAGGGAAAAATTTATTGAATTAGGAAAACATATACAGCTGAGTTAAGAAAAATACAACCAACTACAATTCTGGCTGTGGAAATGCTCTCATCTGCAAGACTAAAATCCCATCGTTCAAGTTGACCGAATTTTTTGAGGAATATTGTTGACAGGAGGGAAGGCTACACAAATCATGACGCTGCATTCTTTATTCAATATTCATCTACTCAAAACGTCACAGCAGTGCTCCCCATTCAGATATGTTTGAATTTTGAAATATTGCCACTGCAGATCTATTTTCAAGACAGTTGTTTGCAAACTATTCTCTTCTTAATGCGCCATGAAAAAGCATCACCACCAACTAAAACTGCATCTTCTAGCAAGCCAATTGTTCTCGACTGTAATGCACACAATGTGATATGTAATTTCAGTTCTGGCGACAGTGCTTAATGCATTATAGTATTTTTTTCTTATCGCATAATTAACTCTATTTGGAAGAAATGTGAACAATTCTGGTACCTGAGCAACCGAGCTGATGTCATTTCTTCATCCAGCCATGAATTGAAACACGTATTTTATTTTTTCTTATGCAGCAATTCCACGCAACAAGCTTTAACTCCATCACAACTCATGCGATGTGTAACTGTCAAAACTTTAATTTCAGGCACGACTCAGGAACCCACAAAACAACGAAACTGAAGTGTATACTTGTGTTGCCATGTCTATAGTCATATATGAAACCATTTGCATGCAACTCATTCCACGCAACGAGTGGCGCAACCCAATGTTGTCGTGTAAACTATGCTTAACGCTTTTCAAACCACCATTTGCAATATTTTCCCGCAACTTGCTAGAAATAGGTTCGTTTCAGCAGTTGCCAGACAGCGCCAGATAACAGACATCACCGCATGTGCGCAGCTACGATAACGCAGGAAGACTGTATGTTCGTATGTGTAAAATATTGAAAGATCTTACATTATATAATAAAAGAAACAAGACATAAGAGGATACTCCAAGAGCATCCGAATTTTATGAACCATACTAAAATGCATAATTTGGCTTATAGCGCACATTAGCATCTCCAGATTCCCACTGAAGTAGGCCTCAACCTGATATTAAGCTTTGGTTTGGTTTTCGGGACGTGGATATTTTTGGAGCACCATACTGTATTATCTCATGTTTGGTTCTTTATTATGGCATAATGCCATATGTGCTAGAAGATGAAAACAGGCACTTGAAATGCAGTGAACAGTTGAAACTAGCCAATAGTGTGGAATTGAACACTTTCAAATAAATTGACTGCCTCAGTGGAAAAGATTAATGAAAGCCAAATTTCTTTAGCAGACCGACAAAAATAACTTCATTGTTCTGCAAGGCAATTAATGCTTGACTGTCAGAATGGTGGAAGTAAAGAAAGATCTGAAACTAATAACATCTTAGACCTCTGTAATTATGTGAAAGTACTTTAATTCTCTTGATAGCTCCTAGACACTGAAATCCATTTTGTTTTAATTTGATATGAGAACAGTAAATGAAGAGGAAACAGCAAAATCACTAAATGTAAACATGGGTGACGGGGAGACTACCCACCTCCCCACTACAACTCAGCAACTCAGACTGCTCTACACATCTGCCTCGGATCTACAATATTTACAACCCCCCCCCCCCCCCCCCCCCAAAGCATCATTTGAGATAGGACACCAAAAATTTAAAAAATTGACTTTCCAAAAAATGTTCATTTTTAGTGCACATCTTTCTGAACAGTCTGATACATAAAACATATATGTTCGAGGAAATGTAAGACATGTTATTTGGTTTCCAGAGTGCCGAAGTGCAGTGCCACGCCTCTTCACACGGCATTCTTCTATTGCACATCACTGTATTTCACTCTGTGGAATTCAAACATGTACATTTTGTAATGGATGCCATCAAACTATATTTATGACAGTGGAAATTAAAACTGTCCTGTGGTGACTCTCCTGCTCCCAGTTGTCCGGATTGACATCCTGCCGCTCTATTTAAAAAAAGACCTCGGAATTAAAACTGGATGGGGTTATTTGTAACCGGAAAAAAAGAGCTTTTCAGAAAATCTGCACTCTTTATTGCCTATGAAATGAAAAAGACCTGTCTAATATTGCAGCAATTGTAACACACACCAAATAAACGAGACTGTTTTGGCACAAATGGTCATTTTTATAGCACAACAGAATACCAATATCAAATGCCTATTAGGCCTGTTAAAATCAAAAAGCTTTATGTTAGGAAAACGTTTCACATTTCATTCATACGCTTCAGCTTCTCAAGCACTAGATCGAAAAGTAGTAGTACCAAATGTTTGTATAAATTTGGAATCTTCATATTCATTTGTAACTTGTGTGCTCTTCTCCGTACTCATTCTAACAAATAATCTTGTCATCACTAATTCTGTAATTATTCATGCCATTGTCAAGACTCACTCTCTGGTTAACTTCACTAACCCTATCATAACCATCGGTTTAGTTATCCCGCGTTTCTTCCCCTGTTAGGCATTATTAGGTGTTCGTGCAATGCTAGCCGGGGACTGTACAACTGGCCCTTACTAGTGTAGTGATCTAGCAAAAACATTTCTATCAAAATTTCATTTTCTTTGGTACACCAAGAAGATAATATGCAATTTTTCTTATCTGTTATTCCTGTTTGTCATATATTTCCACTCTGGCAGTATGAATCTATGGATTTCGCTAGTAATTATAACAAAGCTCATCATTCGAAAACGCAGTCAACCACTTAAACTTCAATCGGCATTCACACGTTTGGCTTTATTCCCCTCAGCTCTTATAGCTCCATCCTCTTTTGTCAACAGGAAAGTTTATATCTAGATGCGACCGGGATTCCTCTGGCAGAGACATCACGTACACTACGCACATATTGAAAAATCAACTTATGATTCACTCAGAAATCAACTTAGAATGTGTTAAAAATAGTTAAAAAATCAAGAGGGATGCGTTTCAAAATTATACGAATAATTGATAGACCAACGTGCACTGGAGACTAGGCACTTTGTGAAACATGGTTTTTCCCCTCAAGAACATGAATTTGCTGCCACTGCCTATACAGCTAACAGCCACACTTCTGTAGCCAGAAGCGGGAAAAGGTACTACTCATGCACGACTCAACTGTGTATGCCCATGAGAATACTCGCAACTGCTGAAACGAATTTAATGTAAACACGAGGCCTACGAGAAATACAGGTCACAGCACGTACGTCACGAGGATAGGCCCGAGTTGGCGTGCTCGCTCGCTCAGCTCAGCAGACAAAATGTATTTCTAAACCTGTTAAATCAAGGTTAGGTGTTTACACACTAATGAGAATTACATCTTGATATGATGCCTCATGCAACCGATAATCATAATGGCACAATTTTAATTTTGTTGTACCACAGTACAACCATAACAAATTATTACTAGGCCTATGGATGATCGTTCGAGGTCTAATAAACAGTAAGACTTCATAATAGCAGATTCCAGTAGAAGATACCATTCTCGTTTACAACTAGTTACGAGTTAATTGTGTTAAAACGCAGTGTCTGCTGAGCTGAGCGAGCAAGGGCAAGGGCAAGAGAACTTAGGTCTACCTTCGTGACGTGCGCGCTGTGGCCTGTCTTTCTTGTGGGCCTCGATGTGAACAGTTGTGACGTCACGCTCACCAAAGGCAATTTATTGTTATGAAGCATTGCATAGTCTTCCTAAAGCCTTTGACACATTTTGCTGTTGGCAGACACTTGTATGAGCACTGTGTTTTGTTGTTGTATGTATTGCATTTCCTTTGCAACTGAAGTTTTATTTTCGTTTTTTTCTCTCGTTCATGTGTTATTGCTGCAGTACTACACTCCTGGAAATGGAAAAAAGAACACATTGACACCGGTGTGTCAGACCCACCATACTTGCTCCGGACACTGCGAGAGGGCTGTACAAGCAATGATCACACGCACGGCACAGCGGACACACCAGGAACCGCGGTGTTGGCCGTCGAATGGCGCTAGCTGCGCAGAATTTGTGCACCGCCGTCGTCAGTGTCAGCCAGTTTGCCGTGGCATACGGAGCTCCATCGCAGTCTTTAACACTGGTAGCATGCCGCGACAGCGTGGACGTGAACCGTATGTGCAGTTGACAGACTTTGAGCGAGGGCGTATAGTGGGCATGCGGGAGGCCGGGTGGACGTACCGCCGAATTGCTCAACACGTGGGGCGTGAGGTCTCCACAGTACATCGATGTTGTCGCCAGTGGTCGGCGGAAGGTGCACGTGCCCGTCGACCTGGGACTGGACCGCAGCGACGCACGGATGCACGCCAAGACCGTAGGATCCTACGCAGTGCCATAGGGGACCGCACCGCCACTTCCCAGCAAATTAGGGACACTGTTGCTCCTGGGGTATCAGCGAGGACCATTCGCAACCGTCTCCATGAAGCTGGGCTACGGTCCCGCACACCGTTAGGCCGTCTTCCGCTCACGCCCCAACATCGTGCAGCCCGCCTCCAGTGGTGTCGCGACAGGCGTGAATGGAGGGACGAATGGAGACGTGTCGTCTTCAGCGATGAGAGTCGCTTCTGCCTTGGTGCCAATGATGGTCGTATGTGTGTTTGGCGCCGTGCAGGTGAGCGCCACAATCAGGACTGCATACGACCGAGGCACACAGGGCCAACACCCGGCATCATGGTGTGGGGAGCGATCTCCTACACTGGCCGTACACCACTGGTGATCGTTGAGGGGACACTGAATAGTGCACGGTACATCCAAACCGTCTTCTACCATTCCTAGACCGGCAAGGGAACTTGCTGTTCCAACAGGACAATGCACGTCCGCATGTATCCCGTGCCACCCAACGTGCTCTAGAAGGTGTAAGTCAACTATCCTGGCCAGCAAGATCTCCAGATCTGTCTCCCATTGAGCATGTTTGGGACTGGATGAAGCGTCGTCTCACGCGGTCTGCACGTCCAGCACGAACGCTGGTCCAACTGAGGCGCCAGGTGGAAATGGCATGGCAAGCCGTTCCACAGGACTACATCCAGCATCTCTACGATCGTCTCCATGGGAGAATAGCAGCCTGCATTGCTGCGAAAGGTGGATATACACTGTACTAGTGCCGACATTGTGCATGCTCTGTTGCCTGTGTCTATGTGCCTGTGGTTCTGTGATCATGTGATGTATCTGACCCCAGGAATGTGTCAATAAAGTTTCCCCTTCCTGGGACAATGAATTCACGGTGTTCTTATTTCAATTTCCAGGAGTGTATTATGCAGTAGCGGGATAAAGTAATATCCTTTGTTAGAGTATTGGTTCTTACCAGCCAAAATTACGAAAATTTAACTGCAAACTAAAACAATGAAAAAATTCCCAGGTTTTTCCCAGTTTTCTACCGGATACAAAAAGTTCCCAGGTTTTTCCCAGATCTCCCCATTGTCCCGGGTTGTGCACACCCTGCCCGGAGGAATCCTGACAGCAACACCACCATGTTGAATAATGCTTTTTGTGCAACCACAGGACATCTTGTTACGACTCAGACTGTGCGCAATAGGCTACATGATGTGCCACTTCACTCCTGACGTCCATGGTGAGGTCCATCATTGCAACCATGCCACCATGCAGTGCAGTACAGATGGGCCCAACAACATGCTGAATGGACTGCACAGGATTGGCATCATGTTCTCTTCACTGATGAGTGTTGCATATGCCTTCAACCAGACAGTCATCAGAGATGTGCTTGGAGGCAACCCTGTCAGGCTGAACGCCTTAGACACCTTATCAAACAAGCCTGGATTGAAAAGGGCTGTTTATGGACGATGTGACCCACCAACCACTCTGAGGGATCTACGTCGATTTGCCATTGAGGAGTGGAACAATCTGGGCCAACAGTGCCTTGATGAACTTGTAGATAGTATGCCATGATGAATACCGGCATACAACAGGATGCGCTACAGGGTATTAGAGGTACCGCAATCTGGACCCCCACTTCTGAAGGTCTTGCTGTATGGTGGTACAACATGTAATGTGTGGTTGTGATGAACAATAAAAAGGGCAGAAATGATGTTTATGTTGATCTCTACTCCAATTTCCTGTACAGATTCCGGAACTCTCAGAACTGAGGTGATGCAAAACTTTTTTGGATATGTGTATGTGTGAAAATGCTTTTACTGGTTGATTTGATCTATGTAATATAATTCAACATTGTTATCAATACAATGCTTATTCAATTCTCATTGTGTTTAATCCATACTTTCATACTAATAGCAGTACTACTAAATGCGAAAGTAACTGTTACATCTTCATGACAATACCAGATGAACCGATTTTGAACTGAATTTTGATATGGAAATAGTTTGAACCCTGAGGAAAATCACAGGCTACTTTAGGAAGTTTTATCTTTTTGAGCATTGTCAACACTTTTAAATATGGTGTACAAGAGTGGGATGCATACAACACTGGATGATGGTCGGCGACTCTTAGTGTTTATAGATCATTCCGTGACAGTGGAAATCCAATGTTGTTGCATGCTCGATTTATGATACTGAATTCCAATATCACTTGTCAAAGCTGGAGACTCTGCGTGGAGATATAGCAATAAAATCCGACGGTAAGCCCGACAACCATACTTAAAAACGTTAGCCTATGATAAGCCTCGCAAACATAAAGACTGATTTTGCACATGGTTCTAAGAGAGCTCAAGCTGCAAAAGTTACTCAAGGCCACTAAACTTCAGAGTAATCTCAGGTTTGCCAGAACTTTGGTGCATAATGGTCAGGTGGTCTTATGAGCTACAGAGACAGAAGAACAGTCACAAGCTCGTCGCATTTTAGACATTAAGCGTCACGCGTTTCTTAAGCTCCTGAGACTCTTGAAGACTCACAATTACAGCATCATTTAAGGCCTGTACAAAAGTGAGATATCATCCCTTAAAAGTGGAACATGGGAGGCTTTTGACGAGGCTGCATTTTTGATCTATTAACTCACTATGTTAATCATAAATTAGTCATGTTCGAGGGATGGATCAAAACACGTAGGTACTATAATGTACTGCAATGGAAGGAAGAAACGGTTGGTCTGTGTTGCTCTGGTGTAAAAATCTCATATCTAGTACTTGGAGAGTCACAGTTACCCCTCAAAACTTTACTTCTGTACGAATGTAATGAATCCATGCATTTATTACATATAATTACACAATATAATGCATGCTTTCAGATTTGACAAAGAGCAAAATAAACACATTCAGTGTGTACCTACACACTGGCACTGCATACATTTCTTTACTTATGTCTGTATACCACTGTATACACAGACATTTATAAACTGCTAGCATCATTCATTCATTCATTCATTCATTCATCATCACAAAACTACTGATATGAGTGCACAGCCACGGATAACAGCTAATAATAGTAATAGTAGTAGTAGTAGTAGTAGTAGTAGTAGTAGTAGTAATAATAATAACATCTGTGGCCAATTTCTTTCTCTATCTTTGTTCAGTCTGAACTACTTCAATGTCCATCACTGCAATGAGTGTTAACCCCTATCTTCCTTCTGACACAGTATTATTTACTAGCACGCATAGTGAAGACAGATTTCAAGAATTTCATCACGATCTATGTCAAATCACACTATTTTTGCTGATCCCCCCCCCCCCCCTCCTCCCAGTAAGGGCCTACATACATTATTTTATTGATGCATGAACCAGGTTCAGACTTATATTAAGTTTAGCTAAGTACTTTCTATTGTACTCTGTTATTTAGTAAGAAGAAAATGGTTTTGTATTTGATGCTAATGACTCTTTGTACAATAGATTCCAGTGAAAAAATTATGAACACATATTTAAATCCCACTCCTCCATCTACCTCCCTTTCACCACCCCATGGAAAACTGCAAAATCCTCTATATGTTTGTCTGCTGTGTTATACCTAACATCTATGTTTAGTTCTCACTAGTTACAGCTTTCAACTCTGTCTGAAGTCAGAGTGGATTGTCTTTTTCTTTCACAGATATTTAAACCAACCAGAACTTCTTACTGTTTACATCGAAAGTGAGCAGTTTATTAGGATTACACACTTTGTGAAGTTATACAAACTTTCAATTTTAATACTACAAGCTTTGAAGAATGAAAGCAGCAATAAGGAAAATATTTTTAATCTGCAATACTCTACTGACTACAGACTTCATTTGATGTTTGACTTGTAAAGTCATACTTACTAATTATTTCATGGAAACATGAATATTTTGCATCACTACTTGGAATTGTATAATTGCCATTTATTATGCGCAGTTTGGCTGAATCTTCAAATGGGTGTCTCATATAACATAAGGTGTACAAAATACATCCTAGTGCCCAGACATCTGATGCCTGTGTAATAGGATGGTTGTTCCAAGTGTCTACCATCTCTGGAGACCTGTACATGGGTGTTGTATAACGGGCCATCTGCAGAAAGGAAATAATTTAATATTAATTCAAATTAAATAAACAATCAAAGACAAGCAGCAAACACACAAAATTTATACCCATAAATATAATAGTTCAACAATTAACTGACTGGGCAGCTCAGCAAGGAAACAAGAGCATCTAATTTTTAATGAAATGACACCTTCAAGTCATCAATGGTGGGCAAATTGCAAGGAATTTCTACAAAATCTATATTCTCTTGCCTTACAAATACAAGGGCAAGATGAAAATTTTTCAGTCTGGCAACAAAATACTGTGTATTTAACTAAAAACTATGCTTTGACATAACTCTTTCTTTTTTAATCAACATTCAAAATTTTCCAGATTCCAAAAAAGTGATTCAGAAAGTTATATCTAATATTCATTCACAGCTACCATAACTTCAGTAAAATGAAATTGTTTTACTTCTTTAAGTGTGGGGAAAGGATTAATTTTCAAAGAACTCATATTTAAATCCATCAAATTTCATACTGTCAAAGCACTTTTGCTGACATTATTTATGGCCCTGATTTTTTCCATTTGCAATCACGGCAATCTCATTTTTTCATCCAGGTGATCCAAAATTTTGGTTGTATTCACCAAAAATTTTGTTACACTTTTGCAAGGTAGTAAATAAGATGCTTCCCTTTCATACCCTAGGAAACACAGACCACAGCCTATGTGGTAGGTGCAACTGAATTCCACCTACTGCTTTGATTGCCATTCAATTTCTGGCAACAAGTAGTGGACTCATGTCTCGTCCAAGTAACAAATCATTGCATAAAATCCGTTAGATTTTGTTTTAAATGGTTAAAAACCATTGGGAAATTTGTTTTTGTATTTGTTTTTAGACATCCTTCAATACATGCATCACTGACATTATAACTAACTCTTCACGTAAAATGTAAAGTCCTCTGTCTTCTGGCATGCTTATGGTGCCAGTTGCTTCACAGATGTTTAATCCAGGATGTGAACTCTCATGCCATTTTCATCAGTTATCACAGATTTGGGATTATTTTTAAGGATAATTTCCACAAGACATACAATCATTTTATTTCAGCCCCTTATTTCCTATGCATTGAAAAAGCAAAAGCATATTATGAATTGTGGTTTATTTGTCTCATAATGTACATAATCTAAATAATTTGATTCAGGTGCAAGAGACTAGTCAAATTGTAGTAAAATGTCACCATTAACAAAGAACAGCTGATGTCAACACACAGCATAATAAATAATAATAATAATAATAACAATAATAATAATACAATTTTGTTATACATACAGACAATAAAATCTAACACTTAATTACCCCTTGCTCAAATGATCATTTCATCCTCTATGCATTCTTCTATTGAATAGTAGCATTTCTCCTACAGAATCTGCTGTAGCCACGTTTTTAACATTTCTAGCTTCATATTAAATATGTTTTTGCCCATTAACTTGTTATAAATTGCCGTCATCGTATACTGTGGAGTCTGTGCATATAATTTCGACTGGTGCGTGGGTAGAATAAAATTATTTTATTTCTTGTGTTATATGTATGGTTAAAATGATTCTCCTCAAATAATTTTTTTCTGCTGTGTAGGAAGATTATAATTTCATAAATGTATATTGAGGAAACAGTTAGGATTCACATGTATCAGATAATTTTCTTTTGCAGTTTCAGTATTTGAGATACACTACTTGAACTTCCCCAGAAAATTATCCCATATCTAGTGACAGATTCCAAATAATTATGATAAGAAATTTTTTGTGTACTCAAGTCAGTGGAATTTGGTATTATTTGCATTGCAAATGCAAAACTACTTAGTTTATTTGATAGGAAGTCAGTATGTGTATTCCAGCTAAGTTCTCGTCCACATTTAGACCCAGGAATTTGACGGTGTCAACTTCTTTCGTAGGTTGATTTTTATGTTGTATTTCAAGTTGCACGCATTTTGAATGTTTTATTTTGAAATGTACCACATGGGTTTTTGCAATGTTCAGTTTCAACCCATTTAAATGGAACTAGTTTTCTAAGGTATCCAGTGTGCTTATGATGGAGCCCAGAATTTTTTCTGCATTGTCATCCTCAATTAAAACAGAAGTATCATCTGCAAATAATTGGCAATAATAAAAAACAAACAATTTTGTGAAGGCACAGTATTCCAATTAATCTGTTTGAAAGAGCCTTACAATATATTTACTTTATAAATCTATTAAATGAAAGCTATTCTGCAGATCAAACTGATACTTTATCTGCATTGTTCCACAACACATATCTACATAACAGAAACAAAAAATATTTTAAATGGAATCAATGCCATTCTCTCACCATAATTTTTTTCCTCAGCTTTTTATACAGTACAGATGTCAACAACCAAGACTTTTGTGCAATATGAGAACATGATAGCAGTAAGAGTCAATTTCCCCCTCCCCCCACACAGCCCTTGACTCCTAAGCAAGAACATAAAACATCAGAGGCCATAAAAACAAAATTCAATTCTTCTGCAAAACCATGTGCTACAAAAAGTCAACCACATGCTTGACAGTGGATTGGACTGGATTGAAAGGGTTGAAGGAATCAAACTATGAGGTCATCAGTCTCTCCATCCTATATGCGTAAGACTGGGAAGAGTCCCCAGAGAGGAAGGACACAGTGGACAGTTCCTGATGAAGCCGTTAGGAGTGAGAATCAATAAAACTAAGAGAAAGAAGCAAGTAAAATTGAAAGTAGGGTAAAAGGGTGAAGGTGGGTGAGTTGATCCACCCAGAAAGCTACTGGAAGCCCTGGGACATGTCATGCAATACGAGACGCACCCTTGGCATTTGACTAGTGTTACCTCAACCTCCAATGGCACAAGAAAACTAACAGTGTGGACAAGTCGATAAAATCTCATGAACGAGAGCAATGACAATGAGACAATAAACCAATGCCAGATGTAAAAAAAATAAGAACAATTAAAAAGATGGTAAGGACAGGGACTAGCTTGGACCACTGAGCAAGAGCAGTCATGGGTGCCCTGGATCAGAGCAGGCAGACGAAACCCCCTCAAATCTCTCAAGTGGCTGATGAGGCCAATGTTGCCTACCTAACAGACAGAATTAGAAACATTTACAGGTAAAACATAAAACCAAATCAGCCGCTTTTGCATTGTCTGGTGGCTAAATTGGGCACTCTGGTATGATGGGGGCCACTGTCAAACAGGTATCACATAAAGAGTGGGGTAGATCCTCATGCTGTATGATATGGTCATGGATCAGCAAAGTGTAAGCAATGGGAAGCCGACAGAAACTGGTAGATCCCTACGATAAGTATGAAGGGAAGACTGCCACAGGGTCTTTGTCCCCTTTATTGTTCACAGTTTGTTCTGAGAAATGAGGGCATACATTTAATGGTACCAGGCCTCCAACAACTGACAGTGTAGGGTTGACTGAAGGTCCAGTATTCCCCTATCCAAAGTCAGCATCCTGGTAGACAACTTGGCCAACCAGTCAGCATGTTTGTTCCATGGGCTCCCAATGTGACATGTGACCTGGGGTCCTGACAAAGACTGCCATCCATCCCGATTGATGGAGGTCAGAAAGGAGAACTTTGACAGTCACAACCAATGCATGTTGAAGGTAGCATTGATCATCGGCCTGAATGCTACTCAGGTAGTCATTATCAATTAAGAATGTCTTGACAGTGCAAGAATGAGGGCTCAATCAATGGCCACGAATTATGCAATATATACACTGCATCCATTCAGCAGGGATGAAGTTCACTGCATCTTGCATGTTTATAGGTAAAACCTGTTTGACCTTTGACTGTAGGGCCGTAAATGTGTACCACTTCCTTGCCGGGAAATGCATCTAGGATGGCCAGGTAATAGGCAGTGAAAAAGCATGGGTTCAACATAGTCTTTCAGACTGAAGGATAGGCAAGACAGATCCGAGGACAGTGTACACACCAAGAGTGTTCACACAGTTGCTCCCTCACACAAGGCAACAGTGGGGAAAGTTGGCATTCAGAGCAGTGACACTATGTGCAAAATGCAATCGGGACTCTGTAATTATATTATACAAAAATTTTCCTTTTGTTATTTGTTATCTGACTGCAAATTTGAAATTAAAAAATTCTTGAAAGTCTTGGAATCAATGGGAATCATCGCCAGTATCAGTGTTGATAACAAGCAAAAATTGTTGAAATTCTTGATTGCAAGGACGGATGAACTGTCCACATACATAATTAGGTTTTGTACGGAACCCTCAATGTGCGAGTCCTCAGAACACATGGTCAATTTTTCTTTTATCAGATGTGCCTAGCAAAAGGAAATGTTTGTTTATGCATTTTGTATTTTTGTGAAAAATACAGGGAACAAACAAGGAACAGTTTCATTGCTAGTAAAATATACATTATTGAAAAATCATCATAAGAACTGTAACAGTTCATAAGAACTGTTATAAAATATGACATGTCAACACAATGAAGTATCGATTAGTGCAATTCGTCTGTAATGTAACATCAAATACTGCCTTCATTTTTCCTAGTCTCTTATGTAACAATTACATCTGCAAAAATTAGCTGTCAATATGAACAGCAAGTTATTCAAAAGTAATGATTTGTGGAATTTTTTGTATGATTTAAGTGATCAAAATTCATGTATGCACACTTAAGACTTCGCACTACATGGCGCTACATTCTCTTGTCAAGGCTGCATCTGATTATTTGCTGATTCACGTGCTAACTAGGAATGGCTGTACTAATTGCTGTTTTAAGTAGCTCTTTGTGTGGCAAAAGTAAGTAACTTTAAAATTCTTTAAATACTTGCAGTGAGTTTTAGCAGCAAAAAAATTGACACAGTATTTCTTTTGGAGTATTCTTACAGTGAAAAAAAATTTCAGGTTAGGTTTCGACATCGTGGACTGGACCCCTTGTCAGTTTATCCAAAGATATTTAGCACGCAGAAGAGTCGTTATACCAATAACATGTGAAACAGCATGAAGAATACTCACAGAAATGAGAGCGTATCACCATTTACTGTTCTCAGAAGGACCAATGCTTTTGGCAAACACTATGTGAACACTTAGGCCATGCAAAAATCCGGCTGTGCATATCAGATGTATGAAATACATGCAAACACAAATTAGAACAACAAAATTACATTATTTTATAGTTGACACTTCATGCGTTGGAGCTGGTTTCCTCCAATCAGTGCACTCAGCGTCATGTCTGAATTGTTTGCCACTACCAAACTGCCACAACAGTCTGTCAGTTCACACCCAACACTAATCACACACTACTGAATCGAGATTGGTTTACATTATATAAGGTTTGCATGGCATTGTGTGAAACCAAATTTTAGAAGGCTGCAGTGTATTCTTATGACTGGATCAACAGAGTATAAATATAACAATCTTCAGCAGGATAATGGCTTAGAGCAATGGTTAGCATACAGAGCTGAAGTGTGGAAGGTTGCAGGTTCAAATCTCATCATAAACAACATTTTTTTTAAAAAAAATTTCTACGTCTAATCAAAGAATTTTGACTCTTATTCTTATTCTATTAATTAGTTTATATATAAATTTTTAATTTCTAATACATTGCTGCGTCTTTTTTATAATCACACTGACTTATTTGTTCTTACTTTTCATCCTATGATTCCTTTTAGGTTTCGAATCTACCTGTGTTGCCAATAATCTGCTTCAAAGTGCCAACTACGACTGCTCCTCAGTTGGTAACACGACAGCTTGTGTAGCCAGTGTGAGGATAGTTTCAGGTAATCAATGATAAAGAGAAATTACAATTTGGTTTTAACGTTGAACCTGAAATTTTTCTCTCTTGAGTTTGCTCATAGAGGTCAGGTTTCATTGCCATGAGTAAAGCAATCATGATTTTAGTTCTGCAGATTGCTCAATGCTGTTGTCTCAGAATTATTGCCCTTCACAAGTTTATCATTAGGTCAGAACACAAATTTGAATTCAGGGCTACAAAATGTTTTGTCTGCCACAGCTCAATCACAGGTCACCTAAAATCAGCTGTCGACAGAGCATTTGCATTTCCATTATACCCCTTGGCAACTGCTTCCAACATTGCTCTGCATTACACATTACAGCATCGGTGAAAAGACCTGCCGTTTTGTGTGTTGCCTATAACTGAGCAGTAGCTGGCAACTTATGTGGCAATGCTGTAGTGGCAAGTGACAGACATAAACTGACAAGCAATTTTAATTGGAATATAGCAACCAATGTGTGTTTGCAATTATTTATTGACTAAGGAAATGCTTGCCTAACCATATGTTTCAGGACTATGTGATATATAGCTGGCCGAAGTGGCCGTGCGGTTAAAGGCGCTGCAGTCTGGAACCGCAAGACCGCTACGGTCGCAGGTTCGAATCCTGCCTCGGGCATGGATGTTTGTGATGTCCTTAGGTTAGTTAGGTTTAACTAGTTCTAAGTTCTAGGGGACTAATGACCTCAGAAGTTGAGTCCCATAGTGCTCAGAGCCATTTGAACCATTTTTGACTATGTGATAAATGACAGTACATAATCACAACAGTAATCAGTGCACAATGGAATAAACTGCTGCAATGTTTTCAAGAAGTTCTTTCTCCATTTGCCCTCAATAATGTTGAACTTTTCATTTCATTCCTAATTCTAAATAGTTTGTTTCCATAAAGGCAGTGAAAATAAGGCTAATATACAATGTGTTGCAATGCAGAAAAAAACAAAAAAAAATTATCATCAGTTATGTTATCCAATGTATTATTCTTTTCGGTTATTTTATTTATTATGGTTTTACGGCGCAAAACTGCTACGGTCATTAGTGCCCGGTCTGTGACTTAGGAAAAGGTAAAAAAACAAAACTGAAAACCAACAGCAATGGGAGCGAAACTCACAAAATTGGGGAAACTAAAAACAGTAGGAAAGCTTAAAAAACCACTATAGAAGGGGGGGTTGTTTGTCCCCAAAAAGAGCTTCATATGACTGACAACATCTCACTGACACTAATAAACTCAAGTACGCGATCGGCTGAGTGCGTGTCATCTGCTAAAATGGAAGATATATCAGGCGACAGCTGTAGACGGGCGCGTAACGGAGTAAAATAGGGGCACTCAAGTAAAAGGTGTCTCCCCGTCCACAGTTGAGAGCAATGGGGACAAAGAGGGGGAGGATCGCCACTTAAAAGATGTCGATGGCTAGAAAGACAGTGCCCTATCCGGAATCTAGTTAAAATTACCTCCTCCCGACGACGAGTTCGGGAGGAAGAGATCAAAGCACAGGGAAGAGCTTTCACGTCCCGCAATTTATTATTGGGAAGTGTCGACCAATGTGCGCGGCATAAAAGAGAACACGACGACATAAAACACTACACAGATCGGCGAAGGGAATGATGCGAATAGCTGGCTGAAGAAGAGAGATTGCAGCCTTGGCCGCTATATTGGCCACCTCTCTTCCACAGATACCAACATGTCCTGGGATCCAGAGGAAAGCCACAGAGATGCCCCCAAGTGGAGCAAGTGGAGGCAGTCCTGAATCCGGTGGACCACAGGGTGGACAGGGTAGAGAGCTTGGAGACTGAGGAGACAGCTGAGCGAATCTGAGCAGATAATATACTGTATCCGCTGATGGTGACGAATGTATTGGACAGCCTGGAGAACAGCGTAAAGCTTCACAGTAAAAACCGAACACTGGTCGGGAAGCCGAAATCGATTGGGGGTGTTGCCAACAATATAGGCACTCCCAACTCCAAACGATGTTTTCGAGCCATCAGTGTAAATAAATGTGGCATCTTTAATTTGTGGGCATAGAGCAGCAAATGCCCAACGATTAACAAGAGAAGGGGTGCCATCCTTAGGAAACTGACAAAGGTCACGGAGCAGGCAGGTCCGGGGCCAGAGCCAAGGCGGTGCTGTACCCCAAATTGTCAAGAAAGTTTCAGGAACGTGGAAGGAAAGAGAACGGAGCAGTTGACAGAAGCGGACTCCTGGTGGTAGTAGGGAGGAAGGGCGACCTGCATACCCTAAATCCAAGGAGGTGTCGAAAAAAAATGTCATGGGCCGGATTAGCAGGCATGGAAGACAGATGGCTAGCATAACAACTCAGAAGGACAGCTCGCTGATTGGACAGAGGAGGTTCAGCAGTCTCAGCATAAAGGCTTTCCAGAGGGCTGGTGTAAAAAGCTCCAGACACTAAACGTAATCCACGGTGGTGGACAGAGACGCTGAAGAACAGACGGCCGAGCAGAGGAGTAAACTATGCTTCAATAGTCCAATTTCGAGCACACTAAGGCATGATAGAGGCGGAGAAGGACCACTCGGTCCGCTCCCCAGGAGGTGCCATTTAGGACACGGAGGGTGTTGAGGGATCGCAGACAGCGAGCCGAAAGATAGGAAACGTGGGAGGACCAGCACAGTTTTTCTGTCAAACATAAGACTCAAGAATTTAGCAACATCTGCGAACGGAAGGTTGACAGGGCCTAGATGTAAGGAAGGGGGAAGAAACTCCGTACGACACCAAAAATTAACACAAACGGTCTTACTGGGAGAAAAGCAGAAGGTGGTTTCGATGCTCCAAGAGTGGAGGCGATCGAGACACCCTTGAAGATGTCGTTCAAGAAGGCTGGTCCGTTGAGAGCTGTATAAGATCGCAAAATCATCCACAAAGAGGGAGCCCAAGACATCAGGAAGGAGACAATCCATAATTGGATTGATGGCAATGGCAAACAGTACCACACTTAGCACGGAGACCTGGGGTACCCCGTTCACCCGCACTTTAAATGTGCGCCCTGCCATAAATTCACGAAGAAAAAGAGGCAGCCGACCTCGAAAGCCCCATGGGAACAGTGTACGGAGGATGCCTGTCCTCCAACAGGTATCATATGCTCTCTCCAGATCAAAAAATACTGCTACTGTTTGGCGTTTCCTGAGAAAATGGTTCAAGATATAAGTGGAGAGAGCAACAAGATGGTCAACTGCAGAACGATGCTTTCGGAAACTGCATTGGGCAGGTGTTAAAAGACTTCGGGACTCCAGCCACCAGGCTAAACGGCAATTCACCATACACTCCAAAACCTTACATACACTACTCGTGAGAGAAATGGGGCGATAGTTAGAGGGGAGATGTTTGTCCTTTCCAGGTTTCGGAACAGTAACGACGATAGCTTCCCGTCAACATCTGGGAAAAGTACTGTCGGTCCAAATTCAATTATAAAGGCGAAGGAGGTAACACAGACTATGGTATGATAAATGCAGCAACATTTGGATGTGGATACCATTCGGTCCTGGGGCGGAAGAGCGAGAAGAAGAGAGTGCGTGTTGGAGTTCCAGCATGTAGAAAACAGTATTATAGCTTTCGCGATTTTGGGAGGAGAAAGCAAGAGGTCGTACTTCCGCTGCATGTCTGTTCAGGAGAAACGCTGGCGGGTAATTTGAAGAGGTCAAAATCTCAGCAAAGTGTTGACCCAATGAGTTAGAAATTGCGACAGGGTCCACTAATTTATCATGCACGACAGTGAGCCCAGAGACCGGGGAGAAACTAGGTGTGCCAGATAACCGTTGAATCCGACTCCAAACTTCCGAGGAGGGAGTGGAGGTGTTAAATGAGCTAGTAAAGAAGTCCCAGCTGCCCTTCTTGCTATTACGGATGATGCGACGGCATTGCGCACGGAACTGCTTATAGCGGATACAGTTTGCCAAAGTAGGATGGTGGCAGAAAACGTGAAGAGCACGTCACCGCTCACGTATTGCGTCTCGGCATGCCTCGTTCCACCAAGGAACTGGGGGGCACTGGGGCAATTCGGAGGTGCGAGGTATTGAACGTTCCGCGGCTGTAAGAATAATTTCTGTAATATGAGTGACCTCATCATCGACGCTAGGAAAGTGACGGACATCTAATGTCGCTAGAGACGAAAAGAGTGTCCAATCGGCGTGGGCAAACTTCCAGCGTCTCGGGCGCATATATGGCAGTTGTGGCTGCAATCTAAGGACACATGGAAAGTGGTCACTGGAGTGTGTATCAGCAAGAGCGAACCATTTGAGGCGCTGAGCTAGCGGAACAGTACCGACCGATAGGTCCAAATGAGAGTAATTTGTCGTGGTGGCAGACAAAACTGTAAGGTCTCCAGTGTTGAGGCAAACAAGATCCGCTTGGTGGAAGACGTCTATCAATAGTGAGCCGCACGGACAAGGACGCAGAGATCCCCAAAGCGGTCGGTGGGCATTGAAGGCCTCAACCAGCAAATAGGGAGGCGGAAGCTGACCAAGAAGATGAAGGAGATCATCTCTTGCCATTGGTGTGGACAATGGAATGTATACAGTACAAAGAGAGAAGGTGCATCCAGAGAGGGAAAGACGGACAGTGACAGCTTGGAAGGAACTGTTTAAGGGGATTGGGTGATAACGGACAGTATGATGGAGAAGAATCATGAGTCCTCCATGTGCTGGAGTGCCTTCAACAGAGGGGAGATCAAATTGGGCTAACTGAAAATGCGGGAAAACAAAGCGATCGTGGGGACGCAGCTTTGTTTCCTGAAGACAGAAGATGACCGGCGAGTAGGATCGTAAGAGGATCGACAATTCATCCTGATTGGCTCGAATGCCGCAGATATTCCATTGGATAATGGGCATAGGGTGGACAGAAAAGGGAAGAATGTGACCAAGGTTGCCCTCAACTCAATGACTGCTCAGACCTTGCGACCGACAGCGTGGAACAGCATTCTGCCGAAGGCAGAAGATCCTCATCCATAGGTTGTCCGGGAGCAGCTCCTGCCACCAGCGATCGGCCGGTTGATCGGGCACCAGCAGTGCGCCTCAGCAACACAGAAGATGGCTGAGGGCGGTTACCGCCAGGCGGTGCTGTAGATGAGACACACTGTGGCGGAGAAGGAGAGGAACTGGGTTTCTTATTAGCCTTCTTGGAAACTGGACGCTGAGATGAAGGAGGAACCGATGGTTGTGAAGTTGGGGTACGTAAAAAATCTTCACGAGTAGGCTCTTTCTTGGAACTCCGGGTGTCTGATTTTGGGGCTCGAGATTTAGCAGAACCTGATGAAGGGTGAGCCATAGAGTGAGCAGGTGAGAGTGGGGACGTTGAAAGGGCGATCTCTGCGCTGGCTGATCTGACGACCGTGGCACTAAAGGTGAGATCATAAGTCTGCATGGCTGCCTCCTTTGTTGGCCGAGGAGAGGCAAGGACAGTGCTGTATTTACCTGTGTGAGGCACAGTGGCCTTTCGACTGGCGAATAACTTTCGAGCAGCAAAGGTCGACACCTTTTCCTTCACTCTGGTTTCCTGAATGAGCAGTTCGTCTTTAAAAATGGGGCAATCTCGAGAGGAAGCAGCGTGGCCACCGATACAGTTGATGCAACGAGGGGATGGAGGTAGACAAGCACCCTCATGGGCATCTTTGCCACACGTAACGCATTTGGCCAGATTGGAACAGAACTGGCTGGTATGATTGAACCGCTGACACCGATAGCAATACATAGGGTTTGGGATGTAAGGGCGAACGGAAATTATCTCATAGCCCACTTTTATGTTCGATGGAAGTTGAACTCTGTCAAATGTCAAGAAGACAGTTCGAGTTGCAACGATGTTCTTGTCAACCCTTTTCATGACTCGATGAACAGCCGTTACGCCCTGGTCAGACAGGTAGTTTTGAATTTCCTCGTCTGACAATCCCTCGAGGGAGCGTATATAAACAACCCCACGTGATGAATTTAAAGTGCGGTGCGCTTCCACCCGGAGACGGAAGATGTGTAGCAGTGAAACACACAGCAATTTTTGTGCCTGGAGGGCACTGTTTCTGACAACAAGGTGCCATTTTGTAAACGGGAACAAGACTTTACAGGACCTGCAATTGCATCGACACCTTTATGAATAATGAAAAGGTTGACTGTGGAGAAGTCTTGACCTTCGTCCGACCGAGAAACAACAAGGAACTGTGGCAATGATGGAAGAACTGTCCGTGGCTGAGACTCATTGAACTTACACTTGTGAGCAAACACAGTAGATTATGAGGAAACCACTGTGGAAGTATCCCCCATGATTACCGGCGTCTCCGATGGCACATTCCTTCCTTGTGGGGGCCCTCTCTGAGGGCACTCCCGCCTTAGGTGATTGTTCACACCTCAGGTCACACCTCCCGAGAAACGGACGGAGGGACCAATCGGCACTTTCAGAAGGTATCAGCTCGGGTAATCACCCCTCCCTGGGCCTGGCCATTACCAGGGGGTACGTACATGTCCTACCTGTCTACCCAGGGCGGGGAATTACGCTTTACCCCGTCACCGGCTACGCATGGGAATGGGTGGGTCGTCCTTCAGACACGCACAGGGAGGAACAAAGAAAAGGAAAGGAAAGAAGAGAGGTCTAAAACGCCGCAGCAGAGAAAAGGGTAAAGAGAAGAGGTAAGGAAAGAAGAAGGACAAAGGAAGGACAAAGACTTGCCAGCAGAGAAAGCATAGAAGAGAGACCGATTTACAGTTTCGAGTGTCCGTCTCCAGACATAGGCACTAAACATACTCCCAGAGGGGGGGAATGGGAAGGGAAGGGAAGGGAAGGGAATGGAAGGGAAGGGAAGGGAAGGGAAGGGAAGAGAAGAGGTGGCGGTGAGGGGGGGGGGGGGGGGGGGGAAGATATGGGGGATGGGGAAGGATGCGGAAAAGGAAGGTACGCAGCCCAGAAAGGAAGGAGGGCCACACTAGCTCGGGGTCCCATGCTTGCTACGCACGTATCCACAAAAGAGTTGTGGACCCCCTGGGGGGTTTTTGGTTATTGTATACATATACAATCAGCAAGTGAGTGTCAATATTTGCTGCAAAGATTGACAGTCACTTGCTAACCTCGACACACAATGTTGCTACCACTCCACCATACATCTACATCTACATTTATACTCCACAAGCCACCCAACGATGTGTGGCGGAGGGCACTTAACGTGCCACTGTCACTACCTCCCTTTCCTGTTCCAGTCGCGTATGGTTTGCGGGAAGAACGACTGCCGGAAAGCCTCCGTGCGCGCTCGAATCTCTCTAATTTTACATTCGTGATCTCCTCGGGAGGTATAAGTAGGGGGAAGCAATATATTCGATACCTCATCCAGAAACGCACCCTCTCGAAACCTGGACAGCAAGCTACACCGCGATGCAGAGCGCCTCTCTTGCAGTGTCCACCACTTGAGTTTGGTAAACACCTCCGTAACGCTATCACGCTTACCAAATAACCCTGTGACGAAAAGCGCCACTCTTCTTTTGATCTTCTCTATCTCCTCTGTCAACCCGACCTGGTGTGGATCCCACACTGATGAGCAATACACAAGTATAGGTCGAACAAGTTTTGATGGACTACATTTTCTAAGGACTCTCCCAATGAATCTCAACCTGGCACCCGCCTCACCAACAATTAATTTTATATGATCAACCTGGCTGGGAATCAAACCTGGGAACTTGTAATCCACAGGCAACAATGTTAGCCATGACACCATGAGCTGCGAACTGTAATGGTGGAGAAACTGCTCTTTAATTGGGAATGCACATTAAAGATCTTAGGGAAGAATCCTTAGAAAGGCCAAGTTTATTACGGTAACTAACAATTGTGTTGTTATGTTGTGGTCTTCAGTCCAGAGACTGGTTTGCTGCAGCCCTCCACGCTACTCTATCCTGCGCAAGCTTCTTCATCTCCAAGTAACTACTGAAACCTACATCCTTCTGAATCTGCTTAGTGTATTCATCTCTTGGTCTCCCTCTATGATTTTTACCCTCCACACTGCCATCCAATACTAAATTAGTGATCCCTTGATGCCTCAGAACATGTCCTACCAACCGGTCCCTTCTTCTAGTCAAGTTGTGCCACAAACTCCTCTTCTCCCCAATTCTATTCAGTACCTTCTCATTAGTTACATGATCTACCCATATAATCTTCAGCATTCTTCTGTAGCACCACATTTCGAAAGCTTTTATTCTCTTCTTGTCTAAACTAGTTACCATCCATGTTTCACTTCCATACATGGCTACACTCCACACAAATAATTTCAGAAATGTCTTTCTGACACTTAAATCTGTACTCGATGTTATCAAATTTCTCTTATTCAGAAATGCTTTTCTTGCCATTGCCAATCTACATTTTATATCGTTTCTACTGGCAATTATGAAATAAAACATGATTTATTTAAGTGTTCCCATCTTGTTGTAATGACAGCATTGCTAGCAGTAAGAGACTTAACAGCTACAGCTCTATTGGCGAACAGAATAATTATCCCAAGAAAGAAGCTTAGGTGAATGGGAAACTTTGATTGTCAGCTCTTAATTAGAACAGAGAATCTTTCTGTCTTGTCTGTAAAGAATGGACTGTTCGTATTTTATGACATAAATAGTTTTAATCTTTAATGAACACTCCCTTCAGTTTTTAAATCTGTATATCTCCCACATTATTGCTTAACATGTGACCTAACACACTACATGTTGATTTATTACAAATATTTCTACATTAACAGTATTTTCTTATATACTTTTTCTTCAGTTAAGTGATAGTTTTATGGGAGAGAGCACTTCTGCAAGCACCTAAAATATTTGGGAATTTAATTACTTCAATGGACCTAGTAGGTCATAATACAATTGTGTGTTTCAAATGAAAAGGATTTATTATTTATCTTTAAAAATATGTAATATTACAGAACCTCAAGTGACTTCCAACTTTAGAGGAACTTTAATAAAGGGAGAAAGATACACTCTTACAGCACAGTAAATGCTGACTGTTTGAGCCATGCATCATAATATTCTACTACCACCACCACCACCACCACCACCACCACTGTTATTCTGAAAAGCATTCTTTGCTCTGTGTTTGCACAGTAACAAATTTTCAAAATAAAATTTACAGCTGCACTTTTTCAGTTAATATCTAAAGTTGACCTTTCAAACACTATGATGTCCCTTGTGCAGTTTTATTAGCACACTTGATAGGTTAGCTGATTTTACAGCACTCTTACCTCTTCCTCTAAAAGTGATCTCTGGTTAGCTGACCAGGAAGGATCTGGATGATATGATACAGTAGTTGCACTGCCAAAGTCACACAGTTTGATCATGCCATCCTCGCCAATCAGCAGGTTTTCTATCTATTTTGAGAAATATTACAAATCTTTAAGTTATCAACATCTTGAATAGACAATATTTTAAAATAAATATACCATAATTCCTTATAGATATGTAACTACTTAGTTTCCCAGGTTTCTACTTGTACTTTGTGTCTTTAGCAGATTACACTGTTTCCAGAAATTATCTAGTTATTTCAGTTAAAAATTATTTTCTCCCCATTTGCTGTTGTGTGTCAATTCTTACATGGTAGAACAGTAAAGCATAAAGTGCTTCATTTTAACCTTGTGTGCGCAGATGAATCTGTGCGGTCAAACATGTAATCGGATCAAACTACAGTATACTTTCTGAACTAGAACCCATTACCTTTATTTTAGTTTTATACTTTAATTGAATTCAGATGTACCTGTTTGTGTGAATTGTTGCTTTCTTTTAAATCTTTTAATTTACAATACAATGTGGCCTGTTATTCCCCATGTTACCCCATTACTAACTTAATTTCAGAGGGAGAATCCAGTGCACTAGTCCAACGCTCAGTGTAATTTTTTTAATTTCACTCTCAGATGCATCACACAGTTTTGGATTACTTGACTAAATATTCAAGAAGTAAGTACAATGGTCTAATTGCTACTGGATATCCAGCTAGGTTTTTCCTTTGATCTTTTGAATGCTATTTTGATATTGTTTCAGTTATCATATTGAGCTGCTATGAGTAACAATATTCACTGTGCTCACAGTACTGACTCATCAGGCCTCAAATACTGCCTCTTTTCAGATTCAAATATACACTTACAGTGAACAACAGTTCATGTTAGTAGAATTAACATGACATATGAAACAGTGTTAATCCATTTAAGGCACCATCAAAGAGTTTTAACAAGCTGAGAAATACTGCAGAGAAAATACTATTCAACAAAAATGTTGTTGGATACAATGGGAATCATATAGCCAACCTGTTTCACATCAAAGTTTATTCAAACCTTTACCTAGATTTTGACAAATATAAACCCATCTTCATCACAAGCAGTAATGCCATGTAAAAACAGAATATATTGCAACCAGTACGTTGAAGTCATACTTGCAGCAAAATGAAATGTCTAAATTAAACTTAAATGTTACATATTGAGTGAAAAGAGAAACAAAGTCATAATGCTTAGTTAACAGTAAAATGATTCCTTTAAATGCTATGGCATAGACATAAGATATACTCAACAGTAAAAATGATCAAGTAAAATCTAAAGGAGATGTTCATCGAACATATAAACAAACAACTAACAACTAACAAGACAGAAGGGACAAGCCAATAGGAAATTTATGCAGAGATGTTGCTCACATAAGAAGTGGTGACAACCACAAAGGACACCTGACTTGTTAATAAAATTACATTAAAATAACATTACAGAAACAGTAACATAATAAAAATTAGTAAAATGTCAATAAACCTATGCAAATGAAGTTTTTTGTAATTCTTGTTATGTTACTGTTTCTGTAATGTTATCGCAATGTAATTTTATTGACATGTCACGTCTTTTCTGGCTGGCACCATTCTTATGTCAGTCCCATCTGGGCATAAGTTTCCTGCTGGCTTGTCCCTTCCATCCTGTTAGTTGTCTGTCTGATGGACATCTCCTTTATATTTTACATGGATAATTTTTATTGCTGACTATGCCTTATGGATACCATAGCATTTATACGGATCATTTTACTGTTGACTAAGTGTTTCTCTTGTCACTCAATATGTAAAACTTAAGTTTATTTTAGATGTTTCATTTTTTTGCACATATGGCTTCCATGTACTGATTGTAATATATCCTATTTCTAGGTGTTGTTACTTCTTCTGATGAAGACAGGTTTATAACTGTTGAAACCTAGTTGAAAGTTTGAATAAACTTTTGATGTGCAGCTTGTTGGCTGTATGATTCCCATTGCATCCATAATTCTATAGCTGCTGACTGCTGCACAAGTGCACAATTATTTTCTTCATTTATTAATTTTTAAAAGCTTTATGGAAGCACTCTCTTTGGCACACCTTATTAATTATTCATGAGTTCCCTTGTACACAATGGCTGTAATTACAGCATTCTGAATCTTCCAGTGTTCTTTATAATTATGTAAGAAAGAATTTAATATTCAAGCAATACCAAATAAAGCGCAGTATTTTAATGAAAGAGTGATTAATTGTCCTATCTTCAGTTATAAACATTCCCACGAAAGGGGAAAAAAAACCAATAAAACATTGTTTAATGAAAGGGAAATATGGAAATTATTCTGATCAGCTGTTGATCACTTTCATTAAAATATAGGCTATTCCATTTATCTGATGACTGCATGCCTGGGGTATTGCAGGCTGGCCATGGAAGCCACACCTGTCGGTCGAATGGGTCCTTCGGGGCTGTATTATTGCCCCTCTTTTTTTACAAGTTTTAGCCTGAAGGCCATACAGACACATGCGCCTTTTCGGCCAGTGTCATTTGAGCATGAAACAGGCATCACGAGCGTAACAGTGAAGTTTGAGAATGCAACAATGGCAAGAGCTAATTATTCAAATCCACAAGTTTATTACAGAGTCCACTTGTACTGTTAGGAGATTGTTTGAACAGAAGTTTCCAGGAGATCGAGTTCCAAGTCAAGATGCAGTTCACAAATTAGTCAATAAATTTCATGGAATGGGAAGTGTTCAGGACACGAAGCATAAACAATGATGTACAGTGTTCACAGAAGCTTGTCTCTATGACATTGCATACCACCTGGAAAATTCCCCTATAAAATCTCTTAGAAGTCTTTTGCAGAAAACACACAAATATTGAGCACCCCTGTACAAAGTGGTGATAAGGCCCTATAAAGTAACAGCAGCACAAGAAGTTCAACCTGGCAATCCTGTGCACATGGTTAAGTTTTTCAAATGGGTTTTAAAACAAGTGCAAGATGGTGAAATGGATCCTTACCTCATTCTGTTTTCAGACGAGACTTGGTTCCATTTACACGGGTATGTTAATTCCCAAAACACCTGAACTCAGACCTGTTGTGCTTCATGAGGAACCCCTTCATGATTGTAAAAAGAGTGAGTGATGACAGAATAATAGGCCCAATTTTTTTAATGACTTAGTTACAAGTGAAAGATATGTGTAAAACATTTTGTGACCTATTTTAATGAACTGAGTGGAAGAGAACGAAGCTTCGCATTTTGCCAAAACTATCAGGAAGGGCTCATATGGCTAATGTTTCTTTGCATGCAATTCACAATGTGTTCAATGAAAGAGTGATTAAAAGAAGTCCCGATTTAGCTCCATGAGATTTTTATTTGTGGGGTGCATTGAAGGACAAAGTGTACAAACAAATCCTCACACAATAGAGGAACTTAGGGATAATATCTCCAAATCAATTAATTCAATATCTCAGAGAGAATTACATTGTGTGATTAATAATTTCTTGAACAGATGTCAGAAATGTGTGGAAAATTATGGCATGCAGTTCCAGCATCTCCTTGTGTGCCATGGGCAACTACAAAATTTCTTTTCTTATATTTTAAATGTAGTCCTGTCGTACCGCAGCAGTAGGTGGGCGACACAGCATCTGATCACAGGCAATGGAGAGCTCACTGCTCGGCATCTACTGCGCTGCACAAGCGTCATCAGATAAATGGAACACTCAGTATTATAGACCTCACTATAACTCTTCCTTTTTTGCTAACAAAACAGTTTATTGCTGTATTACTGCATGTACAGGTGAGGCAGGAGGGATGAAAGAACTGAAATTTACTTTTTTAAACTATGCTCATCACTTGCCTTGAGATCTCTGTGAATAATAGGGGGCTGCTGACTGTGCATGTGCTGTACAGCCTTGCACGTCTGCCAGAACACACGACAGACTATGTCTGGTGGTAGCGGTGTTGTACGCTGAGTCAGCACGTCGACTAGTGTTCCACCTGCAAGCCATATCACATCAAGCAGCAGCAGAAACACTCCAGAAGCAACTAAGTCCATTACAAATCTTTGACAATTTATGTAACAATCCTCTACTACACGTTTTAAAAATTATTACCATGTAATACCATGTTTACACATGTGAAAATTACTGAACTATCAGTTTAATAAGACACAGCTGCAAAATACTAACGCGTATTCTTTACAGACGAATGGAAAAACTGGTAGAAGCCGACCTCGGGGAAGATCTGTTTGGATTCCGTAGAAATGTTGGAACACGTGAGGCAATACTGACCCTACAACTTATATTAGAAAATAGATTTAAAAAAAGGCAAACCTACGTTCTTAGCATTTGTAGACTTGGAGAAAGCTTTTGACAATGTTTACTGGTACACACTCTTTCAAATTCTGAAGGTGGCAGGGGTAAAATACAGGGAGCGAAAGGCTATTTACAATTTGTACAGAAACCAGATGCCAGTTATAAGAGTCGAGGGGCATGAAAGGGAAGCAGCAGTTGGGAATGGAGAGAGTAGAGAGAGAGGGGGGAGGAGAGAGAGGGGGGGGAGGAGAGAGAGAGGGGGGAGGAGAGAGAGGGGGGGAGGAGAGAGAGAGGGGGGAGGAGAGAGGGGGGAGGAGAGTGAGAGGGGGAGGAGAGTGAGAGGGGGGGAGGAGAGGGGGAGAGAGGGGCCGGAGGGTCGAGGAGAGGGGGAGAGAGGGGCAGAGGGTCGAGGAGAGGGGGAGAGAGGGGCAGAGGGTCGAGGAGAGGGGGAGAGAGGGGCAGAGGGTCGAGGAGAGGGGGAGAGAGGGGCAGAGGGTCGAGGAGAGGGGGAGAGAGGGGCAGAGGGTCGAGGAGAGGGGGAGAGAGGGGCAGAGGGTCGAGGAGAGGGGGAGAGAGGGGCAGAGGGTCGAGGAGAGGGGGAGAGAGGGGCAGAGGGTCGAGGAGAGGGGGAGAGAGGGGCAGAGGGTCGAGGAGAGGGGGAGAGAGGGGCAGAGGGTCGAGGAGAGGGGGAGAGAGGGGCAGAGGGTCGAGGAGAGGGGGAGAGAGGGGCAGAGGGTCGAGGAGAGGGGGAGAGAGGGGCAGAGGGTCGAGGAGAGGGGGAGAGAGGGGCAGAGTGTCGAGGAGAGGGGGAGAGAGGGGCAGAGTGTCGAGGAGAGGGGGAGAGAGGGGCAGAGGGTCGAGGAGAGGGGCAGAGAGGGAGAGGGGGAGAGGGGGGTCGGGGAGAGGGGGGTCGGGGAGAGGGGGGTCGGGGCGACGGAGGGGGGAGACGGAGGGGGGAGAGGGGGAAGGGGGGAAGAGGGAAGGGGGGGAAGAGGGAAGGGGGGAAGAGGGAAGGGGGGGAAGAGGGAAGGGGGGGAAGAGGGAAGGGGGGGAAGAGGGAAGGGGGGGAAGAGGGAAGGGGGGGAAGAGGGAAGGGGGGGAAGAGGGAAGGGGGGGAAGAGGGAAGGGGGGGAAGAGGGAAGGGGGGGAAGAGGGAAGGGGGGGAAGAGGGAAGGGGGGGAAGAGGGAAGGGGGGGAAGAGGGAAGGGGGGGAAGAGGGAAGGGGGGGAAGAGGGAAGGGGGGAAGAGGGAAGGGGGGAAGAGGGAAGGGGGGAAGAGGGAAGGGGGGGAAGAGGGAAGGGGGGGAAGAGGGAAGGGGGGAAGAGGGAAGGGGGGAAGAGGGAAGCGGGGGAAGAGGGAAGCGGGGGAAGAGGGAAGGGGGGGAAGAGGGAAGGGGGGGAAGAGGGAAGGGGGGAAGAGGGAAGGGGGGGAAGAGGGAAGGGGGGGAAGAGGGAAGGGGGGAAGAGGGAAGGGGGGAAGAGGGAAGAGGGAAGGGGGGAAGAGGGAAGGGGGGAAGAGGGAAGGGGGGAAGAGGGAAGGGGGGGAAGAGGGAAGGGGGGGAAGAGGGAAGGGGGGGAAGAGGGAAGGGGGGGAAGAGGGAAGGGGGGGAAGAGGGAAGGGGGGAAGAGGGAAGGGGGGGAAGAGGGAAGGGGGGAAGAGGGAAGGGGGGAAGAGGTAGGGGGGGAAGAGTGAAGGGGGGGAAGAGGGAAGGGGGGGAAGAGGGAAGGGGGGGAGGAGGGAAGGGGGGAAGGAGGGAAGGGGGGAAGGAGGGAAGGGGGGAAGGAGGGAAGGGGGGAAGGAGGGAAGGGGGGAAGGAGGGAAGGGGGGAAGGAGGGAAGGGGGGAAGGAGGGAAGGGGGGAAGGAGGGAAGGGGGGAAGGAGGGAAGGGGGGAAGGAGGGAAGGGGGGAAGGAGGGAAGGGGGGAGGAGGGAAGGGGGGAAGGAGGGAAGGGGGGAAGGAGGGAAGGGGGGAAGGAGGGAAGGGGGGAAGGAGGGAAGGGGGGAAGGAGGGAAGGGGGGAAGGAGGGAAGGGGGGAAGGAGGGAAGGGGGGAGGAGGGAAGGGGGGAGGAGGGAAGGGGGGAAGAGGGAAGGAGGGGAAGAGGGAAGGAGGGGAAGATGGAAGGGGGGAAGGGGGGAAGAGAGAAGGGGGGAAGAGGGAAGGGGGGAAGAGGGAAGGGGGGAAGAGGGAAGGGGGGGAAGAGGGAAGGGGGGGAAGAGGGAAGGGGGGGAAGAGGGAAGGGGAGGGAGAGGGAAGGGGGGAGAGGGAAGGGGGGAGAGGGAGGGGGAGAGGGAGGGGGAGAGGGAGGGGGAGAGGGAGGGGGGAGGGAGGGGGAGAGGGAGGGGGAGAGGGAGGGGGGAGAGGGAGGGGGGAGAGGGAGGGGGAGAGGGAGGGGGAGAGGGAGGGGGGAGAGGGAGGGGGGAGAGGGAGGGGGGAGAGGGAGGGGGGAGAGAGAGGGGTGGTGCATGTGCTCGTGGGAATGTGTGTGAATGCTTCTCTTTTCTGATGAAGGCTTTTGCTGAAGCTTAATGTGTAACCGTCTTTTCATGGTGCACATCTGCAAATCAAAGTTCATCTTCACGTTCAGTACCAATCCATCCCTTCCTTTTATAAATGTTGATATCCCAACTTGGACTTTCCACTGTTTGATTTTTTTTTCTTATCAGACGTTTTAAATGGTTTTTTATATGAGAGTTTGATTCTTTAAGGAATCAGAGTGGGGGAGGGGTTTTCTGGTATTCACCTAATTGAGATATAATGTCACTATGACATTAAGGTATTTATATAATGTTCTGTCACGTAAGTGTATTAGGTAGTTCTCGAACCAGATGTATATAATAATAAAATGTATCTAAAAAATATGTATCATTTCTATTAAATTACAATACGTTTAAGTTTCTAATGCCAAAGATTGTGTGGCTAACATCCACACTGGTAACAACAATGGCAGACTACTAAGACACAGTACTTATGATTACAAGGAGCTGCACTCAAATCCAAGTATACCATCCAACTTTTGCTTTCCTGTAGTTTCTTCTTTAATAATTCAATATGATCATTACTGGCATTTTTGCTTTCATAACTTCAAATTATATCCTTGTCCACCCCTTTTTTAAACTCTGCTTCGATCCTGCTTTATGCCTTACCGGTCTCCTTGCCACCAATTTATAGTGCTAACTATTAAAACTGTTAAATCACAGACAATAGCAAATAATGGAAGTTTGCTTATGAAGAGTCAACAATATAGTAGGAAGAACATGTGATTTCCTCCATATTGAGTTAGGTCAGGACAATGTGGGCAATGTTTGGTCTTGCACTATCTTGTCGAAAGGTAACATCACAGAGACCTGACAGATGGGGGTGCAGCTACCAGCCTTCATGCCTGAGAAATGTAACACCTGCTGACAAAATTACTGGCTATGCAAACCAAATATGATCATGTTGTGTCCCAATGGCATCCCATATCATCACACCACATGCTGAGCTCACATGGCAATGAAAAATGCAATTTGGCAACATTCATTCTCCTCCAAGTCTCCACACATGGTTAAATCTGTGGTGATGCAGTATCCAAAACTGGAACTCTTCTGGAAAGATGATATGGTACCATTCCTGTGTCCAGTGTTGTCATTGGATGGCCACCGTCAGGGTCTTGCAACAGACTAGCCCATTTCTTGTCTCAAGGTAAAAAGACACAGCTTTATGATCTTGCATGGTCAAGCAAACATATCTGTCGTCTAGGTAATAGTCATGTGAGGCTGTTTAAATCCTGCACTGAGTATTGCCCTCTTGAATACACCAATTCCATATCTGCATGACACACATGAAATTCTGTCCAACAATATCATAGAACAATAAACTGGTATCTTGATTGGCTAAGATCCTAATGGTGTCTAATTCCACCAAATTTCTCCTTTTTGACAAGGCATAATGCCATATTCTTACAAAAATGAACATTCAAATGTAATTTCTGAATGAGAATCCTGTTATGTATTATTTCTTTAAATACAGAATACAGATAGCATTATTCCTAGCTATTTACTGCAGTTATACCAGGAAGTTTCATACCAGCGCACACTCTGCTGCAGAGTGAAAATCTCATTCTGGAACTGCTTAATTAATTAATTATCCACTACAGTGTATTATATTAATGATATTATAAGAAAAATTGTAAACCAGATTTTTGTGTTTTGATGAGTGTTTCTGCACATAAATATAATTGTAGATTATGAGACAGTAAACTTATATTTCATTCCAATAAGACTGAAATCATTACAAGCTTTCAAACGATATCCACCTATTCGTCAGTGGTTACCTTTAATCCTTCCTTTCTTTGTATTCCACACAGAACTTCCAAGTACCATTTTAAGTTGCATGGACCTCTTAGACATTTATATTTGAGACACTGCTCCAACATGGGGGATTTTCTGTACTTAGTTCTGTAATTATACACTTTTCCCATTCCTTTTTCACACATTTTTCTGAATATCTTGTTCATGTTTCACTCAAAGATCTGTGACAATCTTCAAAGCACTTGTCTAAACCACTAACAAGATGTCTGTCATCCTAGTTGCACCATCATGCACTACATCTATTATTTAAGACAGAAAAAAGTGTCAACAGCTCACAAGTACTAAGTGTAACGAATGATTTAAAAAATTGCACTCTAGATTTGTCTGCAGCCCCAAAGCTTTTAAATGCAGTAAGTAAAGGTATTCTGAGCCTTCAGGGCATACAATACATGGGGTGTCCATAATTAAAGTTCCAGTTTCAAAACTGTGAAAAACAGAACCACCACTTAGAAAGACGTCAGATTTCAACAGCGTATTATTGCTGCAGGGGAGAATGTCATGGAACAAAAAAAAAAAAAAAATTAATGAAAACTTTACCAATAGATGACACTGTACGTATCTCAACATAAATGGGATCAGCTACAAATGACAGATGAATCGTAACGCATATTACAGCATCCGTACTATTAATGTCCCTCCCCCCATGAACCATGGACCTTGCCGTTGGTGGGGAGGCTTGGAAGCCTCAGCGATACAGATGTCCGTACCGTAGGTGCAACTACACCGGAGGGGTATCTGTTGAGAGGCCAGACACATGTTTGGTTACTGAAGAGGGGCAGCAGCCTTTTCAGTAGTTGCAGGGGCAACAGTCTGGATGATTGACTGATCTGGCCTTGTAACACTAACCAAAATGGCCTTGCTGTGCTGGTACTGCGAACGGCTGAAAGCAAGGGGAAACTACAGCCGTCATTTTTCCAGAGGGCATGCAGCTTTACTGTATGGAGAAATGATGATGGCGTCCTCTTGGGTAAAATATTCCGGAGGTAAAATAGTCCCCCATTCGGATTTCCAGGCGGGGACTACTCAGGAGGACGTTATTATCAGGAGAAAGAAAACTGGCGTTCTACAGATCGGAGTGTGCAATGCCAGATCCCGTAATCGGGCAGGTAGGCTAGAAAATTTAAAAAGGTAAATGGATAGGTTGAAGTTAGATATAGTGGGAATTAGTGAGGTTCGGTGGCAGGAGGGACAAGACTTCTGGTTAGGTGAATACAGAGTTATAAATACAAAATCAAATAGGGGTAATGCAGGAGTAGGTTTAATAATGAATAAAAAAATAGGAATGCTACTACAAACAGCATAGTGAACGCATTACTGTGGCCAAGATAGATACGAAGACCACGCCTACCACAGTAGTACAAGTTTATATGCCATCTAGCTCCGCAGATGACGAAGAGATTGATGAAAAGTATGATGAGATAAAAGAAATTATTCAGATAGTGAAGGGAGACGAAAATTTAATAGTCATGGGGGACTGGAGCTCGACAGTAGGAAAAGGAAGAGAAGGAAATGTGGTAGGTGAATATGGAATGGGAGTAAGGTATGAAAGAATTTTTGACAATGCTGACTGGAATACTCTCTTTCAAATTTTAAAGGTGGCGAGGGTAAAATACAGGGAGTGAAAGGCTATTTACAATTTGTACAGAAACCAGATAGCAGTTATAAGAGTTGAAGGGCATGAAAGGGAAGCAGTGGATCAGAAAGGAGTGAGGCAAGGCTGTAGCCTATCCCTGATGTTACTCAATCTCTATGCTGAGCAAGCACTAAAGGAGTAAGAATTAAAGTACAAGGAGAAGAAATAAAAACTTTGATGTTTCCTGATGACAGTGTAATTCTGTCAGGCAGAGTAAAGGACTTGGAAAAGCAGTTAAATGGAATATCTAGAAATGAGGATAAAAATGAGGATTAAAAAAAGCAAAATGCGAATAATGGCATGTAGTTAAATTAAATCAAGTGCTGCTGAGGGGATTAGATTAGGAAATGAGATACTTAATGTAATAGATGAGTTTTGGTATTTGGGCAAAAAAATAACTGATAATTTTCAAAGTACAGGGCTATTACAAATGATTGAAGCGATTTCATAAATTCACTGTAGCTCCATTCATTGACAATTGGTCACGACACACTACAGATACGTAGAAAAACTCAAAGTTTTGTTCGGCTGAAGCCGCACTTCAGGTTTCTGTCGTCAGAGCGCTTGAGAGCGCAGTGAGACAAAATGGCGACAGGAGCCGAGAAAGCTTATGTTGTGCTTGAAATGCACTCACATCAGCCAGTCATAACAGTGCAACGACACTTCAGAACGAAGTTCAACAAAGATCCACCAACTGCTAACTCCATTTGGCGATGGTATGCGCAGTTTAAAGCTTCTGGATGCCTCTTTAAGGGGAAATCAACGGGTCGGCCTGCAGTGAGCGAAGAAACGGTTGAACGCATGCGGGCAAGTTTCACGCGAAGCCCGCGGAAAATTGGTTCATGCCACAACTGGAGACCGACAGCGCCGACTTCATCTTTCAACAGGATGGTGCTCCACCACACTTCCATCATGATGTTCGGCATTTCTTAAACAGGAGATTGGAAAACCGATGGATCGGTCGTGGTGGAGATCATGATCAGCAATTCATGTCATGGCCTTCAGATCTCCCGACTTAACCCCATGCGATTTCTTTCTGTGGGGTTATGTGAAAGATTCAGTGTTTAAACCTCCTCTACCAAGAAACGTGCCAGAACTGCAAGCTCGCATCAACGATGCTTTCGAACTCATTGATGGGGACATGCTGCGCCGAGTGTGGGAGGAACTTGATTATCGGCTTGATGTCTGCCGAATCACTAAAGGGGCACATATCGAACATTTGTGAATGCCTAAAAAAACTTTTTGAGTTTTTGTATGTGTGTGCAAAGCATTTTGAAAATATCTCAAATAATAAAGTTATTGTAGAGCTGTGAAATCGCTTCAATCATTTGTAATAACCCTGTAGAGAGAAAATAAAATGTAGACAGGTAATGGCAAGAAAAGCGTTCCTGAAGAAGAGAAATTTAACGTCAAGCATAGATTTAAGTGTCAGGAAGTCTTTTCTGAAGGTATTTTTCTGGAGTGTAGCCATGTATGGAAGTGAAACATCGACACTAAACAGTTTAGATAAGAAGAGAATAAAAGCTTTTGAAATGTGGTGCTACGGAAGAATGCTGAAGAGTAGATGGGTGGGTCTCATAACTAATGAGGAGGTACTGAATAGAATTGGGAAGAAAAGAAATTTGTGGCACAACCTGACCAGAAGAAGGGATCAGTTGGTGGGAAACATTCCGAGACATGAAGGTATCACCAATTTAGTGCTGGATGGAAATGTGTGTGTGTGGGGGGGGGGGGGGGGGAGATAAAAATCATAAAGGGAAACAAAGAGATGAATACAGTAGGTAGATTCCGAAAAATGTAGGTTGCAGTAGTTACTCACAGATTAAGCTGCTTGTGCAGAATAAAGTAGCATGGAAAGCTGCATCAAACAAGTCTTTGCATTGAAGACTACAACAACAACAAAGTCATCATCATCTACGTTTTTGGGTGACGTGTTATTACATTCCTTCTGAAGAAGTTGAACCTGAAGACGCATACAAAGATTATAATTCCTATTAAATTATTCTTTATGTGTAAACATTTATATCATCAAGTATTGAAACGAAAATTAAAAATACGTGTTGGCATCTACAAGAGCAGAATCACATGGAACAAATACACAGGTATCCACATGTTTGCTTGTATTGTGGTGTCTTGCGCATCAGTTGTTGCCTCCAACTGCCTGGGGACAGATTTTGTTGAACTATGTGGTACAGCAAGGGGTTAAACTTTACATAAATTGGTTTTTGTAAGCAGAATATAAATCTGACATGTTAAGGCTGCTCTCACCTTCCTCAATGCTGGAAAAGTAACGCATGACAAAGAAATCACCCACAAATGAAGGATGTTGAACATGATAACTCACCATGAACAATTTGCATTCACAGTGTTGCCACAAGTTTCCCCCAAGAAAATTCCCCGATTTCCAGACAAGTTTTAGCATTTTTCCCCTGACAAATTCTGAGATCTTAAAAACATGTAAGGACTTCTGTATTTCTCCACCATGTGAGCAAAAATCTTGAGTATTAACATCAATATCTTTTGTAATGAACTGTTTTTAGATGGAGAAATCAAGCCAAATGGTATGTATGTTTCATTAAAACAACTGTCGTTATTTTATTTCAATAAAATGAAACACATTTGCTGACAAAAATATGCATTGGCTTGAAGTCACAAGACAGATTTAAAATACCTTCACTGCTTTCAGAAATAACCTCAGAAAAAAGTAGGCCTCTGGAAAGAAGTGTATAACGTAGGGAAGAGTTGTGTAAACCAACACTATAGAAGACAGGCAATAAAATGTTGGTTCTACTATGTTTGTTATTGTCAGTTATTACCCACTGTGTTATGTCTATTATTTTACAGGTATTGTGTCATTTTTCTTTCGAGAAATATATGAGTACATAGCGTACAAACCGCCAGCAACTGACAGTTTTTTTTTCTTCTTCTTATTGCCTATACTTTCTAATACAGTGTGTTTGAAAAAGAACTCCCTAGTTTTAATGTGTTCTAGAATCTGTACAAAGTGATATACACTATTCTAGTTTGTGGTGTTTGATTCATCGACTCGCCAAGTTTGGCTCCCCTGCAGTTGATAGGTCTGCTTGACCTTGAGATGGCACCAGTGCTGCTTTTTTCCTCTGTTCCCTCAGTTCAGTCCAGGCGTGCCTGCAGTGCAGTTCAGTGCAGAGCAACTCAGCAACAATGTGTACTCCGCAACAGAAAGTGCAGAGAGTTATTTGGCTTGTGGAAACTGAGTCAGTTATAACAGTGCAACACAATTTTAGGTATCAGTATGGTGGTGAAACACCACAGCAAAAACTATCAGTCATTGGCTAAAGTCAAGGAAACCGGTAGTGTTTTAAAAGCAAAATCACCAGGTCGACCAAGAACTTCTGAAGATGTTCTTGAACAGATACGTGTTTCGTGTGTTCGGAGCCCGAAGAAGCCATTGGCCAGACTTTGTCTACAGTTAGGAGTGCCTATAGGTACTGTGTATGATGTTGTGCCTAAAAGACTTAAGTTTAGTGCCTACAAATTGCAACTGTCATATGAAATAAAACCTATTGATAAAATCGAAAGGTATGAGTTTGCAGTTAACTTTCTACACAGAAATGGTGGTGATGATGATGTCAATTTTTTAAAAAAGATTCTCTTTTCTGATGAGGCAACATTTCATGTCAGTGGAACAGTTAATTGTCATAACTGCAGAATTTCGGAGGCAGTGCATCCATATGAAGTTATTCAGCATCATCAATGTGACTGTCCCAAAGTTAAGGTCTTGTGCGGTTTGATGGAAAATCGTGTGATTGGTTCTTTCATTTTTGTAGAAAAAACAATAAACGGGGACGTTTACTGTGCCATGTTGACAGTGTACGTCTTTCCCCAAATGGACGATATTGAGGAGGAAAAGGGGCTCATGTTTTTCCAACAAGATAGCACCCCACCTCATTACAGTAACCACGTGCGTGTGGCTCTCGACACTCGCTTTCCATGAAGGTGAATAGGCAGGGCTGGCCCAATACCGTGGCCACCATCAAGCCCAGACTTAAGCCCACTAGACTTTTTCTTTTGGGGTCACATAAAAAATGCTGCATACAGTGAAAAGATCGGACACATCAATCATTTATGGAAGAGAATCATTGCGGCAGTTGGGACAGTTACACCTGAAATTTTGATGAATACGTGGTGAGAAGTGGAATATCGTCTTGACGTGTGCAGGGCAACAAATTGATCCCACAGTGAAGTCCACTACCATTAAACAAAATTTGAAGGAATTCTCTGTCATGATATGTACTCATTGATGTAATTTTTCAGTACTTTCCCCATCAAATTTATACTTAAACCTAGAGAGTTCTTTTTCAAATACCCTGTATATGAACTACTTTTGAAGTGCCAAACTGTACTACAATAAATAAAATATCTATAAAATGCTGCATCATACCATGTACTTATAGTAAGACAGTCGCAATTCCTGAAATCCATCCCCTGTGGCCCCTGGCCTGCTGAGGAATATCGCAGTCCTGGGTCCGTGGATGTACCACGAAAATCTGCCACCTTATACCACACAGGACTGTCCTGCGGTCAAGTCGCTGAGACTAGATTCTATTGGCAGGGCCTGCACATTAGTGGAAATGACAGGCTTCAGATTGGTAGGCTCAATTAGTTAGAGGTACCCACAGAAATGGCCTGCGGTTTTGGCTTGTCGTGAAAATCCGTTTGTGTGGCCAGGTACTCATGTGTTACAGACACCATGTTGATGAAGTGAGACTGCAATGATTAATCCATGCAATAGATAACTTGTGCAGATACTCCGAGGATCAATACTTATGAGGATAGGTAGCAACTCACTGTAAACGTAGTCGATGAGCCACAGACAGGCACATAGAAAAGATAATCACACTCTCAGAACTATATTTTCGGCCATAGCCTTTGTCGGAAAACAAGAGCACACGTACATTCAAACACTCACTCACACACAACTCACGGACACCTGACCGCCACCTCCAGCCACTGTGTCAACAATCTCTGAGAATCAGGTCCAAACAAACTAGACATCACGCCTCCCTGCCTCTCATCAGCAGCTGCTAGTTAGCGGCAAATAGTGGTGGCAGCACTGACTGCAAGCTGAGGGGAGTGGTAGGAATGGATAAAGCAGTAGGAATGAGGGAGTAGGAAGCGACACGCATACTCTGCTGCGCCCAGCCACTGACGACGCATGACATTTCAGTAAACAAACCATTTCATCTACTGAGACAAAAACGAGATTTTTCCAGTGGCTTCCCCCCCACCCCCAACCCCTTCAAATTTCCCTGATACGTTTCAAATTCCCCGACATTCCCCGATTTCCAGAACTTGTGGCAACTCTGATTTAATTATGAGGCAGCTGTCTAAACAGTACTGGATTCATGACATACTACCGTGGTGATCTCACAGTTTATTTAGTTGCTGTTTTACAGTGTACGATTACCTATAGCTTTATTTTTTATTGTTGATTAAAAATGATGAGATGAAACAAAATCATGCAATTAATTTAATAGCAATGGATTTGGGAGTTTTACATCCTACTTCAAAAGCTCCATGGAGATTCTGAGATATTATTCCAACTTTTTACAGTGAGTATATCAACATGGCACATTCTACAACTTATGAATAACAATATGGTCAGTAGTTCAGAAATGTCGGAAGTGAAGTTTTTAGCAAAAACAGGTGAGAGATAACCAAATATTAAAATTAGATATGCTCACTCAGCGAAGTTCATGACTGGACCTATGAAAAACAGCATGACGGGGCTGTACATATAGCAGATTTCCCAGGAATTTTTGTCGAAACTTTCACCAATACTGACATTACTGCAATTTCTTTTCATGGCCTTTCTAATGTTATTAAAATAAATAAATAAATAAATAGCCTCAGCCCATTTAAAAGCTGTTATAGTATTTATTTAGCTAAACATATCACAATGCCTTAATATCAGTTTCCTGTTTCCAGATATGTGACTGGCTCGGAACTTCCTAAGTACCAGGTGTACCAGTATGAAATGAGTGTTAAGATACAAATGTGTCGATAGGGAACATTTGTTGTGAACGAGCCTTAATTTTTTTTTTGTTTGGTTGGTATGACGTCTGTCAAAGATATTTAGTATACATCAAGTCATGGAACAAACAACATCATAAATTTCATCGTGTTAATGTCGAATTTTGTACCAGAAAGTGATGATGTGTGGAAAGCATTAATTTTTTGTTTTCATTTGAAAAAAAGTGCTGCAGAGTCGCATCGAATGCTTGTCGAGGCATATGGTGATCATGCTCTATCAGAAGCAACATACCAAAGATGGTTTCAATGGTTCAGAAATAATAATTTTGATGTAAGAAATGAAGAACGTGGAGACCACGAAAAAGGTTCAAAGATGCCGAATTGCAAGCAATATTGGATGAAGATAATACTTTGAGTCAGAAGCAAATGGCAGCAATGCTAAATGTTGCACAACAAACAATTTCTGACTGTTTGAAAGCTTTGGGAAAGATCCAAAAGCGTGGAAAATGGGTGCCACATGAATTGAATGAAAGACAGATGAAAAACCGAAAAACCATTTGTCAAATTTTGCTTCAAAGACATGAAAGAAAATCAATTTTGCATTGAATTGTTACTGGCGATGAAAATGGATTTATTTTAAGAATTCTAAATGGGAAAAGTCGTGGGTTAATCCGGGACAACTATCAACATTGACTGCAAAACAAGATCGATGCGGCAAGAAGACAATGCTCTGTGTTTGTTGGGATCAGAAAGGTGTGGTGTACCATGAGCTTCTAAAACCTGGTGAAAGTGTGAATGCTAATCGCTACAGACAACAAATGATCAATTTCAACTATGCATTGATCGAAAAAAGACCAGAAAGGGCCAGAAGACATGGCAAAGTAATGTTTTTACACGACAATGCACCTGCACACAAAGCAAAACTGGTTCAGGATACAATCAAAACACTTGGATGGGAGCTGCTACCCCACCCGCCATATTCACCAGACTTGGCCCCTTCCGACTACCACTTGTTTCCATCAATGGGACACGCATTGGCTGAGGAACACTTCGATTCCTACGAAGATGTCGAAAATTGGGTGTCTGATTGGTTTGCTTCAAAAGACGAACATTTCTATTGGCATGGTGTCCACAAATTGCCAGAAAGGTGGTCAAAATGTATAGAAAGCAATGGTCAGTACTTAGAATAAAATGTTTTAACTTTTCAATTCAAAATTAGTGTTTCATTTTCACAAAAAAATGTTCATTTCATACCGGTACACCTGGTAATTGAACCCAGCATGTTGTCCCCAACAGCGAGTGTTCATCAGAAGCAGGGGTGCCCCAGGGAAGTGTGGCATGTTTATTCTCTATATACTTAAACAATCTCATGGAGAAGGTGAACAGCAATCTGTGGCTGTTTGCTGGTGGTGGTGCTGCTGTAGTGTGTGAGAAGGTAGTGTTGTTGGGTGACTGTAGAAGGATACAAGATGACTTAAAATTTCTAGTTGGTTTGGTGAATGGCAATTGACTCCAAACATAGAAAAATTTAAGTTAATGCAGGCAAGGAGGAAAAACAATGCCATACTGCTCAAATAAAGTGTTAGTAGTGGGCTGCATGACACAGTCACATCAATTAATATCCAGGCGTAAAGTTGCAAAGCGATATGAAGTGGAATGGTTGGTAGTAGGAATGGCACATGTTCAACTTTGGTTTACTGGGGGAATTTTAGGAAAATGTGGTTCATCTGTAAAAGAGGTCTTGCAGAACACTAGTGTGATCCATTCTTGACTACTGCTGGAGTCTTTGGGATCCCAATCAGGTTGGATGAAAGGAAGAGATTGAAGCATTTCAGAAGTTGAGTGCTAGATCTGTGACCAATAGTTTTTTATATGAACACCATGCCATTTGACTATATTGTTGTTTACTTAACTACTGTCCAGGTTTCGGCCTTTTATGCCATTTTCAACTGAAGTTTATGTCATTAACACATACTGCAGGACATCAAGCTCAATGTGCAACGACAAACTTAATTTGTAAATGGCATAAAGGCCGAAACCTGGGTCATAATTAAATAAAGAACAACATAGCCAAATGGCGGTGAGTTCATTTAAAAATTGCTGTATGGCTGTTGCTCAGCAACATAAAAAACTGTTAACAGTAGCTTCAGTCAACATGTGATTATTACGGAGATGCTTCGTGAACTCAAATGGGAATCCCTGGAGGAAAGACACATTCTTTTTCTGAAGCACTACCAAGAAAATTTAGAAATCCGACATTTGAAATTGACTGCAGAATGATTCCACTGGCATCAAAATATATTTCATGTAAAGATCTTTAAGTTATTGTAATCATCATGGAGACATTATCATCCAACTATCATATGGGAAAATTACAGATTTTGTTAGTGGTCGGCATGGTAAGACATGCTGTGAAATATTACTAAATGCCTTCTCTGAAAACTACCTATAACAGATGCGTTGGAACCCCACTCATGGGGTTTAAGGGCGCTCCACTACTGAGGTCATTAGCGCCCAGTCACAATTGTTAGAGCACATAGAATCTGGTAAAACTCAAGGGGAGGTTGGAGGGGGGGGGGGGGTGACACCAGAAAGTCCTTACAAAGATGCAGATAAAATAAGTAAAAGAGTTAGATGTCTTTGGACAAGCCAGTCAAAGTTATAAAACGAAGAACACGAGCAGCTGCTCGAGCGTCATCAGCTAAAATATCCAGTAAAGTAGATGGCAGGGACAGGACAACACGAGATTGACTAAAACGGGGACACGACAATAAAACATGGCGCACTGTTAATGCTTGACCACAAGGGCACTGCGGGGCTGGGTCACCGGAGAGCAGGTAGCGGTAGCGGTGGCTAAACTGGCAATGCCCAATCCGCAACCTGGTCAGAAGGACCTCTTCTCGCCGGGATGGTCGGGAGGAGGTTGTCCAAGCAGTTGGGAATGGTTTTACTGCCCGGAGCTTGTTTCCTTGAAGGGATGACCAAGTATCCCACAACGACAAAAGCCTCTTACAAACAACCCCACTAACGTCAGATGACGGGACACAATGGGAGGCTGGCCGAGGCAGGATGACTGCAGCAGCCTTGGCTGCAGCATCAGCAGCCTCATTTCCAGGCACTCCTACATGGCCGGGAACCCACAGAAAGCTGACAGGAGAGCCATCATCAGCGAAAGAATGGAGGGACTGCTGGATCCGTTGCACCAAGGGATGGACCGGATAGGGAGCTCCAAGGCTCTGAAGAGCACTGAGTGAATCAGAGCAGAGTACATACGATGAATGGCGGTGGCGGCGGGCATACTGAACGGCCTGATGAAGAGCAAAAAGCTCGGCCGTAAAGCTGGAACATTGGTCGAGGAATTGGTATTTAAAGGTGACGGCCCTGACGACAAAGGCACAGCCGACACCATCGTCAGTTTTGGAGCCATCGGTGTAAATAAAGGTGTGACTCGCAAGTCGCGCATGAAGTTCGACAAACCGTGAGCAATACACTGCAGCCGGAGTACCCTCCTTCGGGAGCGAGCTGAGGTCGAGATAAATACGAACCGGAGCCTGGAGCCAAGGTGGTGTCGGGCTCTCACCCTCTCTGAAGGTGGTAGGGAGGGCAAAATCCAATTGTCGAAGCAGGCGACGGAAGCGGACTCCAGGGGGCAGCAGGGCAGACACATACAACCCGTACTGACGGGCGAGAGAATCGGCGAAGAAGAACTGATAAGAGGGGTGGTTGGGCATTTACAACAGCCGGCAGGCATACCGACACAGCAGTACGTCGCGCTGGTAGGTCAATGGTAATTCGGCAGCTTCAGCATAAAGACTCTCGACGGGACTAGTGTAGAAGGCTCCGGTCGCAAGACGTAACCCCCGATGGTGGATGGAGTTGAGACGGCATAAGAGGGATGGCCGAGCAGACGAGTAGACGAAGCTCCCATAATCCAGCTTCGATCGGACTATGGACCGATACAAGCGAAGCAGGACAGTGCGATCCGCTCCCCAAGATGAACCACTAAGAACTCTGAGGACATTAAGGGAACGTGTACAACGGGCCGCCAAATAAGAGACGTGCGGAGACCAACAAATTTTCCTGTCCAATGTGAGCCCTAATAGTTGTTTCCACGAATGGGAGAACAACGGGACCGAGATGTAAGGATGGCGGAAGGAACGCTTTATATCGCCAAAAGTTGATACAAACCGTCTTCTCTTCAGAGAACCGGAAGCCATTTGCCACGCTCCATGAGTATAGACTGTCTGGACAATGCTGAAGGCAGCGCTCCAGGAGGCATGTTCTCTGGGCACTGCAGTAGATCGCGAAGTCATCGACAAAGAGAGAGCCTGAGACATTAGGGGGAATGCAATCCATAATTGGATTGATCGCGATGGCAAAAAGGGCTACGCTCAAGACGGAGCCCTGAGGCACTCCGTTCTCCTGGAGGAAGACGTCGGACAATACAGAACCAAAACGTACCCTAAACTTTCGATCTGTTAAAAAGGAATCAATAAAAAGGGGCAGGCGACCGCGTAGACCCCACCTGTGCATAGTGCGGAGGATACCTCCTCTCCAAAAGGTATCATAAGCCTTCTCCAAATCTAAGAACACGGCTACTGTTTGGCGCTTTCGCAAAACGTTGTTCATGATGAATGTCGACAAGGTCACAAGGTGGTCAACAGCGGAGCGGCGGTGACGAAAGCCGCATTGAACACTGGTAAGTAGCCGTCGAGATTCAAGAATCCAGACTAACCGAGCGTTAACCATGCGCTCCATCACCGTACAGACACAGCTTGTAAGCGAAATGGGGCGGTAACTAGAGGGAAGGTGTCTATCCTTCCCAGGTTTGGGTATAGGAACAATGTGTGGCGTCACGCCAACGCATGGGGACCTGACCTTCGGTCCAGACGCGATTGTAGGTACGAAGAAGGAAGCTTTTGCCCGCCGTAGAAAGGTGTGCCAGCATCTGAACGTGAATGGCATCTGGCCCCGGAGCAGAGGACTGGGACAGTGCAAGCGCACGTTCGAGTTCCCGCATAGTAAAGGGGGCATTATAAGTTTCCAGATTCAGCGAGTGGAAGGAAGGTCGCCGAGCCTCTTCTGCCTCTTTCCTGGGAAGGAAGGCAGGGTGGTAATGGGCGGAGCTTGAAACCTCCGCGAAAAAGCGGCCAAAGGCGTTGGAGACAGTCACAGGATCAACAAGGACCTCATTACCTGAGGTCAGGTCAGGTACCGAGGAGTGGGCCTTAATGCCCGACAGCCGGCGCAGGCCACCCCAAACGACAGAAGAGGGAGTAAAACTGTTAAAGGAGCTAGTGAAAGAGGCCCAACAAGCTTTTTTGCTGTCTTTGATGACTCTACGGCATTGCACTCTGAGTCATTTGTATCCAATACAATTCGCCAACGTAGGATGGCGGCGAAAGGTGCGTAAGGCACGTCGTCGAGCACGGATAGCGTCTTTACAAGCCTCATTCCACCAGGGGATGGAAACGCGACTTGAAGAAGAGGTAGTATGAGGAATGGAACGTTCGGCAGCACTGATGATAACAGCCGTGAGGTATTCGACCTGACTGTCACAACTGAGAAAATCGTGGTCCGGAAAGGTCGCCAGGGAGGAGTAAAGTCCCCAGTCAGCTTTCGGTATGTTCCAGCTCGAAGGACGTGGGGATGGAGTGTGGTGCAGGAGACGAACAACACAGGGGAAGTGGTTGCTCGAATAGGTGTCAGAAAGGACATACCACTCGAACCGACGGGCAAGAGTGGTAGAACAGATCCAAAGGTCCAAGTGGGAGTAGGTATGAGTAGAGTCCGAGAGGAAAGTCGGGACGCCAGTATTGAGGCAGACAAGATTGAGATGGTTGAAGACATCCGCCAAGAGGGAGCCTCTTTGACAGGATGCAGGAGAGCCCCAAAGGGGATGATGGGCATTGAAGTCGCCAAACAATAAAAACGGCGGAGGAAGCTGAACAATCAGGTGCATCATGTCAGCCCGACTAACTGCGGATGATGATGGAGTGTAGACGGTACAAACGGAAAAAGTAAAGGCAGAAAGAGTAATACGGACAGCTATTGCTTGGAGGGGGGTGGTCAATGGGATGGGATGGGATGGTAATAGACATTGTCCAGAACGAGCAACATGACCCCACCATGAGCTGGAATACTGTCCACAGGGGTGAGGTCATACCGCTCCGAGGTATAGTGGGTAAAGGCAATACGGTCAGTTGGGCGCAACTTGGTTTCCTGGAGACCAAGGACGAGCGGACAGTGCAGGCGGAGGAGCAGTTGTAATTCCTCCCGATTAGATCGAATACCTCTTATGTTCCAATGTAACAAGGAGATCGCTAGTCAGCAAAAAGGGGGGAACGAGACGGGGGAAGAGCTGGTCACCTCGACGGCTGCGGAGGGCCAGGTTTCGAGGGAACAACGCTACAACCAGCGAGAGGCGGATCCTGTTCCATCGAGTCGTCGCCAGCTGCGGCCGCTGTCCCGGGTTGCGTAGAAGGGGCAGCATCATTTGCCGACGAGAGGCCAGCTGAGCGCCTGGCAGCAGAGCGTCCCGGTGAAACTGAGGACGGCCGGGAGCAGCGACTCACGGATGGAGCGTCAGACGAAACGCGCCGGGGTGGAGAGGGGGATAGAGACTACCTCTTGGAGGCCTTCTTGGAAGTCCGAGGAGGCACAGGGATGGTGGGCTGGACCCGAAGAAGGTCCTCATGCGCGGGTTCCGTTTTGGAACGCCGGACCTCGGAAGCCGGGGTCCGGAACGTTTCCCCGATGGATGCCTGAGAAGAGGATCGCTTCTCAGGCAGTGGGGAGGGGGGGGGGGAGGAGGAGGAAGGGTGGCCTCTGGGGCAGAGGGGGCGGGGGCCGCGGGGGAGGAGGATTTGGAAGGGAGGGATTTGGGAGGCGGAGGCATAGACCCCGGATGGGGGGAGGAGGTGGAGGGGGGACAGGATAGGGGTGAGGATACTGTGGAAGGAGTGGACACGACTGAGGCAAACGAAGTTGTCAACGTCACGGGATGGAGGCGGTCATACTTCTTCCTGGCCTCAGAATAAGAGAGACGATCCAAAGTTTTGAGTTCTTGAATCTTCTTCTCCTTCTGATACGCGGGGCAGTCTAAAGATCTAGGCGAGTGGATGCCAGGACAATTAATGCACCGAGGTGGTGGGGTGCATGTATGTTCCTCACGAAGAGGACGTCCACAATCGCCACAAAGGGGCTCAGCCTCACATCGTGACGACATGTGCCCAAAGCGCAAACACCGAAAGCAGCGCATAGGAGGTGGGACGTAAGGTCGCACGTTGCACCGGTAGCACATCACCTTTACCTTGTCCGGGAGAACGTTCCCCTCGAAGGCGAGGATAAAGGCCCCGGTGTCGATGCGACGGTCTTTGGGGCCGCGCTGGACTCGCCGGACGAAATGCACGCCTCGGCGCTCCAGGTTGGCTCTGAGCTCCTCATCAGATTGCAGCAGGAGATCCCGATGAAAAATAACCCCCTGCGTCCCATTCAGTGCCAGATGCGGGACAATGGACACTGGGATGTCCCCTAGTCAGTCGCACGCCTGGAGCGCCGCCGACTGTGTGGCGGAGGTGGTCTTTATAAGAACGGACCCCGAACGCATTTTACTGAGAGCCTCGATTTCCCCGAAGATGTCCTCGATGTGCTGAACAAAGAACATGGGCTTGGAGGTGGCGAACGTCCCCCCATCGGTCCGAGAACAGACCAAATAGCGGGCCAGTAGCGAGCCAGTGTGTGTGTTGGACCATCAAGCTACGGACCCCCTTGAAGATGTCTCCCGCAGTCGGAGACGAAACGTTGGGAATCACCTCAGAATTCATCAACCGACCACGGCATAACAGCCCGGATAATTATAATGGACATGATATTTCCGGCCGTGAAAGTTTACATTTTAGTAAAGTACAACCATTCCACAAATTGCTGCAGATTCCAATGCTGGGCCATTAACAAGTGTCACTGAGTGAACCATTCAACGAAACACCATCAATATGGTCTTTCTGAGCCAAAGGCCCACTTCTGTACCCTTGACGACTGCACGACACAGTTTTACACCTCGCCTGGTTGAGTCAACACTGATATTGGACTGCTGATGACTGGAAACATGTTGCCTGTTCGGACGAGTCTCATTTCAAATTGCATTGAGTGGATGGCTGTGTACGGGTACGGAGACAGCCTCATGAATCCATGGACCCTGCATGTCAGCAGAGGACTGTATGACTCTTGACAGGTGATACATACGAAAGCATCCAGTCTGATCACCTGCATCCATTCATGTCCACTGTGCATTCTGACAGACTTGGTCAATTCCAGCAGAAAAATCAGACACTCCACATGTCCAGAATTGCTACAGAGTAGCTCCAGGAACACTCTTCTGAGTTTGAACACTTCCGCTGGCCGCCAAACTCCCCAGACATGAACATTATTGAGCATATCTGGGATGCCTTGTGACGTGCTGTTCACAGATCTCCACCACATCGTACTCTTATGGATTTATGGACAGCCCTGCAGGATTCATGGTGTCAATTCCCTTCAGCACTATTCTAGACATTAGTCGAGTCCATGCCACATCATGTTGCACCACTTCAGTGTGTTCATGGGGGTCCTACACAATATTGGGCTGGTGTACCAATTTCTTTGGCTCTTTCTTCAGTGTATACTGTATCTAATGGCAACAAATAGATCTGACCTATTTCAACTAGAAAAGGCAGAAAGATACATATATGTTCAGTGAACTATATATACCCCCATGTTCTAACTCGATGAGGAACTTTAAACTTTCAGCACAAGACAGGAGCATGTAGAGGAACGATGGCCCAAGTTTAAGAGAATTGTTGACCATGCACTGAACAGACAGGTACCTAGTAGAACAGTTCATAATGGGAGTGACCCTCCATGGTAAACAGTCATTTTGCAGAAACTTCTAGGGGAACACTAATTACTGCATAACAGGTGTAAAACAAAGCGTTGGCCTTACAATAGATAAATGCTGAATGAAACTCATTTGACTGTCAAGAGTGCATTGTGTGAAACCTTCAGTGACTACCATAGCAGAATACTGTCAAATGATCTTTCACAAAATCCAAAGAAATTCTAGTCATATGTAACGGCTGTTAATGGTACCAAAGTTAGTGCCTAGTTCCTGACAAATGAGATGAACTGAAACTGAGGATAGCAAAGCATAAGCTGAAATGCTTAACTCTGTTTTCAAATGTTCCTTTACAAAGGGAAACCCAGGAGAATTGCCACGATTTAATCCTCATGCTCCTGAAAAGATGACTAAAATCAGTATTAGTGTCAGTGGTGTTGAGAAACAGTTAAAATTGTTAAAATCGAACAAAGCTCCTGGGCCTGGTGGAATCCCTGTCAGATTCTATATTCAATTTGTGGCCGAGATAGCCTCTCTTCTAACTATAATCTATCATAGATCCCTCAAGCAAAAAATCAGGCCCAGTTCTTTGAAAAAAGCACAGGTCACACCTGTCTGCAAGATGGGTAGTAGAAGCGATCCAAAAACTACTGTCCAATGTCTTTCACATCTATCTGTTGTAAAATCCTAGAACAATTCAGAATTCATAGTGAGGGACATTGTACAGAGTGACCTTCTCCATGCCAACCAGCACGGATTCCAGAAACATCGATGATCTGAAACCCAACTCTCACTTTTCTCATGTGACACACTGGAAGATTTGAACCAAGGCAGTCAGGTTAAATGCAGTATTTCTTGATTTCGGAAAAGTATTTGACTTGGTACCACTACTGTGCTTATGGTCAGAGGTCCAATCATATGGGGTATCAAGTGAACGTTATGGATGGACAGGAGGTTTTTTTGTTGGGTGGACACAGCATGTTATATTCGATGAAGAGTCATTGTCAAAGTGTGGAAGTAATTTCAGGTCTGCCTAACGAAAGTGTTTTGGGATGCATGCTGTTCATGTTATATATTAATGATGTTGTGGACAATATTAACAGTAACCTCATATTTTTTATAGATGATGCAATTATCTGTGATGAAGTACTGCTTGAAAGAAGCTGCATAAAAATTCAGTCAGATGTTAATAAGATTTCAAACTGGTACAAAGATTGGCAATTTGCTTTAAATGTTCTGAAATGTAAAATTGTGCACTTCACAAAAAGAAAAAATAGTTGTCGTCTTCAGTCCAAACACTGGTTTGATGCAGTTCTCCATGCTACTCTATCCTATGCAAATTGCTTCATCTCCAAGTAACTACTGCAACCTACATCTTTCTGAATCTGTTTAGTGTATTCATCCCTTGGTCTCCATCTAGGATTTTTACTCTCTGCACTTCCCTCCAATACTAAATTGATGATCCCTTGATGCCCCAGAATGTGCCCTACCAACCGATCCCTCCTAGTCAAGTTGTGCCACAAATTCCTCTTCTCCCCAATTCTATTCAGTACTTCCTCATTTCTTCATTAGTTACATGATCTACCCCATCTAATCTTTAGCATTCTTCCGTAGCACCACATTTCGAAAGCTTCTATTCTCTTCTTGTCTCAAGTAGATACCGTCCACATTTCACTTCCATACATGGCTACACTCCATACAAATCCATTCAGAAATGACTTCCTGACACTTAAATCTATACTTGATGTTAACAAATTTCTCTTCTTCAGAAACACTTTCCTTGCCATTGCCAGTCTACATTTTACATCCTCTACACTTCGACCATTGTCAGTTATTTCACTCCCCAAATAGTAAAGCTCATCTACTACTTTAGTGCCTCATTTCCTAATGTAATTTCCTCACCATCACCTGATTTAATTTGACTAGATTCCATTATCCTTGTTTTGCTTTTTTTGACGTTCATCTTATATCCTCCTTCCAAGACACTGTCCATTCTTTTCAACTGCTCTTCCAGGTCCTTTGCTGTCTCTGACAGAATTACAATTTCATCTCCAAACCTCAAAGCTTTTATTTCTTCTCCATGGATTTTAATTCCTACTCCACATTTTTCTTTTCTTTCCTTTACTTCTTGCTCAATATACAGATTGAATAACACCAGGGAGAGGCTACAACCCTGTCTCACTCCCTTCCCAACCACTGCTTCCCTTTCATGTCCCTCGACTCTTATAACTGCCATCTGGTTTCTATACAAATTGTAAATAGCCTTTCGCTCCCTGTATTTTACTCCTGCCACCTTTAGAATTTGAAAGAGAGTATTCCAGTCAACATTGTCAAAAGCTTTCTCCAAGTCTACAAATGCTAGAAACTTAGGTTTGTCTTTCCTTAATCTTTCTTCTAAGATAAGACACAGGGTCAGTATCCCCTCAGGCGTTCCAATGTTTCTATGGACTCCAAACTTATCTTCACTGAGGTCAGCATCTACCAGTTTTTCCATCCATCAGTAAAGAATTCGTGTTAGTATTTTGCAGCCATGACTTCTTTCAATTTTCTGCCTTCCCTTCTTTGCTTAGAACTGGTTTTCCATCTCAGCTCATGATATTCATACAAGTGGTTCTCTTCTCTCCGAAAGTCTCTCTAATTTTCCTCTAGACAGTATCTATCTTACCCCTAGTGATATATGCCTCTACATCCTTACAGTTGTTCTGTAGCCATGCCTGCTTGGCCATTTTGCACTTCCTGCTGATCTCATTTTTGAGACGTTTGTACTCCTTTTGCCTGCTTCATTTATTGTGTTTTTATGTTTCCTCCTTTCATCAATTAAACTCAGTATCTCTTCTGTTACCCAAAGATTTCTACTAGTCCTCATATTTTTACCTACTTGATCATCTGCTGCCTTCACTATTTCATCTCTCAAAATTACCCATTCTTCTTCTACTGTATTTCTTTCCCCTATTCTTGTCACCATTCCCTAATGCTCTCTCTGAAACTGTCTGCAATCTCTGATTCTTTCAGTTTATCCATGTCCCAGCTCCTTAAATTCCCACCTTTTTGCAGGTTCTTCAGCTTTAATCTACAGTTCATAAAGAATTGATTGTGGTCGGAGTACACATCTTCCCCTGGAAATGTCTTACAGTTTAAAACCCGGTTCCTAAAATTCTGTCTTACCATTATATAAGCTATCTGAAACCATCCAGTGTCTCCAGGCCTCTTCCTTGTACACAACCTTCTTTCATTATTTTTAAACAAAGTATTAGCTATGATTAAGTTATGCTCTGTGCAAAATTCGACCAGGTGGCTTCCTCTTTCATTCCTTACCTCCATTCTATATTTGCCTACTCCTTTTCCTTTTCTTCCTTTGCCTACTATCGAACTCCAGTCCACTATGACTATTAAATTTTCGTCTCCCTTCACTATCTGAATAATTTCTTTTATCTCATCATACATTTCTTCAATCTCTTCATCAGAGCTAGTTGGCATATTAACTTGTACTACTGTGGTAGGCATGGGCTTTGTGTCTATACAACAATGCATTCACTATGCTGTTCGTAGTAGCTTACTTGTGCTCCTATTTTTTTATTCATTATTAAACCTACTCCTGCATTACTCCTATTTGATTTTGTATTTATAACTCTGTATTTGTCTGACCAGAAGTCTTGATCCTTCTGCCACCTAACTTCACCGAATCCCACTATTTAGCATTAACCTATCCATTTCCCTTTTTAAATTTTCTAACCTACCTGTCCAATTAAGGGATCTAACATCCCACACTTCGATCCGAAGAAAACCAGTTTTCTTTCTCCTAATAACGGCATCGTCCTGAGTAGTCCCCATCCAGAGAGCCGAATAGGGGACTATTTTACCTCCAGAATATTTTACCAAAGAGGATGCCATCATCATTTATCCACACAGGAAAGCTGCATGCCCTTGGGAAAAATTACAGTTGTAGTTTCCCCTTGCTCTCAGCTATTTGCAGTAGCAACACATCAAGGCCGTTTTGGTTAATGTTAACAAGGCCAGATCAGTCAGTCATCCAGACTGTTGCCCCTGCAACTACTGAAAATGGTGCTGCACCTCTTCAGGAACCAAACATTTGTCTGGTCTCTCAACAGATACACCTCCATTATGGTTGCACCTAAGGTACAGATATCTGTATCGCTGAAGCATGCAAGCTTCCCCACCGACGGCAAGGTCCATGGTTCATGGGAAGAGTATCCTATAACTGTAATATCAGAGAATCACAGTTGAGATCAGCGAACTCATACCAATACCTGGGTGTAACATTTTGTAGGGATATGAAATGGTAAGATCATACAGGTGTTTTTGTGGGTTAAGCAAATGGTAGACTTCAGCTTTTTGATAGATTATTGGGGGAAGTGCAATCAGTCTACACAGGAGATTGCTTACAATTTACTCATGCGATGCATTCTGTAACATTGGTCAAGTGTGTGGGACCCGTACCAAATAGGAATAATGGGGGATACTGAATGTACACCAAGAAGGGTTTGTTTGACCCATGGAAGGATGGTACAGTGACGCTGAAGAAAATGAACTGGCAGACTCTTTAAGATAGATGTAAACTGTCCAGAACACGTCTGCTAACAGTTTCAAGAACCAGCTTTAAATAATGACTCCAAGAAGATTGGGTTTAATGTCCCGTCAACATCAAGGTCATTATAGATGGAGGACAAGCTCGAATTGTGTTAAGGATGGGGAAGGAAATTGGCCACGTCCTATCAAAGAAACCATCCAAGCATTTGCCTGGTGTGGTTTAGAGAAAGCATGGGAAACCTAAATCCGGATGGCTGTACCTGGGTTTGAACCATCGTCCTCCCAAATGTGTGTCCTGTAAGTGACTCTAGAAACATACTACATCCCCTACATATTGTACACAAAGATATCGTGATGACAAGATTAGAATAATTTCAACGTGTATGGAGCTATTCAATCAAACAATCTTCCTGCGCTCCATACATAAATGGAAGGGGAAGAAAACTTAATAACTGGTACAATGGAACATGCCCTCTGCTATCCACTTCACAGTGGTTTGTAGAGTATGGATGCAGACCTGTTGATGAAATGTAAGGGGTGTTCATTTTACTTGTGGCAACTGTCGGTCACAAGCAGATTAGTGTGGTGAGCAAAATTGAAGTGTATTTAAGTAGCTGATGACCTTGCAAATATTAACTTCCACACACAATTTGTCTTGATTTCACATACATGACATTACACAAGGACTCTGTGCAAACTGCTTTTTTTCTGTAGCTTTTCCTTTCTCCACACGCTTCTCCATACATGATGTAAGTGTATGAGCCACAGCTAACCACATTACTTGTAACGCCAATTTGCTGACAGTTTAAAATCATCCAGTTTATTTGTGTTTTATTTCACTAGTAATGTTCTGCAGATGCTCATGTGTGCCTCTGCACAGAGTTATGACGTCATTTGAAGCTGGCAGTCAGCTTTGAGCCATGATATACTGATATTGTGACTTGCAACATATGTGAGCAGCGAGCGAGCGAGCGAGCGAGCGAGCGAGAGAGAGAGAGAGAGAGAGAGATCAACACTAAAACTAGTTATTTTGATTTTATGTCACATGTCACTTTTTGGGATGTTAGTTGTGACAGGTTGACCTGTAGCGTAGCCAGAGATCTGGGTTTGATGAGAAAGTCACAGTTTTGTCATCAACTGGCAGTGTCAACAAATGTGATGTTCTGGTAGCGTAATTAATAATAATCATACATTTTTATGGCACTTAGTTTATGCATCTTGAATTCCAGTTTAAGTCTGAAGTCTTGATGTCACATGCAAAAGAGGGGGGGGGGGGGTGCGTTTACCAGTAGGTTCTATACTTCAAAGCTGACTTTCTCCAAGGATAGATGATGATACAAGAAGGAGTTGTACAGAAGTAGTCAATGAAGCCATCAGACATGATTCATGAACTTGTCAATTCATCCAAATTGTAAACCAAGTAATTTACAAGCAATAAAAATAAAAATATAAATTAAAGTGTGCTAGATGAAGTTGAAATATAATGAGTATAATGATTACTTTAACAGAAGAAATCTTACAGTCCTACAACTTATGTAATGGTTTCCTGTTGGTAACATAACAGCAGCACCCTTTTCACAGCTCACATAAAAACGAATACCACATGTAACATACAACTGCTAACCGTAGTTCTGTCATGCACCCTAGGAGCAGGGTACATTAAAAAAGGTTAGTCACCTTACTACTGGTTCCTTATAACTGGTTATTAACTTCAGTTACAGTTGCGACTGAATAGAAAACAATATTAAGTGATGAATGTGACTGGAATAAAATAGTTATGATTGCTCAATAGTTGCTGTCTGGACATTGTGTCTGTTTTTGCAAGACTCACCTTGGCAGAGTTCTGTTAGTAACAGATATTCTGTCATCCCATTGCCAGATTTTGTTTTGTCAATGCAGGCTGCTGATAAAAACTGAAGAATATTTGGATGCCCTGAAAGTTTCTTCTGAGTAAAATGTTAAGGGCAACAGGGAAGATTTTTAAATATATGGGAGATTATCATACAGCAAAGCATTCAAGTATCTAGCAAATATTAATGCCGAATACAATTTGAAACTTAGATAAGTGGTCTTTACTCAGAGAGAGAGAGAGAGAGAGAGAGAGAGAGAGAGAGATTGCATTTATTGGAAAATACTTTGTTAAACATTGAATTCCTTCAGAAATAAAACTTAATGTTGTCCTACATTAAAGGATACAAGTATTGTTATTTCTTGTACAATATTTCTGTTTGTATTTTCATCTGCTGCCATAAGTCTCTGCAAAAAGAAAACATTTGACATTTTGATGAAATATTCTGAAATGTTTTACTTAATAAATACATAGTCCCAAACACAGAAAATTTAAAATTAATACATCACAAACCATGAAAATCTTTTCAGTGAAGCACTCAAACACTTCACACAAGAAGTAAATTAGGAAACAAATCTCACACAAAAATTGCTAAAATTTTTTCAGTAACTGGTTTTAAAATAGTTATTTACAAAAAATTCTTTTCCAAAAAGTTACTGCTTCAAGTCAAAAAGTTGCTGCTTCAAAACTATGCTAGTCTCATACTGCCCAGTTCCCAAAGGCTTTACAAAACAGGCTAACATTTTTTACGGTGCAGTTTATGTGTACTCTCAACATACAAACGTCAGGAGATTTTTCATGTCATGTTTAGACAAACTTTCTATGATGTCTTTGTTTCATTTTAATGTATGTCTAAGACTCATTCCACACCTCTGAAGTTTCTCCTTTTCAATGGGCTCTACGAGGCACAATGGCTGAATACACACTACAGTTGCTTAAGGGAAAGTGTTCAAACTGCAAAAACAAAGACTTATATTTGCCAGCAACAATGATAAACCGTCATCTTGGTTACCATAGTGCTACCTCTCTGCTTTGCACGTTGACAGCTCGCATCACATGACAGCGCTCAGGATGGCACGATGTGACAATACGTTCAGTTGACAGGTTTACTTGTATGTGCCATATATCGCATACACGATCAATTCGCTGTGATATTTTTTGTGTTGAAGCACCTACCTTCAGAGCATATTCTTTCCCCGTACTTGGATCCTGAGCTACGAATACAAAAGCCGATCCTCCTGCAATTTAAAAAAAAAATATATATCAGAAATGTTAATGCCCACATCAAACGTCAAACACAAGTTATTTGACAGTTGCGGTATTATATTTTCTGTCAGAGTATCATCAGGAGTCTGTACTATGGTACAGGAAAGCAATGTCTTTTGGTTTTCAATCTCTCTAACTGTACCGCCAAGAGGAAAAAACATTTAAGAGAAAAAATATGATTATACATGCCTTCTGCTATGACTTTTTTCACTCGCAGCTTCACATTTCCTAATTCCACTATTTGCCCAACTAACTCATTTTCTGCTCCTGCTGCATATGTACTGCTATTAAAATAACCCATTGCCGATCTGAAGAGTTCAGACATGGTTTTAAAAAAATACTTTTACTACACAACTTTCCTTAGCAGCATAACAACTCCACTCCACCAACCCCCTTAAGCGTACGGCCCCTTAAGTTCCGGTCAACAGAAAATCGAGATCTTTACTTCGATAATAACGATTGTTGGTCTGAGAAAAAGGATACAGAAATCAACCCAGTCACGTAAAAAACATAAATATATGCTAGTTCGTCAAGTTGTTAGCTTTGTGGTTGTTGCAGACGCGTCAGTATGGTACAGGAAAGACAACAACTGTGCTAGCCAAATACTCTTTTTTGTTATGAAGCCCGGTAATCAAAGTGAAATCTTTCTTCGGCTTCAATCACAGCTAAAAGCTGGTAACTTCATTCAAAATCATTAAAACGGAATATTTTCAGAACATTCTCTGCATTCGATATGCGCAAATGTTTTAAATGTTGGTAACAATCGAAGAGCGACCGAATAGAATTCTTCCATATGTTCAAAACATTAAAATGAGTGACGTATCTTCAGCGATAAACTTCTTTCCGTAACAGTTCGTAAACATCCACAATCCCACACACGTGCGAATTTGTAGTTGATGTGTATTGTGTAATGTGAGTGTTTCGACTGATGTGTTATTTTCCTCAGTTTTTTTAAAGTTTTGTGAACAACATGGCCAAACTATGCTTGAGTGAGTAATATACTTATATAATGTTCAGTATTTCATAGATTTGTTGATATGTTGATGATATATTGTGATGTCCACTAGAAAAGACCAGCAAACGCATTCCTGCGCGGAAGAGGTACAAAATTGAAAAGAAAGTACGAGAACATAACAGAAAACTGAGACGAGAAGCGAAGAAAAACCCTAAGAAGAGTAAGTACTTCTATATACGTTTCGAAGCATTGTTAAGTACATGGCAGTGTGTTCCTCCCTCAGTACCAGTTATTAGGTCTTTTCCCGTAACATTGAAGCATAGAGTGTTGGAAAAATGATTGTTTAAATGTCCCTATATGTGCTGTAGTTAATGTAATTTTATGCTCAAGATCCCTATGGGAGCGATATGTAGGAGGATTTAGTATATTCCTAGATCTCTCGGGTAAAACAAACTTGTGACCATTTGTGCTGCCCTTCTTGGTATACGTTAAATATCTCCTGCTAGCCCTATTTGTTACAGGTCACAAATACTTGAGCAGTGTACTTGGAAGGGTCGTATGATTGATTTGTAAACAAGATTGAGCCTCTCTGTTCATTCCACCTCAAGTTCCTACTAAGTTTACACACACACACACACACACACACACACACACACACACACACACACACACAGTGATAGCCTGATGTACAGTACAACCAAACAAAATTGAGTATGAAAGTTGCATTTATCGAGTTATGCTAAATACTTTGTTGGATACACTTATACAAGAATATTCAATGTTATTGATTGCCTGCGATATAATGTAGCCTATTGCAAAATCTTTTCTGACACGTGCTATCAGTATTCCATTTGCTGTGCATTTTTAAGCAGACATAAATGCTGACTCCCTCACATAATTATTGGTAAAAAAATTGGTAGCCTATTTTTACTCTTCATTATGGCATCTTTTAGACCTAATTTCAATTGTGAAGTCATTATTGGGCCCAAAGATACCTAAAATTTTGAATTCACAGAGCTTCCCAAAATAGATCCTAATTTTATAGTGCCAAAGTACTTGATTTTCCACTTCTAAAATACGTTTTTCTGAAGGCATTCAAGATCATACACAAACAGTGTCTTTGTCTCTTCTTCTTTGGTTCTGGAATATCTGTTGGTCAGGTTTTCCTTAGGATCCTCATTGTCACTAACTTGTGGTTATGATTCAGGTCCTGGTTCTACTTTAGGGCACATAATGTCTTTTTATTCTTCTTTACAGTAGTTCCTGGTGGTTTTTATAAAGGTAATAGCTTTGTTGTCTTGCCATTCCTACTGGAATTATTGCACCAAGAAATCCAAAAATAACATGGCATGTCAAGAGGCACCTTCTCTAAATCTCAGTGGATAAATTAACACAGGTGATTAGGAGTTGGCTCACACACATTAAATTATATCCCAGTCCAAAATTCGAAAAAAAGACAAGCATATGTGCTGTACTTTTTCAGCCTATGAAAATAATGAAATCTAAAGTCCTGTCATATCAAACAAACACCTACATCATTTGTTCTAACGTAATATGTAAGTGAAAAGGGTATGTTACATTAGGCAAATGATATAGGTGTGTGTTAGATATGACAGGGCTGTGGATTTCATTATTTGGAAATACAGAAGCGTCCGATCCCGCCCGTCTGCTTTGACCCATGACGTCACAAATATGGCGGAAACAAAAACAAACACACACACTTTCCACAAGAAGCCTAATGACACTAATGGGACAAGCGCGGGAAATGGGGTGTTTTGGGTGGGGGGCAAACTAAATATAAACAAATTTAGACGCCTTGCGTAGCTACAACGTGTAAGTGAAGACAGCCATGCGTGAATACCCACCCACCTCCACAGGGGTCATAACCCCTGCAACCCATAGAAGATAAAGATGCTTCAGTAGCTGATTAGTGTTTTTTGTCTTAAAAAAAAAAAATCTCACGGAATAGAACGAACAGATCAGAAAGATAAATATAATAAACTAAAACAGAAATTGGAGGAAACAGATAATTAAAATAAGTAATAAGTGTTTTTAAATTAAAAAAAAAAAATCTCACGAGATAGAACGAACAGATCAGAAAAGTAAATAAAATAAGATAAAACAGAACTGGAGACAGCCACACTCAAACCAAACTCCGCGTCGTCATGACGTCACACACGACAACACCCTTACGTCACGGGTCAAAGACGACACGTGGGATCGGACGCTTCTGTCGACCCCATTATTTTCGTAGACTGAAAAAGTACAGCTCATCTCCTTCTATTTTCATTTTGAACTGGAGTCTTAATTTAACGTATGCAAGCAAACTCCTAATCACCTGTCTTAATTTATCCACTGACTTGAACCTTAACCCTGATGTTCTTTTGGAAGAATGGTATCACTCAGTCATGAAATTATTTATTTCTGTAAATAATGCACTGCCACAGTTGGCTGTAGTGCATTTTTAAATGAGGTAAATTGTGTCAGAAATGCACTGCCACAGTCATTTTGATACTATCCATTACGGTTACTGAGAAATTGTCTCTTGAAAACAAGTTCAGTTTTACCATGGATGAATTGATTGATCTAGTTACCGAGGGGGTATGTATATTTTCTTCCATATTGTGTCGGTAATTCTGATACTGTTAACATAACATCTTAAAAGAGTAAACCATATATTTATAGGGTTATATAACAATTGAAAGTTCGTGTCAGTTGTAATTCAGTAATGTTTTGAACCATCCTTCCAGAACGGTGTCAGGGTACTATTTTATATTCATAGAAAAAGATGTTCATTGTTGGTACTTTTGGACGTTTTAGAAACAAATGATGTGAAGTACCAAATACTGGTGTGGGTGTAACATTACACCCTCCTCTAAATTCAAATGATGTTATAACAGACAAAGATTCGGGTGCCAAAGAAAATCCCAGTGTAGATAAATTACTAGCATGTCAGCTCAGTGCTACTGCACTTTGTGACTTGGACATAACTGACTATCGTAATGTTGTGAAGACAGCACAAAACAATCCTTAACCTGTGATGCCATTCCAGGATCCTCCAGCAGTAAAACAGCAACAACAAACAAACAAAGCAGAAAGGCTGTCAAAGAAAGAAGTTCAAAACCTCAATAAGTATAATTGAAAAAATGGAGTAGTAGATAATCCAACTACTGAATGGCCACTAATGTGCACAGTTGACATGAAGGAAGTGCGAACACCATTTGAATATTTCAAACCGCTTTTTAATAGTGAAGTAGGCTACTTCGAATGATGGTCACTTACGCAAATCAGTATGCAGCCAAAAGAAATAGACTAGGTAATTATTCATATGGTGAGATGTTGCCGCTTATTGTGCAGTACTTCTGCTAAGTGGTTATGTGACAGTATCACACAGAAAAATATACTCAGTCAGATAAAGACAGTCACAATGACCTCATAGCAAATGTTAAGTCCAGAGATCGGTGTGACTTTTTCTTTTCCAATAGGTATGCAACAAAGTAATTTAGAGAAATGGGGCCGTTTTGGGAAAATCCACCCATTACTGTGCGAGAGGGGTCTGGAAGCAACTGGAAAAATAAGAGGTAACAGTGTTAAGAAATGTGCTCTATCTTTTGTAGATACACTGATAAAAGGAAAGAGGTGATCACATGAAGTTTGTTTCAACTACGCATTAGTGATTTCCATTGTTCGTTGGAATAACAGTAATGTTGTTACTGTAGCCACTAACTTTGACAGAGTTCAATCATTGTGTTCTGTAGCAAGATTTTACAGGAAACAAAAGAAAAGGATTAGGGTGTCTCGGTCTAACCTATTAATTTCTGCAGCACTTATATGGCGGCTGTGTGTAGATGCTCTGTAAGAGGGAAAAATTAGTATTTCCACATCATCGCACATTTCATAGACATTGCAAAATAAAATGCATGGGATCTTTACAAGCACAATGAAGAAGCCATAGATCACTTGACACTTTGTCTTCAAATTGTCAATGCAAAGAGTGACTGCCAACAGAGGGTGTCCAAGTAAGAAGGCAAAACAAGATTTTCGGTTTGATGGAAGGGAACATTACATTGCTGAATTACCAGTGGATGAGGGGGGGGGGGGGGGGGAGAAAAGAAAAGGAACAGAAATGTTGAAATTGAGACAAAAAGATTACTACAGTGTGCCTAAAATGTGGTGGACCCATTCATGTTTGTTGCTAAATCTGATCATACAGTTACATAAAAAATATTTTTAAGATTATTTTGTTACTTCATTGTAGTTATTAGTTGATTTAAACCCATAACTCAAATTTATTGGTGTTTATTTGACAATAACAATACCCAAACAAGTTAACTGTTCCAAGTTTAAACTTCACAAAAAGTTATCCTATTGTTCTGATGTCCCTCTGGAAGGATGTGTGTTTTTGTAACTACTAAAAGCAATTCATACCCAAAACTGTTTTTTCTTTCTTTCTTACAATCTTACTAAAGAATAGAGATAACATATAAATCTGTTTTGAAAAAATGAATGATAATTCAGGGCTATGTGCTGACAATGGAGTCTTCTTTTGTTTTATCATAGATGTCAACAAATATTTGATTTTACTTCTGTTGACCTGTAGATATTAAAAATTCGATATTGGTAAATGAGTCTTAACTTCTAAAGAAATTTATATCCAGACATTACTGGGATCAGATGTTTTGCAAAGCCTCACGTGTTGTACGAATGCTATATTTGTTGACTGCAGACTGCCCTCACTCTATACCTCATTTTATTTTTCTGGCAGTGAAGATCTATAGTCCATTAGTGGGCTATAGATCTTCCACTTCTCAAAAGTTTTCTCAGTAGTGCAGGCTGTGCAGGGGAGGTTGCCCATAGAGGATTGTGTCCCACGAGATGGGAAACTCCATCTTATTTACCTGTTATGTGTGGTTAGTGTAAAATGCTGAAAACTCAAAACAAAGGCCAGCCCTTTGTAAGTGGGAGTCTTCACGACTGTAGACTCTTGACTATGCAGGGATCACACTTTTGATGCCTTTGTTGTCACCTTTCGATATATGCCAAGGAGCATGTGTTTGTCATATATAGGTCATATATAGTCCTGTGGACTATGTGCAGTGGTTACTCATGCCAGGTAGCAGTTACTGAGGTAGACTGTTGGTGATAGGAGACCCCCCTGTTGTAATGTGCAACACTATTGGGGGAGAGGGGGGGGGGGGGTCAAGTCACAATGAAGAGACTTAAACAACACCAAACTGCTGGTTGTACACTGTCATTAGTCTCACTTAAAAGATTAGGCAGTTACAGTCCTAATAAATATCCTCCCCTAACAATTTCACAGAAGGAAAACTCAGTCAAGAAGCAATTAGAAAAATATACTCCCCAATACTTGGTTTGTTTCAAATCATATGGTGAATCATCCTTTAATATAAAACCAAATTGTTCTTTGTACAGCAGTTTGAAGATAAGCATGCTGAAACAGACTCAGTAAATAAAATGAGAAGTGGATCAATATTAACCAAAATGTCATCTCCAAGCAATCACAGGCCCACTTCTCATGTAACAAATTTGGTTATGTCCTGATCACAATTGCTCTCCATAACAGCTCAACATGGGGCAAGATCTAATTTTTCATTGTGACCTTAGATTAAAAACAGGCGAAGAATTACGGCCTAACTTAGAAAAATGTGGAGCCACTTTGTCCATTGTGTCCAGTGAGGTCCAAAGGACGATAATGTGAAGTCAAACCATATGCACCACTTCTTAAGTATTGTTTTAAGCTTATGAACTGTGAACACATTATACTGTACGAGCGACACAATCTGTGGAGACTGGTTGACCATTGCACAAAACACTGAATGTGGAAAACTCCTGATATTCATTAACTGTGGGGAAGCTTGTTATTCCTGCTTACTGACTTCCAATGTCTTAAAGTATATAGAATGCTTGACTGACTAATGTACTTTGCGGTTCTGAAGGAACATGAATGTTGAACATCTGTACAAATGACTACATATTATGCTCAGTTCGCATGGTTACAACAATATAAGGGAAAGATAGATTGCTACTTGCCATAAAGATGACTGAGATTCAGACAGGCATGATGAAGAGACAGTTAAACATTTAGCATTTGGCCAATTTTGGAATTAAATTCAGATATAGAATTACCAACTTACATTATGATGCTCTGATTTATCAACTGCTAACCCATTTCATTGGTTGTTTCCAGAAATTCTTTACACAGTTGTACTTTCAAACATTAAGACTGAGATTGGAACACCCAAAAAATACTGTTAGAAGATGATAATTTTTTGTAAGTTAACACCTTTGATTAAGATTACAAACAAAGGATTGTGGTTCTGTATCTCCCCTCTACACTAGGCCCAAACAGGCTTGCATTCACACCACATTCCCATCAAGAAAGCCTTTCAACATCTAGCTTGAGGACTTTGGTGACACGTATGTGAGTACAGCAGTATCCTCCTTGACAGATATCTCTTTGGAGGAATGCTGCCACTTGCCTGCAGGAACACCCCATGCCTCTACAACAGTCAGTGGCTGAAGGAGGCGTGGCTGGTTCACCTTCAGTTTGAGGCCCACCCAGGCATTTCCCAGTTGAAACTAAAATCTCAAAAGGAAAAGAAGAGAAGCGAAGTAAGTGAAGGGAAAGATTAAACTGGGCCCAAACGTCACCTATAGAAATTATCCAAATTGAGAACAATCCTGCAACAGGTGGTACCAGTTGACATTAAATCATGAGATTTTTACCTTTTCAACTCCCCCTATCCTCTCCACACCCATCCCAAAAGTATGGCATATGTAAATTATTCAGTGGAGCTGCAGTGGCTACTTCTAGAAATCTTGGTGAACTTAAAACACTTTCTAGCACTCCACCCAACAGCTAGAATAGTAATGCAGGAAACTAGATTCCCAGAAGACTAGTCTTCTATTTCTGGATATTGCAAAGCTTATTACAGAAATCAAGCTGAATTTTAGAGGGCATTGTGTGGAGTCTGTACGTTGATCCATGAGAACAGTAGTAGCAATCTGATTTCGTTCAGTACTTCACTGGAAGCAGTAACTGTACTCTCTAATGTAACTCATTTCCTTTTTACATAAAATTTAAGTTGCAGGTGATTTTTCTTATTAGCTCAGCCCAAATATATTACAACATGACATGAATGAAATGGATGTTATTAGAACGATAATAAAATGGAATGTACTCAACATTGCTGCTAGTGATACTGGTCCAAGGTTGTACTTGTGAGTCATTAACCTGACGCAACATTTGATGTAGCTACATTTTTTTGCTTTTTTCCAGTCACAAAACATTGTTACAAATATCACTTTTAGCTCTTTCATATTAACTTGAACAAAAAGCAGTACCATGTTTCCTACACAATCAAGTACTTAACAAACCAGTCACATGCCATTCTCAAATACTGCCGAACCAGTAATGTACAACAATAGGAATGTATAAGCTATTTATCAAGTCCTTCCCCATGAACCATGGACCTTGCCGTTGGTGGCTCAGCGATACAGATGGCCGTACCGTAGGTGCAACCACAACGGAGGGGTATCTGTTGAGAGGCCAGACAAATGTGTGGTTCCTGAAGAGGGGCAGCAGCATTTTCAGTAGTTGCAGGGGCAACAGTCTGGATGACTGATCTGGCCTTGCAACACTAACCAAAACGGCCTTGCTGTGCTGGTACTGTGAACGGCTGAAAGCAAGGGGGAACTACTGCATGGTTAAATGATGATGGTGTCCTATTGGGTAAAATATTCCGGAGGTAACATAGTCCCCCATTTGGATCTCCGGGCGGGGACTACTCAAGGGGACGTCGTTATCAAGAGAAAGAAAACTGGCATTCTACGGATCGGAGCGTGGAATGTCAGATCCCATAATCGGGCAGGTAGGTTAGAAAATTTAAAAAGGGAAATGGATAGGTTAAAGTTAGATATAGTGGGAATTAGTGAAGTTCGGTGGCAGGAGGAACAAGACTTTTGGTAAGGTGAATACAGAGTTATAAATACAAAATCAAATAGGGGTCATGCAGGAGTGGGTTTAATAATGAAGAAAAAAATAGGAGTGCGGGTAAGCTACTACCAACAGCATAGTGAATGCATTATTGTGGCCAAGATAGACACAAAGCCCATGCCTACTACAGTAGTACAAGTTTATATGCCAACTAGCTCTGCAGATGATGAAGAAATTGATGAAATGTATGATGAGCTAAAAGAAATTATTCAGATAGTGAAGGGAGACGAAAATTTAATAGTCGTGGGTGACTGGAATTCGAGAGTAGGAAAAGGGAGAGAAGGAAATATAGTGGGTGAATATGGATTGGGGGAGAGAAATGAAAGAGGAAGCCGTCTGGTAGAATTTTGCACAGAGCATAACTTAATCATAGCTAACACTTGGTTCAAGAATCGTAGAAGAAGGTTGTATACATGGAAGAATCCTGGAGATACTAGAAGGTATCAGATAGATTATATAATACAAAATTGTTAAGGCTTTCGTGGCCACTTGTTGACAAACTGCCTATTGGCTTCTGTCTCGGGTTCTTCGGCCGACGTTCATGTAATGATTTTTCTGACGTTTCGCCAGCACGAGTGGCTGGCATTGTCAAAGCTTCACCCTCCATTGCCGGTGGTGAACTGGAGGCGAGCTCGCGGCCGCAGGCTATATGTACCTGGCGCGCCAACGTCCGAGGGCTTCTCCGCGGTCATTTCCGGTGCGGTTCTCCTCTTGCTACCTGCGACGGTCGTTCGCTGCAGTACGGGAAGCCAGGATCCGTTTACCTTAAGGCTTTCCTCTTTCTTGTTGAAACTGTTCGCGTGTTTTTGGATTTCTACAGCTTCTCTGAACAAGCGCGTGTGATAGTGCTTCTCTACAGCCAGAACTTCCGTGTCGGCGAATTTTATAACGTGGTCGGTCTCATTCAGTGCGTGCTCTGCCACGGCCGATTGACTCGGCGACTTGCAAACCTAAGGTGTGGTACAGGTACGTCGATGATACTTTCGTGGTGTGGAGCCATGGTGAAGAACAGCTCGGTGAATTCCTGAGACACTTGAATAGCCTCCATGCCAACATAACATTTACCATGGAAGTAGAAAAGGACAAGAAACTGCCATTTCTAGATGTCCTGGTCACAAGGGACGGCGAAAACCTGGGACAGAGCGTGTATCGAAAACCGACACACACGGACCGATACCTGCACAAACTGTCAAACCACCACCCGAGCCAGAAAAGAGGCATGATTAGTACGCTCGTAACGAGAGCAGGACGAATATGTGAGCCTCAACACCTCAAACGAGAAATGCAACACCTGGAAACTGTTCTGAGGAGCAATGGGTACTCCACAAATTACATTAGAAGTGTAACAGAGCCAAACACTCGGCGAAGTAAGGAACCAGAAAAAGAAATGTCGGGTACGGCCTTTTTGCCATACATTCCCAGAGTGACGGACAGAATCGGCCGTATATTGCGCAAACATGGCGTAAAGACGATTTTCAAACCGACAAGGAAGATCAAAGAGTGTCTTAGATCGGCGAAGGAGAAAAGAGACCCACTTGCAATGTCGGGAATATACCGCATACCTTGCACTTGCGGAAAAGTTTATGTCGGAATGACTGGACGATCCATTAACACCAGGATCAAAGAGCATAAGCGACATTGCAGGTTGGGGCAGGTGGAGAAATCGGCCGTGGCAGAGCACGCACTGAATGAGACCGACCACGTTATAAAATTCACCGACACGGAAGTTCTGGCTGTAGAGAAGCACTATCACACGCGCTTGTTCAGAGAAGCTGTAGAAATCCAAAAACACGCGAACAGTTTCAACAAGAAAGAGGAAAGCCTTAAGGTAAACGGATCCTGGCTTCCCGTACTGCAGCGAACGACCGTCGCAGGTAGCAAGAGGAGAACCGCACCGGAAATGACCGCGGAGAAGCCCTCGGACGTTGGCGCGCCAGGTACATATAGCCTGCGGCCGCGAGCTCGCCTCCAGTTCACCACCGGCAATGGAGGGTGAAGCTTTGACAATGCCAGCCACTCGTGCTGGCGAAACGTCAGAAAAATCATTACATGAACGTCGGCCGAAGAACCCGAGACAGAAGCCAATAGGCAGTTTGTCAGATTATATAATGGTAAGACAGAGATTTAGGAATCAGGTTTTAAATTGTAAGACATTTCCAGGGCCAGATGTGGATTCTGATCACAATCTATTGGTTATGAACTGTAGATTAAAACTGAAGAAACTGCAAAAAGGTGGGAATTTAAGGAGACGGGACCTGGATAAACTGAAAGAACCAGAGGTTGTACAGAGTTTCATGGAGGGCATAAGGGAACAATGCGGGAAAAAAATACAGTAGAAGAAGAATGGGTAGCTTTGAGGGATGAAACAGTGAAGGCAGCAGAGGACAAGTAGGTAAAAAGATGAGGGCTAGTAGAAATCCTTGGGTAACAGAAGAGATACTGAATTTAATTGATGAAAGGAAAAAATACAAAAATGCAGTAAATGAAGCAGGCAAAAAGGAATACAAACGTCTCAAAAATGAGATCGACAGGAAGTGCAAAATGGCTAAGCAGGGATGGCTAGAGGACAAATGTAAGGATGTAGAGGCTTATCTCACGAGGAAAATTAAAGAGACCTTTGGAGAAAAGAGAACCACTTGCATGAATATCAAGAGCTTTGATGGAAACCCAGTTCTAAGCAAAGAGGGGAAAGCAGAAAGGTGGAAGGAGTATGTAGAGGGTCTATACAAGGGTGATGTACTTGAGGACAATATTATGGAAATGGAAGAGGATGTAGATGAAGATGGAATGGGAGATACGATACTGCGTGAAGAGTTTGACAGAGCACTGAAAGACCTTAGTCGAAACAAGGCCCCTGGAGTAGACAACATTCCATTGGAACTACTGATGGCCTTGGGAGAGCCAGTCCTGACAAAACTCGACCATCTGGTGAGCAAGATGTATGAGACAGGCGAAATACCCTCAGACTTCAAGAAGAATATAAGAATTCCAATCCCAAAGAAAGCAGGTGTTGACAGATGTGAAAATTACCGAACTATCAGTTTAATAAGTCACAGCTGCAAAATACTAATGCGAATTCTTTACAGACGAATGGAAAAACTGGTAAAAGCCGACCTCGGTGAAGCTCAGTTTGGATTCTGCAGAAATGTTGCAACACGTGAGGCAGTACTGACCCTATGACTTATCTTAGAAAATAGATTAAGGAAAGGCAAACCTACATTTCTAGCATTTGTAGACTTAGAGAAAGCTTTTGATAGTGTTAACTGGAGTACTCTTTTTCAAATTCTAAAGGTGGCAGGGGTAAAATACAGGGAGTGAAAGGCTATTTGCAATTTGTACAGAAACCAGATGGCAGTTATGAGTCGCTTCCCACGCCCGGGTTCCCGGGTTCGATTCCCGGCGGGGTCAGGGATTTTCTCTACCTCGTGATGGCTGGGTGTTGTGTGATGTCCTTAGGTTAGTTAGGTTTAAGTAGTTCTAAGTTCTAGGGGACTGATGACCATAGCTGTTCAGTCCCATAGTGCTCAGAGCAGTTATGAGTCGAGGGGCATGAAAGGGAAGCAGCGGTTGGGAAGGGAGTGAGACAGGGTTGTAGCCTGTCCCCGATGTTATTCAATTTGTATATTGAGCAAGCAGTAAAGGAAACAAAAGAAAAATTCGAAGTAAGTATTAAAATCCATGGAGAAGAAATAAAAATGTTGAGGTTCGCCGATGACATTGTAATTCTGCCAGGGACGGCAAAGGACTTGGAAGAGCAGTTGAATGGAATGGACAGTGTCTTGAAAGGAGGATATTAGATGAACATCGACAAAAGCAAAACGAGGATAATGGAATGTAGTTGAATTAAGTCGGGTGAGGGAATTAGATTAGGAAATGAGACACTTAAAGTAGTAAAGCAATTTTGCTATTTGGGGAGCAAAATAACTGATGATGGTTGAAGTAGAGAGGATGTAAAATGTAGACTGGCAATGGCAAGGAAAGCATTTCTGAATAAGAGAAATTTGTTAACATTGAGTATAGATTTAAGTGTAAGGAAGTCGTTTCTGAAAGTATTTGTATGGTGTGTAGCCATTTATGGAAGTGAAACATGGACGATAAATAGTTTGGACAAGAAGAGAATAGAAACTTTCGAAATGTGGTGCTACAGAAGAATGCTGAAGATTCGATGGGCAAATCACGTAACTAATGAGGAGATATTGAATAGAATTGGGGAGAAGAGGAGTATATGGCACAACTTGACAAGGAGGACGACTCGGTTGGTAGGACATGTTCTGAGGCATCAAGGGATCACAAATTAAGCATTGGAGGGCAGCGTGGAGGGTAATAATCATAGAGGGAGACCAAGAAATGAATACACTAAGCGGATTCAGAAGGAAGTAGGTTTGCAGTAAGTACTGGGAGATGAAGAAGCTTGCACAGGATAGAGTAGCATGGAGAGTTGTATCAAACCAGTCTCAGGACTGAAGACAACAACAAAAACAACAACATTTATCAAGTTTTCACCAATACAGAACCACAGTCCTTTGTTAGTAATCTTAATCAAAGCTGTTAATTTACAAAAAATTATCATCTTCTAACCGTATTTTTTGGGTGTTCCAATCTGAGTCTTAATGTTTGAAAGTACAACTGTATAAAGAATTTCGGGAAACAACCAATGAAATGTGTTAGCAGTTGATAAATTAGAGCATCATAATGTAAATTGGTAATTCTATATCTGAATTTAATTCCAAAATCGGTCAAAATATAAATGTTTAACTGTCTTGTCATTGTACCAGTCTGAAACTCAACTAGTCATCTTTATGGCAAGTAGAAATCTATCTTTCCCTTATATTGTTGATATTACAACTTGGAGTTTCCATTGTTCGGTTTTGTGCAAGTAGTTCGCACTACTGGTGAACAGAAAACAATTGGACTCGCAAGACTATGAATGAGGCTTCTATCCAAATTTCTGTGTGGATTGTGGTATCAAAATCCACCTAATTTGCTAATGGCCCCTTCACTCGCGGCAGCATCTCATGTGTGCCCCCCCCCCCCCCCCCCCCAATATTGGAATGAATTCAGATATAAAATTACCAGTTTCAGTATCAACTGTTATGTATTTCATTGGTGATTTTATGGAACTCTTAAACAGTCGTACTTTCACACCCTCTAGATTTTTGCCCAGTCTTTTTTTATGTCATTGTTCGTTTCTGTTACTTCTCTCTCTTTCCCACACACATAAATTAAAGACATACCAAGCTCTGTTCTGACGGTAACCTTTTTCCTAACAGCGGTTAAAGGATTTATAGAGGCTGTGGCCCCTACAGTCTGATCTTGCCTATATGTTGATGAGTTTGATCTTGCCTCTATGTTGATTAGTTTTGCATCTATTATGGTTCTTCAAATGTAAATGTCACAGAATGTAAACTATAGGGCACCCTAAGGGAAGCCGAATCTTGGACCCCTCCCGACGGTTTTCAATTTACTACTTCCAAAACAGGAGCAATGCACTTCTGCCATCACCAAATTCTCCAGCACACCCAGATCTTTATTGCATTGTGATTTATGTTAAGTATTAGAAACATACCACTTTCAGGACTAATTTTGATGCTAAGCTGACAGGGCTGCTTCATATACACCAGTTGAAACAACAATTCTAGACAAACTTTAATGCTGTATGCTGCTTCATACACAGTTTTTTGGGCATCTATCACTTCATCTTTTTATGACTTAATAAAACAATCATCATTGGACTTAAGTAGTCTGGGCTATGGATTGGCAGCTCCATTTTTGTTATAACCTTTAGCTCCAATACAATACTGCGGGGTGAGACTTAGCTCGTGGCTTTTGGACAGACCTCATAAATAGTTTCCTGTGAGAGTCAGGGATGCCCCCTTTACTGGTTTGATGCCTCCAACTATTACTTAACTACATTGTACATGTACATAGCATCAGTGATCATCTGTATCATTATATTCTCTTCCCGGATAAAAGTACACAACCTCCACAATAATGTCCTAGGTGTTATGTTCTGATATCAGCTTGTCTACAATCCCTCCTCTCTAAATTACAATGACCATTGTGAACCCTCTCTCACGATTGTTCTCTCAAACACCTCATAAGAGGGGTCTCGGTTCAGATCCTCACTGTAACTGTAGTCTTCTGGCCAAAAGACATAACAGACCCATCTGTACTACTACATTTTTTCAGCTATGAAAGAATGACAGTATTGGGAAACCATTTACACTGGTGGATCTTACGTTGATGACCTAACGAACTCTGCTTTCACACATACAGGTGGCGGTGAGCAGCATTCCCTACCACGAGAATAGTGTGTTTTTACTGTCGAAGTAGTGGCCATTATGTGATTAGACACATCCACATCTGCCTACAAGAAACTTTTCTTATTTGCAGTGACACTCTGAGAAGTTTACGAGCTGTAACTTACTGCTACCTGCAACACCAACACCATATCATTCATTGAAGACTTTCTCTTTGAGCTCCAAGACACAGGGAGGATCCCTAGTGACATTGGAATTGCAGGAAATGAACAGTCGGATAATTTGGCCAAGAATGCTACCAGAAACGATGCCCTGAATAAGGGACACCATGCCTCGATTTACAGAGGACCCTATCCCAACAACTTCTAGTGTCATGGAATAAGAAGTGTTATGCAGTAGCTGACACTATCTACATGTACATCTACATCCATACTCGGCAAGTCACCTGACGGTGTGTGGTGGAGGGTACTTCGAGTACCTCTATTAGTTCTCCCTTCTATTCCAGTCTTGTATTGTTCGTGGAAAGAAAGATTGTCGGCATGCCTCTGTGTGGGCTCTAATCTCTCTGATTTTATCCTCGTGGTCTCTTCATGAGATATACGTAGGAGGGAGCAATATACTGCTTGATTCCTCGGTGAAGGTAAGTTCTTGAAACTTCAACAAAAGCCCGTACCGAACTACTGAGCGTCTCTCCTGCAGAGTCTTCCACTGGAGTTTATCTGTCATCTCCGTAACGCTTTTGCGATTACTAAATGATCCTGTAATGAAGTGCGCTGCTCTCTGTTGGATCTTCTCTATCTCTTCTATCAACCGTACCTGGTACGGATCCCACACCGGTGAGCAGTATTCAAGCAGTGGGCGAACAAGCGTACTGTAACCTACTTCCTTTGTTTTCGGATTGCATTTCCTTAGGATTCTTCCAATGAATCTCAGTCTGGCATCTGCTTTGCTGACGGTTAATTTTAAATCACTCCTAATGCCTACTCCCAGATAATTTTTGGAATTAACTGCTTCCAGTTGCTGACCTGCTATATTGTAGCTAAATTATATGGGATCTTTCTTTCTATGTATTCGCAGCACATTACACTTGTCTACATTGAGATTCAATTGCCATTCCCTGCACCATGCGTCTATTCGTTGCAGATCCTCCTGCATTTCAGTACAATTTTCGATTGTTATAACCTCTCGGTATACTATAGCATCATCCGCAAAAAGCCTCAGTGAACTTCCGATGTCATCCACAAGGTCATTTATGTATACTGTGAATAGCAATGGTTCTACGACACTGCCCTGCTGCACACCTGAAATCACTCTTACTTCGGAAGACTTCTTTCCATTGAGAATGACATGCTGTGTTCTGTTATCTAGGAACTCTTCAATCCAATCACACAATTGGTCTGATAGTCCATATGCTCTTACTTTGTTCATTAAACGACTGTGGGAACTGTATCGAATGCTTTGCGGAAGTCAAGAAACGTGGCATCTACCTGGGAACCCGTGTCTATGGCCCTCTGAGTCTCGTAGACAAATATCGCGAGCTGGGTTTCACATGATCATCTTTTTTGAAACCCATGCTGATGCCTACAGAGTAGATTTCTAGTCTCCAGAAAAGTCATTATACTCGAACATAATACGTGTTCCAAAATTCTACAACTGATCGACATTAGAGATATAGGTCTATAGTTTTGCACATCTGATCGATGTCCCTCCTTGAAAACGGGGATAACCTGTGCCCTTTTCCAATCTTTTGGAACGCTACGCTCTTCTAGAGACCTATGGTACACCGCTGCAAGAAGGGGGACAAGTTCCTTCGTGTACTCTGTGTAAGATCAAACTGGTATCCCATCAGGTCCAGCGGCCTTTCCTCTTTGGAGCGATTTTAATTGTTTCTCTATCCCTCTGTCGTCTATTTCGATGTCTACCATTTTGTCATCTGTGCGACAATCTAGAGAGGGAACTAAATTGCAGTCTTCCTCTGTGAAACAGCTTTGGAAAAAGACATTTAGTATTTCGGCCTTTAGTCTGTATCCTCTGTTTCAGTACCATTTTGGTCACAGAGTGTCTGGACATTTTGTTTTGATCCACCTACCGCTTTGACATAAGACCAAAATTTCTTAGGATTTTCTGCCAAGTCAGTACATAGAACTTTACTTTCGAATTCATTGAACGCCTCTCGCATAGCCCTCTTCGCACTACATTTCACTTCGTGTAATTTTTGTTTGTCTGCAAGGCTTTGCCTATGTTTATGTTTGCTGTGAAGTTCCCTTTGCTTCCGCAGCAGTTTTCTAACTCGGTTGTTGTACCACGGTGGCTCTTCTCCGTCTCTTACGATCTTGCTTGGCACATACTCATCTAATGCATATTGTATTATTAAGCTATGTACTGTGAAAGATTGTATCCATGCAATATATCACTGCATCTTAATGCAGGTGCAATGTCCGTTATCAGTGCTGCACATTTTAGTACAGTGCCCTACTTCTACTGTAATGAAGCAATCACTGAAGCTATCAGGCTCATTATCCTCAGTTTTAGCTGGTGTCATTCAAGGAGGTTACTTAGTTTTAAACTTTATTCGAAACTGCAGGTTGTGTAATCTTATTTGAAGACTAGAGAATGTGGTCATGCTAACTCTGGGGCAGAGGTGGCTAGTAAGCTGGCCTGGTCCAACCTTGTGATTGAGTTATCTGTACACTTCTACATTCCTCATTGTTGTAACATGAAGCCATGTCCATACTGCCATTAGAAACATGTTTTTGTTGCAAAAATGATTCCTGCACTGTTTACAACAAGTTTGAAACATTGATTCTTGTTAAGATCTTTATCAACACTAGTGGCAACTATTTCTCGGGATGTACTTGCATTGTCTGCATCTTTCTTTCTCATTGTGTATCTAGATTGTCTGCTATGCTATGTCCAATGACTCGAAAACTGTATTGATATGTGGCGCTGCACTGTTAACGCTCAAACATTGAAGCAAGTTTAGAGACATAGTGGGAAGTAATCAAACTAAACAAGAAGTGGTGGGAATATGGAAGACTGCAGCTTTTTGTAACTGCACTAGGATCAGCTTTCTGTAACTTACCTAGGATCTCATCTTCCAGTTTTGAAATTCTGCTGAATATGGTAGCACCTTATATTTTAAAGGAAAACACAAATTTCAGGAAGCACTTCCAGTGAACCAAAGACCTCATCGTTTTTTTGGCAACTGGAGATTCATTGCAGACCCTTGCATGTTTACAGGGAGGTTATAATTAAACTTTTGCTGCTTGAGCCAGTGTAGATGGAAAACTATTTTCCATATGAGTACTCAACTTTACGGGAATGATATCCAGGCAATATTCGCTGGAGACTTTGCATTATTAGTAGTGTTAGTTTCATGACTTGCCATTAGGTGCTAGTGCTGGTACTAATATGGTGACATAGTGTTAAAACTCAAATATCAGTGTGCTTTGTAGTTGCATACACTCAACATGGGTCGGTACAATTTGAGCAGGACTTTACTTGTAAAGCTGCTCTATCAGAACAACTACAGTAGTGCTGCTGCTCTTTGCGAATATGATGCACTAAAGGAATATGGAGAGGTCCTATTTCTGCACTGGGGTTGAAGAAAATGATTTGGAAGTTCAAGTTAGCTGGCAATTTGGGTATTGCTCCTGGGAGAGGCTGACTGCCAATTGCGCCACAAATTGTTAAAGAAGCTACTGTTGCCATGACTGATAATGCTGGAAGCACGAGCTGTATCACGACACCTGAACATTCCATTGTCCACCACAGTAATTCTTTCCAAAGAGTTTTTTACATCCTAGTAGCTGGAACTTGGGACATTCCACAGGCCTACCTTCTATGATGACAAAAATTCCAAAACGTGCAACTGTGTCCACCCCATTTCAATATCAGTAAGGAGTATCTGTGATGCTGCATGGGGTGTTGGGCTGTTTTTAGCTGATATAGTTCCCCCATCTTATGGTAATTTAGCTTTCCTTTATACTTCCTTCCCACTTTTTCCATCCCAGCTAAACATACTGATGGGTCATTTTGGCTGTCCTTCTCATTTCTTTTTGAGGAATATCATTGATGTGGTGCTCAGAGTGTAGAATGTCTGATGACCTAGTGCTTTGTTCCCGTAAACTCATCAGTCTAATCTAATGAACAGCTAATTTTAAGTATGCCGTGAACAAGCATTAGAGATGCTACATTTTTTCAACAATTTATTGAAGTAGTTGTCCCAAAGCCTACCATGTCAAAAAATTTGTTGCCTTAATCCCCTAAGTTCTCAAAATATTCTCAGTAACTATGTAAAGAATTTTGTGGAAAATAATACACAGCTGAAATCACTACTTGAACCGTCCAGTAAACATACCCAAGCTTTTTCTTTCAATGGCGTGTTTGTTGACTTTATCAGTTCACAACCAAACTATTGTCTTGGAACCTAATATACACTATGGGTGGCACAACTGTCATTCACATAACTTTCATTTCAGAACATAAGAAAAAATAATGAAAAGCACTGGTAATCCCAATTTAAGACAACATTTCCTGACCCAATGTAATTACAAATAATTTCTAGAGAATACTAAATGATGTCAGTTTTGGTGTTCAGAACACATCACGTATGTCGCTGCTTCTTATTTGGCTACCAAAAACAGTCCTCCAGTCAGTTATGCAAAACACACACCTTGCCAGGCCAACACTGCTCGTTGTCTATAGGTTAGCCATCTATTGAATTCTGATAATATGTTCTTTCAGTTTTCTTCAGTATTTTGATCCATCTTAAGGATATTTCGGCACCTGGATGTTAGCCTACTGAGTGCTGTCGTGCACTTGCTAACAAACCACCATTTAAACTGCATACCTGATTCGATATTACATAAGCACATATTTTGTTGACTACGGAACATATAGAATGACATCAAACGCTTTCTGAAAATTGAGAGACGGATACTCTGTGAATTCAATTGTTGTCTCTGCTGCTGCTGCTGTTATTGTCGTCATTGTCACTGTGGTTTTCAGCCTGAAGATGGTTTGATCGAGCTCTCCCCTCTCAGCTGAGCATGACTGCTGCAACCTAAATCCGCTTGAACCTGATTACGCAATCAAGTCTCTTTCTATGATTTTTACCCCACAGCACTTACTTCCATCATCAAATGGAATATTCCGTGATGCTTCAGGACGAATCCTATCAGCTTATCCCTCCCTTTAGTCAAATTCACTTAAAGATTTCTTTCCTCCCTAATTCAATTTATTATTTCTTCATTAGTTGTCCAATCTACCTGTCAGATGTACAAGAGTTTTCTGTAGCACCACATTTGAAAAACTTTTATCGTCTTGTTGCCTGTAATGTTTACCTCCCATGTTTCAATTCTGTACAAGTCTACACTCTATAAAAATATTTTCAAAAAACACGTCCTAACACTTACAGTTCATTTATATCGGCTAATAAAATATTTCTCTTTTCAGAAACACCTTTCTTATTGTTGCCAGTCTGCATTTTATATCCCCTTTAATGTAGCCACCATCTATTCTTTTGTTGTGTAAATAGCGAAACTAATCTGCTAGTTTTGTTATTCCATTATGTAATTCAATTTTGTCAACATTGCCTAATTAAATATGTCTACAAATCATTTCCCATATTTTACTTTTGTTGTTGTACCTCTTGTAATCTCATTTTTACTCATTATCCATTCGGTTCAATTGATCTTCCAAGTCCTTTGCCATCACTGACAGAATGAAAATGTCATCAAAAATCCCTATGGTTTTAATTTCTTCTCCATGAACCATAATACCCTCTCCATATTTTTCTTTGATTTCATTTACTGCTTGCTGAGTGAATTTAGGTATGCCCTTTATTAGCTGACACTTGTCATGCTAAATGCTATTTCTCATTTTTGCCACTTCATCACAAATCTATTGTGCCATGTACCCCGCATAAGTCAGAAATTGCATTCTACTTTCTTACTTGGACAACATTTGAACTCTATGTGTGTGTGTTTGCCTGTGTCTGTATATGTGCGGATGGATATGTGTGTGTGAGCGAGTGTATACCTGTCCTTTTTTTCCCCCTAAGGTAAGTCTTTCCGCTCTCGGGGTTGGAATGACTCCTTACCCTCTCCCTTAAAACCGACATCCTTTCATCTTTCACTCTCCTTCCCTCTTTCCTGATGAAGCAACCATTGGTTGTGAAAGCTTGAATTTTGTGTGTATGTTTGTGTTTGTTTGTGTGTCTATCGACCTGCCAACGCTCATGGAGGAATTTTATAAGGGGGACTATGCTCCAGACTGAACGCTGAAAGGCATAATCAGTCTTAAATGATGATGGTGATGATTTTATTTTTTCAGATTTTAAAACAGAATTACATATTTTCTTTGATTTCAGTTGAATGTCACAAAAGTACAATTCAACATCATTGATCTTTCTTGTCATTCATCACAATTTTTTTGTCTTTAATATTTAGAAGGAGAGTCTGTTTTATTTGTATATAGGTCATGCTTTGCTTTTATGCAGGGTATGAGAGTGGCTCTAAATGTTTTGATTTGCTTCTCGTTCACTTTTACATTTCCAGAAAAAGACATGCAATGGCACCATCCAATATCCTGTATAGTTGCAATCATCATTGACATGTGCGTATTAGAAGTGATTGAAGTGTATTTGTTTTCACGTTCGCCGGCTGGTGTGGCCGAGTGGTTCTAGGCGCTTCAGTCTGGAACCGTGCAACCGCTATGGTCGCAGGTTTGAATCCTGCCTCGGGCATAGATGTGTATTATGTCCTTAGGGTAGTTATGTTTAAGTAGTTCTAAGTTCTAGGGGACTGATGACCTCAGATGTTAAATCCCATAGTGCTCAGAGCCAATTGAACCATTTTCTTGTTTTCATGTTCCTCACATTATTTATCCACTGCCAGCCATGTAACTGTTAAGTGGTCTCACGGTGTGATAAATGTTATTTACTTATTTTTACAATACCTGAAAATCTGGGCTGAATAGAACAAATGGACTGGTTAAAGATACTCCTGAACTAAACATTTGAGAGGCTGAGTGAAGCATAAGCACATACAAATGCACTCTCACTTTCAATTTCCATGTTTTAGTATTTTATACAATTTTACTGTCATTTCTGTAAATATTATTTTTGGACTGTTCCCACCACTTTGATTAGTGCCAGTTTCCACATACATCTCTCTCTCTCTCTCTCTCTCTCTCTCTCTCTCTCTCGCTGCTGCTGCTCTGGCTTTACATATGTAATTTTAACATGCAATATGTTGATGCTGATTTCATATTATTCATCATTCTAGCCAAGAAAAACAAAATTATTCAAGTTCCAAACATATGCCCTTTCAAAGAAGACATATTAAAAGAAGTTGAAGCTTTGAAGAAGAAACAAGAAGAAGAAAAGCAGAGGATAAGGCAGGAGTTAAAAGAGAAAAAGAAGAAAGAAAAGGAAACAGCACAAAAATCTGCTACTTTGTCGACTCTTGTTACTGAAGCTGGAAAGAAAGAAAAAGTTCACGAGGCTTTGAACATTACATCTAATGATGATGGTGTTAAATATACCAAAGTTGATAGGTTGCAGTCATATTACAGAGAATTCAAAAAGGTAAAATTTAATCTACAGTTCTTACTTTCTATGATCATCCACTTTTTGCTGAGAATTTCTCCTTGTATTTCCCAAAAAATAAAGCTTTCTTTGCAGGTTGTGTGGCATGTGTTTGAAAGCTTCTGATTTCTTTTACTGACGAAATACCGAAAAATTATGGAGAGGGTTCTATATCTGCTCAACTCTCACTCTGCCTCTGTCGCCTTTTTCCTCCTGTCCCAGTTCAAGTGTTTACAAGCCAAAGTCTTGGAAATATGAAGCACCTTTTAAAATAAAATAAATGTTCATAGTGATGATCTATTTCTAACATTACATGAAAGTAACACATTTACATATAAAATCCTTTGATTATATATACTCAGCTTCTCTCTCTCTCTCTCTTTTTTTTTAAATAATGTATGTTCCTTTTTCTCAGAAAGTGTTCAAGTGATTTCTACAAAAATTTATCTGTTTCATCTATTTATATCTTGTAAGCTTCTCTCATGAGGTTTTTGGAATAGCCTAGGTCAAATAGGTGAATTTTCATAATTTTTTAATTATAATTCCGTAAGTACAATTTTAAATTCATTCAAATTTCCAAGCACTTTGCCCCATGTCTCAGCTTGCAATCAGAATTTCAAAATTTGCTCTTGAGATAACGTTTATTATGTTTACAGAAATATGTGTACAAAATTTCATAATTCTAGCATTCATAGAATCTGAGGAAAAGGTACATAAACTTTAAAAAACAAACTTTTCAAGAACCAATTTAAAGTTCAACCTAACTTTTTTTCCTTACGTCTCTTCTTCAGAAGAGAAGGCACCACATTTGTACTCTGGGTCGTCTTTCCCTTCAAGGCTTCTCTTCTGGTGTCTTGTTGTCTGTCTTCTTTCCTTTACCAGGTCTTCAACTGACTTTTCAGCTGCAGAGACACGCTGTAAATCTATTTTCTCAGTATGTCTTGAGTACAATTTTTTATGCCCATTCTTTCTAATACCGTCATCCTCCCAACGTTCCCATCATTAAATACAATAACTGCATCATAAGTTGCAATTCTGACAACTGTAGCAGATGCAAATGTGTTTTTAGGGCAGTGTTTCGAGTGAATTTAGAGACTCATTTGGATTTTGGGTTTTGCCATGAACGCACTTTTTGAGAAGTGCAGGATCAGCCAGAAACCTGTAAGTGGGCTTGACAAGATCCAGGATACAATTTGTAAGCCTCTCCTTGTGAATGTAGGGATTGTTATCCCTCTCAGTTTGTAGATATTTACACCAGCTAATGTGGCACAGATTATGAATAGGGTGTTCATCTGTTGACAACATGTGGAAATATGTAGCCCATGCTGCACTTTTCTTCTCATACACACTGGATAGGTTCTATCTGATAGACTTGCCGTAATACACTTGAAGAGAGTCTGTCATCTTCTTTGTGAGTCTGTTGTGTCCACCAGTGCCCTTTCCATCTTCCAACTTTTTGCTCTTCATGTCACTGACAAGTTTCCTCAATCTTGATCCCATTCTCTTCTGGATGTGACCTATGCATTCAAATTTCTCAGTTGAAAGTTCTCCATAAAGTTTGCTCTCATTCACAGACTTGAATGTACTGGAGTCACCATCCCCAAGATATTTCACATATCTGACACCACGTTCCTTGACAGATCTCTTAAAAATAATTTGCATACCAGCTCCTTCCATTCCACCAGTAGAACCAGATGATGTTTTGCTGCAGTTATGCCCTTTTACATCTTCTTCACATTCTCCACTAAGTGCACAGTTATGGCAGAATTTGCTCATAACTTGAATATCTAGTACCTTCCCTGTCTCAATACTTATGGCACTTGACACGCCATATAAAGACGTATGCCCTCTTTTCATGAATTTACCATCACATGACACAAGATCTGTTCTAACATGACGAGAATCGTTCTCATCTAGCGGGCCATTGTCTGCAATAGCTTCTACTGTAGTTGTTATCATACTGTCCTCACACAAGTCAGAAATTTATGTTTTCCAGTACACAGTTTATTTGTGTAAATCTCAGACATGGCACTGGCATATTCATTATTCCACACAATAAATTTCCCCCTTCTTTCCCACCTCCAATGCACCTCAATCCATAGGTAAACCTCATATTAGCTTCATAGTAACAGTTTTTACAGTTAGAAGTTTTGAATGAGCTGTCAGCATCGCATTTTTTGCACATAATTTGCAGATTTGCTGCCAAGCCTACTCCCTTTCCATCATCTATAATCTGAATGTTATCACTACCACACATCTTATTGTTTATAAGATATGGAACAAAGTCAAAGATGATCTATAAAACCAGAGTATGTATCATGGCCTTCTAGATGTATCCTGCACATGTTTGGTTGAAAGTAATACACAGAATCGTTGTTCATTGAGCTGGTATTGAAATGCTGCTTCAAAAAGTGGGCGTGGCAGGGAGGCCGCGTCACACTTTTAATTAATTTTCAAGCACTTTGGATGCGATTTCAATATTGAAACTTTGGGAACTTATTCTCCATGAGTTGTACAAACAAATAAAAAATAAATCGAAAATTGACATTTTTGGTCAATTTCATCGAGGTCCCCCCTTAATTCTTCAATCAGTTTATTTCCATTTTTGTTAATCACTAAGAAATATCTTGGTAGACTGTCTGTAAAGTGGTAAATCTGTTACTGATTCCAATTACACATTATCTGAGATTTGACCTTGTTTGACTATTTTGGTGTTTCCTAGCTTTAGGACACCTGTCTCACATTCTGGAGGATGGTGTTTCAAATCCCTACCTAGCCATGTGGGTTTAGGTTTTCTGTGGTCTCTCTAAATTGTGTGAGGTGAAATGGGGGGGATGGTCTTTTAGAAAAGAACATGGCTGATTTCTTCTTCCAATCTGGTCTTAGACTGCATCTCTTAGAGGGATAGTATACCATAATTGTCCTTCTGTCTTGCCGTCAAGAAACCTTATATTAGGAAGAAATTTGTTGAATAAGCTGAATAAGCTGATTATCTGTGCTTTAAATGAGTGTTATGGATAGAGGAAAACAAATTTATTTCCTGAGGGAATGAAAGAAGTGAAAATCTTGCTTGACCATACGCATACACAGTAGAAATTGTGTTGAGAGAGAAACTTTCATTAAACCTTCTTATGATTTTTTGGTCGTTGCTTAGCCTGTTCCTGTGTCATGAGAGATTTTTTTTTATATGTGTATTTTTAAAAACTGTGAATCTTTTATAACCATTATCAGACACAATTGTGGCCCAGGTGCTGCAAGCAGCTGATGTCATTCTGGAGGTTGTGGATGCCAGAGATCCCTTGGGAACGCGCTGTCAACAGGTAGAGCAAGCTGTTCGCGATTCTGCTGGCAGCAAGAGACTTGTTCTTGTTCTGAACAAAGCAGGTAGTGTATAGCTTCTAATTGCAAGATAATCTATCATCATCCAATTCCCTTTTCTTTTGACAGCTCTTAGTTTTGATTGCATTTGTATTGTAATTCGTGGTCTGTCCCCTCCCTTTATGCGACCTTGAAAAAAGTGATCCATAGCCACAAATGTCTGTTAGCCTCTACCACAATGAGTTATTGTACATCAGTTGCCACAAAATACTTGTGTGGAACATACTATTTCATTAATTAAATTCAATGTGGCAGCTTAAAATTATGTTGGACAGGAAATTCATTGTGCATAAATAACATGGTTTACTCAGACTTTTGTGCTGTAAGGAAATGCATTGTGGCTCAAACTGCAGTTTATGTACAATTTCTTTTTCCTCACTGCTTTATCTATGTAAAGGATTACCTCTAAAATTCCTTGATTCGTATAATCTTCAAAAGTGGCATGAGAAACTCCTATCTTATTCCAGGATAAAGTTTCACATTTAAAGCGAAAAATGCTCGGAATGGAACCATTTTATATTTCAAACTTGTATTGGAGTATGTAAGCTGTTAATGTGGGTAGTATATTCAGTGTAATTGACAAAGAATTGTGAACAATTAAATATGTGGCGCAGTGAAATGTAAAGTGAAAAAATTTGTTAGTAACAAATATCCTGTTTTCCACAAATGCAGTTAGATAAATCATGGATGAAACAGAAGCTAATCTTCAGTTGGTAGAATGTAAACCTATGATAAACACATTTAGTATTCCAACACCTGTTTGTGTGCTGTACATAAAAATATTTAAAACCTTATTGAACAATGGAAAATCCAAGATTGAATGTAACAATATTGTGAAAGGGAAAGTTGTCACTAAAGATGACACTTCTGGTGACATTTCTCAATTGCGTACAATATTAAAATGTTCTGTCTCTGTAACAGTTGAACTTATTTTGTTGCTTTTTTTATTTGAACGAAAATAATTTTCCAGGTTCTTTGAAAAAGTTTAACAGGTTTTATAAACAGTTGGAAACTTTGCCACACATTAAGCCAGTTTCCATTACATATTAATATCATGAAATCAAACTCCAGTCTTATTTGATACAACATTTTAATTCATCCTAGACATACATGGTCAAAAGCTTCCAAAATATGTATACAAATTCCAAAATATCCAGGTTGTAAACAATAGTACTTTCATGCTCTTTGGTTAGAACTAAGTAGTTCACATGAACTAAATATGCATTCAACTAAGTCAGTATCTTACTTTGTACTGAGTGATGCCTAGGGTACCGACAGTCTTCTAAACATCGACCATTGAAAATGAGCACTATTGCTAATGTTTTTTCTGTAGATGGAAACCAGTATGCAGTTGTCAGTCTATGTGATAGCATAAAGATTACAGTGATTTCACTTAATTCACAAATGATACATATGATCCCTGCAATCCACCAGTGAGTCACCTATAAGGCCGCAGACGTTCTTCTTTGTAGGTAGTGAATTTTAATATTCTCCTGCTGTTTCTGGTTCTGTGTTGGACAAATGAAATTCCTTCTCCCTTGCTCCATAAAATTTGTACAGTATAAATCCGGTATTACATGAACAAGTCATGTGTGGTCAGCCTGCTACCTAGTGACAGAACGAGTGAAGCTGCGATTTCAGCCAACAGTTTATCCACTGGAGAGAAATATGAGCCATTCTATTCTGCCATGGATCTGCACTTGTGCAATAGAAGAGGTGTGTGTGCACATGCGTAGAATGCAGGATTTCCAGCAAGCTTTCTGCTTGTTATTGTTTTCAAGTGTGGTCAGTCAGCAGGTGAGAAATACATGAGCTCTGGAGGAATCTTTTGGTTATTGCATTAGATATTCTGCACATTCAAAAAAATTCCAGAACATTCACAATTTCGTGCGAATGGGGTGTTGGCGCGAAATGCAGTTAATGTCCCTGCACACACCTGTGTTTAATGTGTAACTGCTGGAAGTGTAATTGTTGTGTGTCTGTTAGATAGTATTCATTGTTGTGTTGCACAGTTTCTGAGTTTTGAGATGGCACAGTTAGAGGAGCAATGTTTTTGCATTAAATTTTGCGTGAAACTCGAGAAAACCTTTACAGAGACACACCAAGTGATGCTGGAAGCCTATGATGGTGAGTGACTAAGCCATACTCAGTGTTACAAATGGTTCACACTGTTCAAAAATGCCCAGATGGAAGTTAAAGATGATCCTCCTTCAGGACGCTCTTTGATGTCTACTGACGATGCTCAGGTCGGGAACATCAACGAAATTGTGTGTGTTAATCGAAGACTGACTGTCCAAGAGACTGCAGAAGAATGTAACATTTCAGTTGGATCATGTCATGAAATCCTTGGAATGTCTTATGTTGCTACCAGGTTGGTCCCACGGCTCATGAGGCAAGATCAGAAAGACATTCGCCTTGATATCTGTGCAGAGCTTTTGTATTGCGCATATGAGAAAGAGATGTTTCTTAAGAAAATCATAACTGGTGTTGAGACAGTTATGATGTTGAGAACAAGGTTCAGTCTTCGCAGTGGGTCGGAAAAGGATCTCCAAGACCAAAGTAAGCTTGTGAGGTCAGGTCAAATATCAGAGCCATGCTTATAGTTTTCTTTGACTTTGAAGAATTAGTTCATCATGAATCCATGCCACAGGGATAAACTGTTAATCGTTGATACTATAGGTACGTGTTGTGAGACCTGTGTTGAAAAGACGAAGATTTACAATGATAGATGAGATGAAAGAAAATTCAAATAGCGCTTCACGCAATCTAATAAGAGGCGTTCCACGACTGCTTCCGGAAGTGGAAATGGCATTGGGAGCGGTGTATCAATTGTGGAGTAGAGTATTTTGAAGGATACTATGCACAATAAATAAAAGGTAAGTGTAGAAAAGTTTCGGAATTTTTTTGGAAAGACCTCTGAGGTACATTGTACCATAATAAGCTACATTTACAAATGTTTAATTCTGATTTATATGTTTTATGTATGTATAATTTTACTTTCGATACATGTATGTATCACTTTAATTGGTTAAAGTACTACATGCATTAAATTTGATTGCACCTTTTGTATTATTTCAGTATTCCGGGAAGGATAGTGTTGAGAGAATAGGTGCACAAGTCAGAGCAGTTGTTCCAGCCTCAACCATTGAGGATTGTAAAAGACATTTTGTTTCTTTGTAGTCACACTATTGTGAAGTAGCTTTCCTTATTAGTGTGTCATTTGTGCATACTCCATCATGTATGATTGACAAGGCGCATCCATTCTGATGAAGTTCACGAATTGCTGTGGATCTTTGAGCCTGAACTCCTTCATTAACAGGGAATATATGTTCCTTCTTCCCAACCAGAGTCAAATCCAATTCATACCTCTTGGGATTACATCGTCATTCCGCCTGCTTCCCGACGACTGAGGTGAATACTATCACAGCAAGTGCTGCATAGATAATTATGTCCTCTGTGTCTAAAATGCTGTGGAATGTAAACATAATCATTTGCTTGTACCAACATGACATAAAATGAACACTTTTATCCATAATTCTGTATAATGAAAATTTAATTTCATTACAGCTGCACAAGACAACAATAACTGCGTAAAAATATGAAGTTAGACCTCTCAGAAGTTGCAATATGAGTAAATAGCAGCTTTGCAAAAATATCAACTTTCACACTCAACAATGTAAACAAGCCTGTAGTTCCTGTTATGTACCCTTGGGGCAGTGTTGCAGACTTGCATGTGATAGATGCGCTTAAGTTTGCCCATTAATTTGAGTCCAGACATACCTACTAAACTCACTTCACAGGGTCAATCTAGTTGGACCATTCTTCTGTTTTTCTGCTGTTGAAATTCTGCAACTTTGTCTTTGAGCAGCAGTATAGGTGGTTATTGTGTATGACTTCACTACTCACAACTAAATATTCTGAACTTCTGCTGTACTCATTGTGGTACTTCAGTGGGCCTCCAACACACCATTGCATAGTCTCTTCCTGTGGCCATCTGCGTTGTGTTCCCATTCCTGCTGACTTGGTGAACTCAAAAAGTTTGTAGCGAGTTTTTAAATCACTAAGCCCACCATCTGAAAAAAAAAAGATTTTTGCTACCTGTGTATGTAGCTGTTGAAAAATAACTGCATGTACTGAGTCATGTCTTCTGTTTTCACCTACAACTGTAGCACTTTTGGTCTTATTTTGAAAATGGTGCCCCTGTAAAAATTGAAACTTAGTCAAACTCCAATAAAGCCCTCCAATGAACCATCTTTCTGTGGCAGAATCACAGGCAAGTTGTCAGCAAAATTGAAATCAAGCATTAAAGATGGTTGTTCACCCACTACACATCCCTTCACTTCTGCAGTATGTCATTGTTGCAGTTTCTTCAGATATTTGATGTGTTATGGGTTTTGCAGTCCATTTTTTGAAGTTCACTAATGAAAGTATCAGTGGCTTCTCTTTTCTTAATCAATAACTGCTTGTGTAACTGCTTATGTCTGTTGGGCGAGTACTCTTGAAATACGCCAGTGATGTTACGAGCACATTTCAATACTTAAAATCTCCAGTTCGACATGTGGGTGGTGCAGCTCTGTACGATAATGACTTTTTGAATTTAACATGCCTGTGATACATTGTTAGCAATATCAGGATTTTTTTGTGGCATGTTGGTTATTGAATAACGTTCCAGCACTGGCATCCATATGGCTTCAACCACTTGCTTTAAATACCATCCTCAAATTGCAGTACATGCACTTCGTTATTGGCAATGTGACTTTTATGAATTTACAATTAATGATTCTTAAGTTTGTGAAAATCAAACAAGTATTAGATAATGATATTATAAATCCAGTCTCACAAGCTGTGACATAGTTGCGAGTACAAGCAGTGATTCAGGTACTGTCAAATGCCTTTTCTTCCAGTCTTTGATCACAATATAAAGTCCTTTGATTAAGGACTTTATATTGTGATCAAAAACAGGACTAAACATTTTACAAATCCAGCCAATTGTGCTAGAAATTTCATACTGTTCAACATGTGTAAAATTAGGGGAAGTTACATTTATTAATAATGAGTTGGAGCAATTTTAAGAATGTAACTAACTCAAAACATCTAAATGATTGCTAACACTAATTTGTATAATTCACACAAGATAAATTTCACTGAACAATTGCTTTTTACAGTTGAAATATTACAGGATTAAATATTGGCAGTGTTTATATATTGACAATGTTTATATGTCTTTATTATTGTCTAATTTCATAATTACATTAGTAGCAGGATCAGAACATCATCATTGTCAAGACTGTAACAGATACATTCATAAATAACACTGAAAGTTGTTTACTAATAATGTTTGCAATGCACATAATTCGTGTTGTATTCTTGAGTTGGCATGGTTTCAGTGTATTCAGAAAATGTCGTCCCATTCTGCTACATTATACCCCCTTCCCACACCTACTACCCACTTCACAAGTCCAACCAGTGTTTTGCATCACATTCCATCTGCATCAAAATACACGCTGGACAAAGCAATAAATGCGAGGAATTCAAAAGGAGTGTTTCGAAAACTAGATCCTTAACATGGTCACCCTGTCAACAAAGCACTTGTTCAAATTGCAATCATTTTACCTGGAAGATAAATGAGACTGCTCTTGCCGGATTAATAACAAAAAAAAGACACTGTCACTTTAACAGTTGCACAAGAAAAAGAAACTACACTATACATACAGAGGGCCATTCAATATTCCACACTGGAACGTAAAAATTTTTTGTACCACAACCTAACTTGGTAGTTCCACTCCCGAATAGAGATGTCTCTGACGTGTGTCTTGTGCAACAAGTTACTTGAAGCTGCGACGTATGAGACAATCCTGGTGATCTAGCAGGCCAAGCCAACATGTCACCTCTCTGTAGAGCATGTTGGGTTTCAACAGCAATGAGCATTATTCTGCTGGAAAACACATCCTGGAATGCTGTTCATGAATGGCAGCACAAGAAGTTGAATCACTGGATGGCGTACAATTTTTGAGTCAGGGTACTTGGGATAACCATGGAATACTTTAGCCGTCATAAGAAATCGCACCCTAGACCGTAATTCCAGTTGTAGGTCCAATGTGTGTAGCACACAGACAGGTTGATTGCAGGCCCTCAACTGGCCTCCTAACCAACACACAGCCATCGCTAAGGTGGAACCAGCTTTCATCAGAAAACATAACAGACCTCCACACTGTCCTCCAATGAGTTCTCACTTGACACCATTGAAGCCACAAATGGTGGTAGTTTGGGATCAGTGGAATGCATGCCACAGGGCTTTTGGCTGAGAACTGCCCTTGAAGTAACCAAATTGTACCAGTTCATTGTGTCACTCTAGTGTAAACTTCTGTTCAAACTGTTGCTGCAGATGCAATATGATGCACCAGAGCTATATGCTTAACATGATGGTCTTCCCTCTCGGTAGTGCCATTTGGCCATCCGGAGCCCAATCTTGTTGCAGCTGTAAATTCTCGTGACCACCATTGCTAGCAATCGTGTGCAATGGCTACATTTCTGCCAGGTCTTTTCACAGTATCACAGAAGGAACATCCAGCTTCTCGTAGCCCTATTATACAACCTCAGTCAAACTGAGTTAGATGTTGACACTGGCATCTTTGTCGCCTTAAAGGAATTCTTGACTAAAGTCAACTCACCAAGTCTAATCTCAAAGGTAACTAATACTCACTATCATTACAGCATGTATTTTTAAGCAAACCTGATTCGCATCCTCATAGTAGTACTACTAGCACTGCTGTTATGCGACTGGTGTAAAATTTGACTATATTATATAAATGGATAGATAAGAGATCTACTCACTAAGCAGTGTTGAGGAATACACACACAAAAGGGTTTACTTTTACGAGCTTTCTGAGCCAGTAGCTCCTTCTTCTGGTAGAAGAGTTGAAGAGCAAGGAAGAGGGGTAAAGGCAAAGGACTGGAGAGGTTTAAGGAAAAGGGTGTAGTTCAGAAAAGTCACCCAGGACCCCAGGTCGAGGGAGAGTTACCAGATGGGATGAGAAGGCAAGACTGATTGTTGGGGATTGCACCAGATGAGAATTGAAAACCTGACAGCTCAAAGGTGAAAGACAGGGTAGTATGCAAGACAGGTATTACTACTAAAACATCGTGCATGAGTTAATAAAAGTGAAAAGTTTAGTGCATTGTGTGTAATAGAGGTGGGAGGGGAATGGCAAAAAATAGACAGGTCAGAAAATGACAGATGTAGAAAACTAAAATGGAGTGTGCTGTTGAGATGAAAGGAATTAATGTAAATTAAGCCCAGATAAATGGCAAGAACCATGGACATGTGTGTGATAGTTCCCACCTGCGGAGTTCTGAGAAACTGGTGTCTCGGGGAAGAATCCAGATGGTGCGTTTGGTGAAACAGGCACAGAGCCCGTGACTGTCATGTTATGCAGACTGCTCGGCAACAGGTTAGTGCATGTTGCCTGTATACACTGTCTGCCTATGCCCTTTCATCCTGACTGATAACCGGTTGGTAGTCATGCTGATGTAAAAGGCTGAACAGTGTTTACATAACAGCTGGTATATGACATGTTGTTTCACAGGTGGCTCTCTCTTTGATAGTAGTTGTTTTGCCTGTTACACGGCTGGAATAGGTGGTGGTAGGAGGGTGCATAAGGCAAGTCTTGCAGTGGGGACAGGAGCCATAGGGTATGGAGATGGTTGCAGAAGGAGCAAGGAGCATAGGGTCTGATGAGGATATTGCAGAGATTGGGAGGGAGACAAAAATCTGTTCTCCCAAACTATTGTCCCAATCTGTGCAATATCCCTGTCGGACCTTATGCATCTTCTGCACCCATCTCCATACCCTATGGCTCCTACCCCTGTGACCATCCCCGCTGCAAGACATGCCATATGCACCCTCCTACCGCTGCAAGACATGCCATATGTACCCTCCTACCACCACCTGTTCCAACCTTGTAACCGGCAAAACATATACTATCAGAAGGAGAGCTGCTTGTCTTGTACCAGCCGTTATGTAAACACTGTCCGGCCTTTTGCATCAGCATGACTACCATCCTATCAATCATGATGAATGGACTTAGTACGAGTGTGTATACAGGCAACACACAATATCCTGTTGCAGAGCATGCTGTATAATGTGAAAGTCATTAGCTCTGTGCCTGTTTCACCACATGCGCCATGAGGATTCTTCCCCAGGCACTAGTTTCTCAGAACTCTGCAAGTTGGAATGAGTACTACAAAATGTTGTTGGTTCTTGCCATGTACCTGTGCTTAAATTACATTAACTGCTTCCCTGTCCCAGCATTTCTTCGTAGTAACTACTTCTTTCTTCAGTCCATTTTAGTTTTCTACATCTGTCATTTTCTGTCTCTATTTTTCCCCATCTCCCCTTCCACCTCTGTTACATGCAATACACTTAACTTTTCACTTTTATTAACGCATGTGCAATGTTTTAGTATTAATGTGTGTCTTGCATATTACCCAGTCTTCTACCTTCAAGCTGTCAGGTTCTCAAATCTTGCCCAGTGCAGTCCCCAACAATCAGTCTTTCCTTCTCATCCTGCCCGGTAAATCTCTCCTGACACGGAGTTCTGAGTGACTTTTCTGAAGTGTACCCCTTTCCCTAAATCTCTCCAGTCCTTTTTCTTCACCCCTCTTCCTTCCCCTTAAACTCTTCTGCCAGAGGAACGAGCCACTGGCTTGGAAAGCTTGTAAAAGTTAGATCCTTTCATGTGTGTGTTCCCTGTTGCTGCTTGGTGAGTAGATTTTTTTATCTATCCGTTTATATTATGGTGTGAAATTTGAATAGATATCATCTTTCAGATGTAGAAACACGCCTACCAACTTAAGTTTGTCACACAACTCCTCCTTGATGTTGCGATTTTTTTTCCATCACTGTATATGCAAATAGTCTCCTATGGTCTCAGTCAGTAGACATTTCAATTACAACCATTTCCACAAAAACCTTCAATCAGTAGAATGTTCACAGTAGTTGACTGATACTGTTGTTGTTGTGGTCTTCAGTCCTGAGACTGGTTTGATGCAGCTCTCCATGCTACTCTATTCTGTGCAAGCTTCTTCATCTCCCAGTACCTACTGCAACCTACATCCTTCTGAATCTGCTTAGTGTATTCATCTCTTGGTCTCCCTCTACGATTTTTACCCTCCACGCTGCCCTCCAATGCTAAATTTGTGATCCCTTGATGCCTCAAAACATGTCCTACCAACCGATCCCTTCTTCTAGTGAAGTTGTGCCACAAACTTCTCTTCTCCCCAATCCTATTCAATACCTCCTCATTAGTTACATGATCTACCCACCTTATCTTCAGCATTCTTCTGTAGCACCACATTTCGAAAGCTTCTATTCTCTCCTTGTCCAAACTAGTTATCGTCCATGTTTCACTTCCATACATGGCTACACTCCATACAAATACTGTCAGAAACGACTTCCTGACACTTAAATCTATACTCGATGTTAACAAATTTCTCTTCTTCAGAAACGATTTCCTTGCCATTGCCAGTCTACATTTTATATCCTCTCTACTTCGACCATCATCAGTTATTTTGCTCCCCAAATAGCAAAACTCCTTTACTACTTTAAGTGTCTCATTTCCTAATCTAATTCCCTCAGCATCACCCGACTTAATTCGACTACATTCCATTAGCCTCATTTTGCTTTTGTTGATGTTCATCTAATATCCTCCTTGCAAGACACTGTCCATTCCATTCAGGTGCTCTTCCAGGTCCTTTGCTGTCTCTGACAGAATTACAATGTCATCGGCAAACCTCAAAGTTTTTATTACTTCTCCATGGATTTAAATGCCTACTCCGAACTTTTCTTTTGTTTCCTTTACTGCTTGCTCAATATACAGATTGAATAACATCAGGGAGAGGCTACAACCCTGTCTCACTCCCTTCCCAACCACTGCTTCCCTTTCATGTCCCTCGACTCTTATAACTGCCATCTGGTTTCTGTACAAATTGTAAATAGCCTTTCGCTCCCTGTATTTTACCCCTGCCACCTTCAGAATTTGAAAGAGAGTATTCCATTTAACGTTGTCAAAAGCTTTCTCTAAGTCTACAAATGCTAGAAACGTAAGTTTGCCTTTTCTTAATCTTTCTTCTAAGATAAGTCGTAAGGTTAGTATTGCCTCACGTGTTCCAACATTTCTACGGAATCCAAACTGATCTTCCCCGAGGTCCGCTTCTACCAGTTTTTCCATTCGTCTGTAAAGAATTCGCATTAGTATTTTGCAGCTGTGACTTATTAAACTGATAGTTTGGTAATTTTCGCATCTGTCAACACCTGCTTTCTTTGGGATTGGAATTATTATATTCTTCTTGAAGTCTGAGGGTATTTCGCCTGTCTCATACATCGTGCTCACCAGATGGTAGAGTTTTGTCAGGACTGGCTCTCCCAAGGCCATCAGTAGTTCTACTGGAATGTTGTCTACTCGCGGGGCCTTGTTTCGACTCAGGTCTTTCAGTGCTCTGTCAAACTCTTCACGCAGTATCTTATCTCCCATTTTGTCTTCATCTACATCCTCTTCCATTTCCATAATATTGTCCTCAAGTACATCGCGCTTGTATAAACCCTCTATATACTCCTTCCACCTTTCTGCCTTCCCTTCTTTGCTTAGAACTGGGTTTCCATCTGAGCTCTTGATATTCATAAAAGTGATTCTCTTCTCTCCAAAGGTCTCTTTAATTTTCCTGTAGGCAGTATCTATCTTACCCCTAGCGAGACAAGCCTCTACATCCTTACATTTGTCCTCTAGCCATCCCTGCTTAGCCATTTTGCACTCCCTGTCGATCTCATTTTTGAGATGTTTGTATTCCTTTTTGCCTACTTCATTTACTGCATTTTTATATTTTCTCCTTTCATCAATTAAATTCAATATTTCTTCTGTTACCCAAGGATTTCTATTAGCCCTCGCCTTTTTACCTACTTGATCGTCTGCTGCCTTCACTACTTCATCCCTCAGAGCTACCCATTCTTCTTCTACTGTATTTCTTTCCCCCATTCCTGTCAATTGTTCCCTTATGCCCTCCCTGAAACTCTCTACAACCTCTGGTTTAGTCAGTTTGTCCAGGTCCCATCTCCTTAAATTCCCACCTTTTTGCAGTTTCTTCAGTTTCAATCTGCAGTTCATAACCAATAGATTGTGGTCAGCATCCACATCTGCCCCTGGGAATGTCTTACAATTTAAAACCTGGTTCCTAAATCTCTGTCTTACCATTATATAATCTATCTGATACCTTTTAGTATCTCCAGGATTCTTCCAGGTATACAACCTTCTTTTATGATTCTTGAACCAAGTGTTAGCTATGATTAAGTTATGCTCTGTATATGTGTGGATGGATATGTGTGTGTGTGTGTGTGCGAGTGTATACCTGTCCTTTTTTCCCCCTAAGGTAAGTCTTTCCGCTCCCAGGATTGGAATGACTCCTTACCCTCTCCCTTAAAACCCACATCCTTTCGTCTTTCCCTCTCCTTCCCCTCTTTCCTGATGAGGCAACAGTTTGTTGCGAAAGCTTGAATTTTGTGTGTTTGTTTGTGTTAGTTTGTGTGTCTATCGACCTGCCAGCGCTTCGTTTGGTAAGTCACATCATCTTTGTTTTTAGATATATTTTTCCTATGTGGAATGTTTCCCTCTATTATATGTATATATACTCTATAACTGTAAAGTAGGATTCACATAAAAAAGCCCAACATTCTCAGTCTTGTTTAGGTGCCTATCAGTGCCTCAACATCTGAACTATTATTGTTACTTTTATTCCTTAAAAATGTATATTGCACCAAGGATTTTCCATTAACATAGAGACATTTTATATTGCTGATTGTGGTGCTTTCACAAAATTCCGATTTCTCTCTCTCTCTCTCTCTCTCTCTCTCTCTCTCTCTCTTTCTGTGTGTGTGTGTGTGTGTGTGTGTGTGTGTGTGTGTGTGTGTGTGTTTCCACAGTTACACATGATAATAAAATAAAATTCATAAAGAATAATGTTCAAGCTTTTGGTTATGAAATTGTTACGAAATTTGATATTTATGCCACATCATTTTTTTCATTGTTATAGATCTGGTACCACGTGACAATCTAAATGCTTGGTTGAAGTATTTGAGGCACACTGTGCCAGCTGTACCCTTCAAGGCTAGCACACAGCAGCAAAGCCAGCGGCTGGGCAGGAAGAAGATGCGACAAGCAAATGATAAGATGATGCAGGGCTCCACCTGTCTTGGCGCAGAACTGTTAATGTCACTGTTAGCAAATTATTGCCGAAACAATGGAATCAAGACATCCATATCTGTTGGAATTATAGGTAAGTGTAAAATAATTGAGGCAGGTAGATGTATTTTGTGTTTATTTTATCCTTTGTGGAACACAGAGAACACTACCCAATTAGTCAGTGGCAAGAAACTTCCTTGAACCAGAGTAGCACCCTACTGTTTTGTGTAAACTTTTCAAAATACATGTGAGTTCTCTAAAACAACCTACTGAGAAGTTAAACATTATTGGCAAAAGATATTCTTATTAATTAATTCTTCCCAACCACTGCTTCTCTTCATGCCACTCGACTCTCATAAGTGCCATCTGGTTTCTGTACAAATTGTAAATAGCCTTTCACTCCCTGTATTTTACCCCTGCCACCTTTAGAATTTGAAAGAGAGTATTCCAGTCAACATTTTCAAAAGCTTTCTCTAAGTCTACAAATGCTAGAAATGTAGGTTTGCCTTTCCTTAATCTTTCTTCTAAGATAAGGCGTAAGGTCAGTATTGTCTCACGTGTTCCAACATTTCTACGGAATCCAAACTGATCTTCCCCGAGGTCGGCTTCTACCAGTTTTTCCATTAGTCTGTAAAGAATTCGCGTTAGTATTTTGCAGCTGTGACTTATTAAACTGATAGTTCGGTAATTTTCACATCTGTCAACACCTGCTTTCTTTGGGATTGGAATTCTTATATTCTTCTTGTAGTCTGAGGGTATTTCGCCTGTCTCATACATCTTGCTCACCAGATGGTAGAGTTTTGTCAGGACTGGCTCTCCCAAGGCCGTCAGTAGTTCCAATGGAATGTTGTCTACTCGCGGGGCCTTGTTTCGACTCAGGTCTTTCAGTGCTCTGTCAAACTCTTCACGCAGTATCTTATCTCCCATTTCGTCTTCATCTACATCCTCTTCCATTTCCATAATATTGTTCTCAAGTACATCGCCATTGTATAGACCCTCTATATACTCCTTCCACCTTTCTGCTTTCCCTTCTTTGCTTAGAACTGGGTTTCCATCTGAGCTCTTGATATTCATACAAGTGGCTGTCTTTTCTCCAAAGGCCTCTTTAATTTTCCTGTAGGCAGTATCTATCTTACCCCTAGTGAGATAAGCCTCTACATCCTTACATTTGTCCTCTAGCCATCCCTGCTTAGCCATTTTGCACTTCCTGTCGATCTCATTTTTGAGACGATTGTATTCCTTTTAGCCTGCTCCACTTACTGCATTTTTATATTTTCTCCTGTCATCAATTACATTCAATATTTGCCGGCCGCGGTGGTCTCACGGTTCTAGGCACGCAGTCCAGAACCGTGCGACTGCTATGGTCGCAGGTTCGAATCCTGCCTCGGGCATGGATGTGTGTGATGTCCTTAGGTTAGTTAGGTTTAAGTAGTTCTAAGTTCTAGGGGACTGATGACCACAGCAGTTGAGTCCCATAGTGCTCAGAGCCAAATTCAATATTTCTTCTGTTACCCAAGGATTTCTACTAGCCCTCGTCTTTTTACCTATTTGATCCTCTGCTGCCTTCACTACTTCATCCCTCAGAGCTACCCATTCTTCTTTTACTGTATTTCTTTCCCCCATTCCTGTCAATTGTTCCCTTATGCTCTCCCTGATACACTGTACAACCTCTGGTTTAGTCAGTTTATCCAGGTCCCATCTCCTTAAATTCCCACCTTTTTGCAGTTTCTTCAGTTTTAATCTACAGTTCATAACCAATAGATTGTGGTCAGAGTCCACTTCTGCCCCTGGAAATGTCTTACAATTTAAAACCTGGTTCCTAAATCTCTGTCTTACCATTATATAATCTATCTGATACCTACTAGTACCTCGAGGATTCTTCCATGTATACAACCTTCTTTTACGATTCTGTGATTAAGTTATGCTCTGTGCAAAATTCTACCAGATGGCTCCCTCTTTCGTTTCTTAACCCCAATCCATATTCACCTACTATGTTTACTTCTCTCCCTTTTCCTACTCTCGAATTCCAGTCACCCATGACTATTAAATTTTCGTCTCCCTTCACTACCTGAATAATTTCTTTTATCTCATCATACATGTCATCAATTTCTTCATCATCTGCAGAGCTAGTTGGCATATAAACTTGTACTACTGTAGTAGGCATGGGCTTTGTGTCTATCTTAGCCATAATAATGCGTTCACTATGCTGTTTGTAGTAGCTTACCCCCACTCCTATTTTTTTATTCATTATTAAACCTACTCCTGTATTTGATTTTGTATTCACCTGACCAAAAGTCTTGTTCCTCCTGCCACTGGACTTCACTAATTCCCATTATATCTAACTTTAACCTATCCATTTCCGTTTTTAAATTTTCTAACCTACCTGCCCGATTAAGGGATGTGACATTCCACGCTCCGATCCGTAGAACGCCAGTTTTCTTTCTCCTGATAACGACGTCCTCTTGAGTAGTCCCCGCCCGGAGATCCGAATGGGGGACTATTTTACCTCCGGAATATTTTGCCCAAGAGGACGCCATCATCATTTAACCATACAGTAAAGCTGCATGCCCTCGGGAAAAATGACGGCTGTAGTTTCCCCTTGCTTTCAGCCGTTCGCAGTACCAGCACAGCAAGGCCGTTTTGGTTAGTGTTACAAGGCCAGATCAGTCAATCATCCATACTGTTGCCCCTGCAACTACTGAAAAGGCTGCTGCCCTTCTTCAGGAACCACACGTTGTCTGGCCTCTCAACAGATACCCCTCCATTGTGGTTGCACCTACGGTACGGCCATCTGTATCGCTGTGGCACACAAGCCTCCCTACCAACGGCAAGGTCCATGGTTCATATGGGGGGTCGTAAATAGTAGTGCAATGAATTTTATACTAGGCCATACAAAGATGTTGATCTAATAAACTGAGAAATGACGGAAGAGAATTTGAGCCCTTAAATCATTTGACTATGTGGGCTACAGTGACTCAATAATATTCCTATCTGATAATTGTAGAGTTCAGGTAAAAATTGTTATTCCATATTTGTAGTCAAAAAAGTAATTGTGGGCGACTCCAGCAATGTGAATGAGAGCATTATCATCATAGAAGGAGCAACATGCTGCTGGGAACAATACTTGCTTGATTGAATAAACACAGTCACCATAAAATGGTTTCTTTGTTCACACTAAATATGTTTCATTTTATTATAACTGTAGGAGCCACTGAGAACGACAGTGTGACTGCTGAAACTACTCCAGAACTTCTACCGTGCTCCACAATTTGATGACGACTGCTGTACGTGCATTTTTCTCTACGAGTGAACATTTTATGCAATAGAAAACCATGTAAAATTAGATATGTGAAAATACTTGCAGTTTCCCTTTGGTTTAGTAATCCAAGGACCATCACAACAAATTATACTTCATGACACCAGGAGGCATGTCTTAAGTACGATGCTCATGAAGTACGATGTTCTTTTCCTCGATTGAGCTTCAGCTAATGCCAGTCTGAAATTATGGCTACTTTGTTTCCTACCTCAGGGAAACCTATATTAAGTAAATTTTAAAGTTTTACATTTGATGTTCTTTAAGATTCACTGTAATTATTATTAGCCAAATTAAAAAATATTTCAGTATGGTAATTGAAAACATCGAATGGAATGGATTGTAGATATGTGCACGCACGCACACTGCTTTTCACAACGTAAAAATTGTAACTCCATTATGTTGTGAAAAGCAGTGTCCGGCGAAATAGTTATATCGAGTGGCAAAAACACAATAGAAAACCACAAAACAGAGTGAGAAACATGGTGAACAGTGTGAAGGAGGTCAGAGCACATAGTTGTGCTTATATGGCAGTAATAAAAGTGGTAGTGTGACTTCCAGACCAAATGTGAGGAAATGCAGATCAGCAAATCATTCCACTGATGATGCCTTATAACAAGATAAGGTGAAATGCGTGTGGGATTAATAAATTAAGTAGCAGCAGGAAAAGGCACTTTTATTTACAAAACAAGTATTTGTATGCTTCCTGTGGAGGATGGCCCCACAAACAAACTTGGCATTTTGTAAAGTTAACAGGATGTCTTATCGCACCCACCACTAATGAAACTATGATTTTCCCAATTAATTGTTGGATGATTAAAGTCTCCACTGATGATTACAGTATGATTGGGGAACTTACATACAACTGAACTGAGGTTTTCTCTGAAGTTTTCAGTTGCATCAGGAGATGAGTCTGGTGGGCGATAGAAGGATCCAATAATAATTTTATGCTCACCCCTGATACTGAGTCTTACCCAAACAATCTCACATGCAGCTTCAATTTCTACCTCAGTGGATTCGAGTTTCTTGTCTACTGCCACAGGTACACTGCCTCCATTTCCCATTTGCCTATCCTTTCGATATACACTTAAATTTTCCCTAAAAATCTCACTGATATCAAATTCAGGTTTCAACCAGCTTTCTGTACCTAGTATTATGTGAGCTTCACTGCTTTTCATGAGTGCCTCAAGCTCTGACACTTTGTTGCAAGTCCTTCAGGTTTACCATTAGGATTTTAATACTCTTACCTGTGGGAAGCATTTCTTTCGATCTTACACTGATACTTTGTGGTTTCCTATAGCTATCATTGTCTGGATTGGATGGAGAGTCGCCTAATCTAATAAAAAACCTTGTGTGCACCCCACACACAGTCAACTACCTGAGTGTCAGCCTCTGATTGTTGTGCACACCTCACCTGTTTAGTGGAACCCTGCAGTTATCGCCCCATGGTGCAAGTTCAGGGAGTTGCGGCCTAGCTTGTCACAAAACCTTCGAAGTCTCTGGTTCAGTCCTTCCACTTGACTCAGAACCAAAGGGTCACGATCAGTTCTGGGGACAATGCTTCTAATTGTGAGCTTCGTTGAAACTCCATGTGCAAGGCTGGTCTTCATGACCTTCTCTGTGAGTCGCTAGAATGACGCAAGGTTGACCCTGGAGCCCAGATGGTAGGCATAATTTGTTCCAATGCATGCCACAGTCTGCAGTTGGTTGCACCCTGTGCCCTAATGGCTGCCAGACTAACCTCTCCAACACACTGAATGAGTCCCGTAAGGGATACTATCAATCGCCGTACATTTGAATTGCCAATGATTAGTAGAGCCCTACCCTTTTGTGTTTGCCTCCTCCTGACACCAGGCAAAGCAGGTTTCCCTAAAACAGTTTCAGTTTCAGTGAAAGACAGGATCTCAGACTTGTTGGTTAGGAGGATCAGTACAATGCCCTGAGTCCTCCCTCGTCCCATCCAACCTGTGCGGGACGCCTAGATCTACCATTGAAACATCACTTGCAATCAAGTGGACGGATGATGACTGATCCTGTACTTTCTGCAGAGGAGACAGGATCAGCAGGAGAGGTACCTCTGGTATAAGTATCATAGGTACACGTGGTACACGCCACTCTGGAGCTCTTCCAACACATTGATTTGATAAATCACTAATAATGTGGAGAAATACAGATGTCCTCACTTTTAAACTTTTGTGTTTTCAACTTTTCAAATAACAGATTGACAAAATATAACATCCATTGCCTCCCTTGAGCTAAAATTTCCAACTATACATGTCTGCTTTCTACTGCAAGCATGCCTTGACTCCATTACACATAACGTTTCCCACCAAGTGCAAACCAGGAGGAGGACAAAAATTCCATTTGAGGCAAAGAAGTTTGAATGTTTTACATCATTGTCAGAGACGTTGTTTCAGTTAAGACACATGTTTTTGAAAATTTAGTAGAAATATGTTATGCATGAAATAATGAATTTTAGTTAACATAGTTTTATATGAAAGTTTCTACTTACAAATGAAATAACGAATACCTGTTGGTATCTGAGGGTTCAAAATGCATATCAGACTTGATTATATTACACACACACACACACACACACATTGCCAAGCATTTTGCAAGTTTATTTTTGTTTTGGACAGATTGCACTTGTTTAAAATTATACAGGGTGGTCCATTGATAGTGACCGGGCCAAATATCTCACGAAATAAACATCAAACGAAAAAACTATAAAGAATGAAACTCGTCTAGCTTGAAGGGGGAAACTAGATGGCGCTATGGTTGGCCCACTAGATGGTGCTGCCATAGGTCAAATGGATATCAACTGCATTTTTTAAAATAAGAACCCTAATTTTTTATTACATATTCGTGTTGTACGTAAAGAAATATGAGTGTTTCAGTCGGACCACTTTTTTCGCTTTGTTATAGATGGCGCTGTAATAGTCACAAACTTATATAAGTATGTGGTATCACGCTAGTGTGGACAGTATTTGCTTCGTGATACATTACCCGTGTTAAAATGGTCCGTTTACCAATTGCAGAAAAGGTCGATATCGTGTTGATGTATGGCTATTGTGATCAAAATGCCCAACGGGAGTGTGCTATGTATGCTGCTCAGTATCCTGGATGACATCATCCAAGTGTCCAGACCGTTCGCCGGATAGTTACGTTATTTAAGGAAACAGGAACTGTTCAGCCACATGTGAAATGTCAGCCACGACCTGCAACAAATGATGATGCCCAAATAGTTGTTTTAGCTGTTGTCATGGCTAATCCGCTCATCAGAAACAGACAAATTGCATGAGAATCAGGAACCTCAAAAACGTCTGTGTTGAGAATGCTACATAAAACATCGATTGCACGCGTACCATATTTCTATGCTCCAGAAATTGCATGTTGATGACTTTGAACGTGGTGTACGTTTCTGCCACTGGGCACAAGAGAAATTATGGGACGATGCCAGATTTTTTGCACGCGTTCTATTTAGCGACGAAGCGTCATTCACCAACAGTGGTAATGTAAATTGGCATAATATGCACTATGCAGTAAATGAAGCAGGCAAAAAGGAATACAAACGTCTCAAAAATGAGATCGACAGGAAGTGCAAAATGGCTAAGCAGGGATGGCTAGAGGACAAATGTAGCATTTGTAGACTTAGAGAAAGCTTTTGACAACGTTAAATGGAATACTCTCTTTCAAATTCTGAAGGTGGCAGGGGTAAAATACAGGGAGCGAAAGGCTATTTACAATTTGTACAGAAACCAGATGGCAGTTATAAGAGTCGAGGGGCATGAAAGGGAAGCAGTGGTTGGGAAAGGAGTGAGACAGGGTTGTAGCCTCTCCCCGATGTTATTCAATCTGTATATTGAGCAAGCAGTAAAGGAAACAAAAGAAAAATTCAGAGTAGGTATTAAAATTCACGGAGAAGAAGAAGTAAAAACTTTGAGGTTTACCGATGACATTGTAATTCTGTCAGAGACAGCAAAGGACTTGGAAGAGCAGTTGAACGGAATGGACAGTGTCTTGAAAGGAGGATATAAGACGAACATCAACAAAAGCAAAACGAGGATAATGGAATGTAGTCAAATTAAATCGGGTGATGCTGAGGGGATTAGATTAGGAAATGAGACACTTAAAGTAGTAAAGGAGTTTTGCTATTTAGGGAGCAAAATAACTGATGATGGTCGAAGTAGAGAGGATATAAAATGTAGACTGGTAATGGCAAGGAAATCGTTTCTGAAGAAGAGAAATTTGTTAACATCGAGTATAGATTTAAGTGTCAGGAAGTCGTTTCTGAAAGTATTTGTATGGAGTGTAGCCATGTATGGAAGTGAAACATGGACGATAACCAGTTTGGACAAGAAGAGAATAGAAGCTTTCGAAATGTGGTGCTACAGAAGAATGCTGAAGATAAGTTGGGTAGATCACGTAACTAATGAGGAGGTATTGAATAGGATTGGGGAGAAGAGAAGTTTGTGGCACAACTTGACTAGAAGAAGGGATCGGTTGGTAGGACATGTTTTAAGGCATCAAGGGATCACAAATTTAGCATTGGAGGGCAGCGTGGAGGGTAAAAATCGTAGAGGGAGACCAAGAGATGAATACACTAAGCAGATTCAGAAGGATGTAGGTTGCAGTAGGTACTGGGAGATGAAGAAGCTTGCACAGGATAGAGTAGCATGGAGAGCTGCATCAAACCGGTCTCAGAATTGAAGACCACAACAACAACAACAACATGCACTATTGGGCAATGGAAAATCCATGATGATGGCTGCGACAAGTGGAACATCAGCGACCTTGGCGGGTTAATGTATGGTGCGGCATTATGGGAGGAAGGATAATTGGCTCCCAATTTTATTGATGGCAATCTAAATGGTGCACAGTATGCTGATTTCCTCCATAATGTTCTACCTATGTTACTACAAGATGTTTCGCTGCATGACAGAATGGCGATATACTTCCAACATAATGGATGTCCGGCACGTAGCTCACGTGCGGTTGAAGCAGTATTGAATAGCATATTTCATGACAGGTAGATTGGTTGTCGAAGCACCATACCATGGCCCGCATGTTCACCAGATATGACGTCCCTGGATTTCTTTCTGTGGGGAAAGTTGAAGGATATTTGCTATCGTGATACACTGACAACATGCGTCAGCGCATTGTCAGTGCATGTGCGAACATTACGGAAGGCAAACTACTCGCTGTTGAGAGGAATGTCGTTACACGTATTGCCAAATGGATTGAGGTTGACGGACATCATTTTGAGCATTTATTGCATTAATGTGGTATTTACAGTTAATCACCTTGTAACAGCATGCGTTCTCAGAAATAATAAGTTCACAAAGGTACATGTATCGCATTGGAGCAACCGAAATAAAATGTTCAAACGTACCTACGTTCTGTATTTTAATTTAAAAAACCTACCTGTTACCAACTGTTCATCTAAAATTGTGAGCCATATGTTTGCGACTATTACAGCGCCATCTATCACAAAGCGAAAAAAGTGGTCCAACTAAAACATTCACATTTCTTTACGTACTACACGAATATGTAATAAAAAATGGGGGTTCCTATTTTTAAACAATGCAGTTGATATCCGTTTGACCTATGGCAGTGCCATCCAGCGGACCAACCATAGCGCCATCTGGTTTCCCCGTTCAAGCTAGACAAGTTTCGTTCTTCATAGTTTTTTCGTTTGACGCTTATTTCGTGAGATACTTGGCCCAGTCACGATCAATGGACCATCCTTTATATCAGCAAATATGAAGATTTCAATGAAACTTAATTACATTTTTTTTTCAGGGTTGCCAAATGTTGGTAAAAGCAGTATCATTAATAGCTTGAAGAGGGCCAGAGCTTGCAGTGTTGGTGCTACTCCTGGTGTTACCAAGTGCGTATGGTTTTTTGTTTTGTTTTTGCTTAGTACACTGATATATGTGCTGTCAGGAATAAATAACAGCAGTAGCTAAATATCAGACTAAAAGAAAACATGTAACATTAATTGAAATTCCTGGATGGAACAAAACATGTAATAAGGGAAAGGCATCCACTCGCCTATAGTGGACTGAAGAGTGGAGCACAAAAACACTTAACAGGAAACAGTATTCACACTAGCTTTCAAGTTCTTGCTCTTTTTTCTAGTAAAAGTATATGTGTTAATACAAACAAGCACACAGACATCCAAAAATACATTTGTGTGTGATTACATATAGTAATAATATAAGTATGATCATACTGGGGGTATCAAATGAATTTCTGACTGGGTTGAGGATTTCATTGTAGAGGAAGGATACAGTGTGTTACTGTGAGTGGAGAGTCATTGTCAGAATGTAGAAGTAACTTTGAGTGACCCAGGAAAGTGTCTTGGGACCATTCTGTTAATGTTGTATATTAATGACCCAGCAGAGAAAATTATTAGTAACCTCAGATTTCTTACAGATAATGCATGTATTTATAATGAATCAGTGTCTGAAAAAAGTCAAATCTTGATAATGTTTCGAACTATCACAAAGCTTGGCAACTACCTTTAAATGTTCAGAATGTAAAATTGTGCATTTTGCAAAACGGAAACATAGTATACAATGACTACAGTGCCACTGAGTCAAATTTTGAATCAGTCAACTCATACAAATACCTGCGTGTAACAGTTTGTGAGGATATTGTCATGTCCTAATCAGAATCAAGTCCAAATCTGAAACCACGATTGTGCAGTCTAAGATCATTTGTCTGTGGATGAGGCTGCAACGTGAAAGTATTTCTGATACTAGTCATGATAGGAAAACTTTTCCACAATCAGAGATCAACTCGCCAAGTGCTCTATACTTCAAAATTATGTCTTCCACAAGGACCGTTGCAATTTCTGGAGCATCAGTTTTCGGCGCAGGTTTGGTGGCAGCATAGCAGGTGAGGTTTCTGGTGCAGACCATTATCCATCAAGTCCTGTTTGTTGACTTCGGGAACCTCTCAAGAAGGTTGATATCAGTTTAGTCGAATAGTGTTGTTGCAGACAGAATTAGTACCATGTGCCCTGGAGGAAATTGTGGCACATTATTTCATCACTTTATTTCCTTACAGTGGCTCACATAGTGTCTAACTGATCGTATAATTCTTTTTAGAGTCTTCATGAATTCAAGGTGACCAGACGGAGCAGAACTGAAAAACTTCTGGATAGCTGGCTGTAGATGTGCTAAGATGATGATGCACCCATTTCCACTGCATTGAATTGTAGTTCCTCTTATACAGCGTTTCATTTATTTATTGAAATTCTTCTTTGATTGATCCCTCATTCTTCAAGACTACTATAGTTTTCAGGAATGTTGAATCCTCCATCTGTTCGTTAGCATTGTCATTTACTGCAACAATGACAGATATCATCCATGCTGCTGTGTTCTGCCACAAGATTCCTTGAAAGGCAGTTGATGTCCTCAAGTTTGCATCTGATTTTGTACATTATTGTGATGTCATATTCCTGAAGCTTCAGTGCCCATTTCATCAGTCAACCAGACAGGTGCCTCAGGTCAGTCAACCAGGATAGTGTGTGGTGATTCGTCACAATGGTAAACAGTTTGCCAAGTAAATACGGCGGGAACTTGTTGATAGCTTGAACAATTGCGAGGCCCTCATCCTCAGTTGTAGAGCAGTTTTTCTCAGACTTGTAGAGTACTATGGCAGTATCAGCTATCAACTTTTCGGCACTTTCCTGAATTTGTGCTGCAACTGCATCTGTCCCATAACTGTTAACATCATCCCATAACTGTTGACATCAGTGTGAATTTCTGTCTCAGCATTTTCATCATACAATGCTAGGACCAGAAAAGATGTTAGTGCCTTCTTAGAGACAAGGGCAGATCTTTTTTTGCGCCTCGTTCCAGGAGAATTTTCGATCTGCCTGCAGTAGTTATTGTAAGGAGCATGCCTTGCTACAGAAGTCCTTTATAACTCACCAGTAGGATGAGCACATTTCAAGAAAACTTCTTACATCATGAATGTGCTGTGGAGTCAGAAAATCTGTGACTGTTTTTGTCGGGATGGATTCCATACCTTTCATTAGGTGCAAGATTTTTGTTTCTTGGACAGTGAAGAGACATTGATTCAGGTAGAATCTTGCAGTCTGAACACAGTTCAACACAGTTCTCAGTCAGCCTAGGTGTTTGTCAAATATCTTTGAAAAAACGACAATCTCATACAGACAGCAAACACACATCATTCCTGTATGATGTCAAAGCAGATTGTCCACCATATGCTCGTAGGTGGTTGGAGTGGATTTATGCTCGTAGGTGGTTGGAGTGTTATGTAATCCAAGCATCAAGCTGTCTACTGTGTTACCAATGTGCAACAATGGGTAAACATATTTATTTGTTTGTTTATTTATTTATGTATTTTGTGATTGTGTTCAGTTGTTTGATTCTTGATGCAGAAATGCCATGTTTCATCCTTCTTTTTTGCAAGAATCACATGTGAGGACCTAGAGCCCACTGAATGATGTCATCTTGCAGCACCTTCTCCACTTCATCCTGGATTATCTGTAGTTCATCCAGCACCATCCTGTGTAATAGTTGGCCAGTTGTTGAATGATTCCCAGTGTTGGGACAGTGTTTGATCATGACCCTTATGGTCTGTCTTTCTCCACTGCAGATTTGAAAACATCCAGAAACTGAAGCAGAACATCTGACACTCACTGACATGGATCCTTTGTCAGTCCACGTCCTACTTGCAGTTTGATAGTAGCTGCCTCCCTTGCCTTGTCTTTAGTGGTACTGGGGCATGATTTTTCATCAGTGGCATTAAGCTGCCCTTCTTGGACTGGATTGGTTGTTCCCCTGTGCATATATGTTTAGGGATGAGTTGTGGTTGCCTGTGACATTTTGGGACCCATATTTCCCTTGGCCACCTACAATGCTTATGATTGTCATTGGCATGTACGAAAACTTCACAGTTTGACGATTTGAACTTGTCTTGTTCATGACAGCAGGATAACAATGTCATCAATGGCAAACAGCCAACCAGGACAGTCTTTGCTATGTGTGCTTGTTGAAATAGTTTTGTCTATCTGGAACTCTGATCTTCCACAGTCCATGACTGTTTGTAATGCCTACAAGAAATCCCATCTGAAAATGACACTATGACTATATTATGATAAAATTCAAATGGCTATGTTCTGCTATTGATAGTTATTCTTGCAGTACATGTTCATGGATGTATTTCCCGTTAGTGACTTTCAGTTCAGTTGCTTTCTTATCAAAAAACATAGATCTCCTTTGCTGGCAAAGATAAGCATTCAGCATTACACAGAAGGGAGCACTTAGTTGACTAGTGCCCCGAGAAGTTGGCCATCAATAATGACATCAACGAATTTCCAGACATCTTGGTGATAGTCATCTGTGAAGGATTTTCGCCTGTGACAATCTCACTTCCATGGATAATAACCTCACTTAATTCCCCTGAATTCAGCAGCTCAGTGATTGGGTGGTACTTCTGTATGCTAATGCTCAACAGTTATGGCATGTTGGAGAATGATCTCATTGAGGGTATGGTGATGAGCTTCACCCCACAACTGACAGTATTCATCTGCAGTTGACGGGCCTGAATAGAATTGTTGTTCTGGTTGACATCTGGTGGCTTAGTGGATGTTAAAAACTTATCTTCTTTCTCTGCAATAATGTACAGCTTGTCAAGGGCTTGCACAGTGGAAACATACAAGCTTGTTATCCTCTGCCCTCCAAATGTCTGTTCTTCTGCAGGGTGAAACAGTTGGTGGAGGAGTTGGTTGTACCTATGTTGGTCGGGTGCTGGGTTGTCGTTTGACGGCTGCTGCGTAAGTCCGAGTTGGCAGAGTCCATTTTTCCTGGAATTTCAGCTGGTGGTGGAGATAGGTGCTAAAGATTGATACACCTGCTCTTCAACATTTTCTATCACCCCCAACATATAGGGTTGACATTTATAGCTGCTACCTCTTGCTTACTCGGTTGTAGTTGCTATAAAATGCTGTATCTCTTCTCTCACCACCTCATGTATGAGAGAGAGGCAGTGTCATTGTGGGCTTCCCCTACAGCCATAGAGGGACAACATTTGGGAGCCAGTCATGTGTCTTCTGTCTGATTTTTCTGTGTCATTTTCTGGATGCACTGGCATCGGTTGATGAATTCCTGTGTTATGACCTCCTGAACCAGAAGAGTTTATTACATGCCTTGTGTGACTCTGTTCATTTTGTCAGCTTCTGTCATATGTTGATTCACCCAGCTACTGAGCTTCTCTTTGTTGTTCTTGAACTACTACTTGACTGGCCATAAAAGTAAAAGTACATATCTGCAAAACACATTCTGGCATCCAGCCTGTTATATTTAACAACTCGGTCAAATCCTTTCAGCCATTTTGTCATGTCCTGACCAGAGTCTCCGGGAAACACTGACAGATGAGCAGCTGACTTACTGTTGATTTGGAATCCATTGCTTGCCTGAATACATGGACCACTGCTTGTATTCCAGTTCCGGTCTGTGTAGGTGACGGCTTTTATGTTGCCTGATTGGAGCCACGGAGGTACAGGTGTCTTTGAGTACCCAATGTCTCCACCAAAGAATGTCCTGTTGTAACCAGAATCATGTTCACACTGGAAAACAAGGTGGTCAGTGAAGTACATTGCTTAGCACTGAAAACACTATGATGACGAACTCCAGTACTCATTCAGAACAGAACCAAACTCCTGGATGGAGAGTGCTTCTATTTACACAAACATCGAATATTCCAGAGTGTTCAAACATGAAATTTCGAGAAGCTTCCACAATGAATAAATACAAATAACTGCTGGTGGTTGGGTTTGACTGGCTAACCACAACAGGGCAGACAGCAATGGTGATAGCAATGCCGCACTGCATACAACACAGCTTGTGGCATTGTAGAATACAATGATTAAATGGGCTCAATCATAGGTAAAGCAGGTGAGTGACTTCAGTATGTGGTTAGGGTATTGGGTAAACACAGTCGCTGCAAAGGAAAATGTTTACAAAATGTGTGCAACACATTCTTGAACATTGCTGAAATGTGTGAGACTTAGAGAATCCAGTGGATATATTGAACATACACGGAGGAGGACGGTGTAGATATTCACATGTTTGTTTGACTCGCAGCAGAGTGTGATGGAAATTCTGAAAGTCTTGAATGAAATACATGCCATCTATCCCATGAATGCAAATGCCTATTTACAAAGTTTGAAGACCCTGTATTACGTGAAGATCTAGGTGTTTACTACAGCTACCTATATATCATTTCTGTGGAGATTGCAAATACAAGATTAAACTTACTACTGTGTGTGCGGAGGCATTTAAACATTCATTCTTTTTACACTTTAGGCACAAATTAAAAGGGAGACACTGAATAAGGTACAGTGGATAGTACTCTCTACTATGTGCTTCAGTGGTCTGAAAAATACACTGAGATGACAAAAGTCATGGTATAGCGATATGCACATATACGGAAAGCAGTAGTACCGCGTACACAAGGTATAAATGGGCAGTGAATTGCTGAAACTGTCATTTGCACTCAGGTGATTCATACGAAAAGGTTTCCGATGTGGTTATGGCCGCACAACAGGAATTCAGGCTTTGAACATGAGTGGTAGTTAGAGCTAGACACGTGGGACATTCCATTTTGGAAATTTTCTTTAGGGAATTGAATATTCCAAGATCGACAGTGTCAAGAGTATACCTAGAATACCAAATTTCAGGCATTACCTCTCACCATGGACAACACAGTGGCTGATAACCTTCTCTTAATGGCTGAAAGCAATGCCATTTGCTTAGAAATGTCAGTGCTAACAGGCAAGCAACACTGCATGAATAACCACAAAAATCAATGTGGATGTACAATGAACGTATTCGTTGGGACAGTGCTGTGAAATTTTGTGTTAATGGTTATGGCAACTGATGACTGACATGAGTGCCTTTGCTAGCAGCATGACATCACCTGCAGCACCCCTCCTGGGCTTGTGACCATGTTGGTTGGACCCTAGATGACTGGAAAACTGTGACCTAATCAGATGAGTCCTGATTTCAGTTGGCAAGAGCTGATGGTAGGATTCAAGTGTGGTGCAGACCCCATGAAGCCATGGACCCAAGTTGTCAGTAAGGCAATGTGCAAGCTGGTGATGGCTCCATAATGGTATGGACATTGTCTAAATGGCATGGACAGGGTCCTTTGGTCCAATTGAACGGATCATTGGCTGGAAATGATTATGTTCAGTTACTTGGAGACCATTTGCAGCCATTCATGCACTTCGTTTCCAAACAGTGATGAAATTTATATGGAAGGCAGTGCGCCATGTCACTGGGCCACATTGTTCGCAATTGGTTTGAATAGTATTCTGGACATTTCGAGCAAATGATATGGCTATCCAGGTCATCAAACACGAAACCCATTGAATAAATGAGAGCTCAGTACGTGCAGAAAATCCTGCACTAGCAACCCTTCCATAATCGTGGACAGCTATTGATGCAGCATAGCTCAATATTTTTGCAGGGGACTTCCAATGACTTGTCGGGTCCACGCCATGTCCAGTTGCTGCGCTGTGTGGGGCATAAGAAGGACGGACATGATATTAGGAGGTATCCCATGAATTTTGTCACCTCAGTATATGGTTGTAGATATTTAAGTGAACGATATTGTGTTTTGCATTAAGATCAAGTCGACAAACTTTAATTTAAATCAGAATGAGAATGAATGTTAACAACAGGTGAGACATAAGAGTTGTTATCTTTTGCCTAAATAGGAACTAAGATGGACTGGCAGAAAGAACTTTGCATTTCAGATTTTTGACAGCTTCTTCACCAAGACAAGGAGGAAGGTTCAGAATATAAAAAAGAAAGGGTGACATGTAAATATGCAAAGAGAATGGAGTGTCATTCCAATTCCTGAATTGAGAGAAACAGTGTGAAGGATCTGCTCACTGCTTAAGACTGCTGCCTTGCTTTATATCTCTGCCGTGACCAGAATTTGTAATGACTTTTCCTTCCCTCAAGCATGTTTGCATATATTGTGCACATTTTACAGTTTTTTTCTGGTCCTCATCAAGTTCCTGTTTTTCCAGTTGGTTAATACATTTACCGTATTTACTCGAATATGAGCCGCACTCGAATCTAAGCCGCACCTGAAAAATGAGACTCGAAATCAAGGAAAAAAAATTTCCCGAATCTAAGCCGCACCTGAAATTTGAGACTCGAAATTCAAGGGGAGAGAAGAGGTTTAGGCCGCACCTCCAAATCGAAACAAAGTTGGTCCATTGTAATATGAGACACAATTTAGGTCGAATGAATGACGATACAGCTACAGTAGTTTGGTTCGAGTCGTAAGCTTAGCAGTTAAGCTTTACCAGGTAGCCATTGCTATGCGTCAGGTGCTCCGTCCGTATTTATACGGGTACTCTTCCTTTTTCACATGCTTCGTCTGGTTTGAATCTATTGCTTATTTTGCTTCGATCTGATAAGTGCCGTTTTCTTTGTTATAGGTGTTTACGTCACTCTAAGCTGAAAATGCATTACTGTACTGTGTCATGCATTGTTTGTAGCATTCTGATAGTGCGTGTTTACGGACTATCGCCGCTCGCGGCATGGCTTGCTTTTGTGCATGCTACTGCCGCTAACAATAAAAAAAATAAAAAAAAAAAAAGAGAGAGGAATCGTCTCATTAGCGAAACAATGGCAAGAGACTGCTATTTGTTGTTACTTACACTGCTGTTTCTTTGATAATGATCAACAAGAACCAAATAATAGACTGCGTATGATAGGACATGTTCTGAACGAGAGTTTAGCGAAAATTTTTCTCCATTTGAAAATCTTTGCGGCCGCTTCTTTAGTACATCAAATTCTGCACAGAAATTAGAGTCATCTTAGATTTGAAAATCTAGTCAGTTGTCGTGCTTCATTTCTGACTGTATCACTTAATACGAATATAAACATGACACGATACATATACTCTTCCGCGTTTGCTGTTGTCTCACTCTAGTTTCGTAGTTTATTAGGCAGGCAAGATTTAAATGAGATAGCAGCAAACACAAAAGAAAACATGGCAAAATGTTTATATTCGTATTATTCTTATGGTGAAGAGAATACTGCATGTGATTCACAATTCTTAAAAGTTCCTATTAGCAACCATCTCTTGTGACAGATACGAAAAATTTCAGAACGTAGAGTTGGCCATATTGACAAACATCCCAAACAGTCTTGCCAGTCGGATTTTCGTAGTACATTGAAATTCTGCTACATTCGAAGATGAATAATATGGAGTTTTTATTTACTTCGTTGGATAATGTATGAAAATGCAGTGGTTGAAACTCGGGGCGGAGAAAAAAAGCTCGTCTTCCACCTTTTTTTTAAAACAAAAATTTATTTACTGACGCAGAGGTTTTGGCGTCAGTATTTATCTTTGTGCCTACAAACCATGCCTGTGTAGCGCTACATATATTCGACAGCAGAAGTTCGTTGTGGCGGCACCTACCAACATTTTTCAGAACTCCCGCTTGCTTTGTACTCGATTCTAAGCCGCAGGCGGTTTTTTGGATTACAAAAACCGGAAAAAAAGTGCGGCTTAGATTCGAGTAAATACGGTAGTTTCTTTTTCCTCTATTAAAGTTATTGCTTGCATTTTTCTAAAATTGCTTTGGGCAAAAATTTGTGTTTCAGTTCATTAAGCATTTTCGTGGCTTGTTTCGACATGTGTGTTTGTTGTGCAGTGATTTTACTGCAGATTTTAAGCTGTTTTCTGTGTATTTGATTTATTATTATTTAAGTGACCAACAATGCACTTCGTGTTACGGTTCCCATTGCTCCAGTGAGAATAGATATCTTTATTGGTTTGTAAAGAAAAAAAGAAATAGTGTTCATGGTTCTTATGGGAAACTAGACTGAGAAATAATTGTGTGTACCTTGGAAAGAATTGCCTTTACTTTTATATTTATTCCTCCATTTTGACAGCAATAAATATCTATTGGTCTCCTGTGGTTTTCTGCATAGCAGTACTTCATTTTAATAAATATATTTTTCTTCTGTAGGGCCATGCAAGAAGTTCAGTTGGATTCTAAAATTAAACTATTAGATAGTCCTGGAATTGTGTTTGCTTCATCTGATGGACGTGGTGATGCATCTGTTGCATTGAAGAATGCTGTTAGAGTAGAAAGCCTAATGGATCCAATGACACCAGCTTCAGCAATTCTCCAAAGAGCAAACAGGGAACAGGTAAGAGAGCCTACAGGTTGGTATGAAAGTCACTTCTTTATATCATCTGTCTTGGCCTGCTGATAAACATTCATAAGGAAAGTCATGTACCACTTAATGATTTAAACTACCTAACCTTAGCATATTAAGTATTCGACATTTTTTTTAATGAGGAAATGATTTCTCCTCGCCCCCCCTCTATCTATAAGGTGGCACTGCTGTGGCAGTATTTGCTATTGCAGGGTACATCTGTTAATAGGTGCTGTCTCTGGCCGCTGAGACGGGACTACGAGCAACTGTGTCCAATGGGAGAAGCAATCTGTGAATGGTGGGGGGAGTAAGGAGGGGCAGGGGCGGAAAGGGGTAGCAGGGTAGTGGTGGGGGAGGTTGTAGTGCTGCTTGTGGAAGCATTCAGGGATGCGGGGAAAGGGTAGGCCTGCTAAGTGCAGTTGGGGCATTTGAGGGGGGTGGGGCAAGTAGAAAAGGAGAGAGATGTAGAGGGGGGAAAAGGCTAGTGTGTACATTGGTGGAATGGAAGGATGTGTAGTGCTGGAGTGGGAGCATGGAAGGGGATAAATGGGTGAAGGACAGGGACAGGGGCAAGGGGGCTATGGGAATAGAGGAGACATTGCAGGTAGATTTCCCACCTGCGCAGCTAGGAAAAGGAAGAAAGTGTCCAGAAGGCCAGGCTGTGAAGCAGTCATTGAAGTGAAGCATGTCGGTGGAGGAAATGGCTGATATTAATATATTTATATATAAAAGACACTAACCATTTCCTCTACTGACTGTCCACAATTCCAGTTCCTTTACCACATGGCACGCCTGCTTGTCACTATTGGTGCCACTTCCCTCTGCACTAACATCCACAGTGCCCATGGCTTTGCCACTATTAAACAATATCTTTCCCACCAGCTGACTGACTCCAAACCTATGATTTCCTTCCTGGTCACCATGAACAACTGAATCCTCACCCCCAATTTATTGACCTTTGAAGGTATCACCTGCAAGCAAATCCATGACACGGCAATAGGCAACTGCATAGCACCATCCTCTGCCAACCTGTTCATGGCCATCTAGAGGATTCCTTCCTAACACTCAGAATGCCAAACCCCCTACCTGGTTCAGAGACATCGATGGCATCTTTGTGATCTGGACTGAGGGTGAGGATACCCTATCCACATTTATCCAGAATCTCAGCACCTTTCTTCACCTGGTCCTCTTCAATCCTACAAGATGCCTTTCTTGATTTAAACCTCCACCTTGAAGATGGCTATGTCATACCTCCATCCATATAAAACCTACCAACCACCAGCAATACCTCCACTTTGACAACTGCCAACTATTCCATACCAAGAAGTCCCTTCCATACAGCCTAGCCACACAGGGCTGTTGCATCTGTAGTGGCAAGCAGTCCCTCTCCAAACATACCAAGGGTCTTACTGAGGCCATCACAGGCTGAAATTACCTTCCCAATGTTGTACAGAAACAGATTTCCCATGCCTTTCTCTAGTGATCTACCGCCATCCACAATCCAACAGCACAGGAGCACTCCCCTCATAACTCAGTACCACCCAGAACTGGAGCAATTGAATCACATTCTCCACCAAGGTTTCAACTACTTCTCATTGTGCCCTGAAATGAGGAGTACCCTACACACTATCCTTTCCACCCTTCCCACAGTGGTATATTATCAGCCACCAAACCTATGCAGTAGCCTTGTCCATCCCTACTCCAACGTTGCTACCAACACCTTGCTTCATGGCTTATATCCCTGGAACAGATGTAAATGCTAGACCTGTGGCATATATTTTCCCACCACCACCACCTACTCCAGTTGGATCACAGGCATCACCTATGCCGTCAAAGGCAAGACTATCCTAAAAAGCAGTCATGTGATCTACAAACTAAGCTGCAACCACTGCACTGCTTTCTACTTGGGCTTGACAGTCTACAAGGTTTCTGCCCACATGGATGGCCACTGACAAACCATGTCAAAGAGACAGCTCGGCCACCCATTTGCTGAACAAGCTGTCCAACACAGTCTGCTTCATCCACGAGTGCTTCACAGCTTGCATCATCTGGATCCTACCTACGAACACCATCTTTTCTGAATTGTGCAGGTGAGAACTCGCCCTGCAACATAACCTAATTTCCCCTAACTCCCCTGGTCTCAACCTTCACTAGTCCGTGTCCTTTGCCCATATATCCCCTTCTCAGCCTCCTGTCCAGCACTACACAGCCTTCTATTCCACCAATACACCCACTAGTCTTTTTCCCCCTCCCCTACTTCTCTCCTCTCCCCCTCCTCTCCCCCCCCCCCCTCCCTGCCCCCTTGCCCCATCTCCCAACCTCCTGACCTCACTTAGTAGCACTACCCTGTCCCCACCATGTCCCCACATATTCCTAGATGCAGCATTACACTCTCCTCCTTCCCTACCCTGCTGCCCCTCCACACCCCAGCCTCCTCCTCATCCCCAACTATCCACAGATTGCGACTCCAATCGGGCGCAGTTGCTTGCACTCCGGCCTCTGTGACCAAAGACAGTTTCTAGTTTGTGTGTGTGTGTGTGTGTGTGTGTGTGTGTGTGTGTGTGCGCGCGCGCGCGCGCGCGCGCGCGCGCGCATGCTCGTGTGCGGGCAGGGGGGGGGTCGCTTAGAATTGTTGCAAAGGTCTTTCAAGAACAGAATATTTTGATCTTACAAGACACAAAGTTCTCTTCCCACACCTGCATCATAATATCATCCTAATCATTGGTGCCAGTAGGGTGCTAACAGCTAGCAGAAATAGTCGCTGACTGTTTATTTATGTGATTTTAGTATGTGTGACAAAATTAGTGATCCCACCAAGTGTGAGATTCATTGTGTAGTAAGATTTCTGAATACAGGCAAATGGTTTGCCCTACTGGAATTTACAGGTAGATAATCAATCCCTTTCTAGGCTTCAGAATAGACTTTTAAATTCTGGTACGAAATGATTGAAGCGATTTCATAAATTCACTGTAGCTCCATTCATAGACATATGGTCACGACACACGACAGATACGTAGAAAAACTCATAAAGTTTTGTTCGGCTGAAGCCGCACTCCAGGTTTCTGCCGCTAGAGCGCTCGAGAGCGCAGTGAGACAAAATGGCGACAGAAGCCGAGAAAGCGTATGTCGTGCTTGAAATGCACTCACATCAGTCAGTCATAACAGTGCAACGACACTTCAGGACGAAGTTCAACAAAGATCCACCAACTGCTAACTCCATTCGGCGATGGTATGCGCAGTTTAAAGCTTCTGGATGCCTCTGTAAGGGGAAATCAACGGGTCGGCCTGCAGTGAGCGAAGAAAAGGTTGAACGCGTGCGGGCAAGTTTCACGCGTAGCCCACGGAAGTCGATGAATAAAGCAAGCAGGGAGCTAAACGTACCACAGCCGACGGTTTGGAAAATCTTACGGAAAAGACTAAAGCAGAAGCCTTACCGTTTACAATTGCTACAAGCCCTGACACCCAATGACAAAGTCAAACGCTTTGAATTTTCGGCGCAGTTGCAACAGCTCATGGAAGAGGATGCGTTCAGTGCGAAACTTGTTTTCAGTGATGAAGCAGCATTTTTTCTGGTGAAATGAACAGACACAATGTGCGAATCTGGGCGGTAGAGAATCCTCACGCATTCGTGCAGCAAATTCGCAATTCACCAAAAGTTAACGTGATTTGTGCAATCTCACGGTTTAAAGTTTATGGCCCCTTTTTCTTCTGCGAAAAAAACGTTACAGGACACGTGTATCTGGACATGCTGGAAAATTGGCTCATGCCACAACTGGAGACCGACAGCGCCGACTTCATCATTCAACAGGATGGTGCTCCACCGCACTTCCATCATGATGTTCGGCATTTCTTAAACAGGAGATTGGAAAACCGATGGATCGGTCGTGGTGGAGATCATGATCAGCAATTCATGTCATGGCCTTCAGCTCTCCCGACTTAACCCCATGCGATTTCTTTCTGTGGGGTTATGTGAAAGATTCAGTGTTTAAACCTCCTCTACCAAGAAACGTGCCAGAACTGCGAGCTCGCATCAACGATGCTTTCGAACTCATTGATGGGGACATGCTGCGCCGAGTGTGGGAGGAACTTGATTATCGGCTTGATGTCTGCCGAATCACTAAAGGGGCACATATTGAACATTTGTGAATGCCTAAAAAAACTTTTTGAGTTTTTGTATGTGTGTGCAAAGCATTGTGAAAATATCTCAAATAATAAAGTTATTGTAGAGCTGTGAAATCGCTTCAATCATTTGTAATAACCCTGTATTGTCATTGAGCATCAGGCATACTGGCTGAAAATCACTCAAATATTTAAACAAAAAATAAAAGAATACCTCATTAGCCACTCCTTCTGCAGTACATCTGAATACTTGGACTCACAATTGTAGATTCTGCCAAACTGTAATATTGGCAGTAGATGGATTGTGATATGACAGAAGCACTCATTTTACGAAAAACACTTTATAACTGAAATCTAGATCTTCTACAATAAACACAAGTTCTGACTGCTGTACCGTCTCTCATCATTTGAAATAAATGTGGTTGCTGAGCACTTCCAGGTTCCAGATAAAGTCAAATAAAAAATTTGTTACTGGTGATGAGACGTGGGTTTACCATGAAAGTCCAGAAGCTAAGCGCCAGTCAATGGACTGGCATCATTCACAACCCCCAACAAAACAAAAAAAGCCAAATAAATTCTGAGCCCCAAAAAGATTGTGGTCACAGTGTTTTGAGATTGAGAGGGTGTTCTGTGTATCAGCTTTATGCCTAGAGGAGAGACCATAAATGCAGCAGCCAATAAGCTTTATCAACTATGCTACAACATTCAAAACAAATGGCATGGATTTTTCCAGAAGCATTGCACTTCTCCATGATAACAGACACCTGTATTCTGCTGTATTCAACAACTTGACAACAACTGAGTAAGCAGAAGGGGTAGGAAAGCTTGTGGAGTGCATCACAAATGTCTTGAGTTTGAAGATGTCAAAATATATTGTGAAATAAGGGTTCTTTCATTATCGTGAATAAAAATGTCCAGAAAACAAATGTCTTTACTTTTATTTTTAGGAAGACCCCCCCACCCCACCCCACCCCCACCCCAAATCACATTTTCTTGTTTTTGTCAGAAGCCCAAATTTTCCGGGTTTCAGTCAGTTGCTTATTATAATAAGTGTTGTTTATTGTCATGATTACAATGATTTTTCAGAAAAAAAGCCTCCCTAAATAACAACTTACGCTAAGTGTCATGCTTCCTTGTGTTACTTTTAACAATACTTTTTACTTACAATCAGATGATGGAGCTGTACAACATTCCAGAATACTCTACACCACAAGAATTTTTTTCACTTCTGGCCAAGCGAATGGGCAGGTTCAAGAAAGGAGGTGTACCAGACCCAGAAGTTGCTGCAAGGATATTGATTGATGATTGGAACAGGTAATGAAAGTCCTACTTTGATGTCGTTTTCAGGATTATTATTATTATTATTATTAAATAAATGTGGAATGTTAGCTTTGATATAACTAGTTCTTTTTATTGAAGAACTAAGAACTGGTAAATTCAGTGTTTTTTGGAATGACCAAAATATTAAAAAACAATGTGATCATGTTAAGGACAAATAGTTATTGTTTTGGCGCACAGAAATGAAAAACCATGTGTAGCGAATATTAGCAGAAGGAAAAGTTAGGAGTAATAGGATACGATGGAAGGTTATTCATGCAGTTGCTTATACAAGAGCTGTGTTTGTCCTTTACTTTACATTCTTCCTGTCTTTTCATCAGATAATGTCTTGTTCCTCTTTTTCATTTGTTGTCTCATTTTTGTTCTCTGCAGGCAGTACAGTCTGTTGGTACACACACAGTTTTGTAGAAGATATTCCTTATAATGCTCTTCGAGCTCCCCTCTTAAACTTTAATTGTTCTGTGTCATAGAGATACACAGCTGTGTTCACCGAGTAATTCTCTCTCTCTCTCTCTCTCTCTCTCTCTCCCCCCCCCCCTCTCCCTCTCCCCTCCTCCTTCCCTCCCTCCCTCCCTCCCTCCCTCACCCCTCACCCCTCACCTCTACCTCCCTCTCCAAGATATTCTGCTGCAGTTGCACATGTCCTGTTGTTAGATAGATTAGATCAAAACCACATTAATATTTACATGCTTTAACCATACACATGTATATGGAACATTAAACATTCAGGTAATAAATTTAATCCAAATTGATCATTGTGAAATAAGAAATCAGGTCCAAATTAATTCATTTTTTGCTTATTTTTCATTGCATCTATTTGTGTGACAACTGTTTCTTGACAAACAGTTCAATGCTCGTCGTACCAGTCAGCGAACCACAAGCTTTAATAGTAAGCAAGATTGATTTTGACACTTGGTGTAAGAATAATAATGCCCAAATAATTGTTATAAATTGTACGAATCTCAGCCATTTTCAGAGCGGAAGGTAGTTGTAACCACTTGTGCAAATGAATTCTTTGAAGCTTATCATGTGTTTAATCTTTTATTGCTTTAATGTGGCTGCAACCAGAAACCATTTGTTTTAAGTGTGACAATATATTCTTTTTGTATTAGTGAAGTTATGAAATGAGAAGAAGTTTCAACATATATTTTTTAGTTAAAACCTTCAGTTCATGTATCTTTTTGTTTGTGATTTTAGAGGTAAAATTAAGTACTACACAGTTCCACCAGAGGACATCACAGATGCACACATAAGCTCTGCAATTGTGCAGGAAGCAGTTGCTGAATTTGACATAGCTTCTTTTGAAGCTATGGAAACGGAAGTACTGGGCGCATTGGAGTCCTCTAGAAAACAGTCTGTAGCAGAAATTAGAATGGAATCCAGTGGACCTGTTGACGCAAATTCTGTCTTTGAGAAGATGGAAGTTGAGAATAAGAGTGAACTTGTATGTATTGCATGGTGTTCACTTTCAGTATTATAGCAGTACTTATGTCGGTTACCTCTGATAAAATTTAGAAGTCTACCATTGTCTGCTTCAGCAGAAAATATTTGCCTTCTTTAGTTTTAAGAAAAGATCTCTTTACATCAAAATAATTTTTTTTATTTTCAAAATGCCTAGCTTACTAATGGTACAGAGGCTGATGAAATATTAGGAAATAACTGTTGTGGGAGTTTACATTAAAATTTGTGCAGTTATTTTTGCATCAATTAATGTTTGACTCCATATTTTATTTCAGCTTCCAGACAATGTATCCATTGCATCTAATAAGAAAAAACTACGTTGGAGGAAAGGAAAGGCAAAGGAAACAACAAAAAAGAAAGAAGTTTCTTTTGCAAATGCTGATGGGAATGAGAAACTGAATAACTTTAAGAAACTGCAATTTAAAAAACTGAAAAAAGAAAGAGCTCGGAATGGTAATTATATTTGTTTATTGCTTCACAGTGCACCTTTCTGGTTTTTCTATGTCTTACCTCTCATTCAAAATATTCTCATTGATTTAAATAAAAAGAAAGTGAAAGCGTAGTATGGTTTCAAAAACAATTTTCATAGTATTACAGATAATCCAGCAGTGATGCTAGCTATTGGGACATGACATGTGTTCCCTCCTTAATCAAACAAAGTATGCCATTGCTTATAGTATTAACAAGTATATTTGGATTGAGTTTTTGTAACAAGGCCTCAATGAAGAATAGTGGATAGAAAACAGGTATTCTTGTGAAGAAAGGTAACAAAGTTGGGGATGGAATATAGCAATAAGATCATTGAAGAAGAAGAAGAAGAAGAAGAAGAAGAAGGGGAGAGAGGAGAAAAGAAATGTTAAAAGGGTGACCAAAACAGAGTAAATAAGTTGGACTGAGTATGAGGAACAAAATTAAAGAAAATGTGCTTTGTAAATAAATTGCCACAACTTACTTTCAGCCAGGGAAGCATATTAAACAACAATATGTTATAAGAACCAAATTTGTTTTGGAACTCAAATTTTGTTTGGTTGCATTATGTGAAAAATCTAAGGCAGTGATACTAGAAGAAATACCACAGTCTCTGCTATCTTGTGTAATGCTGTGATATCTCTAGTTTTGTGTCAGCACAGACTCTGCATGAGGGGTACTGCACTTTGGCAAGTATTATAAATAATTTTCTGTCGACAGAAATGTTAAAATGATGTGATGGCTAGACTGCCACATGGTTTTCTCGGACAAAAGTAATTCAGGCTTCTTTGTATTTGTCTCTCATCTCTTTTGTGAGTAAGTGCAAGACCACCACAGGGCCCCAAAACCTTGTAGTGCTACTTTTCTTTCCGTGCTGCAAGTCTATCATTCTGTTCCTTTTTTCCTCTCTACCTTTCCATTGGATGGTTTTCTTTTTGCCAACTGTGCTTGGATCTGGTTTGTGTTTTGAACAACAGTTTTCTTACCTTCCGATCTTGTACACCTTTTCATTATTAATTATATGGTCCCATTGTTGGGTCTGACTTTATTCTCCTTTTCTGAACTTTACAGAAGTGCGGTCACACAGGGAAGGTTACCCAGCACAACGTTTATTCCATCTTTGTGCCTTTTTCTCTTTGCACCCTTCTTTCTAGTAACAGTACTACACCCAAAACACAGCAAGGTAGCCATTCTGTTGTGGGTGTGGGGAATATCATCAAGTACCTGCACCGTGGTAGCCTTCTGATCATGCAGGGATCACATTGTTTGAGTCTGAGCTGGAAACTCCCCACGCAAGCTAAGGAGTATATGCCTGACAGGGCTGGGGCAAGAGGCTCTGGGCAACAGTTTACTGAACAGGAACTGTTGCAGTGGCTGGATGGTGCACCTGGGGAGATACCCCGTTCGGAGTGGGTGGTATCATGGTGTGTACATGAAGTGAATTAAACTTTCTGTTCCTGGTGGCTGCATGGCCCCAGCAGTCCTTCTGAAGCTCCTCTGTCCCAGAATCGGGGTTAGACAAGCCTTCACAGGAGTCTAAATCATCTTAAGGACAATAAGTAGTCCTCCAAAAAGAGGGGAATTCTGATGGCCCCTTTGCTGTCAGACCCTGGATCTGCGTCTCTGTCTGAGAAATTCCTGGTGGCCCCAATGGTCCCCCCACCACCCCGCCCCCCCCCCCCAAACATACACCCATCCTGATTCGGAACAAACATGTATTGACGGTGTATCTTCACAACCACTGGTAGCAGGCAGCACTGAGGCATGAACTGCCTCTTTGGTCCCTTCACGCCGCCACAGGATACTTGTAGCGTGATCGTCCAGTGGAACTATAGCAGCTTTTTCTGCCACTTGGCTGAGCTACAACATTATTTGTGCAATTCCTCTGTTTCTTGTGTTGCCCTGCAGGAAACTTGTTTCCCAGCGATGCAGTTCCTACCCTCTGTGGCTATCGGGGCTGATTTAAGAACCGCACTGATGATGAAAGAGCATCAGGTGGTGTTTGCACGTACGTTCTGGAATCGGTTTGGATTCTGTGGCTGTTTGTGTGAAGACATCTCTGGAATTTACCATATGTAATGTGTATCTGCCTCCAGATGATGAAGTGTCCCAGAACGCATTTTCTGCACTATTATCTCAGCTCCTCCCACCCTTCCTAACATTGGGTGCCTTCAGTGCCCACAATGCTTTATAGGATAGAACTATTTTGGCTGTGATAAAGCTGTCAAAAAGTTGCTCACAAAGCTCAATCTTTGGCTCTTGAATACTGGTGTTCCCACACACTTCAGTGTGGCATATGGGTCTTATTCAGTCATTTAGCTCTATTTGCAACGTAATTCTTCTCCTGTCCATTCATTGGAGAGTCCATGATGACTTGTGCGACAGTGATCATTTTCTGATCGTTTTGAGTCTCCCTCGACATCACTCGTCTGAGTGTCCACCCACATGGGCTCTCTCCAGAACTGTTTTAGATGTTTTTACCACTGCTGTCACCTTTCACACCCCCACCTCATGGCCTGAGGGGGCTCACCGCTCTTTGGCAGGTTTGTGCTTGGATACCATGGGGCCCCAGCCTTTGCAGTATCTATTCCCTTTCGTGCTGCATGTCTATCTACTTGCTATTATTTTTCCCCTCCCTTGGAGAACATGTCTGAGATGTTTTTGGAAATGTGTTCTGCATATTCAGTAGCTGCTATCACAGCAGTCTCTCCACTGTTTTTCATTCCTTTTTTTTTTCTTTGTTTGTTCTCTTCTCCTATCCTTCCTCCACTTTGGCATTTGAGGTTCCTCTTTTTCTTCTTCCTTCCTGTGTGCTCCTGAAGGCCAGCCCACATATCTGACATGTAGCAGGTGACTGAGTAACCCATAGTTCCCAGTCCCGGGTTCACAGGTAGGTTTCGCACGTACTGTCTGGTACAGGCCAAGCCCAGGGAGGGATGATTGCCTGAGCTGCTACCTTCCCAAATTGCCAATTGGTCCCACTTTCAGGTGTTCTGGAGGTATGACCTGAGATGTGAACAGTCACCTAAGGCGGGTGCACTCCTCTCTGAGGGGGGGCCCCAGTTGGAAGGAGTGCGTCATTGGAGACACTGGCAGTCACGGGGGATTTCCTCACAATGAGTCAATCATCTTCTTCACAGTCAACATCTACCAAACATAAACGGAATGAGGCTAACTATTCAAAGACCCTCCCAGCTGCACCATGGTTCCTCTTGGTTTTGTGTACTGAAGACCCTTAGTCCTTTGCTACGATAAATCTGTTTATTATTCAGAATGTGTTGATGCAGTTGATGACCCTGTGAAATCCTGCTCTCGTTTATGAAATGGCACTTTGCTTTTCTAGACTACTTCTTATTCTCAAGCACAGCAGCTGCTTGCAGCTTCGCTCCTCCACAGCTATCCTGTTCACGTCGAGGCCCATCGAATGCTGAATTCTTGCCGTGGTGTTATTTACACTAGGCTGCTCAATGGTCTGATCAAGGCAGAAATCCAACGTACCTCTCTGCTCAGGGTGCCATGCAGTCCATCAGGTGATGAAAAAGGTAGATAAATCCTGAGTGCCCATACACATTCTTTTTCTCACTTTTGATAGAGTGGTGCTTCCGTCAGAGATTAAAGCATGCTATGAAGTTAGCACAGTCTGACGGTACATTCTGAACCCGATGCAGTGCTACCAGTGTCGCCGTTAAAACCACATTCGGATGTCCTGCCAACGCCTGGCCAAATGTATAACCTGTGATAGGGATGCTCATGAGGGTGCTTGTCCACCTCTTCCTCCACGCTGTATCAACTGGAATGGCGACCATGCCCCCTCCTCCCGAGATTGTCCCGTGTATCTCGATGAGTAGGCTGTCCAGGAGACCTGGGTGAAGGGGAAAGTGCCTTATCCAGTCAATCACAAGTTTTTGACTAGTGGGAAACTGTGTGTTCTACCATCTGGGATGTACAGTACTGTTCTCGCTACATCTCGCTCCACAAAGGATATGGCCACGCAGGCTTGTGACCTCAAATTCAGCACCGCTGTTGTGAAATCACCCAGTGTCATGGTGGCAACCCCGTCTCCTCTTTCAGCTGTGCAACAAGCCTCCAAACTTTCGCTTCTTGGAGTAAAATCACCTGCAACACAACCAGCAGGCTGGAAAGGACAGAAGGAATACTCTTGTGAAGACTTAATATGTCCCTCCAGCCAAAAGACATCTGTGTATTCCTCTGCCTATCGGAAAGGCGCCAAGAAGTCAAACAAAGGGAAAAGGGCCTCTACATCGCCAACTCGGAGATCCTCTTTGATGGTGCTGCCGCATGATACCCTCACCTGGCTGACCTCCAATTTGCCGGTGCACACCACTAATCATTTTTCTGCCCTGCACTCCACAGACTGACAGAAGGAGAATGCCGAAGCCTCTGTAGACCTCACAAAGCAGGATCCTCCACCCTCTGTGGCCTGTAGCTGTGAGTCTTCGAAGGCTGGCACTTGGCAGCTGCTGAGGTGACACCCCTTCATTTTTCCCTCCTCCCCTTTCCTCGTTACCAGTCTCCTCCAATGGAACTTTCGTAACCTTTGATCCTACAAAGAGGACTTATGGCTGCTCTTAGAATCACAGCGTCTGCTTGTTCTCTGCCTCCATGAAACAAAATTGTGTCCCCTTGCATTTCTTCCTGCTCTGCTTTGACCTTCCTGCTGAGGACAGCATTTCGTCTCATTTCATAGTCAACCCACCTCCCTGACTACCTGGTTTCGAGGTGTTACAGTCCACATTTTCCTGCCTCACTTGACCTTTTCCCTTGGTATCGTTAACCTCCCTCCATCATTCAGTGTCACCAGGGCAGACTTCCTCCATCTAATTGGGCAGCTCCCTCATTCCTTTCTGCTGCTTGGTGACTTTAATGTGCACCATCCCCTCTGGGGTTCACCCAGAACCTGTCATGGAAGTGCCCTCTTGGCTGACCTTCTCAATCAACTTAACCTCATCTGCCTTAACATGGGATCCACCCACATTCCTTTCAGACTCCACTCACACCCATTCCCATTTGGACCTCTCCTTCTGCACTGCCCAGCTTGTCCATCATCTCAAGTGGTCCATTATCCCCGACACATACTCAAGCAACCATCTCCCCTGTGCTATCCAATTGCCATTTGTCTTCCATGCCTGGCCACCCCTCCTAGCCTCCTTTGATAACTCCTTTGATTGCCAGTATGGGGCGTGCCTCTCATCTCTGTTACCTCCTGGAGTTTGCTTTTGGCTCTTGCTCCAGCAGTTTATGTCAGGGCATACACTCTGGGACAACCAGGAAATCTGGGGAAAACCCGGGAATTTTTTCATCAGGGAGAAAAGGGGGGAAAACCCAGAAATTTTTTAGAATTCCGGGAATTTTTCATTGTTTTAGATTTCAGTTAATTTCTTATACTTTTCAACTAGTAAGAACTGATAAACAGCAAAATGTGTCAGAGACCTTAGGACGAAGACTGTGGAATACTTCATAATAATAAACTGCTGCCAATGACGTAACGTCACAGTTGTTTACATTAAGTTCGTTTGAGCAGTTGCCAGCAGGCTCATGCACATGTGCATTGAAATGGGCTGTTAGCTGTATCAGCAGGAGTAACAAGCAGCCAGATGTTATCCGTAAGAATTTTCTGGCATGCCCAAGCTGCCATATTCACACATGCGCAGCGCAGTCTGGGTTGTAGTGGCGAGGGGGTTAGTCTCTACATGAGCCATGTTTACGTTTAGTGATTTTGCTGATTCCTTCTCATTTACATTTATCACGTCAAATGAAAACAAAATGGGTTTCTGTGGCTGGGAGCTGCTGAGTGAATTAAAATACGCTCACATAATTACGGAAGCCTAATATATGTTAATAGTTTCAGTTTTCTGATTTTATTGTATTTCCACATTTTTGGCAGTCAAGCATTAATTGCCTTGCAGAACAATAAAGTTATTTTTGTTGGTTTGCTAAATAAACGTGGCTTTTATCAATCTTTTCCGTAGAGGCAGTCAATTTATTGGAAATGAAGTGTTTCATTCCACACTGTTGGCTAGTATCAACTGTTCACTGAATTTCAAGTGCACATTTTCATCTTCTGGCATGTATGGCATTAAGTCATAATACAGAACCAAACTTGAGATAATACAATACTGGCCAGGGTGTATACGACCCGGGACAACCGGGAGATCCGGGAAAAACCCAGGAATTTTTTCATCCGGGAGAAAACCGGGAAGAACCCGGGAATTATTTAGAATTCTGGGAATGTTTCATTGTTTTAGTTTTCAGTTAAATTTTTGTGATTTTGACTGGTAAGATCCAATACTTTAACAAAGGATATTACTGTATCCCGCTATTGCAGAATAATACTGCAGCAATGAAACATGAACGAGAGGGGGGGGGGACAAACTTAAGTTGCAAAGGAAATGCGCTGTATAGAACAACAAAACACAATCCTCATACAAGTGTCTGCCAACAGCAAAGTGTGTCAAAGGCTTTAGGAAGACTATGCAATGCTTCATAACAACAAATTGCCTCCGATGAGCGTGACGTGACAATTGTTTAAATTAGATTCGTTTGAGCAGTTGCGGGCGCAGTTGAGTCGCGTATGAGTACTACCTTCTTTCGCTTCTGATTACAGAAGTATGACTGGGCGCCACTACTTAATATTGCCCCGGTTCAGAAATATAGTAAATGTGGCGCTGATGCCCAGAGCAATCTGAGTTGTGGTGGGGAGGTGGGTCCTTCTCCACGTGACCTGTGTTTAAGTTCAGTGATTTTGTTGTTTCCTCTTAGTTCATAGCTCTCACGTTAAGTGATGACAAACGGATTTTTGCGGCCGGGAGTTATCAAATGAATTAAAATATCTTCGCATAATTACGGAAGGCTAAAATATGTTATTAGTTTTAGATTTTATTTCCATATTCCTGGCAGTCAAGCATTAATCACCTTGCAGAACAATGAAGTTATTTTTGTCAGTTAGCCAAAGAGATTTGGCTTTCATTAATCTTTTTTGTTTTATTTGAAACAAAATGTTTAATTTCACACTATTGGCTAGTTTCAACTGTTTGCTGCATTTGAAATGCACGTATGGCATTATGCCATAATAAAGAATCAAACATGAGATAATACAGTACGGGTACTCCAAGAAAATTTACATACAAATCTGGACATATGAATGTGCATTTTAAGCCGAATTATGCATTTTAGTATGGTTCACGAATTTCCGATGCTCTTGAAGTATCCTCTGATGTCTTGTTTCTTTTATGACATAATGTAAGATCTTTTAATGTTGTACACATACGAACATATGGGCTTCCTTCGTCATCGTAGCTGCGTAAGCGCGGTGACGCCTATTACCTGGCGCTCTCTCGAGGACGGCCATTTAGAAGAATTTCGAGCCCAGAAGATCAACCTTTTATGTCGTTATTAAAAATTTTACTGGAACATATGTGTGATGTATCTTAAAGTGTAACACGCACAAAAAAGATTAACATTATATGTGGAAGATTAGCTTCTCTTCCAGTTTATTAATCTTTGAGGCAAATATTATATGTGAATGCTATGTATATTAATTTAAACCATTAACTTTTCTTATTTGTGTGTTTGCGCTACTTAAAAGTGATCTTGCTATTGGCTGACTACATCACCTGTCCTATGCTGTCATCAGCTGGCGAGACCACGTGACATGAGCAATGACTTGCTTACAAAAGCGTCTTGCAATTTCAATGCTTCGGAAAGTTATATGCGGTTTTTAGTGGAATTCAAATTTATACCTTTGTAATACAGAAATATGCAGCGTACATGTTGCTGCACATCAAAAGTCTTTCAAAATGTATTCCCCCCTCCCCGAGTTTCGTTTTCTAAAGCCTAGTTTACACGACAGTGGGTTGCGCCACTCATTGGGAGGAATGAGTTGCACACAGATGGTTTCATGTTTGACTGTAGACATGGCGCCACCAGTATACACTTCAGTTTCGTCGTTTTGAGGGTCGCTCTGTCGTGTCTGAAATGAAACTTTTGTCAGCTCCACATCGCACGAGTTGTGATGGAGTAAATCTAGTTGCGTGGAATCGCCACATAAGAAAAAAAATAAGAAATCTGTTTAGATTCGTGACTGGTGTTGCTTAGCATCCTTGCTGAAATTATTTATACTGGAAGACCCAAGAAGTTCTTTCAGTTATCTTAAATTGTCACCAGAACTGTTCACGTTGCTTCTAAGTAGAGTTAATTATGCGATAAGGAGTAAAGATGATATAATGCACGAAGCACTGTTGCCAGAACTGAAATTACATATCATGTTGCGTGCATTGCAATCGAGAACACTTGGCATGTTATAAGATGCGGTTTTAGTTGGTGATGACACTTTTTCATTAACACGAATAATTATTAACAGTAATAATTGTTAACATTAACAGCAATAATTATTTGAAGCAGGCCGCATTAAGAAGAGGATGGTTTGCAAACTACTCTCTTGAAAATAGATCTGTTGCGACGTTTTAAATAGATGAATATTGAATAAAGAATGCAGCTTCTTCTTTTGTGATGCTTTCCCTCCTGTCAACAATATTCCTTAACAAAGAGTTGACTAACTCAAACGATGGGATTTTAGTCTTGTAGACGAGAGCATTGCCACATCTAAATTACTTGCTTGTATTGGAAGTTGGAACATGCCAAAAGCGCTTAGTTTCAACGAGTTGCGCGGTGCGCATGCGCAGTGACCGGTAGCATAGTTGCCTGCAACCTAGTGTTGTCGTGTAAACTAGGCCTAAAGTGCCGGGAAATTCTACGCCGGTATATAAAAACATAAACATTCAAAGAATTGATGAGTTTTACAGAGCCGAGGAAGAGTATACTGTCGCTTAACACGGAAAAAGTGTATTTTCACCTGGGAGAAAGTGTATTTTTAACCGGGAAATCTGGGAATTTTTTTTCCTTGTCCATGTATACACCCTGACTGGCACACTAAGAAAATTTGCATCCTGAAAACTGCAATGAAAAGCTTAATATTGGGTTGTGTCCACTTCATTGTGAAGCTGGACATAGGAATGTGCACTTTAAGCTGTAGTATGCATTTTTGTATGATTTATGAAATTCCGATGCCCCAGTATCCTCTGATGTTCTATTTCTTTCATGACGTCATGTAAGATCTCTTAAATACACGAAGGTCATCATAGCTGCCCATGCATGGTAATGCCTGGTTTCTGGTGCTCTCTGGCAACTGCTGAAATGAACCTATTTCTAACAGGTCTTGGGAAAATGTTGTGGATGGAACTTTGAAAAGCATTACTTTCAAAGTAAATTTCCTTTTACACAAGATGAACTACGTTACGTGTGAAAATGTGCGATGAAATTCTTAAATCACAGAGCGTTTGACTCTTATTTAAAACTCAACACATTGAGGACCAGCCACTTAGAAGAACTTCGAGCCCAGAAGACCAGATACTGTCATTATTTAAAATTTTACAGGCACATTTGTGTGATGTATCTTAAAGTGTAACACATGCAAGAAGACCATTATTATATGTGAAAACTTAGCTTTTCTTTTAGCTACACTATGTACATTAATTTAAACCATTAACTTTTCTATTTGTGTGTTCACACTACTTAACAGTGATGTTGCTATTGGCTGTCTACATCATGTGTCCTATGCTCTGAATATCTGCTGTCATTGGCTGTTGAGATCATGTGAGATGAGCTATGATTTGCTTACAAAAGTGCATTTTAATTTCAATTTCAATGCTTCAGAAACTAACATGCTGTGTTGACGGGATAAGAATCTATACTTTCGTAATACAAATACGAAAATATGGAGCGTAAATGTTACTGCACATCAAAGATCTTTCCAAAACTTATTTTTCCAAGATTTTTCGTTCCCTGAAGTGCCAGGAAGTTCAACACTGCTGTATACAACCTTTACCATTCAGAGGATTGATCTTTTTACAGCTCTGAGGGAAAGTATACTGTGACTTATAGAAAAACTGTATTTGTCACTTTGGAAGAAATGTATTTTCAGGTGGAAAAAAGTGTTTTTTTAACCGGGAAATCGGGGAATTTCTTTTTTTTTCTACATCTACAACCTGTAACTTCACGCTACCTGCACACCCAAATGGCAGCTTTCTAAGGCCGACTGGAGGCATTACTCCTCCCTGGCAATCTTCGATGAACAACATTTCCCCAGTTTTGGTGATCATGTAGAATATCTTACAAACGTTATCCTTACTGCCACAGAACGTTTCATTCCTTGCACTTCCTCTCTACCGCACCATGTCTCAGTCCCTTGGTGGACTGAGGTGTGCCGCGATGCAGTTTGCACGCAGAGATGTGCTCTCCGCATTTTTAACCATCATCCTATGATGGCCAACTGAATTCATTACAAACAGTTTCATGCACAGTGTCATCGCATTCTTTGGGATAGCAGAAAAGCTAGCTGAATTTCCTTTACTAATTCTTTTAACAGTACCATTCCTCCACCCATCATCTGAGCCTACCTCCGATAGTTGTTTGGCACCATGGACCATTCCCCTATTTTCCGGCATGACAGTAGCAGATGATGTCCTAGTAGTCCATCTCCATTACCTGGACCACTATTTTGCGGAGATTCCGAGCTCCACGCACTATATCCCTGCCTTCCTCCATCAGAAGTGAGTGTAGAAGGTTCAGGCGATATCTTTCTCTTTGCAGAATCGTGAGTGCTACACTCCCAGACGCAGGCGTGAAGCCATTGTCGTAGCCATACCTAACCCCAGCAAGGACAAACACCTTCCTTCTAGTTATTGCTTCATTTCTCACACCAGCTGTGTTTGCAAGTTGATGGAACATATGATTCCTGCCTGGCTGGTATGGTGGTTAGAATCTTGCAATTTACTAAGCACTGCACAGTGTTGATTTCAAGCTCACTGCTCTGTGGTTGATCATCTCATCTCGTCACTGTGTCAGCCCATATCATGAATGGTTTTCTCTGGAAATACCAGACTGTGACCGTATTTTTTGATTTGGAGAAGCCTGTGACTCTGGCCGCATGCCCTGTTTCCTTCAGGAATTTTTAAGACAGAGTTTTCGTGGTATGTGTGGATTCTGCCTTGTCGGGCACCTTTATCCAAAAAAATGACATGCCTCTGGGTTCCATCCTGAGCAGTGTCCTCTTCGCTATCGCCATCAACCCTACAATGGCGTGTCTCCGGCCAGGCATCTCTGGCTCCTTTTTTGTTGACAATTTTGTGATCTGTTGCAGTTCTCCATGGACTTGGCTCCTCTCTCGCATCTTCGGCAATACCTCGATTGTCTTTTACCCATGGAGCGTCAACAGTGGCTTTCACTTTTCCACTGACAAAACCATTTGTATGAATTTCTGGCAGCGCAGTTGGTTTCTTCCACAGACTTTACATCTTGGGTGTGTTGCTCTTCTGCTCGTTGAAACTAAGAAATTCCTGGGGCTCATGCTCGATAGGAAACTTTCTTGATCCTCCCACGTGTCTTACCTGGCTGTCCACTGTACACGGTCCCTCAATGTCCTCCGTGTCCTCACTGGTACCTCCTGGAGAGCAATCGGACCACCCTCATCCATTTGTATCAGTCCCTTGTCCGTTCAAAACTAGACTAAAGGTGTTTCATTTATGCATGTGCACGTCCATCCCTCTTACGTTCTTTCAGTAATATCCACCATTATGACATCCGTTTGGTCACTGGCGCCTTTTATGCTAGACCAATTGAGTCTTTATGCTGAAGCTGCCAAACATCCAATGTCATAGTACCATGACTTCCTCTTTAGCAGTTATGCATGCCGTTTGTCTCCCATGCCAGGGCACCCATCCTACACCTCCTTCTTTGACACCTCCTTGGATTGCCCGTATGGGGCACGTCCCTCTTCTCTGTAACCTTCTTGAGTTCATTTTCGACTCTTGTTCCGGCAGCTTAACTTCTCGCTACCCGCCACTTTCCCAATGGGTGTGAAGCCTTCACCATCTTGTCTTCGTGCGGCGGACCGTGCTCACCTTGGCCTTCATTCAGTTTCTAAAGACATTACTCCAGCTTGGCTCTATCGTCATACTTTCATGACCTTTGTACAGAACTTTTTGATAGTAACTTTCTGTACACATTTTGTGTTCGCTTACGGCTCTGACTGACCATGATATTGCGTGTGCCTTTGTCATTGGCACTGATGATTTTCAGTATTGGCTTCCAGAACACTGCTCAGTATTTACAGCAGAGCTCTTCGCCCTATATCAGGTCCCGCAGTACATCCGTAGACACAGGCTTTTCAATTTCATCATCTGCTTCGATTCTCTGTGCCCTTCAGAGCCTCAGTATGCTATACACCATCCATCCCTAAGTGCAAACGGTTCAGGAAAGCTGCCTCTTGCTTGCTCTTGATGGAGCCACTGTGATGTTTATGTGGGTTCCAGGTCACGTGGGTCTGATGGGAAACGAGGCTGCTGATGCTGTTGCCAAGACTGCAGTCCTCGTACCTCGGCCCGCTAGTTCTTTCATTTGCTTTGATGATATCTGTTTTGCTGTCTGTCAGCAGGTGGTGCCAGTTTGGCATCACTACTGGTTCTTCCTTCATGAGAACAAGTTCCGGGAAATTAAGCCTCTTTCATTAGCTTCGACGCCCTTCTTTCGGCCCTCTCGCCATGAGGAGATCATTTTAGCAAGGTTGCGTATTGGGCACTGTCTTTTTAACCATTGCCATTTGTTAAGTGGTGCTCCCCTACCACTATGTGCTCATTGCCCTGAACTGCTGACAGTTTGACATTTTCTGATTGGAATGGCCCTCTTTTAACCACTCACATTCTCATTTATGTTTGCCATCTGAGTTAGCAGCTGTTTTATCAAACGATGTGCAGGCTGTCGACTGTGTTTTACTTTTGTGTGTCATAACAATATGGCAAAGGACATTTAATCCCTAGTTTAGGACCTCCATTTCTCTATGGTGTATTTTATGGACCTTTCTCCATGACTTTGTTTTTAGCTGTGTTTCCTTCTGTTGATGCTTAACATGCAGTTCTTTTTAACTCCATATTCCCCCCCCCCCCCTTCCTTAGTGTTCTATGGTTCTGACATGGTTGCGTATGACCCTAGTTGTTCTTGTGCCCAAAAACAAAACAAAACACACCACATGGAAGTATCAATGTGGTTGTCCAGAGCACAACTGCAGCCATTCTGTCGGCAGCTGACTCAGCGATCCCCTCTTCCTTTGCTGGACCCCCGAAATTGCCTTGACCATTAGAGATAAGTGACATCCATCAATGGAGCACCTCATTGCTTTTAAATGGCTCCATGCCCAGGTCTGCCACCTCATCGAAGGACAGAATCAGAAATGCTGGGAGGGATGGGTTGCTACCATTGGACCACATACCCCTCTTTTGGAGATTGGGGGAAGATTCAACATCTCTATGGACTCCAGTACCCCGTGGGTGTATTTGGTGTGTCTGTGAATGGTAATGTCTACACTAATCGAGACACTGTTGCTTGCTTTTTATTATGCTTGAGCCTCTGCATCTGAGAATTACCAGCCTGCATTTTGTATTCTCAAACTGTGGGTAGAGCGACGTCCTTTACCCTGTACTACATGTCAGGTGGAACATTATAATGAGCTTTGCAGTGACAGGGAATTCCCTAGTGACCTACCCCTTTGCCCTGACACAGCTCCAGTGCCAGACCGAATCCACAGTCAAATGCCCAAACACTTATCAATGGACTGTCAACATCACATCCTTGCCATTTTCAACCATATCTAAAGTTGAAATGGGTTTGTGTCTCAGTGGCGAGAAAGCACAGTTGTGTCAGTACTGAAACTGGCTAAACATCCCCTTAAGATGGACAACTATTGGCCAATTAGCCTCACTCTCAGATATATGGTGAGTTAATGGCTGTGTTGGTTCCGTGGGTCTCGGTATCTTTTGGCTCAACCTCAGAGTGGTCTTTGTTGTGACAATTCAACTGCTGACAATTTGGTCTCCCTGGATTGTGCTATTTGGTCAGTTTTTGCCTAGTGTCAACATCTTATTACTGTCTTCCTTGACTTGCATTGGGTCTATGACACCACACAGCATCGCCACAAGCTCGCTACCCTCCTGTGTGGGGTCTCTGGGGCCAACTCCCAATTTTTATCCAGAACTTCTTATCTCAATGTACTTTCTGGGTTTAGTTGGTGCTTCCTATAGTACTCCCCATATACAGGAGAATGGGGTCCCACAAGGCTCTGCATTGAGTGTGACCCTTTTTGTAGTAGCTGTCAATGGACTAGCTGCAGCTGTGGGGTCTAGTGTCACTTTCCATGAATGCTGTGACAACTTTTGCATTTGCCATTGCTCATCAACTGTGGGTGTTGCTGAACGCTGACTACAGGGCCATATGAAAGTCACAGTCCAGGGCTCTCACCCATGGCTTCCGTTTTTCCAGCCCACAGGGGCTCAGCATTGATTTGCTGGGTGTGGGCTTGGCGACCCTGGAGTTCCTGAGCTGGGGACTGGTAAGTGCCGCCAGTCCCCTGTCACTGTAAACTCTGAGCATGCTTCAGCAACCACAAAGCGGTGCGTTGGTGGAACATTGTGTGTCTCAGGGAAGGGGGATCTTGGCTTGACTGTCCGGATCCCGAGGACAGTATAACTCTATATAAAAAAAAACTCAATCTCAAGGTGTGCTGCTGGGATGCATGGCTGTTGAGGTGGAAGTCATTAGCGGGCGACCTCCGGAGAACCTGCTGCACCTCAGTTGTATAAGGCTTAGTCAGGCATGTTGGACTCTGTCTGAGTGGCCCTTATTTCCCTAGCCGCTCATGTGACCGAGATAGAACCCTCGAAATCATCATCATCTTCTCCTTCCAGGAGAAAGGATGTACCGCCTGGGAGTATTCACACCCATTCATCAAAAAGAATGAGAGAGGCTAGTCCTCTTGATAATAAGAGTACTTCGGACTGCAGTAATAGGCCTCATGGAGTCGTGAATAACAATGTGTCTCTGGTGATACAGAGGAAGGAGGGGACATTTGAAAAAGGGTCCCCCTTTAATATCCATAAGGGTTTGGAAGGTCGTGCTGGAACATTAAAATCTACAAAACGATTACGTAATGGCTCATTGTTGCTTGAAACTAACAGGTCAAAGCAGGTAGACCTTTTTAAGAAATCGCAGAAACTGGGTGACTGTAATATAGTTGTCGAGATACACACCTCTCTCAACTCCAGTAAGGGCATTGTCACATGCTGAGATATCATGGACATGGACATAGCAGAACTGAAGAAAGAAATCCCGGGGAATGGTCTATTTGGAGCAATGAACGCATAGGAATAATGGAACTGGAAAGACTGCCACTTTCATTGTCACGTTCAATTCTCCGACACTGCCTGAACATCATATTGTGGGGTTCCTTCAACTTAAGGTTTGGCCTTACATTCCAAACCGTAAGCATTTCAGGCATACAACTATGAGTTGTGGAGGTGATGTGATCTGCGAGAACTGCGGAAAATCCGATGATGACACTGGGTCTTACAGCCTGTCTCTGGCGATCTGCATCAACTGCTCTGGGAACCACCCAGTCTGGAGTTAAGACTGCCCTGTTTTTGCTGAAGAATGCAAGATACAGGAGATAAAAGTGACCAAACGGATCCCCTACGCCGAAGCCAAGAAAGAATATAAGGTAATGGAACCCCCTGTCTTTGACACCTCATATTCTTCCATAGTGCAGAAACCCATTCCCAAGGTGGATGCTTTGACACAGACGACACCTAGTGTGCCTGTATCCACCACAAGCACATGTATGTGCCAAGGACAAAGCAGTCCAGGCAGATGCACCAGGAAAGACCACCAATAGTTATGCAGCGGCATCCAGAAGGTACAAGAAAAGCAGAGTGCCTCTCAGTGCCCCCTTTCCCCCTCATCCTCGAAGGACAGTGAGCAGGGAAAGTCTCACAACGTTCAGGTCAAAGGCTGTCCCGAGCGCTGTCAGACATCATTCTTTCCCATCTGACTGATGAGCAGGACATCATGGAGTTAGATGCCTTGGATCCAGGCAGCCGCTCCACTCCCCCTCGCTCTTCAAGTGCTTCAACTTATAATACTAGCCTGTCGTGACACAAACTAATGTTACCCTCTCAGAATTGAATATGGTGAATTTAACAGAAAAACTAAACAGGCTTTAAACTTTGGAGTTTAATGAAAGTAGTAGGTTTTGTATATGAATGAAACAATGAGTGGTCGCTAGCCCAATTAAGCACATGAATTTGGAAATACATATTTAAGAAAACTGAATATTAGTTGTTGAAGTGGCTTTGATTAAGATTCCCTTTGGATAGCACACTGCATGCAAACAGACACAGGGCTATCTAAACTGAGGGTAGCGGTAGTTACCAGTAATGCACAAACCAGTAATCACAGAAAGCAAAATTGTAGTCAACTCATAATAATAACAGCTACAATCACGATCATTATGTGACTCAGTACTAAGATGTTACTGCAGGAAGCACCAAACTAAAGTTGGAGATGGAGGGGCTTCTAACATAACTGACATGTAACAACCAGTAATTGAAAAAAAAAAAAAATCACAATTACACTGTTTATACTTCCATTTATGGAACTGTATCAGATTTCCTTTGTAGCAATAATATTCCAGTTATGTTTCTAATATGAGAAGAATATGGTGGGGACCCATAAATTGATACTGTATCACTAGTCAAAGTCTATGATTATTTCAGTAGCAAAATTTAATTCTTAGCTTCACTTGGAATAGTTTATGTTTTTACCCTTTTCAAGGCAAATTATTCAACACTGAGCTCAATGAACTTCAAAAATTTGTTCATGATAGCAATCAAAACTAAATTAAATTTCAAATGAGTATAACTTATTTGCCTTTTATCATCACCTGTGAAGCAGGTGTTTTAGACAGTAACATGGCACTGAATTTTTGCAAAACAAAACTTTGCAATAAGTTGAGAGTATTTTAGTAAAATTGTAACTAACTTCAACTTTTGCTAATCCTTGCACGTTTGACAAACATGAATAAATCACTAGTTCATTTGAAACATGATACTTGGTTTTATAAACACCTAGAAGAGGACCCTGCATAGTTTCATGATCAGGATGGAAGATATGGTTTTAAACACAGGTTTATAGCACTTGGATTATTATTAAAATCATTCACACAAATTAACTGGCCTATGCTCTGATACATATCTGTATGCATGAAGTCGGTGGAGCAGTGGGGAAGTTGTGGTGGCAAGCAACATGGCAGCTAATTGTACTCAAGGCTCTTGATATTTGAATGCTCTATACAATTTCTTCTTGGCAATGGATTTTTAACATGTTAGAGCCATTTGTTATTGCCGAGAGTACCATGCAACAGCCAAATCCACATCCGAGGATAAATTCCTTGCAAAGTGGCTTCCAATTGCCTTCCTTGGCACTGTCGATGTGTACCATGCAACGGCTAGCCACTGACTGTGTACCGTTCACGCCAAGTAGGTGTCCAGTTCGATCGCCAAAACCACCTTTTGCATTGCACCAAGCCACTTCCGTTGTGGAGGGACTTCCATACATCTTTTACATATTACAAACACAAATGCCCTAACCATGAACCAGCTTCCAATCCACATTATTCATCTTATAAACTTACAAATATTATAAAATTTCATTATTTTAAACATCATGTAGCTTTTTCCATATATACATTACAATACTTTAAATTTTCTGTCACAAATCAATGACCTTAATCAACAAAGAATACACACTTCGTAATTACAGATACACAGTTACATAATATAACCCTACTTCTAACCGATATAAGTGTTACAAACTCCCTGGTGCAAAGATAGGGACAAATTATAACTACACTGATGACATGGCTTCCATACTACAGTGGAACATGAATGGGTTTAGGGCTCATGTGGAGGAACTGAAACTCCTAGCACAGGCACGTCCCTTGTGATTTTGTTTACAAGAAACACATTTTAAAGATACAGATTCCCTGGCTACAGGGATATACGTTATAGTGCAAGTATATATCTATGGGTGGAAATGGCCAAGGGAGATGTCGCAGTGTTTGTCACTAATGCACACCACTCCTCTGCTCTTCCCTTGGCTACTGACTTGCAAGCAGTTGCAGTTCAAATTTGTGTGTGTCAAAAGATCACTGTTTGCTCACTGTATTTACCTCCGCAAAATGCACTAGACTCTGAGTCTCTCATGGATCTTATCGCACAACTCCCGCGACAATTCCTCCTGGGAGCCTTCAATGCCCGTCATGTCCTGTGGGGCTTGACCAATACCTGTATTTATTTATTTATTTATTTATTTATTTACACATCAAGTTCCATAGTACCAAATTGAGGAGCAAATCTCCAAGATCATGTAACGAGTCAGTACATGAAATTATAACATAAAAGTAGTCACAGATAACAATAAAATGTTTATGAAGCCAAAGGAAAAGTCAAGCCATAAGTTTCAGTAAACGCAGTCAACAATATAACATAAGAATCGGCTTAATTTTTCAAGGACCTTCTCAACAGAATAGAAGGATGACCCATGAGGAAACTCGTCAGTTTCAGTTTGAAAGTGCTTGGATTATTGCTAAGATTTTTGAATTCTTGTGGCAGCTTATTGAAAATGGATGGAGCAGTATACTGCACACCTTTCTGCACAAGAGTTAATGAAGTCCGATCCAAATGCAGGTTGGATTTCTGCCGAGTATTAACTGAGTGAAAGCTGCTAATTCTTGGGAATAAGCTGAAATTGTTAACAAGAAATGTCAGTAAAGAATATATATATTGAGAGACGAATGTCAAAATACCCAGACTAGTGAACAGGGGTCGACAAGAGGTTCGTGAACGTACATCACTTATTGCTCGAACCGCCCATTTCTGGCTCAAAAATATGCTTTTAGAATGGGGAGAGTTACCCCAAAATATAATACCATATGACATAAGCAAATGAAAATAAGCGAAGTAGACTAATTTTTGTGTCAAATGATCACTTACTTCAGAAACCGTTTGAATAGTAAAAATGGCAGCATTAAGTCTTTGAACAAGATCCTTAAAGTGGGCTTTCCACGACAGTGTACTATCTACCTGAACACCTAAAAATTTGAACTGTTCAATTTCACTAATCATATGCCCATTCTGTGAAATTAAAACATAGAGTTTTGTAGAATTATGTGTTAGAAACTGTAAAAACTGAGTCTTACTGTGATTTAATGTTAGTTTATTTTCTACAAGCTGTGAAATTATGTCATGAACTGCACTGTTTGAAACTGAGCCAATGTTGCACAAAATATCTTTTACTACTAAGCTAGTGTCATCAGCAAACAGAAATAGTTTAAAGTTACCCATAATACTAGAGGGCATATCAGTTATATATATACAGGGTGAGTCACCTAACATTACCGTTGGATATATTTCGTTAACCACATCAAATACTGACGAATCGATTCCACCGACCGAACGTGAGGAGAGGGGCTAGTGTAATTGGTTAATACAAACCATAAAAAAATGCACGGAAGTATGTTTTTTAACACAAACCTACGTTTTTTTAAATGGAACCCCGTTAGTTTTGTTAACACATCTGAACATATAAACAAATACGTAATCAGTGCCGTTTGTTGCATTGTAAAATGTTAATTACATCCGGAGATATTGTAACCTAAAGTTGACGCTTGAGTACCACTCCTCCGCTGTTCGATCGTGTGTATCGGAGAGCACCGAATTACGTAGGGATCCAAAAGGAACGGTGATGGATCTTAGGTACAGAAGGGACTGGAACAGCACTTTACGTCCACATGCTAACACCTTTTTATTGGTCTTTTTCACTGACGCACATGTACATTACCATGAGGGGTGAGGTACACGTACACACGTGGTTTCCGTTTTCAATTACGGAGTGGAATAGAGTGTGTCCCGACATGTCAGGCCAATAGATGTTCAATGTGGTGGCCATCATTTGCTGCACACAATTGCAGTCTCTGGCGTAATGAATGTCGTACACGCCGCAGTACATCTGGTGTAATGTCGCCGCAGGCTGCCACAATACGTTGTTTCATATCTTCTAGGGTTGTAGGCACATCACGGTACACATTCTCCTTTAACGTACCCCACAGAAAGAAGTCCAGAGTGTAAGATCAGGAGGACGGGGTGGCCAATGTATGTGTCCTCCACGTCATGGTAATGTACATATGCGTCAGTGAAAAAGACCAATAAAAAGGTGTTAGCATGTAGACGTAATGTGCTGTTCCAGTCTCTTCTGTACCTAAGGTCCATCACCGTTCCCTTTGGATCCCTACGTGATTTGGTGCTCTCCGATACACACGATCGAACAGCGGAGGAGTGGTACTCAAGAGTCAACTTTACGTTACAATATCTCCGGATGTAATTAACATTTTACAATGCAACAAACGGCATTGATTACATATTTGTTTATATGTTCAGATGTGCTAGCAAAACCACACACAAAAATCAAGCTTTTGCAACAAACTGTTGCCTCATCAGGAAAGAGGGAAGGAGAGGGAAAGGCGAAAGGATGTGGGTTTTAAGGGAGAGGGTAAGGAGTCATTCCAATCCCGGGAGCGGAAAGACTTACCTTAGGGGGAAAAAAGGACGGGTATACACTCGCGCACACACACACATATCCATCCACACATATACAGACACAAGCAGACAGGCTTGTGTCTGTATATGTGCGGATGGATATTTGTGTGTGTGCGCGAGTGTATATCCGTCCCTTTTTTCCCCCTAAGGTAAGTCTTTCCGCTCCCGGGATTGGAATGACTCCTTACCCTCTCCCTTAAAACCCACATCCTTTCGTCTTTTCCTCTCCTTCCCTCTTTCCTGATGAGGCAACAGTTTGTTGCGAAAGCTTGTCTGCTTGTGTCTGTATATGTGTGGATGGATATGTGTGTGTGTGCGAGAGTGTATACCCGTCCTTTTTTCCCCCCTAAGGTAAGTCTTTCCACTCCCGGGATTGGAATGACTCCTTACCCTCTCCCTTAAAACCCACATCCTTTCGTCTTTCCCTCTCCTTCCCTCTTTCCTGATGAGGCAACAGTTTGTTGCGAAAGCTTGAATTTTGTGTGTGTGTTTGTGTTTGTTTGTGTGTCTATCGACCTGCCAGCGCTTTCGTTCGGTAAGCCACATCATCTTTGTTTGGCCCCAACACTAATCACTTGGGCACTCCCACCCCCACCCCCCCTCGCCCCCCATTTGACTATACCCCACTCAGACCCCACATCACAGCCAGTCTCAACTCTGTGTATAATGACCTTTTGCTATCTGTTTTTAAAATAAGAGGTGAACCAATTGTGAGCTACTCCCTGTATTCCGTAATGGTCCAACTTCTAGATCAATATTTTGTGATCAACACAATTAAACGTCTTAGTTAAACCAAAAAATATGCCTAGCGTTCGGAACCTTTTGTTTAACCCATCCAGTACCTCAAAGAGAGAAGAGAATATAGCATTTTCAGTTGTTAAATTGCTTTTAAAGCTGAACTGTACATTTGATAGCAAATTATGAGGTACAAAATGATCAATTATCCCTACATAGACAGCCTTTTCAATAACTGTAGCAAACAATTATGGCATAGAAATAGGTCTAAAATTGTCTACAGTTTCCCTGTCTCCCTTTTATGAAGCAGCTTTACAACTGAGTACTTTAATCATTCAGGAAGCTGACTATTCCTAAAGAAAAAATTACAAATATGGCTAAATACAGGCTAACATGTGCAGTACAGTACTTTAATATTCTGGTTGGCATTCCATCATATCCATGAGAGTCCTTAGTCTTCAGTGATTTAATTAATGACTCAATTTCCCCCTTGTCAGTATCACAAAGGAGTATTTCAGACATCAGTCTCAGAAATGCATTTTCCAAGAGAGTTATATGATTCCCTGTAGAAACTAAATTTTTATTTAATTCACCAACAATGCTCAGAAAATGCCCTTGGGGTCGGGTTTTGAAGGGCCTCTGTGACATCTCATGAGCTGTGCATCCCCAACACAGATACTCACTCACATTTCTTTGGATCATTCTCAGCCATGAACCTCTCTTTCTGTTCTCCCATCCTCACTGACTCTGTTCAGTGTGAAGCCATTGACAACCTTCATTCCAGTGACCACTTCTCAATTCATCTTCACCTCCTAAATGGCTCACCACCTGAAGTTAAGCCCCCTAAAATGGATGGTGAGCAGTGCTAACTGGACGCGTTTCAGCCAACTGGCTATGTTTGAACACTGACAGTGTCCAAGGATGGGTGGACCATATCACATGAGTGATCCATCGTGCCACTGACTTCTCCATCCCACAGTCCTCAGGTCGTCTTAGGTGGTGACCAGTACCTTGATGGACAGATAAGTGCTGTTCCATAATCCGGAAAAGGTGTGCAGCTCTTTGACATTTTAAATACTGACCAACAGCAGACAATCTTAGAGCCTTTAGAGTCGCGAGGACCAGAGCCTTTAGAGTCGCGAGGACCAAGGCTCAGTGCATCATTAGGGAAAGTAGGAAAAGGTCATGGCAAGTGTTCCTGGACTCCATCAATCATTCCACTTCATCTATAAAAGTATGGGAAGCCATCCAGAGGATTTCCGGTAAATGCAACCATTTACCGATAGCAGCAGTGCTGAAACAGGGGTGACTCCAAACACCACCCAGAGACATTGCTCAGACACTGGCTGAACATTTTGCACAAACTACTACCAATGCAAGCCAGGATCCAGCATTTTGTCGCTATCATGCGACTGAAGAGAGAGAAAAGTAGGACTTCAGGTCCAACAGTTCTGAGGTCTACAAACTCTCCACTGACTGAGATTCATGACACTGCACTCGGTCACGACCAATTCTGGTACTGCATGCTTAGACATTTGGCGGCGGCATCAAAGGAAATCCTGTTTGACTCTTTTAATCTAATATGGCAGACAGGCAACTTTCCCAACTCCTGGAGGGAGGCAATTCTGATCCCTCTTCTCAAACCAGGAAAGGACTGCACGTGTCCCAGTAGTTATCGGAGTATGGCCTTAACGAACTGTGCAGGAAAGCCTCTAGAGCGAATGGTTAACCGTCGTCTTGTCTGTTTGTTAGAGACCAGGCAACTCCTTAGCTGCTGTAAGTGTGGATTCTGATGATTTCTGTCCACTAATGACAATCTGACCCTCCTAGAGACGGCTGTTCAGCAGGCTTTCCTCTGTAAGCATCTCTGTATCGGCAAATTCTTCGATGTAAGTAAGGCATCGATACTACCTGGAGACACTGTATTCTCGCACAGAAATTCTCATGGCCTCCCCATCTTCATATGGTCCTTCGTGTCTCAGCGGTTTTTTAGGACCCGAGTTGGTGACACACTGTCTGATCGGTTTGAGCAGGAGAATGGTGTCCAACAGGGCAGTGTTTCAAGTGTTACCCTCTTTGCCGTAGCCACCAACAATATCACATTTATGGTAAGGAGTCCTGTACAGTGCTCCTTATTTGTAGATGATTTTGCTGTTTTCTGTTTCTCGTCCAGTGTTGCAACGGCGAGCAGTCAGTTGCAGTTTACAGTGCAGCAGTTAGAGGAGTGGGCTGCAAAGATGGTTTTTCAGTTTTCTGCAGATAAGTGTGTGTATTCATTTTAATCATTCCCATTGTGTTTTTAATTTGCCTACCTTTAATATGGGGGACACACTCCTATATTTTAGAGACACAGTGTGGTTTCTGGGCCTCATTTTTGATTCCTGATTGTTGCGGTTACCATACCTGTGAGACCCAAAAGCCAGAACCCAAAAGGCACTGATCATCATCATCAAGTGCTTTAGCCACAGGTCTTGGTGAGTGGACAGGGTGCATCTCCTTCAGTTTTATTGGGCTTTTGTGCGTTCACGGCTGGACTATGGTTGCATGCTGTATGGGTCAGCAAGGCCCTCTTACTTGCGTGCCATTGACGCTGTCCATCATGAGGGGATTCGGCTGGCCACAGGCACTTATCAGACCAGTCCCATACCTAAAATCTGTGCTGATGCAGGGGAACCACCATTTACCATCTGGCGCCAGATCCTCAGGTGTGTCAGTTCCTTGCAACTCCAACTTCACCCGCACACCATACTGTTGCTCATCCACCTCTGGAATGCCTTTCTTCCAACTGTCCATGAGCCACGATGCTATCTGGGAGCCACGTGCAACGTGTGCTGGAGTCACTCGGTAGGGAGCCAGTACAACCCCAAATCCAGGGTTTTACCTGCCTGCTGCCCTGTTTACTGGAGAGGCCCAGAGTAATTTTAGATTTGATGCTGTACAGGACAGCTAGTGCCCCTGCTTTCATTTTTAATGCAATATTCTCTGATATTTTATCGTGAGTACCACGACCCTATAGCTTTTTTTACAGATGGGTCTAAGCAGGGGGACTCTGTTGGTTGCCCTGTTGTTTTCCCGGATCGTGTCTTCAAGGTCAGACTGCCTTCAGAATTTACCATCTTAGACACAGAATTATAAGCGATCTTGCTAGCATTGGAGCAGATGAGACATTCTCCCAGTGTTAGATTTCTCTTCTGCTCAGATTCTCTGAGCGTCCTTTACTCTCTCCAACACTTGTACCCAGCAGATACAGTAACCCAGAATATCCAGGATGCCCCCCCTCCACTACACTGGCGGGGAAAGGAGGTGTCTTTCTGCTGGGTAACTGGGCACATTGGAATTTCGGGGAATGAAAGGGTGGATCAAGCAGCCAAGGAGGCGTGTCGTGATCCTCTGGTATTTCAGTGTGCTATCCCCCTGCATGCTATCACCTCGCTGTTGAGGTACAAAGTTAGGTGTTGATGGGAAGACAAGAGGCTGGCAGTGACCGATAACAACCTCCGTGCCATCAAGCCCACAACACGGCCTTGGAGTACTTCCTTCCAGCCACCTCAGCGGGATGTGGTCCTTCTTACTTGTCTTCACATAGGTCGCAATCCTATGACATATGGATTCTTACTCTGGTGAGAGGACCCTCAAGTGTATTGTGCTTGTGATGTGCAGATCACAGTGTGCCACATTTTATTTGCTGACCAGTGGAATGCGGTGGATCTGCTGTCTTATTTTATGTAATGATCAAATGAATGTGGTTAGGTTGTAAAGTTTTGTGAATTGTCCAACGTTTTTAACAAGATATTAGGGAGACGTTCTTAATATGTCAAAGGGTGGCTGGCTCACCACCCAAGATTTTTGTAAGTGGTCAGCCAGTCACATTTCCCTGTGCTTTTCTTTTAGTTCATGTGTGTTTGAATTTCTTTATTAGCTCTCTTCCTTGGTAATTGTTTTAAGTACATGTGAGAGTGCATGTGATACAGAGTGACTGTTTGGTCATTTTGAGTGCATGCATGTACAACACTTTTAGTTCATCTCCACATTCGTTTCTTTTTATAAGTGTAAGGGCGCTGATGACCTCGCTGTTGGGTACCCATCAGATCCAAGCGCGCGTGTCACACACACACACACACACACACACACACACACACACACACACACGTTTTCTGCTGCCAAGACATGCCGTGCACTTCTGTCACTGTCATAATGTTCTGTCCCAAATCAGAACTCCACCTCGAGGACCAAATACTTGATGTGGGAGAGTCTTATAACTTTTTGGGATTCCTCTTCAGTGCCTGGTTGACATGGTTTCCCCATCTTTGCCAACTTAATGAACCATGCTGATCGCATCTTAATACTCTTTGTGGTCTCAGTATACCAGCTGGGGTGCAGACCACACTAAACTTTTGCACATCTGATCCTGTCACATGTTGATTATAGGAGCCTGGCATATAACTCAGTATCGGCTTCAGCATTGTGGATGCTGGACCCAATATACCACTGTGGGCTCCAACTTGCATCATATGCCTTTCCGACCAGCCCTTTGAACAACCTTCTCACAGGGACTGGTGTTCCTTCCCTACAGATCAGGTGCCAACAACTGCTGCTCAACCAAGCAATACAAGTTCGTTGCACCACTGAGCATCCAAACTAGCGTGTCCTTTTTCCTGGTAGGAAGATCTACCTCACACAACAGAAGTCAAGGTCTGGAGTCTTGTTCACACTTGGTTTTCAGAGTATCAGTTCTGAACTCCATCCTTCCCCATCGTTGCCTCCTGTCAGGGAGAAATCGAGTGTGCTCCCATGTTGTGTACCCCATCCTCGGATCTGCCTGAATCTCACCCTGAAGACTCGAGACACACTGATTTTTTGCTGCCTGTTCCTGGATATTGTTGACATATTTCCAGGCTCAGTTGTAATATACACTGAAGGCTCTATTGTCGACGGACAAACCAGATTTGCCTACACACATGCAAGAGGCAGTGAACTAAGCTCCCTGCCAAACAGATGCAGTGTATACACTGCAGAATTGTGACTGTTGGTCAAGCTCTCATATACCTTCGTTCTTGCACTGGCAAGTCATTCTTAATTGACAGTGAGTCCTTGAGTAGTCTTCAGGCTGAAGACCAGTGTGACCCTCGACGCCTGTTGGTTGCGACTATACGGGACCTCTTGTGTGATCTCCATCATGCTGGACAGTCGGTTGCCTTGATATGGACCCCTGTTATGTTGGAATCCCAGGAAATGAACATGCTGACCGGTTGGCCTAGTATGCAACCAGGATGCTGACTTTGGAGGTTGAGCTAGCAGAATTGAACCTTCGGTTGATTCTGTGCTAACAATTATTCGAGGCTTGGAAAGCAGATTAGTTTGCCCTGGTTTCTCTGAATAAATTGTGAACCATAAAAGAGACCATGACCATGAGACAGTCTTTCCTCTTTGCTTTTTGCAGGGAATTTATTGCCCTGTGTTGGCTTCTGGCCGCAGTTGTGAGTATCCAACACACTGTTGGTGTGGTCCACATCCTACTGGACCGCCCTAACTTGGCCTCCTTATGGCGAAATCTTAAACTTGCTGACACATTACCTCTGGTGCTAGTGGATGATGCCTAAATGGCAGATTGGGTTTTATATTTTACCCGTGAAAATGGTTTTTACTCTTCCCTGTGACTTAGGGCGTGTTAGCCTCATTGGCCAATTGAGGGATTGGAGGGGTGCCCCATTGCCTGCTCTGACCCGAGGGGCCTATGGCTGCCCTTGTTCGGTGACCTGGCCCACCTCCTGCCATTTTAATTCTTGTTATTCTTTTACATCTGTCATTGGTCAACAGATTTTTCTTCATTGTTCTCCTTCCTGAGATTTTATGTTGTCCATGTAGCTAGTCTCCTTCTCAGATACCGAGGGTGTTTCCCCAGTCTCATATTGTGTTCCTGAGGCCTCCAGATGCTTTGTGGGTGGGGCAACTCTTGCACCTTACCTTCACCCTTTTACTCCTCTCTCACTTCTAGTTGCTTCTGTCTCTTGGCTTTCTTGATTCTCACGTAGAATCGAGTCCATTGGAATCTTTCTTTCATGTACTTCCTCTCTGGGACCTATTCCCGGCTTGACACACAAAGGGTTAAGGGACTGATGTCCTTATAGTTTGGTTCCTTTAATGCCATCCATCTTTGTATCCGTGTACCTGTTTTGATATGGGATCTTATGAAGGTGTCCTTGTCTGTTATAATTCTATATCTTCTCCTTTCCTTCTTAAAAGTGTGCTAAACGTTCAGTGTTGTGTACATTTTTCATGCCCACAGTCACAGTGTGTGCGGTTAATCATTATAAACTTTGATATGATTAATTTGATCAGGGGGCCCATTTTTATTCACTCGAATTGAAGTGTAAAGGAACAGCTATGTTCGTGAGGCAGTCTTGTCACACATGTAAATCTAGTAACCACTGTTCAGTTTGACTTTCTCATGATGTGTAGTAATAATAAATTTGTTGATCTATGTATCTTTTGCTTTAATTTGAAATACATTGTACTTGTTTCTGTTCACAGAGCGTAAGGCAACTGGGCTGGCTGGAGATCTCGAAGGTATTAGCATTAGCCAAGGTGAAACATACAGTTTTGAAAAAGATTTTGTGTAACACATGCGTCTAGTGCTAGCAACACATAGTGATGCTTTCTGGTATTTTTGTACCATGTATATTGTACTGTGAATAAACTGAAAGAACCTTACATTGATTCTTTAATTGCTGCACAGTGGATGTAAGAGCAGAAAATAACTGCTATTATTTTTGATAATTGAATAAATTTTTATTGTATTAGCCGTTAATCTGCACAGTATTTTAATATGTAACATCGAACCAAACAAGGATGAGGAGTTGGCTACAAATTGGAAACTGAGTACAACTGAATCTAGATAACATTATATAGCTTTTACATGTCTGGTTCATGGTTACAGTATTGCTGGTGTGTGCACCCATTTTTGAAATCCTTATCTCGGCACTGTCAGTTGCTTCCCTTCAGTCTTTCTGCATCTTCTCCACTTTCTTTTATATCTTTTCACAGAACACTACATTCACAGAAAACTTGCATTTGTTGAGAGCAGCACTCAGATATAAACAATCCATCAGTCTGAATGAATTTTATACTTAACCATTTCCACTCTGATGTCAAGCCCCATTTGACACAATTTTTCATAGCTCTCACATGCTCCATTTTCGAACCTGACTGTACTAGGAATCAATGCTGAATAGTCCTGCCATCTAGAACACTGATCCCAAACTGTGTTTTGCAGAACATTGGTCTTCTGTGGGAAGTAAATAAGTGCTCCTTGAAAAACTATTAATAACATGGCAGTTTTTAAGAATTCAATGTTTTGACATAACTATTTAGTTTTTAAACAGTTTCATTATGATTTCTTTGTTATTAGATATGATTTAAAGCTGAAGTAATCACTGAATCAAACAAGGTTTTCTCATGTTTTAAATTTTATTGCCTTTGAAATAAATGAGGTGTTCCATCAAAATGCCAGGATTCTCAAAGTATTCCATCAGAGGAGAAGTTTGGGAGCCCCTGATTTAGAGAAGCCTGTGTTAACTCGGTGTGGAACTGTAGCAGTTGTGTTGAGAGAAATGTAATTATTATATTCAACATAATAGACACGAAATTTTTTAGTTTTTCACGCACAATCCTTTCTGAGAAAGACAATGTAGAGCTTTTATAGGAATGTGTAAGTGAAAACAAGAGTCACAATGATGTGAGGGTAAGTCAATTATTATCCGCAATTGAGTTATATTTTTGTTTATTTTGGTAGTACTGTCGTTTTCCATTGATGATGCATGCTTTGTTTATTTGTTGTTATATCTTTGCAATTTTCAAGCTGCTAGGTTGTTTTTGTTATCGCTGCTCCGCTGTCTGTTTCCACCAAAGAAGAGCAACGTTCAGTGATATGTTTTTTTGTGGTTGGAAGGCATATCGGGCCGAAATTTATCGAAAACTTTTGGTACAGTACAGGAACAGTGTTTTGCCACAGCGGAGTGTCTACAAATCGATTGAAAAAATCCCGAAATGGTCATACAAGTGTTACGCACAATGAAGGAGTCGGACGACCGTTTACCGCCACAAATGAAGAAACCATTGAGCATTCATGTGAAATGATTCTCTTAGAAAGACAATTAACTATTGACGAAGTGGCACATCATCTGTAAATTAGTCATGGTTCTGCCTACAAAATCATCCACAACAGACTTTGATTTCATAAAGTTTGTGCAATATGGGTCCCAAAACAACTCACACAGTTGCATAAACGAACGTGCTTGGACATCTGCAAAAAACATTTGGATCACTATGGTAATGAAGGGGATAACTTCTTAGACAGGATCATTACTGTTGATGAAACATGGATCCAATATTATGAGCCAGCATGTAAATGGTAGAGTATAGAATGGAAACATCCAAATTCGCCGTGCAAGAAAAAGTTAAAGACCCAACTATCAGCAGGAAAACTGATGCTTACGGTTTCTTGGGACGCACAAGGTCCAGTACTGGAACATTATGGGGAAAGGGGCACAACAATAAACAGTGTATGTTACGGTGAGTTGCTTACTGCCAGGCTAAAGCCTGCAATTCGAAGCAAACGCTGAAGATTGCCGTCAAAAGGTGTTGTGTTGTAGCACAACAATGCCCGTCCTCATACTGCTGCCCACACTGCTGAAACACTCCAGAAACTCAAATTTGAAGTACTGGATCATCCTCCATATAGTCCAGATCTTGCCCCTTGTGACACCACTTGTTTGGTCCACTCAAACAGGCATTAAGGGGCTGTCAATTTGCCTTGGATGAAGCAGTGAAAGAAGCGGTGCATTCCTGGCTTGCAGCTCAACTGAGAACCTTCTTTTATGAGGGCGTCATTGAAACGCAAGGAGACTATGTCGAAAAATGATGTTCTAGTAAGTCTCCTATTTGATTACAATAAAATTTTATAACTACTTTGCGGATAATAATTGACTTACCCTTGTATATATGATGACAGTGATTCGTTTGTAAACTATTAGAATGAAATGACAATGGAAACAGTCTGCCCTGAAGAGTTTCAAAAAACATCACACAATGAAAAGTTTTTTATTATTGCTAATGTAAATATGTGTGAATGAAAGCACTCTTTTTGTTTTAATCTATACCCTAATTGTTAGTCAGTGGGCTCATTATTTCTGCAAAGACTCATGCAATTCTCTGTGACGCTAACCACCTGGATGGCTAAGATTTAAATAAGTGTGCAGGGAGACACCATGTGTTTACATTGCAGAGTGCAATGGGTTAAGACTGTTGTAAGCTACAAAGAAATTTTCATTGTGGGCAGAAAGTGCAAACTTCACAATGAAAATTTATTTATTCTGTAGCTGAGCTGATGATGGTGTAAGGTCAACTTATGAATTTGTCCTTTTAGTCTCATACAGCACATTGTCTTTTTATTTTAAATAGTCTCAATTGTTCCAGTTTCTGATACACTTGATGTTGCATGTCATTGTATCTTTGCATCATATTTTACAGTGTAATATACAAAGTGCACGTGTTCGTAGTTAAGTATCCACGCCTCGGCAGTTGGCAATTCCACCTCCTCTGCCAGAAGTGCTTAGACCCCCCACTCCGCAGTTTCCACCATTTCCACCATTAGGGGTACTTTTGCCCTCCACTTACTACCGTTGTGTATGTCAGTGCTGATTGCATTAGCAAACTGGACACATCTGACAAATACACCTACTTGAAGCATTAACTTACATATATTTTCCAACTGCCTGCAATTCCTACAGATATTTTTATCAAAATTTAAGAATTACAATTATTTTGTGTGGGAGTCTTTGTTATAAAATGGAACATTTTATGAGGTGCCTCAGTGGCATGGGTCCAAGGAAGCAGCAGAGAAAACTAGAAGATGAAAACCATGAATTTAAAGTTAAATTAGACCGAGACTATTGCCTTTATTCAGAATTTAGATGTCCCTCTAACCTGAATATTTGTCATGAAAAATTGGGTCATAACAAGACATCAGATGTGGAGAGGAAGTTGGCAATTAAACACATTGTTTAGTACTCCATATCCTGTCACAGTGTTGTGAAAAGGGAAGTTTCTACTCACCATATAGCAGAGATGCTGCCTCGAAGATAGGCACAGCAAAAAGACTCGCAAATAAAGCTTTCAGCCTGTAAGGCCTTCGTCAAAAATAGATCACACACACACACAACTGCAGTCTCAGGCAACTGTAGCCACACTGCGAGCAGCAGCAGCGGTGCATGATGGGAGTGGTGACTGAGTGGGGGTAAGAAGGAGGCTGGGGCAGGGAGGAGGGGGGTTAGTAGGGTAGGAATGCAGACAGTGCGGTGCTGCTGGGGTGTGCACAAGGACGAGGTGGAGAGAGTAGGGCAGCTATGTGCAGTCAGGTGGTTAGGCAGAGGGCAGGGGAGAGGTGGGGGAGGAGGTGGCAGGAAAGGAGAGAAGTAAAACGACTGGGTTGATTGCGGAATGAGGGATGTATGGTGCTGGAATGGGAACAGAGAGGCTGGAAGGGTGAGGATGATGACTAACGGAGGTTGAGAACAGGAGGGTTATGAGAACATAGGATATATTGAAGGGAAAGTTCCCACCTGTGCATTTCAAAAAAGCTAATGTAGGTGGGGAGAATCCATATAGCACAGGCTGTGAAGCAGTCATTAAAATGAAGGATGTCATGTTTGGCAGTGTGCTCAGCAGCTGGGGGTTTCACTTGTTTCTTGGCCACAGTTTGTCAGTGGGCGTTCATGCAGATGGGCTTGTTGGTTATCGTGTCCACATAGAATGCAGCACAGTAGTTGCAGCTTAGGTTGTAGATCACATGACTGGTTTCACGAGTAGCCCTGCCTTTGGTGGGATAGGTGATCTTTGTGAGGGGACTGGAGTAGGTAGTGGTGGGAGGATGTGTGGGACAGGTCTTGCATCTAGGTCTATTACAGGGATATGAGCCATGAGGTAAGGGGTTGGGAGCAGGTATTGTATAGGTTTGGTGGACAACAGAATGCCCTTGTGGGAGGGGTGGGAAGGATAGTGGGCTGGACATTCTCATTTCAGGACACAATGAGAGGTAGCCTAAACCCTAGCGGAGAATGTAATTCAGTTGCTCCAGTCCTGGATGGTACTGAGTTAAGAGGGGAGTGCTCCTCTGTGGCCGGATGGTGGGACTTTGGTAGGTGATGGGAGACTGGAAAGATAAGGCATGGGGTATTTGTTTTTGTACATGCTTGGCAGGATAATTAGGGTCTGTGTAGGCTTCAGTGAGACCCTCGGTATATTTCGAGAGGGACCGCTCGTCACTGCAGATACAACCACCATGTGTGGCTAGGCTGTATGGAAGGGACTTCTTGGTATGGAAGGGATGGCAGCTGTTGAAGTGGAGGTATTGTTGATGGTTAGTAGGTTTGATATGGACGGAGGTACTGATTGTGCCATCTTTGAGATGATGGTCAATATCTAGGAAGGTGGCTTGTTGGATTGAGTAGGGCCTGGGGGAGAAGCTGTTGAGGTTCTGGAGGAATGTGGATAAGGTGTCCTCACCCTCCACCCAGATCCCAAAGATGTCATAAATGTATCTGAACCATGTGAAGGGTTTAGGATTCTGGGTGTTTAGGAAGGATTCCTGTAGATGGCCCATGAATAGGCCGGCATAGTCTGACAACGCAAGTTGTTACGTGATAACATTCATTGCAGTAAGCTACATTGCAGTACAGCCTGCAGTATTGGTGCTGGAGGCTGTGAAGGAGACAGCAAACAGTGTCTTAGTGATGAGTCATTTGGCTACTGCTAGCCGTGAGAAGCGGTATCTGTGTCACTTAGTAGAGGCCGTATATTCAAACTCCCTATGAACCTTAATAAACTATATTAAATATTATTCAATCATTTTCAAAATCGGTACACTGGCTTTTGTTATTCAGGAGAAGATTGTATAAAAATTTCAATGTTGTAACTATTGTGGTTTCGGAGATAGAGACAATTACTTAAAAAGAAAAAAACCAACACTTAGGGAATTGAATTCAGTTAGGAACTATAACAGTTTATCTTTTAATAGCATTTGAAAACATAACCAGAACTCTCAATGGGGAGAATTATTTAATTGAGATTTTAATTTAAAAACTTTAACTACTTTTTAATTTTGTAATATAAAAATCAGATAAAATTATTATTTGTGTCTTATGTTGTTGTGGGAATAAATGAGAGTAAATGTGAGAGTGTATGAGAAGCATACGTTAAATTCCAAGATTAATTTTATGTAATGCATTATGCAATCATAGTGTGCGAAAGATGTTTGTACCCACATTGCTGATGACGTATGTCTTAAGTGTACTTGCTTTTGTAAGGAAGCAGCCAGAATATCGGTAGAAAGTAAAATCGATTTCTAAATTTATTTCAAGATTAATTTTCTTTTCGTTTGGTTTTATTAAATCGTATATTAGTATTTGCATGTTGGAATGATGTAAATGCATCTGAGAATAATGATTGGCGCAGGCCAGATTTGGTGTGAGAATGATCTTGAACAATTATTCGGATTGGCCAGCCAAAGTGATTGGCCAGTCAGAATTAAGCAGTTCCTGCGAACTGCTAGATAGATATGCTGTGGTAGAAGCAGCATCCAGGGAGTCTCTAATCAGCTGTTGGACGTACAGGTCATGCTGAACGTTTCAATCTTCATTATGTGTAAAATGAAGAAGTAATTGGTTTCTCCCGTCCATATTGTGTTGTCATGAAAGCAGGTGCATTTACAGACAGATTAGTGAAAGTTGGAAGTTTTGAAATTGTTTTGTTGGAAAAATGACCACGTGTGAACTTCTCCCTTTTGTGTAAATTCCGCGTGGAATGTTTCGTGTTCATATATGGAATATTTGGCAAGCAGTTTCTGTTAAAGAAATCCACTGAAAATGATCGAGAGTGAAACTCACTATTAGTAGCGAAACTGTAACTGTGAAATTGCGTAATTATTCGGGTTGGACTTACGTATATTTCTGGCTGCTTTGCGTGTGATCTGGATTGCATGAACTGTTAACTGAGAACAGTGGTCTTGTTAGTTAAGTACAACTGGACTTCATTACAGGTTTTTCTCATTTGAGCTAAAGGAAATAAAAAGACTTGTATTAGAATTTTGACATTTTGCTAAAGGAATGAACAACCACCTTCAGCCCAAAAATTATTACAAGATATTTACAGGATAGCTGGTTACTAGAGTTACGCGGGCTTTGCAACGTAAGTATAGGCATTGTTTCATCAACGCTCCTTTTTCGATGTACTAATAGTACCCACGTTTGCATAGAAATGGGATGGTGAACTGATGCCTTACTGAGGTAGGTGGAACAGTATGACATACGAGCAAGCAACATTTTATAATCCGCCCAACCGCAATAGGATAGTGCTATATGTGAGCCCATAGCCATACCTCGGATTTGTTTATATGTAATGCCTTCAAAGGAGAAGTAATTATGGTTGATGATATAGTTGGCCATGGTGACTAGGAAGGAAGTTGTTGGTTTGGAATCTGTCAGATGTTGGGAAAGGTAGTGTTCAATAGCGGTAAAGCTATGGGCATGAAGGAGTTTAGTGTAAAGGGAGGTAGCATCAATAGTGACGAGCAGAGCACTGTGTGGTAAAGGGATAGGAACTGTGGCGAGTTAGTGGAGGAATGATTGGTATCTTTTTTATAGGAGGGTAGGTTTTGGGTAATAGGTTCAAGGTGTTGGTCTACAAGAGCAGAGATTCTCTCACTGGAGGCAGAGTAAGTGGGCATAATGGGGCATCCTAAGTGGTTTGGGTGTATGGACTTTGGGAAGCATCTAGAAGGTGGGCATGCAGGAAGATGGACTCCAGGGAGAGGTTCTGGGATGGGTCTTTTAGATTTGAGGAGCGACTGGAGATCCTGCTGGATTTCTGGAGTAAGGTCACTGTGGCAAGGTTTGTAGGTGGATGTATCTGACAGCTGGCAGAGTCCTCCTAAGGGGTAATCCATGCAGTTCAAAACAACAGTGGTGGAGCCTTTGTCTGCAGGTAGGATTAGAAGGCCGCGATCAGGTTATAGATGGTGGACTGTGGTTCTTTCTGTGGATGTAAGGTTAATTTGCATGTTGAGGGATTTGGTTAAGAAATTCTGGAAAGTTACGAGGGAGTGATTCAGGGGCAGTGGAGGTGGATCACGGTTGGATGGAGGAGTGAATTGAGATAGCAGAGTTCAACATTGGTTTTTGGTTGAGTCTGATCAGTAGGCTTGGTGGTGAAAAAGTGTTTCCTCTGTAGGGACCAGGAGAAGACCAGCATGATTGAATTTGGAAGTGGGATAAAAGGTGAGGCCGTTTGGAAAGGACTGATACTTCTGTGGGGCTAAGGCTTCTGGAGGAAAGGTTCATGAAAGTGTTTAGTGTGTGTTTAGCTTCTGGATTTTGTGTGGTGGTGGGAGGAAGTTTGGAGGGTGGGGTAAATGTAGTAGGTCTGTGAAACAGTGTTTGTCAGCTATGAGGGAACATGGAGCAGGTTGTTGCTGAGGTGATGGACAGTGGTATTCCAAGGCGGGAGTAGGAAGTGAGCAGGGTGGGGAACTTCTTGAGGTCTGTCCACCATGCTCACATCCTACATCCACCTATGAACCTTGCCACAGTGACCCTATTCCAGAAATCGAGCAGGATCTCCAGTCGCTCCTCAAATCCTTAGGCCCATCCCAGAACCTCTCCCTGGAGTCCATATCTCTGCTCACCACTACTACTTCCTGCACTCCTACCTTCTAGATGCATTTTGAAGTTCATAAGCCCAAGCACCAAGGACGCTTATTGTGGCCACTTACTGTGCCCCCATTGAGAGAATCTCTGGTCTCTTAGATAAACACCTTCAACCTATTACTCGGAACCTACCCTCCTATATAAGAGATACCAACCATTTCCTCCACCAACTCTCCACAATTCCTGTCCCTTTACTACACGGTGCCCTACTCGTCACTGTTGATGTCACCTCCCTTTACACTAACATCCCTCATGCCCATGGCCTTACCACTATTGAACACTGCCTTTCCCAAAGCCAGACTGATTCCAAACCAACAACTTCCTTCCTAGTCGCCATGACCAGCTTTTACCCTCACCCACGATTACTTCTCCTTTAAGGCATTACCTGTGAACAACTCCAAGGTACGGCTATGGACACCTGCATGGCACCATCCTGTGCCAACCTGATCATGGGCCGTCTAGAGGAATCCTTCCTAAACACCCAGACTCCTAGACCCCTCGCATGGTTCAGAGTCATTGATGACATCTTTGCGACCTGAATCAAGGGTGAGGACATCCTATCCACTTTCCTGCAGAACCTCAACAACTTCTCCCCCATTTGCTTCACCTGGTCCTACTCAATCCAACAAGCCACCCTCCTAGATGTTGACCATCATCACAAAGATGGCACAATCAGTAGCTCTGTCTGTATCAAACCTACTACCCATCAGCAATACCTCCACTTTGACAGCTGCCATTCCTTCCATACCAAGAAGTCCCTTCCATACAGCCTAGCCATGCATGGTGGTTGTATCTGCAGTGATGAGCGGTACCTCTCGAAATATACTGAGGGTCTCTCTGAAGCCTTCACAGACCGTTATTATCTTTCCAACCTCGTACAAAAACAAATCTCCCATGCCTTATCTTTCCAGTCTCCCACAACCTCCCAAAGTCCCACTGCTCGGCCACATACGAGCCGTCCCCTTGTAACTCAGTACCGTCTAGGCCTGGAGCCACTGAATTACATTCTCTGCCAGGGTTTTCACTACCTCTTGTCATGCCCTGAAATGAGAAATGTCCTGCCCACTATCCTTCCCACCCCTCCCACTGTAGCATTCCGCCATCCACCGAACCTATACCCCCCCCAGGGAGCTCGCCACTCTTTGGCGGGTTCGTGCTTGGTTACCACGGGGGCCCAGCCTTTGCAACATTTCTCCCTTCCGTGCTGCATGTCTATCCTCTTGCTATTCTTTTTCCCCTCCTTTGGGGAACATGTCTGTGGTATTATTGGGAATGTTCTGCATTCTGTCACTGACGTGCAAAGTCTCACCTTTGTTTTTTGCTCTCTTTTCCTTTCTTTGTTTCCCTTCTCCTCTCGTTCCTCCACCTTGGCATTTGAGGATCCTCATTTTTCTTCTTCATCCCTGTGCACTCCTGAAGGCTGTCTGACGCATAACAAGTGACTAGGTAACGCGTAATTCCCAGCCCTGGGTCGACAGGTAGGGTTCACATGTACCTGCTGTTACAGGCCAGGCCCAGGGAGGGGCGGTTGCCTGAGCTGTAACCTTCCCAAATGCCTGATTGGTCCCTCTGTCAGGTGTTCGGGAGGTGTGACCTTAGGTGTGAACAATCACCTAAGGCGGGTGCGCCCCTTGTGAAGGTGGCCCCCAGTTGGAAGGAGCGCACCATCGGAGATGCTGGCAGTCATGGGGGATTCCCTCATGATGAGTCAATCATCTTCCCACTCAGCACCTACAAAACATAAACGGAATGAGGCTAATGATTCAGAGGCCCTCCCACTGCACTGTGGTTCCTCGTGGTCTCATGTACTGAAGATGGTCAGCCTTTCGCCGCTGTAAATCCGTTTATTATTCAGAAAGGTGTAGATGCAATTGCTGGCCCTGTGAAATCCTGCTCTCATTTATGGAATGGCACTTTTCTTTTGGGGACCACTTTTGATTCTCAAGCACAGCTACTGCTTGGTGCCTTGCTTCTCCGCTGTTACTCTGTTCGTGTCGAGGCCAGTAGAACTTTGAATTCTTCCTGTGCTGTAATTTACACCAGGTTGCTCGACGGTCTAACTGAGGCCAAAATCCAATCTTACCTCTCTGATCAGGGTGTCATTGCCATCCATCATGTAATGAAACAGGAAGATTTCTCCTTAGTGCCCACCCACACTCTTTTTCTCACCTTTGATAGAGTGGTACTTCCCTCCAAGCTCAAAGCAGGCTATGAAATTATTACCGTCTGGCCATTCATTCCAAACCCAATGCGCTGCTACCAGTGTCATCATTTCAACCACACTAGTACCTCTTGTCGACACCCAGCCAAATGTGTCGCCTGTGGTAGGGATTCTCTTGAGGCCGATTGTCCACCACCTCCTCCACGCTGCATCAACTGTAATGCTGGCCATGCCACCTCCTGTCGGGATTGTCCAGAGTATCTTCATGAGCGGTGTGTTCAAGGGATCCAAGTAAAGGAAAAGCTGCCTTATCCAGTTGCTCGCAAGTTACTGGCTTGCCGCAAACCCTGCGTTCTCCTGTCTGGTACCTATAGTTCTGTTATTGTTACCCCTCACTCCATGAAGGACATGGCAACGCAGACATGCGACCTGCAATTCAGCTCTGAGGTTGTGAACTCGCCCAGTGTCCATGTAGTATCGCCATCGCCCCATCCAGCTTGCAACAAGCCGTCGAACTCTTGCCTGAAGGGACGAAGCCACCAGCTACACGACCGGTAGGCCGGAAAGGACAGGAGCTAAATACCCGAGTCTTCATCTAACCACAAAGGCTTGAAGAGGTCCATCAAAGGCAAATGGTCGTCTCCTTTGCCACCTTGAAGGTTCTCTTCAAAGATGTCACCACGTGATACCTTAGCCCAGCCAGCCTCCATGTCGCTGTTGTGCAGCAACAACCATTTTTCTGTGTTGGACTCCACAGACTGATTGCACAAGTAAGCTGATGCGTCTGTGGATGCCATGGAGCAGGATCCTCCAGCTTCTGTGCCCCTCTTCCCCAGCTGCCACTCGTCATCTGCCGAGGTGACACCCCTACATCTCTTCCTCATCATGACTCTCCTCCAATGGAATGTTCGCGGCCTTTGGTCCCACAAAGAGGATTTACAACTGCTTTTAGCGTTACAGGATCCCCTTGTACTCTTGCCTTCAGGAAACGAAATTGCGTCCTCACGACTGCTTTGAGCTTTCGCATTTCTTACTGATTCTTTTTTACCTTCCCACTAAGGTCGGCATACCATCTCACAGGGGCGTCATGCTGCTCATACAGGATGACATTCATAATTTCCAAAAGTGTTAGGTGGAACAGCTTTTTTTTTTTTTTATTAGGTTGTATACGTTCTTTTTTTAGCCAGTAGACCAGCTGTCTCATTCCAGTAGATTCATATGAAGGAATCAATGTAAATGGTACTGCTGATCTATCGACCAAAAAAAAAGGAACACATACAAAAGCTAACGAGAAACCTATTCCACCTAACTCACTTACAAAAACTTACCTACAAGACAATTACTTCAGACATCATAGGTAAATCAAAAGGGAAAATTTGGGAAATATACATGGTAAATATGACAATGAAAAAACATTTACTTGAATATTAGTACACTTCAGATTGACTGCCAATCTTCAAGCTGTTGCAGTTCGCCTTTTTCTTCCCTACCTGACTTTCTCCCCTTGTACCATTTATGTACCTCCATCATTCGGTGTCACCAGGGCAAACTTCCTTCAACTTATTGGGCAGTTATCTCCCCCATTTTTTGCTACTCGGTGACTTTAATGCACATCATCCCCTTTGGGATTCTCTCAGGACCTGTCAGAAAGGTGCTCTCTTGGCTGACTATTTTGCCATCTAATGCAGTTCTCCACGGACCTATCTCATGAGTGGCATCTTCAGCGGTGTCTTGATCGTCTTTACTCCTGGATCATCGACAATGGCTTTAGCTTTTCCACTGACAAAACCATCTGTATGAATTTCTAGCGGCGCAAATGGTTTCTCCCAACATCTCTGTTGCCCTTCCGTCCATTGGAACTATGAAATTGCTGGGGCTCAGGCTTGATAGGAAACTCTGTTGGTCCTCCCATGTATCTTACATGGCAGTCTGCTGTTACTTGTCCTCAATGGTACTTCCTGGGGTGCCAACTGAACACCCTCCTCCATTTGTACTGGTTCCTTGTTCATTCGAAAATTGACTATGAGTGCTTTGTTTATGCATCTGCGTGTCCATCCTTCTTACACCATCTCAACACTATCCACCATCATGGCATCCGTTCGGCCACAGCCACCTTCTACACCAGCCCGGTTGAGAGACTGTATGCTGAAGCTGTTGAACTACCACTGTCCTACTGCCGTGACTTTCTCCTCAGCAGGTATGCATGCTGTTTGTCTGCCATACGTGGCCACCCCTCCTATGCCTCCTCTTTTGATGATTCCTATGATCGTTAGTATGGGGCTTGTCCTCCCTTCACCGGAATAAGCTCCGGCTTATTAAGCCTCTCATAGTGGCTTGGATGACCTTCTCTTGGCCCTCCCGCCAGGAGGAGATTATTTTAACTTGGCTGCATATTGAGCACTGCCTTTTTAGCCATCGTCATTTGCTAAGTGGCGCTACCCCACCACTTTGTACACATTGTGCCCAAATTTTAACTGTCTGCCACTTCCTGATGGAATGCCCTTTTTTTAACCATTTACGTTCCAGCTTGGGCCTGCCATCTGATTTATCAGCCATTTTAGCGAATGATGCGCGGGCTGTCGACCGCGTTTTAATTTTTATCCGCTGAAGCAATATGGCGAAAGCCATTTAATTTTTAGTTTTGGACCTCCATTTCTGTATGGTGTCTTTTTTAGCTCTTTTTCTACATGCCTGTTTTTAGATGTCTTCTATTCTGTCAATTGGGACTGATGTATAGTCGTTTAATTCCTCTCTGTGTTCGTGTTCTATCGTTTTGACTTGGGCACATATGACCCCAGTTGTTTTTTGCACCCTAAAGCAAAACAAAAACAAAACAAAACCTATACAATGTACTCGTCCACTCCTACACAACCCCTGCTTCCAAGCTAAGCTGCAATCACTGTGCTGCATTCTATGTAGGCATGACAACCAACAAGCGGTCTGTCCGCATGAATGTTCACCGACAAACTGTGGCCAAGAAACAAGTGGACACCCCGGTTGCTGAGCACACTGCCAAACATGACTTCCTTCATTTCAGTGACTGCTTGTCAGCCCGTGCTGCATGGATTCTCTCCACCAACATGAGCTTTTTTGAATTGCGCAGGTGGGAACTTTCCCTGCAATATACCCTACTTTCCTATAACCTTCCTGGCCTCAACCTTTGCTTAGTCATTGTCCTCACCCTTCCAGTCTCCCTGTTCCCATTCCAACGCTATACAGCCCTCATTGCGCCATCTCACCCAGTCTTTTTACTTCTCTCTCATTTTCCACTACCTCCTCTCCCCACCTCTCCCCTGCCTCCTGTCTAACCTCCCGACTGCACATAGCTGCCCTAATCTCTCCACCTGGTCTCTGTGCGCTCCCCAGCAGCACTGCACTGTCTGCATTCCTACCCTACTATCCCTCCTCCTCCCTGCCCCAGCCTCCTACTTACCCCCACCCAAGTGCCACTGCCATCATGCACAGTTGCTGCTGCTCACAGTGTGGCTAGAGTTGCCTGAGACTGTAGTCGTGTGTGTGAGTTGCATTTGCGTGTGTGTGTGTGTGGGGGGGGGTCTATTTTTGGAAAAGGCCTTACAGGCCAAAGGCTTTATTTGTCACAGTCTTTTTGTTGTGGCTATCTTCGAGGCAGCATATCTGCTATACGGTGAGTAGCAACTTTCCTTTTCATAATATTGTTACATTCCAACTTGAATTTTCCATTCAATATCCTGTCAGTGATGCAAGGAAGGACATAGTTAGGAACTTCAGAAGAGTCAACAAAAACCAAATTCTGTGTTCAATTACTGCATGCTATCTTACAACAATATTAATATTGCAGGCTTCGTGGTTAGTTAAAAGATTGTTGAGAGAGGGAAATCGTATACAGATGGTGAATATATATACAAGGGGACTTCAAAAAATATGGTACTAAATGTAATATCATGTCCATCCAAAGTGAAATGGTGTCAACAATTTGATCAAGGCTGCACAGATGTTAGTGATGCTGATCTGGAAGTAATGTCATCAACATTGAGCTCAGTCGACAGTGTCCAGGTAATAGAGAAACTGATTCACAGCAATCTCAGGTTTTTCTAATGATGGCAATGTTAAGAGAGTGATTCTTGAGGCTCTGTGACCAAGGAGCAATTTCTATCATTGAGGAATTGTATGCTTGCTACAACACCTTGATAGTTATTTACTTATACTTGGTGACACTGTTGGAGAAATAAAGCCCTTATCTGTGTCACTTTGAAGTGTAGTTTAGCACAAACTTTCGGAAGTCCTCTCATAAACATTTTTTTTTATAAATGCATCTGAAAAGCTGTTTTGGGATTTTAAGAACAAAGCTGATATTCTTAAAAAATATCTTCGAATATAGCCAACAGGCAGGTTGAAGATCTTAAATTATTTTCAGCTTTAAAGATAGCAGTTGAGAAGTCTTGTGACATAAATGATGCAGTGCAAGTTTCACTTCTTGTATGATTTATTTCATCTACATGTCCCAAACAAGAACTTTTACATTTGTTGCCACTCAAAGGTCAAACGTGTGGAGAGGATACAGTAGTGGAAATCTGTATAATGGCATGGAGCTTTGCAGGTAAATTATAGTCCAATCCACGAACGATGGCGGATTGCACATGTCGAGGCATGGACGGGGATTGCATTGTTGGTGATTCCAACCAACAGTTGCAGTACATGCATGCGCTTATTTATCACTGACCACCACAATCAGCAATGACAACTCACAACAAATGGAATTGAAATTCACTAAGCAACTCGCTACAATCATGTTTAATGCTGGCATTAGCTACAGGATTCACAGCAGAGTGCTCAGAACACTACTGAGCATTCATTGACTGTTAGAGAATACGTCATATAGGTGCACAGAACAAGTCTAAACATGACCACCATCTTTTGTGACTCCAATTATAACATTGTCAGTTGGAATAATTTTGTACAATGTATAAGCAATAATATGAAATTGAATAGACTGACTGACAAATGCAGTCAAATAGTATTGCATTTGATGACTGTAGTACAGAATATAACAAGACATTAATGATTCAGGTGGTAGAGGATGGAATCCTGTATAAAGGCAGTCAGCTCTGTCAGCAGAGTGTGTGTATCCCTCGTGCAGATAGGGAACAGACACCATTAGTAACAGTGCATGTAGTGTACATAAACCACGACTGCCACAAGTTCCACACGGAAAATCGTTATCATGTGATGAAAAAGGAAAAATTGGTATGAATAAGGAAATGGGACACTAATCATTAAATTGCCAAGAGGATGAACTGTTCAATTACAGTGACGTAATTCCATTAGATTGGGCACACAATATGGACAGATTGGAAAATATGAACAAAGTGGAAAATTATGTGAGGCATAGAAAGGGTTACTTTTGCACAAAGGAAGATCTAAAACTGTCATTCGTCTCAACTTGTTGCTGATTTACAGTTGCCATTAACTGTCAGACATGTATGACAAATTTTGTCACATAACAAACATCTAGCATTCAAGAAACGACTGGAGAAATCTTCTCTAACACCCAAACATAAACTGGCTACTTTGGAGTTTGCTGAAAACTATATGTCATGGCCTTCAGAATGGGATTAAGTGATCTTCAGTGATGAGAAGTAGATTATTTGAGATGGGCAGGATGGATTTCAGTGATATTGGCATGATCTGAGAACAGGGCAACAGGTAAGAATGACCAGAAACTTTATCAGTGGAAGTGTTCTGATGTGCGCAGCCTCCTGCACTAAAGGTAAGTCATACATTGCTTGGCTGAACACTAGACTGAACTTTAACATGAATCCTAAGATGCTAGAGACAGAACTGATTAGAATGTACAAAGGTCGTTCAAAAAGTTTTGCATAGTCGTCTCTATTTTTTTTTTTTATTTTTTGCAGGAGGAGAATACACTTGAAACCCTTAGATATGCATTGAGCCTACTCAATGTGGCCTCCATCATCTGTGACGTACCTGGCCCAACGTTCTTTCTATGATGTAAATGCACTTTGGTAAAATTCTCGTGATTGACTTTTACACCATTGCTCGACACAGGTCTTTCTCACTGTCAAATGTTTTGCCATGCAGGTAAAAATCAGACGGAGCCAAGTCCGGACTGCAGGGAGGATGAGGAACAGTTTTCCTACCCATTTTCCTGATTTTCTTCTTCGTCATAAGTGCTGTATGGGGTTTGGAATTGTCGTGATGTAGTCTGATGAGCTGACCCTGAAGCTGTGGTTTGTGGGTCCTGATGGCATGTCACAGCTTGTCCAGTGACATTTCAGAAAGCTGTTGTGTCATCAAACATCTGTCATTTTGGATGATTTGATCAATGGTCTCCTTATTCACATCAATCACTGCCGTTGATGGTCTACCTCATCATGGATTGTCCAGTAGAGAGAAATCACCTTCTTTAAACCTCTGCAACTTCCTGTGAATCAATGTGGCAGATTCATCGCCGGTCTTGAAGAGGAAACCCATCACCGACCGTTGTCACAACCTGACATCTACTTCACGGTCCATTACGGCTTACCATAAATAAAAGAAAATACTTTTATACACCAACTTATAGATAAATGTTCCAAGTACTTTCACAAAAAATTTCATTCTCCTCCTGCAAAAAATGGAAAAAATTAGAGACGACTGTGCAAAATTTGAACGCCCTAGGGGATGAAAGTTAAATGTTTCAGCAAGAAATGCATCTGTATAATTTTTTGCTGTAACCAAAACTGGTATTAAGATCAAGATGTCAATGTCTTGTCCTGACCTGGATGTAGCCCGGATTTGAACCCCCATGGAAAACCAGGGAGTGCCTTTATGCCAATTTGCATCAAGGAATTTCAGATGCCATATTTCGTTACTCTTTTTTTTTAAAAAACTATTTAATTTTGTCATGATTGTTCGTTGTATAGGTATATCTTATTTTCATGTTGTTGTTGTTGTCGTCGTCGTCTTCAGTCCTGAGACTGGTTTGATGCAGCTCTCCATGCTACTCTATCCTGTGCAAGCTTCTTCATCTCCCAGTACTTACTGCAAACCTACATCCTTCTGAATCTGCTTAGTGTATTCATCTCTTGGTCTCCCTCTACCATTTTTACCCTCCACACTGCCCTCCAATGCTAAATTTTTGATCCCCTCTGGCCTCAGAACATGTCCTACCAACCGGTCCCTTCTTCTAGTCAAGTTGTGCCACAAACTCCTCTTCTCCACAATTCTATTCAATACCTCCTCATTAGTTATGTGATCTACCCATCTAATCTTCAGCATTCTTCTGTAGCACCACATTTTGAAAGCTTCTATTCTCTTCTTGTCCAAACCATTTATCGTCCATGTTTTACTTCCATAAATGGCTACACACCATACAAATACCTTCAGAAACGACTTCCTGACACTTAAATCTATACTCAACATTAACAAATTTCTCTTCTTCAGAAACGCCTTCCTTGCCATTGCCAGTCTACTTTTTATATCCTCTCTACTTCAACCATCATCAGTTATTTTGCTCCCCAAATAGCAAAACTCCCACTACTTTGTGTCTCATTTCCTAATCTAATTCCCTCAGCATCACCCGATTTAATTTGACTACATTCCATTATCCTCATTTTGCTTTTGTTCATGTTCATCTAATATCCTCCTTTCAAGACACTGTCCATTCCGTTCAACTGCTCTTCCAAATCCTTTGCTGTCCCTGACAGAATTACAATGTCATCGGCGAACCTCAACATTTTTATGTGTTCTCCATGGATTTTAATACCTACTTCGAATTTTTATTTTGTTTCCTTTACTGCTTGCTCAATATACAGATTGAATAACATCGGGGACAGGCTACAACCCTGTCTCACTCCCTTCCCAACCACTGCTTCCCTTTCATGTCCCTCGACTCTTATAACTGCCATCTGGTTTCTGTACAAATTGTAAATAGCCTTTCACTCCCTGTATTTTACCCCTGCCATCTTTAGAATTTGAAAGAGAGTATTCCAGTCAACATTGTCAAAAGCTTTCTCTAAGTCTACAAATGCTAGAAACGTAGGTTTACCTTTCCTTAATCTAGCTTCTAAGATAAGTTGTAAGGTCAGTATTGCCTCACGTGTTCCAACATTTCTACGGAATCCAAACCGATCTTCCCCAAGGTCAGCTTCTACCAGTTTTTCCATTCGTCTGTAAAGAATTCGTGTTAGTATTTTGCAGCTGTGACTTATTAAACTGATAGTTCGGTAATTTTCACATCTGTCAACACCTGCTTTCTTTGGGATTGGAATTATTATATTCTTCTTGAAGTCTGAGGGTATTTCGCCTGTCTCATACATCTTGCTCACAAGATGGTAGAGTTTTGTCAGGACTGGCACTCCCAAGGCCATCAGTAGTTCCAATGAAATGTTGTCTACTCTTGGGGCCTTGTTTCGACCCAGGTCTTTCAGTGCTCTGTCAAACTCTTCACACAGTATTGTGTCTCCCATTTCATCTTGATCTACATCCTCTTCAATTTCCAAAATATTGTCCTCAAGTACATCGCCCTTGTATAGACCCACTATATACTCCTTCCAACTTTCTGCTTTCCCCTCCTTGCTGAGAACTGGGTTTCCATCTGAGCTCTTGATATTCATACAAGTGGCTCTCTTTTCTCCAAAGATCTCTCTAATTTTCCTGTAGGCAGTATCTATCTTACCCCTAGTAAGATTAGCCCCTACATCCTTACATTTGTCCTCTAGCCATCCCTGCTTAGCCATTTTGCACTCCCTGTCAATCTCGTTTTTGAGACGTTTGTATTCCTTTTTGCCTGCTTCATTTACTGCGTTTTTATACTTTCTCCTTTCATCAATTAAATTCAATATTTCTGCTGTTACCCAAGGATTTCTACTAGCCCTTGTCCTTTTACCTACTTGATCCTCTGCCACCTTCACTACTTCATCCGTCAGAGCTACCCATTCTTCTTCTACTGTATTTCTTTCCCCCATTCCTGTCAATTGTTCCCTTATGCCCTCCCTGTAACTCTGTACAACCTCTGGTTTAGTCAATTTATCCAGGTCCCATCTCCCTAAATTGCCACCTTTTTGCAGTTTCTTCAGTTTTAATCTACAGTTCATAACCAATAGATTGTGGTCAGAGTGCACATCTGCCCCTGGAAATGTCTTACAGTTTAAAACCTGGTACCTAAATCTCTGTCTTACCATTATATAATCTATCTGATACCTTTATGTATCTCCAGGATTCTTCCAGGTATATAACCCTCTTTTATGATTCTTGAACCAAGTGTTAGCTATGATTAAGTTATGCTCTGTGCAAAATTCTACAAGGCGGCTTCCTCTTTCATTTCTTCCCCCCAATCCATATTCACCTACTATGTTTCCTTCTCTCCCTTTTCCTACTGACGAATTCCAGTCACCCATGACTATTAAATTTTCGTCTCCCTTCACTACCTGAATAATTTCTTTTATCTCATCATACATCTCTTCAATTTCTTCATCATCTGCAGAGCCATTGGCATATAAACTTGTACTACTGTAGTAGGCATGGGCTTTGTGTCTATCTTGGCCACAATAATGCGTTCACTATGCTGTTTGTAGTAGCTTACCCGCACTCCTATTTTTTTATTCATTATTAAACCTACTCCTGCATTACCCCTATTTGATTTTGTAGTTATAACCCTGTATTCACATGACCAAAAGTCTTGTTGCTCCTGCCACCGAACTTCACTAATTCCCACTATATCTAACTTTAACCTATCCATTTCCCTTTTTAAATTTTCTAACCTACCTGCCCGATTAAGGGATCTGACATTCCACGCTCCGATACGTAGAACGCCAGTTTTCTTTCTCCTGATAACGATGTCCTCCTGAGTAGTCCCCGCCCGGAGATCCGAATGGGGGACTATTTTACCTCCGGAATATTTTCCCAAGAGGACGCCATCATCATTTATCCATACAGTAAAGCTGCATGCCCTCGGGAAAAATTACGGCTGTAGTTTCCCCTTGCTTTCAGCCGTTCGCAGTACCACAACAGCAAGGCCGTTTTGGTTAGTGTTACAAGGCCAGATCAGTCAATCATCCAGACTGTTGCCCCTGCAACTACTGAAAAGGCTGCTGCCCCTCTTCAGGAACCACACGTTTGTCTGGCTTCTCCACAGATACCCCTTCATTGTGGTTGCATCTACGGTATGGCCATCTGTATCGTGGAGGCACGCAAGCCTCCCCACCAATGGCAAGGTCCGTGGTTCATGGGGGTGGGCTTATTTTCAAAGTAAAAGCACATAGTAATAGCACATTGTCTGAAACATCTAGGTATTGAACTTATTTTCATAGTAAATTCAATACCTGGGTGTTTCAGACAATGTGCTATTACTTTCGTGAAACCCTGCCTATACTGATTTCCACTACTGTACAACAAATGCTATAATTGACTGCATTGAAAACATCATGTGCCACTTGATAAATGTTCTAAATTTCAACAGATGGGCTGAAAAATATGACCAACGTAAGAAACGAGTTTGTTGATATTTTGAAAGAAATCAAGAGGTACTTACCAGGTTACTATTGCCCCATTCATCAAGAAGCACTTTGTGGACATACATTTCCAGAAGAAATTTAGAAAGTTATGGAATTCATGATTATCAACTTCATTATAGCTACAGCATTAATCATAACCAATTTAAAGAAGTTTCAGTTGAAATGGAGAGTGAGTACCCAGATATTCTGTTGCATAAGAAGGTACACTGGTTAAAAAAAAAGAAAACATTTTGGAATGTTTCTCTTAGTTATGAACAGAAATTAAAGCATTTATCCTTGAGGATGGTGTTCACTATCTAGAACTAACAAATGATAGTGGATCCAAAAATTTTATTTCATGGTAGACTTTTATATCATCTAAATCATCTTAATGGTAAAGAGAAAGGGAAAGTTTTTTTTTGGTGATAGAAGATGTTCTTTCATTTGAAACTAATTATCTCGTTCTGCTCAAGATTTTGAAAGAGAAACTTTGATTCACTTTTCAAATCTGTTGATACATCACCAAGAAAATAATTCTGATACGGTTTGCTATTTTAAAATAACACATTTAAATATGAGTGAGTGTTCTCTTAACAGGTTTCAGGAATTCAGAAATAGCAAAGCCTTTGAATATTTTTTTAAAATAACTTTTGAAAGGTACCATAACTAAAGTAAATTTTTCTCCCTTTAATATTGATATTGGCAAGTTTGAAATGTAATTGCTGAATTAAAAAACCAAAGAAATGTGGTGCTTAAAATTTGAATTTCTTTGTACTGATATATAAATATAGGAGATAATCAAATGCGAACTTTTTTCACAGAACAAGTGGTTTGCTTTGAAAGTCATGGAAAACGAAGTATGTTAATTTTTAACACCTGGAATAGTATGCCTTACATATATAATAAGTTTAAAAAACTAGCATTCACTGTTCTTCCATTCACAGTGGTGGAATGGTGTGTGACAGGGAATGGGGATCTTGGTGTCACCCATATTACCTTTATGAAAAACACGACAATCTCAATTTTTGGCATGTGCCGATGACAACCATGGCTGTTGACATGGAACAGTCACTAACAGGCAACCTCTGGGGAAACTGCTACACTTTAGTTGCTTAAGGCATACTCGGGCAAGTGAGGCTCTGAGTGGACCCTTATTTTTTTATTGTTTTTGTGGAACTGAGGTGGATCTCTCAAAATTTTCTTTTCCACCTCCCAGCAGAATGGGTGGGGCTCTGATACATGTCAACACCCAATCTCTCAAGAGGCCTCGCATGACGAGTCCTCCAGATTCTGGATTTATGTGAGGTAGTTCAGCTTTTAGTAACGGAATGCATGCTGCGGGTTAGAATTGGGTGTATGCCCCATGAACACAATGCATGATCTATTAAATATAAGTTGTTAAGTCATAATATAATACAGAACCTATTTCACAGTCAGTTTTTTCTTTCCTTTGAACCAACAGCAAGTTCCTGTGCTGCACCAGAGGTGGTGCATCTGCATGGGTGCTTCCTTGTAATTGTTCTGGAAACACATAAGCAAGGTGCTGTGGTAATATCAACTCCCATTTGTGACATTTCACCAAGCTTGTGTGAAACATGGGTAGATGCATGCAATAGGAAAGTTGCGTTCAGCATGTTTTCTCTTCTGCTACCCAGAGTTCAGCATGCATTGAGTGAGTTCAGTGACAGATGAATGCATTGTGTCTAATGTGATTGAATGATATTGTAGCCAGCAGTTTCACAAAATGACGGTTCATAATAGTGTACATGGACCTTGTCGTTGGTGGGGAGGCTTGCGTGCATCAGCGATACAGATGGCCGTACCGTACGTGCAACCACAACGGAGGGGTATCTGTTGAGAGGCCAGACAAACATGTGGTTCCTGAAGAGGGGCAGCAGCCTTTTCAGTAGTTGCAGGGGCAACAGTCTGGATGATTGACTGATCTGGCCTTGTAACATTAACCAAAATGGCCTTGCTGTGCTGGTACTGCGAACGGCTGAAAGCAAGGGGAAACTACAGCCGTAATTTTTCCCGAGGACATGCAGCTTTACTGTATGATTAAATGATGATGGCGTCCTCTTGGGTAAAATATTCCGGAGGTAAAATAGTCCCCCATTCGGATCTCCGGGCGGGGACTACTCAGGAGGACATCGTTATCAGGAGAAAGAAAACTGGCGTTCTACGGATCGGAGCGTGGAATGTCAGATCCCTTAATCGGGCAGGTAGGTTAGAAAATTTAAAAAGGGAAATGGATAGGTTAAAGTTAGATATAGTGGGAATTAGTGAAGTTCGGTGGCAGGAGCAACAAGACTTTTGGTCATGTGAATACAGGGTTATAACTACAAAATCAAATAGGGGTAATGCAGGAGTAGGTTTAATAATGAATAAAAAAATAGGAGTGCGGGTAAGCTACTACAAACAGCATAGTGAACGCATTATTGTGGCCAAGATAGACACAAAGCCCATGCCTACTACAGTAGTACAAGTTTATATGCCAATGGCTCTGCAGATGATGAAGAAATTGAAGAGATGTATGATGAGATAAAAGAAATTATTCAGGTAGTGAAGGGAGACGAAAATTTAATAGTCATGGGTGACTGGAATTCGTCAGTAGGAAAAGGGAGAGAAGGAAACATAGTAGGTGAATATGGATTGGGGGGAAGAAATGAAAGAGGAAGCCGCCTTGTAGAATTTTGCACAGAGCATAACTTAATCATAGCTAACACTTGGTTCAAGAATCATAAAAGAGGGTTATATACCTGGAAGAATCCTGGAGATACATAAAGGTATCAGATAGATTATATAATGGTAAGACAGAGATTTAGGTACCAGGTTTTAAACTGTAAGACATTTCCAGGGGCAGATGTGCACTCTGACCACAATCTATTGGTTATGAACTGTAGATTAAAACTGAAGAAACTGCAAAAAGGTGGCAATTTAGGGAGATGGGACCTGGATAAATTGACTAAACCAGAGGTTGTACAGAGTTACAGGGAGGGCATAAGGGAACAATTGACAGGAATGGGGGAAAGAAATACAGTAGAAGACGAATGGGTAGCTCTGAGGGATGAAGTAGTGAAGGCAGCAGAGGATCAAGTAGGTAAAAAGACGAGGGCTAGTAGAAATCCGTGGGTAAAAGAAGAAATATTGAATTTAATTGATGAAAGGAGAAAGTATAAAAATGCAGTAAATGAAGCAGGCAATAAGGAATACAAACGACTCAAAAATGAGATCAACAGGAAGTGCAAAATGGCTAAGCAGGGATGGCTAGAGGACAAATGTAAGGATGTGGAGGCTTATCTCACTAGCGGTAAGATACTGCCTACAGGAAAATTAAAGAGACCTTTGGAGAAAAGAGAGCCACTTGTATGAATATGAAGAGCTCAGATGGAAACCCAGTTCTAAGCAAAGAGGGGAAAGCAGAAAGGTGGAAGGAGTACATAGTGGGTCTATACAAGGGCGATGTACTTGAGGACAATATTATGGAAATGAAAGAGGATGTAGATGAAGATGAAATGGGAGATAAGATACTGCGTGAAGAGTTTGACAGAGCACTGAAAGACCTGAGTCGAAACAAAGCCCCGGGAGTAGACAACATTCCATTAGAACTACTGACGGCCTTGGGAGAGCCAGTCCTGACAAAACTCTACCATCTGGTGAGCAAGATGTATGAGACAGGCGAAATACCCTCAGACTTCAAGAAGAATATAATAATTCCAATCCCAAAGAAAGCAGGTGTTGACAGATGTGAAAATTACCGAACTATCAGTTTAATAAGTCACAGCTGCAAAATACTAATGCGAATTCTTTACAGACGAATGGAAAAACTGGTAGAAGCGGACCTCGGGGAAGATCAGTTTGGATTCCGTAGAAATGTTGGAACACGTGAGGCAATACTAACCTTATGACTTATCTTAGAAGAAAGATTAAGGAAAGGCAAACCTACGTTTCTAGCATTTGTAGACTTAGAGAAAGCTTTTGACAATGTTGACTGGAATACTCTCTTTCACATTCTAAAGGTGGCAGGGGTAAAATACATGGAGCGAAAGGCTATTTACAATTTGTACAGAAACCAGATGGCAGTTATAAGAGTCGAGGGACATGAAAGGGAAGCAGTGGTTGGGAAGGGAGTGAGACAGGGTTGTAGCCTCTCCCCGATGTTATTCAATTTGTATATTGAGCAAGCAGTAAACAAAAGAAAAAGTCGGAGTAGGTATTAAAATTCATGGAGAAGAAGTAAAAACTTTGAGGTTCGCCGATGACATTGTAATTCTGTCAGAGACAGCAAAGGACCTGGAAGAGCAGTTGAACGGAATGGACAGTGTCTTGAAAGGAGGATATAAGATGAACATCAACAAAAGCAAAACGAGGATAATGGAATGTAGTCAAATTAAATCGGGTGATGCTGAGGGAATTAGATTAGGAAATGAGACACTTAAAGTAGTAAAGGAGTTTTGCTATTTAGGGAGCAAAATAACTGATGATGGTCGAAGTAGAGAGGATATAAAATGTAGACTGGCAATGGCAAGGAAAGCGTTTCTGAAGAAGAGAAATTTGTTAACATCGAGTATAGATTTAAGTGTCAGGAAGTCGTTTCTGAAAGTATTTGTATGGAATGTAGCCATGTATGGAAGTGAAACATGGACGATAACTAGTATGGACAGGAAGAGAATAGAAGCTTTCGAAATGTGGTGCTACAGAAGAATGCTGAAGATAAGGTGGGTAGATCACGTAACTAATGAGGAGGTACTGAATTGGATTGGGGAGAAGAGAAGTTTGTGGCACAACTTGACTAGAAGAAGGGATCGGTTGGTAGGACATGTTTTGAGGCATCAAGGGATCACAAATTTAGCATTGGAGGGCAGCGTGGAGGGTAAAAATGGTAGAGGGAGACCAAGAGATGAATACACTAAGCGGATTCAGAAGGATGTAGGTTGCAGTAGGTACTGGGAGATGAAGAAGCTTGCACAGGACAGAGTAGCATGGAGAGCTGCATCAAACCAGTCTCAGGACTGAAGACCACAACAACAACAAAGTGTTTTTAATTGCGCTTTCTAATCACTTCCATTCAGTGAAAAATTAGAGCTTGTTAAGGATGTTCGATCAACTGCAGGTCTTAGCAGTTTAAAGGGAGAACAAATCCAGCAATTTCATACACACATTGAATCCAGATAATTAGAACAAAGTGGTTTGCTAATGTGACAGTGAAACATTGTGTAAACTCTTCTGTTGGCCATGTTTGTTTCTCGGAAAGGGCAACTCTCCTTGATACAGCAAATATAGTGCTTATTTGGACCTTGACAGTCTGCACATTGCAATTTCACTGTATGAAAAATCAGGATCTCGTATCCATGCATGAATAGCATGGGCACATTTGTTGAAAGTTTGATTGATGTGCAGTTAGTTGAATAGAAATGTGCAAGGATTTTAAAAGTGCGATGAACCAGTGAAGTAAAACTTGGGAACACTTTGAGAGATTGAAAGCAGCCACCTGCTTTTTAGGACAACTAGAAATATCATTTCGGGGATACTTGGAAAGCTGCGACACTAAGCATCAAGGCAATTACTGTGGAAAATCCATAAAACTGAGACATAATTGCTACCAATTAAGTACATTGATTTCTCATTGTTATGAGATTTTCAATTTAACTTCCTTTACTGTCTGTCTGAAGAACTGACTTCGCTAACAGATGTTACATTAACATAGTGCAGTCAAAATCCTTAGAATTACTTTGCAGCAAGGAAGTGGACAACTTGAAAGCTGTGCTTGTTACTCTCTTGCAGGGACACCGACTTATAAAATAAATTGGGTTCCCCATACCGGAGGTCTTGCCCCAGGAAATTTTCTAAATTTTAGATGAAAAATAGTGAGTTTTAAAGTTTTTTAAGCATTGTAGTGTCATAAGATCAACGTTAGAACGCCGAAAACTGAAATCTCGATAACTCAACACTCCGGGAAACTCGACAAGCCTGACACATTTTTTCGCTTTGAAAAAAGAAACAAAACATAAACACGCATGGTATTTTCATAAAAATCTAATTTAATTTACAGTAATAATCATGCTTATAGACTATTACAGAGCAGTCTATATATAGCTCTGAAAAGACTGAAATTATATTTCAATAAATCCTAAACTATCATTAAAAGAATAAAACATAAAATACTGCTGTCACACAGTAATAGCACTTTGATTAATAAAGAAGTAGCTAATTTAAGCTTACTTTGAATAAGGCTCGTGGTTCATTAAATAAAAACAATATCTCAAAGTTAATGCTTTAATACAGTAAATAAAGTTAATACAGTATGCCTTATACTGTCAGTCAAAAAGTAAACAGTGGGCTTTAATTGGGTCTTACACCCTAAAAATATTTAAGTATTTGAAAATAACTAATACAGTATTATAGTAATATAGTACTCAACTAGTACTAATATTTTGAAGCTGAAAGTTTATGTATGTATTTTATTTCTCTATTTTATAAAGATTTTTTATATTCCTCTTAATACCATTATTAGGGCTAGTGTGTCTTTACAAAGGCGCAAATGTCGACTGTCAGACTGGATTACTGAATATGAAGTTGTTCAATTAATCAAAAACATCAGCCAAGTTGTTCAATCGCTTCTGTCGCATCGCTGATCGGAGATATGACTTCTGAAGTCTATGGGTGCTAAATGACCGTTAAGCTGTTGCTGTTGTGATTGGAACTACTTGGAGAAGCTTCACTACTTCACATAACATTTCTACAACTGCAGGCTCTTGTGTAATGTACTTTCTTACATCACGCTTGTTTTTTTAAGACCAGTTGGTTTTTATTAGCGATATCAGCTAATATATTCAAGTGTAAGTGCAGTCTCTCAATGTCTAGGTCATTTTTGAAAAACTCAGTTGATTTTTCCAAATTTGTTACACCTTTGTTTACTAAAAGCAAGCACTCTTGTTCAACTGCAATGACCTGTGCGAGTCCAGTTGAAGCAAACCGCTCAGTAATGCAAGATTGTACTGTTTCACAAACTTCAATGTAAATAGCTTTGTAGTATACCTTTGGGGTTTTGAAAGTGTGCGGTGAACTGGCTTCATTGTTTTCATACTTCTTTGATTTACTTCGATTCCAGGGAAGTGAAGGATCATCAACTTGTGAAGGTTTTTCTTTTAAACACAATTCCCGAAAGTGTTCAAAACTATCACGCCTTCCGTTCAATATACAAATCAAGTCCTCATATATTTTTACCAGATCAGCAACACTTAGATTAGGGCATTGAATTTTTTCATTGACATCCTCTACTGGGTTCACTGCATGGCAATAAAGACGTAAAAAGAAATGAGTCTTGAATAGTAACATTGACTCAAGGTAGCCTGCACATTTGTAACCTGCCTCTGTTTTGTCCTGTGCAGAAAATGTTGCAAAAAAACTCTAGAATTTCGTAAAAGTTTTTCAATATTCTCAAGATTCTAGAATCTTCCATAGTCCATCAAGTCGGGCAAAGGGGTCGTAGACCAGCTTGGTCGTTGGCACTTTCACAGCATATGCTTCTGAACAGTCCCATCCTTTTGTTGGATTCCCTTATGGTGTTTATTAAGTTCTTGGCTAAAGCCACAATATCCCTAATAGACGTAAGATGGCAGAGACTGTCTACAACTGCCAAGTTTAAACTGTGAGCAGTGCAGCGCACATAACATGCTTTTGGTTGTATATCCAAAACTAACTTTTTTAGTCCTTTGAACTTACCTCTCATATTTGAGGCACCATCACAGCACTGTCCTCATAAGTTATCCATTGACAAATCAAGACAAGCAAAAGCATCTTTTAAAATACTAAACAGAGTTTGTGATTCAGTGTTGGGTGTCTCTTATAAGCCAATAAAGTGTTCGTTGATGATTAAGGAATCATCGACAGTACAAATACAAAATGACACTTGTTCGTGAATCGAAGAATCACTTGTTTCATCAACCACAACAAAAAAAAGTTCAGTCTTCTTGACTGAAGTCAACCCCTTTCTCAACACAGACTTTCCTAGTAGATCACTGATCTTATTTTGAATATTGTGGGATGTCCACTTATATCCTGAACGCCCTGACCAATCTTCAAACTCAGGTATGTCATTCTTTTGGAGTTCCAACAATTGAAAAAAATTTGAGTTTGCATCTTCGTACCCTCTAATTGCTATTCCTTGTTGACATAGAAATTGCACAGTAGTAAAAATTGTCTCAAGAGCTAAACGGCCTTTCTTCATATCACTGTCCAACTGTTCATTCAATTGGGAGGCCACACTTTGGTTAGTGATAGAATTTAGTTTCAGAACACCTTTATGTGTAAACATATTTTCATGAAGACGGAATTTTTCCAAAGCCTTTTTCCAGTTAGAAAACCCTGCCATCCCCTTTTTTTTTGAAGAAAATTGTAATAGATTTTTAGCATCTGCCTCTTTGCAGATTTTGCAAAAAATTTTTGGTAGATGCTTCATATTTTAACCATGTATATTTGGTCAACCAAGACTTCTGAAATGATCTTCCCTTACTGGATTGGCAAGGTTTCGGCTGTGAACAGTTCTCACCTGAAGACAATGAGGCAATTGACACAATAATTGCTGGAGGTTGACTTTCAGTATCAACTTCCAAGCGCACCTTTTTTGTAACAAATGTATCCATTGCAAACTTAATTCACAATACACTAAGAGACTGAAGCAAATGAATAAAATGTAGTCATATAAAATAGTCCACTAGACACTAAAGACGAAACACGTCTGCAGCATGTACTGAATGAAACTATCCACACTGAATGACTGTGACAGCAGAGTGGGCTTTATGTAGCCACATCATCATAATGTCTCAAAGCGTCAAGGTGATGCAAGGTGGAGTGTTCCAGGCACTTCTGCTCCAGTCCTTTTGATGTCACCATGGCTGCAGCACTGGTCTGCTGGCGCCAGACTTTACCTGAAGGTTCACGCACCAGGACAAATTCTAAGTGTGCCCGCAGCACCTGCTTACAACATAATAATTATTTGTTTTAACTCACGACTTAATGTATTTTAAAAGGTAACTATCGTCAAACAAGGAATATAAAAAATTCCAACATAATTTTGTGATTTTACAAAGCATAATATAACTAATAATTTTCTTAAATTACTGGGGGATCTCTGTCCCCCAAACGAATTTTTGAGGGGGCTCAGGCCCCATGGAGTCAGCGCCTGTGCTCTCACGTGTAATTTATATCTGTTGATCGGTAGGAGGCACACACCTGCTGGTATTGTCAGCACTGAAACACAAGTGAGGAAACATTCCCCCTCTCACGGCCCCGCGGAACATCGTGCAGCTTATTGTCTACAGACTGTTTGTGTCCTGGAAAATAATCTGATCTGACACAGCTGTCCGGGTTTTCGAAGTTTTTGTCTGGGACCGGCAATTTAAGTGATGGCAGGACAACCACAGTGACACCTCAGCTAAATTAGTTACACGTTATTGGCACCTGGAACAGTTTAATCCACAACACTATGTGAATCAGTTTTAAATGATGAAAAGGAAAAGTACTCCATTCAGTACACAATTAAATGAACATGTTCATTGCTTATGTTAACTTTGGCATACCCCTGAGATATGTCTTCTCTTATGACCACCCTCTGTCAGTATAATGCAACACTGCTTTAGTTCAGTTAATTGAAGTATGGCAGGCTGGATTCACTTAGAAGAATGGCTGGATAGCTCTGTCAGTGAAAACACTAAAGAGCGGTTTCAGTTAAAAGAATGAGTACATGGTTCAACTGACAGAAAAACTACTGATCGTTTTCACATGGAAAGAAAGAATAATTCAGTCAATATGCAAATCTTTTCAGTTGATTACTTCCACTGACTGCTTTCACTAAAATAAATAAATAATAATCCAACCACCAGGTAAAACTGTTACTGTCTGACATGATTGTTTTCATTCGGCTGCCCCCACAGACTGGTTTCATTTAAATGAACGAAAGAGTAGCCTGACCAACTGAACGATTGTTTTCATTCGGTAGATCCTACAGTCTGATTTCATTCAAAAGCATGAACGAATAATTCAACCGAATGAGTCTATTGTTTTCCAGCGACGCAGGCACAGCTCTATGATGAGTGGCTTCTTTCTCTGGCAAGAGGACCCTTTGATGTGTGGTGCTGGTGGCATACAGGGATACAGATTTTCACTAGACTGCATTTTATTTTCAGACCAGAGGGCAATGGCAGGTTTGCCCTCAATTTTAAGTGACATTCAAACGAATGTAGTTAAGGTTTACATGATTTGTGATATGTCCAGTTTGTTTCCTAAAATTTTAGGGGGCATTCTTAATGTGTTCACATGGTGATTGGCCAACTCAGGTTTTTTTTTTTTTTTTCAGTCAGTTATATTTCCCTATGCTGCTATTTTAGCTTTCCTCTCACATTTCGTGTTTTACTTTCATTTTAGGACCTAAGATCGCTCCTCTGTCATTTTACTTATGCTTTACTCGCATTTTAGGACCTAAGGTCGCTCCTCTGTCATTTTACTTGTGTGTTACTCTCAAGTATAGCACCTTTCACCCTTTCCATGTTGTCTTATGGAGCGTGAGACTGAGCAATTGTGTGCGTCAATGTGAATGAGTATAATTTTGTAGGCTTACTGTCAACTCAGGTTTTTTTTTTTTTTTTTTTTCAGCCAGTTATATTTCCCTATGCTGCTATTTTAGCTTTCCTCTCACATTTCGTGTTTTACTTTCATTTTAGGACCTAAGATCGCTCCTCTGTCATTTTACTTATGCTTTACTCGCATCTTAGGACCTAAGGTCGCTCCTCCGTCATTTTACTTGTGTGTTACTCTCAAGTATAGCACCTTTCACCCTTTCCATGTTGTCTTATGGAGCGTGAGACTGAGCAATTGTGTGCGTCAATGTGAATGAGTATAATTTTGTAGGCTTACTGTCAACTCAGGTTTTTTTTTTTTTTTTTTTTTTTTTTTTTCAGCCAGTTATATTTCCCTATGCTGCTATTTTAGCTTTCCTCTCACATTTCGTGTTTTACTTTCATTTTAGGACCTAAGATCGCTCCTCTGTCATTTTACTTATGCTTTACTCGCATTTTAGGACCTAAGGTCGCTCCTCCGTCATTTTACTTGTGTGTTACTCTCAAGTATAGCACCTTTCACCCTTTCCATGTTGTCTTATGGAGCGTGAGACTGAGCAATTGTGTGCGTCAATGTGAATGAGTATAATTTTGTAGGCTTACTGTCAACTCAGGTTTTTTTTTTTTTTTTCAGCCAGTTATATTTCCCTATGCTGCTATTTTAGCTTTCCTCTCACATTTCGTGTTTTACTTTCATTTTAGGACCTAAGATCGCTCCTCTGTCATTTTACTTATGCTTTACTCGCATTTTAGGACCTAAGGTCGCTCCTCCGTCATTTTACTTGTGTGTTACTCTCAAGTATAGCACCTTTCACCCTTTCCATGTTGTCTTATGGAGCGTGAGACTGAGCAATTGTGTGCGTCAATGTGAATGAGTATAATTTTGTAGGCTTACTGTCAACTCAGGTTTTTTTTTTTTTTTTTCAGCCAGTTATATTTCCCTATGCTGCTATTTTAGCTTTCCTCTCACATTTCGTGTTTTACTTTCATTTTAGGACCTAAGATCGCTCCTCTGTCATTTTACTTATGCTTTACTCGCATCTTAGGACCTAAGGTCGCTCCTCCGTCATTTTACTTGTGTGTTACTCTCAAGTATAGCACCTTTCACCCTTTCCATGTTGTCTTATGGAGCGTGAGACTGAGCAATTGTGTGCGTCAATGTGAATGAGTATAATTTTGTAGGCTTACTGTCAACTCAGGTTTTTTTTTTTTTTTCAGCCAGTTATATTTCCCTATGCTGCTATTTTAGCTTTCCTCTCACATTTCGTGTTTTACTTTCATTTTAGGACCTAAGATCGCTCCTCTGTCATTTTACTTATGCTTTACTCGCATTTTAGGACCTAAGGTCGCTCCTCCGTCATTTTACTTGTGTGTTACTCTCAAGTATAGCACCTTTCACCCTTTCCATGTTGTCTTATGGAGCGTGAGACTGAGCAATTGTGTGCGTCAATGTGAATGAGTATAATTTTGTAGGCTTACTGTCATCGTGTGACAATGTTTTTATATACGTCATGTGACAATGTTTTTAGAAAACACACACACACATTTATACAAACTCCTGGCGCTTGAGCATGCCATTTTTCTGTTAAAGGTCCGTTCATGTATTTTTAACCGTGTTTCTTCTTCCTGTGTTTTCACAAAAATCTGACTTCGTAATATGACAGCATCCGAAGATGACAATGGATCAAGCTGGATGACCTTAAAAGTACGGAACCTTTTGCCATGCAAGTCACCCAACATTCTTACAATGACTAAAGACACAACATAAAACATACATAGTGTTATTAATAACAGTGTATTCTGAAATAAAATCACAATTTAAAAGTCCACTTATATTATGTGATTACGAGAGCCATTTGGTTGTGACTCGTGAATAAAACAATGAAATCATTGTAGTATTAAGGGGAGCAAGAACGATTCATCTCTAATTTTAGCAAATAGAGGGAACATTTTTTCTAAAACCATTAAACATATTGCTCTGAAATTTGGAGTACACGTCCAGTGAATATTTCTCTACAAAATTATAATACCATGTTAAGAAATATTTATTAGTTTTTGTTTTACAATTTTTTAAACAGATGCTTATTTTTTTCTCTAAAATTTTGCACTTTTTCTTCTATAACTCTTGAATTATACAATATTTTTACAATATGTTATAAAAACGAAGAAAGAGAAGTAAACAATATTGTGTATAAATTTCATTGATATACTGTTAACAGTTTTTGAGAAAATGTTCCTCAAAGACGAAAATTTTAAAGTTACGGGAAATGGCTTCCAAAGTTTTTTAATACATTCCTGCCCCATATGGTGGATTATCAGCACCTCTTCTTTTTCCAGTGTTAGTTTCCTTTTCACTGATCTTTTCTTCCCGTTTGCTGCATGTTATAGGCTTTTGTCTCTTCTTCCTGCACCTCTTAGTCTTTCTTAATCAATTAGGTGCATTGTGGAAATGGTGTTGTGTCCTGGTTGGAAACCTAAACGTTTCAGCACATCTCATTTGATAATGTTTCCCCCATTGTATGTTGCCACTGCATCACACACTCCAAAATGCAATGTTTTTATCTGTACAAACACACTTTTGGGAATCCTAATCCAAATTAAATCATTTACACGTTCATTTGGATTTTGTGTTTTCCCATGTAAACACTTTCCCAATAAACTTGGCTGTGATAAATCTCTGAATATGGGCGTAATTACATCAATTACAGCATTTGACAAACTGTTTTTATGGGCATATTCCTTTCCTGATTGGTACTTACACCATGAGACATCACTTGTGGGGCACAGTGCATGTTGTGGGTGCTCATTTGTTGATGCAGTATCAAAAATAATGCCCATACTGCTCTCCTCATATGCTTAATGTGTCTTGTATTTTGCCAAATTGCACACCCATAATACCTCTGCAATCTATCAATTGCTTCATCTGTCAATCTTCCTCTTCCTCCAAGGGTCTTACCGTCACTATGCTTCTGGGATCCTAATGTCTGCTTTAGTTTGCACAAGCGAGCACCATGCGTTTCTGCACATGTCCAATGCACTACTGTTTTTTAATGTGAATTTCACTGCCATAAGGTTTGAGTTCCTCTGCAGCTTTAAATCCCTTAGAATCACAATCTCCTAGATAGTTAGTGTATCATACATTACACCACTCCTGTGATCTGGAAAAAATTGCTTTCACTCCCTCTACTTCCATCTCTCCGCTCGTGCCATGAAAATATGCTTCACAGCTTTCACTATGTTCGTCCTTGGTATTGCCCTAACATCTACAATGTTTTGAGAGAATGGCAACATCAATTACTTTGCAACTGTCTCCACTGGTAGCTGTCACATCTCCATTTAGAGATTTATGACCTCTATGTTGCCATGATCCATCTAAAGCAACAGTTAAATCTCTACAATTATCATTATCTGTCACAGCTTCTTCAACTGTTTTTTCATTGTTGTTTGAGCAATATCTTCAGCAGAAGGTCCCACCAATTCATTATAAAATCCAAACTTGGTTGGTGGTTTTGGCAAGTTCATAATTCCACATAACATTTTCCCTGCAGCACTGCCCTTGCCAATGCAACGCAAGCCATACACTAGCCTAATATTTATATCATACACCTCTTTCCATTATTACCACTATGAGGAATACCGTTAGAATTAGAAAACGAAACTTCTGAAGCACATTTGTTACACTTCAATAACATTTTACATGCCAAACCAATGCGTGAAGTTATTTTCAATTCCAGTCCTCTTTCTTTGCAAACTTGTCATAATACGTTATATTTCAAAATATTAAAGCGCAAGGAAATGTTAATTATTTCATTCACATCATTACTGTCACTTTCATAGTTTTCAAATTTTTCTTTGCTGTCACAAAGTTTCTTGCTGGAAGAAGTTCTATCACATTCATTTGGAGTTGATGGTGAAGCAGTCTGAGCAGCATCTCCCTTCGAAACAACAAAAGATCTCTTCTTCCACTCATTGTGCCTTTTCTTAAGCCCGCGATTGCTGAAACTGGGCATATCGATATCCACAAACCAAACACAAAAACAGGTATGAGCCAAGTTTGCGAAGCCAGCCGGAGTGGCCGAGCGGTTCTAGGCACTACAGTCTGGAACCACGCGACCGCTACGGTCATAGGTTCGAATCCTGCCTCGGGCATGGATGTGTGTGGTGTCCTTAGGTTAGTTAGGTTTAAGTAGTTCTAAGTTCTAGGGGATTGATGACCTCAGGAGTTAAGTCCCATTGTGCTCAGAGCCATTTGAACCAAAGTTCGCCAAATATACAAAATTGAACAGCTAAACAACACAAAGCGAACTCCACAAGTCGACACACACGTTATAGCGTTTATGTTTACTGATATGAACAGTCACTTGTGACAGAGATAAAGCAATACAACATTGGAAAACAAAACACTGTCTAATTCCGCAAAATACCCTGCTTGCAGCCAGTGAGCGGCGCCGTCAGAGGTGACTCACCAAGTCGCTACAACCGTTTACACAGTGAGTCAACTTTGCAGTGATAAAAAACAAACTTAGAATTCACTTAAGCCCGGTCCACACGCAACGATCTGTCTGCGCAGACATCGGCGCAGATGTCTGTACATGCAAAAGATCGCTGCAAATGTGGTGTGTTCACACGACACAAACCCCAGTCTACTACTCGCCCGCCATCTGTCGGTGTAGAAAAGAAATATCAGTGGCAAGCAACTACGCTCCCCGTAAACGTCAAAAATGTAATTCAGTTATTTTGAATTATAGAAATGGAGAAAGTTCTGTTGTGGTCTGTGTTCGCAACTTGTGTTGGAAAAAACATTCAGACCAACCGCAGGAAACAGAGAAAGCGGTCAAAATGGTGTACACAGTGGCTGATAAAGCGAAAGCAGTTTTCTCACGTAAATTTATTGCGAGAGTTGCTGGGCGAACCTAACGACTGGCGAAATTATTTGCGGATGGATGTCGACACTTGTAACCCCTCATATTATGAGAAAAAATACGTGTATGAGAAGGACAATTGCTCCTCACGAACGGCTTGCCAAGCAGATCAAAATACCATAACGTTGGCTGGTATACTTGATCTACTCCTACAACAGATCTTCTAGATTTCTGAACTTTGGATAACTCTTTTCTGTAAACAGTTCGCAACGAATTTTTTTAAAAATATATATTACTGTTTCTCTGTTTGCCAAGGCGTCAACTGCCCGCAATTTTTCAATTAGAACATTGTATGCTGCTGTCTCGGGCACTATATTCTTTACTTTATATCTTCCACAAAAATGGGTGGTTTCTATATATTTCAATGAATTCACTTACAAGCTCTCGAGAACACTAAAGAGTATCAGCCATTTTAATGCCCTGTGCGCTCAAATACAAACGCTGTTTCGCGCCAGATTTGCGGCGATCTCCTGTCCACACGCTCCAACTTGTCTGCGCAGATGTGGTTTGAACCCACAGATTTGAGAGGTTTCGCTCAAACCTCCAACTCCAACTTCCAGGTTTGCACACACCTCAGGTTGGTGCAAATCTTCTGTCCACACGCAACGATCTGTCTGCTCAGATGTGATGTGCGCAGACATTTGCGCAGACAGATCTTTGCGTGTGGACGGGCCTTAAAGGAGATGGATGAAACTTGATTTGTTTTATTCAGAAATCTCCAAATAATTTTATAATGAAAAAACCAAATAATGTTAATTTTGTCAGTTTCATTGTTCCGGCTCCCCTTAATGGCAGTCCGCCTAAATATGTCCGATCTGGACAAGATCTAGAAAACAAAAGGTGACTCTTCCTTCCTCTTTCGCCAATAATATAACGATCAAAAATCTTCAAATGTTTCCAGAGGCTGCATAGAATATTTATACAGCCGTGGACTATGTCTATGGGTCAAATTATTTATTTCATTACTTATAAATACGTTTTCTGCTAAGAAATGCTCAGCATGCAAATGTGCCTTTCAGCTGCCCCCATGAGTTGCGAGGCGAAAGGACACACCTGCAGGTGAGCAACTCACTTAAAAGCACATTGCAAACCCCGCCGCCATGGTTCACAACCCCATGGCGACTACCGCAGTCCTCCACCTCCCCAAACCGAACCCAGGGTTATCGTGTGGTTCAGCCCCCGGTGGACCCCCCCTGCAAGGAACGTCTCACACCAGACGAGTGTAGCTCCTATGTTTGCGTGGTAGAGTAATGGTGGTGTACGCATACGTGGAGAACTTGTTTGCACAGCAATCGCTGACAGTGTAGCTGAGGCGGAATACGGGGGGAACCAGCCCGCATTTGCTGAGGCAGATGGAAAACCGTCTAAAAATAAAATCCACAGACTGGCTGGCTCACCGGACCTCGACACAAATCCGCCGGGCGGTTCCATGCTGGGGACTGGCGCTGCTTCCCGCCCGGAAACCTGTGCATCAGACCACACAGCCAACTGGGCGGGCCACAAATATACATACATATCATAAACAACATACAATTCATAACATAATATTTACGCAAAACAGATTTTCAATGTTTGAATATGGCACGTGCACCTGTAACAGTTTATGTTGGCATTGCACCTACTGTGCATGTGCAGTCGCGTAAAGTTCAGTACTAGCACGCCCATTGTGAAACGAGTTCATCATACGACACATAGTTTACACTCAGTCCGTATGTTCATGCGCGCAAGACGTCGCAGAGACAACATTTATCATCATGGATTTCACAAATATAGATTAACATTTAAAACAGGTACAAAATCCTGAAGTTACAACATTCGTTAAATATGAAATTACAAATTGTTATTGCTGATAGTCTCTGTCTCACAGTATAGCGCTTGAAATGTCTTTCTGTTTCAGATATAACATGTTTTCATGACATGTCGTCGTTCACTGTTCCATGAACCGAAAACATACAATAACATGATAGAGGTGAGCATTGTTTATGGCCGTGAAATGTCACAGTTCACAATTTGATACAGATGCGTGTGTGCGATCACTCGTAGCACAGTTTATATTTTTTCACTGGTTACACTGTTTATTTTGACTGATGTCACTGTTGTTTGTCCAAGGTCGTACATCGCCTGATAAAAGGCTGGTGGATTCCCATTCCACAGCAGAAGTTCGTGAAGGCATGGAAGCAGGACCTAAAGCATGATGTGGTGTTGATCCTCGTTTAGACCATGTAAGAGTGTCTGTCATTGCGAGAACATATTGCTCACTGAGGACCCGTCCAGAATTCCTCCACCTGTCGAGTGGTCTTCCTCGTTTTGGAACAAAGCGACTGTAGGTGCAATAGGGAACCAGTACTTGCTGTACAGACTTGCAGAGATACAGATGTACAGAGATGCAGCACAGTAAATGTCAATTTGCTATGCACTCAAAAGTGTCGGTGCACTTCACTATGACAGTTTTTTCACGTGCCCAGTGTGTCAAGCGATATACAAACATTCGTACACAAGTAGTTGTGACGCAGAACAAATATCTGCTAACAGGTCTTTTACGCAAACAGTTCGTAACATGATTGTACATTAACAGTTTGTAAACAAATTTCATACATAAATAGTTATCACGTCTATATAGCCTACATAGCATTATATCATGAATAGTCTTTTTCAGTTATCCTGTTTTGCACACGAATTTCCTCGTAGTCACAAGTTCAGCGACTTATAGTAAACGTCCACAAATAGTTTCAGGTTATGCAAGTCTCATAACTTTCCCATTTGGGCACATTAAGAAGTACAGATAACATATACAAGTGAGCATATATCATTTAGCTTTACCTAAATGCAGATAAATACAAACATGTTACATACAGTTTTTTTACATAGGTACAAATACATACAAACATATTACATATTGGCTTTACATAAACAATAGTTTTACATAAGTTTACAATATTTACAGTATTTACAATTATTACAAGTTCAGATCTATGTTTTGCTTTTGCAAATGATGTCACCTGAAATAGAGGAGGATTAGACATGATATCCCACACCAGCAATAAGACCAAGCGTACAACTACAAATAAGCAAATAACAAAAGCAATGAACAAACATCAAATACAAAAAATACTCGAGACACGAGTATAAGTGTGCAGTGTAAGCATGACCTTAGCTACTCGTAATTGTGTGTTCAATGGTGAGATGCGTATCCAATCAGTTTCAAGGTGAAAGCATAAGGGTGTAGAACAGTTAAGTATTCGCGTCAATCAGTCGTTAGTAGTCGAAGACTGACGGTGCAGATAGTCAATATTGTAAGCTGAAAATATATGTTCTTCACTCCTGTATAAAAGTTAATATAAAATTTTCTTTGAACTTTGAAGTGGCTGCTGTAAGTATCCAGCAAAGAGGAATCTCTTCTTTCTCCTTGTGCTGCTGACAAGAACAGCTGAAATGAAACTCTTATACTATGTAGCTCCTCTGTAGAAGTACTGTGAGGTACATGTATTTGATAGTTGTGTATAACTTAAGCATGATCCATAGATGTGTTTACTGTTGAGCATGGTATACTCTAAGATCACGGTGAGTATATTGTCCGGACAATAATTCTGTTTGTTTTCAGATGCTGCAGCAAATAAGCACCAGGATGCGGAATGCTGACAGTGATAAGGCCGGTTCCCACTAGAGCGCGGCAGCGCGGCGTGCGGCAACGGCAGCGGCAAGCGTTTTCTGCTTTGATGCGGCGGCTCGCGGAATTGGTGTTCCCATCTGGAAGCGGCAGACGCTAGCGGTAGCCAATGACGGACTGCCACTGAGGTACGGGGCGGGACCCACTGAAACTCCCGGTGCGTTTGAAAAACTATATCTTACACCTACATGGAGGAAAGACGAAGTTGGGTGAAGACATACCAATTTTTCATTTTCTGTACGATGTACTCTTTCACATATTCTATTATGCATGTTTTCTCATTTCACCATAAACAGATTTCATGACTACCGTTCATCATTGTTCACTATCTAACACATTGCTTAAGAATCATGAAAGAATAATACATATTTGGAACAAAGTTTTCGAAACCAGATTTTAAATTATAAGACATTTACCGGTGCAGACGCAAACCTACAATACTTTATTAGTTACGAGCTGCAGTTTACAACTAAAGAGACAGTAAACGGTAGCAAATTAAGGAAATGGAACTTGAATAAGTCAAGACCCACAGTTTTTCGATAGTCTTAAAGTTAGCGTAATGCAACGACTGACTGAAACAGAGGAAGGAATCCGCTAGAATACGAATGGATATCTTTGAGAGAAGAAGTGGTGAATGCAGCAGAGTATGAGAACGGGAAGAAGGTACAGTAGAAATCGTTAGATAAAATGTGAAATATTAAATCTGACAAGAGGGAAAAATACATAAATGCAGCAAATAAAGTAGGCCATTGGAAATAGAAATGTCTAAACATGACGTTGACAGAAAGTCCAAAATTGCAATGTGATTTTGCACTTGGGAAACATAAGGGAATGAAAATGAGAAAGAACAAAGAAAACTTTGCTCAAAGGAGAAGCAACTGTCAAGAACTCATTTGGCAAGCCAGAACTAAGCAAATAAGAGAAGGCTAGATAGTGGAAGGAATATGTAGACAGGAGAGGGGGAGGGGTTGTACAAACTAACATAAGTACAATGTTAGATTCCTGTGAGATGTCTGAACACGCAAGGCAATACTGATCCTACCACTTAACTAAGTAGACACACTGAAGAACAGCGAAACTGTGTTTATAGCATTTGCATGTTTAGGGAAAGGTTTTGACAATCTTAATTAAAACATTCTTTGAAGCTCTGGAGATGTCATCGATAAAACACAGGGACACAAGATTATCTACAACTTGTACAGAAACCAAACTGCATTTCTAAGACTTCAATGACTTGAAAGGGAAGCAGTAATTGAGAAGGCAGAAGTAGAGAGGATATAAAATGAAGACTGTGAATAGCAAGAAAAGCGTTCTGAAAAAGAAAATTTGTTCACATGGAATATAAATTGTAATGATTGGGTACTATTTTAAGAAGGTATTCGTGTGGAGTGCAGCCTTGTAAGTGAAACGTGGGCGATGAACAGTTCTATCAAGAAGACAATGGACGCTTTCAAAACGTGGTGATCAATAAGAATGCTGAAGAGTAGATATGAGGATCGTGTAACTAAAGAAGAGGTACGGAATTAAATAGAGGAGGAAGAGGAAATTATGGCACAACTTTGACTACAAGAGGGGTAAGTTGACAGGACATATTATGAGGCGTCAAAGAGTGAGGACAAGGGGTTGGGTGATAGTATTCTGATAATAATCATTTGTTCAAATGCTATTCTACTATTTTATCTGTTAATGTAAGCAGTGAATTTAGTTTTCCATGCACTCCTCCACAAAACATTTAAACCAAAACTGAAATCAGCTTAACACCAAACCTTTCAACCACTGTCTGACAACTACTGCATTCACTTTCAACTTTCTATAACTATCACTGGCTAGCCCCACACATATACAGATATAAGGAGATCAGAAATAAACAAACAATTTCAGCATATAATTCTTTAGGTTGGCAACATGTACATAAACAAACCAAACAGGAAGGGGCATGAGGTGAACACACTGTAGTTACGACTTCAAATCAGTGTTTTCGGTAAAATGTCTACAGCTAGTGACAGAAGAAGAAAGAGCGAACATGAAAATGTGCTTATGTTCCATAATCTAAGTTTTAGTTCAACCTCCAGCATGTGACCAGGTGAGGGGAAACGTATATGTCCGCCAAAAACTCGTTTCACTGTAAGTAATCAGTTATGCATTTAAAACAAAACTGAATCATTCTAGATTCCACCGAAAATGCCTTAAAGTAAAAGGCGAAACGCGCCTTGAACCAATAAAGTACACTCGATAAAGGAAAAAAAAAAAAACGTTTGTTACTTACCAAAGGAAATAATCAATAGCTGTAGATACTTAGCAAATTACATCTTATGACATACCAGCAAATTAGTTTCTGTTTAACTTCTCATTCCACACGCTATTAAATGCTGTTTTAAAAAAAATCATCTATCCCTTCTGAAAAACTGTAGTTTCTTTCATATCTCGGTAGATAAACAGATTTTGGATATTTATCATGCGACGAAATACATGACTTTTTACAAGTTATCGTTTGCAAAAAAACGCTTTTAGATTTCTTGAACCGTTTACGAAATTTGCAGTTGATACAACCACATGGTTTACGACGAGCAGGACGAAGTATCGGTCGCGACCCGCGCACGGTCACCGCACAGCCCATCCGCCGACATATCATTCAATATCTCGAGAACGGTGATAGCTATCGTTCTGCTCTCAGCTTTAAAAGCAATTTCGATACGTTGACTAAATTTCATACGCAATAATGTATTACCTAAAATGAACTGTACGCAAAGTCCACGCAATGCGTTTTTACCTCTGCACACTCATTAAAATTTCGTGTAAAGGTTTACGTAAATGCGATACAGCACGTAACCACGACGAATATCGAAAAGAAATTCGGCCCTTTATCGAGAGAAGATATCAGGCTGTAACATACCCAAGAATCAAATTTTTCTACCGAATAGTTTCCTTGGAATCGGATGATAAGTATTTCATAGCTGCCGCCGCGTCCGCGCCAGCGGTTCGGCGAAAGTTCTTGTGGCCCGGGGTTGCGTACCTGACGTCACGCTCAGCGCGTTCTGTGATTGGCGGCGCGCACCTGGGGCGCGTCACGCGGCAGCGGAAGCGGTTCGACATGGGCAAACCGCGACGCAGAGCCCGCCGCGCCTTGCCGCTGACGCGCGGTTTTGACGCGCGGCAGCCCTAGTGGGAACCGGCCTATATAAGGACCGTCATACAGCAGACGTCACTCTGTGTTGCGCCGCTGAAGAGCAGACGACTTATGGTGAGTATGCAAAAGCACTAACATACCAGTTTTAAATTACTGCTTCCTTTTGACAGTGCCGCATAAGTTTTTTTCCTAATTTTGGCTTCCACAGTCATCATCACACAGACTTCTGTTACCTTTTCGTCGTGTGTTGTTTGCTGAAAAGAAAGCTTTGGTAACGGCGTTGTCCAATCATTGTCTTCTTTGCGATCGAACATGAGCTCATTAGGAGTGTACGGAGTTTCATAAACATTGAGGTTGTTATGTACCTCTAAAATAAAGACAGATATGTTACCCATAAATCTGTTAATCTCACAGAACACACGGTCAGTAGGATTACACTGGGGACTATACCTTGAGATAAAAATAATCTTAATACTATTGTCTTTGAGAAATTTATGCCAGTATACTGCACAGCATTGTCGGATAAAATAGCTTTTGGTTTTCTCACATGAGGAATGTAGTCACATGAGAAACGACGAATGATGGCAGTAGCAGATCTTATAGCATACAGTTTAACATGGTTGAGAATAAATCGTAAAATGCAAGAACATATTTCACACCACCACTGCTTGTGGGATGTGGACCACTTATGTCAGAACATGATTTCTAGAGGTTTCTGGGTAGAATAGAATGCAAATCAGTCTTCGTAGACAAGTTCAGCACTTCAGATTTTTGACAGGATGCACATGTTTTCAGCATACTGTGGATCTTACGTCTCATATTGATAACATAACAGAATCCTTATGAATAGAAACACACGAAGTAGTGGCTTCAGGCTGACGGTTATAAAATAACACATCATTATTTATTAAATATCGGTTGGACAGAGGATGGTCAGGTTGATTTGTGAGTAAAACTCTTACATTCTTCCAGTGAGGATCAGATTTCTGTAACGTTGACATATTTCTACAGAAGTCGATATAATACTGGCGATTTAGCTTATCCTGCATAAGAAGTATTCAGTAATTATTCACATTCTTCAGGTCTCCAAGTCTTGAGGCAGACAAGACACAGTGTCGGCAATGATGTCTTTACCCTTAATATGTACAATTTTAAATAAATAGTTTTGCGAAAATAAATCTCAACGTGATAATCTGGCATGTACAAACTTACAAGTTAACAGAAATGTGAGAGCTTGGTGGTCAGTATAAATTTTGGTGTGCTTACCATATAAATAATAACTAAATTTCTTAAAGGCCCACGCTATAGAGAGTGTTTCAAGTTACGTGGTAGAGTATGTGCGTTCACATTCACTAAGTGTGTGACTCGCAAAACTAATGATTTTCACATGATCTTGTTCTCCATTCTTTACAACTTGAAACAAACAGCAGCCTATACCATAGGATGAGGCGTCACATGTCATACAACAATCTAAATTAAAATCAGGGTGATGCAAAATGTTTGTGTTAACCAAAGCATGCTTAATACTATCAAAGCCTTTTTGACACTGGTCAGACCATATCCATATCTGATTCTTTATGATAAGTTCCAAAGATGTTTGCTGTTTAATAGTAGGTGTGGTAAAAATCGTCGAAAGAAAGAACAAAGTCCAAGGAATGAATTCAATTGCTTTCTAGTCCATGGACTAGGAAAATTCCTGATTACGTCTACCTTTCCTGGGTCAGGTCGTATACCTTGAGCATTAATAATATGTCCAAGATACTTAATTTCACAGCAAGCAAATTTCGACTTTTTCAGATTAGTTGTCACTCCAGCTTTTGCGAATTTAGGTAGGTGCCTCAATGATACAGATAGCCGTACCGTAGGTGCAACCACAACGGAGGGGTATCTGTTGAGAGGCCAGACAAACGTGTGGTTCCTGAAGAGGGGCAGCAGCCTTTTCAGTAGTTGCAGGGGCAACAGTATGGATGATTGACTGATCTGGCCTTGTAACATTAACCAAAAAGGCCTTGCTGTTGTGGTACTGCGAACGGCTGAAAGCAAGGGGAAACTACAGCCGTAATTTTTCCCGAGGGCATGCAGCTTTACTGTATGGTTAAATGATGATGGCGTCCTCTTGGGTAAAATATTCCAGAGGTAAAATAGTCCCCCATTCGGATCTCCGGGCGGGGACTACTCAAGAGGACGTCATTATCAGGAGAAAGAAAACTGGCATTCTGCGGATCGGAGCGTGGAATGTCAGATCCCTTAATCGGGCAGGTAGGTTAGAAAATTTAAAAACGGAAATGGATAGGTTAAAGTTAGATACAGTGGGAATTAGTGAAGTTCGGTGGCAGGAGGAACAAGACTTCTGGTCAGGTGAATACAGGGTTATAAATACAGAATCAAATAGGGGTAATGCAGGAGTAGGTTTAATAATGAATAAAAAAATAGGAGTGCGGGTAAACTACTGCAAACAGCATAGTGAACGCCTTATTGTGGCCAAGATAGACACGAAGCCCACGCCTACTACAGTAGCACAAGTGTATATGCCAACTAGCTCTGCAGATGACGAAGAAATTGAAGAAATGTATGATGAAATAAAAGAAATTATTCAGATAGTGAAGGGAGACGAAAATTTAATAGTCATGGGTGACTGGAATTCGACAGTAGGAAAAGGGAGAGAAGGAAACATAGTGGGTGAATATGGATTGGGGCTAAGAAATGAAAGAGGAAGCCGTCTGGTAGAATTTTGCACAGAGCAAAACTTAATCATAGCTAACACTTGGTTCAAGAATCATAAAAGAGGGTTGTATACATGGAAGAATCCTGGAGATACTACTAGGTATCAGATAGATTATATAATGGTAAGACAGAGATTTAGGAACCAGGTTTTAAATTGTAGGACATTTCCAGGGGCAGATGTGGACTCTGACCACAATCTATTGGTTATGAACTGTAGATTAAAACTGAAGAAATTGCAAAAAGGTCAGAATTTAAGGAGAGGGGACCTGGTTAAACTGAAAGAACCAGAGGTTGTAGAGAGTTTCAGGGAGAGCATAAGGGAACAATTGACAGGAATGGGGGAAAGAAATACAGTAGAAGACGAATGGGTAGCTCTGAGGGATGAAGTAGTGAAGGCAGCAGAGGATCAAGTAGGTAAAAAGACGAGGGCTAGTAGAAATCCGTGGGTAAAAGAAGAAATATTGAATTTAATTGATGAAAGGAGAAAGTATAAAAATGCAGTAAATGAATCAGGCAATAAGGAATACAAACGACTCAAAAATGAGATCAACAGGAAGTGCAAAATGGCTAAGCAGGGATGGCTAGAGGACAAATGTAAGGATGTGGAGGCTTATCTCACTAGGGGTAAGATACTGCCTACAGGAAAATTAAAGAGACCTTTGGAGAAAAGAGAGCCACTTGTATGAATATGAAGAGCTCAGATGGAAACCCAGTTCTAAGCAAAGAGGGGAAAGCAGAAAGGTGGAAGGAGTATATAGTGGGTCTATACAAGGGCGATGTACTTGAGGACAATATTATGGAAATGAAAGAGGATGTAGATGAAGATGAAATGGGAGATAAGATACTGCGTGAAGAGTTTGACAGAGCACTGAAAGACCTGAGTCGAAACAAAGCCCCGGGAGTAGACAACATTCCATTAGAACTACTGACGGCCTTGGGAGAGCCAGTCCTGACAAAACTCTACCATCTTGTGAGCAAGATTTACGAGACAGGCGAAATACCCTCAGACTTCAAGAAGAATATAATAATTCCAATCCCAAAGAAAGCAGGTGTTGACAGATGTGAAAATTACCGAACTATCAGTTTAATAAGTCACAGCTGCAAAATACTAATGCGAATTCTTTACAGACGAATGGAAAAACTGGTAGAAGCCAACCTCGGGGAAGATAAGTTTGGATTCCGTAGAAATGTTGGAACACATGAGGCAATACTGACCTTACGACTTATCTTAGAAGAAAGATTAAGGAAAGGCAAACCTACGTTTCTAGCATTTGTAGACTTAGAGAAAGCTTTCGACAATGTTGACTGGAATACCCTCTTTCAAATTCTAAAGGTGGCAGGGGTAAAATACAGGGAGCGAAAGGCTATTTACAATTTGTACAGAAACCAGATGGCAATTATAAGAGTCGAGGGGCATGAAATGGAAGCAGTGGTTGGGAAGTGAATGGGATAGGGTTGTAGCCTCTCCGCAATGTTATTCAATCTGTGTATTGAGCAAGCAGTAAAGGAAACAAAGGAAAACTTCGGAGTATGCATTAAAATCCGTGGAGAAGAAATAAAAACTTTGAGGTTCGCCGATGACATTGTAATTCTGTCAGAGACAGCAAAGGACCTGGAAGAGCAGTTGAACAGAATGGACAGTGTCTTGAAAGGAGGATAGAAGATGAACATCAACAAAAGCAAAACGAGGATAATGGAATGTAGTCAAATTAAATCGGGTGAGCTGAGGGAATTAGATTAGGAAATGAGACACTTAAAGTAGTAAAGGAGTTTTGCTATTTAGGGAGTAAAATAACTGATGATGGTTGAAGTAGAGAGGATATAAAATGTAGACTGGCAATGGCAAGGAAAGCGTTTCTGAAGAAGAGAAATTTGTTAACATCGAGTATAGATTTAAGTGTCAGGAAGTCGTTTCTGAAAGTATTTGTATGGAGTGTAGCCATGTATGGAAGTGAAACATGGACAATAAATAGTTTGGACAAGAAGAGAATAGAAGCTTTCGAAATGTGGTGCTACAGCTGAATGTTGAAGATTTGGTGGGTAGATCACGTAACTAATGAGGAGGTATTGAATAGGATTGGGGAGAAGAGAAGTTTGTGGCACAACTTGACTAGAAGAAGGGATCGGCTGGTAGAACATGTCCTGAGGCATCAAGGGATCACAAATTTAGCATTGGAGGGCAGCGTGGAGGGTAAAAATCGTAGAGGGAGACCAAGAGATGAATACACTAAGCAGATTCAGAAGGATGTAGGTTGCAGTAGGTACTGGGAGATGAAGGAGCTTGCACAGGATAGATTAGTATGGAGAGCTGCATCAAAACACTCTCAGGACTGAAGACCATAACAACAACAGGTAGAATCTTTTGCAACCCCCCCCCCCCCCCCCCCGATTGTAAATGCGCAGTATACTTGCTAGAATCTGGCGTTATTGGGACTTGCTAGAACTAATTGGTCATATCTATCGAAGAAAAATACTTAGAATCTAAAAATTTCTGAAGTTGCTCCTCTAAATCTCGGGTTTCGTGCGGACAGGTAAAATAATCTCATTAATTGCATGAGCATCCAAAACAACTCTGATATTCCGGTTGGGTTTCTTTACAACAAGTAAAGGGCTGCAGTAAGGTGACTTGGAAGGTTCGATAATTTTCCACTTAGTGATACTTAGTGATAAGGGCAGTGAAATTTAAATTGACCTGGATACCAGGACTCTCAAGCACGATAAACATTGTACAAAATGGCTCTGAGCACTATGGGACTTAACTTCTGAGGTCATCAGTCCCCTAGAACTTAGAACTACTTAAACCTAAATAACCGAAGGACATCACACACATTCATGCCCGAGGCAGGATTCGAACCTGCGACCGTAGCGGTCGCGCGATTCCGGACTGTAACTGCTTGGCCACTCCGGGCGGCAAACATTGTACAGGGTACAAGATTCAGTTAATACAGGACACTGATGATGTAGACACACAGACACACGCACCTGATGCCGAGTTTGAGGACTTGAAAACTTTAATTAGTAATAAGCTATCAGGAACAACAGCTGTCACACATGATGAACGTAATGAACTTTATGATGTTTTGTCCACGTATATACAAGTATTTAGCAAACGACAAGGTGTGGTAAACACATGTGTACAAAATAGAAGTTAAGCCTCACCAGATTTTCTTCCACAAAACCTACAATATGCCACTATCCCAGCGACCTGCTGTGCGGCACGGGTTGAAACAAATGTACAGATGTAGGTGGAATATCACTAGTTACTTCGATAATATTGTTTATTCCAGACTCCGAACTGTGGCGGTCGTTGCGTTTTCGTGTTTTGACTCACCTACAGATTCGTAGATGCATTCCAGTTCTGAGTTTGCATTTGCGGCCGCGGCAGTTGCCACTGGCCTGTATTATTGTTTTGCTGTTGTGGTGTCGCATTGTTTTGACACAGGGCAGCGTAATTGTTGTTAGTCCAGCTCTGTTGCTGGTTTGGTAGGGACTGATGGTTATTTTTGTTTATCTTAAAATTTTTGTTACCATTCTGATAATTATTATTACCGTTGCATTAGTAGTTGCTGCGCTGTCTCTTATTTGGATAGCCGCCAGTAGAATAAGAAGTGTTATTATTGCTGTTTGTGCTGTGTTGAGCATGTAGGTTCTGTGGTGTATATACATTTCCCATGTGAAGCGTTTGATTCTGCTGGCGTGCGTGTCCGACGGCACCAGGCGCGCCGGAATTGGGTTAGCTACCCTGAGTATTTTGTTTGGCAGAGGTGTAAACATTGTAGCAATTGTTTCGCCGTACGGAACGCTGGTCTTCGTAAAGCATGTCAACAGAATCGAGCACTGTGAGAAAATACTCTGCGTCGTTGTCTGGGACGTCCAGAAGTTTTTCTTTGATATTAAACGGCAGTCTTGTCTTCAGTGCGCGGAGGATGTCCGCGTTGCAACCAGCTCATCAAGGAAACGTCCCATATTTAGATATTTCTCAAAATACCGGCGCAAATTGCTGTGCTTAGGATTGAATGGTTCAAGATCCACAATCTGCCTACGAAGTCGTTCCTGAACATATTATGACCAAAATTTAAATAAGAAGGCTCTCTCAAATTGTTCGTACGTGTCGGATCTGTCTGCTTTATTTTACGCTTATACAGCTGCGTCGCCTCGGGTATAACCGACAACATAAGATATCCTCTTACGGTCACTCCACGTACGAGGAAATGTATTTCTGAAGGCTTTAAGGAAGATGACAGGATGTACGGTTCTTTTTTCAGGTATAAATGGCTGAAATTGTCTATGTTTTATTAGGCTCTCCTCTTCCTTGGCATTATAGTAATGTTTAGTTTCAGAATGATTACCGTAAGGTTCAACTGGCGAATGGCAAGGTAAATGTTGTTGATACTTATCACGACTGCAATGCAGTTTGTCATGTCGAGGTGCGTACTGTTGCTGTCAGTACATATTGTGCGGTATGTATGCGTCTTGAATGTACTTGTGTTCATTGTCAAACTGCGTTCTTTGGTTGCTATTACAGTCATTGCACACTGGTTGTACGTAATGGTCAAACTGTTTCGATTGCACAGCGGCAGATTGTGCTGCTTGACTGATTACGTGTTTGTTGTTATTTATAAATTCCGCGACAGCGTCCTGGACGACAGCAGGCAATTTTTCTTGTAAGCACTCGTCAAAATATTTGTCGTTTTGCTGTATCCAACTGTGAAATTCTCTATTGATACAGGAGAAATAGTTGTCAGTGCGTAGTCTTACTTTATCAGAAAGCTGTCAATTATGTCAACCTTGTTTTCGACATCGGCAATACGCGTTTTTATATCATCATGCACTGCCACATAAGATTTAATCTGAGTAACTACAGACTCGCATGTTTTACTGATATGGGAACGGGATACGATTATCGGTCGAATGCAATAACTATCCCCATTAAATTCCGCATAGAGATATATTTCGTAGTTAATCATAAACGTGTACACAGCGTGAGATACAGAACAGAACTAACAACTAACAGGGAGGCTCGGCAGAGCAATAAGAGTCCAAAGCTGGTGTTAATCGTGGACGATACGACCTATCGACGCCACACTGACATTGTTCACTTGTGCTTGCATATCTGTCACATCTTTATTTGTGTTTTCTTGTTGTAATGAAAGCTCTGAAAATTTCGCGTTGAGGTCGGACACTTGTCCAGTCAGTCTGTTATTTATCTCCTCAACACGGCTACACAAAATGTCTTTTGACGTTTTAAGTGCAGCTACATCTGATATAACTTCATCATGTCGTGTTTTCATCTCGTCATGAGCTATTTCTAAAGTGGCGCGTATAGGCGTCATTTGTTGGTCATGTTGTGTCATTTGTCTCATAATAGCATCGAACATTCTAGCAATACTAAATTTAGTGATGTGCAACTGTTCCACCCCACCACGTCGTTAGACATAACGTCAGACACCAAAATGGAGACTCACGAGAAAGACAGGCCGCGGCGCGTACGTCACGGAGGTAGTCCTGAACTCGCTCGCTCAGCTCAGCAGAGTGCAGACCAAATGCGTTTCTAAGCATGTTAACTCGTGTAAGTACTAACGAGGATTGCATGTTCCACTGGAATCTGCTATTATGAAGTCTTACTGATTAACAGTACTACAGCAAAATTTAATTCACGATCCATACTCGATATAAATGGTATAACGGCTTGTTTATAGCACTTAGTCTCTTCCGCTTAATAGTACTCATTACATGCTGGAAGTGTTGCCTTATGCAACTGGTAATCATTTTAGCATGATTTTATTTTAGTGTACGCCAGTACAGCTGTAACAAATTATAAGTAGGCCCATGGACTTCCCATCATTGTAGGACTAATAACAGTAAGAGTCCATAATAGAAGATTCAGTTTTCGTTTGTACGGACACGCCTAGTTACGAGTTAACAGGTATAGGAACGTAGTTTGTCTGCTGATTTGAGCGAGCGAGCGAGAGCAGGACTATCTTTGTGCGGCCTGTCTTTCTCGTAGGCCTCGCCAAAATGGGTTCGGAACTAGATTAAGGCATATTACTGGTAGACGGTCTATTTTTTAAATTTGTGTCACCAGAATAGTCAATAATATGTCGCTCGTTAGTATTCGAGTCAACCGTAACGTTACTTTCATTATCTAATGGTTTGCGTCTGTGATTGCAGTCTCTGGTTCTCCATCTTTGCTAATTGTTTTCTTGTCAGTACGATGCCGCACAATAGAAATTTAAAGTTGTATGTGTAATCAGAATAAATGTAAAAATTAATCTCGCTGTACAGCAATGTCTGAACAAGAAAATTAATTGTCGAAAGTAATGGTGGAATTTTTAATACTAATGGCGCCATAATTATTACGTCGCACAGAACTAAAGTTGGTCATATTGTGTACTGATAAAACTCAATTGTTGCACCGTATGAATAATGAAAATAATTTTGGAAACCGCGATGGAGCTTGAAATCACTGCTACGGAAACTGTAAATTGTGGCAGAACTATGATAGTATAAAGCGCTTGGGCAAGACTGCTGATGTAAAGATGCTCCGCGATTACAGCGTAATTTCAGGTGTCGACATAGAATCCAGTAATTCGTCTTACTTCAGTGCATTCCGTTTCGTATCCCGTATGTCGTTTGCAATAAATATGTAACAAAAGGAAGACAGCACAGTACATACAACAGTGCGTCCAGACACGAAGTCGCCAGTTTAATTAATTTTTTTAGGTTAGTGATTACAATATATTCTGAAATAAAACACAGTTTAAAAGTTCACTTACATTATGTGATTACGACTGCCGTTTGCTTGCAACTCGTGAATAAAATAATGAAATAATTGTAGTGTTAATGGCGGCCCGCCTAAATACGTCCGATCTGGTCAAGACCTAGAAAACAAAAGGTGACTCTTCTTTTTTTGCCAGTAATATGACGATCAATATTTATACAATCGTGGACCATATCTATGGCACAAATTATTTATGTCATTACTTATAGTTACGTTTTCTGCTAAGAAAAGCTCAGCATGTAAATGTGCCTTTAAGTTCCTCAGTAAGATCGAGAATATTTTTAGTAATGGCCAGCTCAAGAGTACCATTAACCTCCATCTAGAATGAGAGTTACACTCTGCTGCAGAGTGAAAATTTCACTCTGGAAACATCCCCCAGACTGTGGCTAAGCCATATCTCAGCAATATCCTTTCTTCCAGGAGTGCTATTTCTGCAAGGTCTGCAGCAGAGCTTCTGTGAAGTTTTGAAGGTAGGAGATGAGGTACTGGAGGTATTAAAGGCTGTGAGGAAGGGTTGTGAGTCATGCTTGGGTAGCTTGGATGCTAGAGTATTTGCCCACGAAAGGCAAAGGTCCCGAGTTCGTGTCTCAGTCTGGCACACAGTTTTAACTGTCTATCCATTTCTTTATTAAAGCATTCATTCAAGTTTGCAGCAATCACATGAGTGAAAGGAGTTCTTGAAATTAGATATGCAAGCAGCTATTAATCTTAACCATGTGCCTAAACCAACCTGCACACTGTGTTCTATATGTTCAAAAATGGCTCTGAGCACTATGGGACTTAACGTCTGAGGTCATCAGTCCCCTAGGACTTAGAACTACTTAAACCTAACTAACCTAAGGACATCACACACATCCATGCCCAAGGCAGGACTTGAATCTGCAACCGTAGTGGTCACGCGGTTCCAGACTAAAGCACCTAGAACCGCTCGGCCATGTTCTATATGTGTAGGGAACTATTTTCTAATGGTCACTAAAATACTTCTAGATGGGTGACCACACTGTCAATGTGTAAAACTTCTCATGTTTCAGACACTATTGCAGATGGCCTTCCACAGGACGTTTTTCCTAATATGACTGTATTGTCAATGTGTACAACTTCTGATGTTTCTGTAGTTAGGAAAAACATCCAGACAAAGGCCATTTGTAACAGTGGCCAAAATGTTGGAAGTTTTACACATTTACAATGCAGTCACAAACCCAAAAGAATTTTATTGACGGTTACAATGGCCACAGGAACCTGTGTTTACATATTTTCTAATGGTTGCTCTGGTATGATAAAAAGTTCCTCAATTTAGCCACAGTTCATTTGTTCACTTGCAGTTTAATGCTCCTTCATAGGTCTCTCCAAACAAACATCACTCATCCTGTTTAGTCACAAAAATCATTTTGTTTCAACAATTTCCTGGTATGAATAATCAAGTTACTTCACTCAGATTTGTTCAAGACTACGTCTAGTGTTCAACTTTTATACATGGTCACCCAAGAAATTAATTTGTCATGTGCTGCCATTCGCGTAACTCTTTGCTATCTTCACTCTGTTCAAGCACAGTTTTGCACACATTTACTTCACAAAATTACTATCCATCAATTTTGAATTACAGAAATGACTTAAATATGAGGCGCCACCCAAAAGAGAGACACCACTGGTGGCCGAAACGCACAGTAACACCGGGTTCGGTGTGGGGCGGCGGAGGGGTGAGTGGACTGCTGTAGCCTGCTGTTATGGGGTTTTGTACCACTGCGGGCTACGGCAGGGACGAAGGCTCTCCCTCGTTTCTAGGTCCCCAATTCAATACAACACAATACAAGTTCTAAAATCCCCCCAAATTGGTTGTTGCTCTTTGATGCGTTTATTCTTGCTGTTGTGAGTATACTCACCAAGGTGTAGTGCTTGTCACATACAGATTTCAGTGTGCTAAATTCGAATTAACTGCATTTTATATTATGTAGTATGCAGGGATCAGCTTACTGATGAATCACCTATTGTGCGTTATGAATTATGTATATCCATATTTTTGTAGACGATTACCTAGCCATTTTTTCAGAATCCTTATTTTAGTGTATATTGTGTTACCGTGTGTATTATCAACAACTTACACTGAAGAGCCAAAGAAACTGGTACACCTGCCTAATATCGTGTAGGGCCCTGTGAGTACATAGAAGTGCCACAACATGACATGGCATGGACTCAATTAATGGCTGAAGTAGTGCTGGAGGGAACTGACACCATGAAACCTACAGACCTGTCCATAAATCCGTTAGAGCACGAGGGGGTGGAGATCTCTTTTGAACAGCATGTTGCTAAGTATCCCAGATATGCCCAATAATCTTCATGTCGGGGGAGTTTGGTTACCAGCAGAAGTTTTTAAACTCAGAAGAGTGTTTCTGGAGTCCGTCTGTGGCAATTCTGGACATGTGGGGTGTCGCATTTTCCTGTTGGAATTGCCCATGTCTGTGATAATGCACAATGGATATGAATGGATGCAGGTGATCAGACACGATGCTTAGGTACTTGTCACCTGTCGGAGTCGTATCTAGATCAGCTTGAACAGTCCCCTGCTGACATGCAGGGTTCATGGATTCATGAGGTAGTGTCTCCATACCCATACTCATCCATCCACTCAATACAATTTGAAACGATACTCATCCGACCAGGCAAATTGTTTCCAGTCATCAACAGTCCAATGTCAGTGTTGACAGGTCCAGCATGCTGACACTTGATGGCCCAACACTGAAATTGGCAGCAATTTGCGGAAGGATTGCACTTCTGTCACGTTGGGTGATTCTCTTCAGTCGTCATTGGTCCTATTCTTGCAGGATCTATTTCCGATGGCAGCTATGTTGGAGATTTGATGTTTTACCAGATTGTTTATCTTCAGGGTACATTTATGAAATGGTTGTATGGGGAAAACCCCGCGTTTTCACTACCTTGGAGATGCTGTGCCCCACTGCACATGCACCTACTATAACACGATGTTCAAACTCACTTAAATGTTGATAACCTGCCATTGTAGCAGCAGTAACAGATCTAACAACTGTGCCAGACTCTTGTTGTCTTATATAGGTGTTGCCGACCGCAGCACCGTATTCTGCATATCTCTGTATTTGAATATGCATGCCTATACCAGTTTATATGGTGCTGCAGTGTATTTGGCAGCAAGTATTTTTTTGTTGGAGTCTGAATATGACAGTAAGATGAATATGTGTGATGTTGAGAAAAAGAGTAATTACCATATTTACCTGATTATAAGATGAGGTTTTTTTCCCCAGATTTGTCATTCGAAAAATACAGGGTGGTCTTATATTCACAGATTACACGATTGCTGCTGAGGTTAACATTTTTACATAGTTGAGTAGACCATATAAGACTACTGCTACATTTATAGATGTCGTCTTTACATTAAGAGATGAAACTTTGGCTATTGAGGTCACATTTATATCTGCTTTTAAGAATTCCGATGGTCACGGCTCAGTATACGTTATTTGCATTCTAGCAGGTTCGAGATTTCCCAATACGAAGTGTCCGATACAGTATCAGCGTTGCTTGAACAACCACGTGACACTGATCCGCGCGGCGCTTGTGCAAGAGATACGCGAGAAACTATGAACCAGCCATTACAGCAGTCTACTGCTCTTGTTAACATTTGATAATTTTGTGAAACCCAGAAGAAAATAGCATTAAATTCTATCTTCTTAGAAACGTCTGTTGTATTTGAGAGGGTTTGTGTTACACTTTCTCAAACATGTATAGACACCGTGTACAAACATTAACGCCACTTTTTAAGTAATGTAAAATTCAAAAACGGAAATTATGTCTTCAAAAAACATTAGCTGATCCAGAACCCATACCAATATTTTCTTAGGGTGTGAGAAACGGTAATGATTTACTAAGTGAATTGGAAATGAGAAATTCGGTCCGCACATTAGAATACCGGGTAAGAACATGGTGACATTCTGTTTAAACAAGAAGGAAAATTAATCCAGAATGTAATGTTAACAAAGGAAATAAATCATATTAAACTGACTGAAATTGTTATTGCGTGAATAAATTATAGTGGCAAGACTCTTGGAGATGGTACCAACAGACATCACTAGATCGCGGGGCGAGCAAAAGGTCGAGAATGGGACTGAATCGTAATTGCGATCTGTTATTTACGTATTAGTTGGTGTTGTTGCTTATGACCTGCACACTAGAAGGTATTGCAGTTTGTTTTCCACAGATGTTCAAGGTCACCACTACAAAAGGATTGGAAGAGGTACAGTGGCACCATCTTGGCTGAGGCTAAGATTTCTGGGAGGATAGCGGAGAGCGTGCAGCACATTTTGTCGTGTTACCAACCATGGAAATCTGTACCATGCAATTTGTCTTTTTATGAACATCTGCTTCAATTAACCTGTGGTTTGCGTTAATCCATTTGCAGTCGGAATCGGGCTGACTTTAAAACTGATCAAATACTCAAAAAGAGTACTCATTTCTGCAAAATCAAGATGGGGGCAAGTGACGTACTTACACATTTCTTATTGCAATGTTGTTGACGCTAGCCGTAACATATGACAGGAATTACAGAAGGTGGTCAGCTTTTTCTACACAGCCAGTGAGAGAGTGGCAGATGAGCGATAAGTTTGGAAGTGAGAGACTGTGTAAATTCCCACGTCGGTATAGAAATGAAATCCGGAAACAGCTGTGTTCTCAGGTCCCTCAGTTACAACAACCTCGGAAATAGCAACATATTCAGAAGAAACTGACAAATATTTATGACCATGAAGATATAAATTTCACAGTTGTGCTATTAGCCTGGTTAAAAATGGTTAAAAATGTGATAACACAGACTAAAGGGTTAGCAAACAAAAAAGGTAGAAAAGAAAACAGTCTGAAAAATAATATAACCATTTCTTTTTATTTATTTTATTTCTCATAGCGTTATCAGAATGCTGACAATCAATAAATGGCATCAGTTTAGAATAAAAATAATGTTAACTTTTTGGCAGATACTTTATGTCCGTAAAGCAGTTTGTTACTTTGATTAGTCAGAATGTGTGGAAAATAAATTTTTCTCAAGGAGCCTATAAAGAGAGGGAGGTCGTTTTATATTCTGGGTCATCGTATGCTTGGGTAAATAGGGTATGTGATTTTATGATTAAGAGTTCATCTCCCTCAATTTTTGTGTTTCAGATATTATAATGACATTTGTTCTGAATATTTTTGTAAGGATGATAATGTGCACAGTGTTTAATGTTTTTAAACAGAGACGTGGACAGTTCTCATTTACTCATTGATGGGAGTAAAACTCACCTTTAGAACGTAGAACGTCCAGTCATTTCATTTGGCGTGGTTCAAAGTGGACGACAGTGCTCCAAAGATTTTATAAAATGCTATAGAAGCATAACTATTTTACCCTGGTCTCTCTCTCTCTCTCTCTCTCTCTCTCTCTCTTTCTTTCTTTCCCCATGATTGGTTTCATGATTTATCTTCTCAGTAGATTTACTGAAATGAGTACTGTGTGCTTTTCAGGAGCCTGTGCAGAAGATGATACATGATTATGGAAAGATATTTCTCACTTGCTTCAATTCCCAAGTTAAAGAAAAAAATGCATTAGTACCCAGCAGTGTCGATGATCTAAAATATCCAGAATTCATTTCTGGTACAAAATCAGTGTGTCTAAAGTACAATAAGCTGTGACCAGTGAAATAAAGTCCCTGAGCATGGAATATCTACATTCAGCCATGGCACTTGGCTGAAGTATACCTGCAGTTCAGTACAGTCATGACCTTAGGTATTTTCCCTCCTGTGCTGTGCCATTGATTGAGAACAAAACCAAATAACTTGCAGACACTTACTTCCCTCAGTTCTTGGTTTATACCTGAACAGATGAAGAATCTCCTGATGATGCAGGGTTCTGAACTGATGTTTGTTGATGTTCAATGTTCACGGATGACAGACAGTGATCCCAGGGTGTGAATAGTTCTCCTGTACACATCTAACCAGGACACCTCCAACACGGTAATCCAATGGAACTGCAATGAATATTACTGTTGCCTGTGGTAACTACAACTAATTTCCAGCTCTTTGACGAACTGTACTGGCACCAAGAGAGCATCTGGAAGGGTCTGTACTTCGGCTCACACAGTTATCATCAGTGACTGGATTTCATCCCGTACTGGATTGTGAGCAGTAGCAGTGTGGGTACAAACATCCCCAGTGATCACATTGTTGACATTTATTGACCTCCAGGCAGGACACATATTTACCTTGAGATGGCCGCCTTAATCCACCAATAACACTACATCTACAATTACATAGATAGTCTGCAAGCCCCCGTAGGTGCATGGCGGAGGGTACCCTGTACCACTACTTGTCATTTCCTTTCCTATTTCACTCGCAAATAGAGCGAGGGCAAAACGAATGTCCATATATCCCAGTATGAGCCGTAATTTCTCGTATCTTATCATCATGGTCCTTACACACGATGTATATTAGCGGCAGCATATTCGTTTGGCAGTCTGTGACAAAGCAAGTTGGGATATTTTTACTTCCACTCTTTTTTTGCCATCTGCCACCTTAAAATTCTTTTTTTCAATTTTGACTAATTGCTGTTAACATATGTGAGTATAATCTATAATTTCTATAGAAGAGAAAGGTTGTCCCTGAGTCTTAAAGAATATAACACCAGACCTAATTTTTTGCTTAGTTTTTGTATGTAATTGATTTTCTAATTTATTTTGACTATTCATAATTAATTCTTTTGTTATAAGGTGAAATCAGTAATTGTTCTGTGACTTAGATTCTATTGTTGACTTATAAACAAATAAAAATTCTGTAATAATTATTAACTCTGGAAGAACCTCCAATAGCAGTCTTTAAGTATCCATTTGGCTCTATTCGAAAACATGTTAGCATAGCCAGCCCGTAATTAATTCTAAAGTAATTACCATTTTTGTGAAAAGTATTGTTTACATAACTGTATCTGTTAATTCCATCATTTAAACAAATAATTTGACCTAACTCTTGTAGTAGAAAGACTGTTAAAAAGACGGAATTTTTCGATGTATTCAGTTAACTTACTGAGTTAAGTTTTAATTGTAATTTCTGCAAATAAACGTCAAACAATGTAGTTTCAATGCCTATTATTGTGATAATATATATAGGCACGAATTTTGGTCCCGAGACAGTCAGTCCACGGCCTAGTTTCAGACGAGGAACCTGTACCGGTTAGATCAACAACAGTGCATCCACGTAACTGTGAAATAAGTGTAATAGACTGTGTGCTAAAACAATGACAGTGTCTGTCCATTACGTACCGTATTATTTGGCAAGAACTGTGTGGTTAGGTTTTTATTGCTAATAGAACTTCAACAGTAAACTATTATAGCAGTATGTTGATTTTTGCTGGCAACCTATTCGTGAGACTTATCGAAAGTTAATCAGTAGCGCACTGGTCATATAACTGTGTATTATTGGGGGGTTGTGAACAGTGAAAGTAAAGAACTGTGTTGAAATCCCCCCCCCCCCATTTTTCAGCCAGTATCACAACACAGTACGTTGACACTGAGGACAATCAACGAGGAAATAAAGCAGACAGACGTCACATATGGTGCCCTGGATGAGGATTATTGTAGTTGGGCACAATAAACTAGGACTCGCAAACTTTGAGCACTGAACCCCAGAACGGGTTACAGTGCAGTGATATTATCGAAGAAGGTGCAACAGCCAATCAGCGCATGGGTTTCGTGGCCACAGTAGGACAGCAGCCAATCAGTGAGCGGGTTCTATGGAAGCAGCCATTGAGAACAGAAGCAGCTAATCAGCACAGACGACTGGGACAAACAAGAAACCTTGTTGAGAGACTTACAGCAGGCATGCAGGGGATGAATCGAAATGACTATTGCAGCAGCAGCAGCGTGAATAAACTAATTTCATAGCAAAAACCATTTTATATTAAGTGATACATAATCAGTGGCCTTAATGAAGAAGGAAGTGATGTGAAAATTGATAACAAAGCCACTGTGGATGTTAAGTTTTTAAATGAACGGAAAGACTTAATGGGGACTGGTTCTGTAGATGATAGTGGCTATAAATCAGACATGAATGTAACGTTGAATGATGGGAACGGAAGTCCTATTGTAGATGAAATGATAAAAGTATCATCTACATTGTATTGTGGTGTGACCGAAATGGACGAAAACAGTACTGAAGCGGATGAAATCATTAAGGTTAAGGAGGAGGAATGTAGTAGCAAAAGTCAGCAAGGGCAAAAGTTTATGGCAGACAGAAAAGTGATGTTAAGGCAAATTATGAGTAGCATGTGTATGAAAGGAGACGTTAGTAGTATGAAAGTAGACTTTAGTAATATTAAAACTGACATGACTAGCTTATAAGATGAACTGAAGAAATAAATTAAAAAGGAAATTAGCTCTAGTGTTTCTAGCCTTTCAAAATTAAATAAAAAGTTGAGGCACTAGGGAAAGATTGTGATGAAAAGATAAAGAAAGTAGCACAGAATAATAATGAGAAATTAGCATTAGTGAGTAGTAAATGTGTAGAAGAGAGAAAGAAGCTTTGTGATGACTATAGTAGGAAGGTGGATGCTTCTGAAAAACAGTGTAAAGATGAAGTCAGAGCAGTCAGGAAATGTTGTCCTGAAAAGAGGGCTAAACTTGAGAACCAAATCTATGAGATTAAAAATGATTTAGAAATGGAGGTAGAAACCAAGTGTGCAGTAGTGGTAGAGTAAAAACTGGTAATAGTAAATAAAAATGTAGATTCAAAATTAGCTGAAGTAGAGAAAAAGATGGAAGAGGTACAAAATCTAAAGCATAGAGTATGTATTGTTCCAAACAGTCCTTCATTTGTTGTAAGAAATTTAATAATTGTGAACAACATGGGAAAGTGCATCCATCGGATTTCATTAGGGAATTTAATGATTTGCCTGAAACATTGGATGACAAAGAGAGAATGTCATTTGTGAGAGGTTTTTTGAAAGGGTATGCTTATGGATGGCCAGCTCAGGTAGCTGATAACTGTACTTCATGCAAAGCTTTGAGAAAGCATTTTTAGATGAATATTGGTAAAAGGAGAAGCAGCAGAGAATTTTGAGTAAATTTTGGGGAGGAGAGAGATTTGACTCTAGGAAGTGTACTGTGAAAGGTTTCTGTCAGATTTGACTCCAGGAAGTGTACTGTGAAAGGTTTCTGTCAGCTTTGGGTAAACAAACTCAAATACTTGGAGAAAGAGCTAGGTAGTGAATCCATAATTATGGTTTTAGAAACAAAGTTGCCTCTGAAAGGTAGAGAATTGCTTGTACCTGACCATAGGGATAACATTAGTGATTTCTTGAATTATGTTAATAAAGTGGAGAGGGTGAAGCCCTCAGTGGAAGATCATAGGAGGAATTTTGATGAAAATAATCAAATCAGGCGGTGAATTTCAGGTAAACAGGATGAGCAGGACTAATTATAGTAGAAATTCAAGGAATTGTTGGGTGGAGGATAGCCAGAATTGGCATGGAAATGGTTGGAGAAATTCAAGTAACAGAAATGGAGGAAATGATTTTAATTGTGTGTCAAATCTTTTAAACTAGATAATGCTCCAGTTTTGGCTCGCACTAGAGCAGATAGTGATGAAGAGCCCCTTGTATATAAATGTACTGTAATCATAGGTAATGGTAATGTAAGTGACAGTAGTAAGATGAGTGTAATTACTAATTTTAGTAAGGTGTTGAATGGTGGTGTGGGTAGCAATGTTTATCCCATAAAAGAAGAGGAGGAACTTACTATAATGTGCACTGAACCAGAAGTACGACCTACAAGCAAGTAGGGGCTTCAACATTCTGTGTTGGATTCATTATGTGGCGATAATGCTTACCCCAGCTGTCTGCCTCATTTTTCGTGTTTCCAGAGATGGGCACTCTTCTCCTATCCTATCTGTAGTTTATAAGTGAATCAGAAACATCCCATCTTTGACTTCATTTTGTACAGCAGGATACTTAAGTATAGAAATATTTTAGAAAAGGTTTCTCTAGTTGTCATTTATAAGTAATGGAATCATAAGAGGATGGAAGAAAGTAAATTGGTACCTTGGTGAAAGAATTTCTGTCAAAGGGGGAAGGTAAGCTGAAAATGAAATGTGTCAGCATATGTGAAGGAAAAGGTGTAGATTATCTAAAACCGATAATTAATGTCTGAAGTAATGAGCTCATTGGTGCAGCAGCAGAGGCAATATGCAGTAAAAAAAAAATCTTGGATACTAAGTTAGTGATATTATTTGTGGTATAATAGATGTGTTTGTGTTCCGTGCAATCAGTATCTGGAGATAACTATCTACCTACGGAAGTGTGTGCCTTGTTTAATATTAAGAAATTAGAACTTTATACATAGCTGCCTGGAGTAATGTATGTGAAAAGAATAAGCAAGATTTGTATGTATATCACCCTTCAGGCTAGAATCTCAAGCAATTTAATGAAATATAGTGAAATAATAGTTTTTCTGTGTTATAATTTTGTCTGATCAATAATGAGAGTTATTTTTGCCTTAGCATAAGGATGTGTTACTGTGGAGTGTTTTTCAGTAGAATCAATTTTGCACTGGATAAGCAGAGCAGGTGTTTATTTATTACTTAATGAAGTAATAATGAAATAATAAAATAATGAATAATGTATAATGTTAGGGTCTTAATGGTTAGGGAACGTGTCTCTGCAGTAGGGATTTATTTATTTATTTATTTATTTATCTTTTTGAGAATGCACTCCAGACTAGTTAACAAGGTGAGAAAGGTAAGTAAAATAGTGGAGCTGACAGACACGATTAATGAAAAAGACAAACAAATGTGATATAACTGTATAGATGATCTAAATTTTGAACTAGGCAACGTTGGGTACTGTTTATGTTGTACAATTCATGACACTGCAGCTTGGAAGGAGAGCTTAACAGAAAGAGCAATATTTTAGTGAGGTACAAGTCATATAATACTGCATTAATCTGAAAACTTCTGTTTGTGTTTGGAGGAATTGTGAGCTTAAAGTGGTAATACTGGAATGAAGAAAAGTAATTTTGCTTATTAACTGATAACTGTGGTGCTGGACTGATGTGAATATTCTGGTAGGTCTACTATTTGGTAATGTTTTGTGATTGTGTGAGAATTTAACTTTCTGGTTGTATGAGAGTAGTGCTGAGAGTTGAGTGGAGAAGTAGGGCAATGATTTTGTACAACTCTCATCCTCTTAATTTTGCTTTGTGTAGGTATTAAGGTATGTGATGGTGACTATTCTTTTTTCATAATGTAATGATTAGTAAATCTATGCTACTGCACATCTTGAGTTTTTGCTTGTTATTTTGCAAATGGAGAAGAAATCCAAATCTTTCAAGTTTAACCAGTTTCAGACAGTTATGACTTGGAGTAATATTTTTTAGTGTAATGTGCACTTGATTTTAAATTTTTACTAGTCCCCACCTTTCATACTACAGTCAATTTTAGTGCTAATTATTGTGATGTTATGGGAACTATGTAATGTTTCTATTTATGAAGTAATGACTGTCAGTTTTAGCATGAAACATTTTTTCTTTATACTTAGTTAGATGTAAAAGAGAGTATACTAAAGTAGGGTATTTTGTCAACTTTTTTTAATTTGCTGTGGCAGAGGGGAACCACCTCCAAGTGAACTGATAGCAGTGCATTTCCTTAATAACTGCTACACGGACCCGCTGAAGGCATGGACAACTTCGTGAGAAAATGTATTAAAACTCATTGAAAAAGTGAACATGGTTGTGGGAAATACTAAACATTGAACAAGTGAAAATTTCTGTCTAAAAAGTGAACTGCAATGCACAATGTAATTTAACTTTTTGCAACCCTTGAGGATTTATTTTTTTGGCAAGACAGGACTTGTACAAAGTGATATGTATCTTAAAATGTAATCCTTGTTTACCAAAATAGTACATCACTTATGGTGAAGATACCTAATTTTTTTAAAGTATAAATTGTGGATATTTTGTGCCATTGTACAATAGACTGTATGTAAATATTGTGTATGGGGGTTTTCGTATGGCCAGTTTGTATAAGTAGGAATTTGAAAAAAAACTTTTATTTTTTTGTTAAATTTTGTATGTAATATTTTTTTGTGCAGATAGTTAAACCAACTGTCTGGGGTCACTTGTGATGATTGAACTGCCCAGTTATTTGCAATATCTATCTGGTCAATCCAATGAGGGGATGATGTGATGAAGCAAGCTGGGATATTTTTACTTACACTCTTTTTTTGCCATCTGCCGCCTTAAAATTCATTTTTTCAATTTTGACTAATTATTATTAACATATGTGAGTATAATCTGCATTCCCATAGAAGAGAAAGGTTGGCCCTCAGTCTTAAAGAATATAACACCAGATCTAATTTTGTGCTTAGTTGTATATATGTAATTGATTTTCTAATTCATTTTGACTATTCCTAATCAATTCTTTTGTTATAAGGTGAAATCAGTAATTGTTCTGTGACTTAGATTCTATTGTTGACTTATAAACAAACAAAAATTCTGTAATAATTATGAACTTCTGGAAGAACCACCAATAGCAGTCTTTAGGTATCTATTTGGCTCTATTCAAAAACATGTTAAAAGCCAGCCCTTAATTAATTCCAAAGTAATTACCAGTTTTGTGAAAAGTATTGTTTGCGTAACTATATCTGTTAGTTCCATCATTTAAACAAATAACACTGTTCGAAATGGGTTCTATTTCTGATATTAAAGTTTGTGCTTCTAGACCATTTTACCATGGGAAATTCAAATATGTAAACAAAATATCATTGTCAGGGATACTTTTTATGTAATATGTATATATATGTATATTCACAATTTAAAGCATACACAGAGACGTTGTAGAGAAATACGGGTATGTTGCCGTATCCAATAGTGATAGAACGTGATAATTACTTGTGCAACAGCAGATGGGAAGAATCAGACATCATTAGGTTATCCCCCGCCACACCTATGTCATTAAGACCACCTGAAACATCTCATTAACTCAAACGGTGACAGCCGGTCGCTGCCTCGGCAGTAAAGCTTCACACCTCCTAGGGGCAGGTGCATCGAGTTTATAGCAGTGGTGTTAGGCGCAATTTGTGTCAGTCTTAACGAGTGGGTTTTTTTGGCTGACAAATAACTGTGTCATATTTCCGAACACTGTTGAATCTTTTAGTTCCTGTGTGTAAACTGATTGAGCCTGGTGCTGAAGGTAAAACAACTGCATGTTTTTACACATCAGCGTTCCTCTAGTTCCCTACTATTAATTTAATACAGGTGTATTACCAGAGTGGTATTTTTAAATTTGCACAAATGCCACGTCGTCATGGATGTCGATATAAGCCGGACAACTTCTGATACATCTGTGGGAAGTTCACTTTTGCCAGAAATAGGAAGAAAATTTCTTCAGTCATAAAGAAAGCATACAAACATTACTTTGGAGTAGAGGTAGAAGACCAAGATAAAGAATAGGCACCACATTTCTGTTGTGCTACATGTTACTGCAAACTAATTCAGTGGTGGAAAGGTAAAGAGAATGTGGCGTTGTTTGCTGTTCCCAAGGTGTGGAGGGAGCCTAAGGACCATGTTACTGATTGTTATTTCTGTCTAACAAAAATTCAGGGTTTTATAAACAAAAAGTCGAAGAGGCACATTGTTTACCCAGATCTGCCTTCAGCGAGAATGCCAGTGCAGCATTCCGACAACCTTCCAGTACCTTCAAGAGCCCGAGGTCAAATTCCGAGTGACAGTGAAATAAGTAGTACTGAAGAAATCACAGATGATGATTCTTTATATCACTGAACAAGTGAGTCATCGCCACATTTGTTAACAAAGGCAGATTTAAATGATTTAGTACGTGATCTAGGACTAAGTAAACAAAAGGCGCAGCTGCTTGGTTCAAGATTACAAGAACATAATCTACTGCACCAAAGTACTAAAATCGGTGTGTTCAGGCACAGAGAACATGCCTTTATTTCTTATTTTTCAACTGACGAAGCACTGACATTTTGCAAAGCCGTTGCTGGCCTGATGAAAGTGCTGAACTTCACTTATATTTCATAGATGCACCGAAAACAAGTCTGAAGGGTGTTTTGCTCCACAACGGAAATAAAATACCCTCTGTTCCAGTAGCTTACGCTAGTTTGACAAAAGAGAATTACGAATTCGTACAAAGGATGCTAAATTCATTAAAATACAATGAACACAAATGGAAAATATGTGCAGATTTCAAGGTAATTTGCTGTGGTACTGGGAATGCAACAAGGCTACACAAAGTATGCCTGTTTTCTTTGCGAGTAAGATAGTCGAGACCGAGGTTCTGACTACGTGAAAACGAAATGGCCTAGGCAAAGATGGAAAGTTGGCGAAAAGAATGTACAATGTGAAAGTCTGGTAGCTCCTGAATATATACTAGTTCCACCACTTCACATCAAACTTCGCCTGATGAAACAATTCGTGAAGGCCATGGATCCAACAGGCCGTGTGTTTGCATATCTAGCTACCAAATTCCCCCATCTTTCAGCTGCAAAAATAAAGGAAGATGTATGTGTGGGCCCACAAATCAGGGAGCTGCAGAAAGATGCAAATTTTGAAGCATGTTTAACTGATAAAGAAAAAACCGTATGGGACTGTTTCAAGATGGTGTCGGAAAACTTCCTTGTAAGAAGAAGAGCTACTAACTACAAAGCATTGGTGAAGGATATGATCAAAGCATATCAGGATTTGGGGTGCAATATGTCTTTGAAGGTACATATGATGGACTCTCATCTGGACTGCTTCACAGAGAGTTGTAGCGACGTATCGGATGAACATGGGGAATGATTCCATAAAGACATTTCTACCATAGAAAGGCGCTATGAAGGGAAGTGGGTACCTTCTATGTTAGCAGATTATTGCTCGAATATCATTCGAGAGAAGAAAGATTCACAATACAAGAGAAAAAAGTGATGTGCATTACAATGCAGTGGCTCATTGTTTGTAAATTTTCTGTAATTTCTCATGTCAAATAAATGCTTTAAAGTGTATACACAAAGGTTACTGTGTTATAAGTTAGATCCCACCCTCCATTAATGTGATGAACTTACAACATCATAAATATGTGCATTTGTTTGTCGAATTTAACCTCACGTTTGCTGCACTATATCACGAACTGAAAAGAGAAATAAAATTGCGATTACTCATAAACTATCTCTGACATAAAAAAACCAAAAACAGTTTTCAATTCAGCACTCAAAATACAACTAGGATCACAATATTTTTTATCAGAAATAGAAAAAAAGGTATTTTTGTAGAACAGTGTAATTTGAGCTAACTCTTGTAGTAGAAGAAACTATTAACAAGACAGAATTTTTCGATGTATTCAATTAATTTAATGAGTTAAATTTTAATTGTAATTTCTGTACATTAAACGTCGAACAGTTTATAGTTTCAATGCCTATTATTGTGATGATATATAGGTCCGATTTTTGGTCCCAAGATAGTCAGTCCATGGCCTAGTTTCAGACGAGGAATCTGTACTGGTTAGATCAACAACAGTGCGTTCACATAACTGTGAAATAAGTGTAATATGCTGTGTGCTAAAACAATGACAGTGTCTGTCCAATACGTACCGTATTATTTGGCAAGTGGTTAGGTTTTTACTGCTAATAGAACTTCAACAGTTAACTATTATAGCAGTATGTTGATGTTTGCTGGCAACCTATTCGTGAGACTTATCGAAAGTTAATCAATAGTGCACTGGTCATATAAGGTGTATTATTGGGGGGTTGTGTACAGTGAAAGAAAAGAACTGTGAAACACAACTTAGCACCTCTCGGCTACATTATTTGCAGTAGTTAGTGTTGAAATTCCCCCCTCCATTTTTCAGCCAGTATCACAACCCAGTACGTCAACACCGAGGACATTCAACTTCGGAATAAAGCAGGCAAACAACACAAGTCAGCTTCAATTGCCGGTTCTCTAAATTTTCTCAGTAATGTTTCCCGATAAGAACATCATATTCCATCCAGGGATTCCCATTTGAGTTCCTGAAGCATCTCCATAACACTTGTGTGCTGTTCGAACCTACTGGTAACAAATCTAGCAGCCTGCGTCTGAATTGCTTTGATGTCTTCATTCAATCTGACCTGGTGCGGATCCCTAACACTTGAGCAGTACTCGAGAATAGGTCACACCAGTATCTTAAATGTGATCTCCTTTACAGGTGAACCACTCTTTCTTAAAATTCTCTGAATAAACAGAAGTCGACCATTTGCGTTCTCTACCACAGTTTTCACAAGCTCTTTCCACCTCATATCACTTTGCAGTTTTATGCTCAGATATTGTAATGGCATGAATGTGTCAAGCAGGACACCAGTAATACTGTATCCGAACATTAAAGGTTTGTCATCCACATTAACTTCAATTTTTCCACATTTAGGACTAGCTGCCATTCATCACACGAACTGGAAATTTTGTGTAAGTCATCTTGTATTTTCTTACAGTCACTCAACTTTGGCACCTTACCATACACCATGGCATCATCAACAAACAAACACAGATTGCTGCTCATCCTGTCTTGTCAAATCATTTATGTATATATAGAACAACAGTGGTCCTGTCACACTTCCCTTGGGCACTCCTGATGATACCCTTGTCTCTGAAGAACATTCGCTGTTGAGGACAACAGAGTTATAATATTCAAGAAGTCTTTGGGCCACTCACATACCTGTGAACTTATTCCATATGCTCGTACCTTAGTTAACAGCCTGCCCAACCCCCCTCCCACCTTTTTAACATATTTGCGGCTTCCCATGCACTCCATAAGAGGAAGTACCACTTTGTCTGATCAAGGCCTTCTGAATTACCAGTTTCTTTCCGATTTTGATCTCTCTCTCCTCACAACAGTACACTTATCCATTTTAGAGCCACTCATGGCACATTTTTGGCTATCAATCTTACTATATCTCCTCTCCTCTCATTGCTTCACTACAATGGTCGCTGCACTATAATCTTTGGGACAGTGAACAGTTTCTGTTGATGCTGTCACTTCATTGTTACTGCATGACTGTGAGATAACAGGCAATTTGCGGCACCCTGGAAATATTATATGTTTGGAGTTGGGGCGGCCACACGGGCCGCTCGGCCAGCCGGGGCCCGGCAGCAAACACATGGTGCCGAACGTTAGCCGGACGAGAGAGGTAGCCCCAACGCATGGTCCAGCCGTGTGGCTGGGAATTCTACTGTGATGAGGACGGTGCTTTGTGACGACAAAGGAGATGTCCATGCCGGGAGTGCCAAAGATGGCGGACTTTGTGAAACCTTAATGGCAGGCATTTCACAGTTCGTATAGAAATTAATAGTAGGCAGATGAATCATGATATCTCAAAAAGAAACATACACATTACTATTATTTGCACGACAATTCTGTTAGTGTTATCAGATTTTCAATATCTTTAAACTAATAAAGTTTAGTATCTGACGGTAAATTATACAAATAACACCCAGCAACGAATTTCCAAAATATAAACGCTTCATCCGATTTTGTCGATCGCCATGTCTTTAGAAAGCTATTAGAGTAGACCTACATTGGTATGAATTACATGCATGTAACTTGAATAATACACGAATTATTGGAGGTCAAAGTGACCGATTACTATCGATCGCGTCAGGCAATAAGTACTCCACAGTGACATTAAAAAACGGTAGCAGCATGCTTATGAATATATTTATTCGTCTGTATCTTTGTTTATATCAGAGATACAATATTAATGAAGAAATTGGTTAAATATTTACCATGTTTTCGAAAGAACACAGACAGGCTACTGGCCTACCTTGTGTTTCTATTCCTTTGATATATTTTTATTTGATTTATGTATTTAATGATGTGTGTTAGAGCGTGTTTATGGTCCAGCCGTAGGAATATTTATTTAATTTCAAGTCATTTAAACGTAAATCCGGTATTTCAAATGTGTTTCAATACGTTTGTGAATGTACATTTGCTTGGAGACATGGAGGGAACGCTCTAGCCAATCACAGTGCTCGTTACTAAGGGAGGCGACTACCGGAGTGAAAGGAGGGAGTTATGGACAGTACGGCCACACAACACGGGAAATGCTGGACGCGACGGACAAGGAGTTGGCGGAAGGACTTGGGGTGTGGAGCTGTTTGCGTGTGGTTGCGGCAGATAGAAATACTTTGGAGTGCCGACTTTGGCACTTGTGAGATTTCCGTGGCTTCTACAATGAAGAGATAGCGTGTGTTTAGAAGTGAATATCTCGCAAGCTGTGTTGTTGTTCATAACTAATTATGTGCTGTAGGAATCTATTGTTTACCTGTTATTCAACTTATATTTTATTTAATTGCTGGACCATTGACACCAATAAGTGTTTTGCAGAAATATACCGCATTCTCAAAAATACTTCTACTATCGTACTCAACATTTAAAGTCATTAAGATAGTACCAGCAGATTTTATTTAATTGCAATCTTTCATTTATAAATTTATATGCTACATTCATAATTCGGAATTGCTGAGTGATAGAAACCTTCGACCATTCGATTCATTCACATACTGTAGACTCAGCAATGTTTAGCCTGTAATGTGGCATCTACATATCCCAGCCCCTAGACAGAGAAACCAGCCAAAACTTTTAATATTTCATCTCTGAGTCGGAGGGTGCGTAGTTATTTGAAAGCCCGCAATGACAGACCACTTAAGATGATGGGTTATTCAAAGAGCTGACTGGCAGTTTTATACCTCTGCTGTCACCTTTGTCCCTCTGTCAGAGTGCATCAATGAGGTTGTGCGAAGCATTTCCAGTTATGTCACCTGCATTGTTGTAAATGTAAGCCAATCCCCTCCCCCCTTTCTGTACAAGCCCTCTCCAGTGTCGGGCTTGACTATTCTAACTTCTTGGCAATCTGAATCTTGTAGAAGCCCACCTCATTGTTAGTCTTATGAGTTGTTTTTTTGTCACCAGTCACAGACATTCCATAGAAAATTGTAGCAATTACTAATTCAATTGCAGGAAATGGTTTACTTTTTACAATTTTAATGGCGGATTGTGACATGAGCAGTTTGATCACACATGTATTACTTCCTCAGAACTGCATGTAATACACAACAGTATAGAAGCAAATATACCTGATGTAAAGGCATTTAAATTTCACAGCCAACAACTATATCTTCCACTGCTATGATCAGTTACAATTTTTGTCTTTTATCCTGTATTTCAGATATCAGCTTATGATTTTAGTGTATAGGATATAAAGAATGCACTGTTACATTCAAAAGACTTATCATTAGCAGTAGCATTTTGTTGACTATCATCAGCAGTATCAGTTTTTTTTTTCAGTTATTGCATGACTATCAAAGATGAAATTGTTTCGGAGAAATCTGGACAATATGGCAAGAAAATGACCTGATCATGTCATAGCAGTAATAGATAATGTGTAACTTCTGATAGTTAATTGGGGGAATTCTGTTTAATAAGATTGTAATAGATAAAAGAACTTGTAAAATGCATGTAAAAATTATCTGAAACATATGCTTTTATATTTAATACATTAGTGAAGGAGGGAGTAATCGTTATAGCTTGGGGGCCACTTTATGGAAGTGGAAGTTAGCAGAAGGCCGTACCTTTTAAAATGACTGCATTCATTAGTTAACTTTGCATTTCTGAAAAGGTATAAAAATCAATAAATATAAATTAAATAAAATTGTGGCACCTTTATTCAATTTATTTGTGTGGTAATTTCATATAATTATATCTGCAAGCACATTTAATTTTAGAGTCAATTCAATGAGACAAAGTATTCTATCCTCCACCTTTTTTTAAATTTTTATTTTAAAGTTAGGAGTGAAGACTGCTGGTTGAGATCATCATAGACAGCAAGCTCATGTCTGTTGAAGAGCATCAATATTTGCATCTATTGATCTTCAAACAAGAAATACTTTTCTAACAGGTATATGTAAGCCCAAATACAGAGAACATTTTCCCAGCAAATTTTTTAATACATGGAAATTTTACAGCAGGCAAAAGATTTGTAAAAGCCAACTAATGTCATAGCATTAAACATTTTTTTCATGGTGTAATCTGATTAAAAATGTGTCAATAAGTTAAAGCTGCAGGGCCTCAGGTGCTATGTCAATAGCAGGGTGCTATGTCAGTAGCAGGGACGGTGGGATGAGAGAGCAAATTTAACTGAGCTCAGTTTTCTTAAACTCCTGAATTCTTCTTGTGACATCATTCTCCAAAAAATGCAGATGCTCCATAATCTTAACACAAACACTTCCAGCGACATTCTGTTTTCCTAACAAAGATAAATCACAAAAACTGCCTTTCTCTGATTGCTTTGCAAACAGACGTAGTATTGATTTTAATAATTTCACATGATTCCTTTACCTGCAATGTTCCATTCAGTACATTCAATTTCTCAAATATACGAGGGGGGAACCAAAAGTAACCGGAATTGTAATGCTGCACATCGTGTACTTGTAGCAGCAGGTTGCGCCTCCAGAGGGTTGTAGTAGGAGCTCAGCTGAGTCATTCTGCCATGCGGCGTCACCCAACAGTGAGAAGTGTGGTTTCTTTGGCAGTTCTTTGAGTGTGCGTACAGTACTGACGTGACACGAGGAAATGGCTAGTTCTTACAAACAATGTGCAGCAGTGAAGTTTTGTTTCTTGCTCGGCAAGAACGCAGCGGAAACTTGCGATGATTCAGACAGCCTACAAAGACCATGCTCTTAGCCAAATGCAAGTGTACGAATGGTTTTCTCGGTTTAAAAAGGGAGAAATGGTGGTTCAAGATCAGCCCCGTTCCTGTCGACCTTCACCTGCTCGAAGCGAAGACAACTTCGACAAAATACCATGGATCTCATCACTGAAAATCGATGCAGGACAATCGACCAACTCAAGAACTTGTACAGGTTGTCCTGGAGCTCAATTCAGCGCATCTTTACCATTGATTTGGGGATGCGAAGAGTGGCAGCAATATTAGTGCCGAAACTTATTACCGGAGATCAAAGGGATCGTCGCATTCAAGCCTGTCTCGAAATGTAGGACACGTTCAAAGATGATCCACGTTTTTTCAACAAAATCTTTACAGGTGATGAGTCATGGTGCTATGGGTACGATGGCGAAAGTAAACAACAGTCATCACAATGGAAGTCACCTGGATCACCTCGACCAAACAAAGTTCGACAAGTGAAATCGAATGTGAAAACAAGGTTGATCTGTTTTTTTGACATCAAAGGGATCATACACTCTGAATTTGTCCCTGAAAACCAGATAGTAAACCAACAATTCTATTTGGAGGTTATGAAACGGCTTCGCAAAAGTTTGCCGCGAAAACATCCGTCTTTGTTGGATTCTGGCATGTGGTCCCTGCATCACGACAACGCTCCCGCGCACATGGCTCTCAGCGTTGACCAGTTTTTCACCTCAACGAAGACGACTACGTTGACCCACGCACCATATTCGCCGGATTTAGCACCATCGGACTTCTTCCTATTCCCGAGGATGAAAAGAGACTTGAGAGGGAAGTGTTTTGCGAATGTGGAAGACGTAAAACGCAATGTAATGAAAGTGCTAGCAGGAATCAAAGAGGACGAATTTTAAAAGGTGCTTCGAACAATGGAGTGAACGTTTGGGCAAGTGTATTAATGCTAATGGAGAGTAGTTCAAAGGAGATTAAGGTTGTATTTGAAAACAATAAAGTATATGCTTTCTAGAAAGAAATTCCGGTTATTTTTGGGTCCCCCATCATATTAGCTACAAACATCATAGCAAGTTTTGTTTCATAATTGTACTTCTTAAATGCATTTCATGACACAATACGCGAATTGTTTTATTTTCTCTATTAATAAAGAAATAAGTGTTTCTGCACTGTGCATTAAACACAGAACATTCATCACTGATTTTGTAGATTTACTGTCACATAGACAAAATGGAAGCAGACCAGATCAACCAGAAAAGCACTGTGCGTTATACTGTTCATGCAAACTAAATTACTTATGGGAACAGCTGTAACTGGAAAAGGCCTTTAAGGTTGCTCTCATAAGCACTATACATTTATATTGAACTGTTCATCTTAGTGGAAATCTTTAGATGTGCACAGGGAGGAAATCTAGATTCAAGGTGAATTTTTCTGATTGCATTGGCAGGCTGCAAAAAACTCCTTATTGGGCAACATATGGTTGACTGCTGGATTGTAGAAAGTTATTATGTTTATAAAAATCTCAAGGTGAACTACGTGTTGATGGAATGGGTAGCTGCTGATGCAAAACAGACAATGCTGGACGATCTCCAGGGTCACCTGCCACATACTAGTTTTATTAAGCTTGCTAGTTGGTCAGGGTAGTTCTAATATAGTCTGCTTATGTAGCCAGCTTTAATGTGGTAATGAAATGATTTGTTGTAACACTTCCACTTATTGGGCATAAATTCTGGAAACAATAACACACAGTCAACACTTTATGCTCTGATTGAGGACCCTCCAGAGCAAGCTGAAGAACAAGTTGCAAATGTAAAGAGTAACAGTTCAGATTTTTTCAAACTATGTTCATAGTAATGAAAAGCAAGCAGGGAATATTTGTGAATCTGTCATTTTACAGCCATAAAGCATTGAAAGTAATCATAAAAGATATGAAATTCATATGGAGGGAGGGTCATTGGGAACAGACTAGGGGTCCGCCATGGATTTTTGACTGAAGAAGGGGTCCACCAGATGAAAAAGTTGGGAAGCCCTGGTATACAGTACCCACAAAGTAGTGAAGGGGTGGTTTAGCGATGATACAGAAATTGTCAAGCATGCTGTTGTGTCATTGGTCGACATTGAAATTATGGAAAAAGCTGGTAAAATTGCTAAAATTGATCTCACTATCAACTGTGATGCTTATTACATGTAAATTGATGATGGTGTCTTTTCCATCTCATCGATCCAATGGTATGCTGTTGATTACCAAATAATGATTGACTGACATCACTAGTTTGAGAGGGAGAGTGCTGGTGGAGGGGCAACACTTTCCAGGGATGACCAGCACTAAAACAGTGATCATGTACATGACTGTAATTTGTGGACTCAATCAAAATGGAACACTGAGGTGTCTGCTACCTCATCACTGTGAAATATGAGGTAAGTGTAGAGGTCATCATTACCTTTCGATAGCTGTTTGGAAATGATCTGTAGTGCCGCAAAAATCTACCAGTTTCCATATGTTGTGACCATCTTTTATTTAAATCATCCTGTGTGTGTTGTGGGAGCATCAGTATAATTTACATTGTATGATGTCCAGTTTTCTGTCCAAGCCAATGGACTGAATCTCAGGTTTAAAACCTGACACAGACCTTGAAGTCGTGGTGGAAAGAACAAAATGTACGGCAGTGTACAAAGCTGTAGTCATACACTGCTTGGACGTGTTACGGTAGAAAAAAACAATGTATTAAACAACAAAACAAGGATCCTCTCTTGTGACTGGTAGTCTGTGGAATACGGTCCTCCAACAGTACAGATGATGAAACATTACACTGTTTTGTGCAGGTGACTTTGATCACTGGCCACCTGCTCCTTTGTATCAATACCCATATATTTAAAATGATCGGCACATGTGCTCAATGCCAGCCCATAGACGGTATTTGTTTCCTGATAGAGTGGACGAGAGAGATGCAGTAAAATCTTATTGTGTTCTCTATCAGTGACATCAGCAGATATTTTATGGTTCATAGTTTATCTCTGTAAGAAGGTACAAACATCTTGATATCATTTACAGTCTTATTAAAGCAGTGACAGTTACAAAACAGTCTACTAATGACGCAATATGGACATCACAGCAATCCAGACTTGAGTACAAGACAGCTACTTTAATATGAATGACATTGGCATCCATACCTGTTCTCACCAAAATTGTAATTGCAGGTACTTGAAAATGGCGATTAAGCAAAAACAAACAGTCATAAATAAAGATTACTTATTATAAGCAGCTATTTGGTGTATCTCTCTAATAATATTCAGCTGGGTTTAGTAACTCCTGAAGCAGCTCGTGCTCAAAGATAAGGAAATGATGTGGCATTTCCCACAAAAGCCACAAAGTGTCTCACCTTCACAAGTGTGCTGTGATCTTTTAGAGCCCATGTTCAAGTGAAGTGTCGTGGTGGTGGTGGTGGTGGTGGTGGTATACCTCGGAATATAACGTGTGTTTGTATCACAAATTGTTTAGATAGCATCATCTGCAAAGCTCTCACTCTTTTTGCAATGGTGCATTTAGTTCCTCTGACATCTTCAAGATATGTATGTGACATACCACATATTGCTTAACGTAAGATATAGTAACTTCTGTAGCAGTTTGTGTTCAATGACAAGGGTTATCTACCGCCACAAAGAAGGCTGAGGTATTTCCCGCTTACCTTGTGGCTACCCTGTGGCTACCACTTCCTGGCACTGCGGTCCTGGCACATGGCCTCTTTCAGCAGGGTGCAGAGACTCTGGGGCAGGAAGTGCATCTGTCAGAGTGGGTGAACATGTTGCCTCTTGCGCTTTGGAAGACTGATGGGATTTTTATCAAATGATCTACAGTTACAGCACATGAATTTATCAGTATGATTTGTGAAGTGTAACTGAGTCCCATCCTGCTGGATCTTCATTATTTGATGAAGTGTGTTTGCCTTCTTCATACATTCACCAAATATCATTTCTTTCCCACCATCATACAAATGGCTACCAATGCAGTTTTCAGCTGCATGATTATAGCTAATATACCTATTAATCTCCTTGAGGTACAATAAGTTTTGCACACTTCTCATCAAATTTTTTTCTCAAATCACGAAAAGTTTGCAACCTTACTGAATTACTTATATTAAAACTGGCAGTTTTGATATCTTGGCCCCTCTTGATAAAATTTCTGTGGACGCCTATGCTGACTAAAATCATTTAATCACAGGTTGTCGAGAGACTGGCGTGCCATCACTCTAGTACAGAACTGAATGACGTTCGCGTATCTGTCCGCAAGTTGCATTTGTCTCGATGCCCAGTCAGGTTGGTCATTGCTGCTCCCAGATGTGGCAGCACCGTGTACTAAATTTCACACTCTGCATACCCCAAAATCACCTGTAAATTTAATCACGTATTCTTCATACTACATTGTACACGCAAAATGATTAAAATTTCGATATTTGTGGGCACACACCATTGAGTTCCCCAACTGGTGGACGAGCGTTTCAGGACTACTGATAAAGACGTCCAGTTGTGCAGCGAAGTATTTAGTGTGATGTGTTGATCACTTCGAATGAGACGTCTGCGCGTGCCAACATTCCAATAGTCACAGCTGTGAGCGTCCGGCTGGAACGCAGGAGATTGGACAGGTTCGGGCGACCTTGTTACGATGATGACAGACGCCTCGACCAATGACTCACCGTGATTTCATTCACTGCCAAGTCTCTGTAGACATCCTGCAAGTCTATGAATATTTGCGATGCTCTGTTTTCCGCCAAAACAAACTCAATGACAACTCCGTGCTTGGAACGCACCACCATTACAGATGTTATTTTGAAGGCTACGTAATGCAGTGTCTCAGAACTTCATAATGCTATAGAGGCTGAATCGGTAATATTCCACGATGCCCTACAACTAATTTCGCATGTTTTCAACAGAAACTGGCGGAGTAAAAACGATTGTATTTCTTATTAACGTGTAACGCCAGAAATGCATATCCTCCTATTTCCATCCATTGTACTATAAATTTTTTCCTTATTTTGTTACCTGAATATATGACATTCCTGTGCCTTTATGTATTGTAATTGTTTTACTATTTGTGTATATATATATTTATGCATCTATGTCGACGTATGATTGGTTTGTTTTGTAAATATTATTTGTATTTTACGCTGGGTCTTGCCTAGGGAAAACTATGCTATCGAACGAATATATCGATAGGTCGTGTGGAGAACGAAAGTGTTTAGGATCTTTGGTAGGGTTAACTCTGCCGCATGGAGTGCGGGCAGAGCAGAGAGAGTCGGGCTGGGGTAGTGCAGTGGAGCAGGTGTGTTGTGTGACGCTCCCGCGAGTTGCCGCGCTTTCGGGGTTTGGCAGCATGTAATTGCGCTCGACTTGCTATGATAGTTTCTGACACGGTGTCGCGGACGGGAAGCATTAGCTGGCGCACATCAAGAGCCTGTTTCGCCTGGTGACCGTGTCGAGAAGGAGGCGTGCCAACATCCAGCTTCTGCAACAGCGACAGCCGACAATGAGTGACTGTCACCACCTCCTCGATCGACGGCTTCAAACCTTCAATCAACCAACAAGGAAGACTGGAAGCACGTAAAGTTTTAGAACTGTATGGCAGACCTCAGCTTTTAAAACTGTTCAAATCACAGAATTACAGCAACGTAGCATGAACCTTTGTTGCTCATTGTCCCAATTGCATTACCAAGCAGGGTCCCTTCCTTTTCCGGAATGAACCCGAGTGTCGTTGAAATTCAAACGCCAGCATTAAAGCAATATTATTTTATTTCACTGCTTCAATTTCAAAGTTCAGTTAAAGTATTCATAGCTGGCTACAATATTTAGATTACACAAGCACAAATTATGAGTGCGAGTTTTGTAACCATATTTTAGCTTACCTGTGACTGCAGCTCAGCTTGGTACGTACTAAATTTTACTATTGTTAATTGTTCAGAATCATTTAATTCAAGTTCAAAGTTAAATCTCTTATTTCTAAATTGCGTAGATTCAAGTAGCTTTTGAAATGATTGTTGAGGTAGTCCAAGACTAACCGTATTTTACTGAATTTCGATGTGCTTCAGAAAGAAAGCTCACTATTAACTTCAGTCACTAAATTAACTTTCGATTTTCCGGTTTTTTAATTCTTTTGCTAAATTAAGTCAGAGTGTAGCGAAATTTATTACTTCTGACAAACTTTCAGTTTTCACACTACACGTGTCAACCTTTTTCTTTTGCTAAATTAAGTCAGAGTGTAGCGAAATTTATTACTTCTGACAAACTTTCAGTTTTCACACTACACGTGTCAACCTTCAGTTGCCACGCTTCTAGTGCTAATTATATGTGTAATAACCTTTCTTTTTCAGTTACTATAGTAATTGTCCTTAGGACTGGCGACCGTAATTTCCCCCAAATCTCTAATATCTAATTACCGCTAGTTAATTGTTTACGTAACGGCCGCACATTCACTTTCTTTATTAACTTTACCCCTTTTCAAAATTAATTTCCACCAGTTTCATTTGTATTTTTCCTTTCATTTAGATGTAACCTTTTCCTCCCTCTTTACCAACAAATTAACTTCGGTGACGATTGCTTTTCCCAAATTTCCATTAGGTACATGCGGTTTAATTTTTCACTGTCATTAAGGTCGATAAGTGAGGGTGAGGTTACACGTGGCGAACTGGTGGCAGGACAATCTTCGGATTTGAGGTTGTTCTGGACACGAATTTTGCATTGTGCAAATCTCATAACAAAGTACTGGTTACGAAATGGTCGATACGTCAGCGAGAATATTATTGTGAGGAATCCTAATTAGATTTGAGATTTGGCATTTATATTGAAAATTATTAAAATGAGTGAAGGCAACAATTACCAAAATTTGGTAGACTTGGATACGGAACAATCGGTCGAACAGTGGGAAACGCGCACCGCGGTACCCATTGTTCAGGGGCAGGCGGCTAGCATGAAAGACGCGACCGCCGAAACGCAACAAAGAGCAGAAATGGAATTCCAAATGTTTCGTAATCGGAAGTGAAAATCAAATCGGAATCCCTTGATGACGAATACGGGGGGACAATTAAAGAGGAAGCCGCTACGGAAGTAAAACCGGTAGTTTCCGGGAATTTAACTGATTTAATAAATGTTTTGATTAATGAAATCAAGAGTCAATCGGCAGAAATTAAAGCTCAGGCTGCCAAGCAAGAAGCTCAGGCTGAAAAAATTGAACGGAAGCCAGACAATCAGAACAAAGCTATTAATGTTGTTAACAACAATGTTGGAGTTGTTAACACAAAAGTTGATAAAATCAAAGAAGATATTATTGTGATTAATACCGAAATCAGTAATCTTAAACAGGAAATGATAGGCGTTCAGGCGGAAATTGCGAGCATAAATACTCGTTTTGATTCCGAAATTAGCAGAATCGAGAAAAGTGTAGGAGAAGCAGTTGCTCCGATCATCGATAATAAGGTGACGGAACAAATTCAATTAGTGGAAAAAGAGGATCAAAAGAAGGTGGAAACTTTAAAGGCTTTAGTATCCGAAGTAGATACCAAAGTGACGAAGCAGGCTAATACCTGCCAAGAGAAAAAAAAGGAAGTATAAACGCTTGCGACAACCACTTGCTAAGTAATTACGAGAGTGTCGGAATTAGAAAAGAAACTTGACGGAAAACATAGCTACGTGCCAATCTGTGCATATAGTTCGGAATTGTTGACGAAAGAGGAGCGGTTCGACCCCTTGAAAAAAGGCGGTATACACCCGACGGATTTCATTAAAAATTGTGAAAGAGTTTTACCCAGATCATGGACTAATGAGAGAAAAATTAATGCGGTTATTGACGTGTTGGCTGGTGATGCCAAGCGTTGGGGATTAAACCTCAACATCACGAACCTGACTTTTGACGAGTTTAAAAATTTGTTTCTGGCTGAATACTCGTGAGAGCAGAAACAACAAAGTGTCTGGCGCGAATTTGTCGTATCGAGGCCTTTCGATGCGCATTCGCGCGGCTCGATGAAAGAGTTTTGTGAGGGCTGGATCCGCAAGTTGGAATATTTGCGTGATCGCCGCACGGAATCCGAAATAGTTTGGGAACTCTACAAGAAGCTTCCAGATGATACAAAACGCTACGTAGGAAGCAATTACAAGACAATCAATGATTTCCTGGAAAGAGTTGACGACGAGGACAATTGGCGCAATAATTGCGACATTGGTAGAGGCCGTGGTAACAACAGCAGGTACCACATCAACGATAACCATGGGAATAATGCATACCGCAATCTTGGCAGCAATAACAATAGTGGTTCGGGCCGTAATGACAATCGGTACAATGCAAATAATAACAGGAATGACGGAAACCAGTATCATACTAGCGTGATATGGGCTTCGCAGAATAGTAATAACGCCAGAGGGTGTGATCAGCCGCCTCAGCAGCATCCGGGGAGCATATGTGCTGGGACGAGACAGGGAAACCATTAGCCGCACCAGTGAGGGGCCGACCGGGCGTGGAGAAATTTTGGCGGCTCAATAACAGGAGAAAACCCAGGTGTCGTCATTATGAAAATTCCGTGTGGAATAATCAACGGCGGGAGAGTGTGCCAGTGTTAGGAGAAAGGAGTGCGCCCACGACTAGTAGATCAGCTGTAGACACGGCAGTAGAAAATACATTCACTGTCAGTGAGAACAACTTAAGTAGTGTTCCGGAAATCGATTATAAAGTGGCAGCTGTAACACCCACAGCGGAACTGGAGATTGAGTTTAAGAATGATTCGCAATTGTTGAGAGAAGATCAGATGTCGGATAACATGTCCGTCATCGAGCGAGGGGATGCAGAGAGGGATGAGGTCTGGTTAAGGCAGTTCGGTCGCTTAAACGACGAACTAAGAGATTATAGGGGCATGTATGGGAGAAGTGTTTATGGGGAGCGCGTGCAGGATTTGCCGCATCTCGTCCCGCAGGAAGATAGTGTTTGTGAAGTGATAGAAAGTTCTGGCCCTAACCGGCAGACTTTACCAGAAATAGTAGATGTTAATGGGGAGCACGAGCAAGATTCGTCGTGTTTCGTCCCGCAGGAGTTGGAGGTTGAAGTAATAACGGAAAGTTCTGGCCCTGACCGACAGGCTTTACCGAAAGTTATAGTGTTAGAAGTGGCCGACCCATCCGATGCAAAACTCCAGTTTAAACATTGCGAAAGTATTAAGGAGAAAGATTACGAGAATTTTAGTGATAGCCGGACACGATTGGTAGAAAACCACGTAGATTACAGCGTGTATGAGGTTAGAGCTGACGTTATACGGTCAGACGGTAGCAGTGTGGGTTGCGCAGATCTAGAGGAAGTAATTGCAGATACTACTGGGCACATTTCTCCAGGTAGATTGGCAGATGAGATCAATCTGACCAAAGAGGAATCAACGAAGGTGACAATTAGTGAATTGATAGCAATGCAACACTCACTAGTTGACGAGTTACAGGAAAAGGTTTCGGTATTGGAGGCGGAGCTACAGACTAAGCCTCAGGACAAACGTGTTGAAATTAAAACTGTATGTGAACAGAGGCTGAAAAAGCCGCCAGATAAGCCGGATTTAGGCTCAAAGCCGGATGGTTTTTTCTGGAATGACCTGGGTATAGACGAGGATTTATTGTGGGAAAATAAAGAAACAGTCGAGGACAAGTGTAGACAGATAGTAGTGTCTGTTAATATGCACGGCCTACAACTAAACGTGTTGATTGACACCGGTGCAGAATTGAGTGCTGTATCTGGGAAAATATTTGAGTTACTGAAAGACAGACCTGGCATCGTAGTTATGCCAGTAACAGGAGTGAAAATTATCGGTGCTACTGGGAAGGCCAGTAAACTGGTCACAAAACAGATTTTTGTCAACTTCGAGATATGTGGGGCACGATTTGAACAAGAGTTTGTCGTCGTGCCTGACTTAACTACGGAAGTAATTATCGGGTTAGATTGGCTATTAAAGTACCGTGCAGTGATTAATTGCAAAAGCAAAACTTTGAGATGTACGTCACAAGATAAAACAATAGTAGTTAGTTTTGACGGGGCAGGAGACGGTGTCCATAGGCAATACCAGCCTATATACATTGTTAACTGGCCGGATGCCATTGACTTAGGTATGAATTTGAACTACTGTAACGTAAGGAGTCTCGGCATTGACAACAGTGTAGAAAGTGAATTGGAAGAGGTAATCAAATTCCCTCCACGGATTGACATTAGTATTGGTGTGAAAAAAGATCGTTTGCGAGAAGTAATTAAGCTAAAAGCCGATGCCCGCATACGTCGTCATGACGCTAAAGCGCGTTTTGCTAAGTTTGCAATCGGAGACTTAGTACTTGTAAAAGCTCATGAGAAATCGAGCGAGATAGACAATGAAATCTCTAAATTTAAGTTTGTTTATAATGGACCATATAAAGTCATTGGTATACCTCACACACATGCTTATTGCTTAGAGTATCCAAGCTCTGGAAAACGATTAGGTATACGGAATATTGTAGACTTGAAATTGTACCAACTTAGGATCGATTAATACCACACAATGGGTAATTTGTACAGTATGTAAATATAGAGTGTAAGATTTAAGGTTTGCTAGATTGCCATGCTTTTTCCTGAGCAAGAGGACATTAAAGAAGTTGTAATTAATAAGTAATTAATTTTACTAAATGATTTAAGAGAGAGTGATTATTTGTCAATTGAAAAATCCAAGCTGCTAGTTTAAGTTTTCAGCTGAGTCACAGTAGATTAAGGAATGTAAATATGATTTTGTAACTAGCTGTAAGATTTCATAAATATGTGATTTACTAGTCATTGCCGATGTACTTAGACGCTGTTTTAAGTTTCAGGCTAGTACATGCGTGTGATGATGGACAGTGTTGAGTTATCCACTGTGATAGTGTTAATGGACTCCTTGAGATTACTCGGGAGTGAGTTTTTCCGAAAGAATTCAGTGAAACGGACGTTCTGGAAGTGCCGTTACAAGGGCGAGTGAAATCAGGCGTGCCGCACAGGCGGGCGCAACAATACTGGCGAGGCGGAGTCACTGTCGGCTCTTGTGCCGCTGTCGGCTCTTGTGCCGCTCTCGGCATTCTTTGTACTTGCGAATACGGAAGGCGGAGTTGTTTTTCTTCTCGGACAGCTGATGTGAAAGAATTCTGCTGTCAATATTTATGTTTTTTTCGATCTGCTGTATATTATTTTCTTGTTTAGCGTTAAGTGGACTCTCATGGCGAGAGTATTAATTATGAAAAGGTTATATAAAATCTGTATTCTATGTAATCAATTATTAATTTGCGTATTTTGATCTACCTGTTTTTATGACCATGTACTCTGATTAATTTTGTAAATAGTATTCCATTTCTTGATACTGTTAGGAATTTTAATGATTTTGGAATAGCTAAACCATTTTCTAAGTTTTCTATGAATTTTAATATGTTGTCAACCTGTTTTATTTTGTGCAAGATGACGGAGTGGAATAAGATTAGGAGCGTCTCCACTCAATTATTATGGTCCAAAAATTGATTTATACTTAATTAGACGAATGCTAAATTTTGTTGATGTTTTGAGCATATGCATTTCCGCTGTTTCTTTTTTGGGACATTTTCTGAGTCTTGTTTAGGTTACACGAACATCCTCAGACAATGTGGGGCACGTGTAATGCCGGAAATGCGTATCCTCCTATTTCCATCTATTGCACTATAAATTTTTTTCCTTATTTTGTTACCTGAATATATGACATTTCTGTGCCTTTATGTATTGTAATTGTTTTACTATTTGTATATATATATTTATGCATCTATGTCGATGTATGATTGGTTTGTTTTGTAAATATTATTTGTATTTTACGCTGGGTCTTGTCTAGGGAAAACTATGCTATCGAATGAATATATCGATAGGTCGTGTGGAGAACGAAAGTGTTTAGGATCTTTGGTAGGGTTAACTCTGCCGCATGGAGTGTGGGCAGAGCAGAGAGAGTCGGGCTGGGGTAGTGCAGTGGAGCAGGTGTGTTGTGTGACGCTCCCGCGAGTTGCCGCGCTTTCGGGGTTTGGCAGCATGTAATTGCGCTCGACTTGCTATGATAGTTTCTGACACGGTGTCGCGGACGGGAAGCATTAGCTGCCGCACATCAAGAGCCCGTTTCGCCTGGTGACCGTGTCGAGAAGGAGGCGCGCCAACATCCAGCTTCTGCAACAGCGACAGCCGACAATGAGTGACTGTCGCCACCTCCTCGATCGACGGCTTCAAACCTTCAATCAACCAACAAGGAAGACTGGAAGCACGTAAAGTTTTAGAACTGTATGGCAGACCTCAGCTTTTAAAACTGTTCAAATCACAGAATTACAGCAACGTAGCATGAACCTTTGTTGCTCATTGTCCCAATTGCATTACCAAGCAGGGTCCCTTCCTTTTCCGGAATGAACCCGAGTGTCGTTGAAATTCAAACGCCAGCATTAAAGCAATATTATTCTATTTCACTGCTTCAATTTCAACGTTCAGTTAAAGTATTCATAGCTGGCTACAATATTTAGATTACACAAGCACAAATTATGAGTGCGGGTTTTGTAACCATATTTTAGCTTACCTGTGACTGCAGCTCAGCTTGGTACGTACTAAATTTTACTATTGTTAATTGTTCAGAATCATTTAATTCAAGTTCAAAGTTAAATCTCTTATTTCTAAATTGCGTAGATTCAAGTAGCTTTTGAAATGATTGTTGAGGTAGTCCAAGACTAACCGTATTTTACTGAATTTCGATGTGCTTCAGAAAGAAAGCTCACTATTAACTTCAGTCACTAAATTAACTTTCGATTTTCCGGTTTTATTAATTCTTTTGCTAAATTAAGTCAGAGTGTAGCGAAATTTATTACTTCTGACAAACTTTCAGTTTTCACACTACACGTGTCAACCTTCAGTTGCCACGCTTCTAGTGCTAATTATATGTGTAATAACCTTTCTTTTTCAGTTACTATAGTAATTGTCCTTAGGACTGGCGACCGTAATTTCCCCCAAATCTCAAATATCTAATTACCGCTAGTTAATTGTTTACGTAACGGCCACACATTCACTTTCTTTATTAACTTTACCCCTTTTCAAAATTAAATTCCACCAGTTTCATTTGCATTTTTCTTTTCATTTAGATGTAACCCTTTCCTCCCTCTTTACCGACAAATTAACTTCGGTGACGATTGCTTTTCCCAAATTTCCATTAGGTACACGCGGTTTAATTTTTCACTGTCATTAAGTCGATAAGTGAGGGGGAGGTTACATACGCCTCTCATACTTTTGACATACAGTAACGAACCGTGTAACACCCCGTTTTTAAACCGTTAAACATGTATCTCTCTTTGCACATCCTAAGGAATCTTGTAATTTTTATTGAAATATTGCTTTCATAGAAGATATGCTGTGTTGCTCTATCGCCCTCCTACAAACGAGTAAGATCGCGCATAGTTAAGATATTTGATTCACATTTACTAGGACAAGGGATTAAAGCTGTGTTCGGTGAGTCAGATTCACATTGCTAAGGGAGAACCTGGGATGGTTCTTTCGAAAAAGACACAGCTGATATCCTTCCACATCCTTTTTCATTCCAAGTAAGTTTTACCTTGTGCTCACTAAATGTGTTGCTGCAAATTTATATTGCTGCAGATTTATGTTTCTTTTCACATTAACTAATGCGAAAAGCAATATAAATCTGCCTATTCGAACAGAATGTTGTTAGGTTTTGAGACGCTTAGCACTTTGCATACTCAACTCCGCAAGATGCCCTTCATTTGTGCCTACGTTTGTAAATAATTATAGATGTGGATGGTCTTTATATATGTGAACTGCCCTAAGACACCATATGCTTTCCACTACATTTGTACGACCAACAAGGAAGAGCGGTTGTCCTACCCGTACTGTAAATTCAATGTGAAGGAAATTGTGTGTGTGTGTGTGTGTGTGTGTGTGTGTGTGTGTGTGTGTGTGTGTGAGTGAGAGAGAGAGAGAGAGAGAGAGAGAGAGGGAGAGAGACTGTGAGTAGGAATAGAAAGAGAGACCGATAACACTAATAAAACCTGATAGGCCGCGTTCTATCATACAGCTTGACTAAGAAGAAGTAATGTATCACATGTTATTAAAACATCAGTATACGAGGAAGAATGAAACTTGAATTTCGTTACAGTCTCTCAAGGTTAAGAAAACCTACGTTGCCTTCACAGGTATTGACGTTGCTTTAGAAATTAAATACTGGTTCATAGTCGTAGTCATTATTTTTGCCCCATACTAGCGGTTTTAGACTCCAATGGTTAGCTTCTTAACTGTGGACTTACTGTTTAGATTACCTGCACAGACTTCAGTTGAGAAGTTCTAATAGAGCCTTCCATGAGCTCGAAATTCAACCCGAGCACGACGCAGACTGCACCTGGTAATCAATGTTAAAACCTATAAGAAATAATAGGAAAATGAGATTGTTATAGAGCAGAGGCGAAACGTCCCCCAACAGTTTATTTCATAGATAGGAAAGTCTGTAACAGCGTACATTAGATAAACGAATCTCTGGATGTATGAGATTTAATTGAAAATGTGAAGGCCTCTTTTAGTTAACTGTAAAATATAGTCTCAATCTGACAAAATGCCTTCGATCAATTCTGTCCACGGCAGAACAAGCCAGTTTCTTCCACATAAGAGCGCCACTCTGGCGAACATTGCTGTCTATTTCCTCTGTTCTGTCGGCAAGTTGTGTTCGCGAGGCTAGTCACAAACAATGCAACTTTCTTCGTAGCACGGTTGTGATACTATTATGCAAGACTGTAGGAGCTTTAAGAGATGGTTGCTTGGGTATGATGAGCCTTTCGCAAAAACGCAAAGAACAACTCGTTTACTGAAGACATTTGTACCAACTGAACTGCTACTGCAATTTGCAATTCCTTCTTGAGTACCATGACACAAATCAGCACGTACTCAATTTATCATCAGTCAATTCCTTGTACATCGGGTTTCAAATCTTTGCAGGGATCAGTATGCTGCATGCAAGGAATACTGTGTGTGTAATGGCAAAGTCTTCAGTCAGTACAGGTAACAATGTGACAGTAGTGAATCCCAACTCGTGGCTGGGATCAGTAAACTGCAAGCACATCCAGATACATATAAGGAGGTCTCACAGTTTGGTAAATGTCGCCTGACATCTCATTGCTAGTGTGGATCGCATTCTTCAACCAGCGCAGATCACTCTGTACACAACTCCAATGGTTCTCTTGTTTTGACCTAAGTCGACATGATTAGACATCCGAGAAAGATACATAGATACCTCCAGTACAGTGAAACAGAAGTTGGCAGGTTCATTAGTCGTTTTGGGGACCAACTCTTGTCAGCATAGCTGATGCCACAGGTTTATTGGTTGATGTCCTATAATGTGTTCCTGTCTTGCTCAAGATTGGCATACTGGGAACACATCATGATGTAGCTCATAGGAGAAATACACGATGTCAACAGTTGTCACTTAAAACACAGGCAGTTATCACTGCAGAACACATTATACATCACTCATGGCTGAAGTTGCTATAGTGTGTATGCGTGAAGAGAGCGTCATTTTGCTTGCAGCAGTACTTGATATCATCTTTGATAGTTTACAGCACGTCTCCAATCAGGACAGCTGGTAATACAACACCACTAACTGTCCACTATATAGTATTTCCCGAATCTCGATATAGCGTATATACAGAGGTCCTCCAGCTTGATGGAGCTTCAATATACAATTATGCATGCTCCACGCAAAGTAGCTGGTACTGAAGGCGCCATCATGTCTCCCATATGGTTGATGTAGAACCTCAGATTAGGCTAGCATGCTGCAATGAAACCGAAATACGTTTGAATCAGTCTTGCAGTGCAATATTTTTAACACCATTATAGAGCTTGGTTAGCTGGTAGTCCAGGCACTTAAGTGGATGTCTTCTAATACGTACTTCAGGCCTTTTCCAGGGATGGGGTACTACTGGTAAATCACAACATCAATAAAGAGCTCACACGCCTTTTTTATCGACCAGTTGAAAACACCAGTGTTGGCACCATGTCTGTCCTGCTAAAGATGGCATACTGAGCTGCACGTAAAGAACTTTTAACACTTGCTAAGCGGCACTTGACTTTTGGAGTTGCTCATTTTCTTCAACCAGAGCAGGTAATACTACAGACACCTAAAATGACATATCCTGTAGCTTCTCGTCATGATGCAGCTCACTGTGGTAACACTCAACATTAGCAGCTTTCATGTAAAGCACAGGCGGACGACACTATATATGATTAATGCCTAAAGTTGGTATGGTGTGTGCCCTAATTCTGCGCTTTTCATTGCAGCAGAACTTAACACCATTTTCGCCAGCGTTGAGCATATCCCCAACTACAGCATTTGGTAATTCGTAAACCACTTTCAATCCCTTTTGTAGAGTTCCCCCAAGTCTTGATATGGTGTATGTGAAGAACTCCTACAGCTCACTGAAGCTCTACTTGACACATATTTTCCACCCAAAACATGGGACTGCAGACATACACTTAATTTCCCATATGGTAAATGCAAATCTCGGATTGTGCTGATATGCTGCAGGGATACTGAAATATGTTTAAAGAGCTACTAAAGTTCAATATTTTGAAGCTGTCATTTAGCCTGGATAGCTGGTAGCCCAGACACCAATGTGATCTCTTTCAATGCTACACCAAACCTTTTCCAGGGATGGCACACTGCAGGCACACCACAGGGTACATACAGAGCTCCCACTGTCTGGTGTAGTGTAAGTTGACAGCAGTACAGTTAGCGTTATGTACATCATCCAACCAGAGCAGTGGGTACTCCAGTCAACACACTCGATCCCCAATATGTTACACTCCAAATTTTGGTCTCCCCCAATGTGAGGCAAGCAGAGAGCTCCAGCAATTTGTGGAAAATCGAACGACGTTCACACGTTCTCCGCACGACGCACCTAGTTCGTCAGCACCAGTATCGACCTCCTGTCGTACGGCAAGTACGGGCCTCAAACTGGGCCGGCGAAATTCGGGCAGAGTGCTACGTGCATAGGGATCTCCAGCAGCTCGTCAGAGCGCTTGTCTATCTCCGGGCTAGGCGGTTGGCAGCCCTGACACCCTATTCGACCTCCTCGATGGTGGGCCCCGAGTTGCGGCCAGTCTGGTGCAGGCGCGTCATGATGGGCATGCAGACGGCCTGCAGCTCCCTGAAGCGGCGCTGGACGTCGTCCTTGCTGGCGTCGGGCACTGCGTCCAGCCACATGAGCGCCTCGTCGCAGGCGGCCACGGCGCGCTGCCGCGCCCCCTCGTCGCCCAGCCGGCTGCCCACCTCGTCGAGTGCGCGTTTCACTGCCAGCGCGTAGTCTTCCAGCCGGTGGCGCTCGTTCACGCGCTCGCGCGCCACCGCGTCCTGCGCGCGGAATCTCTCCGCGTCCGCCACCATGCGCTCGATCTGGTCGCGCGTCAGCCGGCCGCTGTCGTTCCGGATCGTGATCGCCTGCAGGCAATACGTTTACCTGTAGGGACGGGTAATACTGAGCATGTTTCAACAATATTCACATCCAGAAAAGAAAGTGAAGCACGCGGAAGATATGGTTGGATATCAATGTAACTCCGTACATGCACACATCATTGACGGATGTGTCTGTAACGCGTAGAACGGTGCGTAATACCTATTAATTTTTTCTCAGAATATCATACCTTTTTATTTTTTTCTCGTTATTAATTTCTATGAATGTTTTCTTTTCTCCTTAGTAATAAGACATTTGTACATTCCCGCAGAAGACGGCAAAGATAGGCTTTTAAAATTATCATCGCAACAAAGGAGCAATGTCCGGGGAATATCCAAATTTTTTTTATCAACTTTTATTTCAGTCTCGCTTGAGAGTACTCGTGTCTTAGATCTCGAACAAAAAAGACGTGCAATTTTTACTCGTGCGTCAACAATGTAGAAGTAAGTGATACGTGTGATAAAAAATGCAAGAAAATACATATAGTAAGAGTTATCATAGATGCAAGAATATTTTTATTTATTACGCCAATATTCTTTCACAAGCATGATTTTTGCCTGCAATCATAAGAAGTAGTAATTTCTTGCACCCTGCAAGACATCTTATATATGCTAATCATCAAGATTTAGCTGACTTTTTGGTAAGCACCAGGTTTTCTGCAAAAATATGATTTGTGTGACTTCAGTATTGGTACGTTGCCTTGTATTTTTCTTACACTATAAGGAAGACTGTTCATGGCACCAATTTAGTTACAACAAGAATTCAGGCTTTAATTCCAGTACGGCAATCTCTCATTACGTAAATTTCATGCTAATTCACACTCTTTGTGTTAGCTGTTGGGCTGCCTCCCAGCACGGTTATTCCATAATCGACCAACAGGCCTAACACAACGGCTTCTAGATTGCATTAGTATTATTAGTGTTCAGTGCCATTACCAGGCCTGGCAGAACATACGCAAAGCGTGAAAAGTATCATATATCGAATGATAATTGTGAAGGACACAGAGATATGGCGTATTCATGTGAAAAGTGCAATCAACATCTAATATAATTTGAAAGGGCCTCACTGTGGGTCTCCATTTAGCCAGGTGGTCGAGTCGTACAACATGCAGAGTTGTGACAGAGGCCCAGTCTCCGACTGGACGGGAACACTAGGGCAGGCGGACTCGTCATCAAGGTTTCCGTCGGCCACAGTTCGGCACCACAGGGGAGGATCACTGTATTTTGCTTCGTGCACACCGTGACCCCTTCCCTTCTGTTCCTGTTATCCAATTCCTGCATCATTTTGTGTCATCCCAGACAATTGGTCAGATACTAGCAGTAGCCAAACTAGGGAATTACTATTCCACGCACAGGCTGCCGTTAACACCTCAACACCCAAGGCTGTCTTTGGAGTGCAGTAATCAGTGGGAAGCACGGAGTCGTGATGAATAGCATCAAATTATGTTCAGAATTGAAACACGTTCTGCACTACCCTGAATGTCCATTGCCTGCGAATATGGCGGCAACCTAGGAAGAAGTCTCATTCTTCCAATTTTGTGGTGGGAGACAACGGCGTTACTCACGGCATCACGATCTGGGGTGCCGTCGGATTTGACATCAGGTCACGGCTGGTAATGGCTGACGCTCATGGGACAACAGTATGTCACGGAGATCTTATGTCCTCACGTCTTACCTCCCATGTGACAGTATCGCGATGCCATGTTTCGCCAGAAAAATAATCATCCACACATTTGCTCTCTGCGTGGTGTTGAGATACTCCCATGGCCTGCAAGATTCCCAGACCTGTCCCCAGCAGGGGACCAGCTCTCAAATCAATCCCACCCCAGTCCCAGTATCCAGGATGTCAAGTGTCAAGCAGTAGTTACAACAGTTGTGGGGAAACTTCTCTTAAGAGATGATACAACAGCCTTATGTCCCAACTGAGTTAGTGCATACAACCAAGCCGGATGGGGTACAACGTCATAATGGTGTTTAGGTTCATACTGCACAGTTCTTTGTACATTTGACTCGATTTTGTAATCATTGAAATAACATCACATACCCTCTCAACCTGTGAAGTTACATTTCGTTTCCTCCTCTACTTTTGGGCGCTTCACTTTTTTTTGGTTAGGGATCGATAGCTGTACCGCAGCTTCAGCCAAAATGGAGGGGTCTCTCTGGACAGGCCATTCTACTCTGTGCTTTCTGTGCTGCATTATATGTGCAGATGTTCACACACAGAACGAACCAGCTCTGTCAGTGCAGAGCAGCTCCTTACTACATATTCAATGGCGCAGTAATCTATAGAGTATTTTAAGAAACTGTGAGTAATCTCCTTACATTGAGTGGAGCAAATTCTCTGACGACATGGACAGTGCCATGTATGCGGAAGGAAGGGAGCCTCACCTACATAGGTCAGCAGAACAACGACCAACACAGGAGACTGCGGTTACGCAGTGCAGTAAAGGAAGTAATGGATGTTCTGAACGACGCAGCATACGATACGAATATCGATATGGAAACCATGGTCATTATCTCAATGCAGATTGGAACGTTAGAAAAAAGAGCGGCAAACGTACAGAAACTATTGGGACAAGCTACACGAGACAAACAGGAGAGGTCGTAGGCACTGGCCGCAACCTGCCACAGAGCAAATGTCGCAGGTAGAACCTTCAGTAACTATTGATGCGGTCAAGAAAGTGAGCATTGCTGTGGTATGGAATATGGACACAAATCACTCTTTTTTTACTGGTGGACAGACATGGATAATGCCTTGTTAGTAAGCAAACAAAAGTAAACGTCACAGAGGTATCGGTGTCGGCCCCTCTGTCATATATGTAGAGTGTCGCGTTGTAAATTCGTGAAAGCTTCACCTCGTGGCATTAGGGAAACTCGTGTTGTCAGCAAATCCGCAGTGGAGAAAGGATGTCAAAACATAATCTTACTGGGAAGAAACAAGATTAAAATCGAACTAGCTACGCCAAAGACAGCCAACTTATTTGTGCAGTCCCCACTGCATCTGGCACGAAATCTTGAAACATGCATACGTCATCACATAATTCAATGTCAGAGCGTAATAAGGAATGTGAACAGCCGTCTTAGTGAAGAATAATTTTAAACGCTGCCACATCTTCTATTACAGCATTTAACATGATGCGATGAAAAAGAAACTAAAGAAAAATGGGAAGAGCTCAGTTACGGTGTATAAAACGTACGTAGTGACTTTTGACTGACAAAGGCTGCCTGAGTACATCAAGGTGTATAGGAGGCGTAGTTCTGTACAGACGGACACATCGCCGTTGTCTCAGTGTTCCAATTATCTCCGATTGAATCAGATCAGAAGCCAGTCCTAACCTGCCCAACACTGTGTTAATTGTAGAGAGCATTTTCGCACTGAATACCAATCTATATAAAACCGGTGCAACGATTCCCGCGATATGCATGCTGCATTGAGCAGGATCTTCCCTGAATACGCTCGTTGACGTCAGACCAAGGTAATTGCAACGAAGCACCAGACAATATTCAAGGAAACTGAAAACTTAACAAGCAGCCTTCCCTATGCAGAAACAGCACGAACAGCGCCATCACCTGACGACCAATGTGCTTTCCAAATCTTTTATAAAATGCACCACAGGATTCCGACTCACTAACAACGCCGACCCACTGTCGGCCCACTATTTGTTTCACAGTGTAAGGCCCCTCCACTTCACTCCAGTACCCTCCCTTTGTGTCCTATTCTCAGTTTTCCGTATCCCCTCTTAACTTCATATACTGAACATGATAAAGATCGTCGCAGTGAAATTAGAATGAAACTGTAAAATTCCGCAAACTAGTAAAGTTTGGTAGAAAAACGCATCTACACAAGAAACTTTTTTCCGTTCAATTATGGAATTTATAAGTAAAATTCAGTCTTTTCTATCGGGAAAATTCTACAACACCTCGATACACCAAATGATATCAACGGTTGTATCTAAGTGAAATACTAGATCAGCCATGGCACACAGAGAGCTTATACAAAGAGAGTTGGTTTCCAAAGACGTTATCATACCTGCGTTCTCTGAGACATGATTTAAACCCCATTCTAATTTTTTAGTAGGTGCCTAATACATCGTTCAACAGGATAGTAATTCGAATGGTAAAGAAGGAACGACACTGTTGATTGATTCATGGGTGTAATTGTCCCACACTTCAGTAAGAACCCTTTCAAGTGATAGCAGCTGGAATTCGTCTTCTAAGACTGTTATAACTTCTGTGCTAATATACTGTAAACCAAAAGCGACTGAAGTGGAGGAATGCTATTCTCTAATCAGCTGACTAGACTCCACATACGTTGTTTGCGAATATTTCAGCATGGTTCATGTCACAGTTAACACGTACAGAGAAGGGTGTATTGAACATCGTCAGTCAGGTTAATTTAATCGTTCACAATGACGGGTCGCCAATATTCATATTACTTCTGGGCCACTGATCATGGACGACATTCCTCACAATTAACCCTTCGAATATCGCGCAACGAAGTAAGTGGGAAGTATGCCCTACGCCCATATCCCATACTTACAGACCACTTCTCCATCGCATTAACTTTAAAGATTTATCTCAAGAAAGACACACTTTCCGACGTCAAAGAGAACATGAGAAGGACAAATTGGAAAATACATAAAATTTACATCAATCAGTACATTCAAAGAGGACTGATGCAAGTTTCAGGTAAGGAGAGTTATTGCTTGCTAATTGTACTAATCCGTGAGGCTACAACTAATGCAACTCTTTAATCTACCGACTGGGGAACCAAGTGGAATGGCAGTACCATGGTGGATCCAAGAATTCTCGCGCATGATCACATAACGAAGGCGTGCATATAAAATGTGCAAAAAACAACATACTTAGGAAAATAATACAAAGAAAAGTGACAAGAAGAAGTGACAAGAAAAAGTGAAGCACGTAGAAATGAAGGAGGAAACGAAACTTCATGAACTGAGAGGGTATGTAATGTTATTTCAGCGATTGATTGAGATCTACAAAGAACTCGGCAGTATGAGTCCAATTATCAGGATCACGTTTCACTCCCTCTGGCCTTGATGCATGTACTGATTAGGTTAGTAAGGGTATCATCAGGTCGTTTTGTTCTCTCCTGAGGCAAGGTAGTCCTAAACTGTTCTAGGAGGTTCTTGATATCCTTGATACTGTGAATGGGACGGATTTGACGTCCGAGTTGATACCACACATGTTCTTTCAATGACAGCTTTCTGGACCTTGCTGACCATGGAGCTACCTCAACACCACGCAGTTGGTAAGGGTATTATCAGGTCGTTTTGTTCTCTCCTGAGGCAAGGTGGTCCTAAACTGTTCTAAGAGGTTCTTCATATCCTTGATACTGTGAATCGGACGGATTTGACGTCCGAGTTGGTACCACACATGTTCTTTCACTGACTGCTTTCTTGACCTTGCTGACCATAGGGCTACCTCAACACCACGCAGACAGTTCATAGAGACACATGTCATGCGTCGACGAGCATTATTCTGTTGAAAAATGGTACCACGATAAGGTCGCTTGAGAGGTAACGAAAATTGATGCAGGGTGTCCATGACGTACCATTATGCCACGAGATTCGCCCGCCACTACCAGCTGTGATCGAAGTCATATCCGAAGACTCCCCACAACATGGCTCCAAGTACAGAGCAGTTATAATTAAAATTTAGCTACTTGTGCCAGTGTAGAAGTTTAACCATATGGATACCCAAATTTATAGGAGTCACGTTCAGACTGTGCGCTGAAGGATTTGTGTTTTTAGTAGCGTTACTGTCAAGACTTTCCTTTAGGTGTCGATACTGGTACGACGACGCAGGGTTGAAACACAAGCATCAGAGTGCATTATAGTAACAAACAGTCAACGTGGGTCTGGACAAAGTGAGCAGTGCTTTATTCGTAAAGCTGTTCATCAAAACATCAGCAGTAGAGCTGCTGCTCTTCGTGAGTGTCGATGCATTGAAGGAATACGGTGGCGTCTTCTTTCTGCGCTGGGGTCGAAGAACACGGTTCGGAAGTTCGAATTAACTGGCGATTCGTAAATTCCTCCTGGGAGAGGCCGATAGTCAATTGCGCCACACTGTTGAAGAAGTCACTGTCGCCATGGATGAGAATGCTGGATGCTATACGAAGTCTTCAAGCAGTGTACGAGCTGTGTCACGACAGCTGAACATTCAATGATCCATCATTCGAATGGTGGATGACGAGGAGATTCGAGCAGACTTGCTATTACGTTTTTTGCCAGGGTTGAAGATGACGACCTGTGGCCTTAGGACATTTCGTGGAGTGATGAGGCATATTTCACGCTCACTGGGGCGATAAACGCTGACATTTTTCGCATTTGGGGAACGTCGTTGCCAACGAACGTTCATGATGTTCCCCCGCATAGTGAACGCATCAATGCATGGTGTGGCTTTACGGCGAAGTTCGTGATTGGTCCATTTTCCTTTGAGGAACTCGGGCTTCGAGGACCAAGGATGTGCAGTGCGAATGGCACACGATACTGTGGTCTGCTTCACCACATGTGTTCCCTGCTCCGTGGGAGAGAGGTGCTTTGGACTCGACTGTTTTGAAGCGCGATAGAGCTCCGCCACCTCACACTGCCCGCGAGGTAACTCGGTTACTCCGTACACACTTGGAGAAAACCGAATCATTGGTCAATCGCTGCAAACTGTGTAGCCACCAAGATCTCTGGCACTGGGATTACCCGAAGGATAGGATTTATCAACGGTAGACTAACACAAGTTGGAGGTCGAAGATGAACGCAGAGATGTAAGGAAGCAGTCTCTAGTGTGGTTCCAGGCTGTCGTGGATTCAATGGTCGTCACATTTAGCAAACTCTGTAACCTGAATGTAAACATGGTACGCAGTTAACATACGTTGCCCTCTCATGTGGAAATTAAAATGTGTTTCTTCAAATGGTTTATTCGTTATTTCTCTTCCGCACTTCCTTACAAATGTTTCCACAAAGTTTCACTCATTTTTCATTGGGGCTGTCTCTAGTAGCGAAAGTTTAGTTATAACCACCATGTATATGTATTTCCCACAAATATCTGTCGGAAGTTGCAAATGAGAAAGCAAAACTCTCATTACATATTGCGCTTGAAAGAGCTACAGAAACCACTGGCCTTTCTAATCGCTCAAAGAGGACAAAAAGGAATAGCTACAAGCGCTTGTGAAAACTTCACTACTTCGGAAAGATTTGGAGGAAGGAAAAGTAAATGTTATTTTTAGATAATATTGCGAGATAGGTGGTCACTGGACTGACACACAATTTTCTCATTTCACATGTTCTTTCTTTTATATCGACAGATGTTTAGGACGGGAGGTAGGGACAGAGCATCGAGTGACATTGTACTGAGTGCACTATCCGAAAATTACCTCGAGCAATTAAACAAAGAACCGACTCATGGAGATAACATCTTGGACCTACTGATAACAAACAGACCCGAACGTTTCGACTCTGTATGTGCAGAACAGGGAATCAGTGATCATAAGGCCGTTGCAGCATCCCTGAATATGGAAGTTAATAGGAATATAAAAAAAGGGAGGAAGGTTTATCTGTTTAGCAAGAGTAATAGAAGGCAGATTTCAGACTACCTAACAGATCAAAACGAAAATTTCTGTTCCGACACTGACAATGTTGACTGTTTGGGAAAAAGTTCAAGGCAATCCTAAAATGCGTTTTAGACATGTACGTGCCGAGTAAAACTGTGAGGGACGGGAAAAACCCACCGTGGTTCAACAGCAAAGTTAGGAAACTACTGCGAAAGCAAAGAGAGCTTCACTGCAAATTTAAACGCAGCCAAAACCTCTTAGACAAACAGAAGCTAAACGATGTCAAAGTTAGCGTAAGGAGGGCTATGCGTGAAGCGTTCAGTGAATTCGAAAGTAAAATTCTATGTGCCGACTTGACAGAAAATCCTAGGAAGTTCTGGTCTTACGTTAAATCAGTAAGTGGCTCGAAACAGCATATCCAGACACTCCGGGATGATGATGGCATTGAAACAGAGAATGACACGCGTAAAGCTGAAATACTAAACACCTTTTTCCAAAGCTGTTTCACAGAGGAAGACCGCACTGCAGTTCCTTCTCTAAATCCTCGCACGAACGAAAAAATGGCTGACATCGAAATAAGTGTCCAAGGAATAGAAAAGCAACTGAAATCACTCAACAGAGGTAAGTCCACTGGACCTGACGGGATATCAATTCGATTCTACACATAGTACGCGAAAGAACTTGCCCCCCCTTCTAACAGCCATGTAACGCAAGTCTCTAGAGGAACGGAAGGTTCCAAATGATTGGAAAAGAGCACAGGTAGTTCCAGTTTTCAAGAAGGGTCGTCGGGCAGATGCGCAAAACTATAGGCCTATATCTCTGACATCGATCTGTTGTAGAATTTTAGAACACGTTTTTTAATCGCGTATCATGTCATTTCTGGAAACCCAGAATCTACTCTGTAGGAATCAACATGGATTCCGGAAACAGCGATCGTGTGAGACTCAACTCGCTTTATTTGTTCATGAGACCCAGAAAATATTAGATACAGGCTCCCACATAGATGCCATTTTCCTTGACTTTCGGAAGGCGTTCGATACAGTTCAGCACTGTCGCCTGATAAACAAAATAAGAGCCTACGGAATATCAGACCAGCTATGTGGCTGGATTGAAGAGTTCTTAGCAAACAGAACACAGCATGTTGCTCTCAATGGAGAGACATCTACAGACGTTAAAGTAACCTCTGGCGTGCCACAGGGGAGTGTTATGGGTCCATTGCTTTTCACAATATATATAAATGACCTAGTAGATAATGTCGGAAGTTCCATGCGGCTTTTCGCGGATGATGCTGTAGTATACAGAGAAGTTGCAGCATTAGAAAATTGCAGCGAAATGCAGGAAGATCTGCAGCGGATAGGCACTTGGTGCAGGGTGTGGCAACTGTCCCTTAACATAGTCAAATGTAATGCATTGCGAATACATAGAAAGAAGGATCCTTTATTGTATGATTATATGATAGCGGAACAAACACTGGTAGCAGTTACTTCTGTAAAATACCTGGGAGTATGCGTACGGAACGATTTGAAGTGGAATGATCATATAAAATTACTTGTTGGTAAGGCGGGTGCCAGGTTGAGATTCATTGGGAGAGTCCTTAGAAAATGTAGTCCATCAACAAAGGAGGTGGCTTACAAAACACTCGTTCGACCTATACTTGAGTATTGCTCATCAGTGTGGGATCCATACCAGGTCGGGTTGACAGAGGAGACAGAGAAGATCCAAAGAAGAGCGGCGCGTTTCGTCACAGGGTTATTTGGTAAGCGTGATAGCGTTACGGAGATGTTTAGCAAACTCAAGTGGCAGACTCTGCAAGAGAGGCGCTCTGCATCGCGGTGTAGCTTGCTGTCCAGGTTTCGAGAGGGTGCGTTTCTGGATGAGGTATCAAATATATTGCTTCCCCTTACTTATACCTCCCGAGGAGATCACGAATGTAAAATTAGAGAGGTTCGAGCACGCACGGAGGCTTTCCGGCAGTCGTTCTTCCTGCGAACCATATGCGACTGGAACAGGAAAGGGAGGTAATGACAGTGGCACGTAAAGTGCCCTCCTCACACACCGTTGGGTGGCTTGCAGAGTATAAATGTAGATGTAGATGTATCGTAGTATGCGACATTGTCTGCTACACTACACTTTTCCCTCATTTTTTGTTTCCTGAGTTCTCCTTGTGATAATGTGTGTTTAGTCTTCTTTAGTTTTGGTTGATCCTTTGTATGACTGTTCCTTTTTCAGTACTTTAGTGGGGAACTATAGGCTTTGAACTTTTGTCGGATTATTGGTTGTACTGACATGACTAATAATAAGGCGGCCAAGTTTTTCAAATCGCAATGCGGGACGTTTCGAGGATGTGGATACGGACTATGAACACGTGACTCAGTTTGTCGGTTATTCTGAAAGTAGGAAAGAAACGTAGGTGACAAAAGAACTCATTTACTTTTAGAATAGTATATCTAACATAAGTGATGTTCTATTTTTTAATTCTAATCTTTATTACAGTTTCATAAATATTTTCGCAAGTGCCTATATAAAATTTTTGAGTCTGGCAATTTTTGAATGGTTTTTGCTTAAGGTCAATGAAGGACGTTTTATGCATATGGATGGGAACTGAGGGTAAGTGACCATGTTTCCTGACTGTGCTAAAATTACAAATGAAATATAATTTATTAAGTTTTCATTTATTTTTAAAATCATATTTCTGTCATGAGTGACTTCTTTTTTTTTTTTTACTAAATCTCGGTTTTGATTTAGAATTTCATAAAAATTTGTACAAGTTCCCATATCGAATTCTACAATCAGCATTGCATGTAGTGTTTCAACTTTAAGTGAAGTTTTTCCGATTCCACATAGTATTCATCAACGAAAATACACGTTCTGAAGGTGTGTCCGTCCCTGGTAAGCCGAGTACATATTGGACGAAGGCCAGGCAGCTTGTATGTGGTATGTGCAGTTCATTAAGTTTTTGAACACCTCTAACCACCGTTCCTCCGTGCTGCTCTTCATACATTCCGATCTCTTCAGAACATCGTGACTGACGTAATCTGAAATGTAATTTACCTCTTCAAACAATCTATCTTCAGCTACTGTTAGTTGTCGTCGGTGGCATCTACAAAATTAATTATTGGTACGGATGTTCCACATCAGCCCATTTCAGGCTATTTTTTTTAAAATCATTGTACTGATGCATATACTTCTGTAGGTACTTGATGCAGCTATCAGAGAAGTTAGGTATATGTCCCATAAAATAATTTTTGTCGATTTGCCCATTCTCCACAAGACTTCTTAACTTATTTCGTATGCTCAGAGGAATATAATCTTATTCTAAGTGCTTTGTGTACTTGTTTTTGAGATCCATAAACAAGCGTAAAACTTCCGCAAAGGGATTCTAACTCCTTCCATCATCTTCACAGAGTCATTAAATAAAGCGTCATGTACATGTACAAAGCTCCGAACATTCATTAAATAAGAGTGCATGTAGCACAGTTGGGCATTTATCTTGCGATAGAAAGTTGAGATTTCGATGGTACAGACATTTGCAGGGCTCTCTCTAGTGCAGGCAAAAGTGCAAGCCATCGTGTTTTGCTATATTTCAGGAATCTTTTTTATTGAATTTCTGCTTCTTCGCAGAAATGTTTGAGAGCTTTGACATGCACTGTGTGTATATAAAAGTACGAATAAATCTTCGTAACAATATATTCGACGTCCACGGTAACAAGTCTGCTGATGTTTGTATATCGTTGTGTGCAATATGCGCTGCGCACTCCACACCAACTATTTTTCTCCCTGAGCCCTCTCGAAGTTTGAAGAAAACATTACATTGTTCTTCACCTTGAACTCCGCCAAAATCTGTATTGGCATTATCTGCACAAATTCCCATGACTTTTCCTTAAGCTCATGGTTTTCAGAAGGTGCATTAAAGAATCATATATAATAACTGCAGTTTCACCAGGTAAATTCAGGATATCTAATATTTTTACATTCACTCCAGTCTTTGGATGAAAGCATCGCACTAGTATTGGAAATATTTTGAGGTCTTTGTGGTTTGAAACGTCTGTACAGATAAAGATAAATGGAACGTCCTTGAGTTCTGTCTGTAGGTTGTCTAAAGAAAAACCCGTAATCACATTCTTTATTATTGTTTCGCACTTAGTTTTCCTGCAGTGAAACTTATTTTGAAACACTAAAAATGTTCAAATGTGTGTGAAATCTTATGGGACTTAACTGCTAAGGTCATCAGTCCCTAAGCTTACACACTACTTATCCTAAATTATCCTAAGGACAAACACACACACCCATGCCCGAGGGAGGGCTCTAACCTTCGCCGGGACCTTTGAAACACTTTTGAATTAATTTACTAGTACATTCCACCGATCTAAAACTCTGTGATTTACCGTGTGGAAAGCCAATAAACCTACGGCTCTTGCAAGTTCTTCGTAGTCAGCGAAGTTTTCCTGACGGAAATAAGTTGAAAGAGATGATGTACCTGCAGCAGTCTACGCCCTTTTACGTTTGTCAGATGTTAAATGAATTTGTATATCGTGTTTACCGCCGTGAGGAACAGAGAACACCCCATTACACTTTTTGCACCGCCCTTCTGAAGGTGTTGTACACTTCTGTAAAAAAAATGGGAACTCCGTTTGCAAGTCCTTCGTGAATTGTAAACTTCGTTTTCTAACAGTCGGTGGCATTGATAAGTAAAACAAGCAAATTAGTTCACGGACCCCGACGAAGCACGCAAACACAAATCAACAATGTTGAGTCTCCGCGCGCAGACTTAATTTACAACCTAAACAGTCGACCTTTCAACTTCGGATCACCCTGGAACCTATTGTTTTTCAGATCGCTGCCAACCTCAGAGAACTAGAGTGGTCACCCCGGGCTACCAGCAAGTGGTGTTTCACCCAGTCGTACTACATATTTATTTCTTTTTTATGTACACGAGACAACGAAAGGAACTGCACATAATCACACTCATAAATCCTAAGTTCATATCCTGATTCGTAGTGCTTACGATACGGGGCAATAATCTGCAGGGGTGAAAATTACCGGAATGCGGGACATTGGCTAGGCGCAAATTGAGACGCGTATAGCGCGTGTGGCGCGACGCAGCGCAGCGCGCGTTTTTGTAACTGCACTGGTTCAAATGAGACCGCGCAAACTGCGACGCGACATGACTGGGAGGCGACACGCGCCTGCGCCAGGTCGCGCGGCGTTGTGGTTGAGGCACAGTTTCTCGCGCCGCGCGTCACGCGTGCCTCGCTAGCACCGTGGCAAATTTGAAGCGGGGAGCGGAAAAGTAGCCCGGCCATATGCTCACATCGGAACGGTGCATATGAGCAGTGATAGTATTGATAGTATTGCCCATAAGATAAATTTTGCCTTACTGTGTACTAAATTTCATTGCCTTTGGGTAGTGTTTCGTTTTTCGCCATTTCAACGCTTCATCTTTCTTCGTTAGTACATTATACTTTTCTGTTATTTATATCTGTATTCTTTTGTTTTGTTTTGTTTTTCTTCTGTCAAGAAAAATGCATACTTCATTAACTGATGAGCCATTGGCAGCTGGAATAGGATGATATGCCTCCGCGATGATTTCAGATCGCAAGAAGGGACAGAGGGCAGTAAATAAGGAAGTAAGGAATGTTATAAAATTATCTGATTAAGAATCATGGTAGGAAAGTAAAACAAGGTTATCTTCTCGCTGCCCAGTATGCTGGCTTATCTGTACGATCTGTTACAAAAATTTAGAAAGGGATAATCTCCACAGGTGTGATTCCTTTGTGCTCCTGGTAAAAAGGGTCCAAGATGTGAAGCATAGAAGTCTCACTGAGATTACTCTAATATGGATGTAATATTGTAATACGACACACTGTACTACATGCATGTGAAAATCACATTTCCAATGCAAGCTAGAAACACTCGAAAAGCAGTCACAAATAACAATGTTTTAATTGATTCGCCGTGATAAGAAAAAAGCATTTCAATTGTTGCATGCACATTATCAGCATTAATAAACTAATTATACAACAGGCTACACAAAATGAAGAAAACGGTCGGTATTATTACGAAAGTAGGAATATCCTAAAAGAGTGTTATGATTAGATATATTTAATTTGTTGAAATGTACTACTGACAAAGGCAGATATAAAATGGCTCTGAGCACTATGGGACTCAACTGCTGAGGTCATTAGTCCCCTAGAACTTAGAACTAGTTAAACCTAACTAACCTAGGGACATCACAAACATCCATGCCCGAGGCAGGATTCGAACCTGCGACCGTAGCGGTCTTGCGGTTCCAGACTGCAGCGCCTTTAACCGCACGGCCACTGCGGCCGGCAAAGGCAGATATACTTTCATGACAATGTTTTTCGAACTCCAACTCACAAGGCACACATGACTAGCTTGTGCATTCCTGTCGCGCGCGTTATCCTCCGCTGCTGACAATACACTGACCATTGTGTTGTGCGACAGATCAGTTGTTTATTTTTCTCAATAACAACTATTTTACTTGCGATCACACATAGTCAGTTTGGCAAGCCGTAGGTGAGTAACCAGAATCTGGCATGTGCCTATCATTCCGCCTGAAGGAACACTCATCATTATTTTAATACTGCTCAGATCAAGAGAAGGGATAAAATCATTTGGTAAGTTTCCACTCCAGTCGCTCAGTGTTAAAAATACGATGGGTTACGTGGATTCCACCAAAATTCCAACGGAGTTGGCAATCTATTTTTGTGTGAGTTGTTAATCTTTTCTCATTCGAAGAAGCATCACCGTTTGTGAGTAACGGCCACATTTCTCTTGGTGACTGGTTTAACTGTATGTCCTTTGTCACAGTGTAATTTGCCAAGCTCATCTCCCAGCAGCTGTTGAGACAGAATTCCGAAACGGAGTGCCTCATTAAACAAGTAATTGGCAATCACAGCGCTCAATAGCTTACGAAAAACCTCATAGTGCCGGTTTTGAGTAACATAAAAGAAGAAATTTCATGTTTATTTTCATTCTAGGAAGCTCTTGTATCGCTAGCAGTCGATAACTCTTAAAAAATTACAGTCACTGGAGTGAAATAAATGAAAAGGGAAGTATAAGAACTGATATATCGCCATAGATAAGAAAGTTCCGTGTGTTTAAGAATTGATAAAACACTCTCCTCCTTGTGTGCTATCATTCGCCAAACTTTCGTTTCGATGTCTCGAGCGGTTTAGGAGATACGAGAGATGTTGCGAGTATTTCATTCTCGCGGGCGTGAGATCGGAAGTGAGCGAGGCAGATAGAGACCTCCTCCCAAATCTAAAGAAAAATTCAGCATGTTAGCTAAATTTCATACGCAGCAACATATGGTGTAATACGCACCAAATGCAAAATCATAGCGACCCCTAATTTTCGTTGAAAATTTTTTGAGTTTTGCGTAGTGTCTTACTAAAAAGTGTACATCACAATACGAATGGTCATTAGCGAGTTGATGAGCACCTCGTCACGAAGCAGACATATAACGCTACAAGTAAGCCAAAAATCATATATTTTCAGTGAATAGTTTCTGTAAAATCGTTTGAGAAAGATAACAGGTTGCGCGCGCTTCGGTTCAGTCAGCGCAGAGCGTCACCAGTCGGCGCGTGCGAAGTATGGTGTACGCGGCGCAATATGCGCTGGACCCAGGCGACCCGTGCGGCACGTGCGCGTCGCGCTCTAGTGTCGTCTCACGTCACACGTGCTATACGCGTCTCAATTTGCGGCTAGCCTTAGTGTGCCGACCGTACAGGCTAAGTTATTTTTTGCGCGCTCTAAGAAACAGCCCGTGTGGTGGCATTGACGAGTAACGGCTGCTGTGTAATAGGAAATACTTCTGAAGGAACGAATACTACAGTGACAAGGCTCGAACGCTATTGATTCGTTTGAAACTGTTCACAGCTCACAGTCTAGTGGATAGCCTTGCCGCCTCTACATAGTGGGGTCCCAGGTTCGATTCCCGGCTGAGTCAGAGATTTTCGTCGCTCAGGGACTGGATATTTGTGTTGTCCTAATTGTTCCGTCTCTTCCTCCTCACAAAGACGAGCAAGTCGCCGAAGAGCCGTCAAATGGAAAGACTTGCACAGATAGCTGAAAACCCCAGCTGGCGTGTCCTGGCCATAGGACCATTTCACTTCTTTAAAATTAGCGACATTTTAAAGGGAATAAGAACAGCATTAGGATATAAACTGACGTAATAAAAGTCATAGGATACTTGCTAATACCGCGTCGGACTTGCTTTTGCAAAGAGTAGTGCAGCAGCTCGATGTGGCATGGACTCAAGAAGTCGTGGGAAATCCCCTGAAGAAATATTGAGCCCTGCTGCCTCTTTAGCCATTCATAATTGCGAAGACGTCGGCGCAGGATTTTGTGCACGAACTGATCTCTCGATTCTGTCCCTTAAATATTCGATGGGATTTATTACAGGGGATCTGGACGGGCAAGTCACTCGCTTGAATTGTCCCGAATCTTCTTCAAACCAATCGATAACAATATTTGCATGGTGACATGGCGCATTGTTATCCATAAAAATTCAATCGCTGTTTGCGAACATGAAATCCATGAATGGTTGCAAATGGTCTCCAGGTAGTTGAACACAATCATTTCTAGTCAACGATAGTTTCAGTTGGACCAGAGGACCCAGTCCATTCCATGTAAACACAGCCCACATCTTTATGGAGCCACCACCAGCTTGCACAGAGCCTTGTTGACAACATGGGTGGCCGTGCGGTTCTAGGCGCTGCAGTCTGGAACCGCGAGACCGCTACGGTCGCAGGTTCGAATCCTGCCTCGGGCATGGAGGTGTGTAATGTCCTTAGGTTAGTTAGGTTTAAGTAGTTCTAAGTTCTAGGGGACTAATGACCTCAGAAGTTGAGTCCCATAGTGCTCAGAGCCATTTGAACCATTTTTGAACAATATGGATCCATGGCTTTGTGGGGTCTGTAGAACACTCGAACCTTACCGTTAGTTTTTACCAACTGAAATCGGGACTCGTCTGACCAGGCCAAGGTTTTGCCGTCGTCTAGGGTCTAACCGATACGGTCAAGCGCCCAGGAGAGGCGCTGCAGGTGATGTCGTGCTATTATCAAAGGCACTCGCGTCGGTCGTCTGCTGCCATAGACCATTAAAACCAAATTTCGCCGGACTGTCCTATCGGTTCTGTTCGTCGCATGTCTCACATTGACTTCAGCGGTTATTTCACGCGGAGTTGCTTGTCTGTTAACACAGACAACTCTACGCAAGCGCTGCTGCTGTCGGTTATTAAGCGAAGGCCATTGGCCACTGTGCTGACCATGGTGAGAGGTAATGCGTGAAATGTGTTATTCTCGGATTATTGATTCCTAATAATTTCCGTTAAGGAACGTCCCATGGGTCTAGCTGCAACTGACATTCTGCGTTCAGTCTTTTAATTCCCGTCGTCCGGCCATAATCACGTCGGAAACCCTTCACACAAATCACTTGAGTACAAACGACAGCTACCCGCCGATGTGGCCGAGCGGTTCTAGGCGCTTCAGTCCGGAACCGCACTGCTGCTACGGTCGCAGGTTCGAATCCTGCCTCGGGCATGGATGTGTGCGATGTCCCTAAGTTAGTTAGGTTTAAGTAGTTCTAAATATAGGGGACTGATGACCTCAGATGTTAAGTCCCATAGTGCTCAGAGCCATTTGAACCATTTTGAACAAACGACAGCTCCGCCAATGCACTGCCCTTTATATCTTGTTTACGCGATTGGCAACCGGAATAAAATAATAATTGGATCCTTTTACCGACCTCCCAATTTAAATGATACAGTTGTTGAAACGTTCAAAGAAAACTTGAGTTTGATTTCAAACACGTACCTCACTCATACGATTATAATTGGTGGTGACTTTAATTTACCCTCGATATGTTGGCGAAAATACAAGTTTAATTCCGGAGGTACGCATAAAACATCATCCGAAAGTGTGCTAAACGCACTCTCTGAAAATTATTTCGAGCAGTTAGTTCATGAGCCCACGCGAATAGTACACGGTTGTGAAAACACACTTGACCTCTTAGTAACAAATAATCCTGAGTTAATAACGAGCATCAAAACGGATACGGGGATTAGTGAACACGAAGTTGTCGTAGCGAGACTGAATATTGTAACCCACAAATCCTCCGAAATTAAACGAAAAATATACCTATTCAAGAAAGTAGATAAAAATTCACTTGACGCCTTCCTGAGAGACAACCTCCACTCCTTCCAAATTAATAATATAAGTGTAGACCAGATGCGGCTTGAATTCAAAGAAATAGTATCGGCAGCAATTGAAAGATTTATACCAAATAAACTGAACGACGGAGCTGATCCTCCTTGGTACACAAAACGGGTCAGAGCACTGCTTCAGAGACAACGGAACAAACATGTCTAATTTAAACAGACGCAAAATCCCCGAGACTGGTTATCTTTTACAGAAGCTCGAAATTTAGCGCGGACTTCAATGCGAGATGCTCATAACCGTTTCCACCAACGAAACAGTTTCGTAACCTGACAGAAAATTCTAAGCGACTCAATAGAGATACTATCGAAGCCAGAGCTACCAAAGGAGAGTTACTAAACACTGCCTTTCGAAATGCCTTCACAAAAGAAGACGAAGTAAATATTCCACCCGGCCGGAGTGGCCGAGCGGTTCTAGGCCCTACAGTCTGGAACCACGCGAGCGCTACGGTCGCACGTTCGAATCATGCCTCGGGCATGGATGTGCGTGATGCCCTTAGGTTGGTTAGGTTTAAGTAGTTCTAAGTTCTAGGGGACTCATGACCTCAGAAGTTAAGTCCCATAGTGCTCAGAACCATGTGAACCAAATATTCCAGAATTCGGATCAAGAGCAGCTGCCTACATGAGTAACGTAGAAGTAAATATCCTCGGAGTAGTGAAGCAACTTAAATCACTTAATAAAAGCAAGTCTTCTGGCCCAGACTGTATACCAATTAGGTTCCTTTCAGAGTATGCTGGTTCCAGAGTACGCTGATGCATTAGCTCCATATTTAACAATCATATGCAACCGTTCGCTCAACGAAAGATCTGTACCCAAAGACTGGAAAGCTGCACAGGTCACACCAACATTCAAGAAAGGTAGTAGCATCAATCCACTTAATTACAGGCTCATGTCATTAACGTCGATATGCAGCAGGATTCTGGAACATATATTGTGTTCGAACATTATGAAATACCTCGAAGAAAACGGTCTATTGACACACAGTCAACATGTATTTAGAAAACATCGTTCTTGTGAAACACATCTAGCTGTTTATTCGCATGAAGTGTTGAGTGCTATTGACAAGGGATTTCAGATCGAGACCGTATTTCTGAATTTCCGGAAGGCTTTTGACACTGTACCACACAAGCGGTTTGTAGTGAAATTGCGTGCTTATGGAATATCGTCTCAGTTAAGTGACCGGAGTTGTGATTTCTTGTGAGAGAGGTCACAGTTCGTAGCAATTGACGGAGTGAAACAGAAGTGATTTCTGGCGTTCCCCAATGTAGTGCTATAGGCCCTTTGCTGTTCCTTATCTACAGGGTGTTTCAAAAATGACCGGTATATTTGAAACGGCAATAAAAACTAAACGAGCAGCGATAGAAATACACCGTTTGTTGCAATATGCTTGGGACAACAGTACATTTTCAGGCGGACAAACTTTCGAAATTACAGTAGTTACAATTTTCAACAACAGATGGCGCTGCAAGTGATGTGAAAGATATAGAAGACAACGCAGTCTGTGGGTGCGCCATTCTGTACGTCGTCTTTCTGCTGTAAGCGTGTGCTGTTCACAACGTGCAAGTGTGCTGTAGACAACATGGTTTATTCCTTAGAACAGAGGATTTTTCTGGTGTTGGAATTCCACCGCCTAGAACAGTGTTGTTGCAACAAGACGAAGTTTTCAACGGAGGTTTAATGTAACCAAAGGACCGAAAAGCGATACAATAAAGGATCTGTTTGAAAAATTTCAACGGACTGGGAACGTGACGGATGAATGTGCTGGAAAGGTAGGGCGACCGCGTACGGCAACCACAGAGGGCAACGCGCAGCTAGTGCAGCAGGTGATCCAACAGCGGCCTCGGGTTTCCGTTCGCCGTGTTGCAGCTGCGGTCCAAATGACGCCAACGTCCACGTATCGTCTCATGCGCCAGAGTTTACACCTCTATCCATACAAAATTCAAACGCGGCAACCCCTCAGCGCCGCTACCATTGCTGCACGAGAGACATTCGCTAACGATATAGTGCACAGGATTGATGACGGCGATATGCATGTGGGCAGCATTTGGTTTACTGACGAAGCTTATTTTTACCAGGACGGCTTCGTCAATAAACAGAACTGGCGCATATGGGGAACCGAAAAGCCCCATGTTGCAGTCCCATCGTCCCTGCATCCTCAAAAAGTACTGGCCTGGGCCGCCATGTCTTCCAAAGGAATCATTGGCCCATTTTTCAGATCCGAAACGATTACTACATCACGCTATCTGGACATTCTTCGTGAATTTGTGGCGGTACAAACTGCCTTAGACGACACTGCGAACACCTCGTGGTTTATGCAAGATGGTGCCCGGCCACATCGCACGGCCGACGTCTTTAATTTCCTGAATGAATATTTCGATGATCGTGTGATTGCTTTGGGCTATCCGAAACATACAGGAGGCGGCGTGGATTGGCCTCCCTATTCGCCAGACATGAACCCCTGTGACTTCTTTCTGTGGGGACACTTGAAAGACCAGGTGTACCGCCCGAATCCAGAAACAATTGAACAGCTGAAGCAGTACATTTCATCTGCATGTGAAGCCATTCCGCCAGACACGTTGTGAAAGGTTTCGGGTAATTTCATTCAGAGACTACGCCATATTATTGCTACACATGGTGGATATGTGGAAAATATCGTACTATAGAGTTTCCCAGACCGCAGCGCCATCTGTTGTTGAAAATTGTAACTACTGTAATTTCGAAAGTTTGTCTGCCTGAAAATGTACTGTTGTCCCAAGCATATTGCAACAAACGGTGTATTTCTATCGCTGCTCGTTTAGTTCGTATTGCCGTTTCAAATATACCGGTCATTTTTGAAACACCCTGTATATAAACTATCTGGAAGACAATCTGAGCAGCCATCTTAGGTTGTTTGCAGATGACGCGGTCGTTTATCGGCTAATAAAGTCATCAGGAGATCAAAACAAATTGCAAAGCGATTTAGAAAAGATATCTGAATGGCGCGAAAATTGGCAGTTGACTCTAAATAACGAAAAGTGTGAGGTCATCCACATGATTGCTAAAACGGATTCGTTAACTTCGGTTACACGATAAATCAATCAAATCTAAAGGCCGGAAATTCAACTAAATACCTAATAATTGCAATTACGAACAACTTAAATTGGAAAGAACACATAGAAAATGTTGTGGGGAAGGCCAAACAAAGACAGGACACTTAGAAAATGTAACAGATCTACTAAGGAGACTGCCTACACTACGCTTGTCCGTCCTCTTTTAGAATACTGGTGGGCGGTGTGGGATCCTTACCAGATAGGACTGACGGAGTACATCGAAAAAGTTCTAAGACGTTCAGTAAGTTTTGTATTTTCGTGACATATGGGAGAGAGTGTCACTGAAATGATAGAGGATTTGGGCTGGACATCATTAAAAGAAAGGCGTTTTTCGTTGCGACGGAATATTCTCACGGAATTTCAATTACCATCTCTCTCCTCCGAATGCGAAAATATTTTGTTGACACCGACCTACATAGGGAGAAATGACCACCACGATAAAATAGCGGAAATCAGAGCTCGTACGGAAAGATCTAGGTGTTCGTTCTTTTCGCGCGCTATGCGAGATTGAAATAATAGAGAATTGTGAAGATGGTTCGATGAACCCTCTGCAGACATTTAAATGTGATTTGCCGATTATCCATGTCAATGTAGATGTACCACTATCTGCATATGTGCATATTACCGTCTCACGACTTTTGTCAGCTCAGTGAACACCTCCGCATCTGTAGGTGAATGATCAGCATATCTGCCATGCAGAGGACCCAGGTTTAATTTCTGGTTCTACCAGAGATTTTTCCTTGGTGAGAGGATTATAATGTGATCCACTGAGCCTCTAGATGCAACATTTCAACATTCGAAAACTGATAACGGGCAGGAGTCTGATGTGCTAACCACACGCCCCTCCATACTGCATCAGAATGAAGCCTTATGGCACACGATGACGCAGTGATGGGTGATCACTGCGTAGACCTCAGGGCCTAACAGCTAAGCTAGGTTTCTTAATTGTAATAAAAAGTGAATAGTTTTGACCAATTACCAAAAAATGTCATGAATGACAAAAACTCTCTTTTATTCTAGTGAATCCTAGGGTATTAAAAATTTAGTAGAGTCTATAATGGAAAGAATAGTTATTTAAAATTGTTATTTAAATGTTGTCGTCGTCGTTGTCTTCAGTCCTGAGACTGGTTTGATGCAGCTCTCCATGCTAATCTATCCTGTGCAAGCTTCTTCACCTCCCAGTACCTACCGCAGCCTACATCCTTCTGCATCTGCTTAGTGTATTCATCTCTTGGTCTCCCTCTACGATTTTTACCCTCCACGCTGCCCTCCAGTACTAAATTGGTGATCCCTTGTGATCTCAGAACATGTCCTACCAACCGATCCCTTCTTCTAGTCAAGTTGTGCCACAAACTTCTCTTCTCCCCAATTCTCTTCAATACCTCCTCATTAGTAATGTGATCTACCCATCTAATCTACAGCATTCTTCTGTAGCACCACATTTCGAAAGCCTCTATTCTCTTCTTGTCTAAACTATTTATCGTCCATGTTTCACTTCCATACATGGCTACACTCCATACAAATACTTTCAGAATCCACTTCATGACACTTAAATCAATACTCGATGTTAACAAATTTCTCTTCTTCAGAAACGCTTTCCTTGCCATTGCCAATCTACATTTTATATCCTCCCTACTTCGACCATCATCAGTTATTTTGCTCCCCAAATAGCAAAACTCCCGTACTACTTTAAGTGTCCCATTTCCTAATCTAATTCCCTCAGCATCACCCGACTTAATTCGACTACATTCCATTATCCTCGTTTTGCTTTTGTTGATGTTCATCTTATACCCTCCTTTCAAGACACTGTCCATTCCGTTTAACTGCTCTTCCAAGTCCTTTGCTGTCTCTGACAGAATTACAACGTCATCGGCGAACCTCAAAGTTTTTATTTCTTCTCCATGGATTTTAATACCTACTCCGATCTTTTCTTTCGTTTCCTTTACTGCTTGCTCAATATACAGATTGAATAGCATCCGGGAGTGGCTACAACCCTGTCTCACTCCCTTCCCAACCACTGCTTCCCTTTCATGTCCCTCGACTCTTATAACTGTCATCTGGTTTCTGTACAAATTGTAAATAACCTTTCGCTCCCTGTATTTTACCCCTGCCACCTTTAGAATTTGAAAGAGAGTATTCCAGTCAACATTGTCAAAAGCTTTCTCTAAGTCTACAAATGCTAGAAACGTAGGTTTGCCTTTCCTTAATCTATTTTCTAAGATAAGTCGTAAGTCAGTATTGCCTCACGTATTCCAACATTTCTACGGAATCCAAACTGATCTTCCCCGAGGTCGGCTTCTACCAGTTTTTCCATTCGTTTGTAAAGAATTCGCGTTAGTATTTTGCAGCTGTGACTTATTAAACTGATAGTTCGGTAATTTTCACATCTGTCAACACCTGCTTTTTTTGGGATTGGAATTATTATATTATTCTTGAAGTCTGAGGGTATTTCGCCTGTCTCATATATCTTGCTCAGCAGATGGTAGAGTTTTGTCAGGGCTGGTTCCCCCAAGGCTATCAGTAGTTCTAATGGAATGTTGTCTACTACTGGAGCCTTGTTTCGACTCAGGTCTTTCAGTGCTCTGTCAAACTCTTCACGCAGTATCGTATCTCCCATTTCATCTTCATCTACATCCTCTTCCATTTCCATAATATTGTCCTCAAGTACATCGCCCTTGTATAGACACTCTATATACTCCTTGCACCTTTCTGCTTTCCCTTCTTTGCTTAGAACTGGGTTTCCATCTGAGCTCTTGATATTCATACAAGTGGCTCTCTTTTCTCCAAAGGTCTCTCTAATTTTCCTGTAGGCAGTGTCTATCTTACCCCTTGTGAGATATGCCTCTACATCCTTACATTTGTCCTCTAGCCATCCCTGCTTAGCCACTTTGCACTTCCTGTCAGTCTCATTTTTGAGAAGTTTGTATTCCTTTTTGCCTGCTTCATTTACTGCGATTTTATATTTTCTCCTTTCATCAATTAAATTAAATATTTCTTCTGTTACCCAAGGATTTCTACTAGCCCTCGTCTGTTTACCTACTTGATCCTCTGCTGCCTTCACTACTTCATCCCTCAAAGCTACCCATTCTTCTTCTACTGTATTTCTTTCCCTCATTCCTGTCAATTGTTCCCTTATGCTCTCCCTGAAACTCTGTACAACCTCTGGTTCTTTCAGTTTATCCAGGTCCCATCTCCTTAAGTTCCCACCCTTTTGCAGTTTGTTCAGTTTTAATCTACAGGTCATAATAATAGATTGTGGTCAGAGTCCACATCTGCCCCTGGAAATGTCTTACAATTTAAAATGTGGTTCCTACATCTCTGTCTTACCATTATATAATCTATCTGAAACCTTATTTAAGTAGCAACATTAAATATCGCTGCTAGGAAGATTCGTTGGCAAGTCAAGTTACACTGATGAGACAGAACATTATGACCCCCTACCTAATAGCTGGTATGTCCCCCTTTGGCAAGAATAACGGCAGCGACGCATCATTTCGTGGAAGCAATGAGACCTTGGTAGTTCGCTGGAGGGAATTGGCACCACATGTACACACTAGTCACCTAATTCCCGTAAATTCCGGGGAGGCGGCGATAAGCTCTGGCACCACGTTCAATCACATCCCAGATGTGTTCAATTGGGTTCTGGTCTGACATGTTGGGAGGCCAGCACATCAATTGGAACTCGCCACTGTGTTCTTCCAACCACTCCATCACACTCCTGGCCTTGTGACATGGCGCATTGTCTTGTTGAAAAATATCACTACTGTCGGGAAACACGATCGTCATAAAGGGGTGTACGTCGTCTGCAATCAGTGTACGATACTCCTCGGCCGTCATGGTGCCTTGCACGAGCTCCACTGGACCCACGGATGTTCACATGAATTTCCCCAGAGCATAATGGAGCGCCAGCAGCTTGTCTCTGTCCCGCAGTATACGTGTCAAGAAGCTGTTCCGCTGGAAGACGATGGATTCGCGTCCTTCCACCGGCGTGGTGAAGGAGGTGCCGGGATTCATCAGACCATGCAACGCTCTGCCAGTGGGCCAACGTGACCGATTTCAGTCATAGTTGCCGATGTCGTGGTGTTAACGTCGGCACATGCATGGGTCGTCGGCTGCGGAGGCCCATTTTCAGGAGTGTTCGGTGCACTGTGTGCTTAGATACACTTGTACTCTGTCCAGTGTTAATGTCTGATGTTAGTTCAACCACAGTTCACCGCCTGTCCTGTTTTACCAGTTCGGCCAGCCTCCAATGCCCGATATCTGTAATGAGGGGTGGCCACCCAAGCCCACGACGTCTGCACGCGCTTTCACCTTGGTTTCGCCTCGTGTTGAAGACACTCACCACAGCACTTCTCGAACACCTGACAAGTCGTGCAGTTTCCGAAATGCTCAGTCCGAGCCTCCGCGCCGTGACAATCTGCCCTCGGTCAAACTCAGATCGCGCGCCTTCCCCATTCTACACATGGACAGCTCGCTCCCTAATACTGCCGGTACCATGCGTAGCAGTCATTCCTCGCCTGGACGGGTTCATATCGGTGGTCACAATGTTCTGGCTGATCAGTGTATGCTACGAAGATATTTCGTACTGTGAGTGGTGTTGGACAGGCAACGAGGAGGTACCTGCGAGCGTCCAGTGCTGGCGTCTCGGGCCGACACGTTGAGGATGCCATTGGCGTCGATGTCGAAGTTGACGTCGATGCGCGGCACACCGCGGGGCGCGGGCGGGATGCCCGCTAGGTCGAAAGTGCCCAGCAGGTTGTTGTCCTTGGTGAGCGCGCGCTCGCCTTCGAATATCTGCCGAACGAAAAACACCCAAACAATCGTTCTGATCGATAATAAAAGGGACACAACGATGAAGTCCAAAAGGGGCGAGATCCGTACGCCTTGCGTTCCATCGTGTTTATGTCGTGGTTTGCCTGCGGAGAAACAGAAGCATAAGCCATTAGAAATACCATTTACTACTTCTGATGGTCCGTTTCTAGCACAAAAAACGAGAATATTCACTCACGCTGTTAGTCAGAAATGAAGAGTGTCAGTAATGATTTACGTTTTTTTTTTAATGTTAGCGACAGACCAGCAAATGAAGTAAATGTTGATAGAACGAAAGCTTTCACGACCAGATGACATTGCTGCTGGTAAATCTTTCGGTGTATAAGGTCGTTGTCCTCGAATGTTCCGTCCAGAGCTGCGCTGCACATCGTCAGAGGCGTTGCTCCTCTGTTGGGTCTTGCCGACCGACGTTCGGAAGTCCGAGTATTTCTCTCCTTTGTATTAAAAAAATAACAGATCGAATCGGAAAGATTTTACAGAAATATGACATTAGACCGGTTTTTAGACCAACAAAGAAAATAGGTCAAGCACTCCGATCTGAAAAGGTTAAACGCCATCCTCTGTCAGCATGTGGCATATATAAAATTCCGTTTGCGTGTGGTAAATTTTATAGTGGCACAACCTAGAAAAGTGCGAATACACGGCTAAAGGAACACAAAGCCTCTGCCGACCAGCATAGGCAAAATACACAAATCGGCTGTAGCAGAACATGCTCTTCAGTCAGGAGGTCACGAAGTGAAGTTTTCTGAAACGAAAGTTTTATGTCTAACGACGAAAATTTTAATAAGAAAGAAGAGACTATGAAACATAGCGACATATGGACAGTAGCTCTGCATAATCGGTAAAGAGTTTTTATCTTTACCAAGACGACAGTCGGTAGTGAAGTTTTATCTGTGACAACGATCATTTCTGTTTATCACATGTGACTCCGATCACGTTTCCTTTTTCTACAGCATAAATGTCGTTCTCAGACGTCAGACGAGTCAGTCGGCAAGAGTAAACGGAGCAGCAATATCTCTGAAGACGTCCAGCGCAGTTCTGGACGAAACGTGAACAGAAGAGTTTCGTGTGTATCCCGAAATGTTTACCAGCAGAAAAGGAAATGTTTCCCTTGCTCCACAGGCAGGCCAAAACACGTACCCAATACAGAAAACTACTACATTAAGACCCAGGTGTATTCATTTTGAATGTTTTTGTATTGTAATTTTTGCCGAACGGTAAATCATATCTCAAAACGTGTTGCAGTATTAAATAATTTTAAAAAAGGTATCAAAGAACTCAGGCTGGGGGCAGTCTATAAAAAAACTTATTTTAAATTGTAAGAAACAATAACACTCGAATACCAACCACTGTAGCTTTAAATGGTGTGAATGTAGGCTCTCCTGGCTTATACTATTGATGAACAACCCTTGGGCTTCGAGTGCTCGGACACCGCGAGGCTTGGACGTTGTCCTCACTCATCTTCTGGAATATGTAAGCAGATCACTTGAAGATAACGAGTACGGCATTCGTCCAAAAGTCGCTGTGTCCCTATACTGCCATCTGGCAGACCAACAGCTTTTTATCGTGGCTTTCAGTTTTTCAGGTCGATCATGTCAGTTCATTTGACTGGTTTAAATGAGAGTGATTGTTCACTCTTGCGAAAGTGACAGAATTGTTTCAAGTGTTTAATCGGAAGCAAGTAGTATTTAAGAGTGAAATAAAGGTATTTTTAGGATTTTGTTGTGAAATTTATAGAAGACATCACTTGGAAAACCTTGCACAGTTGTTTATTCAACGTAGGCATAAAAACACCGAAGCACTGTCCGCTGCTGAGAAAGATGCGCGGTTCTAGGCGCGCAGTCCGGAACCGCGCGACTGCTACGGTCGCAGGTTCGAATCCTGCCTCGGGCATGGATGTGTGTGCTGTCCTTAGGTTAGTTAGGTTTAAGTAGTTCTAAGTTCTAGGGGACTGATGACCACAGTAGTTAAGTCCCATAGTGCTCAGAGCCATTTGAACCGTTTTTTTTTTAGAAAGATGCGGATGACTGAAATGTGGCAGTGAGTCGGGTCTGCATTGTGACATGTACTAGCCAGAATAGTATGCACCGTTCTTAAAACATTTCTGTCGACATTGTAAGAACGACTGACTTGATGAGGTTCGAACTATTTATCTCTTGGTCGGTTGGTTGGTTTGGGGTGTAAAGGGACCAAATCACAGGGCCATGAGCCCCATTATCCTCATGCAAACAAGGCTCAAGTTAAAACAATTCCCAAAAGAAGTCGCGGAAAGGAATAGGGCGGAAAACTAACGGGAAACCACACGGAAAGAAAAACGAAAGAAGTCAATCAAAAGTGGAAAACGTACACTAAAGGAAAAGTCGTGGAAGAGATTAAAATAATATATCAGATGGCCGAGGCTGGCTGGTCACAAGAATAAAAAAGGATGAGCCAGCTACTCTGCAACACACTAAAATCTCCAGCCTAAAAGAGAAGGCGAGGTGAACACACATAGGGACAAGAAGGAGACCAAGGCGAACAAACAGCAAAGAAAGAGTGAAGAAGAGTTAAAACGGAGGGAGGCTGGATGCCAGAAAGAGAAGGCCAGACGCCCACCCTTAGATTGTATGATAAAAATCCGCCTCACGAATAAAACGTAAAACAACATCTGCCAACGATGCATTGTCTCCCAACACCGTTGGCAGTGTGGCGGGAAGGTTAAAAGTCCGCCACAGAGCGATTAAAATAGGGCAGTCCAACAAAATGTGGACGAATGTCATGTGGGAGTCACAGCAAGACCAAGGTGGGTCCTCGCGACGGAGGGGGTGACCATGTGTTCGCCAAGTATGGCCGATGCGGAGCCGGTAAAGGACAAGCGAGTCCCTGCGAGTGGCATACATGGATGACTGCCATATATTCGTTGTCTCCTGGATAAAACGTAGTTTATTTGGTGTACATAGGATGCGCTATTCAGTATCCCAGATCACAAAAACTTTAGGGCGGAAGACCGATCGGAGATCAGTTTCCGGCATGCCCATCTCCAGAGTTGGTTCACCGGTAGCCTGTTTGGCTAGGTGGTCAGCAAGTTTATTGCCTGGGATCCCGACATGTTCTGAGTTCCAAATGAAGGTCACTGAACGTCCACTGTTGCCGAGGGCGTCAAGAGACTCCTGGACAATCACTACCAATTGATTGCGTGGGAAGCACTGGTCGAGAGCTTTTAAGCTGCTTAAGGAGTCACTAATGCACTGATATTGGTCAAATTATCCATTTTTGTGTGTACGGTTTCAGCATCTACTGTGGAAACAGTTTAATAATACTCGTAAGTTACCGCGTATGCCGCCAAGCTGTCATCTGGAACGGAATTGTTGATGTCATAAGGATCGACACGAGTGAGGGAGTCTAGCCGAAATGGTCGAGCACCGAGCGAGGTGGCGCTGTGGTTAACGCACTGGACTCGTATTCGGGAGGACGACCGTTCCAACCCGCGTCTGGCCCTCCAGATTTAGGTTTTCCATGATTTAATTAAATCCTTCCAGGCGAATGCTGGGATGGTTTCTGTCAAAGGGCACGGCCGATTTCCTTCCCCATCCTTTTCACAATCCGAGCTTGTACTCCATCTTTAATGACATAGATGTCGACGGGACGTTAAACCCAATCTTCCTTCCTTCATTCTTCCGAAATGGGCTGCCTGCGGTGGAGGGCAAGCGTTCGCCTGAGGGCGAGCTCGAGGATCCTAGATTGGATGTCCCAGGGCCCAAGTAGCTGGGAGGGGGTCTGGTCTGTTGGATTTGGCGACAAATCTTGGACTTTATCGGTTGAGATGATGATCTCAAACATGGCAACTTCTGGAAGAGTGGCAAACAATGGGTACTAAGAAATATTTCAAATTACAGATCCATCTCTAATGACATAGATGTCGATGGGACGTTAAACCCAATCTTCCTTCTTCCGAAATGGGCTGCCTGCGGTGGAGGGCAAGTGTTCGCCTGAGGGCGAACTCGAGGATCCTAGATTGGATGTCCCAGGGCCCAAGTAGCTGGAGGGGGTCTGGTCTGTTGGATTTGGCGACAAATCTTGGACTTTATCGGTTGAGATGATGATCTCAAACATGGCAACTTCTGGAAGAGTGGCAAACAATGGGTACTAAGAAATATTTCAAATTGCAGATCCATCTCTAATGACATAGATGTCGACGGGACGTTAAACCCAATCTTCCTTCCTTCCTTCTTCCGAAATGGGCTGCCTGCAGTGGAGGGCAAGCGTTCGCCTGAGGGCGGGCTCGAGGATCCTAGATTGGATGTCCCAGGGCCCAAGTAGCTGGAGGGGGTCTGGTCTGTTGGATTTGGCGACAAATCTTGGACTTTATCGGTTGAGATGATGATCTCAAACATGGCAACTTCTGGAAGAGTGGCAAACAATGGGTACTAAGAAATATTTCAAATTGCAGATCCATCTCTAATGACATAGATGTCGACGGGACGTTAAACCCAATATTCCTTCCTTCCTTCTTCTGAAATGGGCTGCCTGCAGTGGAGGGCAAGTGTTCGCCTGAGGGCGAGCTCGAGGATCCTAGATTGGATGTCCCAGGGCCCAAGTAGTTGGGAGGGGGTCTGGTCTGTTGGATCTGGCGACAAATCTTGGACTTTATCGGTTGAGATGATGATCTCAAACATGGCAACTTCTGGAAGAGTGGCAAACAATGGGTACTAAGAAGTATTTCAAATTACAGATTCATTGCAGATTCACTGCAGTGCAGTTTTAAGCATACCAGCGTAATCACGGCACTGGTGTGCTTGTACTGACACTTTAATATCAGTCATATTATTAAAACTGCAAAAGTTAGATGGCAGTGTAAATTTTTAATGTTACACAACCTTTAATAAACTGTTGAACGCTTCATGCAGTCTTTACGATCAAGGTGTAGAATTGATACGCAGAAAGTGTACACAGTCTCGGCAACATGTGGGTGGGCCCACATGTTCCCACTGCACTGCAGGAGTTTCGCTGGGAAGCCCTTGCACATTCTCCGTACAGTCCAGATCTCTACCCATGCGATTTCCATATTTTTGGTGCCCAGAGGAAAGACATTAATGGCTGTTGATTTGCTTCGGACGAAGATGTGCACGCGTGGGTACAATCATGGGTCCGTAAGCAATCGCAAAACACTTTTCCATGAAGGCATTGACCGTGTTTATCTCACAGTGGGATAAATGTCTTAACAGATATGGTGATTACTTTTGAAATAATAAATAGTTTACTTACTTTTTTCCAATGTATCTCGTTTTCATTTGACTGGTCCTTATATTTCGAAACAACGTCCCAGTTACTGTGGAATAAATGCTGCAATAGGTCGTTCGATTTACGCATGTTTTAGTTTCCTTATTGAGAGAAAGGCCAAAAAATTGGTCGGCAGGTACAGTTTTTCAGTTTCTGGAAGTATATGAAGAGCGACTTTATGTTACTGATAAATTGTGCGTAGGAGCAAGCGCTTGTGTGCGACTACATTCACACAAAATAGTTATAAACGAATCTGGAAAGATTTTTGGGTGAATGAATAAATGTAAATATGAAACCAAAAATGGGAGTCGCATAAAGATTATGGTCTGAAACACCAAGAACTGTACAAACCGTGTATTGCAGGAGTTCCCAAACTTTTCCTCTGGCAGAATACTTTAATTCTGGTATTTCGATGGAAAACCTTGTTTATTTGTAAGGCTAATAAAATATGAAATTTTAAGAAATAAGAAAAATTTGTTTTATTCAGTGATAACTTCAATTTTAAATCATAACCATTAACACAGAAATCAATATAAAATTTTTAAAAAATAAGAAAAAATGTCGAGAAAGGAACGCTATGTTGTTAATAATTTTTCGTGGAATACTTATTCATTTCCCACGGAACACCAATGTTCCACGGAACACTCTGGTGTACTGTATGTGGGGTGTAACAGCTGCGAAAGTAAAAAATTATAAGTATTAGAAACGTCTACATTAGCAAATAAATAAAGTTCTATAATCCCAAATGAGTGCTGCGTCCACAGATGATGTTTACAATCCAGTTTTTGGTTGGTTTTTCATGGTAGACAGTATTTTCATCTTCCAGTGCGATTTTGTTTGTAAGTATGTTTGTTGCAAACATTTGATTCCTGCGCGAAATGCATTTCGATCGACCATTTGTGTTACTTTGCCTCGTATTTAACTCACATCTTAGCTCTGATGCAGAATAACATTGATACCCCCCGTACGGTTTCAGCTGACAAAACAGTTAAAAACCTCGTCACTGCGTAAAATTTGTGGCGTCCTGAGAGACCTGAAGCTCACCGTGCCACGAGCTGTGACGACGCTTTAGCTGCGAGCGTTCCAGGCTTCACAGCGCCTCTAGTTCAGTCCATAGTGTGAATGGTTTGCGCTCACCTGCACCGTGACGGCGGGCTGGTTGTCGGCGTAGGTGGAGAAGGTTTTGGTGAGCGAGCAGGGGATGCGCGTGTTGCGCTCGACGACGGCCGTCATGATGCCGCCGGCCGTCTCGATGCCCAGGGACAGCGGCGTCACGTCCACCAGCAGCACCTCCTGCAGGTTGGCGCTCTTGTCCCCGCTGATGATGGCCGCCTGCGCACCGCACACGCAGCCACTCTTTCATACACCTCCGCATTACCTTCTACGTCGACATCGACACTGCTGGCCATCAAATTTACAACACAGTAAATAAAGGTATAACGCAAAAAAACAACATTAAAATAGCATCAAGTGTACTACTCGCGGCGTTCAATAAGTTATGCAATAGTTTTCTCCTTGGCCAATTTAAGAAATTTTTCGCTCTTCAGTCTCTATAGCTTCATGAAGTTGCGGTAGGTGGCGGCGCTATACGTAGACTTCAAAATGGCGTCTGTAGAGGAGGTGCGTTCCAAGCAGAGACCCGTCAGTGAGTTCTTTTTGCGGCAGACCAGAGCATCGCTGATATTCATAGGCGTTTGCTTAATGTCTACGAATACCTAGCAATTAACAAAAGCACGGTGAGTCGTTGTGCGAAGCGTCTCTCATCATCGCAACAGGTCGCCAAACCTGTCCGATGTCCCTCGTGCCGGCCAGCCGCACGCAGTTCACAGTTGTCAGTGTGGGAAGGTGCGCAAATTCTCATACGAGGTGGTCAACGGATCACAATCGAACTCTTCGCTGCTCTGTTGGTAGTGCTGACACCAGTTTGTGCTCTCAGAGGTGTTTGCTCACTGTCGCCTAGCGGAATACCATAAACACCAACGAAGGACCATCTCTGCCGAATTACTTGCGAGTTACGGGGCTGATCGTGACAATTTTTTATCGAACATCGTCAAAAGCGATGAACCATAAGTCTATCACTTCGAATCGGAAACAAAACGGCGATCCATGGGGTGGCGCCACACCGTCTCTCCACTCAAGAAAAAGTTCAAAGCCGTACACTCAGCCGGTAAAGTCACGGTGAAGGCCTTCTGGGACTCTGAATGGGTTACTCTGTTTGATTTCCTCACTCGTGCCGGCCGGCGTGGCCGAGCGGTTCTAGGCGCTTCAGTCTGGAACCGCGCGCGACGGCTACGGTCGCAGGTTCGAAGCCTGCCTCGGGCATGGATGTGTGTGATGTCCTTAGGTTAGTTACGTTTAGGTAGTTCTAAGTTCTAGGGGACTGCTGACCTCAGAAGTTAAGTCCCATAGTGCTCAGAGCCATTTGAACCATTTTTTTCCTCTCTCATGGCGCAACGATCAACGCGGAAGTGTATTGTGCTACCCTCAGGAAACTGAAGAAACTACTTCAGAGTGTTTGTCGCCACAAAAATACTAACGAAGTTTTCCTTCTCCATTACAACACAAGGCCTAACCCAACTCTTCGCACCCGAGAGGCCTGTTCTTCCTCGTGTACCCCACAGCCCGGATCTTGCACTTTCCGACTTCCATCTGTTTGGCCCAATGAAAGATGCACTCCACTGGGAGCAGCACGTCGATAGTGGGGTGGTTATTGATGCAGCAAGACCTTGGCCCCGACGTCGACCAGTAGAGCGGTACCATCCGGGCATACAGGCCCTCGCAGTACGGCGGCGTAACGCCTCGCACTGATCGGAGATTGTGTTAAAAAATAGTGTTTAGCAGTCAAAAGAGTAGGGAATAATATGGTGCACTGGAATCCCGAATAAAAGCAATCGGCTTTCAGAAAAAAAGTGCTCCATTATGGACTGAACACCCCTCATACACATTTGAATATGCAGATCATTATCATTACAGCAGAACTGTGCAAAATATGTCATAATAACACCACTCGTGTTCTGTATATAAGGAAAGATTACACAATGGAATTTTCATTCGGAAATCACATTTCAATATCACTTTGACAATTATTACTTTGTATCCACCTAATTAAAATTGAATTAAAGAAATGTCTTGTGCCATATGTGTTTCATCTTTTTTTAATTGCAAGTGATCTTCACTGGCCTGAGATTTCGACACATTTGTGTTAATGCACACCAATTGTTTCACATATTCGACATTATACATTGAGATTATAAACTGTTCTGGGATTTTCTGCTTTTCTGATACGTAATATTAGTTTATGTTTCTGCTGCAATGAACCAACAGACCCTGTAGCCAGAACGCCCAATTTCAGGCACTGATCACTGCAGTCAATGACTTATGCCTGATACAGCGCCCTTCAGCGTGGGCAGCTTCCGTGCTTCAGTCTACTTCCGCGAGGCAATGACTGAGGCCACGGATTCTGACACCTTCCGAGAACCTTCTGCGAGATGGAGGAATGCGACAGAACTTCTTCCTCCTCATGATCAGCTCCAGGTAGCAGTATTTATATCTACACAGCCAGCCAGTCATCTTTGGACAACTGGACTATGTCATGAATGATCTCTGGCTAGTGTGGAATGCTGCCGTCAAGACGACGATGTGTGAGGAGCGTTCATTAAGTAGTGCAGCAAATTTTTTTCTGAAAGCAGGTTGGTTTTATTCAGGGTTCCAACACACCATGTTATTCCTCACTCTTTTGGCTACAAAACCCTAGTTTTTAACGCAATCCGTGTTCAATGTGACAGCCTTACGCCACCGTATTGGGAGGGCCTGTATACCAACGTGGTACCATTCTACTGGTCGACGCCGGAGCCAATGTGTTGCTAGCCGGCCGCTGTGGCCGAGCGGTTCTAGGCACTTCAGTCCGGAACCAGACTGCTGCTACGGTTCGAATCCTTCCTCGGGCATCAATGTGTGCGATGTTCTTAGGTTAGTTTGGTTTATGTAGTTCTAAGTCTATGGGACTGATGACCTCAGATGTTAAGTCCCATAGTGCTTAGAGCCACTTGAATTTGAACCAATGTCTTGCTGCACCAATAACCTCCCCGTCACCCACGTACTGCTACCCGCGCAGTACATACTTCATTGGGCCAAACAGATGGAACTCGGAAAGTGCGAAAAAAATGGTTCAAATGGCTATGATCACTATGGGACTTAACATCTGAGATCATCAGTCCCCTAGAACATAGAACTACTTAAACCTAACTAACTTAATGACATCACACACATCCATGCCCGAGGCAGGATTCTAAACTGCAGTCGCGCGGTTCCAGACTGAAGCGCCTAGAACCGCTCGGCCACAACGGCCGGCGGAAAGTGCGAGATCCGGACTTAGAGTGGATGAGGAAAAACAGCCCAATGAAGTTTCGTAAGCTTCTCTCGGGTGCGCAGAATTTTTTGAGGCGTTGCATTGTGATGGAGATCGAGAAGTTGGTTTGCGTTTTTGTGACGACAAACACGCTGAAGTCGTTTCTTCAATTTCCTGAGGGTACTGTATCAGAGACACTTTCCGAGTTGATCGTAACACCATGAGAGAGGACATCAAACAGAGTAACTCCCTCAGAGTCCCAGAAGACCGTCGCAATGACTATACCGGCTTAGAATTTTTCTTCGGAGCAGAGATGGTGTGGCGCCACTTCATGAGTTACCGTTTTGTTACCGGTTCCAAGTGATGAAGCCATGTTTCGTCACCTATAACGATGTTCGATAAAAATTGTCACGAACAGCCTCATAACGCACAAGCAATTCCGCACAAATAGTCTTTGATTGCACCATTGCACTTCATGGTTTTCTGTTAGATGGCGAGGACCCAATCGGGCAGTCACCTTTGAGTACCCCAATCGGTGGACAATTATGTCAGCACTTCCATCAGAGAAGCCCAGCTGCGCAGCGAGATGTTTGATTGTGATACGCCGATCACCTCGAATGAGAGCGTCCGCACGTTCCAACACAGCAGGAGTGACAGCCGCATGCGGGCCATCCGGCACGCTTGAGATCGGACAGGTTTCCTCGACCTCGTTGGGAAGATGACAGACGCCTCTCCCAACGACTCACCCTGCTTTTTTTTACTCCAACGTCTCCGTAGAGATTCCGTAAGCGCCTGTATCTGCGATGCTCTGGTATTCCGTCGAAAGAAACTCAACTCTGGTTGGAACACACCTCCGTTACGAACGCCATTTTGAAGGCTATGTATAGCACCGACGTCTGTCGAAACTTCATAAAACTATAGGGAATGGAGTGGGAATATTCCAAGGTGTCTCACAACAAATTTCTTCAACCGAAATTGGTCGTGAAAAAAAGAGTTGCATAACTTATTGACCGCTCATCGTGCCTTTGATGCAGAAGTCCACACCATCACCGAGCTTTGAATGCCCTTCTGTTGCCTGACTGCGTTGGCAGCCTTACACTGTGCTGCCTACTTGTCAAAGCCCAGCCACCTTCACAAGTTCAGAGACTTGAACTGAGATCCTCAGCCACGTGGCGATGGGCCTCACGCAGCCAGCCACAGCCATTCGTGAGGGAGGACGTCAAACAGAATACCTCCTTCAGAGTCCCGGAGGACGGTCACTATGACTTTACTGGCTGAGAGTGCGGCTTTGAATCTTTTCTGCACACGGGCCCGGACACTTGAGATGGCGCCAGGTCTCTTGAATCGGCGTCAGAGGACATGCGCTGTTGCAGACGAGAACGGTGCTAGGAGGTCAACCTGCAGGGAGACTCTGTGACGGAATGTTTGTCACACTCACCAGTGTTCCAGTGAACAATAGCTGCGACAAGAAGATTGAATGTTTACAAGTAAAAAACAATAAAGGGCATTTGTATCCATGGACTGCCTTCTTCTCCTGCACTAGAGTAGAGAGTTACTCGTCTATACCAGGCCACACTCGGTCTCTGTCACGCTACCTACAAATTTCGGAGATGCTGCTCTACTTGTGTTCTTTTTCCCGTTTTACAGCTGTTCTTCTTCTTCTTACTGCCATACGAAATTTCGTTTGCACAGCCCTAGGAAATGAACACTTATTTGCTTGATGTTATTTCTGCATGTTGTTACCAGCTATTGAATGTTATAGCCAACTATCGAAAGTGTGTTTGTGATATCAGTGATATAGTAATATATGGACACACAGCCACTTAGCTGCAGATTACGTCTCCCCCCCCCCCCCCTCCGTCACTCTCTCTATGTGTGTGTGTGTATGTATGTATGTATGTATGTGTGTACGTGTGTGTGTGTGTGTGTGTGTGTGTGTGTGTGTGGGTGGGTGGGTGTGTGGGTGGGTATGGGTGCGTGTTCGGGTGGATGAGTGGGTGGGGTGGGTGTTTGGGTGGGTAAGTGTGTGGGCTTGTATTAACATCGTTAGGTGTGTAAACGGATACTTTTGTACGTTATCATTTCTTTTATTAAGTTTAGCAAAGCACTTGTTGATGTGTGTCTTGTCATTTATCATGTGTTCGTTCTCTGCAAAGAGATTCTGAATGTGGTAGTAGTCCTTCATTGCTATAAGGCATTTGCTGTGGTTAATTATCTCGATGATTTTCATATCTTGTTGCAAGCTGGTAAGATGATGTTTTAAGTGCTCTGCAAATCTGAAATGGTTTGTTTCATACATCCAATACCTGACATGTTCTTTGTACTGTTCTAAAATTTCTGCATGTCACGCCTATGTATACTGCATTACAACTTTGACATTCAAGTCAATATTTTTTTTTATCCCTAGAATTTGCCCCTTTGATTGTTGGTTGGCGTAAGTTAGTTTGGTGAGTTTGCACAGTTTTATATGCTTAATGGAGACCCTGCTTCTTTAGTGAGCTTCCCACTCCGTGTGTCCAACTAATTATATAAGTCATAGAGTAACATGTACTTTGTTTGTGTGTGCTGTTGTCGTTGTTTATGTGTGTTGTGTGCATTTTCCGCTTTGGGATTTGTGAGTTTTTATGCATCATCGAACTCATGGATGTGTTGTTTATTGTTTCATTGCTGTGTATATGTTGTGTTCAGTTTTTTTCTATCAGTTGCAATGAGGACTGTAGAATTTCTTACGTACTATGTTTCGCACAGTATCGCGTTCAGGTACGGCTTCTTCGAATACAGCCTCTTAACCTCATTTAGTAACCAACACTTTTCTGCATATAATTTCAGCGTTTCTGTGGCTGGTTTCGATTTAAGTTGTTCCTCTTGCAAGTCTGGTTGAACTTTATGTGCTGTATCGTTTTCTGGAGCCTCAAATCTATTTTCTTGTATTTATCCTACTTGTTGACAGGAAATGCCTGACAAAGCTGTAATAACGTCTCTAAGTATTATGTTGTTATTTATCAACATAATATTACATTGAGGTGACAGAAGTCAAGCCAAGCTTAGTGCAGTTACTCGACGTGTCATGGACTTAACAAGTCATTGGAAGTCCCAAGCAGAAATATTGAGCCATGCTGCCCCTATAACCGGCCATAAATGCGAAACTGTTGCCAGTGCAGGATTTTGTACATGTACTGACCTGACGTCTCGGTTATGTCCCATAAATGTTCGATAAAACTCATGTCGGGCGATCCGAGTGGCTAAATCATTCGCTTAAATTATGCAGAATGTCCTTCAAATCAATCACGAATAATTGTGGCCTGGTGAAGTGGCGCATTGTCATCTACACAAATTTCATTGTTTTCTGGGAACATGAAGTCAATGAATAGTTGCAAATGGTCTCCAAGCAGCCTAATAAAGCATTTTCAGTCAATGATCGGTTCAGTTGGGCCAGAGGTCCCAGTCCGCTCCATGTAAACACAGGCCACAACGTTGTGGAGCCAGGACCAGCTTGCACAGTTGTCCTGTTGAAAACCTAGGTCCATGGCTTCGTGGGGCCTGCGCCACACCCGAACCGTACCATAAACTTTTAGAACTGAAATCGGGACTCATCTGAACAGGCCGCTGTTTTCCAGTCGTCTAGGGTCCAATCGATATGGTCACGAGGCCAGGGGAGGTGCTTACATTTGATGTCGTGCTGTTAAGCAATGGCACTCCCATCGGTTGTCTGCTACCATAGCCCACTGACGCCAGACTTCGCCTTACTGTCCCAATGAATAAGTTCGTCACCGAGCGAGGTGGCGCAGTGGCTAGCACACTGGACTCGCATTCGGGAGGACCACGGTTCAGCCCCACGTCCGGCCATCCTGGTTTAGGTTTTCCGTGATTTCCGTAAATCGCTCCGGGCAAATGCCGGGATGGTTCCTTTGAAAGGGCACGGCCCACTTCCTTCCTCTTCCTTCCCTAATCCGATGAGACCGATGACCTCACTGTCTGGTCTCCTCCCCCGAAAACAACCCAATAAGTTCGTCGTACGTCTCACGTTGATTTCTGCTGTTATTTCACGTAGTGATGCTTGTCTGTTAGCACTGACAATGTATTCAAACACCTGCTCTTGGTCGTTAAGTGAAGGCCGTCGGCCGCTGCGTTGACTGTGGTGAGAGATAATGCCTGAAATTTGTTATTCTTGGCACACTCTTGACACTAAGGATCTTGGAGTATTGAATTCGTTAACGATTTCCGAAATGCAATGTCCCATGCATCTAGCTCCAACTACCAATCTGCGTTCAAAGTCTGTTAAGTTCTGCCATGTAGCCATGATCACGTCCCAAACCTTTTCACGTGAATCACTTGAGTACAAATGACAGCTCTGCCAGTGCACAGCTCTTTTATACCTTATGTATGAAATACTACTGCCATCTGTGTATGTGAATGTCGCTATCCCATGACAAAAGTTAAAGATGTTACTATGCATCTGAATGTTGTTTATTTGTTCAAAGATCATGTTATGTTTTTGTGGGACGGAATGACAGGATCATGGCCTGTAAATATTGTGGTTTATCGCTCCATAATATTACTGCTCACATCTGGGTTGGGGTTGGGTTGGTTGTGGGAAGAGACCAAACTGCGAGGTCATCGGTCTCGTCGTACCAGGGAAGGAAGTCGGCCTTGCCCTTTCAGAGGAACCATCCCGGCATTTACCTGGAGCGATTTGGGGAAATCACAGAAAACCTAAATCAGGATGGCCGGACGCGGGATTGAACCGTCGTCCTCCCGAATGCGAATCCAGTGTGCTAACCACTGCGCCACCTCGCTCGGTGTTCACATCTGAATCTCACGACTGTTATACGAATGTGGAATTCATAGGAGGACAATGCTCAACACCATATGGGATCTCAACAAACCCCTGGCGAGGAGCATCCTATAAGACAGGTACATTGTTTGCTTGGCTGTGCAGCCATCAGTAGGTATGTAGTGCCGGTTCAAGCACAGAGCATGTCATTGATGAGGTCATCGATGATGTAATCGGTGACACACACTGTGCTTGAACCAACATTACCTACCTACTGCCACCTCTTGTACATCGAGTCAGAAAATAGGAAGACAAGAATTCATATGGACAGTGCAACAATTTGTGGAGCACCTTGGACGCTTAGCACAGCAACTATTATTGCAGCTTCCCTTGACACTGCAGCATAGAAAGGCAGGCCAATGGTTGTTCGCCAAACAACAAAGCGGATACAGGAGTGCCACCACGTCCGCTTTTCAGACGAGTCCTGATTCCACCACAGCATATGATGGACATGTCTGGAGGCTCTCAGCAGAACCAACATAGCTGTATGGTATTGTACAGGATTTGCCGATAATGGCGTGAGGGAGGAAGAATGTGGACGTCTGAGTGAGCAAAAGAACACAGAAATCGAAAACACTGGCTGCAGGTTTATTCCACTAAATCTAGCCTGAATGGATACAGCTGTAAGATGCAGCTAGTGGCAGATTACCGACAGCCTGACTAAAGGGGTATAGCACCCGAATAAGGTGAAGCGGGAAGGTACGTGCAGTTGGGTCAAGGCCTGGTTAGCAAGAGAGCGTCTTGGCGCTGCCAGTGTACTTTCCCAAGTCGGCCCTGGGTCCCCCACGTGACCATTCACAACCATCTGATTGGCTGCTAGAGGGGACTTTGCAAGTATGACCTAGTCAGCGAATCTTCAGTAAAGTGCTACCTCGTCAGCAGTACTCACTATAAGAAAGCTATTCAGGTGAACTGAATGTGAGTAGGTGGCCATATCCAGCAGGCTCCGGTATCAAACCAGCCCAGACCCACGCACATCTCTCAGCAGTGGAAAACAACTTCACTGCCTTAGAATGAAAAATTGAAAAGAAAAATAAAAAAATTAGTTCACAATAACGTTTTCAACTTAGCCGGGGGGGGGGGGGGGGGTCCACCACGTACACTATTCATCACAGTCATGCGCGAACAGTACCCTGGAGTGTTAGTATGGATGTTACTGAGTACTCGATAAGATCAGGCTGATGACAGTGCCCTAGCTTCGAGGTTTCCATGACACTATGGCCAAACAAGATAATTCAAGACCGCATCTTGCCCATGCTGTGTTCACCCACCTTAATGCAGAGGATGTTCCACTTTTATCATGGACAGCAGATCTCTTTCTGGGCTCACGAGAAGCTGTCACACGACAAGTCGCTAGCCACTACCGTCGATGAACTGGGACACAGAATCAAAGCCGTATGGAACGATGGACCAGTATCTGTCAACCAACATCAGTTTAATTCTACACTCAGAAGTATTAGAGCCACTGTGGCTGCAAGAGGTGGCAGCTAAAAATGGTTCAAATGGCTCTGAGCACTATGGGACTCAACATCTTAGGTCATAAGTCCCCTAGGACTTAGAACTACTTAAACCTAACTAACCTAAGGACATCACACACACCCATGCCCGAGGCAAGATTCGAACCTGCGACCGTAGCAGTCCCGCGGCTCCGGACTGCAGCGCCAGAACCGCTAGACCACCGCGGCCGGCTGGTGGCAGCTTTGTGTAATAAATTTCACATCCTGAATACCCGCAAATCACCCGAAAATTTAATCATGTATTCTCCCTACTGTAGTAGAGAGGGTGTCTCAAACCTTTTGGGTCAAACTGAAACAGGTGATAGTGAGTCCACAACCGATTATATTGAGATAGAGAACCAGTGGTTGGAAATGCATATTTATCGTGTTGTGGACATACACAGCATAACCACATAACAACGTATCTCATAGTACCTGTTCAAAGGGGCGACCGCTAATCTCAGTGAATGCATGGCAACAGTGCATGACGTTTTGCCACACTCTTTCAAAGATCCCTGGTGTCTGATGTACCAGCGGACAGTCAGCTTGGACCCTAGCAATCAGGTCTTCATCCATTTCTACGGGGGTTTCATACACCAAAGTCTTGAAAAAGTCCAGAGGTGTGCGATCCGGCGATCGTGCTGGTCATGGAACAGGACCTTCACTTCCCGCCGCGCGGAGTGGCCGCACGGTCTAGGGCGCCTTGTCACGGCCCGTGCGGCTCACCCCGTCGGAGGTTCGAGTCCTCCCTCGGGTAAGGGTGTGTGTGTTGTCCATAGCGTAAGTTAGTTTAAGTTAGATTAAGTACTGTGTAGGCTTAGGGACCGATGACCTTAGCAGTTTGGTCCCATAAGACCTTACCACAAATTTCAAAAAATTTTCCTTCCAATCAGACGGTGAGGGTACGTATTTTTCGGGTGCTAGGGGGCACTGACATCAAGTGGGCTGGTGCACAGTCGTGCTGAAACCACATCCCTCCGTGGAAAACAACGGGCACAGCCTCCAAGAACTGCATGCGCCTTTGCAATACATGCATTGGGAAGGGCGGTCATCGCTTTGAACACTAAGAGCTACGCTGTTGATATGCGATGTATAGTGTGTATGTCCACAACACAATAACTATGCGTTTCCGACCACTGGTGATCTATCGCAATATAATCAGTTGTGGTCCCACTATCACCTTTTTTTAATTTGACAAACGATTTGAGACACACTGTATTTACACAACAAGTAAAATTTGATGTTGCGACATTAATGGTAATCAGTGTATAATCCTTAAGCCACATTACAATGTGTGTCCGTAAATACGTCTGGTATCACTATAATTTCTCTCTTTCCTGTTACATTCACGATTGGTGCAGGAGATTAGTGACTGTTTGTAATCGTCAATATGAGCTTTAACTCTGAAATATCCTGGCGATTTCGTCCTTGGCGTTTCCATGATGTCACACTCGTGGACTCGGCCAGAATACACTCATAGTTTCTGATGTGCGGCACATGAGACAAACTACACAATGTACTGCTCATAACATTTACTCGGAAATATTTATTGACGGACCTGTATTATATCTCAACACTGTTAAGTACTTAAGTAAGAAATAAGGGTCGCCAGTCTCTGTTTGGCCCGCGAGGCAGGATTAAAATTATCACTTTTTCTATGCTACCAATAAATGCTCTGTAGCATCTAACTACTTTCAGAAAGATTCCGCAATACGATCTCTGGATGGAAAATGTATGCCGCTAACAGTTTACTCATGCCTCTAGTTGGCTGCTAGCAACTACGGCCTGTGATCTCCACCAGAAACAAAAGAAAATAACAGCTCAAAGGCAATGTCGGTACGTAAAAAGATGACACAGAAACATCACACCTTCAGTTTACATGAAACCAAATTCAGCTTATTGGCTTCAATTACAATTCGTCAATCCCAGCGCTTTTATCCAATACTAACTTCAGTAGGCTACTGGATCTGGGATCTGATATAAGAGCTCTGCTTACCAAGCAGCAAGAGTAATTAATTAGAATTTCATACTCACATACGGGAACGCTGATATGTCGGGACACACAGACCATCAGCATGACAGGACAGCGCCGTGTGTGCATGAAAAGCGGGCTCGTAGGGACCACAGCAGTGAGAACTAAAATGCTAATACGCTGAAGCGCCAAAAAACAGGTATAGGCATGCGTATTCAGATACAGAGATATGTAAATAGGCAGAACACGGCGCTGCGGTCGGCAACGTCTATATAAGACAAGAAGAGTCTGACGCAGTTGTTAGATCGGTTACTGCTGCTACAATGGCAGGTTATCAACATTTAAGTGAGTTTGAACGTGGTGTTACAATCGGCGCACCAACGACCGGACACAGCATCTCTGAGGTAGCGATGAAGTTGGCATTTTCCCGTACAATCATTTCACGAGTGTACCGTGAATATCAGGAATCCGCCGGAAAAAGACCCTGCAAGAACGGGCTCAACGACGACTGAAGAGAATCGTTCAGCGTGACAGAAGCGCAACCCTTCCGCAAATTGCTGCAAGATTCAATGCTGGACCATCAACAAGTGTCAGCTAGCGAACCATTCAACGAAACATCATCGATATGGGCTTTCGGAGCCGAGAGCCCACTCTTGTACATGAGTGCACGACACAAAGCTTTACGCATCGCCCGGGCCCGTCAACACCGACATTGGACTGATGACGATTGGAAACTTGTTGCCTGGTCGGACGACTCTCGTTTCAAATTGTATCGAGCGGATAGACATGTATGGGTATGGAGACTACCTCATGACTCCATAGAACCTGAATGTCTGCAGGCGACTGTTCGAGCTGATTGAGACTCTGTAATGATGAGGGGCATGTGCAGTTGGAGTGATATGGGACCTCTGATACGTCTATAACGACTTTGATAGGTGATACGTATGTAATCATCCTGTCAGATTACCTGCATCTATTCATGTCTATTGTGCATTTCGACGGACTTGGGCAATTGTAGCAAGACAATGCGACCCCCCACACGTCCAAAATTGCTACAGAGTGGCTTCAGGAAGACTCTTCCGAAATTAAGCACCTCCGCTGGCCACCAAACTCCCCAGGCATGAATATTAATGAGCATATCTGGAGGGGTGTTCAGAAGAGATCTCCATTCCTCGTACTCTTACGGATTCATGGACAGCCCTGCACGATTCATGGTGTCAGTTCCCTCCAGCACTATTTCAGACATTAGTCGAGTCCATGCCACGTCGCACTGCGGCACTTCTGCGTGCTCGCGGGAGCCCTGCACGATACTAGGCAGGTGTACCAGTTTCTTTGGCTCTTCAGTGTAGTCCCGGACGACAACAACAACACAAGCGTATTGTCAGGGGTACCTATGGATGCCGCTGCTGCGAGCAGAGGCGCTCACCTCACTGATAGGCGGCAGCCACATCGCTCCTAGGAGCCGTTCCCAGCGCGGATCTACAGGGAGTCTATAACTGAAGTCCCAGTTTCAAAACGATGCAGAAAGAGAAGCTCTGCTCAGAATGACGTCAGATTTGATCAGCGTATTATTGGCGCCGGGCGAAACGTCATGGAACAAAAAAATTAACGAAAATTTTACCAATAGATGGAGCTGTAAGCGTCAGAATATGCACACCTACTGACGCGCGGCACACGGTTGATCCTCAGTTTCCGTGCGAGACGCCCAAAGTGACTGTCTCCATGAGGGATCGCGCGCTGCTGGTACAGCTCTTTTACGAGAACAGTGACTGTGCGCCGGTAGCCTTGCACAACTTCCGGACAGTTGAGTGTATGAAAATTGGTATTGGTCCGATATCTGCTAAGGATCTGGAGAAAATGATTACAAAATTCTAAAACACACGTTCTTTCGAAGTGCAATGTGGCAAAGGGAGGAAAACACTTAATACGAAATATGTCGAACATGTGGTCACAGCACTGCAGGAGAGGTAAGCGGTGGTTTGCAAACATTTAATGCACGGGGAATTCCCCGAACGTTTGACGTGCCTGCAAGCACGGTGCATAAAATCCTATCTAATATTGGCAGGGGTAAAATACAGGGAGCGAAAGGCTATTTACAATTTGTACAGAAACCAGATGGCAGTTATAAGAGTCGAGGGGCATGAAAGGGAAGCAGTGGTTGGGAAGAGAGTGAGACAGGGTTGTAGCCTCTCCCCGATGTTATTCAATCTGTATATTGAGCAAGCAGTAAAGGAAACAAAAGAAAAATTCGGAGTAGGAATTAAAATCCATGTAGAAGAAATAAAAACTTTGAGGTTCGCCGATGACATTGTAATTCTGTCAGAGACAGCAAAGGACTTGGAAGTGCAGTTGAACGGAATGGACAGTGTCTTGAAAGGAGGGTATAAGATCAACAAAAGCAAAACGAGGATAATGGAATGTAGTCGAATTAAGTCGGGTGATGCTGAGGGAATTAGATTAGGAAATGAGACACATAAAGTAGTAAAAGAGTTTTGCTATTTGGGGAGCAAAATAAATGATGTTGGTCGAAGTAGAGAGGATATAAAATGTAGACTGGCAATGGCAAGGAAAGCGTTTCTGAAGAAGAGAAATTTGTTAACATCGAGTATAGATTTAAGTGTCAGGAAGTCGTTTCTGAAAGTATTTGTTTGAGTGTAGCCATGTATGGAAGTGAAACATGTATGGAAGTGAAACATAGTTTGGACAAGAAGAGAATAGAAGCTTTTGAAATGTGGTGCTACAGAAGAATGCTGAAGATTAGATGGGTAGATCACATAACTAATGAGGAGGTATTGAATAGAATTGGAGAGAAGAGAAATTTGTGGCACAACTTGACTAGAAGAAGGGATCGGTTGGTAGGACATGTTCTGAGGCATCAAGGTATCACCAATTTGGTATTGGAGGGCAGCGTGGAGGGTAAAAATCGTAGAGGGAGACCAAGAGATGATTACACTAAGCAGATTCAGAAGGATGTAGGTTGCAGTAGGTACTGGGAGATTAAGAAGCTTACGCAGGATAGAGTAGCATGGAGAGCTGCATCAAACCAGTCTCTGGACTGAAGACCACAACAACAACAGTATTCTTCATTGCTGTTATTACAAAATCATTCATGTTCAGGAGTTGTTTCCTACTGACCTGCCAGCAAAACAAACGTTCCCACTGGATTTTCTTGCTCGCATGGAAGTGGACAATGAATAGCCATGGAACATTCTGTGGACAGATGTCAATACGCACGATTGCAGAATGTTGGCAACGGAAAATCCGCATGTGCATCAACTAGTGCTACTTCATTCTGTGGGCATCGTTTATCGCAGGCCCATATTTTTTCGAGCATATGAGACCCGCGTGTCTTGTTACTTGTACCGTCACTGGTAACTGTATAAGAGTCTTTTGCGCACCAACGTCATTCCGACGTTTCAACAGCATGAAAAGCACTCCTCCGCACACTGCGCAACCAGTGAGGCGGCTGCTGCAGTGGCATTTCGGGAATACTAGAATTATCAGCCGTCATTTTCCTAGCCTTCCAGATTCCCTGGCCGTCTAGATCACCTGATCTTTATCCGGATGACTTCTGTCTGTGCGGTTATCTGAAAAATGTCGTGTTCGGTGTTCCAGTTGCGAACATAGCTGAACTGAAGGCACGCTCTGTGCAACGCATTCTAACGTGACCCCCTAGACACTCAGATTTGTCGTGAACATGCTGTTTCTCGATTTCAGCTTGTGGCAGGTAACGGTGGACAGCGTATTGAACATGTATTGCATCTGTTTCACGACAATTAGAAACCAAAGCCATTCTGCTTTTTATGCGTGTTTTGGCCGCAGGACGATTAAAAACTGATGTCATTTTGCTTTCTATGCGGTTTTTGTCTCATAACAATTAAAAACCGATTTTTCCCATCCGATGTGGTACGAACTTGCCGTTATGGATAGCTTTACTTAACTAACTGTGCCACAACTGTTGACTGCCGAACTCGTGCAGTCAAGAAAATTGAACACTGCCGAACTCAAATCAGAGCCATTGTATTGCGATTCATGAGCCAATTGTAGCCGACCTCATTTACGTTAAGACGCCTACAGCGTCATCTATTGGTAAAATTTTCGTTAAATTTTTTTTATTCCAACACGTTTCCCCTGCGTCAATAATATGCCGTTCAAATCTGACGTCATTCTGCGTAGTGGTTCTTTGTCCACAGCATTCTGAATCTGGAACTTTGATTGTGGGTACCCAGTATTTGCTTCTGCCCTATCAAGTGTTCCCAAACAGATTTTTCTGCTGGCATTGTATTTAAACGACCAGTTCCCAACAGTGCCCAACTGTCGCCCTACGAAGTCGACTTTGCGCTTCCAGCCATCCACAGAGAAGCAGAGCTGAGACCTTAGCCTCACTGAGTTCTGGTGCCAGGACTTTGGTATTCACCAGACTGCTACTGTGTTGATGCTATTGGACAGCCGCCCAAAATAGTTATCCTTTTCAAGATAGATTTTTTTGTCGTTCTAATATTCATTGGACTTGTTTGGTAATGGACAGCTACTATAAACTTTTCACAGACTACTTACAAGCAGGCAACACACCGTCTACTGTGCTATTTAGAAGTTTTTGTGTCTTTTCTTGGTGACCACATTACTGGAGCTCACCGAGAATTGTGAAGTGTTCTCTTATGCGAACTCTTTCAAAGTTTCCCATACTGGCGGAACAAGTTGATTGATCTCTAAAGATCAGCAGCTCCTGATTTGATACGCACAATTCTCTTAAAACATCATCCGCGCCCCATCGAGACTGTCCGAGGACTTCCATAATTCGCGAGCTCCAATTTGGAATAAAAGAGAATTTGTTGAACATAAGACGTAAAAGTTAAACTCATTTTAGACGGTGTTTTGTCTGGAGTGTAGCTTTATATGGAAATGGAACATGGACAGCTAAAAGGACCAACAAATGTGGTGCTATAAAAGAACGCTGAATAATAGGTGGTAGACTGGACAATCAGTGGAGAGGCATTGGATGAAATCGGAGAAAAAGTAAATCTAGGGTACAGTTCGACTAAAGTAACTGATAGTTTATAAGGGTACATTGTGAGGCACCAAAGATTAAAAAGTACGAGAGCTGTTCAGAAAGTATCCGACCTTATTTTTTATTGTTGAAACCAACTACAGTATCGGGGCGCACGCGCTCTCTATGTTGGTAGGTATTTTTTCCGCAGCAGCCGAAACAAACAGTTGCTGGACAGCCGTTGAAAAGTGAACACACGTAAGTGGCAGTCTTCTAACTTTGTGTCGTGGGCAAAATGCCAGGAAAAATGGAACAACGTTGTCGCATCAAAGTTTGTTTTAAGTTTGTCGATTCTGAAGTTAAAACAATCCGCAAGATTCGACAAGTAGTGGCAAAGCAATGGGTATCACACAAATAACAAGTGTTTCAAAGATAACCGAGCATCAGTGAATAACGACGACCCACAGCATCTGAAAATGATGTTGTTATTGATCACGTACGGACCCTCCTGATGCAGAATAGACGAATCACAATCACAAAACTTGCAGACGAGGTTAAAATTAATATTGAATCCATTCTTTCAACTTTAACGGAATATATGGACGTCAGGAGGATGCCAGCAAAATCTGTGCCCAAATTGCAAAATATTGAGCAGAAGGAACTTCGTTCGGAGATCACACAGGACACGTTGGGTATTGTGAACAGTAACCCTAACTTTCTTAACACAGTGATGATTGGTTATGAGTAACTGGTTTATCATCTCCAACACCAAAAGAATCGAGGCAGGTCCGCAGTAATGTAAAAGTCATGCTGACCTCCACTTAAAACTTCCGGGCTGATAGGCCGTGGTCGAAGTATAAAACTCTCTCCTGACGTTTCGTCTCCGACTGCGGGAGACATCCTCGGAGGTAAAGCGGCGAACTGCGAAGAGAACTCGAGGAAGCGCTGATTATATAGGCAGTACAGAGGGCGCCACTGTCGATCACGTGGCGTCGGCTATGAGACTGTCTCCGATAATGCCAACATTCTCGATTGAAAGTAATCGATCGTCACGCTTGCGGTGCTACGCTGACATCCAATACTTTCAATACAATAATAACTTTTATGAACAGATTGACGGGGTGGCTGTGGGCAGTCCTCTCAGTCCTGCTGTGGCCAACTTATTTATGGAGACTTTTGAACAACGGGTGTTGCAGACTGCCAGTAAGAGACCAGCCAGATGGTATCGCTACGTCGATGACACGTTCGTAGTATGGACACACGGAGCAGAGGAGTTGGATGCCTTCCTGACACATTTAAACAGCATTAATCCGAAAATCCAATTCACTAAGGAGACGGAAAGGAATGGGCAATTGAATTTCCTGGATGTGACTGTGATTACACGACGGGACGGAACGTTGGGCCATAAGGTGCATAGAAGGCCCACACATACTGATCGTTATCTACACAAAGATTCAAACCACCACCCTAGACAAAAAAGAGGTGTAATGTAAACTTTGTTAGACAGGGCGTACAAAATTTGTGAACCTGTTTATTTAAAAGATGAGATTGAACATTTACGGTCAACTTTCGTGAAGAATGGCTATTCTAGCAAGGATATGGATTGAGCACTTCGCTCTAGGCAGAGAATCAGGAGTAACGACGAACAACAGTCGTCCAAGGGCAAAGTTTTTCTTCCGTTCAGTAGTAAGGTCACAGATCGCATTGGGAAAGTTTTAGGCAAGTATGGGGTGGAAATTATTTTCAGACCTACTAGGAAAATAAAAGAATTTTTAAGATCGGCAAAAGATGCACGACACCCTTTGGCTACACCGGGGTATATAAAATTCCTTGTAGTTGTGGCGAGGTTTATATCGGTACCACAAAGAGAAGTGTGAACACCCGCCTTGTCGAACATGAAAGGAATTGCCGCCTGGGTCACACGGATAAGTCGGCCGTAGCGAAACATGTTTACCAGGAAGGTGATCATGAAATAAAATTCAGCGAGACGAGCGTCATATCAAAAACCTCGCATTATTATGCACGCTTGTATAGAGAAGCTATTGAGATTGATAAACATCGTAATAATTTTAACAGGAAAGACGAAGGTGTTAAACTGGATTAAATTTGGATGTCAGCGTTACACCGCAAGCGTGACAATCGATTACTTTCAATCGAGAATGTTGGCATTATCGGAGACAATCTCATAGCCGACGCCACGTGATCGACAGTGGCGCCCTCTGTACTGCCTATATAATCAGCGCTTCCTCGAGTTCTCTTCGCAGTTCGCCGCTTTACCTCCGAGGATGTCTCCCGCAGTCGGAGACGAAACGTCAGGAGAGAGTTTTATACTTTGACCACGGCCTGTCAGCCCGGAAGTTTTAAGTGAAGACAATACCGGCCGTGAAAGCTTACATTGTATGGTCATGCTGACCATCCTTTTTTTTTTAATTTTAATATTTTTAGCACGATTGCATGGTCCATCACGAGTGCGCTTCAGACGATACTAATGCCAATAAGGAGTACTATCAAGAGATTCTGCGTCGCCTTCGTGAAGCAGCGAGACATAAACGGCCGGTCTTGCGGGCAGCAGGCAGTTGGCAACTTCACGACGATAATGCACCCGCTCATTATTCTCAATTAATTCAGAGTTTTTTTCCCAAACACAACACGGCTGTGGTTTGTCAGCTTCCCTGTTCCCGTGACGTAACTTCAAGTGACTTCCGACTTTTCCGTTAACTGAAAAATACTCTGAAAAGGGACTAGATTTCGGAACAGGGAAGGCACTATGCAGAATTCATTGAAGCAGCTGCGCACCATACCAACAGAGACTTTCCAGCGATACTTCCATCAGTTGCAGGAGTGTTGGGAGAGGTGTGTATAAGCTCGAGGGGACTACCTCGAATGTGGCAAGTGTCCAACAATTGTTCCTGAATAAAGATTGATTTCGTAAATAAAAGTCGGATACTTTCTGAACAGCCCTCGTGCATCTATTCCGCTACTCCCATCAACCACCGCCCAGAGAGTCTTGATAGCGTACGCCTACAGAGCAAGTTCGTAGTGAGAAAAAGCGGCTGAGAGGACCTGGACGGCCGCGCCGTAGGCGACGGCCTCGTCCGGGTTGATGGAGGCATAGAGCTGCTTGCCGTTGAACATGTCGCGCAGCATGGACTGCACGCGCGGGATGCGCGTCGACCCGCCGACCAGCACGACGTCGTGCACCGCCGCTTTGCTGAGGTGCGCGTCCGCCAGCGCCTTCTCGACCAGTGGCAGCGTCGACCGGAACAGGTCCATACACAGCTCCTCGAAGCGCGCGCGCGAGATCTTCGTGTAGAAGTCGATGCCGTCCATCAGCGCGTCCACCTGTCGACAGATGTATCTTTACTGCCTATGACCCAGTGACAAAGATTTCAACGGCTTGTCCAGTGCACGTCGTGTATGAGATCCCAGGATGAACTGCGAGGGTCACTCCAAAAGAAATGCTCATCTTTGCCATTCACAGAGGTTATAGAAACATTCTTCCCACTTGTATTCAAATTTTCGAGGGGCGTTCAATAAATTACCCAACTTTTTTTCTGAAAGCAGATTTCTTTTATTCAGTATTCCAATACACCATCTTATTCCCCACTCTTATTGCTACAAAACCCTATTTTTTAACATAATCTCCGTTCTATGCGACTGCCTTACCCCACCTCATTCGGAGGTCCTGTATGCCCTCGTGGTCGACGTCAGGGCCAACGCCTTCCCGTACCAATAAGCTTCCGATCAGCTGCATACTGCTCCCTGTGAATTACACAAACAATTCCGTATAGATGGTCCTTCATTGCTCTTTACGGTCAGCTATTAGGCGGCGAGGAACCCAGTGGGAACACTCCTTTGCGTACCCCAACTGGTGGATGAGAGTGTCAAAACCATCAACAGAGACATCCAGTTGAGCAGAGAGGTGTTTGAGTGTGATCCGTCGACCACCCCGAATGAGAGTGTCCGCACGTTCCAACATTGCAGAAGTCACAGCGGAGTGCGGCAGGCTGGCACGCGGGAGAACGGACAGGTTTGCTCGACCTTGTTGCGATGTTGACAGACGCTTTGCCCAACGGTTCACCGTGCTTTTGTTCACTGCTAGGTCTCCATAGCCTATTAATATCTGCGATGCTCTGGTTTTCCGCCAAAGAAACTCAATGACAGCTCTCTGCTTTGTAACACCCTAATTACAGAAACCCTAATAAACAACCCCTTGTGGTGAAAGAAGTAGGAAAATTAAGTCATCCTGATAGTGACGGCAGCTACTGACGACAAATTTTACACTTGCGATAATGTGATTAACAGGAATGTCAGGTGAATAATAATATTTATCATGAAATAGAGACTGAATGAAAGAATCTGATAAGATACGCAACAAAAACACCAAAGAAAGAATTGCAAAATAACTAATAACGAAGGTTAAAGCCCAGATGCTAAATTGGTCAAAGATAACATTTGTCCGCACCTCGTGGTCGTGCGGTAGCGTTCTCGCTTCCCACGCCCGGGTTCCCGGGTTCGATTCCCGGCGGGGTCAGGGATTTTCTCTGCCTCGTAATGACTGGGTGTTGTGTGATGTCCTTAGGTTAGTTAGGTTTAAGAAGTTCTACGTTCTAGGGGACTGATGAAATACAGTGAAAGATAACATTTACCATGGAAGAGAGTCCTAGCCGCATCGAAAAGGAAGTTCGATGTGACTACAGTGTAACTCGGAAATGGAAATGTTAGCTTTAGTAGCTATCTAGTCGCTCTGTAGTACTATTGCGATAATAGCATGCATGTAAGCGCTACTAGATTGTTTTATGCTAATCGGAAATTTGAAAGTTTTGCGATATAGACTGAAGTATTATTCAGAAAAGCAAAGTCATCTTTACCGTTAGCAAGATAACGGGATAGTGAGATTCAAGACGAAATTAAATCGTGTGAGATTTGTGATGGGACTTAGCCTTCGTGATGCTGAATAAGCACGAACATTCGAGGACACTGAAAAATGAAAGGTCGCCGACAGAAAAACAATTACCAGTCTCGAGTAGGTAATAGACACACGCAAACACGAAGAACGTACAACTGCGCCGAGTTGTCAGAAGTTGTCGCCAACGACAGGATTACTGATGCCAACGGAAGCAATTCCCTGAGTGAGAAATCGGTGTGCGTGCTCAGCATAGGGACAATTAGTTACAAGGAACCATAAAATTGGATTCAAACTTTAATTCTTCATGTCACCTACAAAACTGAATAGACATTATCATGGGTATTAGTGAAAATTGACTAATAAAATATTATGAACTAAATGAATTCATGATCATTTAACAGTGAACAGTCATCGATTAGTCCCAAGATTACGACGCATTCTGAACATTGCTTAAGTATATGTTATCTCTGTAACTGCGTCGTGTAGTTATTAAACACGCGACGTAGCGACGTCTTGACGACGGAATAACAATTTATCAACTTAACATTCTCGCAATTCCATAATGTGGCCACGGCTTGGGTGATGCATTGAAGATTCAAGACTTTATATTATTAATATTCAACATCCAGTATCTAAACGGGCATAATAAAAAGAAGAACTATAGTTAGCCAGTTCGAACAAGCTGAAAAGTCTGTCGCGGACTCACAAGAAAAGAAAACCACGCTAGGAGTTTGTGTTTTTCTACTAGTTACGGGGTGGCGTTGTCGTGAGCGACGGACGCCGTTCCACGTCGTACCGACTGGGACTACCATCACTACCGAGTCGTGTGAACTCTAAGGAGACGCAGAGGCCACAGCTTGGATCATAACTCTGTTACAGACGCCATTTTGAAGTCTATGTATACAGCGGCCATCATCAGAGCTTCATTATACTATAGGGGCAAAAGCAGGAATATTTCACGATATCTCACAAACAATTCCGTATTCTTTAACCGAAATTGGTGAAGAAAAAAAGTGTTCAATTACTCACTGAACACCTCTCATAATTGAACTTGTTTCTGCAAGGCGCACTGTCATAGAACTCCGTCAAGATGACTGCTGTACTTAATGTTTGTCTGAGGCAACATGCTGTTGTAGAGTTCCTGTGTTCTGAGGACGAGACTGTGAGAAACGTTCACAAGAGCAAACGCTGTTGATCGCACTACAGTTAACTGTTGGACAAGCGGATTATCTGATGAAAGTGGATGCACCAACACTCGCGCCCACAAGTGCAGTGCCTGATGAAGCACTACACAGATTCCTGAAAATATGCACTGTATTCTAAATCTGATTCTGATTGACGAACAAAAAGCGGTGAGCGAACAGTCAACGCGAATGACAGTATGAGAAGGGAGTGTGTGCAGAATACTGAAGCAGTTGAGGTTGAATAGGTTTGCACCAGGTGGGGACTAATGACCTGAGAAGTTGAGTCTCATAGTGCTCAGAGCCATTTGAACCATTTTGAACCAGGTGGGTTCCAAGGAAGTTGATGGATCTCACAAAGAAACACGCAGACACTGTTCAGTGAAATTCTGTGACGTTACGAGACTTCTGGAGATGCGTTCTGTGCAAGAATGTGGTGAGAGGTCAGTTAATGCGCGGCACTTAGCAAATGCTAAGAAGAGGCCATTGATTTGCTTTAGACCTTAAAGTATAGGATATAACATAAAACAGCACTTTACTTTTGTCTCAAAACGATATGTACATTTTCTTGGATGGTTATCGTCATACAAACATTTAAACCATTCAGTCTTTTCGCGCCATCCGAAAATATGAACACTGTCTTACAGCAATCAAATTTTTAATTACAAATTCACTTCATTAAATTTGTGCAAGGTGAAAAAGTTAATGCAGTAATTGAAATGAGATGTTCAAGGATCAGATATTAAATTTAAGAATCGAATTTTATTTAAAATCAGGTTAAAAGAATAAAAACGATCACAATCATTTTGATAACCATTAAAAAAAATTAACGTGCTATAAGGATTGAAATCGCGCCTCTGGTTTACAAAGCTAGAACCTTAGACATTACCTATGAAGATACTGAGTCAATTCATGTTATTTTTAATGGTTTAGCGCCACAGAAGAAATTGTTTTCTTCACAAACAAGGATCCACCAGGATGGATGGCTGCACTGTTTGAAACCTGGCACCGAATCCTATGCTATTTTATGGGTCGTTTCAAATAATCAGTCCCACCCCTAGTGTCTCAATGGCAAATAACCCTTTATTGTATTCGGAAGTAAATGAATTGTAACGATAACATTTTATTATCAGATCAAATACCGACAATTTATACCTACATAGTTGTAAGCGTTGTACGTAGACCCTTGGTGGCACACATAAACAAAACAAGTTTACCTTATTCCTCAGCGCTTTTCATTTTCCTGTCGGAAAATTTAACAATCACTAGATGAAACTATATATGACCCTCTTAATACGTTCTACTCTTGTTGAACAGTAGTATTGTAACCTGTCAGTCCACAGCGACTGACAAAAAACATGAATCACGAAACTACAACATACTGTACAACAATTGTCCACCAACAAGAAAGCAACCTTTACTCTAGATGATTCTTAGCGAAATTACTGTAAGGAAAGTAAATACATTGCAGAAGAAATGAATGAGCCTAATAGTAAACTTAGAACAATGAATACGTAATACTTCAATTACTCTCTTATTGGTAATCAATAGACCCGTACTCTAATTGATCGGGTTATTACGACTACCTCGGGCAGCACTAGGGGATTCCTCCGTAGGTTTTGCGGTGTTGTCAGCTTATGACGCATAATGTGTGGTGTGCCCAGCGCTCACTTTTATACAGGGTGTTTCAAAAATGACCGGTATATTTGAAACGGCAATAAAAACTAAACGAGCAGCGATAGAAATACACCGTTGGTTGCAATATGCTTGGAACAACAGTACAGAGGATTTTTCTGGTGTTGGAATTCCACCGCCTAGAACACAGTGTTGTTGCAACAAGACGAAGTTTTCAACGGAGGTTTAATGTAACCAAAGGACCGAAAAGCGATACAATAAAGGATCTGTTTGGAAAATTTCAACGGACTGGGAACGTGACGGATGAACGTGCTGGAAAGGTAGGGCGACCGCGTACGGCAACCACAGAGGGCAACGCGCAGCTAGTGCAGCAGGTGATCCAACAGTGGCCTCGGGTTTCCGTTCGCCGTGTTGCAGCTGCGGTCCAAATGACGCCAACGTCCACGTATCGTCTCATGCGCCAGAGTTTACACCTCTATCCATACAAAATTCAAACGCGGCAACCCCTCAACGCCGCTACCATTGCTGCACGAGAGACATTCGCTAACGATATAGTGCACAGGATTGATGACGGCGATATGCATGTGGGCAGCATTTGGTTTACTGACGAAGCTTATTTTTACCTGGACGGCTTCGTCAATAAACAGAACTGGCGCATATGGGGAACCGAAAAGCCCCATGTTGCAGTCCCATCGTCCCTGCATCCTCAAAAAGTACTGGTCTGGGCCGCCATTTCTTCCAAAGGAATCATTGGCCCATTTTTCAGATCCGAAACGATTACTGCATCACGCTATCTGGACATTCTTCGTGAATTTGTGGCGGTACAAACTGCCTTAGACGACACTGCGAACACCTCGTGGTTTATGCAAGATGGTGCCCGGCCACATCGCACGGCCGACGTCTTTAATTTCCTGAATGAATATTTCGATGATCGTGTGATTGCTTTGGGCTATCCGAAACATACAGGAGGCGGCGTGGATTGGCCTCCCTATTCGCCAGACATGAACCCCTGTGACTTCTTTCTGTGGGGACACTTGAAAGACCAGGTGTACCGCCCGAATCCAGAAACAATTGAACAGCTGAAGCAGTACATCTCATCTGCATGTGAAGCCATTCCGCCAGACAGTTGTCAAAGGTTTCGGGTAATTTCATTCAGAGACTACGCCAATTATTGCTACGCATGGTGGATATGTGGAAAAATCGTACTATAGAGTTTCCCAGACTGCAGCGCCATCTGTTGTTGACAATTGTAACTACTGTAATTTCGAAAGTTTGTCTGCCTGAAAATGTACTGTTGTCCCAAGCATATTGCAACAAACGGTGTATTTCTATCGCTGCTCGTTTAGTTCGTATTGCCGTTTCAAATATACCGGTCATTTTTGAAACACCCTGCAAATGAGCTAAAATTGTTACTACACACTGCAGATTTAGACATCACCATCTTTCTGTTGGTCGGTAGGTAGAATACCAATCGTACATAACTTGATATTTTTACACACAGGCGCGGGGCCTCCTAAAACATTTGCTGGATCTTGCTTCGTAGCGATTCTGGCACTGCGGGAGTTTTGAAGGGGGAACGAAAAGCCAGTGGTGGAATGGTATCATGGAAACTCGCTGAAGAAGAAGTTCAACATAGCGCCTTCAGTAGGAAAAGTCATAGAGAAGGAGTTTGTGGCACACGGAACCATTATCAGTTATGACGCGTATGTGGCAACCCTTTAAAACCGTAATGCTTCAACATGTCGCGTTCGACAAAATCGTCAAAACCACGACGTTTTGCTGTTGCATGATAACGCCCGGCCGCATGGCAGTGAGAAAACCACTAGCGAGGTATGAAGCTTGAGTGCACAGAATTGAAACGCCCACCGCTCAGCCAGGATCTGGCACCGTGTAATTACCTCCTCGTCTGTAAACTGATGGAGTATCTTCGCAGAATGATATTTGAAGACGATAACTCCTTTGTGAAGGCTGCTAAACAGTGGCTCAGACGTGCTGGTCCTGACTTCTACCGCGCAGACACATAGGCCTTAGTACATTAGCGTCGCAAAGCGTTTCAAAGGAACGCATATTATATGGAAAAATGACCTTTTGTCTCTAAGGTTATATCAACATACTGCAAAAATATCGGAGATATGGAGAATAAATTGGATGTTTAACAAACCGTTGTGCATTTATTTTGGAGTGACCGTCGCAATTTAGGGAAACCATGGAAAACGTAAATCTCGATGACTGTATATAAATTAGTCTCCAGTCTCCCGAACTCGTGTTGGATGATATACTGATTTTTCGCTTTGGGTCCAGTGCCGCATAATATCCGGCAAATCGCATTTAGTTACTTTTTTACCGCCCGCCCTGTTGCCACTGGAAGTCCAACACGTTTCCTCGTGTACCGTCATCTGGGACCTATTCGCCACGTCAGACAAATCTGCAGGTGTTTGAAAAGCGTTGTATTTGGCAGTTCCTGAACTAATCACCAGAGGCACCGTTGCTTACATCACAGGCAGAAGATAATTTTGAAATTAATTTTATTTGCTTTCGGTGGAAAACTGTGAAGCCATTATAATTGCTTCAGTTAGTGAGTGCAACTACATTTTTAGTACTACTTTATGGATATACAAAATACAAATTCAGTATTTTCTGTGTCAGAGTTTTGTCTCCGTGTCTTGTAGTTGATGTACTATCAAACCATTGATTTTGCGGTTGTTATCACTCGTGAATGTTTTAATATTTGTTGGCAAAGGATTCTTCATTTTGCGAGTTTTTTCCGCAGTATTATTTTGATGTGGAGCGTATTTGAAATGTCTCAAAATGATACGATCAGGATCTGCGTCGTCTCCTGGATATTCATTACATGTGGGAGAGTCTACCACTGAAATCCTATAGAGGTGTGGAGGGAAACATGCATGTCTCAACTTTATTCTAATGATTAATAACACACATATCCTTGGAAGATTTTTCTGACCATATCACGGATTTGTTGGTATACTGCACTGCACTGAAGCGAACGAAAAGCCATTTTTCTGCTGAGATACTTGTCACTCCTGTTTCCATTGATCGTACGCCTGTTTTTTTTTTTTTTTTTTAAAAAAAAACATGAAGAAAGTGTTAAAGTGGAAGCTCCTTCTTTGCTACTTCGTTATGCCGAATACCCGAGTGTCCCTTTACCCGTTTATTAAATATGCGGATTTATTTTTATTGTTGGCTTTCATTACTAAATCCATCACATCGTAGAAACAACTTTCCACTTTCGATGCGCTAATTGCTCCAAAGCACTTCTAGAGTCAGTCAGAATTATTGTTTTGTTTCGGTTTTCAGTTCCACAGTTAATTTCTTCTTTAATAGCTGTTACTTCTGCAATGTAAATGCTGCTTAATGGAGATAATAAAAAAATGTTTAGCTGTCTGCAGCCTAGGGCAATAATATTCGCAACCAAGTCCCAATAAGTTTGGGATTCATCAGTACACATATGTAAAAAATCTGACCATTCGCTTTCCACGTAATTTATTACTTCCTTATTAGTTTTGACATGACCCATTCTGCCTAGTACAAGAAAAGCATCAGGTTGGCAGACAGTTGTTTCATATTCTTTACTGAACACTGGTACCGTTCGGTCTGTCTGTGTCAAATGCAACGTGAATCTGAGGCACTGGAAGTGGTATTCATTCAGAAGATATTTAACGGCGGCTATTTTAGCATCCTCAACATTGTCGCGTGTTTACTGGGTTTCGTCTGTGTTTTTAGTTTCGTTTTGGATTAGATGGCTGTTTGGTAGTTTCAGGCACGCATCCAGGGTTGAAAGCCCGGGGGTGAGGGAGTTACAGTTCCTTTTCTTCTTTTCCAAGAAGTATTTAATAATAATTATGACAAAATTTATAAAATGCTTTTGTGGTATCGATAGCTACGATGCCATGGCGTAGGTTGGAACTACGAGACAGCCATTTCATCAAGAGTAGACGGCCTGGAAACATCGCTTCAACCTCAGCTTGCTATTGAGACTATGTACTACTTACGACGGGAATATGGTTTTGCACCTACCGGTTCTTCAGTTATAAAGTTACATGTGTCATTGACTAATAATTAAACGTTCTTTCACGTAAAAAGCTGTACCGAGAATTTTACCTCACCTACTCCTGCTCACTTCCTACATTCGGCCTATCCATTCTGTTTTCTGGATCAGACCCACGCGTCGCCTTCCAGGCGGGATACGAAAGCTTTAATATAATAATGATAATAATTAGCTTACATTAATGTTTAGTGTAACGCTTTAGCTTAACAAGAATAATAATTTATACTGTACAAAGGCGAAGAATGCACTCACCATTATCAGTCAATCGTCAAGGGCAATTTTTTCGAGTATTTTTTCCGAGAATTGCGTCATACTCCTTCAGGAAACCGTCCGCAGCTCGTGGTCTAGTCGCTTGCGTTGCTACCCCTGGCTCACGGGGTCCTGGGTTCGATTCCCGGCCGGGTTGGGGATTTTTTTTCTCTGCCAGGAGACTGGGTGTTTGTGTTGTCCTCATCATTTCATCATCAGCATCATTTGTGACAGTGGCTAGACTGGACCATGTAAAAATTGGGACTTTATACGGGCGCTAATGACCGCGCAGTTGAGTGCCCCACAAACCAAACATCATCATCATCATCTTTAGGAAACTGAACTCCAGGCAGTGACTTTCAGATCGTATAAGAATGAGAAAAATTAAAAAGGGTCAGTCTATAAGACCCGCTTGTTACAAGTATACAGCATGATTCCGAGATGATACATAAACTTTTAGGGATGACAGAGAAGAGAATGTCTCAATTTGAGGGAGGGGATCCTAGTTCGGAAACGACCGGGTCGAAAGTTGTAAGAGAAAATAGTTTTGATATCTCTGACAGTGAAGTACTTGTGCCAGTGCTGTTATTACTAAGATAGTAGACTCAGCAACTTCCTGAGGTTGTAGTACGGACCAAAACAAAAACAGATCTAGTAAACCTGGGACCTAAAATGCATACCTTAAGGGGTTTGACTACTTGTTGATCTTCGATATTACGAAACAAATCTCTTCTACAGCAAGCTCTTGGACTTCCATATTTCTGCAGGAGGTAGTACGGACCAAAACAAGAAATAACTGTCCAATAAACATGGGTTCTAAAATGCATACGTTAAGAGCTATGGGCATTTGTTTAGTAGAAGAGACGTGTTTCACTGTAGCGAAGAGGAACAAGTGCCCATAGCTTTTAAGATGTACATTTTAGTGCCAATGTCTAACAGACAGCTTTTTCTTGTTTTCGTCCATACTGTCACCTCCGAAAATCGCCTAACCTACAGTCTTGGAAACTACAGTATCGGTACACGTATTCTACTGTCTGAAGCAGCAGAACGATTTTCGCTTATAACTTTCGACTCATCCATTTCCAGACCAGGGTCCCTAGCCTCGAATTGATTTATTTACCCTCCTCCATCACCACTTAAAGTTTGTAGCATCAGCACGGCACCATCCTGCGTGTATAAGGAAAGAGGAGGTGGTGGAGAAAGTGGCTTCAGATTCTGGCTGATGTACCTGACGGCAAAACATGTAGCATCATTAGGAAGGATGGCCACAAACGGAGACGCAGGCACGTGGTACTGTAGCAGACCTGTATGGTGGACTCGGTGGTGGCGGACAGCTCGCGCTTGGCGCGCTCGGCGGCGGTGCGCAGGCGGCGCAGCGCGCGCGGGTTCTCGTTCACGTCGCGCTTGAACTTGCGGCGAAACTCCTCGGCCAGGTACCCCACCAGCCGGTTGTCGAAGTCCTCGCCGCCGAGGTGCGTGTCGCCCGCCGTCGAGCGCACCTCGAACAGCGAGCCCTCGTCGATCGTGAGCACCGACACGTCGAACGTGCCGCCACCCAGGTCGAAGATGAGCACGTTACGCTCGCCCCTCAGCCCCTTGTCCAGGCCGTACGCCAGCGCTGCCGCCGTCGGCTCGTTGATGATGCGCAGCACGTTCAGCCCCGCGATCGCACCCGCGTCCTTCGTCGCCTACGGACCGGTGCATTATCCTGTTACAATTTACACTAAAAACCTCGATTTTTTCCCTTTATTGTGATTTCATTCCTCCGCTCCATAAGGGCAGGGGTGGGCCGCTCTTCAGCCGAGTGATACAGTTAGTAAAAAGATGAAAACGATACATATAAAACACGATAAAAAGGTGGACATAAAAACACAATAAGGGGGACAGTGAGGGCTAAAAAATACACTTACACAGAGACGTTCATTGTGGGACTTTAAAGTGCACATAAAGATAAGAAACACATTTGGCGATTTGCAGAGCACGTAAAATACACTGAAGTCACGCGCACAAATTAAAAGTTGGCCGGTGTTAGAAAACACCAGAACGACAACACTTTAAAAGCACTGCACGAGACTGAGCACACACGACAAAGAATAAAAACTGCTAGGAGGGACCTGCCGAGGGAGGGGAGGCCTGAGAGGAGGAAAAAGAGGGGATAGGGGAGGAGCAGAGGCTGAGGGGTTCTGGAGGGGGCGGGATGAAAAGAAAGGGGATCGGGGAGCGCACAGAGGAGCAGGAGACAGGCGGGGTGGGAGAGGGAGAGAGAAGACAAGTTCGGGAGAGAGCGCAGAGATGCGGAAGGGGTGCACGGGAAAGGGAGGGGGCACAGGAGAGAGGAAAAAACGGCCCAGGGGAAGGGAAAAGGGTGGGAGAGGGAGCCCTGAGGAGGGGAAGGGGGAAAGTGGGGTTAAACTTGGTAGGAGGGATAAATCTCAGCGCAAAGCTCAACATCTGGGAGGTCTAGGCGCTGGAAGGTACACTGTTAAAAAAGGTGGAGGTCGTGGAGATGGAAACTGGGTGGAACACTATGGTAAAGGCGCAGCAATGGGCTGGGGCTAGAGGGGAGAGGTGATGCCAGGGGTTGGGGAAATCCAGTCTGCACATAATGTGCAGGGTAAGGATGTGTTCAAAGAGAAGGAGAAGATGTGAGAAGGGGGTGAGGTCACAGAGGATCCAAGTGGGGACGGGAGGCAGATATGGAGAGTAAGGCAGAGTGCATGGCGTTCGAGGATTTGGAGGGCTTTATAGGATCTGGGTGGGACCGAAATCCATGTGATGCTGGCATCACCAATTCAACTGTGTGGCATTGCAGATGTCTGGTTATTGGGGCAACAAATGGTCACGTGTTTTCTACATGTGCCACCACATGTTACTCCCCAGAGACCTTTCTTTACGCAGTGGAGGAATATTTTTGTGCCACAAAGTCTCAGGTGGTTTTCTACATAAAGGGCTGGACCTTAGTATATCTATATGGAGATTCTCATCACTCGTGCCTTGATTTTTGGTATTACTTGCAGAACCGGCCGCGGTGGTCTCGCGGTTCTAGGCGCGCAGTCCGGAACCATGCGACTGCTATGGTCGCAGGTTCGAATCCTGCCTCGGGCATGGATGTGTGTGATGTCCTTAGGTTAGTTAGGTTTAAGTAGTTCTAAGTTCTAGGGGACTGATGACCACAGCAGTTGAGTCCCATAGTGCTCAGAGCCATTTGAACCATTTTTTATTACTTGCAGACTGCACATGCGGAGGTTGTGCGCTGTTCCCGCTATCGCGCGTATCTTGCTAATTTTCTTAACAGTGTTTTTACCACACCCCCACTAAAAGCTGGCGTGTTCCCCACGTGGCAGGCGCTCACTCGACTAGGAACGAAATATGACGCGCCGACATCTTGGACTCGGGCCGCCTGCCATCCTTTATCACTTGTGGGGTTTCCAGGTTGCGGATGGATGAACTGGTTTTAATCTGCTTTCCCACACAGGGTGTTCCACATAAACTTTTCACCGCTAATGTCTCTGGAACCACAACAGATACTGACAAACAGCTTTCACGGTGAATGTACGGCAGAGGCTCGCAAAAGTAAATACTATGAGACATTCTAAGCCGTGTATGAGTATTGGTTTCAACACAAACTTATATTTTTATTTAAATGGTCAGCCCATATTATTCCACATGCAATCAATAAAATAGACATCGCTATAATAATGGTATTGCTTGTATTGCAATACGTCATTTACATCCCGAGAAATTGGAACGCGAAGTTGGGGCATGAAATGAACGAAACGCGCCGCTATTGCACTTCCCGTGATGGAAGTGTGGCCCACACGTTGCTCGTAATCGCGATATAATTATCGTGCATATTCTTACTTTCACTGCTATCTCAAGGGCCGAAAGTAATAATAGGGATTCCTACTGCAAACATCGATACATACGTAACGGAGTCCTTTGTGCGTATTGCATTTATCTACTTACAGACTGCAGAACAGTGCCGGCCGGTGTACACCACCCCGTTACACCGCCCACGTCAACCATTCGACCTCTGCAGTTGTGCACAGGAACGGGCCGCAATCGACGGTCTGTGTGGAAGTGACTCACTACGAAGCAAGTTGTTTTGTGTGGAAGTATATACAGCTTCATGGCACCAGTGTACTGTACACTGTAATTGATGTCAGTGTTGTAATCTTGATATTAATTTACCTGTCCATCCGTTTTACGCATTTGACACGGTATTCACAAACAAGGAAATAGTTGACATGATACTACTGTACGGAGAATGGTACCAAAATGGCACACGTGCGGCACAGGTGTATGCCTAGCGGTACCATAATAGACGTCGTCCGATCCGCCCTACCTTCGTGAACATTGTTAGAGGACTTCTCACGACAAGGCGGTTGTCTCCAAAAACGCAGAGACATAGCTGAGGTGTAACACATGAAGCAGCAAAGGTAGGTGTTCTGGCGGCCGCTGCAATAAATCCTCATGCAAGTATTCGTGGAATGGAGAGTCAGATGGGAATCCCTCGAACAACAAAGATGCATATTCTGCACAGGCATAGGTACCGCCCATATCATATGGCGCTAAATCAAGGCCTCCGTGGTAACGACATTCACAATCGCCTGGAATACTGTCAATGGGTTCTGCAGCAAGGCCCTGACTTTATATGTATGGTACCGTTTACTGATGAGGCCACGTTTACAAATCATAGGAACATCAACTTACACAGTATGCACTACTGGTCAGCAGAAAGCCCACACTGGATTCGCCAGGTTGAACATCAGTGGCAGTGGAGTGTCAATGATATGGTGCAATATTGTAGGACATATCATTTACCCGTATTTCACTGATGACACTCTTTACAGCCGGCCGCTGAGGCCGAGAGGTTCTAGGCGCTTCAGTCCGGAACCGCGCGACTGCTACAGTCGCAGGTTCGAATCGTGCCTCGGGCATGGATGTGTGTGATGTCCTTAGGTTAGTTAGGTTTAAGTAGTTCTAAATTCTAGGGCACTGATGAACTCAGATGTTAAGTTCCATAGTGCTCAGAGCCATTTGAACCTTTTTTGAACACTCTTTACAGACGACTGTATGAGCAGTTCCTGAGATGTACCTTACCTGGACTGCGTCAAATGATGTAGTATCAACATGATGCATGACAGGCGCTAAACCAATAATTTCCACCTCAATCGATTGGATGGGGTAGTGTCATTCTGGGATTTCTAGCGCGGTCGCCAGACCTTACCCCCATGGACTTCTTTCTCTAGGGTCATGTGAAAGATGTGGTTATCAGCAGGTCCAAAAAACAATGGCCAGCATGAAAGCTCGCATCACTGCTGCATGTGCTACAAAAACACCACAAACACTAACACCTGTGAGTTGATCCGTGATGGAGCGTGCACAGCGGTGTTGTGAAGCAAATGGCGCTCTCTTCGAACATGCTGTGAGACATGTGATTGCCCACAGGAGCACACTTTATGTATTACGGAGAAGACGTATGCTTGTTTCGTTTCTACTGCTGCACGTTAATGTATGCATTGCACCATCTGCAACGGTTCAATTGTGTCGCAGTCATTAAAGATGTTCAGTGACATCTCCTGCACGTGGCATGTACCACCGTGTAATTCATGTACAACTACGTACAAGTAGCATGTATCCCTCTGTGCGATCCTTAGACAGCCATTAATTTGGTTTATTCTGGCCGGTGGTTATAGGTATTATGTTACTATTATGTCCATTGCAGTACTGTCAAAAAGTTCAATAAAGCAAATGGTTCAAATGGCTCTGAGCATGGGACTTAACATCTGAGGTCATCAGTCCCCTAGAACATAGAACTATTTAAACCTAACTAACCCAAGGACATCACGCACATCCATGCCCGGGGCAGGATTCGAACCTGCGACCGTAGCGGTTCATTAACAAATGTGTGTTTGTGTGGAAACCAGTATTTGCACACGGTTTATAATGTCTCATAGTATTTATATGCGTGAGCCCTTGCCGTACGTTCATACCCGTGAAAGCCGTTTGTCAATATCTATTGTGGTTCCAGAGATATTGGAGGTGAAAAGTTTAAGTGGGACACCCTGTATGTGCAAAAAGAAAAGTAAGGTAAAAATGAGCGTGTGAGGGTGTAGCACAGCGATGGGAATGGGGAGCATCGGGACCAGGTCTCGGGATTCGATCCCTGCCCGTCTTGTCTCCTCCATCCTGAAGGTGACCGTGAGCCTAATAAAAAAAATAAATAAATTAATAAAACAAAAAAATTAAAGAAGTTGTGGCTAACGTCGCGGCTTGTCGCTTTTGTGTCCCGTGTTTGAAACCCAATTATTTCTTTTAGTTCCTTTAATTTTTTTTTCATTTATCTACCCATGTCCGTGAAAGGTTACTAGATAAATGTTTACATTAATTGTAAAATCACAATTTGGTTTCACAATAAGTGTCATACGTTTATTCTGTAGGTAATATACAGCGTGTCAAAAAAATGGTTCAAATGGCTCTGAGCACTATGGGACTCAACATCTTAGGTCATAAGTCCCCTATAACTTAGAACTACTTAAACCTAACTAACCTAAGGACATCACACACACCCATGCCCGAGGCAGGATTCGAACCTGCGACCGTAGCAGTCCCGCGGTTCCGGACTGCAGCGCCAGAACCGCTAGACCACCGCGGCCGGCATACAGCGTGTCTCTCTTTAGAGTCGTCAGGCGCAGTTTCTCTGATGTTTCAGCAGATATTTGCAATATCGTTTTTGCATGTGTAGCTGGAGTCAGCCCAAACAAATAATGCTCGCCAGCTTTTTCACAAGACACCCAGTGTTGACAGGTGCTATAAACAAAATTATTTTTAAAGTGGAATTTTATGTGCCCATTCCATAGAGCGGTCGGAGAGTAGTCTAGTGCGATTTTTGTTTTATCCATTAGTATTAACAGCGACAGTAAAACACGAAGAACAACCAGTTCTCCAGCGGCGACAGCGCCGCCTGGACCGCGCTGGCTACTACCATCGTGAAGAGCCGGTCGTTTTGGCCGAGCGGTTCTAGGCGCTTCAGTCCGGAACCGCGCTGTTGCTGCGGTCGCAGGTTCGAATGCTGCCTCGGGCACGGATGTGTGTGATGTCCTTAGGTTGGTTAGGTTAAAATAGTTCTAAGTTCTAGGAGACTGATGACCTCAGATGTTAAGTCCCATAGTGCTCAGAGCCATTTTGAACCATCGTGCAGACATGCACTGCTAAGTCGCTGCTGGGGTACTGGTTGTTCTTCGTGTTTTACTATTCCTATTAATACTAATCGATAAAGCCGCACGGTCTAGGGGGCGCCTTGTCGCGGTTCGCGCGGCTACCCCCGTCGGAGGTTCGAGTCCTCCCTCGGGCATGGGTGTGTGTGTGTTGTCCTTAGCGTAAGTTAGTTTAAGTTAGATTAAGTAGTGTGTAAGCTTAGGGACCGATGATCTCAGCAATTTGGACCCATAGGAGCTTACCACAAATTTCCAAATAATCGATAAAACAAATATCGCACTAGACTAATCTGCGACTGCTCTACCCTCTACAGCTCCCTGTAGTACCATGGAAGTTATTCCCTGATGTCTTGACAAATGTCCTATCATCCTGTCCCTTCTTCTTGTCTGGGGTTACAATCCTTTTAATTTCTCATATTGTTATATTTCATTCTTTTATCAATTCTTAATTCTTTTATTTTATTCTTGTGGCTATTGCTCAGAATGTTTTCGTGAATTCCATTGGATGATACCAATTGTACAACATTCGAAACACAGTTATTCTGGACAACACGAACATCACGCGAAGGCAGGTTTGCCATTGTGACATTTCTTCAGAAGAATCTTACTCGGGAAAGAAACACTGCTGGCGACTTCACGCGTTGGCAGACCATGCATAATGGATCACTTTTTCGAAAGCTGGCGCTCGCAGTTGATTATAAACAAAGATGGACACAGGAATTCCAGCCGGCCGAAGTGGCCGTGCGGTTAAAGGCGCTGCAGTCTGGAACCGCAAGACCGCTACGGTCGCAGGTTCGAATCCTGCCTCGGGCATGGATGTTTGTGATGTCCTTAGGTTAGTTAGGTTTAACTAGTTCTAAGTTCTAGGGGACTAATGACCTCAGCAGTTGAGTCCCATAGTGCTCAGAGCCATTTGAACAGGAATTCCACGGAAAACAATTTCAAATAATTTTTTTCATTTATTTATTTTTTAATTCATTCACCATATATACAGTTAGTAGACCGAATAAGGATAACGCTATTTCAGTATTCATTGGAAGATAGTCGTGTAGTAATCTTCTACGAACATGGGTATGTAACGCGAAACAAAAGTAAAAATAGTAGTCGGGTTTCGAACACTTGGCGCAAAAGTGTGAAACCGCGATTATTCGCTAAAAGACAAATAAAGCATCTCGACAACTTTGATCATCGTTTTCTCAGGATCGATCCGAATATCTAGGAATAGGACAAGGACGAGAGTCAGTTTAGCGAGATGTGTTACTATCGGGTAACACAGATCGATAAAAACTGAAAGAAATATGCAAAGACGCTAACAAATGTTTCAAATGGCTCTGAGCACTATGGGACTTAACATCTGAGGTCATCAGTCCCCTACAACTTAGAACTACTTAAACCTAACTAACCTAAGGCCATCACACACATCCATGCCCGAGGCAGGATTCGAACCTGCGACCGTAGCAGCAGCGCGGTTCCGGACTGAAGCGACTAGAACCGCTCGGCCACAGCGGCCGGCTGACGCTAAGAGAAATGACGCTTTTAATCAAAGGCAACGATTACACTGAAGTTACCGAGATTTATGATGGTCCCCTGGACATCGGAAAAAGCGGAACATGGTTCGTAATAGGATGCGTGATCACCACAGACGGCAACGTGGCCTCCTGCTGGCCACAAGATTGGTAAGGAGTTCTTGAGGTAGGGTTTTCCATTCCTCCACAAGCGTAATTAATGACTCCTAGCTGATCGTTGCCGTATGTGGGCGTACTGCAATACGACTCCCCAACGCGTCCCACATGTTCCAGATGGGATTTAAGTCGGGGAAACGGGCATGCCAGTTCATTCGCCGAATATCCGCTCGTTCCAAGAGCTTCTCCAACTGCGTCGAACGATGCGGTCGCACATTGTCATCCACAAAATTGAAGTGAGGGCAAAACCGCACTCCTGAAAAGAATCATATGGGGAAGGGGTACAGTGGCACAATACTGCTGGTCAGTGACTGAAATATTTGAGGGTGAGTACCCTCAACGCCACATTATGGCTCCCCACACAGTAACACATGGACCACAAAAACGACCATGTTCGACAGTCTTAGACGTACCCTCATATGGCGTGAAGTGAGAACACATACTGCACCCAGGAACATTGTCGAACGTGATAGTTTTGCTGGTTCAGGTGTTATGCTGTGGAGAGTTATAATGCTATTTTGTACATGTACATGCTACTGGTACATGATACACTCACTGTTGAACTTCATTGTGACACTGTGCTCCTTCCCCACAGGCGTCATTTGAGGAGAGCATTCGGCCCTGACTTTACTTTTACGGATGACAATGCGCGATCGTCACGAATTGCACAGGTAAAGAAGCTCTTGGAACGAGAAGACATTCGGCGAATGGAGTGACCTGCCCGTCCCCCCGACTTAAATCCCGTGGGGCACTTGTGCGGCTCGTTGGGGAGGCATATCGCAGCATGTCCACATGCACCAGCGACACTCCAGCAGTTGTCAGCTGCGCTGGTGGACGAATGGAACCTACCTCAGGAGCTCCTTACCATTCTTGTGTCCTGTATGAGAGCTTACTGCAGAGTATACATTACCGTTCGTGTAATTACACACCCTATTAAGAACCATTTCTCGACTTTTGTAATGTCCAAGAGTCCAGTGTAATTGATTTTAAATAAAAGTGTCATTTCTTGTGTCGTCCCATTGCGTATTTCTTCCGACTACCTTTTGTAGCAGTTCTTTCTACATATGGTCCAAGTTTTATCGAGCTATGTTACTTGGCAGTGAGACATCGTGCGAAAGCCACTTTCGACCTTAAGTTTTGTGCAGCTGTGTAGTTTGCATATCCAGGCATGTAGTACTCTTCATGTCAATTTGACTTTTTTTCATAGCGCCTTAGGGTGTTGCAATTTTAATGGACACAATCCAAGATGCTACTCCAGGCGAGTGTAAAAATGAACGTGTGCAACGGAAAATCATATGCTAAAATGATAATTTGGCCCTGTCTGACTACCCCCTGAAGCAGATCTTAGGATCTCTTAATCCTCTTTTTTACATATAAATTACAATCCAAACATAAATGAATGATGAAGGCAACTAATACTACTAAATGATAAGCGTTGTTGTTCAATATACATTTAGTATAGATTAAAATCAATCCTTTAAGTATAATTGTCTATATTTCCTAACTAAAATTATTAATCAATTTCCCAACTCTGCCCCTTATTACGACTGTGCGGTCTAATATCACTAACACGATATGACTGACATCATCTACGTACCAAACACTAGAAGACATTACTTTCAAAGGTGATCTACGGTGGTGTGGAACCTCGGTGGAAATAAACTAATGTGACCACAGCTGTTTAGCTTTATAGCTGTTTATAGTAAGCCGAAGCAATTTGCGATATCACCGTATGTACTGCGTCCAGTGCGTCGAAGTGATGGTTTTCGTACTCGTCTGTGACGATGGAAGAACTCCAGCCACAAATAAACTCTTTCAAACACCAGGACGGCAGAAGGCGGTCCTCCGACTAATATACTCTAATACTGTCTTCTCCTCTCTGTGTTCTACAGACGAGAAACTCGAACTCCGAGCCACAAGGACGAAATTCAGATAACGTAAGTATACGCAGAAGAAGTGCTCTCAATTACTGAACGCTGTGTACTCAACGATGACTTCCAACCCGGACGTGAAGTCCAGAATCGTATAGGTTCGCAACACTACAGTGCCTAACTGTTCTAACTATAAACTCTCCCGAGAGCAAAGTCAGCAAGTCCGTCTATACCAACAAAGCTGATACCGAGCGACCCTCACACACGGGCGCTCACAACGGAAGACCCCGTCTCTCCACCGCTGGCTTCCCAGCAAGGCTCGGATCCCCACCCTCGTAATTCTGAAAACGAATCGTATTCCCAAAACCACGGAATATTCTCCCTGTCTACAGATTCTTCCGAACGCCGACCAACCATCGTAAGGACTTTGTAATCCAGCGTGGAAAGTTTGCGAGGAAAAACCTATACTTGTACAATGGTACGCTTCTGTGTAAAAATCCTTGGAAATAACCCGGCCTGCATGGTTTCCGAGGTGCCGCTTCTTCGTTCCTCCCCCCTTCGTCCAAGATTTGCAGAGTTCCCGGTTATCCTTACGGTCCTGCTACAATAACGGCCGGCCATCACCCTAATGTGCTCCAGAGCTCAGGTGCCACGACGTCCGTCTAGCTACTTCCTGTTTTTAAGCAGGACCAACACCTGTGCTGGCCTTCCACCCAGAGCTTGAGTTCTGCCTGCCGTTTCATCTCCACTGGCGTTCCAATGTCTACTAATATAGGTAATCATTCATTACACCTTTCTGTTAATGAAGACACTCCATCACCTTTCATGCAGTAAGCGTTAACAAGGCATACGTGACATTGTCAGTTTCCTTTAAATATTCATATATACGATGTACAACCTATCAAATGATACCTAATTGTGGTTGTAGTTCACAAAAAAAAAAAAAAAAAAAAAAAAAAAAGTTTTCTTCTAACGACTACTGAAAAGAAGAAATTAAGAAGGTGCTGGGGGCACACAGACGCAACGACAAGGTCGTTGAAGGGAAAAATATGAATGAGAACAGAAGATTACTTCGCTGACGTACGCTGTTGCAGCTTACACAACAATCGGCCGAGCTCTATCCAAGGAAAGTATGATGCCAATATTTCGACCACCTACAATTAAAGCCTTTTGGGCAGCGTGAAAGATAACGTGGTTTTTTTCTACCCTGGATCGTGCAACAGGTTACTCCAAAGTCGCATCACAGCACACGCCTGCCATATTAATCCACATAAATCCGTCTGATGATGGAGATTTAAACCTCTGAAACGCCTAGTGGACATAAACAAATAGTGGCACGCAACGGTGAACCCGTTGTTCGATAACAGTAACAGTCACGGTAACGCCTAACCAAAAATGTTTGTATTTAACCCTAGATTGCAAAAGACTCGAAAAATTTACGATTGTATTTGATACTAATTCGCGGTTCCCATCAATGTGGAATTTTCAGTATAGGGTGTACAACAGCGCAACTTTTATTTATTTTGTATGTAACATCCACTGGAGACCTTATAATTGTAGGTAACTAGTGCATAAACTATAAATTATAACTTCCTTTGAATAAAATATGGAACAGTAAAGCTACGTTGGCTTAGTAAAAGTGTAACGTTTTGCCCCCTTTAGTGTTCCAAGGTTAATGACTACGTATCTAAATTAATAATAGAATGTTCTTTTGTATGTCTAGTAACAATTCTTTCAAAAGCACCGGACAGAGAATTGAACATTTATACACGTCTATAAGTACCATCTAGACACCACATGACAGCAGTATACAAGAACGATATTTCTGTATTACAGTCATACGCGTAGGTACGCCAGTATTCTGCCACATACATATAGGAGGTATATAGTGACATACATTTAGAGCCTGAGCTTTCCGTATCCTGCTGAGTGGTCTGTGGGACTAGAGTCAGTTATTTAAGTGAAATTACAACAGCACTTCAAATACATTTGTCGTTTGAAAGGATTTTCAGTGATTCGATTAAGAGTCTGCTGCTGTGAACCACGTATATTACAGTGCAGTGAGAGCTCATTATTACATGCTGACATTGCAGAAGACTGGACATTATTTTGATTACGTTTTCCTGTTCGTTGGAAAAATCACCGTCACATTCAGTGACTGTCAAATTTGTAAGTAGGAGTATTAACCAATTCGCATTCAGTGATGGGTGCAGCCGTTATAGCAGTTCCGTGTTGTGCGGTACAAAGACAGTTTCACCTGTTATAGATTGTAGACCTAACACCCGACTTTTCTGTAGCTCGCTGCTTTCTGCAGTAGTTCTACATCCATACCCTTAGTTGTACGTTCGCGAAATTCAGGCATTAATTCTAGATTACACGCATTTACTCTGTGTATCGTGAGCTTAGTGAGTGACAACATGGGTCATCCCTATGAAATAAGAGCCACTAGAATTCGGCGTTTTTTTGGAAGAAAGCGATTTTAGTAGTTTGAGTAATGGCGAAGATATGACACTGCAAGCGATACATCATCTACTGATGAAAACAGTAGCATGTTGGACAACAGAGAAACTGGAAATAGACAACAGAGCGCGGTGGCGCAAGAAAAGAGTGCCGATGCGACAACAGAGTGCGCTGCAGAAGGGAAGATACGCCAAGGAGTGTAAAAAGATACATTTATATCTCCTGGATATAGCAATGTTAGATGAAAGCATAATTTACCACATAGTGAACCTAGAACCGAATGTTCCTGCTCCATGTGGCAGTGCAACTTTTGAAGAATGTTTAACTCCCCCTGTCTACACTTTTAAGGGACCACCAAGCAAGACAGAAAATCCGCTAAGGCTTCAAGCCAAAAGTTAGCGATATTTTCCAACAAAAATAACGCTCCTAAGCGTGTATATTTACGAAAAATGAAAAATGATTCACGGTGTACCATAAACAATGGATGTGTGAGTGAATTATTATAGTGTTAATAGTGCATAGCAATAGCATATCTTTTCATGTTTCGTAAATAATCAGGTACTATATGTCAAAAACAAAAATGTATGGTAAAAAACAATCATATTTCAATGACAAATCAGTTCTCAAAAATAGTAGACGACTGGGTTAAAAATAGAAAGTTTTTAGTTTATTTGATGCCATTCTTCTGCTACCACTGGTTGGTTATAATTAAAGTGCAGCTACTCACAAAGGTCCAGTGTTGGCTGTAATTTTCGTATGGCAGCGAAACTTAGTAGACATTCAAATCCGTTAACGAGGAATCGATTTTCGGTGGAAAACAAAATAGTTCCGATTTTGGCTACGAGAAGCAAATCTGGCGCTGTGAATTCTAGAAAAACGTATAGCAGTGTTTCCATATGTAATGGGTCAGGAACGGGACATGGGCAGAATACGTCAAACAAGTGAGAAAGATATGTCGATTTTATTACTGACCGCCGCTTACACAACTTGTTCAATAGGAGCACCGGAGACGTCGACGAGATGCTGTATCCGTAAAACGACGTGATCGTTGTTTGCAGCACTTGCAGTGGAATCTGAGCAACTTCTTGTTGTATACTGGCCTTCAGATCAGGTGGAGACCAAACGTGTCATTGGTAAATGCGTTCTTTTAGATATCCGTAGAGACAAAAGTCAGATGGTTTCAGATCTGGCGTGCTCTTGCAAGCCATGGATCACGAAAGCGTCTCGAGACAACACGTACGTGGAAGGTTGGGCTATGCAGATCTTTCACTGGGTGAGTGACACGAGGTGTTGCCCATCTTGAATGAAATCAATGGTTCCCACACGTTTGTGCTCTTCCAACGCAGTAATCACATGCTGTGCAAGAGGGTCTTGATAACGTGCAGGCGTCACAGTACACTTGACAGGGCCTATAGGTGTGTTCTCTTCAAAGAAGAACGGACTGGGAATAAATGTGCTTGTGAATCCACACTGCTTAGTCACATACGGCGAGGGCAACGGTTCTTCGTACGTAACACGTTGTTTAACTCCAACCAAATTTGGCATTTCTGTATATTCAGTACACCCTGTAGCGTAAAATGTGGCTCGTCACTCCGTGGAATATTACTCGAGCACATGTCATCAACTTCGATGCATGCCAGAAACCGAAGAGCGCATACAGAACGCTGCTACGGATCATGAGGTTACTGTCGCGGCACAGTCTCTATCCTGTACAGGTACGATTGCAAAATAGACGGCGAAACTTTGCGAACTGTTGATGTGACACTGCAGGAGCACTAGCAAAACCGGCGCACGTGCTGCATGGTCGGTTACAGCAACAGCAACCTCGTTAATAACTTCCACCAGGAGACGATGCCTTCCTCTTCCAGGTGCCACGCCAAGCTCACCCGTGTTTTCGAATTTCATTATCATATTCGTTAAGTCATTTAATGACATCGGGCCCTCCTCACACGTTTCTGTCGACGATACTCTCTCAAAGGCCGGCCGGGGTGGTCTAGCGGTTCTAGGCGCTCAGTCTGGAACCGCGTGACTGCTACGGTCGCAGGTTCGAATCGTGCCTCGGGCATGGATGTGTGTGATGTCCTTAGGTTAGTTAGGTTTAAGTAGTTCTAAGTTCTAGGGGACTGATGGCCACAGATGTTATGTCCCATAGTGCTCAGAGCCATTTGAACCATTTGAACTCTCTCAAAGCATCACTGTAAGAGCCGCAATTCATAGAGAGCCTGTATACAAAGAGTGTGGCCATAGGTGAAGTTGCCCGTGATTGGTTGATTAGCTTTGGCGCGAGTTTTCTGCCAAACGTCTCTCGCGCTTCCTATGTTCGCCGTGCTTTTGAGTTGAATTGAAGTTCAAAGGACTTGTGAAACGATTAAAAGGTATTTGAATTATTGAGAGACTTGTTATGCGTTGTGCATGCATGTTCGATTCAGTTGTACATCGTTTTTAGTACGTAATTAGCGTTTGCTATCTTAAATAAGAGTTGAAATAATGAAGTGTTTTGTGATGAAGTCGGTAGGCCTACATGTTTGCTGGAAACGGAAAGTTCCTGTAATTGTTGTGCCATGCTCATTCGACTTCATAGCGTCAAACTTTATTACGTTCCGAATCAGAACACTAGGCATTATTTTGGTTTCAGTATTATTGCCTGACTGTTGACGCAGGTAAGTTGTAAGCACGTTTTCCACAGCTGTCGTGGTTGCTGAAACATTATTCGTAGTAAATAATTGTAGGTCCTCTTGAAGACAGTTTTTAATAGGCCTACTTACTGTGGGGTAGAAGGGATACGGTAGTTTTCTTGTTATATTTGGTCGTTATTACAGTAGCCTACATTTAACATTGCCTGATTATATATTTTACTGAATACCTCTCGTAGATAACAAACGAAAAAGATTACAAAAATCAGGTAATGTTAAATGTAGGCTACTGTAATAACGACCAAATATATATACATATATATATGATAGAAAGTCGTAAGCAGTTGTTTACTTGTGACATGCAAAAAGTTTGAAGACGTGACAAGAAGTACTAATACGTCTCACACTTTTTGCATGATACAAGTAAACAACTGCTTACGACTTTCCTTTATCTGACTTAATACAGCTACGTTAAATCTTTAGCGTTATGCACTTCCGATACAAAACAAATGCTATATACTATTTTTTTTATTTACGTTACTTTCATTGCAATTTGTCTAGCAAACGAACTTAGGAGATAAATGCAAGTAACGAATAATTTTTGACAGCCACTGTATCAAATTTTCCTGTGCTGTACGTAGTGGGCTACTATGAGTATATTGTAGCTGTAAAGAAAGGCATTTAACGAATGATTTCGCCATATTGTCTTGTGCTTTTGATTCGGTGAGTGTGTACTCCACTACTCCACTACTGGCCACTCAAAAGTCCCGCCCGCAGTTTGGCAGAAAAATGGCCGCCGTATCGTCCGGTTGGCCACTCTCTCCCTATACAGGCTCTCTAGCAGTTCACAGCGCGCAGTGATAGATTTGCACCTGGTGGCTAAAATTGAAACTAATTTTAGCGGTAGATTTGCACCTAGTGGCTAAAATTGAAACTAATTTTCTTTCCAGCATATATCACTCCATATTAAAGCATTAGCATATCTAAAAAGTTTCGCGATACACCGTACTTCGCCAGATGGCCTTTTCGAAACGTCACGCAGCCACTGCGACCTACGGCAGCAAGATTCTGTCGAGGCGTGTGTTACCTGTCGCTGCGAGTCGTTGAAGTAGGCGGGCACGGTGACGACGGCGTCGCGCACCGGGGCGCCCAGGTAGCTCTCGGCCGTGTCGCGCATCTTGCCCAGCAGCATGCCGCTCAGCTCCTCGGGCGAGAAGCGCTTCGTCTCGCCGCGGTACATCACCTGCACCAAAGGCCGGCCGCCCTCGTCTACCACTGCGAACGGCCACAACTTGCGGTCCGCCTGCAGCACCGCGTCGTCGAAGCGCCGACCCACCATGCGCTTCGTGTCGAAAATCGTGTTCGTAGGGTTCATCGCGGCCTGAAAGGCCCACCACGTCCTGCTTAAGTGCTTCCGTATGAGCTGATACTCGTCTGTGCCTTAAATCCAAGGAATACAACATGCTACAGACTTAAAATATACACTACTGGCTATTAAAATTGCTACACCACGAAGATGACATGCTACAGACGCGAAATTTAACCGACAGGAAGAAGATGCTGTGATATGCAAATGATTAGCTTTTCAGAGCATTCACACAAGGTTGGCGCCGGTGGCGACACCTACGACGTACTGATATGAGGAAAGTTTCCAACCGATTCCTCATACACAAACAGCAGGTGACCGGCGTTGCCTGGTGAAACGTTGTTGTGGTGCCTCGTGTAAGGAGGAGAAATGCGTACCATCACATTTCCGACTTTGATAAAGGTCGGATTGTAGCCTATCGCGATTGTGGTTTATCGTATCGCAACATTGCTGCTCGTGTTGATCGAGATCCAATGACTGTTTGCAGAATATGGAATCGATGAGTTCAGAAAGGTAATACGGAACACCGTGCTCGATCCCAACGGCCTCGTATCACTAGCAGTCGAGATGACAGGCACCTTATCCGCACGGCTGTAACGGATCGTGCAGCCACGTCTCGATCCCTGAGTCAACAGATGGGGACGTTTGCAAGACAACAACCATCTGCACGAACAGTTCGACGACGTTTGCAGCAGCATGGACTGTCAGCTCGGAGACCGTGACTGCGGTTACCCTTGACGTTGCATCACAGACAGGAGCACCTGCGATGGTGTTCTAAACGACGAACCTGGGTGCACGAATGGCAAAACGTCATTTTTTCGGATGAATCTAGGTTCTGTTTACAGCGTCATGATGGTCGCATCCGTGTTTGGTGACATAGCGGTGAACGCACACTGGAAGCGTGTATTCGTCATCGCCATACTGGCGTATCACCCGGCGTGATGGTATGGGGTGTCATTGGTTACACGTCTCGGTCACCTCTTGTTCGCACTGACGGCACTTTGAACAGTGGACGTTACATTTCAGATGTGTTACGACCCGTGGCTCTACCCTTCATTCGATCCCTGCGAAACCCTACATTTCGGCAGGATAATGCACGACCGCTTGTTGCAGGTCAGGATACAGAAAATGTTCGACTGCTGCCCTGCCAGCACATTCTCCAGATCTCTCACCAATTGAAAACGTCTGGTCAATGGTGGCCGAGCAACTGGCTCGTCACAATACGCCAGTCACTACTCTTGATGAACTGTGGTATCGTGTTGAAGCTGCATGGGCAGCTCTATCTATACACGCCATCCAAGCTCTGTTTGACTCAATGCCCAGGCATATCAAGGACGTTATTACGGCCAGAGATGATTGTTCTGGGTACTGATTTGTCAGGATCTATGCACCCAAATTGCGTGAAAATGTAATCACATTTCAGTTCTAGTATAATATATTTGTCCAATGAATACCCGTTTATCATCTGCATTTCTTCTCGGTGTAGCAATTCTAATGGCCAGTAGTGTAGTTATTTTAATGTAACACTACCTTTCTGCTCGTAGCTTCGCCTGAGCCTACATATCTACATTTACATCTACTTCGATACCCCGCAATCCACCTTGTGGCACCTGGCGGAGGCTATCCCGTACCACTACTAGTCGATTCCCTTCCTGGTCCACACGCCAACAGAGCGAGATGAGGCCTAATCCCTCTAATCTTATCTTCGTGATCCTTACGCGCAATGTATGTGTGCGGCAGTAGAATCGTTCTGCAGTCAGCGTCAAATGCTGGCGCTCAAATTTTCTCAGTAGTGCTGCTCGAAAAGAACGTCGCCTTTCCTTCAGTCATTCTCATTTGAGTTCCCAAAGCAGCCTGTGTTGTTCGAATCTACCAGTAACAAATCTAGCAGCCAGCCTCTGAATTGCTTCGATGCCTCCCATTAATGCGAACTAGTGCGGATACCAAACACGAGGACATTACTCAAGAATGGGTCATACTGGTGTCCTAAACGCCGTCTTCATTACAGATGAATCAGGCTATCCTAATATCCTCCCACTAAACCGAAGTCGACCACCTGCCTCCCGTACTGCAAACCTGACGTTTTCATTCCATTTCATATCGTTTTGCAGCGTTACACCTCGACACTTAACTGACGTAACTGTGTCAAACAGCACACTACTAATTCTGTATCTTCACATTTCTGGTTTGTTTTTCCTACTTATCCGCATTAAGTTACATTCTTTTCCGTCATGACTTCGAGGTCTGTGTCATGTTATAAACTGAGATTAAGACGTTCTGCCGTGCACTATATATCCAAACCAATGTTCAGAGGCAGATCCACCACACGTCGCATCTCGGATAAGGCTCACAGGTGGACCAACCACGTGTTACGTCTAAATATGTGTTCTGTGACATAGCGTGCATTTGACTCATATACAACCATGTGTTCTGCATTTGACTTGGAGCACTTGCGATCGTTAACAGTAAACCTCTCTCTCTTCGGAAGATTTCCATCTCATGTGTGATGAAACGTGACACATTCCGCTAAACAAACGAAGATTTTTGCAATGTACTCCACCCCCTTGTCGCATCTTGGGTATAAAATCGAGACTTCAGTTTCATAACTAAGTTAGCGATAGTTGTTTGTGAGTCACTGAAACCCCCATGTATACATCTACTTGACAGATGTGCTGTTTACAGAGTTAGTGGCGGCATGACTTGTAATTTCACATGTCGGTCGCCGCTGCTATGCGTTTATCTGTTTCCTTGTAAGTGGTATTCTCCGTTACTAACGATCATTTTATATAGGACTGATGTGGGCATAGTACAATTTCTGATCCGTAATCGGATGTGAATAGTGGACGCTATACATCTCTGGAAAGCTATAATGTGCATGCATCACACAGACCCACTGTTTTAAGGAAGTAGTTTTTTCGTTTTACAGTTTGTTACCATAGTTTATCGTAGAGAAACCTGCAATAAGGATGTATGTCATACACTGGAAATACAGGGCGAGTCACCTAACGTTACCGCTGGATATATTTCGTAAACCACATCAAATACTGACGAACCGATTCCACAGACCGAACGTGAGGAGAGGGGCTAGTGTAATTGTTTAATACAAACCATACAAAAATGCACGGAAGTATGTTTTTTAACGCAAACCTACGTTTTTTTTAAAATGGAACCACGTTAGTTTTGTTAGCTCATCTGAACATATAAACATATACGTAATCAGTGCCGTTTGCTGCATTGTAAAATGTTAATTACATCCGGAGATATTGTAACCTAAAGTTGACGCTTGAAACCTCCGACGTTCAGTTGCGTGTTGTAACAAACACGGGCCACGGTCGGCGAGCAGCATCTGCAGGGACATGTTTTCGATGACGACCGTGTTTACGAGTGTGGCTGCAGTGCACTGTTGTGGTTTGGTCTAGCTGTCGCAGTGTCCGCATGTAGCGCTTGCTGCTATTGTTATTCTGCATTCGTCTCCGCACGCAGACCAACTGTAGTACACCGTGTTACCAGACGTCTGTGATAGTGTAGTGTTGTAGGAACTGTGACCATGGTGTATTCGAACTCTGAAAAGGCGGAGATGATACTCATCTATGACGAGTGTCGACGAAATGCAGCTGAAGACGGCAGGGTGTATGCAGAACGGTACCCGGACAGAGAGCATCCAACGTGCCGCACATTGCAAAACATCTACCGCCAACTGTATGCAACAGGTATGGTCGTAGCACGCAAACGGGTCCGTAACAGGCCCGTCACAGGAGAAGCGGGTGCAGTTGGTGTGTTAGCTGCTGTTGCCGTGAACCCACACATGAGTACACGGGACATTGCGAGAGCCGGTGGACTGAGTCAAAGTAGTGTCATGCGCATACTGCATTGTCACCGCTTTCACCCGTTTCATGTGTCGCTACATCAGCAATTGCATGGTGATGACTTTAATCATAGAGTGCAATTCTGTCAATGGGCATTGGTTCAAATGGCTCTGAGCACTATGGGACTCAACTAAAGAGGTCATAAGTCCCCTAGAACTTAGAACTACTTAAACCTAACTAACCTAAGGACAACACACACATCCATGCCCGAGGCAGGATTCGAACCTGCGACCGTAGCGGTCGCGCGGTTCCAGACTGTAGCGCCAGAGCCGCTCGGTCACCAGCGGCCGGCCAATGGGCATTAACAGAGAATGCGTTCTACCTGTTTACCGATGAAGCGGGTTTCACAAACCACGGGTCAGTGAATCTACGGAACATGCATTACTGGTCCGTGGACAATCCTCGCTGCCTCAGACAGGTAGAGCGACAGCGACCGTGGACTGTAAATGTATGGTGCGGAATCAATTGGCGACCACCTCATTGGTCCTCACTTCATTGCAGGGGCCCAAACAGCTGCAACATACATCGCGTTTCTACAGAATGATCTGCCAACGTTGCTCGAAAATGTCCCACTGGAAACGCGTCGACGTATGTGGTATCAGCATGATGGTGCACCTGCACATTCCGCAATTAACACTAGGCTCACCCTTGACAGGATGTTCGACGGGCGTTTCATAGCACGTGGAGGACGCATAAATTGGCCAGCCCGTTCTCCTGATCTTACACCTCTGGACTTCTTTCTGTGGGGTACGTTAAAGGAGAATGTGTACCGTGATGTGCCTACAACCCCAGAGGATATGAAACAACGTATTGTGGCAGCCTGCGGCGACATTACACCAGATGTACTGCGGCGTGTACGACGTTCATTACGCCAGAGATTGCAATTGTGTGCAGCAAATGATGGCCACCACATTGAACATCTATTGGCCTGACATGTCGGGACACACTCTATTCCGTAATTGAAAACGGAAACCACGTGTGTACGTGTACCTCACCCCTCATGGCAATGTACATGTGCGTCAGTGAAAAATACCAATAAAAAGGTGTTAGCATGTGGACGTAATGTGCTGTTCCAGTCTCTTCTGTACCTAAGGTCTATCACCGTTCCCTTTGGATCCCTGCGTAATTCGGTGCTCTCCGATACACACGATCGAACAGTGGAGGAGTGGTACTCAAGCGTCAACTGTCTTTTACTTAAAATCATCCATTATGTGTGGTGTGCTATGGTAGCAGCAGTAACAACAGGACTTATACCGTGAGACGTCTAGTTTTCTGTGAGAAGCAATGGATCAGAACATCTTAACCTAAGTTTAGAGCTTGACACAGACCTCGAAGTCGTGGCGGAAAAAACAAAATGTATGGCAGTATACAAGGCGTGTTACAGCAGGAAAAAAAAACAATGTTTCAAACAACAATGCAGAGTCACAGGGAGGGTCTCTTTAACTTATAGTATAGTTTGTGGGCTACGGTGATCCTCCTACAGTACAGGTGATGAAACTTTAAACTGGTCTGCGCAGTGGATCAATACCTGTATATTTAATAGGATCATCACATGTGCTCAATGCATTGGTATTTGTTTTCGATATATGGTAGGAGAGAGATGTGGGAAAATCTTATGGAGTTCTATATTGGATGAAATTAGTGGAGCTTTTATAGTTCGTAATTTTTCTCTGTTGGATGGTGCAGAATAACGAAGATAGCATGTTGGACTGATAGACGTGAATGGACCCTGAGGGATGCGGATCAGCTTCGGACTGTAGTATCTGTACATAGTTTGGGGACACACCACAGTGCAGTAGCAAAATCCTTGTCCTCCCAGTTCCCATACAGTCTTTTATATTATCTAGTGCTGCAGGAGTAGGCTTCGTTTGGTGCTGCCTTTATACATCGTACACTTTTGGCAGAGCTATGACAACTTGTTCCCATTTCCACTGAATGGTCAAAACACGGTCGTGTCGCACTAACTCAGGTCACTATGTTTCTACACAAGTTGCAGAAGGTGGTGGATATGGCTCTCTCCGACTTCTGCTCAGTTCCGACTTAAATTGGAACGATAATATGCGCAAAGCTGCAGAAATGGCAGCAGTTGCAAGATGCGTAGGGACTACCTAAAACCATGTTGGAAATTTACTGTAGCAGGTAGGTTCGAGAAAGGTGACTCGGTTCAAGATATGAGAGGCTAGAAATATGATTCACTTGTGGCTGTAATCATTAAAGGGCTTTGCTATCGGATACAATGCAGATATGTGGTTGAATGGAAAGACTTTATTCCAAATCATAGACATCATTTTTACTGAAAGCATAGCACTAGAGATCTGAAAAGCTAGTGTACATTTCTTACGACCTCAATCAGTACACCAACTACTGCTGTTTTGTGATCATTTTCAATCAACCATCGCCTATAACTCTTTGGATATATCACAGAACCTCTGACATGGCATTGAAACAGAATGCATTACAAATACTGGAGGAATATCTAGCAGTGGCATGAGAGAGTTGCAAATACCATTTTCATACCACGCTCCTTAGCCAAAATTCGGTAATTTTATTTCGAGGGTGCACCGTTGGAGACCTGTAACCACACTGCTGGTCTGATAATATACACTCCTACGATCAACGTCCATATTCAGTGTCACGGTATTTGTCTGGAAAAAACATGTCATTCGGAGGTAATGCCATACCTCGATTTATAAAGACTGTATAGCTTGTAACATGGGTACTTTGATGCACCTGTAGAACCAAGGTCGCTTGTGACAGTAACATACAGTAGTTGTTGCGATAGGGTTTTTTAACATCTGGCGGTTTGTAAGACGATTACACATCTCTTTCTAAGACATAGTGGTAGCATTCAGAAGAAAATCTTGTGAGACATGTCCACCCATCGCTGATTTTCTCTCAGTATTATTCTCGAAGTATTATACTTACAAGGTGGTTGAATGGAAAGACTTTATTCCAAATCATAGACATCATTTTTACTGAAAGCATAGCACTAGAGATCTGAAAAGCTAGTGTACATTTCTTACGACCTCAATCAGTACACCAACTACTGCTGTTTTGTGATCATTTTCAATCAACCATCGCCTATAACTCTTTGGATATATCACAGAACCTCTGACATGGCATTGAAACAGAATGCATTACAAATACTGGAGGAATATCTAGCAGTGGCATGAGAGAGTTGCAAATACCATTTTCATACCACGCTCCTTAGCCAAAATTCCCCATCGCACCCCCCTCAAATTCAGTTATAAGTAGGCACAGTGGATAGGCCTTGAAAAACTGAACACAGATCAGTCGAGAAAACAGGAAGAAGTTGTGTGAAACTATGAAAAAAATAAGCAAAATATACAAACTGAGTAGTCCATGTGCAACATATGCAGCATCAAGGAGAGTGTGAGCTCAGGAGCGCCGTGGTCCCGTGGTTAGCGTGAGCAGCTGCGGAACGAGAGGTCCTTGTTTCAAGTCTTCCCTCGAGTGACAAGTTTTCTTTCTTTATTTTCGCAAAGTTATGATTTGTCCGTTCGTTCATTGACGTCTCTGTTCACTGTAATAAGTTTAGTGTCTGTGTTTTGCGACCGCACCGCAAAACCGAGCCATTAGTAGACGAAAGGACGTGCCTCTCCAATGGGAACCGAAAACATTTGATCGCAAGGTCATAGGTCAACCGGTTCCTCCACAGGAAAACACGTCTGATATATACTATACGGAATGTGCGTCACGTGACAGGAATATGTTGTCGACCCACCTAACTTGTACACTTCGCGAATGGGTAAAAATATTCTTCTACCTTGCCCGATTTAGGTTTTCTTGTGGATGTGATAATCACTCCCAAAAAAGTGATGAAAACATAAGAGTTTGTCACATAAACTGCAACAAATGAATTGTCTGAAAATAAAAAAATTAAACTTTCCTCTCGAGGGAAGATTTGAACCAAGGACCTTTCGTACCGGAGCTGCTCACGCTAACCACGCGACCACGGCGCTCCTCAGCTAACACCACCCTTAATGCTGCCTATGTTGTTCATGGACTAATCAGTTTGTATATTTTCCTTATTTTTTTCATAGTTCCACACAACTTCTTCCTGTTTTCTCGATCGATCTGTGTTCAGTTTTTCAATGCCTATCCACTGTGCCTACTTTTAACTAAATCTGGGGGGGGGGGGCGATGGGGAGGTTCCCTTGTTAGTAGTAGGGGATGCTCGATAGGTTCACAATGAGCATCAGGCATATAAAGTATGTGTTTGTGTTCTGACATGTGCAAAGGAAATGACTATGTCCAGTCGTAAGGAAGGTATGGATTTGATGTGGAATACTGTGATAGAAAGGGAAGAGTATGATGTAACTCTTCAGGCTTTCCCGGCGATCTAATGACATCTTGGGTTGTCGGGTGTTCTGCCGGATATCAGCGTCGTACTTGCACGATGCGATGCGTCAGCCATGTTGGGCAGTTAAGAATGGCTAGACACAACTCGCATGTCCCGTTAGGATCGCTAGGAACAGTGCACCCTGTGCTATTCTGGAACAGATTTCTATAGTGTGACCTGCGACGTCAAAGTCCACAGGTATAGCATCAGCAATGGTAAACACACATGCTGCCCAGAGGTGTCTTGCGTATGGGACCAGCGTGAGCGCGCCTTGGAGTTCTGTGACGTCAGTATAACACTCGAAGAACTCTAGCTGTATACCCGAAAATAGACGCGACTTTCATCTGCTTGCTGTGGGCAGCAGTGGCGTGAGAGCGATGGCTCATGCTGGTTTGTGTCCAGTGGTGGCTCATGGCGGCATCGACACACGTGCGTCCTTGGAGCCTCTGATACATTGACGATAGTTATAAGGCGTTTTTATGTGCAATGAGTGCTCGTGCACTACATTATTTCTGGCTGTTTAAGCGTTTTGAGTGTGTTGGCAGAGCGTTATATATGCATTTTTCAGTGATTTACGAGTAGTTTGCAGGTCTGTATGTTGTGTACTGCATTATTTTGACAATTTACGAGTAGATTTTCGTGTGTGCACATGAGTGTACTGCATTATTTACGAGTAGTTTGCAGGTCTGTAGGCTGTGTATTGGAACCCCAAGCACGTCAGTATCAGTGTAATAAATATACTATGTCAAATCCATCCCTAAATAAATTATTCCAAAATGAATAAAGTACAGTCCTTCCTCTCTCCAGCAGCTCAGCACAGGCTGAGTCTTTTCCCGCCATTTTTCCCCTCTAGACCGCCATCTTGGATTACATCATGGAAGGGACAACAGCGCCCTCTGGTGGCAGTACTGTATACTATGTCAGTTGGACTCTGGACCTGATGGTGAACACACTAGATGGAGGTATTGCCTCAAACTGTTTAAATACAGACTGCCTGCAAAATAAAGCCTTACATCCATCCTATCCAACACAGGCTGAGTCCTTTCCCCACAATATTCCCCCACCCCAGACCACCATCTTGGATTATGTTATGGGAGGGATGACAGTGACCTCTGGTAGCGGTACTGTGTAGTAGGTCAGTTGGACTCCAGATCCCATGGCGAACACACTGGATGATAGTACTGCCTCTAATTGTTTAAATAAAGACATACGCCCAGCACAGGCTGAGTCCTTTTCCCGCCATTTTCTACACTCCAGACCGCCATGTTAGATTATGTCACAGAAGGGACGACAGAGCCATCTGATGGCAGTACTGTGTACTAGGTCAGGTTGGACTCCGGACCCCATGATGAAAACAGTTGATGATGGTACTGCCTCTAATTGTTTAAATAAAGACTGAAAATAAAGACTTGTATTCAGCACAGGCCGAGTCCTTTTCCCGCCAATTCCTAGGAAGAGGTGGCGGTCGGTTGACTTAGGTTAGTGGAGGTAGCCCAAGTGACCTATTTTCCCGCCATTTTCTTCGGTTAGTGGAAGTAGTCGTGGTGTGTTGCATTGTCCAGATGTAATTTGAACTTCCCTCCAGGGGGGCGTGGCAGGGAGCATGGCCCTTTCCCACTGAAAGCCATTATTTTGGATAGCGGTACTTGCGTCTTCAGCTGACATCACAGCCGACATCGTAGATGATGTCATGTGCTGTTGCCAACTCTACAGGCCGCCATCTTCGATGACGTCATCGCTGCCATCTTGGCTACATCTAGCAGCAATGGAGAGTGGTGTGACAACTGCTTAGTCCCACTACTCATGCCTGAATGGGCACTGGGGGACGCCGGTTTGAAAAGCAGCTTGTGAAATTTGTGCAAGTAAATGCAATTCATTATTAATGTACAGGTGACAGGATTTTCGGTCTTCCTGACATCAAGTTTACTGTCGTGCGTTGTTAGTAACCCATGAACAACGGTAATTATCTGAGGGTCTTAGGGAGTATTCAGCAGGAATTTTGTACGTCAGACGAGGGTTCGGAAGTTGGAGCACTTCCTGAGGCAAAGGCGGAACTGAAGTAGATTTTCGCTTACACATTTCGACTCGTTCGTTTCCGGACTTAGCGTGCCCTGCCTCAGACTGATACATTTACACTCCTCCGACATCCCTGAAAGTTTGCAGCATTATCACGGAATCACAATGTGCGATTATGCAGGGTGTAAACGATAACTGTTTACAACTACCGCAGTGATGTGGAGGAAGTTGAGACAGACAATTCTTATACTCTACACTTGGCGTCCACCAAGTCGGGAAAGTTTCAGATTGGACTACAAAAAACATTTAAGTTACACCGCAAGGATGTCGCACGAGATTTTCAGTATTAAAAAAAAATGGTTCAAATGGCTCTGAGCACTATGGGACTCAACATCTGAGGCCATCAGTCCCCTAGAACTTAGAACTAATTAAACCTAACTAACCTAAGGACATCACACACATCCATGCCCGAGGCAGGATTCGAACCTGCGACCGTAGCAGTCATGCGGTTCCGGACTGATGTGCCTAGAACCGCACGGCCACCGCGGCCGGCCATTTTCAGCATTCTATCGCTCATTTCGCCCAAATTATCAGCTCTGGAGAAAAAATGAATAGGAAATTTTTTTGTAGTAAATTTAATATAGTTTAATTTTGCATCGGGACACTTTCTCGCTCAAGGCCGCAGTTTTCGAGTTTTTCAAGAAAAATGTACAAATATGAACTTCAAATGCACCGCCACACTGGTTACAATTTAGAGTATGTTATTCATGGCATTCTCTCATACCACCGTACAAAAATTTGCGACTACACGAATTATAAGCCATATTCGACCTTTTCCGGTCTTAAGTAGCATAAAATTGACAAATCGTTTAGTTTGTCTGGCCTTCTAACTACGAAACTACTGTTCTTGTAAGGATCAAATTTAGATCGAACTGTAATTGTAATTAGTTTCCACACTATGTTAACATAGGTTTTTTCTTTCAGTAACCTCACAGAAAGTTTAGTTCAGTAATGTTAACGAAATATCCGACCCCAAAAAATGTCGAATATGGGAAACAATTCGTGTAGTCCGAAATTTTCGTGTAGTGGTAGGAGGGACGGGCGATGTGTACACACCTCAGAGCCAATATCAGTTAAATTAAATAAATCAAATTACTATCAAATCCACCTTCATCAACAGTATTTCACCATTAAATCCGTTATAAACAAAATCTATTGTAACCCACCTCCTCTTAACTGTAAGCTGCACCTTGACCTGAAATATTTTATAATTATAAATCTTGAGAATTATAACTCTAAAAGAGTGTCTGATAATGGAGATATACAAACAAATAAATCAAGTAGAGTAAATCATGTATTATCAATCACGGGGTAGGTTCCTCTGAATGGAATCAGATACCGCCAAATTCTTTGGGTTTAAATACCTTAACTAATAGTACCACCGGTGGGGGATGTGTGTGTGGCCGGGGATGCCTTTGAAGGTCACTTTTGTACGATTCCCAGCAAACACGTATCCCAGTACAAATTTAAACTACATTAAGTTTCCTCCAAAAAAGCCCTATTAAATATTTCGTTAATTTTTTAGTTCGCAAGAAGAGAGCGAGAGAATATTCAAAACGTAGCACTATGCGTATGTGCTGTACCTAGGTGTTTATTGTAGGCCAATTTGATGAACTCTTCCAACGTCATAGACTACAAGTGTCCTGTATCAAACTGTTCATACCGATTTACTCTACACTACTATACGTTTTAACATACTGTATATTTCACGTGCATTTAACATATTTCACACATATTTGTTCACGTATTTCATCTGTATCGCTAGCAAATTTTGCCCTGCAACTTCATCTGAATTTTGAGGTAACTTGTATTTCTGCCAGTAACTGACGGTTGCTTCGAGGAAAAGGACTGTCGCTGGCAACTGTCTGATTCTCCGCCGTTTTAAACTATACGACTCTAACAGGGCTTTAATTATATCTGCAGTATTGAGCCGTGTGGCATGATCTTTGGTCCTGAAACACACTGGCACAATTATTAGCTGAGAGTAGTGCTCGTTGTCATGATACAGCTGATGCACTGAACAACGAAAATAGGAGACAGGTTGCGGTTCATACTTTTAGAACATTCTAAATTAACTACTTACATGAAAGAAGTACCAAAGGTCGTTTTCGGGCTTTTCCTCGTGTCGCCCTTCTCATCGTCGTCCCGCACGCCTAGCAATAGTACGGGTACCTTACTTCCACCCTATTTTTATACAAATAATGAGCTACGTATATACAAAATTTGTTGAAATTGCGCCACGCCCTCCTGAATTATGCTTTTATGTCATCCCTTACCATCCCAGACCTTCAGCTACAGGGATGCAGAGGGTATTTTATTGTTACAGTAAATTTTTACAGATATTAAGTGATACGTGTGCCAAATTTGGTAGAAATTCCGTTCAGCGTTGCGGAGAGATGCTGATACGTAACTCTCTTTGCGTCTCTTCCAATCTTGACCACAACTCTTGGGGTAAAACGTCATTGTGAGTGTCGCCAAGATATCTGGCGACCCCGAAAACGATGGATTTGTTGGAAATTTAGGACATTATCGAAAACTTTTCTGTGGCACGTCTTGTCACCCTCACCCCCACCCCTATTGGTGATTGGGGTATATTACCCCACATTTTTATAGAAACAATGTGTTATGTATACACAAAATTTGATTGATATAGCTCGAGATGTTCCTGAAAAAGGCCTCTGAGTCACTCCCTTTTCACACCCACCTCTATTGGTGGTAGTTGGCTCTTCACGGGCGTGCGCACAACTCACCAAAGTTTCATATTAATCGTACAAGTGGTATAGGAACGCATAGAAGACGTACAAGCAAACAAATATTCATTTTTAGGGTTCCGTATCTCAATCGGTAAGAATCGAATCCGTTAAATGGGGGATTCAGTTATATCAAATTCCCTGAGGATATTAAGAAGAAGCAGACTTGCATCAGCGTTCAAAATGAAAATGATAATGCTTGTTTTGCATGGTGAATCCTGGCTTGTGAATGAAAAATTAAACAAAATCCAGAGCGCACATCTCGATATGGAATAAGTCTTAACATTTGTGGATGTCCTAAGTTTGACGGTATCGAGTGCCCCGTAAAGATTCAGGACATCCAAAAGTTTCAGGCACAAAATCCCAGAGTATCGGTCCACGTTTATGGCCTGAAGAAGAAGCAGGAAAGCAAGCCAGATGAGCACGACAAGCATGCTATAGTTGGACCACTCCATTTTTCTAAACATGCAGGTGAACGTGATCTTCATGTAAACATGCTGCTCTTCTCTGAAGCTGATAATCAGCATTATGTATGGGTCCAAGACATGTCCCGCCTCCTTTGTAGCCAGTTGTTGAAACATAAAGAAACACATTTGCATTAGGTGTCCAAATAACTTCTCATAAGAAAAGTATTTAAAAAGACATCTGACAGACTGTGAACCCAAGGAATTGGTACATGTTGTAATGCCTACACAAGAAAGCAAGTTCATTAAATTCAAGAATGGTCACAGGGACGACGTCCGTTTGTTGCATACGCCGACTTTGAATGTCTCCTTGCCCCTAGAACCCGCTGTGAAGGGAACCCCTTGCCTCACATACCACCTTCAAGCAAAAACACGTACCATATGTGGCGATGTATCAAACTGCATGTTCATATGGTTCAAGTCTTAACCACTATGAATCATAAGTCGGGGATAATCCTGCAGTTTGGTTGCTCACTGAGCTTTAAAAACTCCCGTGTGGCTAGGGCCTCCCGCCAGGTAGACCGTTCGCCTGGTACAAGTCTTTCGAGTTGACGCCACTTCGGCGACTTGCGTGTCGATGGGGGACTTGCGTGTCGATGGGGATGAAATGATGATGATAAGGACAACACAACACCCAGTCCCTGAGCGGAGAAAATCTCCGACCCAGCCGCGAATCGAACCTGGGCCGTTAGTCATGACATTCCATCACGCTAACCACTCAGCTAGCAGGGGTGGACTCTCATGGGATGTTGATAGGCTTTACAGCACCAATATCCCCAGACCGAATCGGAGGAGGATAAGAAATTATACAATGATGCAGTTAACTGTCCTATTTGTGGACTGCCATTAGACAGAAAAGTTGAAACTCCCCGTAGAGGTCATTGTCATCTTACGGGGAAGTTCTGTGGTGCAGCTCACAACACATGCAATTTGAAGTATCAGTTACCACGACATATACCCGTTTTTTTCCATAATTTAAGTGGGTATGATACTCGCTTTCTAGTTGAGCAATTGGTTAATTTCGGGTATGAGAAAAATCAGGTCAATGTCCTGCCTGAGAGTGTTCAGAAGTATATTTCATTCTCCAAACAAATGACGCCAAAAATTATGCTCCGCTTCCTTGACACGCTACATTTTATGCAGGCGCCACTCCAGAAACTCGTTGAAACTCTACCTCAGGAGGATACGCATATCACCTGATCTGCTTACCCCGACGAAGAAAAGTTTCAGCTTGTGACTAAGAAACGAGTTTCCCCTTATGAGTATCTGGACAGTATGGCGAAACTCGACAAAACCAGGCTACCCGACATATCTGCATTTACCAGAACTCTCACAGGCGATGCTATAACTAGTGCAGATTATGAGCATGCCGTGAATGTCTGGCAGGCATTCAACATTCCAAATTTGGGTGAATACGCAAGGCTATATATGGACACCACCGAGCGCTTGCTTGTGGATGTTTTAGAGAAGTTCTAGAGTGTATGTATGGCCATGTACTCCCTGGACCCTGCCTTCTATTACATGGGACCTGGGTTGTCCTCGGACGGAATGCTCAAGAATACGAGGCACAGCATCAAACTTTTGACTGATGCCGATATGCTTCTTTTCTTTGAGCGCATGATCCGTGGAGGACGTGTGGGTGTGGGGCTTAACGCATCTCTTGATTCAAATTATATTCTGTATTTGGATGTGAGTAACTTATTCAGGTGTGCCATGATGTAGCCAGTGCTGGTTGGTGGGTTTCAGTGGGTGCCCGAAAACGAATTAGAGGGATTAGGTGGAAAAATATTGGGACTGGCAGCTGATTCTGATGTAGGGTATGTGGTGGAGGCAGGCCTCATATACCCTGTTGCTTTACATGAAGTGACAAGCGACTTGCCATTATATCCAGAGCAACAAGCTCCACAAGAAAGCACTATCCCTAAACTGATGAGCACTGTTGGACACAAGCAGAGGCACGTAATTCATTATTGTAACCTGTAGCAGTGTCTCAGCTTAGGGATGAAGCTGGGTAGAATCACCCAGGCTATCTCCTTCAATCAGTCCCCCAGGTTGAAGGAGTATATTGAATCAAATACCGAAAAGAGGGCGGGTACGACTAGTGATTTCGAAAAATATTTTTACAAATTGATGAATAATTGCGTTTTCGGTAAAATCATGCAGAATGTAAGAAATGAACGCGATATTTTGATTAGGACCGATTGGGATGGGCCATGGGGCGTAAGAAAATGCAGTGCCACACCAAACTTCAAGCAGGTCACAATTTTCAGTGAGAACTTTGTTGCTGCGGAAATGTCGAAGGATCCAGTAGAGTTTACGAAATCAATCTATTTGGTTATGTGTATACTGGACATCTCCAAACTCCACATGTACTGCTTTCATTATGAGTTGCTAAAACTCATTACAGGAACCAAAGTTACTTTATATGGATACAAACAGCTTCATCTACTGAGTGAAGAACTGCAATCCATATGAAGTAATTAGGTGTCACAGTAATTAATTCGACACATCGTGATAAGCAGCCAATAATCCTTACGGTATATAAGACGGTTATCGGCTTTATGAAAGATGAGGCGGATGGATTGCCAATTGTGGAGTTTTTGGGTCTAAGATCCAAAATGTAAGCATATCGCGCAATAGATGGAATCACACGGAGGCAGGGTGAGGGTGTGCGACATATGGCATCATGTGTCCTCACGGTTGAAGACTACTTGCAGTGCCTGTATGGTGGAGTTCGTGGTGCTCCGCCACAACCACCGCATTTGGTACAGCAAACCAGTATTCGATCGCCAGATCATGAGGTGTACACTGTGCTGCAATCTAAAGTCGGATTGTCACCTCATGACGATAAAAGAGCCATTTGTGATGACGAGGTCGAAACCCTACCATACACACACAATTTACTAGAAGCACGAGAGGGGGTGGGGGGGCTTGTACCTAATAGTATGGCTCTTTTATCATAGTTGAAATATTGTATGTGTGATGTATGGAACACCTGCATGTGTGGCTGCTTATGTGTGCCCATGTGTACTCTTGTGAGTGCATTTGAGTGTGGATGTCTGTGTAAATATGTAAGCCTGTGCGTAAATATATTCTTTTTTTCTAAATAAGTACCATAACGTCTAGGCATGACTACATAAACAGTATGTGCTGGGAAAAAATTATAAAAAATTATTTAAAAAATGAAAAATGATCAATATGTTTATGAAAAAGATTTAAGAAATTGAACCAAAATCATCAAACAAGTTAAAAAATGTAAATGAAGGAAAAAATAGCTTACTGTATGTCTCTCTTTTGCACTTCATGTGCGTGTGTGATTGTATGAGCACATGTGTAAATAGATTAATTTTTAAATTTCACCAACCACTAGCTATCCAAGTCATACTAGTCTTAAGTGTGAGTTCCACCCAGTTCATTTTAGTGCAGCTGTTTGGGATGAACATTTTAGGGATATTGGCTTATTGTATTATTAAATTATTTCAGCTGCTTGATGTGGAAAATTTTAGAACTATCCAGTTCAAAGTATAAATTAAGTCTTCTGTTTGGTTGGAATTTCACTAGTAATAGTATTAGTGTAAGAGAAACTATACCTCTGCAATAGCTGTAAACAGTAAAGCAAAATAAAGTACAAAAAGTTTTTTCAATCAGTAATATCATTTTTAAAACACAAGAACTGTAAATAAAAAAAATTCAAACAGTAACAAGAACTGTGAATTTAAAAGCATCACTACTTCGTGTATTGCAAAAACAACAAGATTTGTGGATGTAAAGCTGTATTACTATTGTGAGTATTTATGTCTGAATAAAAAATCGTTAATCTTTACCATACGTCTTTGTTGTTATTTCAAAAATCCCTACCCTTAGAAATGGATATAAAGGCTGTGCAAGATATTAGTTTAAAGCATGAGGGAGGTGACGTGTAAGATGGAGGAAAACAAAATATTGCATGGGATTTCGCCTATCGTGCTGCACGTATAGGTTTTTGGGACCAGGCGGCGCGTGATCGTGTCCACTTCCAAAGACATATAGCAAACATGGCTGAAATTATGTCTCCTGTGTTTCACACAGACATAGTATATGGGCAAAGCTACGTAGTATCTAAGTAGGAGCTAGGTAGAAAGAAAGAAAAACATACAATGTGAGGTAAAAAATTCACTTATTTTCATTAATCCAACTTAAAAGTTATTTTACATTTCCATAAGCAGACACAACACTATTTTCAAACGTCTTCTTCTTCTTCAGCTTATGGATAGCAGGATACCCGTAGAATTCCAGGTCTTGAATAGCTGCAAACTTGAAGATTCGCTGCATCCATGTGATCTTCTCCTCGCCTTTGGCATACATGATGGTCTCAGGATGATCGACTATTCGAAGTGACGTCATCTTTTCTTTATGAGGTATACTAGGATCGTCCCAGTGGAGTCCATGAAAGAAACGTGTTAGTCACTTCGCACTCCTCGGTGTTTTAGCACAGTTCACACCCTTGAAAGGCCTCGGTGATGCAATTCTTGTTGAAGATGTCTCTATTATACCAGCATATTCTGTATGTGCTATGAGTCTACACTCATCATCATAGAAACCTTGAAAGTTGGCATTTCACACTGCAAGTTGTCATTGTGAAATGCTCTGGGCACGCCACATCACTTGGTCACTTATACAGCACGCTGCACAACATTAGTAAGTGGGCAATAGTTAATCACACGGTCATGTAGAACTAGAGCATACACTACAGTGTTCTGGGAAATTTGGTGAAGATTCAAATTCGATTCGTACATCTATTCGTCCTGATTTAATTATCTCATTCTGCTTAGAACAGTCTATCACGATGATTGGTGCCAGCTCCTTGAATTTCCGTAGACTGAGTAGGGATCCCTCCTCTTCAACACCTTCATAGTAAGAAGCATGGAACCTTGTATAGACGTCAAATGCTAGACTGTATATATTCTGATCTCACTGTAGCAGTAAATTGTCATACAGATAGAATTCGGAATTCAAGTATACTCTGGCATTAGTTAAATTACATTTGTGAAATAGGGTGGAATCATTTGCTAAATTCCCCTTCTACAGGTCTGGAATGCAAGTGTTTTCAACTGCACTGAGGTTTTAATAGCCCATGTTTGTCCGCTCAGTGTTACTAGCACCGGGTACTCAGAAACCTCCCATGAGTGGAAAATTAATGGTAGATATGAGTAGGGGGACAACAAGTATGTCAGTCCATTTTGTTAGTGTGGGTTGCCTACATCAGTGGCACGTATGCACTCAGGGGCAAACCTATTGCTCTGTTAAGTGCCTTTCCATGTCAACTTATTGTTCTGGTAAGTGCTTTTCCGTGTCAACATATTGTTCTCCTTTGATTGACAGGTACTTAACCTATTGTTCTGCTAAATGCTTTTCCATGTCGCTGCACTTAACCTATTGTCTCACACCCCCTCCCACTCCCCTCCTCCCTCAGGAAGAGGATGCAGGTGCATTTTGTTAGGGAGGATTGCCTACATGAGGGGCAAGTATGCACTCAGGGGCAAACCTATTGTTCTCCTTTGATTGACAGGTATGTAACCTATTGTTCTCCTTTGATTGACAGGTCCTTACCCTATTGTTCTGTTAAGTGGTTTTCCATGACACTGCACTTATCCCATTGTCCCCCCACCCCCTCCCCCCTCAGGAAACTCCCCAACCCTCACTGCTACAGGTACACTTTCAGGTCTGAGTTAACATATTGTTCTGTTAAGTGCTTTTCCATGTCACCTCCATTTCATTTTTGATTGACAGGCACTTAACCTACAGTCCCCCTTCCCAGTCCTATCCCCTTCCCCCAACCCACTCACCCTTGCTCCTACAGCTACACTTTCAGGTTGAGTTATTGGAATAGGCCCCTCTCACTTTTATCATTGTGATTGACTACTTAATTAAATTGATCAATTAGTTAACCACTCTGGTGGTAAAGTGCCACAGCCCTGTGCCACGCCCCCCCCCTGGCGGTAAGTTCAAATCCCATCAGGACAATGCAACCTCTACTAACCTAATAAAATGGTGGGAAGATAATTTAGGCCACATTGACTACTTAATTAAATTGATCAATTAATTAACCTCTCTGATGGGAAAGTGCCATGCCACCCTGGTAATAAGTTCAAATTCCATCAGGACAATGCAACCTCTACTAACCTCAGAAAACGATGGGAAAAAAGGGCACATCCACTAACCTAAGTCATCCAACCGCCATCTCATCCTAGGAATTGGCGGGAAAAAAGACTCAGTTGATAGATTATTTGGAGGGTATTCGATTGTAGTCTATGGAATATTGTTTAAACAATTTAGACATTATGTGAAATATTGTTTATTTAAATACTTTAGGGGATTCAAGGTATTGTATAGAATATATGGAAATGATGGATAGGAAGGATCTCATAGCAGGAAATTCAAGGGTATATTGTTTATTTATATTAAAAAGAACAATTTGTGGGCTTGGACTTCTCTTGCTCATCATTCCCTGCTGTCTGGAAACAAATAGGTCTTGTACAAAGTAATTACATGGTGAAAACATGATGCACAACCTGATGTTCAGCACTGTGTGTCTTATCCTACGGGTTCCCGGGTTCGATTCCCGGCGGGGTCAGGGATTTTCTCTGCCTCGTGATGGCTGGGTGTTGTGTGATGTCCTTAGGTTAGTTAGGTTTAAGTAGTTCTACGTTCTAGGGGACTGATGACCATAGCTGTTCAGTCCCATAGTGCTCAGAGCCATTTGAACCATTTTTTTGTCTTATCCTAATGTTTGGGTCTTTGTTGGCACTTTGTTCTGTTAAGAGGTGTTCCATGTCACCCACATTTCCTTAAAATATTCTACCGCCATCGATAGCTGGCCGTGGTGGCCGAGCGGTTCTAGGCGCTTCAGTCCGGAACCACGGGACTGCTACGGTCGCAGGTTCGAATCCTGCCTCGGGCATGGATGTGTGTGATGTCCTTAGGTTAGTTAGGTTTAAATAGTTCTAAGTTCTAGGGGACTGATGACCTCTGTTGTTAAGTCCCATAGTACTCAGAGCCATCTGAACCATCTACCGCCATTGATACCAAATTAAGTAATTAGTTATGTTCAAATGGTTGAAATGGCTCTGAGTACCGTGCAACTTAACTTCTGAGGTCATCAGTCGCCTAGAACTCAGAACTAATTAAACCTAACTAACCTAAGGACATCACACTCATCCATGCCGGAGACAGGATTCGAACCTGTGATGGTAGCGGTCGCTCGGTTCCAGACTGCAGCACCTAGAACCACACGGCCACTCCTGCCGGCATTAGTTATGTTATCGCACCATTTTCTGGTACACTTTTCGAATTTCACATGCTTTTGAACGCCATTTCTGGCACATTCTTCTTTGCACAAACCCTCTTAAAGCTCTGTACTGCGCTTTACACAAAAATTATGCAAATGAACGTAGTGTTCTGTACTTAACCTGCTGTTCTGCTCCGCTCACGCTGGTCCCATATGTGATGACGAGTAGCTGTGGTATGGTCGAGCACTGAGATGATCCAATGCTTCCCAGAAAAGCACATGGTGCATTGCTCATCAAGGAACAGGTGAGATGTGTCTAACGGTGCGTAACTGCCCAGCATGACTGACACAACGCCGCAAAGTGCGCACGCGTAGCTGCAAACCGTCGGAAGCGCATCCAACAGAGTTCTCAATCTTATACTGATTTCACGTGACTACGTAAAAAATAAGAACCAAGTCGACCTCGCGGAATTTTTATAGTATCCAAGAAATAGTTAACGATCGCTTTCTTGACGTCTCAGCTTGTATGCACGGAAATTCTTGCCCTGACAGAACCTGTTTACGAAAATAACGTAGAATAACGTTGATTGCAATCTTCCTTGTGGACCAAACGTAGTACCCAGTCCATCACATGTTACCCCTCCTGTTTCAACACACACAAACGTTCCCTCCGCTGTGTAGAGGCTCCTATATCCCAGCACAAAGGATGTGAATGAATCGAGCATTATGATTGGCTCTTAGCGAATTTACTTGCTGAATTACTGATGCCGCCAGTATCAAAGCACCAACCGCCTTTTCTTTCTTTCTGTAGAGGAGAATTTCAGCAGTTATTTTACACAGATCGCCATATTGTACGGGCAATTAAATCTTATAAACTACCATACATATCGTGAAATACGGAAAGACCCTCACTCGTTTACACTGCTCTCCCACCGAGGACAGGAGCTTGAATATTAGAGTGTTAAATCGACCTGTGATCCATCAATATATCACCGCGTGCCCTACACAACGTCAAATACAGAAAGACTCTTTCTTACACGTTTACACTGCTCTCCCATCAAGGACAGGAGCTTGAATATTAGTTCATGAAACTGATCTCCAACCCAGCAATATATCACCGAGTACCATGTCGATGTACTAAACATACAATTCGTATCCTGTGCCAAACAAAATCATCCCTTTTACATCATTCATACATAAACTGTGAAGACAGGCAATACCGTATCTACACTCCTCTCAGCACTAGATATTTAGCTGCAGCCAACAATCACAAGTCATCCACCCCAATGCAGGACCAGAGCGCCCACAGCGGACCGAAGTAGCTCTCAGAACTGTTCTACGAATTCAGCATCGTTTCCCCTTGGCACAAACACGTTAGTGTATCCAGTCCGAACCTGCTTCCTTGCTTGCTCGCTTTTCTACGCACATCTCCAGACTCGAGGATTACAAGAACACACGTATTTTCGCATGGTTCGCCAAAATATTTTCGAAGTGCTTCTCAATATCTAGCACTAGGCAGCATCCTACCGATCACTAGCGCAACACAATTCCCAAGATATAGACTGGAAATTATTTCTATACAAACCCGAAACTTTAGCTAGGTGGAGCGTGCTCTAGACCACTGAGTAACTAGAAATAAACAAACGTGAAATGATAGTTCCCCCTGCGAATACCGATCTTGGTGATGTAACAGATTTGAAATCATCCCTATAATTTACAAGGTCAACTAAGGTGTTTCTCATGTCTAGTGAACTGGCAAACGTGTCTTCCACATACTAAATGCACACCACACAATTGATCTTCTCTCAACTAAATAAAGGCGCGAAATGTGCAGATGCAGTCATGGGAGGGAATAACAGTCCAGCGCAAACGCACCTCCATACACAATCTTCTCAAATTTCCACTTGATCACGAAAGCCGCCCTACACATACTAAGTATTAGTTCACTATTCGCTCGTCTAGAGGACGGCAAAGTTAACTCAGACACATTCCTACACACCAACAGGTCTCCGCAGACAGACAGCTGCTGCTGTTAACGGGAAACGTGAATCATTCCCGCACAGGTCACCGGCGCTGCAAGCTGAGCACGCACAGGTAGAATCAATCATCTTAAGAAATCGGTCACACATAACAAGTTTGTTTGTGTGGCCATTTTCCGCAGCAAGCATATAAATATTTGTTGTGTAAATAAAACTTCCTTTTCCTGCTGCTAGTTACTTTATTTATTCCGTACGCGTTTCGCCTTCTCTTGTTCTAAGGTATCATCAGTGGGATCTATAACGATACAGTTTTGTTAGTTATAGATTATCAAACAGTCCACTTCGCGATTTTTTGTAAAAAAGTAATTACTTACGATTTTCTGATCTGCGTTTCCTCACATCTGGTCTGGAGGTCGCACTACCACTTTTATCACTGCACATCTTTGTGTTGTCTCCTTCCACACACTATTCACCATCTTTCTCACTCTTATTTGTGGTGGACTATTGTTATTTTGTCACTCGATAGAACTATTTCATCGTACACTGCTTTTGACAGCGTAAATATTGCGACTCCATTACGTGTTTCATCTTCTTTGGTACGTTACCTATTTGTTGCCAACCTAACGAAGTAAATGTTTGATACTAATTTCTATTTATGATGTTTATACCGTGTATGTGTGTGAGTGAGAGAGAGAGAGGGGAATAGAGTGGACTTTTTTTTTTGGGGGGGGGGGGGGGGGCGTATGTACTAGCTGTTAGCGAGTGGCTGAAAACCTTGGTGACAGCTGTTTTGACTTTTCGTTTCAATATTCTGTGGAGGGGTTCATGGATAAGTGAGTGTAAAGATGTTGGGTTCTGTTATTATTACATTGGACAGTTTTATTATATTATTAATTTTTTCGAACGTTATTCTATTATTTTATCTGTTAGTGTAAATAACGAATTGCTTGGCATGTGTACTTGGTCATTCAACAGGATTTTCCCCTCTGCTTTGGTTCTATGTATGTGGTAATTTCCTTGCATGGTCAGGAGGTGGTTCAAATGGTTCAAATGGCTCTGAGCACTATGCGACGTAACTTCTGAGGTCATCAGTCGCCTAGAACTTAGAACTAATTAAACCTAACTGACCTAAGGACATCACACGCATCCATTCAGGAGGTGTTTTTTTTTTGTTGATTCTAATTATTTTCATGTCATCTTCTCTAGTGGTTGGTTTGTGGTCATTTTCTCTTAGGTGTTCTGCAAATGTGGAGTGGTTTGTCCCACATTTCCAGGCTCTCCTTTGTTCCTTGTATCTGATATCAAATGTTCTCCCTGTTTGCCCTATGTATGCGCGTTCACAAGTGTTACACTGTAGCTGATATATACCTGCTTTCTGGTATATGTCTCTGTTTTTTGTCAGTTTTGGGGTATATTTTTGTATAGATTTATCTGTTACGTATGCTATGTTTATTCCCTGTCTTTTGAAAATGTTGGTGATTTTATGGGTGAGTTTGTGTTTGTATGTTATTGTGTACCATCTTGTGTTTTCTTTCATCTTTTTCTGATTATCCTGCATGTTTGTTATGGGGCTGCGTGTTTGTGTTTGGTTCTGTTGTGTTGTTGTCTATGGTTAGGAGCTTTTGCTTTTATTTTATTTTTACTTTTGTTGTTTAGCTTTGTGACTGTGTTATTATTGTAACCATTATTTTGTGCTATCTGCATTATTATGTCCAGTTCTTTTTGGTAGCTTTCTTTGGTGAGTGGTACTGTGTTGAGTCTATGGAGCATGTGTCGAAGTGCTGCTTGCTTTTGTGTGTGTGGGTGGTTCGAGGATTGGGGAATGATATGTCTGTTGCTGTGGGTTTACAGTAAATTTCAAACATATGCTTATTGTTTTGTTTTTCGAAAGTTATATCCAGAAAGTTAATTTGGTTGTTCTGTTCTCTTTCAATTGTGAATTTTTTATTTTTATGTTGGGGGTAGAGAATAATGATGATAGCATGTTGGGCTGATTGATTTAAATGGATGCAGATCTGCTATGGACTGTAGTATCTGTATCTAGTTTGGATACGTACCACATTGTGTGCATTTCCTCCGAATGGTCACAAATAGCTCTGTTGCACTAACTCAGGTCGTTCTGTTTGTACATGGGTTGCAGAAGGTGGTCTTTCTCCAACTTCTGGTCACTTCCGACTTAAATTGTGACGATCACATGTGGAAAGCTGTAGAAATAGGATCAGTTGCAAGATTCGTAGGGGGTGACCAAAACCACGTTGGAATTTTACTGTAGCAGCTAAGCTCGGGTGACTCGTTTCGAGATATGTTAGTGCCAGAAATAGGCTGAGTAGTGGTTGTAATCATTAAAGGAATTGTCAATAGGATCCAATGCAGGTATGTGCTTGAATGGAAAGACCTGTTTCCAGATCCCAGACATCATTTCTACCAGATAGCGTAACACTAGAAGCTAGTGCACATTTTCTTATGACCTCAATCAGCACATCATCTACTACTACTGTTTGTGTTCCTTCTCAGTCAGTCATCACTTATAACTCAGTGCATATATCGCAGAACCTCTGATATGGTATCGAAACAGAATGCGCTACAAATGCTATAGAATTATCTAGCTCAGGCGGTGCGAGGGAGTTGCAAATACCACTTACATACCATGTTCCTTAGCCAAATCACTTTCAAAATGCGGTAATTTTTTCACGAGGTTGCATCGTGCGCTACGTGTTGTTCTGATAATACACATGGTATTTATCCGGAAAAAACCACCTCACTCAGAGGTAATGTCGTACCTCGATTTGTAAAGTGGGTATAGATTTTAACATGGTTATTTCTGTGCATCTGTAGAACCAAGGCCCCTTGTGACAGTAACGTACAGTAGTTGTTGCGATTTGGTTTTTTTAACATCTGGCCGATTACATTTCTCTTTCTAAGACAGAGGGGTAGCACTCACAAGAAAAACCTAAGAGACATTCCCACCCATCGTTGATTTTCGGTCAGTGTTATTTTGCATCCTGTGGAATCATTTATTGGTCACGTATTATACTTAGTAGTAGTGGGGTGTATGTGATATGTTTGCATTTGAGCATCAGTCTTATAATGTATGTTTTTGTGTTCCGACATGTGTAAAGGAAATGACTATGTCCAGTCGTAAGGAAGGTACAGATATTTCCATTTCCACCCTTCAGCAGGGTGTATTTCCGATACTTCATTGTGGAATGCCGTTCGATTGAGACCCCGATTGTAACATTTAGTTGTAAGTACAGGGATAAAATATATATGTGACCGATTTCTTAGGATGATTGATTCTACCTGTGCATGCTCGGCTTGCAGTGCCGGTGACCTGTGCGGGAATGATTCACGTTTCCCATTTACGGCAGCAGCTCTCCAAATGTAGAGGCCTGTTGGTGTGTAGGAATGTATCTGAGTTAACTTTGCCGTCCTCTAGACGACCGAATAGTGAACTAATACTTCATATGTGTTGGGCGACTTTCGTGATCAAGTGGAAATTTGAGAGGATTGTGTATGGAGGTGCATTTGCGCTGAACCGTTATTCCCTCCCATGTAAATTGTTCAGTTGACTGCTTCTGCAAATTTCACGCCTTTATTTAGTTGAGAGAAGATCGATTGTGTCGTGTGCATTTAGTATGTGGAAGACACGTTTGCCAGTTCTATAGACTTGAGAAACACCTTGGTTGATCTTGTGGGTGCTCTGGTCGCGCGTTGGGGGTGGATGACTTGTGATCGTTGGCTGTGGGAAAATATCTAGTGCTGAGAGGAGTACATATATGGTACAGCCCGTCTTCGTGGTATATGTACGGATGATGTAAACGAGATGATTTTATTTGGCACAGGATATGAATTGTATGTTTAGTACATCGACACGGTATGCGGTGATATATTTCTGGGTTGGAGATCGGTTTAGCACACTAGTATTCGAGCTCCTGTCCTTGGTGGGAGAGCAATGTAATTGACTAAGAGTCTTTCCATATTTGACATTGTGTAGGGCACGCAGTGATATATTGATGGGTCACAGGTCGATTTCACGTTCTAATATTTAAGCTCCTGTCATCGGTGGGAGAGCAGTGTAAACGAGTAAGAGTCTATCTGTATTTGATGATATGTATGGTAGTTTGTCAGACTTAATTGCCAGTGCAATATGGCGATCTGTGTAAAATAACTGCTGAAAGTTTCCTCTGCAGAAAGAAAGAAAAGGCGGATGGTGCTTTGATATTGGCGGCATCAGTAATTCGGCGGGTAAATTCGCTAAGAACCAATCATAATGCTCGATTCATTCACATCCTTTGTGCTGGGATATAGGAGCCTCTACATAGCGGAGGGAACGTTTGTGTACTTTGAAAGCAGGAAGGATAACACGTGATGGACTGGATACCACGTTAGGTCCACAAGGAAGAAGCATTCGACGTTATTCTGCGTTAGTTTCGTAAACAGGTTCTGTTAGGACAAGAATTTCCGTTCCTAGAAGCTGAGACATCAAGAAAGCGATCGTTAACTATTTCTTGGACACTATACAATTTCCGTGAGGTCGACTCGGTTCTTATTTTTTACGTAGTCACGTGACATCAGTATAAGATTAAGAACTCTGTTAGATACGCTTGCGAGGATTTGTAGCTACGCGCGCGCACTTTGCGGCGTTGTGTCAGTCATGCTGGGCAGTTAAGCACCGTTAGACGCATCTCTCCTGTTCCTTGATGAGCAATGCACCCTGTGCTTTTCTGGGAAGCATTGGATCATCTCAGTACTCAACCATACCACAGCTACTCGTCATCACGTATGGGACCAGCGTGAGCGTGCCTTAGGCTTCTGTGATGTCCGTATAACACTTGAAGAATTCTAACTGTATACACTAAAATAGACCCAACTTTCACCTGAAGCAGTGTGAGAGTGATGGCTCACACTGGCTTGCGTCCAGCGGTGGCTCGCGGCGGCGGTTGTATTCCATCGATTTCACCAACCAATAGGATGCTGCGAATTAAGGAAAACTACCCCATACATGTGAAGAATACCAATTTAATTAATTTGCATAAATTTTTTATATCAATGTGGTGTTAGCAGTACAGTAGTTAACGGAAAGGGGATGCATGAGTGGGTGACATGGAGCAGAACAGCAGGTTAAGTGCAGAACACTAGGTGAATTTGCATAATTTTTATGTAAAATGCAGTACAAAACTTTAAGGGGTGTGTGGCAAAGAAGAATGTGCCAGAAATGGCGTTCAAAAGCATGTGAAATTCGAAAAGTATACAAGAAAATGCTGGGAGGACATAACTATTTACTTAATTTGGTATCAACGGCGGTCAAATATTTTAAGGAAATGGGGCTGACATGGAAAACCTCTTAACAGAACATAGTGCCAACAAAGGCCCAAACGTTAGGTTAAGACACACAGAGTACAGAGCCGAACATTAGGTTATGCATCATGTTTGCTCCATTTAATTACTTCTTACAAGACCTATGTGTTTCCAGAGAGCAGGGAATGATGAGCAAGAGAAGTCCAAGCCCACAAACTGTTTTTTTATATAAATAAACAATATGCCCTTGAATTTCCTGTTATGAGATCCTTCCTATCCATCAATTTCCATATATTCCATACAATGCCATGAATCCCCTAAATTGTTTAACTAAACAATATCCCACACACTGTCTAAATTGTTTAAACAGTATTCCATACACTACAATCGAATACCCTCCAAGTGATCGATCAACTGAGTCTTTTTCCCGTTAATTCCTAGGAAGAGGTGGCGGTCAGATTTACAGGTTAGTGGATGTGTCCTTTTTTCCCACCATTTTCTGAGGTTAGTAGAGGTTTATTGTCCTGATGGAATTTGAACCTCTTCCCAGGAGGGTGTGGACCTTCCCACCAGAGAGGTTAATTAATTTATCAATTAATTAAGCAGTCAATCAAATTGATAAGAGTGAGAGGGACCTTTTCCAATAACACAGACCTGAAAGTGTAGCTGTAGCAGCAAGGGGGGAGCAGGTTGAGGGAGGGGGAAGGGGCTGGGGGGGAGGGACAATAGGTTAAGTGCCTGTCAATCAAAAAGGAAATGGGGGTGACATGGAAAAGCTCTTAACAGAGCAATGCGTTAACTCAGACCTGGAAGTGTACCTGTAGCAGTGAGGGGTGGGGAGTTTCCTGAGGGCGAAAGGGGTGGGAGGCGGTTGGGGGACAATAGGTTAAGTGCAGCAACATGGAAAACCACTTAACAGACCAATAGGCTAAGGACCTGTCAATCAAAGGAGAACAAGACGTTAAGTAGCTGTCAGTGAAAGGAGAACAATAGGTTTGCTCCTGAGTGCATGCCTGCTCCTGATGGAGACAACCTGCACTAACAATATGAACTAACGTCCATTTTGCCCTCCTACTGATATGTACCAGTATTCGGAACTTTTAGAAGCTTCAAATGCTCCTCGTCTGCCACAGTGATGTGCGGCCTTTTGTGTATAATTTTATTGATGATGATCTGATTCTCCTCTTAAGGATCCATCCAAAAATATGAAACTCCTGCATGGGAGAGTTAAAGCGTTTTGATGCTGGATGACAATCCTAATTTCATCGTTCATGTTAAACGTCGTTGAAGCCCAAGATTTATGTGAGCAGTATTCCTGGCGCATGATTCGCTCATCATATTCCACTGGGTGAGATATATTGAGTGACGACGCCATTGCGTGGTTTCAAGCCTACTGATTTAAGACACTTGTAGTTCGCACTTGTTATCACCTTGTTGTTCTGCTGCAAAGTGCTATGCTGTGCGCTGGTTTTATAACTACCGACCGTCTCGTTATAGACGTAGTCATACAATGATTTCATCATCACGAAAGTAACAAGTCGGTTATTCTGATCCACAATACGCAGCTCCAGTTAGTACAATATCTGAACTGGCACTGGAAGGTATATAGCGGTGGTAGGAGTCCCAACAATCTTATACCCTGTTCCAACTGATGGGAAGAATCCGTAAATTGAATGAACCTATCTATCGTTGAGATACGAGTTCGTTGCAATTTTGACTCAACACGGATGGTACTGACAGGGAGAATATGAACTGTCTGATCAGATTTGTAAAATTTCATGGGATCTGTCTTCAAAACCTGTCCCTTTGTGTAACCCAGCAGTGGGTCTATTGAACCTTCCTGCTTGAAGTCAATCGAAGCATTCATCTTCCTTATTTCAGATTTAAGTCTACTGATGTTTGCATGGAGCTCAATCCCTTTTCCATACTGTTTTAAAACTTGGTTTAAATCGTCAATGTCGTATGCACCAGGTTCAGTTTCTATAATTTCTTCTTTGCCATTTATTTCCAGATGCAGTTTATTCTTACCCTCTGTGATATTTGAGATGCTGTATGTCTCCAGTCCAATCAGCGCGATGCTCCAATATCCAGCGCTTAAATCAATTGATGGGAAGTAATTAGCACATAGTACAGACAATCGTTCTTTTAGTGCCAGAGTGTACGGCACTGCATCTAAACATCGACTGGTGAATGGGTGCTTAATACCCGGCCTTACATGTCATTCGTAAACATCAGAAGGAACATTATGCATAGATGACCCCACAGGAATGTATTAAAGTCTTGGTGGCGTCGAAAGAAATACAAATAGTAGTCGTTATTTGTATTTCTTTTTTTAACATATGCTACCCAGTGAATTCCAGATCCCCCTGCTACATCCAGATTCACAATTCCGCATTCTCCTGATTTCCACATAGTCTTCAGTAATGTATTCCGCATAAACACACCTCAGAATCTCGGAATGTTGAATTTCTTCGTAACAAACTGAAGCAGATGTATATTTGTAAGCGCCCTGTCTGGTAGGCCTGTTAGGGGACTTTTTGTGTATGAAGAGACCTAGTCCTTTCTTCTATGAATGGAAGTATAGCCCTTTTCCGATTACTGCTGCCTCCATCATGCGGTTATGTCTTCGTACCTCGTGCATTCTTGACAGTCCTGGCAATAGCCGCAGCACTCCCAGCCAGTGAACCCACCGCTGAGACACCGGCTAAGGCAGGAATGAGGAAGGGAATAATTCCACCCGACGTCTTGGGTATTGGTAGAACCCTGCGTGGTTTAATCAATCTTTTTTTTTTCTCCCTCATTTCTGCTTCAGGGTGCTTTTAGCTGCATACAACGCTGTCAGGATACAGTTTTTCACGGACCCTTTTGGTTTCATATTCTTCCTTAGCGCCCTACGTGCAGCGCTCATAACTTGACTGAACTTCCTCACACCCATGCCCAACTTGACTTTACCATGCATAGTTTCTTCATACGCTTCCTCGAGTAGCTTTTTTCCCTTATCACCGCGTGCCAATGGTCTTTGGAGTTTTGTTCCAGGTTCACAGTAGTTATATCCAGGAATGTGTAATTCGACTGGTAGTTTGTCGAGAATGCCGACTCCTCCTCTAATGCGTCTCCTATCAAGCATGTTATGCTACTGAGGTGTTTGTGGTTGCGTTCCCTATTGTATAACAAATCGTCAGCGTCAATTCAGTTGTTTCGTGATGCGGGAAAACCAAGACATTTAACCAACGCTCTATTCCCTCGACGCCGTATGACCCTCTCTACGAGATAAACATCTAGTTCCGAGCTCTTCTGTAACTCTTGTGTGTAAGAGCATCCTGCAGTTTCAGTACCACTGTTGTCCTCTTAAGAGGTAGGTTCTAGGATTCGTTCTCTGCACTTTGAAAACTGTGAATATCTCGATTGACCAGTTTGGCATGTATGATTTCTCAAACGTTGTCTTGTGTTTTGAAATACGTACTAAATCACCTACATTAACCTGCTGTTTGCTCGGATCTACCATTTTAATACGATTGTATACTGTATCTAGAAGTCTATTATCGAGAACATCGATTGGTCTCGTTTTTATTGTGCGATGTTTGGTTCGATTATACTGTGGAATTATTTGCGGGAGGATATCGATCCCTCTGTGTGAGCCACGAAGATTGGATTACATCCACATCTAGGTTTTCACTGTCCTGTTCAGACGTTCCACGATACTCGCCTTCAGGTGGGTGAACAGCGAATAGTGATGTATTCCATACCATTCCATCACGGCCTTGAAATATTTACTGTAAACCTCACCGTCGTGATCTGTTTGAAGGTTGTCTGGGCTTCGATTTGTCCCCGTCTGCAGCAATCCATCAAACACATGCGCGACTGCCATCCCTGATTTCGTTTTCACCGGTAATGCCCAGGCATACTTAGAGTGAGTATCAATAACCATTAAAATATTTTCGAATCCGTTATTCACACGTGAATATTCCCTCATGTCGACGAGGTCCGCCTGCCACAGGTCGTCCAAACCTTTAATCATAACGTATCTTCGGGGGTATTTTGTTCGTGCTGGTTTGTGAAGTTCTCAAACTAGTCTACTTACTTATTCGATGATGCCTCTCTCTCTCTAAGCTCATAAATTATTGAAACAACTTCATTCGAATGACCTGTATTACCAGTGGCAACTGATGCCATTAGCAACTGTAGCCTGTCTACTAGCTCATTGGGGTCGTCGTAATACATATACTGCTGGAGTCGATTGCTCACTCTTTTATGCAGAATGTCAATACCATCACCACTGCTATTGTTTTTACCATCCAAAATAGATCTTATAATGGATTTGTATTTCACATTACTTCGACTTTTTGCATTCTTATGCAGATCAGTTCAAAGCAATACTTCACGATACATTTCCAGATCTTTAGGCGAATAATTTACAGCTTTTGTGGGTTTTAGGAAAATAAGGTTCAGTAGCCCGGGTGTTCTTTGAAATTTTTTATCGCCGATCTGTATTTTTTCATTTAAAGTTATAGGCTGTGTGCCCAACATGTATGGTTTCTCACCACTAACATCGAATGTTTTGTCTATCGCCTGCCGCGGTAGTCTCGCGGTTCTAGGCGCGCAGTCCGGAACCGTGCGACTGCTACGGTCGCAGGTTCGAATCCTGCCTCGGGCATGGATGTGTGTGATGTCCTTAGGTTAGTTAGGTTTAAGTAGTTCTAAGTTCTAGGGGACTGATGACCACAGCAGTTGAGTCCCATAGTGCTCAGAGCCATTTGAATCATTTTGTCTATCCTAGCGTCGCTGTCACGGTTAATGAAATCGGCAATAGCGTCATCGTCGTCATTACAGAATTTCGCTGAGAGTTCATCGAGAGATTCAGTAATGGTTTAAAGGTTTCTCGCAGTGTCTGCTCCCACTTCAAATGCCATAACCTCAGCAAGGGCAACTTCTCGCGAACAGCCTTCCGTGCCTCTGTGACTTTATGCTTAGTCGACATCTTGCTGTATACTAATCGGACTTCTGTGCAGCATGAGGTTTTATTTATCCGCTCTTCTTCTTCTTATGCTACTCGTCCTTCTCAGTAACAGCTATTTTCCCTTCAGTTGAGCTGCTTATTTTCAATTGCGTTAACTCGTTCGTACAATGTCCCGTTCTCAATGACAGCTATTCCCCCTTCAGTTGAACCGTTTACTTTCTTCTCGATTGCATTAACCTTATCATTCAGTGTATTGTTCAATCTCAGAAGGGTTTGACAATACGTCTCTAGTTCCTTGCGTACACTTCCAACTTTATGGTCGAGAGTTTGAATTTTCGCGTCCACATACAAGCAAATGTTTTGTCTATGTACACCCATCTTATCAAACTGAGCTCCCGACATCCGTGCGAATTTATCCATGGTGATGCATATATATATATATATATATATATATATATATATATATATATATATATATATATATATATATATATATATATATAAACTCAAGGAAGTTCTGTCTTCCGTCTGTACCTGCCATCATTCAGTTTTCTTGTTTTATCAATAACGAGAAACCTGTACTGTGAGTGATTCCAGCAATCTGCACATATCCATACAAAACCATTGAACGACATATCGGTTCCTACATGAGCCTGTTAAAGGTGTTTTAAATTTAGATTGTCCTGTTTGAATGCTGTAATTAGATTTTCATTATCCCTCACCAGCTGTTTTGGGATTCTGGAATATGTCTCACTCAGATAAAATACATCAACAGCCATATGGCGACCGAAACAGAAATATTGTCGAATTCCAGCTTGGTTTTCCACAGCAACATCGTGAAATATGAGCAATGTGTTTGGATTTACTTTTACCGGTGGAGGGATATCACTGCTCTCTCTTAATGTCGTGTATGCCATACAATTTGCACCCTGTAATATCTCCTTTAATAGTTGGTATTTGGGCTGAAACAGTGTTTTTGAAAATACACTTACATGCTGAAAGCGGACTCCATCCGGATGTGTTAGCAGCGACATGAAAACATTTGTCTTGCCGCAGTTGGATGAACCTACAATTATTGCACTATGTTGTCGGGAAGGAGTGCGCCATTCTTCTTCTTCCGGTTTTCTTGCCACCGTCACATCTCCAGTCGCTTACAACAACAAAGCCTTGATGCTTCACCCACCCTGCCATGATACCTACTACGTCAGGCACTGGCATGCAATGGGTTTTTTATAGAAATAATTAACACTATGCCCTTTCCATGATACCGACCACTTCAGGTACTGGCGTGCAATGGGCTTTTACGGATAATTTAGTTTTTGACATAATTTTCTGCTGTTGCATGTTTCCAGTGAAAATACTGGGGCAATAGCTTTAGTACTTGCAATATAATAAGAGGTAAGAAATAAAAAACACATACATGGTTACATACTTTTTTTAATTCAGTAATCATACACAGGATGCACTACATCAACTGGTTCTTTCTTTATCTTAACGCCAATACAGAATATGGAAAATAAAGCCTTCTTGTAAGCAGAGAATTCAGCATATATTTCTCTCAACCTTATCGGCAGTACATTAGTTTTCGCCGGCACCATACTGACCCACTGTTCGAAGTCATCTAAATGCACACTGTTCATACTTAGATACTCTGCAATGTCTCTATACACAGCTTTAACACAAGGCAGCCAGCTGTCCAGTCTTCCCAACACAATGGATAGAATCATCTTTAGATCGAAAAAGTTTTAAACGGTGGAGTGCTGTAGATAAATGGATGTGTTATCTGATTTCACACGGAGTGCAGAGTCATTGTACACTGTTGTAATGGATAGAGTTACAGCAGCACAATAAATGTCCGGAGGAGGACGGCTCGGATGATAATCGGCGGTCAACTGCTGCTTGACGTACGCTTTTGCACGACAGAATTCATACCATTCCACCTCCGTAAACCACACTTTAATACTTTTAGCTGCATTCTCGATCTCTATCACAATATGCCGCTCTCTGTCTATAGTTGCTTCTACACCAATATGTAAACATTTGGAACCACTAGTGGTTAAATTATTCACTGAAGAGAAGGGTAGTGGTGCACAGGGCTTAATTGGTATCTTCTTATCCACTACATCCTCACTCTGTCCGTGCAGTATCACTGGAGTAATGTGCGATGGCGCGTATGATGGAGGCCAGTACCGACCTGTGCCATGCTGATTAGGGCCTCCGGTAAACTTCGGCGAGTCAGGGGCTGGCTGGGTGCCTTCAACCGACAATAACAGCTGATTGTCCTGCTCTGTCAAGCTGACCAGGAACGCGACAGGATCCCAGGATGCTGCCGCTGCTGCGGATCCCGACTGGCCAGGACACGTCGCTGTTGCAGACCCTGACAGACATCAGAGGATGTCGCATCCGGTGATGAGCAAAGAAGAAAAACCGTTAAAAGCGATGACAGAAGCACAAAGAGTCTCGCACGGCAGTAAACACAGACTTACTTACTCTTCCGCGGCTTCTTCGTATTCTGTTGCTGCTGTGGCTGGACAGCGCTGGGCGATCTCGACTGACGCTTCATTCTGGGTGACTGACTGCAACTGAGGCTGCAGAGCTGCTGGGGCCACCTTATATCCCCGTTGTGATTTAATGCTGCGTTCCTATTGGCTACTATCAATTTCAAGCGCCTCTGGTGGTATAATTGTGTTATGGGGGGGGGGCGCATTTGGGCTTTCCATCCATTAGAATCAGGGTTCGAAACCCGGAAATGGCACCAACATTTTTAATTTCCCGTCAATTCCAAGCGCCTCTGGTGGAATAATTGTGTTAGGGGCGTGCACTTGGGCTTTCCGCCCAGAAGCACCAGGGTTCGAGCGCCAAAAAGGGAACTGCCAATTTTAATTTCCTACCAATTCCCGGGTGGGGGCGGGGTGGGATGTCAGCACAGCCCTGGGACAAAGAAATTCAAGCCAAAATTCGAAATTCTCGCCAATAGGGTGGGTTGGGGGATGGAGGGGGTGGAGAGGGGGGAGGGGGCTGGAGCACACGTGCAGGCTGAGAAAAACACGTGAGGCCATCTGGGGGTGGGGGTTGGCGTGATCGGGGGCGGTGGTGGGCGGCGCCGGGGGTGCTTAATCGATCAATTTAATTAATTAGCATATTAATTTGATATCAAAATTGCACCCGTAACCCCAACTCCCTACTACTAATAGGTACTACAAACATTACATTTTAGTATACATCAGTGAACAACAATCTTTCTCAAACGCCAATGAACAATGAAAATCAAATAGCACACACTCTCACACTTCCAACACTGGATCTACTAGGAATACTGTCTAACTAGAGTTTACTAAATGCAGTAGTATTCAATACAGTTAAAGTTCGGTGACACTGTACCACACATTCTCATGCACAAATGAGTTTCGATGTAATATATTTTTGTGCATGATATATCTGGCACAATAACACGTACCGATACTGCAAAGTGTATTCAGTGGCAAGTAGCAACACTGTTCGAAGCAGAAATACATACTCTTTCTGTGACAGGATGCAATAGAGTTGAATACCAATTCTGTCAGTGAATATTAATGTGGAGTTCTCCATTAAATGCGAGAAGTTACAAAAACAGATGTGAACAAAAATAAGGTAGAAAACAACAAATATCCCTACCACGCATTTAAATCAAGCAATTAACACATGATTTCGTGGGCAGGAACAAATGAACTCAGAACAGGGTGCAACAAAATCAGCTTCTGTTCTGCATGAAACAAAAACAATTATGGAATCACCTACTCTACCCAATATTACAGATGCGAGAAAAAGTCAAGCAGAATATGACAACAAATTCATAATGCAAATCAAAGAGTGCAATCCACGCAAGAAGTCGTAATCAGGAACACACTGTTATGAAGCCAGGCTGCGTTTATTACGAAATCAAAGAAAATATGGAAGACATTGAAACACTCAGTGAGAAACGGAGACGAAGGATTGATTAAAGCTCTGTGCAACACAGGGCTGAGGCATTATTCTACTCAAAACTTCGAAAGTATAAAACACTTCCTATGCTTCTCATACAACACTTGGGCCCACAATGGCTTCTAATGTCACGTGACGCGGTTTCAGCCAGTCCTGAACTGCAGACGGCGGCAAACGCAGGGGAAAAGGATGGCCATACTTTCCTTTAATACAAAGCTTTAGGACTGATAAACTTGCAGCTCTCCAAGTGGCCTAGCAGTAAACAAACGTGTTACCAAAGTCCCTACATGAGTTTCAACCCTCTAGTGATGGCAACAGTGGTCTCTATACTTTAACAGAAATATTTCTTATGTAGAAATCGCTATACTCATACAGTGAGAATCACCTAAAACTTGCACCACAAATATTGCGCAAATGGAAGGTGCTACATATATGCAGTTTTCACAAAATAGATTGATAGGAAGTGGCTTATATTGTTGTAGTAGTACTGAGAAAGAATATTTTTTAATTTTTTTTTTTTTTTTTTTTTTTTTTGCAAACATATACGTTCTTAAATGAGACAATGCCTATTGACATCAAGAAACTAAAAGCAGTGCACTAAATAAGAATGCAGTGGTGTCTGTTGCAGATTCTAGTGTGAGCCCTTTGCGAGTATTTCGAAATATTTCTACACTGACACTTGTTTGTCTCATTCAATTTGCACTGCTTTTGTTTATAGTGAGCTTGTGTATTCCTTGGGTTCACTGTCACTTGCTACTCAGTTAATAGGTGACACCCCTATCAATAGGTCGTTAGTGGACTGTGGGATTTACCATTGTAGAAAAAGCCGACATGCTCTTGTTGTATGGAGACTGTATGAAAAATGCAGTTCTTTCTTGTACGGTGTATGCAGCAAGATATCACAATAGACGTCTACCATCTCGGCAATTATGTATCAACCTCTTCAAACAGTGACATGAAAGTGGTAGTATAACATCTAGGCAACGTAACAGAAGGAAGCAGGAGACGATAGAATAGTGGGAAATTAATGTTCTTCCTGCTGTTGCAGTTGATCTGCACGTTAGGTCCCACGCGATCGCACTAGGAAGTGTCATGAGTCAGGCAAGTGTCCTACGCATTCTCCATCGGCATAGGTTCCATATTTTTTTTTCCTTTACTGAGTTTCGATTCCCCCCGAAGGGGGCGGGCTGGCAACAGCTTAGTATGCCGCTCTTCAGCCTATAGAATTTGTTTTAAAAGATGAACATAATAGACAATAGAAACAGGCGATAAAATCGGAGACTTAGATGGTAACATGGCGGAAAAAATCGTAGAACTTAAAACATATAAACAAAGGGATGATGATGCTAATAAAATGGCTCTGAGCACTATGGGACTTAACATCTGAGGTCATCAGTCCCCTAGACTTAGAGCTACTTAAACCTAACTAACCTAAGGACATCACAAACATCCATGCCCGAGGCAGGATTCGAACCTGCGACCGTAGCAGCAGCGCGATTCCGGACTGACGCGCCTAGAACCGCACAGCCACCACGGCCGGCTCGATGATGCTAATAAAATACATATGAAGCAGACAGGTAAAGTAATAGACAGACAATTAAAAACATGGCTACAGTCTGGTTTCTGTTCGCAAGAGACATAAAATTCACACCCAGCGACAGCATGATTTCTGTTCGCAACACTTTGGAAAGACGAACAACACTGAACATTCACTTGAACACTGCACTATAAAGTTGGCAAATATGACGTACCACAGCCGAGGGCAGGTGGGGGGAACCTGGACAGATGATGGGAAAATTAAAAGGGGGAAGGAGAGGAAAAACGTAGGGGGGGGGGATGGAGGAAAGGAGCCGATGGAGGACGAGGACCCATAAGAGGGGGGGGGGTGCTGGGCAGATGTATCAGGGAGTGGGGAAAGGCAGAGGAGGGGAATACAAAGGGATTGGAGGGCGGGGGGAGAAGGGAGGTAGGGAGACGGTAGGTGGGGAGAAAACAGGATGGAAGGGGGGGAAGAGGGAGCCCAGGGAAAGGACAGAGGAAAGGAGGGGCGTAGGTTCCATCTCCATCAAATCTCTCTCTATCAAGAGCTGCAAAGAAACGATTATGAGAACCGTGTTAACTTCCCTGTTCATGGGCATCAAGACAGGATACTCCAATGCAAGGGCGGCTTCTGAGGTAGTGCCGCTGTGCCGTGGCATCACTTGTACAAAACAGAAAGAAAGAGAAATCTATGCGAACTGCACTTAAAACATTGTTTCGGAGTATGTATTTTCTGATTTGAAGAGGCGTGTTTCGCCGCGCGCGCTCTCACGGTAGTTTTCTGAAGCTGGGCGCCAACTGCAGTTTGGCACCGTGTGTCCTCATAAGCACTGTGTGAAAGGCTCGGCCGTTGGTTTGTATACGCTTCTTTCCTTCGCCCAGAGAGCAGTAAAGTGCGGGATCTATAGAAGCACGATCTGCCACCTAGCAGTCATATTAGAACATATCGGGGTGCAGATTTCTTGTTATCGAGTTTTACAATCTTTCTGCAAGTTACTGCTAGGGTGACCAGATGCAGTTGTTTAAAAAGGAGGACAAACAGCTTCAAAAAGGAGGACAAAGGAAGAAAAAAGAGGACACATCAAACGGGTCAACTGCAGATGAAGATACCACTCGTCAGTTTCGGACAAGTCACGTGACTGTCGGGAATTACCGGTAAAACTAGTAGTTAATTGTTACTGATGGTCAGGTGGTGGTTAACTGAGCAATATAAAAAAATTAAAAACATTGATTGTGGTGACAGTTGACGCCAATTGTTTTGTTATGTCAACAACACTGTATTGTTTACAAACTGAAAAACGTAGGACCATTCACCTCCCTTCATTCGACGCACCGCTACCAACATCTACAATTCAAGCAGCAGCTGACGACATGTAAACTGCACTTTAACCTTTCGAATACAAATAAATTGAATGACTATGAAATAAAACCATGACAGTTAATCTGTCGAGTCATTTCTTACCTTTATTGGCCACTGAGACGTACGTTCCAGCTCCACATATCTTACATTCCGCTTCAAATTCATTTCTCCCTTTCTTGAAAGCCGAATATTTGCAGGAAAGGACATCAGAAAATGTACACTTTCGTTTAGGCATAGCCAAATATTTTACGTAACTCACTCGGTTAAAAATTACACTCACAAATCACACGTGCACTACAGGAAGCCAAGCGAAGATACGAAACGAAAATTTTAAATAATCGATATTTGCATTCGCTTATAGGTCGATCAACGAGAACATCGACGATCCTGGTGCCACCTAGTAACATCGCCTTCGTGCGTGTTTATCACGAAGGCTGTGGCAATAGTTAAAGTATTTAAGAAAACAGCATTAGAACGGGACAAATTGTAAATTTAACTCTATTACCCTCAACTTTCCGAAAAACCCGGACACTGTAAAAATCCGCCCGGACCTCGGACAAAGAGCTAAAAAGGAGGACATTTCCGGATTAATCCGGACGGCTGGTCACCCTAGTTAATGCTAATACATCCCTAAACGCTAATTGATGCTTAATTAAATCGAATGCAGAAATAATACACTTAAATATCGTTGTAAATAGCTATATGTAATTTGAATATAATAATTATTATGCCCTTAGATTTTGCAACTAAGAGGCATTGTTTCAATACTGGTATATTTTACAAAGCAGGACTATTGCTACAGAACAAAAAAACTAACGTATTCACCACCTGTTGAGCATCTGTTTTCTAAACAAAGGTGTAGTATTTCTGTTTATACTGGCTACGTTCGTGTAATACAGTCCTGTACAAACCGCTGTAGTTATTGCGAGGTCAGTTAATTGACCGTATATAGCTGTCTGCACAGCGCCATCTGAAGGAAAAATTCAATTGACTGTGAAAATAGCAAACATGAACAAAGTAAGTGAGCTATTAAAAACGCCATCTAGCGACAGGGCCCTCAGATAGAAAACACAAGGTAGTCCATTCCCGAATCTGAATCTGTAGCAGCAAACAAAAAATCGATGCCGTAAGTTCAATCCAGAAATTTACCAAAATATGAAATGCATTTGTGGTTGTGAAGAAAGCAACGCTGTTTTTTATTTTCCTTGTGTGTTACTTGGGGGAGATGTTCATTGGCGTTAAGATCGGAATAACTGATATTGGGCATATCTGGTCTAAAATGAAAGTACATGAAATATCAAAGCGACACATGAATAATGTGCTTAGTCTTTCATTTCTAGGCAAAACTAGCATTCAGCAGAAATTAGATCCGCAATATAGACAAAAAATATACAGCCGCAACAAAGGTGTAGAAAAGAATAGGTGTACATTGAATTTAATTGTAAACTGTATTCGGTTCTGTGGTGCTTTGAAACTGCCTCTCAGGGGCCACGATGAATCTGATGCTTCTCAAAATAAGGGATTTTTCGCGAGATAATTCAGTTTGGCGTGGAACTGGATAAATATCTTCAAGTTCATCTCATTCAAGCATCAGTCAGTATTCAAAGGCATTTCTAAGACTTCAGAACAAATTACTGCAATGCACGTTGGAAGTGTACTATGATGAAGTTGGTAAAGAAATACAACGTGCCGATTATGTTGCAATAATCGCGGATGAAAGCACATGTGTGTCTTGCGAATTTCAATTGGTTATTGTTTTGTGTTATGTTGTTGAGGGAAAACCTGTTGAAAGATTTTGGAACTTTGTTAATCTGTTAAGTCAGAACACTCATACTGTAGCTGAGAATATTCTGTAAGAAATTGAACCATTAATTGGCGATGATCGAGCAACACTAATAGCTCAGAATTAGAATGGGACAAACAGCATGAGTAGCAAGTCGAATGGGGTTCAGAAATTAGTTAAAGACAAATATCCAAATGCAAACTACATCCATTGTTATGCGCTTCAGTTCAACCTTACGTATACGGTAGCCTCTGTTAATCGCAAAGCCCGCATAGTTTTTGTACACTTCTTTCTAACTCGCCACAGAGATCAAAAGTGTTGCATAGCATTATTCAAAAAAGCTTACCCCGAGTGTGTGACGAGATGGAATTACTATTCGCGAGTAGTAAAAGATGTTTTTAAAAACAGGGAAAAATTTTATTACTGTTATGGAATTCACTGAAATAAGTGAGAGACAACAAAGGACTTGGAAGAGCAGTTGAACGGAATAGACAGTGTCTTGAAAGGAGAATATAAGATGAACATCAACAAAAGCAAAACGAGGATAATGGAATGTAGTCGAATTAAGTCGGGTGATGCTGAGGGAATTAGATTAGGAAATGAGACACTTAAAGTAGTAAAGGAGTTTTGCTATTTGGGGAGCAAGATAACTGATGATGGTCGAAGTAGAGAGGATGTAAAATGTAGACTGGCAATGGCAAGGAAAGCGTTTCTCAAGAAGAGAAATTTGTTAACATCAAGTATAGATTTAAGTGTCAGGAAGTCGTTTCTGAAAGTATTTGTATGGAGTGTAGCCATGTATGGAAGTGAAACATGGACAATAAATAGTTTGGACAAGAAGAGAATAGAAGCTTTCGAAATGTGGTGCTACAGAAGAATGTTGAAGATTAGGTGGGTAGATCACGTAACTAATGAGGAGGTATTGAATAGGATTGGGGAGAAGAGAAGTTTGTGGCACAACTTCACTAGAAGAAGGGATCGGTTGGTAGGACATGTCCTGAGGCATCAAGGGATCACAAATTTAGCATTGGAGGGCAGTGTGGAGGGTAAAAATCGTAGAGGGAGACCAAGAGATGAATACATTAAGCAGATTCAGAAGGATTTAGGTTGCAGTAGGTACTGGGAGACGAAGGAGCTTGCACAGGATAGATTAGCAAGGAGAGCTGCATCAAACCAGTCTCAGGACTGAAGACCACAACAACAACAACAACAATAAGTGAGAGCATAAAACTATCTTCTACTATTGAAAAAGCTGGTTCATACAAACAAAGACTGTAAGATAACGAATTAATTTTTTGGCTACCATTTTTGTAGAAGATAATGCCTCATGCAGACGTACTTTTTAATCAGCTTCAGAACCGACCACAGTAACGCAAGACAACCAGAACTTTGAAGTGGTAATGCAAAACATCAGAGATGACATTGACTACATCCTTAACGAGATTAGTTTCGAAAATGACGAAACGACGCCTGCAAAGAAGCCACGAATTCTTGATGGGCATAGAAAAAGAGATGCTTAGGAAGTGTGCGATGCCGTCCTTTCTGAAATAAAATCACGTTTTCAGTTCACTGTACACCTCGCTGCAGCCAACGTATTTGATGTAAATCAGTTTGACAAATACATCACAGATTGATCATAGAATGTAAGCTTTCACGGCCGGTATTGTCTTCACTTAAAACTTCCGGGCTTACAGGCCGTGGTCGAAGTATAAAACTGTCTCCTGACGTTTCGTCTCCGACTGCGCGAGACATCCTCGGAGGTACAGCAGCAAACTGCGAAGAGAACTCGAGGAAGCGCTGATTATATAGGCAGTACAGATGAGAGTGTCTCTGGTAATGCCAACATTCTCGATTGAAAGTAATAGATCGTCACGCTTGCGGTGCAACGTTGACATCCAAATTTAATCCAGTTTAACACCTTCGTCTTTCCTTTTAAAATTATTACGGTTTTTATCAATCTCGATAGCCTCTCTATACAAGTGTGCATGATAATACGAGGTTTTTGACATGACGCTCGTCTCGCTGAATTTTATTTCATGATCACCTTCCTGGTAAACATGTTCCGCTACGACCGACTTATCCGTGTGACCCAGGCGGCAATTCCTCTTATGTTCGACAAGGCGGGTGTTCACACTTCTCTTTGTGGTACCGATGTAAACCTGTCCACAACTACAAGGAATTTTATATACCCCCGGTATGGCCAAAGAGTGTCGTGCATCTTTTGCCGATCTTAAAAATTCTTTTATTTTCCTGGTGGGTCTGAAAATAGTTTCCACCCCATACTTACTTAAAACTTTCCCAATGCGGTCTGTGACCTTACTAATGAACGGAAGAAAAACTTTGCCCTTGGGCGAATGTTGTTCGTCGTTACTCCTGATTCTCTGCCTAGAGCGAAGTGCTCGATCTATATCCTTGCTAGAATAGCCATTCTTCACGAAAGTTGACTGTAGATGTTCAATCTCATCTTTTAAATAAACAGGTTCACAAATTTTGTACGCCCTGTCTACCAAGGTTTTCATTACACCTCTTTTTTGTCTAGGGTGTTGGTTTGAACCTTTATGTAGATAACGATCAGTATGTGTGGCCTATCTATACACCTTATGGCCCAACGTTCCGTCCCGTCGTTTAATCACAGACACACCCAGGAAATTCAATTGCCCATTCCTTTCCGTCTCCATAGTAAATTGGATTTTCGGATTAATGCTGTTTAAATGTGTCAGGAAGGCATCCAGCTCCTCTGCTCCGTGTGTCCGTACTACGAACGTGTCATCGACGTAGCGATACCATCTGGCTGGCCTCTTACTGGCAGTCTGCAACGCCCGTTGTTCAAAAGTCTCCATAAATAAGTTAGCCACAGCAAGACTAAGAGGTCTGCCCATAGTCACCCCGTCAATCTGTTCATAAAAGTTATTATTGTATTGAAAGTAGGTTGTGGTGAGGCAGTGTCGGAATAATGCCACAATATCGGTAGGAAAAATATCCGCTATGCATAAGATAGCTTAGTTTACCGGAATCATGGTAAATAACGACAGCCGGCCGGAGTGGCCAAGCGGTTCTAGGTGCTACAGTCCGGAACCGCGCGACCGCTACGGTCGCGGGTTCGAATCCTGCCTCGGGCATGGATGTGTGTGATGTCCTTAGGTTAGTTGGGTTTAGGTAGTTCTAAGTTCTAGGGGACTTCTGACCTCAGGAGTTGTGTCCCATAGTGCTCAGAGCCATTTGAACCATTTTTAAATAACGACACAATGTCAAAACTGACGAGGATATCACCCGGGCCCACGCTCGTTTCCTTTAACTTGTCAATGAAATGAGCTGAATTTTAATATGACTGTCCGTCCTACCAACATAAGGTTGCAGCATTGAGGCAAGGTGTCTAGCTAACTCATGTGTTGGTCCGCCTATAGCGCTGACAATTGGCCTCAACGGAATCAGGTTTATACACTTTGGGTAAGCAGTTCGGCGCTGTACCTCCGAGGATGTCTCCCGCAGTCGGAGACGAAACGTCAGGAGACAGTTTTATACTTCGACCACGGCCTATCAGCCCGGAAGTTTTAAGTGAAGACATCACAGATTTTCCAGACAAATACCTTGAAATTAAAGACACATATATATTTCTGGAAAAAAGGAAGCTGAAGGGTGAGCTTCAAGTCTTTTATGCTAGGCCTGAGTTATGAGCAATTGGTGAGGCAGTTCCATTTCCTTCGCTGCTTCTAGAGGATGAACTTCGTAGCACATTCGACGAGACTGTTTCAAAGTTTTGAAACTGCTAATCACGACACCTATCTTGACGTCAGAAGCTGAGCAGTGCTTTTCAATGCTCAAGAGAATTAAAACGTTCCTATGACACACAATGAAAGAAGAATGACTGAGTGCCTTAGGGACGCCATCCTGTGAAATGCCATTCGTGTGTAAAATTGAGCATTTCAATCTGAGATGACAGATTTACTTGCCAACAAGAAGGAGCGACGAATAGATTTTCAATATCGTTCCTACTAATTATTTTGAAGCTGTCTTTCCCAAGTCATGGACTTGCAGCTTTTGGTGAGTACAATGCTTTTAGTTTTGTATGTTGGTAATTTATTTAAATTTGCTTCGGAAAATCCAGATTACAAGTTCGAATAATTTATACATGCTCTATTATTTCTCATACTGGCACTCATGTTGTAGCGGACATTTTTTCTGGCAGTCAGCCGCGAATGTAAAACAAACGAGGAGTTCTGGCTGTCGAGGGGTAAAAGAGCGGATTGGGGGGACAACCCACGCCTCCCTCTCAACAGGGCTGGCTGCCTACGTCAGTATTTTGTGCTCCTGGGAAGGCAGAACCGATATAATAATGTACATATGGATCGCTGATTCCATCTGGTGTGACAGTCATGTTCTAACACCGTGACAAAGCAAGATTGCTCTGTGCACTCATTTCAAAATAAGAAAAGGAAACACCAGCAAGCACAGCATCAAAGCGGAGCACATAAATCATTTGGTAACGGCTAGAGAGCAATTGTTAGCTGACGTTGGTGGTGTCGTTACGTGGTAGTTCAGGCCCGATTTCCACCGGTATCTTAAGCAAAACACCCCCTGCTTACGACTGCCACGTAAAAGTGACCCAACATTCCCCGTGAGGAGTGAATAATTGTACTGTTGATACGTGCGCGCGCTTGTGCATTTGTGTGTGCGACGCAGAATGTCGGAGTTAGTGTTACGTTTTATATCGCATGCAGGCATGCGAAAAAGATAGCTAAAGCAACCCCTCCCTCTCTCTCTCTCTCTCTCTCTCTCTCTCTCTCTCTCTCTCTCGCTCTCTCTTAAACAATCACTTGCTGTCATGTTCACCAGAAATGTATCAATCTCTTACTGTGCATAAGATGGACGCTGTTGCAATAAGTTCAAATGGTTCTGAGCACTAAGGGACTTAACTTCTGAGGTCATCAGTCCCCTAGAACTACTTAAACCTAAGTAACCTAAGGACATCACACACGTCCATGCGTGAGGCAGGATTCGAACCTGCGACCGTAGTGGTCGCGCTGAGCGGCCGCCACTGCTCCAATGTATCATGTATCTAGTTTAGACATGAAGTCACGTTTGCCAGTCATGACCAGGCAGCCGGAACATGTCTGTCTCTTGACAGTCCCCATTGGCTTTGTCAGGTGGAATCTCAGCGCCCATCGAGTGTAAACATATGGTGTGAGACAGTAAACCTCAACTCATAGGCCTGTTTTTCATAGACAGAACAGTGAACGTGCAGAAGTATCGCAGACGCCTAACAGACCACTTGACATAGATGGTAGGAGACATTGCTCTGCAGACTGGGAGGAACCTGTGGTACCAACAAGATAGCTGTCCAGCCCATAGCGCACAAAGTATTACATCATGTCTTCACGAATTATTTCCAAATCGTTGGACTGGACGCAGAGGACCCGTATTTTGGCCAGTCTGTTACCCAGATTTGAGGTTGTAGACATTTCTCTTTAGGAAAAACTGAAAGACGCTGTCTAAAAGGACATACCAACTACTCCCAATGATATGCAGCGACGTATTACTGCAGCCTTCTCGGACACCGTGACAGAATAGCAAAAAGGAGATACTGTATTTGGACATACCCAAACAACGCCATCAGTGATGTTTTCCGATTCGTTGGTTATTAGCATGGACTTTCCAATGTGTCTACAAGAAAAGGTGTACCACACACAGCCATGTAACTTGGCATGCAACAGTGCTCCTACAAAGACCCTAGGTACCAGGAATCAGAATCGAGTGTATCGCCTTGTCAATGTCAAGAGGTTTCAAACCTGCAGGAATTGCTGCTGTCAGTGAATGTAAATCATCTCAAGAAGTTTCCAGGCGAAAAATGCAAAGGGAACTGCGTCCAATAAACATTTTGATTCAGATACATCATAAAAGGCCATTGGCCACAGCAGCACATAAAACTGAATGTTTTCAGTGGACCAAACAACTCAGAAACTGGGTAATAGCTTATTGGAGGCGTGTTGTGTGGTCCAATGATTCGTGATTTCTCTCTCTTTTGAAATGATACGAAGCACAGGGAACTCACACGGCCAAATAAGGCGTTTAACCTGCAGATTGTGAGGGTGCGGTTCAGGTTGGAAGTGGTTTCTTGTTATTTTGGTGCTGTTCCTTGTGCCAGGACTCGGGCCCTCTCATTTAGGTCACAGTAAATGTGAACCAGGATGTTTATTTCTGTCTTACCAGTGATCAAGTATTGCCCTTTGTTCTACACATTTATGATAAGTATGCTGTGGCTACCGCATCTTTCAAGATGACAACAGCTATGTTTAATGGGCTTCATGCCTACTTTCCTCTGACGAACACTGTGGCACACTATTGCACATCGAATGGCCCTTTAAATCAGCCAATGTTAACCCTACAGTAAACGAATGGGACTATTTGGCACAGTGGGTGAAACTTAGCAGTTAACATGTTCACAGTTTCATAGCTTTGCGAGATCTGATCGTCAATGAGTGGCTTCAGCTCAGTATCATATACGGAAGAAACTGGCGGACACTCTTCCTCGCCGAACTGAGCCCGTTGTCTAGGTCAGAGGTGGTTTCAGTTTAATGTAATCTGAGGATGACTAATGTTTTGTCTGGCATGCTTACATGAGCTATATTGAGTAAGTTGTGGGAGAGAGCCTGTTCAAGCTCACTCTGCATTGCTGCCAGATTCCCCCACCCCTTCTCCTCTTCCCCCAATGATGTCATGTGATGTTGTCAGATTTTCCTTCCCATACCCCTCCGATGTAAATATAATTTATTTCTTTGGTGAAGTACACACATAGATCTAATTTTGGCAGAAACATTGTATAGAAAATGTCCAGAGATATATGTTTCTTTTGTGGAATAATAATAAAGACCAGTAGCATTGAAACAAAACTAATATATACACTTAAAAAGAATCTATATACAGTACATTCCCCACAGTGGTATGTTACACTTCTCAGCCAAAACAATATTAGAGAGAGATAGACTTGTTTAATACAGTTATCATTTGCTGACATGGAAGCCTCCAATGAACAGTCTATTCAAAGTAGAAATCGTTTATTATGTAAATTCAAAGATGTGGTTACGGATTCTGGTGTAGGATGTGCTGTGTTAGTAAAACTGGTATATCGTAATAGTCTCCACAATGTGTACAGTCATTTTCTACATGTCTGGAGCGCCTAGTTCCATGCAATGGTTCCCTATCCAGGCTGATGACGATGCTGGAGGATAAACAGAGATATGTAATACACAACAGAAACCTCCAGTAGTGCATTAAGTTATGGATGAGCTGATTAGAAGTCACTTACGCTATCACCTTCAATTAGTCACGCTGGCTGAAGAAGTATATTGATATTATGCGAGCATGAGGGATTCTACAATGAATGATCTTGAAAAAGATTTTTGTAATCTCATAAACAATGCAATATCCAGCAAGACAATGGAGAATTTGAGAAACCATCATGAAATTTGGTTTGATTTTTAGTGTATACATATTAGTTTTATTTCAGTGCTGCTAGTCTTTGTTATTAAAGTAAAAAAGAAAAATATATCTCTGGACATTTTCTATAAAACTATTGCTTTCAACTTGATCTTTTTTTCAGTTTCATATGCAATTACGGTCACCATTTTCTTAGCATTTCCCAATGTTTGCCTTCATATAGTATGAAATTTAAAAGTTTCATTTAATCTTTTTCATTTCCATAGTACAATTTTTAAGACTTCCTGCAGATTATCCCCTCAGGATGAGTGTATGACATGCATATGAACTTACCCATAGTAGACAATGTACTGACATAGTTACAGGTTGGTACACAATCTTTTAAACAGAAATTCTTGTAAGGTTCGTCTGTATTGCCCCTCACTCCATTTTCTTGTTTTATCAATAACCAGAAATCTATGCTGTTCGTGATTGCAGCAATCCCCACATATGGTTATAAATTCATTGAATGTCATGCTTCTTTTTCCAAAAAACGTCAGAGTCTATTAAGACCATCTCACTAACATTCTAACGTAGGCGAAACTGGAACAGGATCCTGAAACAGTGTAGTACTAAACGAGCAACTGAGGACAAGATAGGTCAGTAGTACGAAAAAAAACATGTAATTTCTTCATTTATGCCGTTGCAACCCGCAGCAATTCTCATTTCACCAGCTTTCAGTGGCCTTAAAAAATTAAATGGGTTCATTGAAAAAATCTATAGTCACTTGATAATGTGGTAGATTACGAAGTTCCATGTATTAACCATATGGCAAAATACTCTCCTGTGTGTACTATCATTTGCCAAAATCTAGTTCCGACATCTCAAGCTGTTTATATTAGATACGAGCGATGTTACGACTATTTCATCCTGGCTTTATCATTGGCGCACATGATCAAATCTGAGTGCGCTACATAAAATGCATTGTTTCGAGATTGGAGATGGATAGAGACCTCCTCCAAAGTCTAAATAATAATTCAAAATATTAACTAAATTTCATACACAGCTACTGATGATGTGCTATGCTCCAACTGCAAAATCAGAAGGACCTCTATTTTTCATTGTAAACTTTTCGAATTTCGCGCAGTATCTTTCTTAGATGCGGAATATCACAATAACTATGTTCATTAACGAAGTGATGGGGACTTCACAATGAGGCCGCCAGATAGATCTATAAGTAAATCAAACTCTGTTTTCTTTTATCGAATAGTTTCTGTAAAATCTTGTGAGAAATAATGGCACTGCTGCATCTCGACTAGCAGATCAACCGGCATTCTCTGTGTGCACCCATAGGCGCGTGCAGCTGCACTGGAAAGCAGGGTGAGTTGACATGCAGATTACTGACCGTGTGTACTTACACTGAAACACGAATGTGGCCCATTCGCTGTCGTGGCGTTACACAATAAGAACCACCAATGTGCCAAAATCATGGTTGGTTGGTTGGTTGGTTTGGGGAAGGAGACCAGACAGCGTGGTCATCAGTCTCATCGGATTAGGGAAGGATTGGGAAGGAAGGCGGCCGTGCCCTTTCAGAGGAACCATCCCGGCATTTGCCTGGAGTGATTTAGGGAAATCACGGAAAACCTAAATCAGGATGGCCGGACGCGGGATTGAACCGTCGTCCTCCCGAATGGCCAAAATCATGAGTGTGCCAAATCTGTTGTCGTCACGTTGTGAACAACAAATATTTTAAAATTACATTATACTAGCGTTGCATCTCCTTCTACTAATCCCGAACTACAAGGCGGCTCTTTCATGGAGGATGCTGGGAGGAAAATCTTGCGACAACCTCGTAGCACACTGCTTGCAGGGACAATCGTTGCCGCCTCCACCCCAAGGCAGTCAGCAAACAACATAGCATGAAAAAGAACGATGGTTAGTCACTAGGAGGACCAAGTACAGCTTCTTCGCTCACAGCAATAATAATTATCACAGACAACAACACAAACGAATCAACACTATTTTCCCAGTGGCTTCTTTACTGCTATGTAGCTAAGCTTGGCAACTACCAAATATTCCTTAATGACCGAACTCAGCGTAACTTCATCAATCAGAAAAAGGCCACCTTAAAGTGCGTGATCAGTACAGTAGCACAATAACAGATTCAAGCCTTTGCAGTAACAAAGAACACCAGGCATCTAACTCGTCAATACGCATGTCAGTATCGTCATTTTTGCGTCTTCATAATAGGAACGATATAGAAAAGAAAATAGGACACCTTATCAATGAAGTCATAGAATCAATATGTGAGTTTTTTTTATTTAGAGCTGTTTAAGAGAACGATTTCATATGCAGAAAGATAAATAAATAGAGGAGTAAATATGGAAAACTAAATACGCTACTGTAGAGTTTTCAGAACAATACTTCCAGTGTGACTGAAAAGAAAAACTCGTAATCCATATATATATATTACCAGTTTTGACTTAACGGCAGTCGGCAATGGGCTTTTCATGCGAAAGCCATTGAAAATGTGACGGCTGTTTAGTGAACAATTGAGACAGGAAATCAAAGAAGTGGATGAGGGAACATATCGGAATGGAAGACGCAGTTATGACTAAGTCCACTTTATTCTGTACGTCCCCCTATAAATGACCGGATAAATCAGCTCAAAGGTCGCAGGAAGGCAAGTACATGCTACCTCCAGTACCACTATACTTCGTAAAGCACTGTGCTATTCAAACTAACCTTGGAGCTGATGACAAGTTTGCCTTTTTAGCTCTGCTACGGACCTCAATAGGGATAATCATCGATGGATTCTACACAGTACGGAACGCAACGCTACAAAGAAGTGGTGTAGTTTCTGTAAGAGCCTGAATGTGCTGGGTTGTGACAGAGGAAATAACAAATTAAATGATGACTCTAGGAATCTACTACAACCCCTTACATATTATTCCCATAGGTATCGTGAGGATAAGATTAGATTAATTACAGCACTCAGAAAGGCATTTAATCAATCATTTTCTCCGCATTCCATTCATGATTGGAACTGGGAAAGGCGCTAATAATGGTACAGGGGGACGTAACTTCTGCCATGAGCTTCACGGTGGTTCGCACAATATGAATGTAGATGTAGAAATTCAACTTGTATCACGTTTCATCTCCATACCATCTATTAATTAGGCTAAGCGTCCGTAAATGTTCTGGAAGCCTCAGACTGTAGGGAACAACATGCAGCACAAAATCCTGTTTCAAAAGAACTGTCTCTGAAGCTTCAGAATCTGCCCAAAAGTAGTCATGTAAATGGTTCGGCTTTATAGTTGTGTCAAAATCCTGGAAGACTCAGGGCAATAACTTAAAACTATGTCGAGTTCCCTCAATGGCTTGTATTAGACAATTGTTCAGAATTGCGTGAGAACAATGTCAAACGATTCAAACGGATTAATACAAATGAAATCCCCTACAGTCAGTAAGAACCATAATCACGACAGTTTATTTTCCTCAGCCATGCCTGAGCACACAAATACAGTCTAATAATAAATCTGAAGGAAGAGCCTCAATGCAGTATCAGTATCAATGTAGACCTAAGAACTGCCATTATTTGCATATCTTCGAATAATAAAGTCTATTTATAACTCGACCTGAATGCCGTTTTATCTGCATTCAGCCTGAAGCGCTGTAATCGAAAATGCACATGATTATTCCTGAGATGTTATAATGAGAGGGATAAAATATTTCCCGTATAAAGCAATATAGACACACATAATCGTCCAAGCGCACGGACTGCAAGCTCACTTGTTCGATATTGTAGCTCACTTACAATTAATTTCCATGATATCCGTTTAATATTTGAATCGAGTTGGAAATCTTGCCTGTCTATGCTGATTGATACCTACATCTACATACGTACGTACTATGCATGGCAGAGGATACGTAGCAGATTTGGGCTTCTTCATGCTATAGTCATGTATGGAGCATGGGAAGAATGACTTTAAATGCTTCTGTGCATGCTGTAATTAAATTTTTTCTTCATGGACGCTAAGGGAGCTTTAAGTAAGAGCCTGAAGATTATCTCTCGATTCTTCAAAAAAATACTGGTTCTTGAATTTTTTTTAAATAGGCTTTTGCGGGATAACTGACGCCTATTTTCAAGAGTCTTGATTTCAGGTTTTTCAATATTTCCCTCATACTCTCCCGTGGAAGAAAACTGCTTTCTTTTGCGCCACACTTCTTTAATATGTTCAGTATCCCCTGTTAGTGCTATTTGGTACGCATCCTACACATATGTTCATTATTCCAAAATGGGATTCACAAGTGGTTTGTTATCAATCTCTTCTCTAGACTTTATTTTCCCAGTACCTTGCTAACGAGCTGTAGTCTTTCACTTGCTATCCCTACAATTCGTTCAATGAAAGTATTTTTATGATGGAACTGATTGTAATTATGAGTCGTTGATACTGAAGTCATACAATACTACAGTTTTTCGTTTTGTGACTTACAGAACTTTACATTTCCGTGCATTTAAATACAGCTGCAAATATTTTCATTACTTTGAAATCTTACCAAGATCTGATTGAATATTTCTGCAGCAATTTTCGGACAGTACTTTGTTGTTGATAACTGTATCACATGCGGAAACTCCGAGGTGGTTGTTAACATTGGCTGTCAGGATGTTAATATACAACATGAACAGCCAGAGTTCAAACACACTTCCCTGCGGCATACCTGAAGTTACTTTTGCTTGTGTCCATGACCTTCATCTAAAATAATATATTGTGTCCTCCTTACCAATCCGAGAGTTGTATAATGTTCTATGGTTAAAATGGGAGCTGAAACAGTTGCAAATTCTATGTGGAATCTGATATGAATCACATACGTGAAATTTTACGTACGCCAGCGGCGGCATAGTGTGCTGACGTTGGCAACGACCGCCCATGAAGTAAGTAATTAATGCTCTTCGTGAACTATTATTGAAAGGTTCTTGTTTGTAACCTTGCCGGCTCAGTAAATTAGTTTTTGTTGTAAAGCGAACTTTTTGTAATAAAACTTTTGCGTTGGTATGAATGTCACATAATGCCCAGCATTCAACGGTCTTTGCCAACATCGACACACTACGTCGTCGGTGCCGTAAGTAAATTTTAACCGTAACACCCATCTTCGCAGTGACGTGGGGGTAAATCTGGACAGTAAAGGAACATTTATAAAACGACGCACGGTTTTGTCTACGGCCGTTGTTGTTCAAGTCATATTAGACAGAAAATCTCAGATCTGCAGACAGCATCAACACCGTTGAAAGGAAAATGTAATATGTAATAATTCGGTCTATACTTGAGTTCGAACTTGAAGGAGAAATTGTCTCAAAATGTTCGAAGGAGTAAACACATAACATAAACACACGTTACCTGATTCTTGGCTGCCTCTCCTAAGAGTCTCTCGGTTTCCGTAAACGCAATATAACTGGGTGTTGTGCGGCTGCCTTGTTCATTTGCGATGATTTCCACTTTCCCAGCTTGGAAGACGCCAACGCACGAGAACGTTGTCCCCAAGTCGATTCCTACGGGAGGCGCTCTGCTTGACATGATCGCCAGATGGACCTTGGTCTATCTCACAAACAATTTTATACTCCCGATCAGGTATGCTGCTTTTGGTTTTTGAGCGTGTCTTCGTAAGAGAGACATGAATACTTGTGAATTTGATTGGCCTAATTTGTTTATTTCAGTGTCATCATCACACAATCTATGGAAGTTTTTGTAATCCGCAGATGTTACAGATGTTTAAACACTGCGAGAAACAGTTGAATGACACAAAAAATTCTAAACTGCAGAGAAAATTACAGGTGCAGATTTGCTCTGCATAAATTTGTATGGAAATCTTATATTACAATATCGAAAGTAATTACGTCGTGATTATAGTACAACACTAGTTTTCGGTAGTGACTGAAGGATCTGTGCGGGTGAATTCAAAGGCTGGAGCATACAGAAAAGTTGTTAGTCCCACATCTTAAAAATATGAGACACTTACCGGCAGTGCCACGTACTCTGTGGGAAAGTATATTACCGATATAATTCTGTTTTTCGTGGTCTCGCTAACTTTTGTTTCTAAGCCTGCACAATAGTCAAAGTAAGAACTCAGTCCGATTAAATAACAGCTTTAAAATAAGATAGTAGTAGAAGTCCTACAATGAATTATTTAGTTTTATTTTACTGCGTGAAATGAAAGACTGAGAGAAAGATTCTCTTGTTTTCCTAGTTCGCTGTATTTTGAATTTTATATATTCTGCTGCTGCTGATGCTGCTGCTGCTGCTGCTGCTGATGATGATGATGACACGTTTAAGGAGACTAAACACCTAATGTCATCAGTCCCTTATTCCCCATCCTCCATCCCCATGTGCGAAATCAGTGTGCCCATCTCGTCGTTAATCCCTCTAGTGGATTCGAAGCCATCCCAAAAGCGGACGCTTCAACACGCACGGCCATCTGGGTGGGTATCTGTGTTTGTGCTGTTTTTAAACACTACTGCAATATCCTGCTCGTTGTAATGGCTTGTGCGAAATTAAAGATGTGGCATTTCTTAATATCGCAAGAAAGACCCCTCTCTCATTTCGAGTCTTTGCTAACAGGAGGAGGCTGCTGGTAGTTTGACTATTTTATACTCACTGTCTTGCAAAAACTTTGAGGCCCTACTATCATTGTGTGTGTTCACCAATCAGTAAAGAATATAAAAATAGATCTAAGCTTATAACTGTTAGACAAATAGCAACGCATTATTTACAGGATTAGAAGAAGAAAGAGGCAGGATTTACATGTACGAAGGAAAAATAAATAGTTATCTCCAAAAACAATTTTGTAACTGGGAATAAAGTTATGTAATATGGTTGTCCAAATGTTTAATGAGAGAAATCAAACAAATTTATTCTAAGAAGTCTTTTTAATGTACCGGTACCACTTAAGTAACAGTTAGCCCTACTGCCGAAGTTACAATACAGGGTAAAAGTCGGTAAAAATTTTGAAATAAATCTTTTATGGCTAACATTAATCCTTTCCAGTTTGCTGAGCTTAAGTTCAAATTCATTATGAAGGAAGGAATACTGACTATTTTATTTGATAGTAAATGAGGAGGAGCAGAGGATTTGAGTGACTTTATGCCAGTGCCACTGGGGTCCGAACATAAAACATTTCTGCACTGTTGTGTCTGTAATGCAGACTAATGTGTCTTGAGATGGTGTTTAGAATTATGTGCTTATCTTCAAAATGATTGCACTTATATTTGTATCTCTGACATCCCCGTCACTGCTACACATTGATAATTTATTAACTACTGGCTAATATAAATAAACACACATGAAAATGAGTAAGTTCAAAAAAATGTTCAAGTGTATGTGAAATCTTATGGGACTTAACTGCTCAGGTCATCAGTCCCTAAGCTTACACACTACTTAACCTAAATTATCCTAAGGACAAACACAGACACCCATGCCCAAGGGAGGATTCGAACCTCCGCCGGGACCAGCCGCACAGAAATGAGTAAGTACTATCCCCTAAAATTGTTGTACTTTCATTCTATGACAAGAATTATGTAATGCCTCCCCGTCCCCTGTCTTTACATATTTCATAGTTTACTTACAATATATGCACCAACATACTCATCTAAGATTTATCTACCATCTGACACACATTTCGTGGATTTACCTTGCAGTTCTACCTTTTATAATGACAAATGCGATACATATGGCGTAAATGGAGATATCAGGATCAGCTACCACAAGTTGTTACCACAACCTTTATTTCATTTTCACATTTGTTGGCTCTGCCAACTCTAAACCAAATTATCACATTCCAACTTTAAGCACCAACAGCTTATTCATTCACAATGTTTGGTAGAAACCATTACGAAGGAGGACCCTCTGGAATACGTAAAGAGTGCAGGTCATTGGAAAGTTTCAAACAGAGTCAACTACTGTACACTGAACTGACAATTTTAATTAATCAACTACAGTCAGTTTGTGCTTAAATACACTACAAATGGCTATAAGAGAATTACCAGGAAAGTTGCTGATTTCTAGGTTATACTAAGTAACTGTTTGAAGGAACATGTGTTGATGAATGAACCAGTAACATGACGAAGGAGTTAATGGTTGGTTGGTTTAAAAGAGGGGGGAAGGGACCAAACTGCTAGGTCATTGGTCCCTTGTTTCGAATAAAACAATGCCACAAGGGTGAGAATAAAACAAGCGCGACTGACAAAACAAAACGGAGAGAAAGGAAAAACCACAAGAACGACGGAAGGGCAACAAACACTTAAATGGACAAAGGGGGACAAGGAAACCACAGAAACGCAAGACATAGGTAGAAGAGATTAATATGACAAAACAGATTACCATGGCTGGCTGACCATGAGAATAAAAAGAAAAGCCAGCCACTCTGCAACACATTAAAACCTCCACCCTAAAAGTATTAGGGTGGAGGGCACAGAGAGACAAAGGACATGCGCTAAAACTTAGATCAGATGATAAAACCCACTCTCACGAATAAACCGTAAAACTGAATTAAAGGTGTTGTCAGATAAAAGCGGCAACGAGTCCGGTAACCGAAGATTTTCGTCGCAGGGCAGTCAAAGTGGGACAGTGCACCAGAATATGGATCACTGTCGACCGGGCGCCGCACCGACACTGATGCGGGTCATCACCATGCAGGAGGTAGCTGTGGGTCGCCCTGACGTGGCCAATGCGGAGCCAGCAGAGAACCACAGAGTCCTTGCGAGGGGCTCGCATGGAGGACTGCCACACGTTCGTAGTCTCCTTAATGGCAATCAGTTTCTTGTGCGTACTGGAACTGTGCCATTCCGTCTCCCAAAGCCGACAAGCCTGGTGGCGCAAAAACGAATGCAGGTCAGTTATTGGAATGCCGATCTCCATAAGTGGTTTCTGTGTAGCCTATTTGGCCAGCCTGTCAGCAAGTTCATTGACTGGGATTCCGATGTGTCCTGGGGTCCACACAAATACCACTGAACGACTGGAGCGTTCCAGGGCATAGATGGACTTCTAGATGGTCGCCACCAAAGGATGACGAGGGAAGCACTGGCCGATAAGTTGTAGGCTGCTCAAGGAGTCAGTACACAGAAGAAACGACTCCCCAGGGCATGAACAGATGTGCTCAAGAGCACAAGATGTAGCCACCAGCACTGCAGTGAAAACACTGCAGCCATCGGGCAAGGAATGCTGTTCAATATGTCCTCCACGGACATATGCGAAGCCGATGTGACCGTCAGCCATCGAGCCATCAGTGTAAACCACTTCATGGCCTTGGTACATGTCAAGAATCGAGAGGAAGTGACAGTGGAGAGCCGTGGGGTGAGCTGAATCCTTTGGGCCATGTGGAAGGTCAAGGTGAAGTCGCGGCCTAGGTGTACATCATGGAGGAGTACACGAATGGACCTCGAGTGTAGGTGGTAAAGACAAGGACTCCACTTCGGATAGAAGGGATTGGACATGAACTGCAACTGTAAGCCCTGACCTGGGTCACCGATGGGCGGGGGGGGGGGGGGGGGGCGATGAACCACCGTGGGTGGAAAAAGGAGACAGTAATTCAGATGCCAGGAGAACTACGAACGTGTGAAACATAACTGGCGAGCAGTTGCGCATGCCTGACCTGCAATGGAGGGACTCCAGCCTCCACCAGGACGTTGGTCACCGGCGGACCCGTCCTTAAAGCTCCCGTAGCTAGTCGAACGCCACAGTGGTGCACTGGGTCGAGCAAACGCAAAGCTGAGGGCGCCGCCGAACCATAAACTAGACTCCCATAGTTAAGGCAGGATTAAAAAAGGGCTCTGTAGAGACGCAGCAGTGTAGAGCGATCCGCACCCCAGTTGGTGTTGCTCAGGTAGTGGAGGGCATTGAGGTGCTGCCAGCACTTCTGCTTTAAGCTGACGAAGGTGAGGAAACCAAGTCAATCGGGTGTCGAAAACCAGTCCTAAAAATCGATATGTCTCCACTACAGTGAGGGGATCATCAGTAAGGTAAAGTTCTGGTTCCGGATGAACGGTACGACGTCGACAGGAATGCATAACACACGACGTTGCGACCGAAAACTGGAAGCCCATAATTGCGCCTTGTAGATGGCTCCCTCTAGGCGCCGCTCAGCAACACCAGTACTGGTGGAGCAGTACAAAGTGCAGAAATCGTCTGCATACAGAGAGGATGGGGCAGACGGCTCTACAGCTGCTGCTAGACCGTTAATATGCACTAAAAATAGAGATACACTCAATACAGAGCCCTGCGGGACCCCATTCTCCTAGATATGTGGTGAACTATGGGAGGCACTAATTTGGACATGGAATGTACGAAGTGACAGGAAATTCTGGATAAAAATCGGGAGCGGGCCTACGAGACCCCACTCGCATATTGTGGCAAGGATACGATATCGCCAGGTCGTGTCATAGGCTTTTCGTGAACCAAAAAGATGGCAACTAGGTGTTGGCGTCCATAAAATTGTTGTTCGGATGGCAGACTCGAGGGACACAAGATTATCAGTGTTAGAGCGACCCAGGCGGAAACCGCCCTGCCACAGAGCCAGTAGACCACGTGACTCCAGGACCCAACCCATTCGCCAACACACTGTACGTTCCAGCAGTTTACAAAGAATGTTGGTGAGGTTAATGGGCCGATAGCTATCCACATCAAGCGGGTTTTTACCAGGTTTGAGCTCTGGTACGATGGTGCTCTCCCGCTAGTGCGATGGAAAGATGCCATTGCACCAGATCTGGTTGAAGATCACGACGAAATGTCGCTTGTAGTCAGACGAGAGATGTTGAATTGTCTGACTGTGGATCCAGTCTGGCCCAGGAGCTATGTCGGGGCAATGTGCAAGGCTACTGAGGAGCTCCCACTCTGTAAAGTGGGCATTATAGGGTTCACTGTGGCGTGGCGAGAGGACTTTCCCTTCAATCGGCGGTTTGAAAGTCTGAAAGGCTGGGGGTTAATTCTCCAATCCAGAGGCACGAGCATAGTGCTCAGCAAACTGCTCGACAATCGTGTTTGCATTGGTAGATAACACACCATTTATGTTGACACCAGGAACACCTGTTGGGGTCTGGTACCCAAAAGCTCGTTTGATCTTTACCCAGACGTGGGAAGGTGACGTATGGCACCCAATAGTCGAGATGTATCTCTCCCAACACTCCTGTTTCCGAATTTCGGTAAGCTGGCGAATGCGGGCACGGAGCCATTTGAAGGCTATGAGGTGCTCCAAGGAAGGGTACCGCTTATGCCGCTGTAGAGCTCGCCGACGCTCCTTAATTGCCTCAGCGACTTCCGACGACCACCAAGGGATTGTCTTTCGCTGGGGGCACCATAAAGAACGAGGGATCGCGTTTTCCGCCGCAGAAACGATCGTTGTAGTTACCTGCTCAACCAACACATCGATGTTGTCGTGTATGGGAGATTCAACGGTGACAGCAGAGGTGAAAGCGTCCCAGTCTGCCTTGTTTGAAGACCGTCTGAGCAGGCGTCCGTGGGCCTGACGCCGGGGCAGTGACAGGAAGATGGGGAAGTGGCCACTACCACACAGGTCATCATCTGATCGTCAGTGGATTGATGGGAGAAGGCCAGGACTGCAAACCAAGAGGTCAATGGCCGAATATGTGCCATGTGCCACACTGAAATTTGTGGGGGCACCTGTATTTAAGAGGCAGAGGTCGAGTTGTGACAGTAAATTTTCGACATCTCTGCCTTGACCAGTAAGCACAGTGCCACCCCACAAGAGGTTATGGAAGTTAAAATCTCCCCAAAGTAGGAAAGGTTTAGGGAGTTCATCAACCAGTCCAGCCAACGCATTCAGGCGTACTGCACCATCTGGAGGAAGATATACTTTGCAGATAGTTATTTCCTGTGTTGTCCTTATCCTGACAGCCACAGCTTCAAGAGGGGTTTGAAGGGGCACAGGTTCACTGCGTACTGAATTCAGAACATAGACACAAACTCCAATAGTCACTACGGTTCTTGTAAAATCCCCTATAGCCGCGGAGGGCAGGGGTCCACATTGTTGGGAACCAGGATTCCTGGAGGGCAATGCAGAAAGCAGGTGTAAAGCTTAACAGTTACTGTAGCTCAGCCAGCCGCAATTCCACTGGAGGATGACATTATCATGAGGCTGGGAAGGCATGAAGCGCGCAAGGAGGCACGTTATGCCTCAGGGTCACCTGCTGCCACCGATTGAGTATTGAAGCCATTTCTATGGTGGATGGGGCGTCAGTGAGATCCTGGTCCGCAGGGGACGCTAAAATCTCCATTGCATCCTCAGATGGAGAACTGGTAGGGAGTAGTGGTGTAGGGACCACCAGACGGTCCTGTTTCTTAGCAGACTTCTTCTTAGTTTGCTTGCTCTCTCGCTTCTCTTTAGGAGCTTGCTGGGAAGATTTATCTGAAGCAGCTTCAGGCACGGAGGAAGACTGTGAAGCTCTTCGTCCAGCAGCTTTTGGCTCCTTGAGCCACTGGCGTGTGTCTGCCATGGCATTAGTGGAGACCTTGGGAGAGAGAGCCCCAGGAGGCCTCTTCCTCATGAGAGGAGCTGGAGGAGGCTGTTGCTTCTGCGACAGGGGGTAGGGGACCGATGTACCCTGTGTTTGGAGAAAGATTTGCCCCCTACCACCAAGCGGCAGGTGTATTCTGGTGGCCCAGAGGGCCCACAGTTCATGGCACAGAATGAGGAACCACTGGCACTTGGGACGGCGATGGCGCTGCAGCTTAGTTCGATGTCAACCGAATGGAATGTAATCTTTCAAATCTGCATTTAGCCTCTATGTAGGTCAACTGGTCCATGGTCTTGTACTCCATGATTTTCCACTCGTTTTGGAGTACTGGGCAGTTTGGCGAGCAGGGGGAGTGGTGCTCTCCACAATTGATGCAAGTGGGAGGAGGCACACATGGAGTATCTGGGTGCAGTGGACGTCCGCAGTCTCGATATGTAGCACTGGAAGTGCAGCAGGAAGACATGTGCCTGAACTTCCAGCACATAAAGCACCACGTAGTGGGAGGGACATCACAGCTGTAAAACATCACCTTGACCTTTTCAGGCAATGAATCACCCTCAAGATGAAAGCACTGGTAACAACCCTGTTGTCTTTCGGTCTCCTGTAAATGCACTGGATGAAATGAACACCCCGCTGTTCTAAATTGGCGAGGAGCTTGTCGTCAGACTGCAAAAGGAGATCACGATAGAAAATGATCCCCTGGACCATGTTGAGGCTTTTATGGGGAGTGACGGAAACAGGAATATCACCCAACTTGTCACAGGCTGGGGATGCTGTCTGAATCAAGACTACACCGTTTCACACCTTGGAGAGTGCTGTCACTCCTCCAAACTTATCCTCAAGGTGTTCAATGAAAAATTGAGGCTTCGTAGGTAGAAAGGAGTCCCCATTAGTTCTGCTACAGACTAAAAACTGAGGCGAATATGGCTCTCTCTTTTCTGTAGCCCTACATTCCTCCCATGGTATAGCAAGGGAGGGAAACAATTTAGGGTCATACCTGTCGGCATTGTATCTGATCTTGCCCTTCTTAGAGACTGCTGGTGCCATACGGTCACCAGCAAGAGATGACTTAGTCCACTTCATTGTGTGCCATCTGCCCTGATGCCACCCACTCTCATCAGGGGCTCTCCCCATGGGTGCCACCCAGCCACAGCAAAGACCAACTGGCATGATGGCCATTGCCAGGAGTCCTGATGCCCCAGGAAAACAGGCATCTACTCCTTGGCATACATGGGGTGTTTAGAGCTCACGCATCAGCAGTGTGATCCCTGTGTTGTCAGGGGGCTACCACCAAATGGGTACATGACGGCCCCACCACAACAGACTGGCTACTGTGCTGGATATTGTGTGCAGAGAAATCCAATATTGTCGTGGGGGTGAAAGAGGACAGGAGACAATGGAAGAAGATGACATACCCCAAAAAGTGTCCTCGCCCAAATAGTTGAAACACAGGTGGAGATGCAAAGCCATGACAAGAGATTCAGGAGATCGAATCTAAGAGCACTATAGATAACTCATGAATCACGTAAGGCGTCCTTCCCCATATGGCCCGCACTTCTATAGCTTTTTGAAAGTGGCAGGTCAAACAATAGAATGGGACCTGAACTCCCAGGGCCAAAAAGTGAGAGACCCCTTTTAGTTGCCTCTTACGACAGACAGGATTACCTCTGGCCTTTTCTAACCCCCGAACCCACAGGGGGGAAGGGGTTAATGCTTGCCATTGATGAATGAACCCATAACATGGCAAAGGAGTTAATGCTTGCCATACCTGTATCATTTAAATCAAACTACATGTGTCCCTTAGGTCATTTTAAATCACAAACACTCTGCGAGCTCCAACTGAAATTTTTTTTTGATATAATAGGGCTCCCAACCTAGAGTCTTGTTGCACTACCAGTCATTTAGTATGATAATTTAAACACTGGGCATAGTTCAGCAAGCATCTTTGACAGCATAAAAGTGAAGTTCAGCGTGCCTCAGAGAGCTGAGTATCTTGCCTTTAACTCTGCAGATAATGAGGATGGTTTGACTCTTATAAGGAAAAAGTCCTTCTAGAGCTAAGTTTTAAGCCAATGGAGTGGGTGACTATTAAAGTGAAATAGTCATTAGTGAGAACAACTGGGGCATCTGACACTTCATACTTGAATTAGGCACATGAACAATGATTTAGAAATTTTCAGTATTACCAAGAAAGGAAACTCTAATACTTGGGAAGAAAAAGAAGATTATGATGATGATGGTGATGGTGATAATTGGAGCTCTGTCTAGGTCATCTGCCCTTTCCCTAGCTGCTCCTGGAGCATCTAGGGAGCCTTATAATTCTCTCAATAATTGGGTAAACCATTAAGCCGTCGGCACACGGACCATGCATCCGAACGTTGAGAGTTGAGCGTGCTGAGTTTCTGACGTCATAGCGTTGAATAGCACATTCGGGAGTCTTTCCGAACATGCAGAGCAATATCTAGCATGTCAAATATCCTGAGCGTGCATCTGAACGTTGACCAATCAGATGGCACAACACCACCTACGTCACATGAACACCATCTCCCTTCAGCATTGAGCTGTGAGGTGCCATATTGGCATTCAGTTCAAGCCTACATGTATATATGTCATTTCTGAGTACCAGCAAATTGAGAATCATTCAAAACCTGTTGTTAACTGTGTGATTTGTTGCAATAAAATAATGAGAGACATCGTATTCGTGGCAAAAGAATTATTGTAACTAGCATATCATGAGAGTATATCATTTGAAGTTAGCAACACACTGAGGATCCACGAAAAACACATTGTTCTTGGTACAATTTGTTGTAATTAAATTTCAGTTAGTAACATATCTATGATTAAAGCTTTAAGCAAGTGGCAAGATCTCATAAGTAGACCCTCATTGAATGATAGTATTCTGCCGTCCGATGTGTCTGCGTTGTGGTATAAACTTGTCAACAACACACTGCCCACCAATCAGCATTTAACCGATATTAAGCTTCTCGCCTCCCCCAACTGTGGCAGGTGTGGCGTGCCTGACACCAGAGAACACCGCCTGCAACGTCAAGCTGTTTCTGATGTGTCGAGGACTTGCCAGTTAATGGTGGCTCTCATCATGCGAACTATGCCGGCCCTCGTCTCTGTTGATAGTGTCATTGTACCTGATTTTAAATATTTCCCACATGCAAAACACAATACTGCTGTGTGGTTGTTGGGCCATACTGTCTACGCCCTCATCGACCGGCAAATTCATGATGGACTCACCTTTTTGACTTACATTTGGGAACAATATGCTAAGATCAAAAACAGTGAAAAACACCATGAATATTTTGCCAATTTCTCATTAGCTGCATTGCACCATGCATATGCAAAACAACTCTAAGATGTGTATGAGCTCCTCTCAACTTCCCTCAATTCTCCATTTAGTATCACAATTGAGTTTTGATGATTCGTACACTGATCTCATTCTTGCGTCTTACATGTTGTTCTAGGAAAAATCTACAACAAAAAATGTCTCTCGAGGTACTCTAAATTGAGACATTACAACACGGTCATAAAACCAGAGTGCCTTTATGGGGCTGAAACGCTAATTTTAAACAGAAAAAAGGACATTCAAGAAATCCAAAAAAGAGAAAGAAAAGTAATCAGAAAAATTCTAGGTCCAAAATATACTGAAGAAGGAACATACAGGCTAAGAGCAAATAGTGAAATTCAACAATACACCAGCATATATTCAGATATGAAAAAACACAGATTAAAATTTTATTGGCATATTAAAAGAATGGATGCTACCAGACTAACTAAACAAGTAGTGGAATTCTACGAAAATCGAAGTAAAGCTAAATTTGAGACAATAAAATGGATTGTCGCTATAAAAGAGGACATGAAAGAGGCAGATATAAAACAAGATGAAATTCAAGACAGAAAATTATTTAGGCAAAAAATTCATGACTGGGTAGTTGGTCAAGCTGAAAAACCAAAGAAAACTGGAACCACATGGTCTGATGAAAGGAAAAGAGCTCATTCCGAGAGAATGAAAACAATTTGGGCAAAACACACACACACACACACACACACACACACACACTCTCTCTCTCTCTCTCCTGGAAATGGAAAAAAGAACACATTGACACCGGTGTGTCAGACCCACCATACTTGCTCCGGACACTGCGAGAGGGCTGTACAAGCAATGATCACACGCACGGCACAGCGGACACACCAGGACCCGCGGTGTTGGCCGTCGAATGGCGCTAGCTGCGCAGCATTTGTGCACCGCCGCCATCAGTGTCAGCCAGTTTGCCGTGGCATACGGAGCTCCATCACAGTCTTTAACACTGGTAGCATGCCGCGACAGCGTGGACGTGAACCGTATGTGCAGTTGACGGACTTTGAGCGAGGGCGTATAGTGGGAATGCGGGAGGCCGGGTGGACGTACCGCCGAATTGCTCAACACGTGGGGCGTGAGGTCTCCACAGTACATCGATGTTGTCGCCAGTGGTCGGCGGAAGGTGCACGTGCCCGTCGACCTGGGACCGGACCGCAGCGACGCACGGATGCACGCCAAGACCGTAGGATCCTACGCAGTGCCGTAGGGGACAGCACCGCCACTTCCCAGCAAATTAGGGACACTGTTGCTCCTGGGGTATCGGCGAGGACCATTCGCAACCGTCTCCATGAAGCTGGGCTACGGTCCCGCACACCGTTAGGCCGTCTTCCGCTCACGCCCCAACATCGTGCAGCCCGCCTCCAGTGGTGTCGCGACAGGCGTGAATGGAGGGACGAATGGAGACGTGTCGTCTTCAGCGATGAGAGTCGCTTCTGCCTTGGTGCCAATGATGGTCGTATGCGTGTTTGGCGCCGTGCAGGTGAGCGCCACAATCAGGACTGCATACGACCGAGGCACACAGGGCCAACACCCGGCATCATGGTGTGGGGAGCGATCGCCTACACTGGCCGTACACCACCGGTGATCGTCGAGGGGACACTGAATAGTGCACGGTACATCCAAACCGTCATCGAACCCATCGTTCTACCATTCCTAGACCGGCAAGGGAACTTGCTGTTCCAACAGGACAATGCACGTCCGCATGTATCCCGTGCCACCCAACGTGCTCTAGAAGGTGTACGTCAACTACCCTGGCCAGCAAGATCTCCGGATCTGTCCCCCATTGAGCATGTTTGCGACTGGATGAAGCGTTGTCTCACGCGGTCTGCACGTCCAGCACGAACGCTGGTCCAACTGAGGCGCCAGGTGGAAATCGCATGGCAAGCCGTTCCACAGGACTACATCCAGCATCTCTACGATCGTCTCCATGGGAGAATAGCAGCCTGCATTGCTGCGAAAGGTGGATATACACTGTACTAGTGCCGACATTGTGCATGCTCTGTTGCCTGTGTCTATGTGCCTGTGGTTCTGTCAGTGTGATCATGTGATGTATCTGACTCCAGGAATGTGTCAATAAAGTTTCCCCTTCCTGGGACAATGAATTCACGGTGTTCTTATTTCAATTTCCAGGAGTATATATATATATATATATATATATATATATATATATATATATATAGAGAGAGAGAGAGAGAGAGAGAGAGAGATAGAGAGAGAGAGAGAGATAATGTTCATATCAGGAAAAAAAAAGAAAAGAAAAGGAAGAAAGTTAGAGAGAGAGTAACTGAGTAACTGAGTAATAGGATGCGGTTCCACTTGAAGAGTATGCTAAAAAAAATGCACAAAAAATGAAAAAAATAAAAAATAAAGAAACAAAAAAAATAAAGAAAACAAGAAAGAAAGAAAGATAAAAACAAAAAAATTTTTGTCACTTTAGTGTAGTCAGTAGCGTTGACGATTCAAGGCCAGATATGCGAACTGATGATAGTTCACATCTCGCTAAATCTAAATATTTTTTTCATAATATTCACGTATATAATAGGTTCTGATGCTTTATTATTTGTTTAATGTAAGTATATACTACAATATTTGATGTTATGTAAATATAAGTTCACCTTTTTTGAGGAGTGAGTTTGTTCGATTGGCTTAATCTACAGGACAGCTACTTGTATAAAGATATGTTGTTCCTTTTTCTTTTGAGTTTCGTGATTTAAAAGTTGTTAAGTTTCTGCTACTGGGTAGGAACAGTGATCAAGTAAGAATGACTTTAGGGTTTTACTAAAATGTGGGGAAGATAAAATAGTGTTTATCTTATGTGGAGAACTAATGCAAATTTGTGTCCCACTGTTTGTAATGAAACTTTTATAAACCTGTGTCCTTATTGATTGGACATGGTACTTTCTTTTTTGTCTTAAAACATGTACATCGATACTGAAGTTTTTATTTGTGTATATTACATATAGAACAACATGACTAGGATATGAACAATGAAGGAAATGTGCGTTTTAATACAGCTAACGTGGGAATTTTACTCAGCCTGTTGAGTAAACAGTGTGATTTATGAACTAGAAACATCCCACAACTGCCGTTGGAGAGCGTTGCGATCGCGTATACCATGCTGGAGCCCACGTACCTTATGCACAAGTTGCATCATTCCTGAGCGTTCAGCAGCACGCTGAACTTGGCACGCTCAACATTAATGTTCGACAGCACGGTCCGTCTGCTGACGGCTTTAACATTTGACAGCACGGTCCATGTGCTGACGGCTTTAGGTGATATTCACATCAAAGCCAACAAGAGCCATACTGATCACACAAATCAAAATTATAATGGAAACAAATAGAGAACACAATTCAGTTCCCGGAAAGTATTTTTAATTTTGAAGAGGGAAGAAGGCAGCAGTGATATGCTTTCATCTTTTAGCGTACAAAAAGCCTTATGCGAAATTGCAGGGATACTTTGGTTTCCAAAAATGAGTTGAAAGATTAAAATGCATTTAGGCCAATACAAATCAACCATGGAACCAATAACCAGTTGTGGCAGGGAGTGTTGGGAACTCACATAAATATACTTAGAGTTCTAGAATTGGACCACTTGAGAAGAGCATGTAGAATTTTCTGATGTGACCGTGTAAGAAATGAGGAAATAAGAAAAAGAACATAAAACCGACATAGGATTATGGATGGAATGGAAGAAAGACAGGTAGGATGGTAACGTCATTTCAAAAGATTGGAAAAAAGCAGGGGGCCTCAGATAGACTTACAAATCCAAAGTTAGTGGGACAATTGTGTCTCAAAAACCAGGAAAGGTTTAAACACTCTGTCCATCTTCCCTCATTGTATTACATGACTATGTTACCTGTCAGTTTCCATGGGTCTTCATCACTCAGTGGTAAGTATCACTCTACTCATTCTTTTATTACAGTCTGTAAATCCTGTTTTGAGAAATGTATTCCAGAAAAGTAGAATGAGCCAATATAACCATTAACAAATGATGCATTTTTAGCAACTGTATTAATAATTTACTATCTTTCAATTGTTAGAAAATATTTGTGCTTACTCAAGCTAAATTTAGCACAGTATAGTTATTAGGAAAGCCATATCTTTGAAAAAACCTGCTGCTCCTTCGTCATTTATCTGTACTACAATATAAAGCCAAGTCATTGTTTAAGGTTGTTAGCAAAAATCTCAAAAAGTTCTTGACTGATTTACTTCATATTTTTGCACGATTTAAGGGGATACGGAATCGGATTTTGGGTTAAAAAATCGAATTTTTTTTTATTGGCGTATTATATTCTGCCATGTTTCCTCTTTAAAATGACGTATCATACATAGCTCTACTACAATTATAACTATTTTATTTTTATATATTTGTGAGATCGGGTACTGCGCTTTAGTTATACACGTCTCTCGTGGCTGACCATGAACTTTTTGGCAGTACCTTTAAAGTGACATGAATTCAAATATCCCGGTTTCCAGCGACTATTTATACACTAGTTGCCCGAAAATGTTTCTCTCTGGTTTCCTCAAGTTACTCTTTGACTTTGTGGCGGGACTGTTTTGTAAACAGTGTGATATAAGAAAGTAGTTGTTGTTGAGTTATTTCGTATTTAGTGCTTCATTTTTCGCAGTGAAAATGCCTAGAGCTAAAGCAAAAGTATTTAAAAAGCGTGTGAACTGGCAAAAGAAAAGAAATAATGATTCATTAGCAAAGCAAAGCAGTTCATCATCATCACTGTTGGAAAATGTGAATCCACTTATTACTGATTTGCCGAACGAACTTACACCAAATGAAAACAGTGCTTCTCATAAAAAACTAAGAGATTTGGAAGAGAAATATAATTTACTTGATAGAGGGAATGAAGTTTTTGAACTCATTGATACGAATATATTGTGTGAAGCTCTTGAAAACAGTTTGTGCTGCAAAAAATGTCATGGAAACGTTTCTCTGAAAGTAGAATCCCATGTTGGCCTGGCTGCCCAGTTTAATTTAATATGCAGTGTTTGTAAATACAGCTGTAAGTTTCCAAGTTCGGTTTCAGTAACTGTAAATAATGGATACAAGAAAACTGAACTTTATAGTGTAAATATTAGGTTAGTTTATGGATTGCGAGCAATTGGTAAGGGCAAAGCAGCTGGTGATATGCTATGTGGTGTTCTAAATCTTCCAAGTGCACCTTCAAAGTTTGAAGCTTACAATTATGTACTAGGATCTGCAGTTGAAGATGTAGCACAGAAGTCAATGCAGGTTGCTGTGGAAGAAGCAGTGGAAGAAAATGACGGCAGTCGTGACCTCACAGTGGCGTTTGATGGCACGTGGCAGAAAAGGGGCCACACCTCCAACAATGGTGTTGTAACAGCAACTAGTGTTGATACTGGCAAGGTTATTGATGTTGCAATAATGTCTAAATACTGTAGGTGCACAGGCAGGCTGAAAAATGAACACAGTGATGACTGTATTGCTAATTATTATGGTAGTAGTGGTGGCATGGAGGTTGCTGGGGTGAAGAAAATTTTTCATCGCTCTTCACAGTGGTATAATGTTCGCTATGTCAAATATCTGGGAGATGGTGACTCTAAAGCATTCAAAGAAGTTTTGGAAAGCAAACCATATGGGAACAGTGTAAATATAAGCAAACTTGAATGTATAGGACATGTGCAGAAGAGAATGGGTGCCAGGCTGAGAAGGTTAAAATCAGTTATGAAAGGGAAAAAACTAGATGATGGGAAAACCTTGGATGGCAGAGGAAGATTGACTGATTCCATAATAGACCACATTCAGAACTGCTATGGCCTTGCAATCAGGCAAAATACAGGCAATCTTGAAGAAATGAGGAGAGCTATATGGGCTTTATATTTCCACACCGCATCCACGGATGAGCATCCACAACATGGTTTGCGCCCCAAAGGTGAAAACAGCTGGTGTAAATACAATAGGGGACTAACAACAGGAGAGAAATACATTCACCACCACAGTCTACCATCAGCCATCATGGCAGAAATAAAGCCCATTTTCAGAGATCTGGCTGACAGAAGTCTTCTGATGAAATGTCTTCACGGAAAAACGCAGAACCCCAACGAGTGCTTGAATAGTGTGATATGGCATCGTCTCCCAAAAACAGTGTTTGTCGGAATTAATACACTACATTTTGGTGTGTATGATGCTGTGGCAACCTTCAATCTTGGAAATATAACTAAATGCCAGGTCCTTCAAAAGTTGGGTATGTGTGTTGGTTCCCGTACGGTACGTGCTATGTTCTTTTTAGATCAGCACAGACTAAGGCATGCTGATAATATAATCAAGACATTAGTGAAAAAAGCAAGACAGGTGCAGAGGGGTGCCAAAAGAAGACTTGAAGATGATTATGAAGACTGTGAAGGGGGTATTAGCTACGGATCAGGAATGTTTTAATCTTCTTTCTCCGTTTCCCGTAAGTTTACTTTTTACTTCATCTAGGAACATTATCTCAGGTACTGGTCAACCTAGAAGTCTGAAATTTTTATGACGTAGTGACATAGGTCCATATTACATACTGAAACAACGATTTTTTAATTACTTGATTTACAAAAGACTTAGGGGTGATAGTCTAGTAAAAAGCGATGGAAAAAATTTACTTAAAAATAAATGTACAATATCTCTGTAAGAAAATACTTTGACAATAAACTGTTGTTTCAGTATTGTTGTAACATATGAATGCACATACAGTAAAATTTTTACCTCTCTGTCTCCAGTAGTTTGTGAGAAAATGTTCCCTATAGTAGGCATATATTAACATTGCGGGGATAGGTGATTCCGTATCCCCTTAAACTTTTGACAGATACAGAATTTAAAAAAGGGGAAATGTTGTTAGCAAAAATCACAAAGAATTCCTACCCAGTTTACTTCAAAATTTTAAACTATGTTCTACTAAGCATTTGGAATTTTCACGCAATACTCTAATAAATATTCAGATGAATGTAAGCTATACATTTTCTTAAACAACAATGTTCACATCTTGTATTAAAACAAACTACGAGAAAGAAAATGCTGTGCCGTGCTGTGAAAATTGTGGGTTTCTTTCTCGCAGTCAGTTTTAACTACAATAGCATGGCATTTTAACTATCACAAAAAATTGTTTCTCCCATATGTATTCTTTGTCCTTATACATAGTTTTATACAAAAATTGTGTACACAACTATGTACTGTTTTGTTTTCTTCTTCACAATTGTTTTACAATAAAACTGGGAACGAACTAGAACTTTGTAGTCCTGCCCATTTGCAAATTGAAACTATGCAAAATACTGTCATTGAAGCTACTATCCTCACAGATTGAAGCAAGCAATATTAGTTATTTTTGTTCATTACAGTGAGTGTTTTAGGACATCTTGCCAACTGTGTCATTCGTGATTTAAGTAATGAAAAACTGCATCAGTTACTTATTTTTTCACGCTTAGCACAATGCATTTTGAGAATTTATTCTCATTTTCAAATACATTTGTTTACTTGAATATTTTTGGTGATGTTTGTGTGTGTGATTTCCTGTCTCTTTTTCATTGAAGATGCCTTTTTGAGGTTACAAGGTACTGTGCTTCCTCCATTGCATAGTGTGTCACACATGCAAATCATCACTTACGCTGTTTGTTTATGTAATCAAAACCTGCCAAAACATTATTTGCAGTTATGGAAAACAAGCTTGAGACTTTTCATATCCCTTCACAGCTGATTCATTTTTGTCGTCCCCCCCCCCCCCCCCCCCTCCAACTTTTTCTGCTTACTCTCCTTTCTTGTCTTTATAAGGGCCTCCATCACATAATTCACAACTATTTACTCACATAACACCAAAGTTTTGTAGCACTGCACTGTGCCAAAACCATGCTTCCATGTTGATTCTTTAGAACAGATTTTTATTTACTCACATAACACCAAAGTTTTGTAGCACTGCACTGTGCCAAAACCATGCTTCCATGTTGATTCTTTAGAACAGATTTTTATTTTAGGGTACTTTTCCATGTAAATGTATTGAGTGTTCATTTGTGTTCTAAAATAATTCACGCTCTGATTCCACAGAAGGATGTAGAGAATCACGTTGAGTCACACCTACCACATCCAGCGACACCATTGGCAGAGGATTACACAGTGGTCAGATGGCTCGATTTGTTTGTTTGTTCATTCACACATCATGTTTTGTAAGTCCTGTCATAAAGGAGAGCTTTCTTGTTTAGTTGTGTTAGAATTGAGTTCACATGACCATATGTATACCGCACTCTCAATAAGGAATCCTTCATGGAAGGCAAACTGAGCTGCTGTTTATGCATTATTCTCAAAAAGATGGTATTCCACTGTAAGCTATCTTCTTAAAAAATTTGAAAACAAGGGAAGGAAGGTAGTGGATCTGTAATCAAACATCACTTGCTTAAATCCACATTTATGAATAGCCATTACTACAGCACGCTTTAGTCTTTCAGGAAATACCCTTTGACTCATCAACTGGTTACAAAGGTAACTCAAGGGTGGCACAACCAAATAAGATGAGATTTTAGTACTGTAGTTGAGGTCCTATCATAGCCAGAAGAGCTGCTGTTTTTCAATGACCTGTTTTTTTCTTACCACTTTAAAGCTGATGTTTGCTAGTGGAGAATGCATTGCCTGTCCAATAAAGTCTAACAGATGCACTTTTAACAGACCGTTTTTCAGTCTCTCAGGTTTTCTTGGCACGATTGATTAATGTGCTTCCAGGTGTGTTGTCAAGTCCTTGTTTCCATTTTATGCACAATATCCTCATGACCAACCATCCATCTTCTTCAGGTGCTGCAAGTTTTGCCGTTATGTCTACATGGCATCCAGGCAGTAAATACACATAACAGAAAAATTCGCAGATGGATGGGTCAGTCATTGAAATATAATGCCCAAAATGGAAACAGCAACTCAGCAGAACACCCGGAAGCGGACTGTTATTTGTTCCCATGTTTTGACCTAGTGTCGGTCACTGAATTTAGTAGCCATTGATCTGAATTTCATGTGACTGTCCCAGTGCTAATGCCATCTTAGAGTTGGGTACCACTTGTCTTACTGTGTTTATTTCTTTCATTTCTTGATAGGTAATATTGCTCCAAATTGTCCTTGCCTTGTTCTTAGAATTTTGAATTTTTCTTTGTAGTTACATGGTTTTCTCACTTTTGGTGAAACACTGAAGGCTTTAGCAATACTGCTTGTGGGCCATTCTAAGCCTTGATTAGAGCTAGTCCTCTGTGTTAAATAAAGATCTCTTCCTGGCACAAGATATTTGGATCTCAGATGTTAGCCACCCTTTCCCAAAGCTTTCATTGTAATTGTCACTGACTACAGTAAAGGACAACTGTATACATTGTACAAATATTTTTAGAAAAAAAATTCTCATCTACTGCAGCCTTGGTAAACTTATCCACATTTTTCATCTTGTAAATTCTATCTGAAATATCTTAATTCAGTCAGCATTTTTGATTCTGTGAAATTTTCCTTTTCCTTTCTTTGTTAAACTTGACTTATGAGAATGCTTTGGTGTTGCTATTTGACAATCACGATCAAATAAACCATTTGTTAAGGGACTATCATCTATTTCACTAAAGAAATTAAAATTAAGAAATAAATTAGCAGTTGCTGTTACACGATGACCTCCAGTTCTTTTCGGGAATGTTACTGTGGGGGTGAATTGAAGCTGGACATCAGTAACTTGAGGTGTCCTCAATCAGAAGTGTTTCAGATGAGATCTATCTTGAAAAACTCCATGTTCACTTATTTCTACTATGTATTATTAGTGGACCCCACTAATTGCTTAATGAAGTTTGAAACAATTCCTGTTGGGGCCTCAAAGACCATCAGGGCTATCTTTTATGACTCCAAGACTGTTATTGAAGAACAGAACTCAAACAGCTTGTAAATTTCAGCAGGCACTGAGGTCTTTGGCACAGAACTTAACGCACTTTTTGGTGTATGTAGCCACTCCCCTTTCCGCATATTACATCTGCAGTGACACTAGATAGAAACCCGTTAATATCTGCATGACAACATTGAGATTTATTTTTTGACATGTGCATTATATGGGATGTAAGAATAGAAGCATATTTAAAATCAATATTGCTACCAACCATGCAGTTAACATGAAATTTATTCCCTAGAATGTAGATACATAAATAATTTACAGACGTGTTTCTAATTTGTAAGGTTCCCCAATTTCTTGGTTTGTATGTGTTGAGAGAGTGTTAAAATGTTTGTCAGAATAAAGAATCCCACTCAGAATCTTAAGCTAGGATGCGAAGTCCACAACCGTATCTTATATTGTGATTGTGGCAATAACCAATAATCTATTACCCAAGTTTGTTGAAGCATTATATACCACTAAGGAGTCAGTTTACTGGGCAAAAAACAGTATTCCAATATTTATGTGAATATTTGAAGCATTTCAATGTTTTAGGTGAAGAGCAACTGTGGTCATTACAACAACCAAGAGTATGAAGTATACTGCTTTTCTTGTACAACATGTGAGGAAGCTATGTTTGGCTATATAACAATCACTTGCATTCTAAGAACATTTTAGGGTATAAATGTAATGAATACAGAATGATGTTTAATAATTTTGTATGTCGTATTAATCCCAGCAAATGAAAGTGTTCTCATGAATCTGATGATAATTACAGACAATTACCATCAAAGAATGAAGCATATACAAAACTCTGTTTCACAATTTATTCTTGCTCTGTGAAATTGTAAGGTAAACATAATGCTAACTATGGAAAATAATTATATAAAACTGAAAACTGCTTGTAAATAACTACAAAATAAAGAAATAGCTGGGCATATTTGTGATTATTTTTAACCTTAGACTTATTTAATGTTACAGAATACTGTGATGCTCAAATAGTAATTCAGTGCCCTAATTCTAATAGGGAAGATATGATTTTATACCGAGCTTCATTTCTTTAAGTACTGTCAAACTCTGTCTTTTAGTGAGACATTCATAAAACAATGAACAAAACAAAATTCGGCTCTTTTGTTTCTCTGCATGCATAGCTGTCAGTAACAGAATTAAAATCCAGCTGAAACAGTAATGAAATAATCCATAATATTATGGAATGAACTGTGATGTGTAGAAACAAGTACTGTCTAATGGCAAAGAAAAGGCTGGAATTATTACTAGCACATGACATTCTGTTACTACTGTTGTGGCCCGACAGTGTATTTGCCTTCAGTGTCAGTCAACAAGTTTATAAACTCCAGAGTATTCAGTAACTTCATTTATACAAGGAAGCATCATAAATGTATTATCAAACATGTCAGAATAATAAGCAGATGAAGACATTCTTTAAATAGCTCCTATTTGTATTAGCAATCCAGAAGTACTAAACTGAATGAAAAGCAAAATGCTATATGCTTTGGGCACAATACAGCTTAGAAAATTTTTTCTTTGTACTGAGAGAATTGCAGATTCAATATGTATGTATATGTTAGGCAATCTATGGAAATGATAAACACCACCATAATGTCTATACTGGACAAATAAATGAAAAAAATTTGAATATGAAGAGCTAAGGAAACTAAAATATTATTTACAATTATGGAAGAATTATGAAACTAGGTCACTTATGTACAAATGTGTGTTTAATAATAGGCCTCAACAACAAATTATTTCATGCATAATTTTACAAAGATATCAAACAACTGACAATTGACACGATTTATTCTCACTGCCTACAGAACATCAATGACATTCGGTCATTGTTGAACTGAGTATCTGACTAAATAAATTTTAAAACGTAATATATTTAATTCATTTAATTATATGTTACTTCTCTTACAGAGAAATGCCGGAAGACAAATTACTTACAAAATTTATGTATTTTACAAGATGAAAAATTGTGTAACATGAATATATCACTACATAGCTTTTCCCTCCTCAGGAAATTAGTACATATTTCTTACACACACTAGTATTTTCTAGCAAAATAACCTCTGTTGTATACAATTATCATTAGTATGTTTCGTTGTCATTGTCTCAGATAGCTTCAAAACTTCTGTCACATGAAGGTATAAATCAATCTACTCTCACAAATTTATGGACATGTATTAACTCTTCTCCTCTCATGAATAACAACAACAACATTCACTATGAATTAAATCTCTTCATATTAATAAGCAATCTACAAACATTTTGAGCTACAATGACAAAGACTTATTTTTTATCTTGAACTTCTGAATCCATTGCAGAATGATGAAACTAGACAGAACATGCACAGTTTCATTTGAAATAAAATGTCAGAAATTAGAAAGTATTATTTATTTTCATTTGTACAAACTCCTGAAAGCAGTGTAAAAGTTATGAATTGTATGAGTGGTCTTGATAATCCTGCCACATTATCGTACTTAAAGGGACCACATTATCATCAAATGAAATATTTTTTATTTAACTCAATACATGAAGGTCGGCACTCTAATGTCAAGTTTCCTCACTCCATACAAGTACAAATACAAATACAAAGAAGAAATAGGAAGATATAAATTAATGGTAATGTACTGAACTGATGAATAATGATGATAAATAAATAACATAGATAGTTTTCTGCAAAGTCCCGGACTTTTGCAGTAAGAACACTGCATTAGAAAGGTCCAGTACAACTTCCAAATCTCATGAAACAAGTTGTCACTGAGCAATTATTTAATAGCTTTGTCTGACAGTACTACATCACATAGGATTCTGTGGGGACAGAAGGTTACCATTATGGATTCAAAGATGAGTGAAGAATTTAAATCCAAACCTGCAGTAGACTGTAAAACCAATAGAGGTATTTGAACAAAAGGAATTGGTTTCTTCTCCTCCCAAACGTACTTCATTACACATTCTTGTTTTGCCTACCACTCCCAGGAACAGGAAACTGATTGTTAGTAATCAAAAGGTCAATGGTGAATTAAAGTAGTTTCCTGCTGCTTTGAAGATGCCTGAACTGGTTGGATTGATTAAAGCCAATCTGCTTGGTTCACCTGATATTGTGAGAGGAACGTGACAAACCATTTGGCAACGGTAGTCAGAGAAAAGTAATGAATATAGGTAGTAGCAATACAGCCCCTGAAGTATTAATAGCTAAAGCAGAACTCTAAGGAGAAGAAAAAATTCACACTACTGGTGTCAGTGAGGAGTTGATAAAAGAACAGAAATTTGTCAGAGTCTGGAGAACAATATTGCAACAGCTGTGCTCACACCTTCAACACAGGTTTTGTAAAAAGCAGCATCCACCTGATGTATCTGACTTGAGTTTCTTGACTTCTAATCAGGTTACTGTAAGTACTGAAGTTTTATCAGACACCTGTGGAATTTGAGTGACGAAAGTGCAAAAGTACAAGCACAGGTATAAAACTTGCAGTTAATCTAGAGCTGCAAGTACAGATGTAAATTCTAGTTGTTACTGATAGCTCTCCACCTAAGAGAGATAATAGACGATAAGAACTGTTGCTGTCATTACAGAAGAAGGGAAGCAATGTCTTCTTTCAGAAGTGATTGAACCAGCTCGTACACAGAGACAGAGACAGTGTTTGTAAGTGACAACCTTCAAAACTGATTAGATGGCTATAAAGAACAAGGCAGATAATCAGTCTGCTGCATCTGAAATCGATGTTCCATCAAATGAAACTAGTGAAGAGGAAATGTGGAGTGAGACAACATAAAAATGAGAGAAATAAAAATTAAGAACCTAAACATGAGCAAAATAAAGATGAAATGAGGTGGAGTGTTCACTAAGTAAAAGAAAGATGTTCACGAGAACAGTCTCCCAAAAAGAATGAGAAAGACATACAATCTGACTGTTGGATGTCTGACCAGAATCCAAAGTTCTCTCTTTTAGAACAACGAAACAACATAGAAACAGCTGCACCTGGCCTTCTGTTCCAGTGAAAATACACGAGTGGCTTAACCATATGTGTTTTTTTGTTTTTAGTTACTGTAAATTCAATTATATTTTAAATACACCAGTTGCATAGGTGGCCAAAGAAAATTTTTGACTGGAAACCAGCTTACAGACATGTATGCAGCACACCCTCGCATTCTTGGAAAGATCACACAACAGAATAAAGGAGCATCAGGGAGTATGCAAGGAGGATGCCCTGAACAGAAAGGTTTGGCAGAAGATAACAGGAGTACAACAAATTTTATTAATTTATATTTGTATTAATTAATCCTATAATAATATATCAGCAGTAGTTCTGTAGCTAGTATTGTTGTGGGAGTCTTTTAAATAAGAAGACCTATACCATTTGATATTAATTTTACTTTCCATGGAATGTTCTACCCTGATAATGACTGTTATATGTAATTAACCATAAAATATACCCAAGTATTTGTCAATGTTAAATGTCTTTAACTTATTCCAACCAACTCTTAATTTTATTTGAACAACTGTTGGATTTTAATATTCTAAGTGTTAGAAATCTCCCTGAAACAGGACAAAAAATAATAATACATTCTGTAAAATCAGTAGAGGGGCCAGGAAAGCTGAAGAAGCTCTTTATTTGTTTTAGCCTCCAGTTGATAGTTAAATTTCTTTAGCTGGTTGAAGTTGTGAACTGAACTGAGTGGAAGCCCACCAATACATTTAATATTTTATCATGGAATTTTGCATTTTTTAAAATAGAATACTGTTTTTCAATGTAATACTGTTGATTAAATGTAATACTGTTTCCCAAATGTAATATTGTATGCTAGTTTTCCCACAATAATAACAAAGCTTTTTATATTAGTTTTACATGTAAGAAATAATGTTTACCAATATTTTAGAGTCAAATAAGAACATTTATCGTATCCTTGTGATTTTAAAAGCACTGTTGTTATTTCCTCTGTGTAATGGTTTTCTGTGAGTGGTAACTGCTGCTATCTTAGAGTTCTGATGAGTGGCTCACTTGTCATTCTCATCTGTTCTTAACACTGTAGAATTTTAAATTAGTAGTTTAATTTTATTCAGAATATGTTCTGCAATATTCATAAAGATCTACTAATATGAAAATAATGTATCACCTTATTTTGTTGGTGTGAAACCTTTATTTAACAGTATATGTTAAAGTGATAACACTAAATATTCTTCTACAGCAATCTCTGTAAAATACTGTCTTCTATAGACAGACTCCATCAGAATGCTAGTTTCTCTGTTTGAAATTTATTTTGTTGATGTTAAGCGAAACCTCAGTAGTATAAATCACTATTGTAACCATCCCTGAGATACCATGACAGGAATTTGCTGCCAAACTTTGGAGATGTAAAAATGGTTCCAATAATTAGTTTTTGTCAGGGTTCATTGTATTTTCCTTTTTGATGTGTTTTCATCACATTAGGCAATTCATCATTATCAATGAGACAGAAATCTTAACTCTTTTGATGGCAGTATGCTGTTCAGCTGTTTAAATTGACATTCATCCAGTTTTACCCACAGATTCAGTTGTGTACACATCTCTCTCTCTTACTCATGCTATCTCTGCTGTCCGTGTAAAATGATCCTTCATTTATAGAAAGTTATAATCCACTATTCAGCTCCGCAATTCATGAAGAATTTTTTGCTGATGATATGTCCAACAATGGAAAATCCAGGATGGAATGTAATAATTGTATGAAAAGGATAGTTGCTACTCACCATATAGCGGAGATGCTCAGTCGCAGATAGGCACAACAAAAGGACTGTCAGAAAATGAGCTTTCAGCCAACATGACCTTTGTGTGTGTGTGTGTGTGTGTGTGTGTGTGTGTGTGTGTGTGTGTGAAAGAGAGAGAGAGAGAGAGAGAGAGAGACCAAAAAAGGCCATGTTGGCCGAAAGCTCATTTCCTCAGAGTCTTTTTGTCATGCCTATCTGTGACTCAACATCTCCGCTATGTGGTGAGTAGCAACTATCCTTTTCATTATATTGGTAATATGTGCAAGTTCTTTATTTTGTAATGGGCCCATGTCAATATTTACATACACATACACGTCTTGCCTTGTATATGCCCAAATACATATGTTTCTCCATTATTATTTCACCCACTGTATGTTTCTGACTAAAACTAGTTCTACGTCCCTCTTTGTCAACAGCCTGTAGAGTTTTGGCTTATAAAATTGGTTTTGTAGCAGGGTTCCTCCTTTATTCATGGCTAAATTAGTCTATGTCGGCAAAACTGATGACAGCCAATAATGTATTTTTGTAAGCCCACACAATGTGTCTTTCATTCGGCTTCTGGTAAACAAGAAATTTGACTACTTTAATTACTTCATTGTGTATTTTATTTATGGCTCACAAAACTAGACAAACAACTGAATCCTTCTTGCTACAGTTGCAATCTGTTCCTAAGAGGTTTTCTGCATACTCCCACAACTGAGAATTACGTTAATTATGTATTGTACTTTGATTGTTTTTCTAATAAAGTCAACACAAAACAACCATTTTAACAGATGACATAAGGTTCCAAATTTAACTGCAATTACCCTATACAATCACGTTCACTTTTCTTGTATAATGCAGTGAGCATACTGCTTCTTATAATGGGATGATTGTATTGCGACACAAGAAAAACTACAAAATTACTATGATGTTTACAGCTCAACTATTTTATCGATCCTTTACTTCAGTGTGTTATTTTTAGTACCGGAAAAATATATAAACTACAATATAATGTGTGCCATCAATTTTTATGAAGAAATACAAAACAGGAACAGATTATATTGTTTCATACCTAGGTAAGACAAGGTAGTAATTGTAACATGTTGTTGGTGGCTATTACAACCATTTATAATAAACTGTGACAGCATACAAATTTGACATTTTGCATTATGCATGTATTATTCATTTTCCTGAGAAGTAAGTTTCATTCATATCAATTGCTTTTCGTTTTGGAGCCTAAAGTATGCCACATTATATTATAACCCGTCACAAATTATAAAGTTGCATTTAGTGAGGCACACTGATCTATTGAGGTCTATAAAGCATTAATCTCAAAGAAATATTAACCCCACTTACTCTGTGATCTTGCCTTATTGCACGTACTAACTGATTGTGATGTACACTGAGGTTAAAATCACAAAAAAATTAAAATTAATGATCTCTGGCAAGTTTTATTTTGCAAAAAAAATATTAGAAATATAATCAAACAGCAACATATTTAAGTACACCAGTAATAAATAAAAATTAAAGCTACAATACATACACATATTTCTATTTAAGTACACCTATAAGAATATATTCAAACCCCAGGTTATGCCACCAAGTCAGGTAATAACATATTTCTTCTGGAACTTTGGTCCTTTATGTCCCTTCTTTTTAATATAAAGTGCTAAATGTTGACAATATCACAGTACTGACATCTATGGAAAACATTCTAGTACATTACTTAAAAATATCTGCCATTTGTCTGAATACTAAAATACACACCAACTGTACACACAATAGTATACAGTAAACAAGAACAATGACATATAATCTCTTCCTAAAAGCTATACACATTTTCAAAAGCTTTTCTGCACCTGAATCACAAGGCAGAAACTAAAAATATCTTCAGAATGTAAAAGAAACTTACTGCTTCAGTTAGTCCCATAAAGTTTCTTATCAAGTAGTGTGCTGCTTCAGCACAGGCAATATGAGCACTCACACAGAATGCACTGCATATTCATTTGCTTCAGTGTGAAGCCTGCGTACACCATTATTAGTTTATTCAACACAACCAAAGCAGTAGCGACACACAAATAATGTCTAAGGTAAGTGAAAATCAACAGCATATGCAATGTGACAAAATGTTACGAAAACAATAACTTAGCTACTATACAAATACATCTGCAGCAGCTACAAAAACTGTCTTACCATAGGCTTTCACTTTTGTACCTTTTTAAACCTCTCAAACATTTATTATTCTTATATAATTAATACAAAAATAACATCATACTGCTTGTTTCTTTCCCGTTATTACAAGTTGTTTTAACTACTGAATTAGTTTATACGATTATGAAGACTCGGATGATTTATGGGAAGGACTCTTGTTGTGCTAGATAATTTATGTCAGTCTATATTTTAAAATTCCTAACACTTTCTGTAACACATGCACCAGTAAATTATTTTTGGACATCAAAGAAATATGAAACAGAAATATGCTGGTGACAGCTCTCAACGTGGATCTTGATTTTTCACATTTTAGAGTCCAGATTTTTATATGGCATGTCCATAATTTGTTATTATCTTTCAAGTTATTTAGGCACTGTTCACTACTTACATCACCAAGTTACATGGCACCAAAAAATATTTCAACATTCTATGAAAAATGTTCCAAATCTCCCATTGCACCACAACAAATAACTGGACAAGATGTTAACATAGCAAATCTTAAAAATTTATACATTTCAGTTGTGTTAATTCCACAAACAGGAACAATCTACAGATAACCACACTGATAAAAATCTCACCATTTTAAAACAGTTACATGAAATATTTTACATTAATCAAAACTGCTGCATTAGTTACCCCCATTTTCATTCGAGCAACAAGAAAATACTACAAAAAACAATGAAACACAATAATGAGCAACTGTAAAATAGTAACTTTCTTAAAACATACATATGAATTACAACAAGTTATTAAAATGCTATGATGAAGGCAAACAGTCTACAAAATGCCATTAACACAGATATAGTAGCATACTTTCTCAATTATTTACTTGATTCATATGAGGTGATACAATTACAGTATTACACCATAATAAAAGGGTGTATAAAAGGGCCAGGTTCTACTAAACAGCACAGCATTAAAAATACTCTTAAGTTTTCTTCTTCCTTGTCTCCACTTAAAAAACTATTTTTCATCCCAACACTCATTATGTACACAGAATTAAAGTTACTAATGCACGTTTTTCATAACTTACATGAAGTTTGAGGCAGTTCTTATGGAGGCAATAGATGTGGGAAGAGTTACTGAATTTCTTACCAACATACAGAGCTTACACTTTCCTTCATTTTCTTTGTTTTTACAGTCCATTTGGCAACTAATAAAAACAAATGAGCCTTAACTAAATGTAAATGAATTAAATAATTTAATGACCAAAAGATTATAAAGTGTCGCACATGGCAATGTTCTGGTTAGTTTCATACACTGCATCAGGACCTCTGAATTAGGACAATTGGAGGGCAAACAAGCTGAAATACCACAAATACACATTAAATGAAATGACACAAATCATCCACACTTACCCCACAATAACAGAAAATCAAATTACTGAACTATCAGATACAATATTAATGCAATGGACTGATAGAATATCATAATTTGTGCCGGAAATATGAACTTGCATGATGAGGACTCTCGATAGTTTACAACAATACTCTTTACTGGATTCACAAGCCCCCCTCATACTCGTGCACCTTAGTTTGAGTGGCAGCCTCTTCTTGTGGGCTGCCTTTGGGCAAGTGCTAGCACTCTGGGCAGTTAGGTTTAGAAGAAGAATCTGGCAGCAGCACAGCATGTTCCTCTCCTTCTACTGCTACTTCACCTTCCACTTCTTCCACAGGCTTTGCACTACCATTTGGAGGACTGCGGGCGGGTGTGTTGCCTGTTGACCTGCGACGTTCTGCTTCTGCTATGTATTGCTGCAGCAGGCTTTTATCGGTCTGTCAGATGAAAAAATTAAATCCTCACTAAAAACTGATAAATCATGAGAATTATATTAAGTAAGGGGGAAAAAAACAGCTGTATGTAATAGATTTGTTAACTATTATATCAAACATTACAGCTAATAGCAAAAATACAGGAATTTTGCTCAGTGTCATTTCACATAATTTCAACCTAAACTTTCCTCACTGTTACAGACAGTAAACAGAATATCATCCATTCCTACATCACTGCAGTTTAAACAGAGTGCAGCAACCAGAAAAGAAATATTTATTTCTGACCAAGAGAGATGGCACAGTGATGAGCAAAATGGACTTTCATTTGGGAGGAGCAATGTTTAATTCATATCCAACCATTCAAGTTTCTGTTTCCCAGTTTCTGAAACCATTTCAATTGTAGACCCTTCAATAAATCTGTGACCATATTTTCTCTCAGCTTATCCCAGTCTGAGAATGGGCTATAACTCAATGTATAGTTGACAAGGTCAAACAATGGAAAATCCAGGATAGAATATAGCAATATTATGAGAAAGAAAGTTGCTACTGACCATATAGCGGAGATGCCGAGTTGCACTCACACTACATCCCCATACCCCCATCTTTCAACCATTCCAGTATGCAGCAATTACTGTTTAGTGTCATAGGAGACACTGAACTATAGCTAGTAAATAATGAAAAATTATTCTGGATTAAGGAAAAATAATACAATTAAGATGACAGAGAAAAGAAGGAAAGGTAAGTTTAAAGTCTTTCAAGATAATTAGAGAAATTATTCAAGTGAAGAAGGCTGAGTTATACTATCTGCTTTGCCCTATCATATGGGTGATGGTGCATTTCACCTGCTGTGATTCAGGAAAATCAAGAGAAATTTAAATAAAAATTATGGAGCAGAGTCTCAAATCTGAGGTCAATATCCTGATCACTGTGCCCTTCTCCTTGGTAATTCACAGTGATACTTTTGCTAAATTAAGTAAGTAAATCAAACATTATGCCAGACATACAAAGAAGCTGGAAATTGCATGCATAAATTTTCTGACCTTCATGGATAATTTCAAAAGGTTAAAGGTCATACACAAAATACTTAAATGAAGACAAAGAGACTTTCACAAGTTAAGTATATGCAAGCACCATTAATTGGCAACATGTACCATTCACCTCATGCATGACAGTTTGTTACAATGAGAACATGCAAGTTGATTCGTTAAGCTTACACATTTCAGTCGCTCATCTAGAAAATGCTAGTTTTTTCCACAAATATTTTTTCCTCCACATTTAGATTAAATTTAGGTCAAAATTCATATTTTACTAATCTTCCCCACACACATGACAATATGCCGAAAGATGGTGCAGTAATTAATGTACTGACTTTACACTCATGAGGACTGCAATTCAAAACTCTGTCCAACCATCCATATTTAGTTTCTTTCACTATTTTCCCCTCAATCACTCAAGGTAAATTATGGCGTGGATCCTTTCAAATGGATGCTTCCATTTACCCTTTTTTATTTTTTTGACATTCATATTATTAGTCTAGCTGTTCCATTAATGAAATTTGCGACAACATTATAATTCTATCAAAGTTTTTAGTTCTTTCCCCAGTACTTTAATTCCTCTTCCAAATTTCTCCTTGCTTTCATTTGTTTCTTGCTCAGTATACAGACTGAGTAACATCAAGGATTGTCTACAACACTATCTTTCCTCTTCCTAACTACTGCTTCCCTCTGATGTCCTTCACCTGTTACAGCTGCAATGTGTTTTCTGTACAAGTTGTATGTAATTTTTTACGCTCTGTATTTTATCTCTGCTATCTTGAAAATTTATCAAAAGTTTGCTCTAAATTTAGAAGTGTTATAAATGAAGGTTTGCCTTTCTTCAATCTAGGTGTCAGTACTGCCTCATGTGTTCTCTCATTTATCTGGAGCCAGACTCATCTTCCCTGAGGGTTGGCTTTTACCATTTTTTCCATTCTTCTGCAAATAATGTGTGTCAGTATCTTGCAACTATGATTTACTAAACTGATGGTCTGTAAGAGTGACACCTGTCAGCACCTGTCTTTCTTGGATTTGGGGTTATTATACTCAGAGTATTTTGCCTGTCTCACATCTGGCACACCATTTTTGTTGTGGTTGACTCTCCAAAACATTTAAATAGTTCTAAGTTACAGTTACAATCTTGGAATGGGTGTGAATGCTTGCCTTTCATACACAGAATTCATCAGATCATGAAAATGCAGTCAGTGCAGCATATAATGACACTGCAGTTATGTTTATGGGAGGAGGATGTGAGGCACAAAACAACTGAAAGGGATGAAAGCAAAGCTTTAAATTAAAAAATGTAATTTCAGTTATAGATGATGAATCTTGTTACTGCTGCTTGAGCTTGAGCATTACTACAGAGTGTCGCTGCCTGGCCCACATTTTTTGGCATCTGCTATAATGTGACAAGCTTGCACAAGTTTCTTTGCACCTGATACTCCTGGAACCAAGCCATATATCACTGCCATGATGGGTGGGAGATCCTAACTACATCACATTGTTGATTGCACGTATTTTAAGCAGCATAAATAAAATACAGATTGTGCAAATTGTCTACAGAATACAGAATTAACTAACCAGTATCAATTATCATCCAACCTGCATACATCTGATCCTGCTTTTTGTATTTATGCCTTGATCATTCTCTTATAATTTGACTGCCCCCCTTCTCTCTCTCTCTCTCTCTCTCTCTCTCAGCATTAATTATTCTTTGGCATTTCAAGGTGTGTCCTATCAACCTATCCTTTCTTTTAGTGAGATTGTGCCACAAGGTCTTTTTTCCAGATTTGACTTTGTACCTTTTCATTAGTTATCCAGTCCAGGTATCTCGCATTCAGCATTCTTAGAAGTAGAATGGCTTGTCCCTACTTCATTCCACCTGCTGGCAATTTCTAACCATTCTTTTAATAATGTGTCATTTTATGTGAGCCCATTCCTACTAGAGGGTAATCATACAGCTGCATTCTTGGAAAATATATGTATGAAATAACTGGAGTATATGTATTACTAAGTGTGTACCACCAACTGCTTAGTGCAATTTCCACTGGCAACTCCAACCAAAATGTGACTGTCACATGACTAGCAATCTGGAGTGGGGCAGGAAAGGGGGAGGAATAGCAGGATACTGGTGGGGGGAGAGAAGAGGGCTGTCTGGCAGGGTGTGCAGGGACTCAAGATTGCAAGGTGCAGTGTCGGGAAGTGGGGTGTGAGGGGAAAAGATAGGGACCAGAAAACGAGAGGAGCAGGAACACGAAAGAAATGGCAGGTACATTGCAGAGGGTAGCATACAAAGAGGGTTAGGAAATGTGAAAATGGAGGAGGTGATAGGATGAGGGGCAGAAACTGTTGGTTAGAGGGTGTGGGGCTAGTAGGTTACCATAACCTGAGGCCAAAATAATTTCGGGTGTGGAAAATATGTTGTACGGATAACTCCCATATGGACAGTTCAGGAAAGCTGGTGGCTGAGGGGAGGATCCAGATGGCCTGGGTTGTGAAGCAGCCACTGAAATCAAGCACTCATGTTCAGCTGCATGTTGTGCCACATGCTAGTCCACTTTGCTCTTGGCAACAGTTTGGTGGTGGCCTTTTATCCCGGTGGACCGCTGGTTGGTACTCATACCAACACAAAAAGCCATTTAATGATTGCTGCGGACATGATATACAACATGGCTGCTTTCACAGGTGGCCTGGACTTCGGTGGAGTAAGCTAAGTGTAAGACAAGACTAGAGGAGGAAGTGCTGGGTGGGTGGATTGGGAAAGAGCAAAGTAGATCATCCTGTGGAACAACATGCAGCTGGAGGGTAACATTCTTGATTTCAATGCCTGCTTCACAGCCCTGGCCATCTGCACCACTCCCAAAATTATCCTGGCCTCAACATACGTTAACCTAATGTCCCCACACCCTTCACCCAAGAGTTTCTGCCCCCTCACCTTATCACCTCCTTCCTTTTCACATTTGCCTCACTCTTTTTGTGTGCCTCCTCCTGCCTATGTATCTGCTCAGCCTTTTCCCTTCCCTGCTTCATTCCTTTTCTACTCCCTGTCTACCCCCACACTCACTACCTCCTGTCACTAGGCCTGGCACACTCTACTCCTGCAAGCCCTGCCAGACAGCTTGGCTGAAAGCTATAATGTGTAACAGTCTTTTCATTGTGCCTGCCTGCAACTCAGTGTGTCATCTTTACAGTCAATAGTAATATATAGTTTTCCTAGTTGCTTTTGTTAGTAAAGTTTCTCATTTGTCAAAAAAGAACATGTTGTAATTTCTCTGTCTGGTAGTAAAAGTTGTGTTTTGTTCATTAAAGTTGCAATTATTTGTGATACACTATGCTTAAAGGCCTGAATTTCATCCAACTTCTTCCAGTGAATAGATTCTACCATGAAATTCCATTCTGGAAGGACTGCACAATATCAATACGTGGCAGATTATGAAATATTAAGTGGAATCATAACATTTGCCAATTAAAAATCTGCTTTCATTTGAGAACAGGTGGCATTCAGAGGTGGCAAAATACACTGCATACGGTGGAGACTTCGACAATTGCTACTGCAAATCCTACTGTGTTCTCATTGTCAATACACATTTATGAGCAGGTGCAGTGTCATGAGGAAAGACTTTTTTTCCCTACTGATCTACATTTACCTGGTTCTCTCATTGTCTGCACCACCATTTGATGGACAGATCATTGTCTTCTCTCTAAAGATTAATATTTATGTTCATGGAGCATTTTTGTAGCATTCTAGTACTGACTGAACCGACTGGTAACAAATCAAACAGTAGGTCACCAAATTGCTTTGAGGTTTTCCTTTACAAGCGGCTTCTCATTTCTTCATCCATACTTTCACGTTTTACTCTGTTAGGTAACAAATAAGATGAGTGCCCCATAAGACGCAGGGAACAATGATCTTAACCTTTTCAGTAGATGAAACTGACTTCTTTGTATTTGTAAGGTATGCAGCCATCCAGACTTGGCATGTAGTAAGTCCTCAGAAATATCTTTATCACTTAATACTTTATTTACGATACATTTCGAGTAATCATCATCAGATAACTGCAACCAAATTTACACAAAAGACGAATCAGAAAAGCCCATATACAAATATTAAAAGACCAATGGGCCATCAGGAACAAAGTACACATTGAGCACAAGTACTTACAATATGCTTAGGAAGTGAAGTCAAATGGATTTATAATCATTATGACTGATGACTCATATGAGGATTTCATATTCTTAATTGACAAAAATATCAAACTGTCACACAAAAGACATCATTGTCCTCTCCCATGCAGAGAGGCATTAACAAACAACAGATACTTCATTATGCTGAAGCTATCGATACATTTTACATGCTTTGATTGTAAAGAAAATTCTCTAATAAATTATATGACACTCAGTGTAATGTTGTCATTGAGCTTCATTGCAAAATGTGTCACAGAACCAGTCACCAATTAAGGTCTCTTTAAGCTCATATAACCTTGTGGCTTTCATGAAAGTAAGGATTCGAAGCAGCCATTGTCCGACCAGCAGTTCTCACACAAGGGTAAATTCTTAACAGCACATCCATGATAACGGGCATACATTAATGAATCACATGCAGGTTATAGCATTCAACACCTTTCTCACCATTGGCAACGATGTGTAGAAGACCTGTTGAATCATCCTGATGCCTACTGATGGTTCGTAATGTACTTGAATCCAGTCTGCACATGATAAAATTCCTCTTAGTAATTGCAACTGATAAGTAATAAATATCAGATTTATTCACAAAATATTCATCCTTTATTTGCTGTAACTACATTCATTCATTTTGAGGTCTAACTAATTTCTTTCAGAGCAGTGTCACTGATAATGCAAAAACTTGTTCCCATTGGGCCAAACACTGCTGGAAACACTTTTGCAGCACAATATTTTGGAACAGTGTAATTTAACGTTGCTTTACAGATACTGTTTTATCTTGACTCAACACAAATCTGTTTTAGTACTTTTTCAGCTAATGTAATTGCTAAAATACTTAATGACGTCAAATTGGAGAGTGTGGACTTGACAGTAAAGCTGTATGCAATTACAAAATCCTGCATCAGAGGCAGATAATGATTACTAATGGAGCTGCCAAGTTGACTGCTGCCCATTGGTCTGATCATTTGCACTGTTAAAGATCACTGAGATAATGATAAAACTTTTGGTAGAACTTCTTTGTAATGATTTTGTCTTTGAAGGTATGCACTCACAAGAGCAAAAGAAAGTGATCATCATCTTTAATTTGTAATTCAATAGATAAAAAATCTAATCACCATGTGGCAGCAGGAAAAACACACATATAAAGGTACTGAAATCTGCTAGAGCCAGTGGCTCCTCCTCCTGGCACAAGGGTTGAAGAAGAAGGAAGAGGGTTAAAGGAAGAGGGCTGGTGAGATGTAGGTAATGGGGAGAGTTCAATAAAGTCTCCCAGAACCCCAGGTCAGGGGAGATTTACTGCATGGGACGAGAAGGAAAGACTGATCATTGGATACTGCACTGGATGAGATTTGTGTTGTCATTTCTGTTGATGTATTGAACCATGTGAATATTGTTCTTTCTGATATATTAGCTCATTGATAAATCAGCCATGTGGCCATCATTCATTGATTATTTTTGTTGATGTATGGTCTACACTTTACTGAAGACTAATTGTCATTTTGCTAAGATGTGTCATAAACCCACAGTTAATCGCCAGTGATTACAGTGTTCAGCAAGTTGTGGTCACTATTTAAATTGTTCTGCATGTCTTAGTGTTTTCTAGGTGGTGTTTCTTCTGTTCCATCTCTTGCAGCTTCAGCATAAATTTCATGTTTTCTACTCTCAATCACAAATCCTCACTCAAAACTGGTTGGATAAATCAGTGCTAATAACCGTTTGGTTTGTGATCTTTCTAAATTGTTGCTTCAATTGTCCTACATAGCCACAATGTATAATCAGTGACAGTCATCATCTTTGGATGACCTACTGGATGTAATTTGCTGTCCACTATCGCAAAATCATTTTTTAAGTGGTTACCACTCCTTCACACCCATTATTTAATTTCCAAGACTCAAAGACTATCAAGTATAATTTACACTTCGATATTTCCAAGCGTCTGTTATTATTATATATAAAAGTCATTACATTCCATCATTAATTAACCAAATGTTAATGTCCACTGAAAATAATCAATTTTTGGCAATATAATTTAATGGATAGACCAAAGAATTTACTCCCCAAGTGGCAGCAGGACAAAACACATGAAAAAAGGTTAAAGGTATGCAAGCTATCAGAGGCAGAAGGGTTGAAGGGGAATGAAGAGTGGTGAAGGAAAAGGACTTGTGAAGTTTAGAAAAAGGAGTAGAGTTCAAGAAAGTCACCCAGGACTCTGGGTCACGGGAGACTTGCTGGACAGGATGAGAAGGGAAGACTCTTTCCCTCTCATCCTGTCAGGTTAAGTTTTCCCTGACCTGGGGTCCAGAGTGACTTTTCTGAACTCTACGGTTTTTTCTAAACTTCTGCAGTCATTTTTCTTCACCCCTCTTCCTTCCCCTTCAACTCTTCTGCCAAAAGCTTGCATACCAATAACCTTTCTTCATGAGTGTTTTCTCCTGCTGCTGCTTGGCAAGTAGATTTTATCGATCCATATGTTATTGTCTGGTATTTTTATGTGTGGGAAAAAATTTAAGCCTCCTGTGAATGTACCCCCCCCCCCCCCCCCACCTCTCAACTGATGGACAACTGCTATGTTCCTTTGTTGAGATGGTAAAAATTAAGCTTCAAAATTTCTAGTACATTTCTTTTGGACAGTAGTGATCAATACTCTGTGTCAAATGACCTGGGTTTCAGATCCACAAGAAGAAAATTAAAAATGGAAGAAGTATTTTTGATATGAAAATCAGATATGAGCTAATGACAATAACTTGTTTTTACAATGAAAAATAATATTAGGAATTGAAGTAGAACATACCTCAACAAAGAACTGTCTGGGCAGATTAATATAAGAATCACTGCCTTTCATATACAATAGTCTACTACCAGTACAGGATCCAAGATTTTAGTACAAGCTTACCTGTGAGTAATAATTAGATACAGGAGAGTCCATTGGTCCCTGGCTTTTGTCATCTTCATCCAGAGAGTGAAGCAGCTTTGAACAGAAAATATGTCACTAATTATAGCATCACAAGACTTCACTGAAACAAAACATCTTTTAGAGATCAAAATTGAAATGAAATATGCCACATATAAAAATATTTTATCATTTGAAGTATGATACCTCAAACAAATCAAGAAACTACTTGCATTTCTAAGGAAGTAGCCATTGTAGTGACTGCTTTTTTAACTTTAACAAGATAATTATGCTCTGATACTGTTAATCAAGAACACCAAAGGGCAAAAATGGTGGAGTTCCTGTGGAATCTCATGCTAGATAACATGAAGAGAGATTTTGTACATGTGGTGTCTGTTCTTTCAGAGATGTCCAACAGAACAAACACCACATGCATAATTAAAGGTGAGGATGACCAGTTGATAACTTCAGTGCAGATGCACAACAAGCTCAAACTATTACAGGAATCTGCAAAATGCTGTGAGTAATGAGGGTAATGGACAAGGGGCACTACATCAATAGTGTGGATAAGTTGAGAATCTGGGTCTGATGAGAGGCATGCTACGGTAGTCCATGCAGTTGTGATGACCACTGTGTCTGGATGGCACAGTGATCTGCACATCTGCCTAATAAGCAGAAGAGCTGGGTTTGAATTCTGATCTGGAGAGAAATTTTCAACTTTCCCTTTTCATTTAAATCAATGGCCACTAGGGGCTAATGCAATTATTCCTTTGTATTTTGAGAAATATTTTTAGTCAAATAAGTGTGGACTCTTAAATGGGATGTACAGGTGACCATTAATTGAATGTATTGTGCACATAAACAAATTTCCAGCATTAGTCTCTTTTCTTTTGTCCCAGGCCTTTTGTAACGCAAAAACACATTTGTGCTAAGAAATGACAACATGCACCCCATGGACTGCTATTGACTGATACCTGGACCTTTTTAGGATTGCTAAAAACCAATTAAATTACAGAGACACAGTCACAAGTTACATTAATTTTTTTAGCACTTTCAGCATCAACAAGAACTGTGTCAATATGTTAACTTCATTATTAAGAGTACCTCTCTCTGATGTCCAACCACACACTCTTATTGAACTACTTTATCTCAAGTTAACAATCCATGAATTTCATAACAATTTTTATTCTCTTGGTAAAGAGCAAAAAACATTCCAAAACATGATATGAACTCACATGCATGGATCTGATCTGAAATACAGGTCTTATGCCATTTGGCTATAGTTCCAGTAAACAAGGGCATTTCTGCTCAAGTACATCTCCAATGGCTCAAACTCCCTAGTTATTCCATTTCTCAGAAACTATTATGCTGCATGCCTGATAAATGGCTATGACATATCCACAATTTTAAGGTTTCTAATTACTCTACTTGGATTGAAATCAATCCTCCACTATGAACTTTCACCTTGATTTTGCAAAAACGCAGGCATAGTGACTTTCAGAGCAGTTTTTTCAACTGGCATAAGGCAGTACTTCGATGTTCATTGAAATCAGAGGAGCAAAGGGCTGACAAGATGGTGATGCGTGTAGATGTAATAGTAAGTTGCTCCATAAATCATGAGTATTTAGCTTCTGTTGTTGTTGTTGTGGTCTTCAGTCCTGAGACTGGTTTGATGCAGCTCTCCATGCTACTCTATCCTGTGCAAGCTTCTTCATCTCCCAGTACCTACTGCAACATACATCCTTCTGAATCTGCTTAGTGTATTCATCTCTTGGTCTCCCCCTACGATTTTTACCCTCCACGCTGCCCTCCAATACTAAATTGGTGATCCCTTGATGCCTCAGAACATGTCCTACCAACCGATCTCTTCTTCTAGTCAAGTTGTGCCACAAACTCCTCTTCTCCCCAATTCTATTCAATACCCCCCTCATTAGTAATGTGATCTACCCATCTAATCTTCAGCATTCTTCTGTAGTACCACATTTCGAAGCCTCTATTCTCTTCTTGTCTAAACTATTTATCGTCCATGTTTCACTTCTATACATGGCTACACTCCATACAAATACTTTCAGAATCGACTTCATGACACTTAAATCAATACTCGATGTTAACAAATTTCTCTTCTTCAGAAACGCTTTCCTTGCCATTGCCAGTCTACATTTTATATCCTCTCTACTTTGACCATCATCAGTTATTTTGCTCCCCAAATAGCAAAACTCCTTAACTACTTTAAGTGTCTCATTTCCTAATCTAATACCCTCAACATCTCCCGACTTAATTCGACTACATTCCATTATCCTCGTTTTGCTTTTGTTGATGTTCATCTTATATCCTCCCTTCAAGACACCATCCATTCTGTTCAACTGCTCTTCCAAGTCCTTTTCTGTCTCTGACAGAATTACAATGTCATCGGCGAACCTCAAAGTTTTTATTTCTTCTCCATGGATTTTAATACCTACTCCAAATTTTTCTTTTGTTTCCTTTACTGCTTGCTCAATATACAGATTGAATAACATCGGGGAGAGGCTACAACCCTGTCTCACTCACTTCCCAACCACTGCTTCCCTTTCATGTCCCTCGACTCTTATAACTGCCATCTGGTTTCTGTACAAATTGTAAATAGCGTTTCGCTCCCTGTATTTTACCCCTGCCACCTTTAGAATTTGAAAGAGAGTATTCCAGTCAACATTGTCAAAAGCTTTCTCTAAGTCTATAAATGCTAAAAACGTAGGTTTGCCTTTCCTTAATCTTTCTTCTAAGATAAGTCATAAGGTCAGTATTGCCTCACATGTTCCAGTATTTCTATGGAATCCAAACTGATCTTCGCCGAGGTCGGCTTCTACTAATTTTTCCATTTGTCTGTAAAGAATTCGTGTTAGTATTTTGCAGCTGTGGCTTATTAAACTGATTGTTCGGTAATTCTCACATCTGTCAACACCTGCTTTCTTTGGGATTGGAATTATTATATTCTTCTTGAAGTCTGAGGGTATTTCACCTGTTTCATACATCTTGCTCACCAGATGGTAGAGTTTTGTCAGGACTGGCTCTCCCAAAGACGTCAGTAGTTCCAATGGAATGTTGTCTACTCCGGGGGCCTTGTTTCGACTCAGGTCTTTCAGTGCTCTGTCAAACTCTTCACGCAGTATCGTATCTCCCATTTCATCTTCATCTACATCCTCTTCCATTTCCATAATATTGTCGTCAAGTACATCGCCCTTGTATAGACCCTCTATATACTCCTTCCACCTTTCTGCTTTCCCTTCTTTGTTTAGAATTGGGTTTCCATCAAAGCTCTTGATATTCATGCAAGTGGTTCTCCTTTCTCCAAATGTCTCTTTAATTTTCCTATAGGCAGTATCTATCTTACCCGTAGTGAGATAAGCTTCTACATCCTTACATTTGTCCTCTAGCCATCCCTGCTTAGCCATTTTGCACTTCCTGTCGATCTCATTTTTGAGACGTTTGTATTCCTTTTTGCCTGCTTCATTTACTGCATTTTTATATTTTCTCCTTTCATCAATTAAATTCAAGATTTCTTCAGTTACCCAAGGATTTCTACTAGCCCTCGTCTTTTTACCTACTTGATCCTCTGCTGCCTTCACTACTTCATCCCTCAAAGCTACCCATTCTTCTTCTACTGTATTTCTTTCCCCCATTCCTGTCAATTGTTCCCTTATGCTCTACCTGAAACTCTGTATAACCTCTGGTTCTTTCAGTTTATCCAGGTCCCATCTCCTTAAATTCCCACCTTTTTGCAGTTTCTTCAGTTTTAATCTACAGGTCATAACCAATAGATTGTGGTCAGAGTCCACATCTGCCCCTGGAAATGTCTTACAATTTAAAACCTGGTTCCTAAATCTCTGTTTTACCATTATGTAATCTATCTGATACCTTTTAGTATCTCCAGGGTTCTTCCATGTATACAACCTTCTATCAGGATTCTTAAACCAAGTGTTAGCTATGATTAAGTTGTGCTCTGTGCAAAATTCTACCAGGCGGCTTCCTCTTTCATTTCTTAGCCCTAATCCATATTCAACTACTATGTTTCCTTCTCTCCCTTTTCCTACACTCTAATTCCAGTCACCCATGACTATTAAATTTTCGTCTCCCTTCACTACCTGAATAATTTCTTTTATTTCATCATACATTTCTTCAATTTCTTCGTCATCTGCAGAGCTAGTTGGCATATAAACTTGTACTACTGTAGTAGGTGTGGGCTTAGTATCTATCTTGGCCACAATAATCCGTTCACTAAGCTGTTTGTAGTAGCTAACCCGCACTGCTATTTTTTTATTTATTATTAAACCTACTCCTGCATTACCCCTGTTTGATTTTGTATTTATAACCCTGTAGTCACCTGACCAGAAGTCTTGTTCCTCCTGCCAACGAACTTCACTAATTCCCACTATATCTAACTTTAACCTATCCATTTCCCTTTTCAAATTTTCTAACCTACCTGCCCGATTAAGGGACCTGACATTCCACGCTCCGATCCGTAGAACGCCAGTTTTCTTTCTCCTGATAACGACATCCTCTTGAGTAGTCCCCGCCCGGAGATCCGAATGGGGGACTATTTTATCTCCGGAATATTTTACCCAAGAGGACGCCATCATCATTTAATCATACAGTAAAGCTGCATGCCCTCGGGGAAAAATTACGGCCGTAGTTTCCCCTTGCTTTCAGCCGTTCGCAGTACCAGCACAGCAAGGCCATTTTGGTTATTGTTACAAGGCCAGATCAGTCAATCATCCAGACTGTTGCCCTTGCAACTACTGAAAAGGCTGCTGCCCCTCTTCAGGAACCACACGTTTGTCTGGCCTCTAAACAGATACCCCTCCGTTGTGGTTGTACCTATGGTACGGCTATCTGTATCGTTGAGGCACGCAAGCCTCCCCACCAACGGCAAGGTCCATGGTTCATGGGGGGGATTTAGATTCTATAAAGCGTATATTATGTGACAAAGTCAAATCAGATGGTGTTAGAGTATGTTCAGTGGTGCATAGGTGATATCATTCACTCTGCTTTGCGAAAGTGGACCATGAAAACATACCGTGTGCTTCTGGAACAAAGTGTAACAGTTGTTTAGCTGCAACTGAAATGTGTCATGCAAATTGTGAACTTAAAGTATTAGAAACATTGCAGAAAGAACTGAAAGCCACTTGAGAACATTTTCTGCTGCTGGAAAGCATGGTTAAAAGCCCATCTGAACCACCACATGGAGAACTCTGACAGTTTCAGACATACAGTCAACCAAATACGTGTGCAAAATCTATACATATTTCAAAGGCATTTAAGGTTCCTTTAAGAAATTTATTGCAACATCTTATTATGGGTTCAGAACAAACTCATGAGTTTATCACCACAGACGAAGTGCATCGATCTGAATCTCTAGGAATGAAAAATAAAATGAGCAATATGTCAGTAAAATCTGGCTGTCACGAGAATGTAAACAAAGTGACACAAAAAATACCAGTATGAGTGCAGTTTTGCTTGCTGACAGCCATGGAAGAGGACTTGTGCACATTCTTCATTACCAGCAAGATTTAAATGTTACAAGCGTTGTGAAACCTGGAGCAGGTTTGCAAGAAGTTCTAAAAGACTATAAAATCAGTAGATGTGTGTCACAGAATCAGTGTATCATAATTTTAGGTGGCTCAAGTGACATGTATAAAAATGCAGCAAACAGAATCTTAAGAGATGCACTTTTAGGTGGTCAAAAAGCGACTGTGATTGGTATACCTCACAGGCATGACCTTACAGAATCTGCTTGTGTAAATAAAGAGATTCAAAAAGTAAACAGCAGTTACAGAAAGATCTGCAAACCCACTTCAAATGCTTTTTTTCTCCCTGTTTATGATTTAGAAAGAAAGCATTTCACAACACACAGAATGCATCTAAATAAATGGGGCAAATCACAACTCAGCCAGAAAATCAGAGGAAAGTGTTTTTTATGACAGTCAGAAATGTGACAAAATTTCACTGCCAGCTGTAAAGGAGATGTGCAAAATATCTTTCCTACAAATAAATCCTGCTACAGCAGTACTAAAACAAAAATAATTGGTTATAGTTCAAAGTGTTGAGAAAGAAGTTATAAGAACAGTGGCAGCAGGTAAAACAACACAGTTTGGACCAGAGAACAAGAAAACAGCAAGAGTGACAACATATTCAGCTACAGAAACAACTACATCATCAGATATAACAAAAATATCCACAAGGACACAACCTGCTAGAGCAAGACAACCACCATCAAGAAGTGTGGATTTTTTACTGGCCACAGATGAAGACAGCACCTCCATAATTCATCTCAGAAGTGTTCTTCAGATTAAAGTGAAAGGAAGGCAAAGACAAATAAAGGTAAGTGATGATTCAGATATGCCAAGCAGAAACCCCAAGTTTATAACTGTCCATTACAATGTGCAGTCATTGTGACACAAAATTAATGATCTAGTAGTATTACTGTCACATCAATTAAAAGAAGTATCTGTAATGTGTTTTAGTGAACATTGGCTAACTGATGAGATGTCAGCAACCACAAGTATACATGGTTATGTTATAACATCTCGTTTCTGTACAAAAATATCTACGCATGGAGGAACATGTACATTTGTGAAAGACAGTATCGGCTATTGCTGCCTAAAATCTCTCAAAAAGTTAGGAAAAGAAGGTGATTTTGAAATTTCTGCTGTAGAACTAATCTCAATAAAAACAAACTCAAACATAAAAATATTCTTTAACCAACTTGACAGTAGTGTTGACAGTATCAGGGACCTAAACATAACAGTTATAATATGTGGAGACTTTAACAAAGTTTAAAAGATAAAGATGATCTTATGGCTATTTGTGCAACATACAATCTGCTCCCAATTATAAATTAAAAGTGTATCCAGCACCACTATTGATATGATACTGAAACAAGGAAAGCCATGAATATGCACCTAGATACTTCAACACAAGTTTAAGCAACCACTATGCACAGCTTCTTGAAATATTTTCATTGCTGAACTTAACTAAACAAACAGAAACAATAAAAATAGGGAGAAGCTTCAGCCATAAATACATTGAATACTTTAGGAATTTACTTAATAAGGAAACATGGACTGAAATGTACAGACACAAAAACACAGATGAGAAGTTCAACATATTTATGGATATATTTACACATTATTTTAATATGTAATTTCCAGTTAAAAATCAGAAAATCAGGTGTAGTAGGCTGGTTGGCAACAGGCATAAGAAAGTCATGTGCTGAAAAATGAAGATTATGTTACATGTCCTAGTCTTCCATAGTACCCAATGAATTCCTTCGATATTTCAAGAATTATGAAATTATTCTTAAAAAAGTGATCAAAGAAGCTAAAGTAATGGCAAATGACTGTTACGTAAATAACTCCCATAACAAAATGAAAGCTGTATGGAGTATAGTGAAACAACAAACATACAATGTTTCTCCTCAAAATTCCAAAATTAAATTGAATTGTAACTGCAAAGAAATTAATGATCCTAAAGAAATAGAAAATGTGTTCAGTACTTATTTTAGCAATATAAGTGAGCATTTAATTGTTGAAATCAAACCTTGCAATACAAACTGCCCAGTATCATCTGTAAATACCAACATAAATCCTACTTCACTGTTTCTCTTTCCAACAACCCAGAAAGAAAGCATGTCCGTTGGGATAGGCTACAACCCTGCCTCACTCCATTTTCAACTACTGCTTATCTTTCACGTCACTCTACCCTTGAAACTGCCATCTGGTTTCTGTATAAATTGTAAACAGCCATTCACATCCTGTATTTTACCCCCACCACCCTCAGAATTCCAAAGAGAGTATTCCACTCAACAGTGTCAAAAGCTTTCTCTAAGTCTACAAATGCTATAAATGTAGGTTTGCCTTTCCTTAACCTATCTTCTAAGAGAAGTCATAGGATCAATATTGCCTCACATGTTCCTACATATCTCATCAATCCAAACTGATCTTCCCTGAGGTCAGATTCTACCAGTTTTTCATTCTGCTGTAAAGAATTCATGTTAGTATTTTGCAACCACGACTTATTAAACTTGCTATTTGGCGATATTCACACCTGTCAGCACCTGCTTTCTTTGGAATTTGAACTGTTATATTCTTCTTGAAATCTGAGAGTATTTAACCTGTCTCATACATCTTGCTCCCCAGATTGACGTATTTTGTCATGGTTGGCTCTCCCAAGGCTATCTGTCGTTCTAACAGAATATCATATACCCCCAGTGCCTTGTTTCAACTTAGGTCTTTCAGTACTCTCTCAAATTCTTCATGCAGTATTATATCTCCCATCTGATCTTCGTCTACATTCTCTTCCATTTCTATAGTGTTTCCCTGAAGTACAATGCCCTTGGATAGACCCTCTATATACTCCTCCCAGCTCTCAGCTTTCCCTTCTTTGCTTGGGACTGGTTTTCCATCTGAGCTCTTGATATTCATACAGATGGTTCTCTTTTCTCCAAAATATCTCTTTAATTTCCCCTTGTGGTGTATGCTTCTAAATTCTTACATTTGTCCTCTAACCACCCTCACTTAGCTATTTTGCACTTTCTGTCAATCTCATTTTTTAAATGTTTGTATTCCCTTTCATCTGCTTCATTTACTACATTTTTGTATTTTCTCTTTTCATCAGTAAAATTCAATATCTCTTGTGTTGTCCAAGGATTTCTACTAAGCTTTGTCTTTTTACCTACTTGATACTCTGCTGCCTTCAGTTCTTCATCTCCCAAAGCTACCCGTTGTCCTCCTCCTACATTCCTTTCTCATGTTCTTGTCAATCATTCCCTAATGCTCCCTCCGAAACTCTCAACAACCTCTGGTTCTTTCAGTTTATCCAGGTCCCATCTTCTTAATTTCCTACCTTTTTGCAATCACTTCTGTTTTAATCTACAGTTCATTACCAATGAATTGTGGTCAGAGACCACATTTGGCCCTGGAAATGTTTTACAATTTAAAATCTGGTTTCAAAAATCAATCTGAAACCTGTCGGTGTCTCCAAGTCTCTTCCCACATATACAACCTTCTTACGTGATTATTAAACCAAGTGTTAGTAATGATTAAATTATGCTCTGTCAAAATTCTATCAAGTGGCTTCCTCTTTCGTTTCTTTCCCCCATTCCATACTCACCTACTATTTTTCCTTCTCTTATTTTTCCGACCATCAAATTCCAGTCCCCTAACACTATTAAATTTTTGTCTCCCTTAACTATCTGAATAATTTATTTTATCTGATCATATATTTCTTCAATCTCTTCTTCATCTGTGGAGCTAGTTGGCACATAGACTTGTACTACTTTGATGGGTGTGGGCTTTGTTTCTGTTTCGGCTACAATAAAGTGTTCACTATGCTATTTGTTGTAGCTTATTTTCTTATTCATTATTAAACCTACTCCCGCATGACTGCTATTTGATTTGATTTTATAACCCTGTATTCACCTGACCAGAAATCCTGTTCCTCCTGCCACCAAACTTAGCTAACTCCCTCTACAACCATTTCCCTTTTTAAATTTTCTAACCTGCTTGCCAGGTTAAGGGATTTGACATTCCACACTCTGATCTGTAGAACACCACTTTTCTTTCTCCCAATAATGACATCGTCCTGAGTAGTCCCCATGTGGAGATCAGAATGGGGAACTATTTTACGTCTGGAATATTTTACTCAAGATGATGCCATTATGATCATTTAACCATACAGTAGAGCTGCATGCCCTCGGGAGAAATTATGCCTGCAGTTTATATAAAATTAAGAACTTTTACTGCCATAGTGAAAGTTATTAACTTCATTTAATAAAGGCCAACAAAAGTTCCATGCTATCACACTAGAATTAAGTTATTTCAACCTCACAGTTTATAGATGTCTCATGTCAATAAAATAAAATATATAACTCATTTCAGCTAAATAATAGGATGTAGAAGTGGGCAAGTTGAAGTAAACCTGCTTTTTACTTACACACTATCACTTTCCTGATGAAGTAAAACACACATTTCATGAAACCTATTTCAGATTAGATCACTGGTGCTACCACTTTTTCCACCATTACATAGTAAAAACGAAAGTCACATCCCTCCCCCTTGAGTGAGCAGCCTGTGTTGTGAGCTCATCACCCAAAGTGGTGCCACCTAAGAATGTTTTTCACTTTTTAAAATTATTTTTCAGTTTTTCTGTTGCTTCTGCTATGAAAGACGAGATTGGCACCTTACCAACAGTTTTTACCCCAGTTGTTCCTCTGTTGCTCTCCACTTTACACTGAAGGTGAGTGATACTCAGTTCTTGTACCTTACTTCATTAAAACTTCCTGACAAATGTGTGTACCAGACTGGGACTCTAACCCTGAGCTTGATCTTTCAGTGGCAGCACTCCAGATGACTGAACTATTCAGCCACAATCACAACCGCACCAATATAGCCAAGGCTGTGGCTAAGTCAGTGCACATATCCTTTCTTCCAGGAGGCTTAGCCCAGCAAGGAATGAGGGAGAATGACTGAAGTTTGGAAAGCACAAGGGGGATACTTGAAGAATTAAAGTTGTGAGAGCACGTCATGAGCCTTGCATGGAGGTCTACATCAGGCAGAGTACTGCTTGCAGAAGGCTTCAAGTTTGAGTCCAGTAACGTGCACCTGTGCACGCACACACAAAATTTCTTGTAATCAAATATTCCACCACTGAGTGAAAGATTAATCTGCATCCTTTGTGAAATTCTCAGACATATTTTCATTGATGAACTTTAGTATATTTTTGTTTAACCAAATATTTGCTACTGAAGTGTGTACCTGGAAAATGGCCCAGGCTACGAATGTCTAGGTGCAGTTCAATCCACTAAAACCTCTACATGTAACTGGATATCAATAACAGAAACAAAATTAATGCCCTTTATTTCTAACTGAGCAACACTGGAATGATCAGTGATATTAGCAATGATGTTTTAAAATGAAACAGTGTACCATAAACATTACTCCCTTATTTTCAAAATATGAGGATGAAATTGCTATGAATAGCTTGTTACCTAAACAGCATAAGTGTTAGACATGGGTACCATTAAACGCAATTGCAGAACATGTAATAACTTGAGTGATCTGAAATAGAAAAATAAAATGCAACAAAATGATTACAGATTTTAATAGCAGTGATACATACCTTCTCCACTTCATCATCAAAATGATCTTCAGACTGCCTCTCAGTCTTATCACGCTCCATTAGTGTGGCACGCTTAGCAGCCAAATAAAGTGAGCGCTTCAGGCGCATGTAGAAAACTTCCGTAATTGCTCTAACTGTGTAATCTGGTATAAATGAATGGCGCAACATGCTGTCCAGATTCACTGACTGAATAGAACCAATATTCTGTGGATTTTGTGTTGTTGGAGAGTCTGAAACATAATCAGAAAGTATGCAAAAATATAAGAACCAATGGTCTAACATCTGCTTCTTTACTTTGCCTCTACTGTCACTGATTCAATGAGACTGTGTGAATGCAGTTCCATCAAAGCTATTAAATTTAAATATTTACGTAAAGTTGGCCAACTTTAATGCAAAAAAGGACAGCAGATACAGTACTAACAATAAGATGATGTGTCAAAATCTAAAATGAGCTAGCAAAATCAAATAAACTTCTGTCACAGAAAGTAATAAACATATTTTATACTAGTACAATAAATGCTACTCATGCATGTTATGACATTCCATTATCGCTACTTTTTCAGTTCTCTTTTCTGTTCTAAATTTAGTCCCTTTTACCTTATAAGATTTTGCAACATTTTTACTCATTTTGCTTAGTGAATAGTGATTATAGTGCAAACATAATACTTAAATAGTAGCTCAGTGCAAATGGTGCAACAACAAAGTTCATCTACTACTTTTACTATCTCATTTCCTAATCTAAATCCCTAAGTATCATCTGATTTAATTTGATTATATGCTACTATCCTGGTTTTACTTCTGTTAATGTTCATCTTATATCCGCATTTCAAGATACTATTCATGCCATTCAACTGATCTTCCAATTCCTTTGCTTGCTCTGACAGAATTCCAATATCATCAAGAAACATCAAATTTATGAGGGTGATTTGGAAAGTTCTTGGAATTACCATGAGAGGTCAGTGCTAGTGCAACAAGTTGTTCACATGATATTCATTGGACTGTACACATGTGTCACGTCAGTGCTCTTGAAAGAGAGCTGTGGTGGTGACATGGCTCTGTTGTTGTTCCCACGTAGTGATTAAGTACTTTGTAAAGAAAGGTATGAAAGTAAAGCACATTCACACTGATTTCCAGAATACACTGGGGCACTCCGCTCCTTCATATTCAACTGTTGCCAAGTGGACAAATGAATTTAAATTTGGTCGGGAGACCTTAGATGATGATCCACACAGTGGTTGGCCAAGATGTGTCACAACTCCAGAAATCATTGCACAAGTGCACAAAATGGTCATGGAGGATCGTCGATTGAAAGTGTGTGAAACTGCTCACACTTTCCAGATGTCATCTGAAAGGGTATATCACATTTTAACCGAAAAATTAGCAATGAAAAAAATATCTGCAAGATGAGCATCCCGACTCGCGGAGCTGGATCAAAAACGCATTAGAATGGACATATCACAACAATGTTTGGCCCATTTTAGGAGAAACACACAAATTTTTTTTGACAATTTGTGGCCACGGGTGAAACTTGGGTGCACTACTATACCCCAAGAGACAAAACAACAATCAAAGCATTGAAAACATGCTGATTCTCCGCCACCAAAGAAAGCAAAGACAATTCCTCTGGCAGGAAAGGTCACGGCATCAGTATTCTGGAATGCGAAGGGCAATCTGTTTGTTGGGCAAACAATTACTGGAGAATACTATCGTAATCTCCTGGACAAATTGCAACAAAAGATACACGAAAAAAGGCCAGGCTTAGCAAGAAAGAAAGTCATCTTCCATCAAGACAAGGCACACCCACACACAAGTGCCATCGCCATGGCAAAATTACACGAACTACGGTACGAATTGTTGCCACATCCACACCTGATATGGCTTTGTCAGACTTCCATCTCTTCCCAAAACTGATAATTCTTCTTGGTGGATGAAGATTCACTTCAAACAAAGAATTGATAGCCGGAGTTGACAACTATTTTGCAAGCCTGGAGGAAACTCATTTTCGAGGTGGGATCAAGGCACTGAAACATTGTTGGACGAAGTGCATTAATCTACAAGGAGACTACATTGAAAAATAAAAAAAAAAGTTCAGTGATGTAAGTACTTTTTCTCTGTTCCATCCTCAAAACTTTTCAAACCACCCCTGTATTTCTTCTCTCTGAACTTCAGTTCCCTCTCCTATTTTTTTTGTCTCCTTTTCTGTTGCTCAATGTACAAATTGAACATCAGGATTTGTTACAGTTATGTCTCATCCCCTTTTCAGCCCCTGCTTCCCTTTCATGCCCTTTGAATCATAATTCCTATCCAATGTCTGTGCAATTTGAATATAACCTTTTGCTTCCTGTATTTTATCCCCGTTACCCTCAGAGTTTCAAAGAATGTATTCCAGTCAACATTGTCAAAAGCTTTCTCTAAGGCTACAATTCTATCATGTAAGTCTGTCTCCCTTTAACCTATATTCTGGGACAAGTAGTAGCATCAACACTGCCTTGTGTGTTCCAGAATTTCACTGTAACCCAAACTGCTGTCCTCTGAGGTCAGCATCTGCTAGTTTTTACATTCTTCTGTAAATAATGGATGTCAGTATTTTGTAATCATTAATTATTAAACTGATAGGTCAGTAATATTCACACCTGTCAGCACCTGCATTCTTCATAACTGGAATTATTACAGTCTTCTTGAAGTTTGAGGGTATTTCATCTGCCTCATCCATCTTTTACACCAGGTGAAACAGTTTTGTTGTGGCTCTCTCCCCATAAGATACCAGCAGTTCTGAGTGAATGTCTTCTACTCTAGGAGCTTTGTTTCAGCTTAGATCTTTCAGCATTCTGTCAAATTCTTCTTGCAGTATCCCACCACCAATCTTATCTTCATCCGTTTCCTCTTCTCTTTGCCTTCAAGTTCATTTCCCTTGTATGGTCCCTCTATACATGCCTTCCAGCTTTCAACTTTTTCTACTTTGCTTAGCACTGGTTTTCCATCTGAGTTCTGACATTCAAGGACTTGCTTCTCTTTTCTTCAAAGGCCACATCAGTTTTCCTGTAGGTGACATGTATCTTTCCCACAGCAATACATGCTACCTCACATTTGTCCTCTAGCAACCCCTACTTAGTTATTTTTGCACTTTCTGTCAGTCTCATTTTTCAGGCATTTATACTCACTTTTGCCTGTTGCATTAGCTGTATTTTTTCATTTTCTCCCTTCATCAATTATGTCCTCTATCTCCTGTGATACCCAAGGATTTCTACTAGGCCTCGTCATTTCATCTATTTGATCCTTTTGCTGTCTTCACTAATTCATCTCTCAAAGTTAACCATATGTTGTCTATTGTATTCGTTTCCCCTATTTCACTCAGTTGTTGTTTAATTCTTCTTTTGAAACTCTCAACAACCTCTGTTTCTTTCAACTTATCCAGATGCTATGGCCTTAATTTCCTACTTTTTGCAAATTCTTCAATTTTAATCTACAGTTGGTAAGTAATAAATTATGGTCAGAGCCCACATCTGCTCTCTGGAAATGGCTTACAGTTTAAAATCTGGTTCCAAAATCTCTGTCTTATTGTTATATAATCAATCTGAAACCTTCCAGTGGCTCCAGGTCTCTTCCTCATCCCCCCCCCCCCTTTCTCTCAAGATTCTTAAACCCAGTGTTAGTGATGATTAAATTATGCTTTGTGCAACAATCTACCAGGCAACTTCCTGTTTCATCCCCCCTCCCCCCCCCCCCCCCCCAATCGATATTCTCCTACGACTGTTCCTTCCATTCAACTTTATAGTATCCAACTCCACTCCCCCATCACATCACTATTAAATTTTGGCTCCCTTAACTACCTGAATAACTTATTTTATTTGATCATATGTTTCTTCAATATCTTCATCATCTGCTGAGCTAGTTGGCATATAAACCTGTACTGCGGTGGTGGGTGTAGATTTTGTGTGTATCTTGGCTGTGATAATGCTTTTACGTGCTATTTGTAGTAGCTTACCTGCATTCCTCTTTTCTTACTCTTTGTTAAACCTACTCCTGCATTACCCCTAACTGATTTTGTATTTAAAAATCTGTACTCACCTGCCCACAAGTCCTATTCCTCCTGTGACCAAATATCGCTAATCCGCACTATATCTGACTTCACTCTATCCACTTCCCATTTTATATTTTCAAACCCACCCACCTACCTACCTACCTGATTAAGGGAGATAACATTCTATACTTTGATCTGTAGAATGCCTGTTTTGTTTCGCAGTGTTCTAAGCTAATACAATACTTTGCAACACATGAGAGATATGCCTTATGGATTTTCTCTGTTGACTAGGTGACTTGGTTATATTATATGCAGGAGTAAATTTTCTTACAAGTATACAAAGTGTATGGTCAGTACATACTTCCACCAGAGGAACTCCAAGATCTGCCAGCACACAATTAAAAGTAGAACAAAAGCACTACCTAGGTTTTGGAAACATCATGAGCAAGGGCAGAAAGAGGGATAGGTTATGGAAGACTCGAAAGAAAGGCACGTCGCTCAGATCCCAGGATACGAATGATCCACCTGTTGTGAGGATGAGGGGAGAAAAGGTAAAGGTGGGAAGCATCCAAGAGATTATGAAGCCACATTAGAACACAGGTAATAGCGTCAACCTAGTGATGATGAAAGGATAGCGTACCTTTTTTTTTTTTTTTTTTTGGGTGAAGGACACCAGACAGCGAGGTCATCAGTCTCATCGGATTAGGAAAGGATGGGGAAGGAAGTCGGCCGTGCCCTTTCAGAGGAACCATCCCGGCATTTGCCTACTAAATCAGAATGGCCGGACGTGGGATTGAACCGTCGTCCTCCCGAATGCGAGTCCAGTGTCTAACCATTGCGCCACCTCGCTCAGTCGCTATAGTGTACCAAGTAAAGATGGATTAAGAGGAATGAAATGAGAAGGGGAATTAACAGTTAAATTAAGAACCATAACAAATATGGAAAAGGAGAAAGGGAAAGGCCATAAATAGAGAAGGAAAGATGCAGATAAGAAATTATGAGAAGAAATAAAGTAAATATTCAAATGTTCATTATATTTGTTATGTCAGTGTAAATGATATTTTTGCTTACACCATTAAATTCCCTTACTGTCACAAAAAGTGTTCAAATAAGATATAAACAAACAAACACCATCCAAACAGGCCTTGAAGGCCCAACAGTACCGACCGGTTGTTTCATCCTCAGCCCTTAGGCGTCACCAGATACAAATACGTAGGGCATGTGGTCAGCACACCGCTCTCCTGGCCGTTGTCAGTTTTTGTGACCTATGCCACTACTTCTGAATCAAGTAGCTCGTCAATTGGCCTCACAAAGGCTGAGTGCACCTCGCTCGCCAAGAGCACTCAGAAGATCTGGATGGTGACCCACACAAGTGCTAGCCAAGCTTGACAGCATTATTTAAAGATATGGTATAAATTAATTAATTTCCATATATACATGTCTGCACCATTTCCCATTAGCTCTGCCAGAATCTGTGCAACTGTCTCAGTCCATATAGTCTTTCCTGTTACACTGTTGTAAATTCCTCTTCCAACCTATCACCTGTTCTGCATTAACACTATCCATCTCACCTGATACAACTATTCATCCATGTTGAGCTGCTTAATTTTTTTTCAGAATCACAAGGTTTTTGTTTGTACAGATGAATTAATTTTCTATTAAATAAGGCACAAATAAGGGAAGTAATACATCTGACTATTGTGGTGTTAGTTAAACTGGCATGCTGGCCAACAATGAATATAAAATGTGCAGGTAGTATATACAACTACTTCGTTGTAGTATTGTATATGATGAAGTGTTTATCATTATGCTTAAATATGTTTACATGAATGGCTTACCTACAACTCCAACATTTTGTGCAAGAGCTTGAGTGCCGAAATACGTAAATGGTCCACTTTCAAATACCATGCTTTCTTGCCCAACTGTCACTTCAACACGGCCTTCTAATATTAGAACAAAATAGTCCACTGGTTTACCCTACAAATAAAGCAAACATTTTATGAAATATTATGTATGCGGTTGGTGCATAAGTTTATAGTGTTTTTACGTAAGTTTAATAAACATAACAGAGACATCAGTCACCAATAATAGATTTCCTTCACTGCTTACAACAGTCTGCCAATGTTGGGATAATTTTTCTAATCCGCCACTGTGGAAACCGTGTTGTTTTGAGGTAAATAACACATCAAGCAATGTTCGGAGTGCGTTTCATCAGGAAAAGAAGTTCCCTGAAGATTGTTTGACAGAGAGTGAAAAAGATGAAAACCTGAGGGCACAAGATCAAATGAATAATGTGGGTACACAATGACATCTCAGCCCAACTTTTGTGTAGTGTTTTTTGTCAGTCTAGCAGAATGTGGGCAGGTGTTATTGTGGAGTAGCACGAGTTCATTGTTTTTGGACTGCACTAGGGAGACATATTTGTTGACAGTAAATGTCCAGCAGTGATGGTTACGCCTTGGGGAAGTAATTCATAGTACACCACAGTGTTACTGTCGCACCACATGCATAACATTATGGGGAGTTGCTGCTTTGGGCTCAACTGTTGCTTTCTTTTCTTCTTGTTAGCGTAAAGACACTATTTCTTGTCATCAGTAATGATACAGGATGGGAATGGTCAGTATTGTTCGCAAGCCAATTGATGACGTGCAAGCAGAGATGCGTGTATGGCCACTCGCTGATTTTTGTGATTCTGGCTTAGGTCACGCTGTACCCATACACCCGATTTTTGGACCTTCCCCATTGCATGCAAATGTTGCTCAATGGTTGAGTGATTACAGCTGATCACATTTCCCAGTTTTTGAGTACACTGATGTGAATCATTGTAAATTAATGTGTTTAAGTGATCATCACCAAACCCCGAAAGTCTTTCTGAACGTGGAAAGTCACTAATGTCAAAATAATCCTCCTTAAATTGAGAAAACCATTTTCTTCCCATGCTCTGTCCAGTGGGATTACCCTTATAAATGGCGCAAACGTTTCAACTGCCTGCACTGCTGTCATCCCTCTATTGACCTCAAACATAAGAACATTTCAGAAATGTCCTGATTTCTCCACTTAGCACTCCATTTTCTAGCATCTGGAGCTCCACTCACTATCTCCAATGACAAAATGACAATATTTAAACTCAAATAGGAACAGTGAATTACAGAAAATTTGCTACTGATAAATAATCCAACAGCAATCAGAATACCAACATCCAAAACAGAAACAGTACTTAGTAAAAAAATAATTATTATTTAGAAAGTGGGTGGAAAAGTGTGATAAAGGGCATATTTACATTCCCATCCACACCCTGAGATCATTATTCAAGATGGATAAAATACAACAATGAAAATACTAAAGGAGAAAAGTATATGCATAGGGTAAAGGAAAGGAAATGATATAGAAAGGAAATGAAACAGAAAGGAAGTGGAAAAGAAAGTAAGAAAAAAATGAAATAAAAAGAGAAAAAAAGATGAAGAAACAATAGCACATCAAAGATATGATGAGAATAAACACAAAAATTTTAAAAATACAGGAGAAAAATACTGACAATGAAATGTTTGCAATGCAACTAAGAAGGGGACCAGCAAGAATGTAAACTTGAGTATTGAGGAAGTGTAGTAACTGATAAAAGAAGACAGTGCTATGTTGAAGCCCCAAAATGAATACATTACTTAATTGTGTTCTGCTCAGTACATCATGAAGGAATGTCTTCAAGCATTTCGGACAAGTAAAATCAATGTATAGGTCTACCCTATTGAAGAGAATTAACTCACAGGAACTACTTCTATAGACTATGTAAACAATTAACTATCAGTCAATTGCCAAATTCTATGGTGCTTACCACATGGTACAAATGAACGCAAAAAAAGTAAGAAAGCTGTAACTTTTAGACAATAAGCAACAGATGCTTATCTGTTACCGCTCTTTTAATATTTACTGCAAATCATTCTGCAATACTGAAACTGTATGGTTCTAGTAAAATATCTAGTAATGTAATATAGCACCCAGTGACAGGTGACAGAAGAAACTGTGTAGGATTGAGTGTGTTAGCATTACATGAAAATAAAATCAAACAGCATTTTATGAAGGGCAACTGCTGGGAAAGAAGATTCATTGATTGTTTCTCTAATGAATGTACTCTATTGATGTTCAAGTGCTGACAGTTTTAGTGGATGATATGGTGTCTGGTTTCAGGGGGCGAATGCTAAATGCAGGTTTCATTGCCAGTGATGTTTAGCTAGGGTGTTTCAATAGAATTTATAGAGTTCCTTGCCTTTTTTGTTTCACAGCATCACATCACCATAATCAGCACTTACTAGACACTCAGTTTCAAATACCTCAGCCAACTACAGGGTTATTACAAATGTCTGAAGCGATTTCACAGCTCTACAATAACTTTATTATTTGAGATATTTTCACAACGCTTTGCACACACATACAAAAACGCAAAAAGTTTTTTTTAGGTATTCACAAATGTTCGATATGTGCCCCTTTAGTGATTCGGCAGACATCAAGCCGATAATCAAGTTCCTCCCACACTCGGCACAGCATGTCCCCATCAATGAGTTCGAAAGCATCGTTGATGCGAGCTCGCAGTTCTGGCACGTTTCTTGGTAGAGGAGGTTTAAACACTGAATCTTTCACATAACCCCACAGAAAGAAATCGCATGGGGTTAAGTCGGGAGAGTGTAGAGGCCATGACATGAATTGCTGATCATGATCTCCACCACGACCGATCCATCGGTTTTCCAATCTCCTGTTTAAGAAATGCCGAACATCATGATGGAAGTGCGGTGGAGCACCATCCTGTTGAAAGATGAAGTTGGCGCTGTCGGTCTCCAGTTGTGGCATGAGCCAATTTTCCAGCATGTCCAGATACACGTGTCCTGTAACGGTTTTTTTTTTTTTTTTTTGCAGAAGAAAAAGGGGCCGTAAACTTTAAACCGTGAGATTGCACAAAACACGTTAACTTTTGGTGAATTGCGAATTTGCTGCACGAATGCATGAGGATTCTCTACCGCCCAGACTCGCACACTGTGTCTGTTCACTTCACCATTAAGAAAAAATGTTGCTTCATCACTGAAAACAAGTTTCGCACTGAACGCATCCTCTTCCATGAGCTGTTGCAACTGCGTAAAAAATTCAAAGCGTTTGACTTTGTCATCGGGTGTCAGGGCTTGTAGCAATTGTAAATGGTAAGGCTTCTGCTTTAGCCTTTTCCGTAAGATTTTCCAAACCATCGGCTGTGGTACGTTTAGCTCCCTGCTTGCTTTATTCGTCGACTTCCACGGGCTACGTGTGAAACTTGCCCGCACGCGTTCAACCGTTTCTTCGCTCACTGCAGGCCGACCCGTTGATTTCCCCTTACAGAGGCATCCAGAAGCTTTAAACTGTGTATTCCATCGCCGAATGGAGTTAGCAGTTGGTGGATCTTTGTTGAACTTCGTCCTAAAGTGTCGTTGCACTGCTATGACTGACTGATGCGAGTGCATTTCAAGCACGACATACGCTTTCTCGGCTCCTGTCGCCATTTTGTCTCACTGCGCTCTCGAGCGCTCTGGCGGCAAAAACCTGAAGTGCGGCTTCAGCCGAACAAAACTTTATGAGTTTTTCTACGTATCTGTAGTGTGTCGTGACCATATGTCAATGAATGGAGCTACAGTGAATTTATGAAATCGCTTCAATCATTTGTAATAGCCCTGTATATATAATTATGGAATTTCTTGTAAAATTTCTGGAAATCAGATACAATTGTCTCCATAAAATGTCTGCTCCTTCCAGTGACTCCATCAATCAGTTTCAACAGTTTATAGCAGTGCTAATGATTAAAGCTTCACTCCTCATTTGAACTTTATCTAGTATTGAACTGATCAATTATACCCACTCTTAGCACTGGTATTTTCCCTGCTTCACCTTCAGAAACCAAACTGATTTAATAGTGAATGTACACTTGCCTCATAGAGTCCACATTCTAAAAATGCTTCTCTGTATGAATCTAATAAGTGGTGGCTGTTAGAATTCTGTTTCTCATTGTTAGACACCACACTCTTTTACTCAGTGCATAAATGAAGGCATGTGATCTATACCCTTAACCAAAAACAACAAACATTTTTTCTGCACCACATTATTCCTTAGTTACTTCAATGGAATTTCTTTTTCAGATTCAGCAATTACACAGAGAAGCTAAGAAGAATAAAATAAACTAAAAGAAAGTGAAACTGATGATGGTGACTGTAATAAGTGGCAGATCCAATTCATTTAGCATATTTTGGCTCATTCCAATGAATGTCTGTAAAATAAAGAATTACACTATATCACCACCTTTCCTAAAGGTGAAAAAATATTTTCAAAATCATTCTTACCTGAGAGTATATTATTGTCTGAGGATCGTTGCGTGCTTTTTCTTTATTTTTAACTTTGACATGATAAATAATATCCTGTTTGAGCAGTCTTCTTAAAATTGTTTCAGATATTGTTTCTGGTTTGAAGGCATCAACAGCTGGAAGAAAATACGCAGTTATTATTGGATTAATGAACAAGAAATTTGTTGGAGATGTCATTGCAGTTTAAGAACCTAAGCTATTACTCAACATTTCAATGGTTCAAAAATGGTTCAAATGGCTCTGAGCACTATGGGACTCAACTGCTGTGGTCATCAGTCCCCTAGAACTTAGAACTACTTAAACCTAACCAACCTAAGGACATCACACACATCCATGCCCGAGGCAGGATTCGAACCTGCGACCGTAACAGTCGCACGGTTCCGGACTGCACGCCTAGAACCGCGAGACCACCGCGGCCGACCCAACATTTCAATATTTACAATATACCTCTTAGTACATAACTGTCACAAGTGCACTAAATATGGGTAGATTTGAGCTTACTTTTCACTGTAACTTCCTTTCTCTGTTAGACTAATGATTAATGGCCCAGAGAAATAAATTCATACTTTACTACCTCACTCTTCAAATGAAATTTTTGTTGCAGTCAATATAACAATTTTTCATAAAAGTTAAATGTACACAATTTTTAAAGATTGTGACCATTGAACTTTTAATTTCCTCTCAGTTTTTAGACATAAGAATTGGCAAATGATAAACGTAAGAATAAATACACTATATGGCCAGAAGCTCTGAACACATAATTGGGTGATATCCTCCATGTGACAGCAGGTTATGCATACACTGAATGCAAGTGTAAGTACAATACATCAACACCACAAATATATTTCTGTCAGACTGATGCAATTGGGATAACTAAGAATAAACACATTACAACTGTGTGGGTCTACCATTTTGGGCACATTCAATTTGAGATTTTGCACGAGTTACATATTCCTGTTCTACTTTCAGTTATTTCAGTTATGTGAAAGCATCATTATATAAGCATAAGAAGTCCACTAATTTGAAAAACTGACTGACTTGCTAGATAGCTGGATTCACTGACCACTCCTAGTAAATACCCATGTGTGTAGCGTCATTGCAAAGGTCATGGCAACTATTTTTTTGCCTCAAAAATGATAATGAATTTAAAAAAATTCTGAAATGTATGAATGGAAGGTTAGTTCATATGCAAACATTAGAGGTAGGGAGATGAATGAACACAAAACCATAAAATCCAGCATTAGAAAAAACATGAAAAAAGTTCATCATTTCAAAAGTGTTTTACTGTTACTTGCAACAGTACACAATAGTACATTATGAACTATGCACATTCCACAGCATCAGGAGTCTCCCCAAGAATCCACGGTAATGTGATGCGATGCTAGATGGCAGTCCTTTCTAGGAGAACGCAGCGTGAAGAGTGACCACAGTGTGAACTGAGCAACCATTCTAGATGATTGTTACATGCCTTTAACAGTGCTCTTACTTAAAGAATGCAGATGACTGCATAAGGAATGTGCAACAATGCCATGAGGAGCTTGTGGAAGTGGTAGGAACTGCTGCTCTACCATACCAAAGGGTTGCTCAGTGGGTAGATGCATTCAGGCTCAGCAGAGCTGCAATGGCCAAAATGCACCGATACAGGTGGCGTGTCAGTGTGTGTACAGGCTGTGTTCATACCCAGATTCCCCAATGCTTGGAGTGCAACAGACTGTGAATGCTGCAGGTTGGATATATTATGAAACTTGTCATGTGCATGTAGCGCATTATGAGGAGGAAGGGGACAATATGCTTGCTAGAATTGCTAGAATCATTGCCATAGATGAATTTTGGGCCAGGGCCTATGAGCCAGAACTGAAATGCCAGGCAGCGAAATGGTATCATCCACGTTCACCAAGCTGGCAGAAATTTCGTCGCAATCCCTTTCCTGTTAAGTTAATGGTCATAATAGCCTATGGCATTAGAAGAGTGATTTTGTGCCGTTTCATCCCACATGAACAAACTGGTAATGCACTGTACTGTAGTACTTTACTGCAACAACACCTATTACAGAAAGAGAGAGAGAGAGAGAGAGAGAGAGAGAGAGAGAGTGTGTGAGTAAAATTTGGTCATGTGATGGAGATGGGAAGTGCTCGAGCATCCACCATATTTGTCAGTATGTGAAACATGGCAAATAGGGTGATGGTCCAACAATTTTCACTTCAAGTCTACCACATTTTCCCCTCACTGCTAAGCACCTTTGTAGATCCCATTGTAAAAGCTCCTTTGTAGACAAGTGCATTTCTTGGATGGAAGATTTTTTTTTTTACCCCCATTTGGAATGCAGACTCTTGACTCATATTTTTCCAGTCATTTGGGTCAGAAGCCCTGCAAAATACTTGTCAGTTATTGTTTCACCCTTCAAATGTTTGTTAGTAAGATGTGTATGAATCAAACTGCCTTTGTGTGTAGAAGCCCTGTGCACAGAGAATCAACTGAATTTACACTGAGCTACATTTTATGGAAAGTTGTTTTTTTTTTTTTTTTTCGGAAAAGGTGGGGGGGGGGGGGGGGGGGCAAAGGTATGTTAGCACAACAGCTGAATAGTTTGGACAGACAAGGAACACTGCCATCAAAGATGCCATGATAAATTAAGGCCCCTTGTCAGTCAACTACTCTTGACAAGTGAGTAGTTCAGCACATCTGGCATAATGAATCGGCTGTCGTGGGTGTCCATTTTTGTTTAAACATTGACACCAAAGTCGCATGTGTTGTGAGTGTTGTTTGGTGTGTCGTTTGGCACCTGAACAGTGAATGTGATGCTATGAGAGATTGTCTCCAAAAGAAAGTTGAAATATTATAGCAGAATTAAGAAACCAGCAATGATGACAGAGTTTATTAATGATCAAAGCAAAATTCCTAGTATATGTTTCTGACAAAGGCCTTAAATAAAATCTTCCACTCTGCTAAGAATTGAGAGAATGGAAATTTTTAAAAAAGTAATCAGTATTTATTTGACTGAGAAAACATCTGCATGCACACAGGCCAAACAATATTTAGAAGGCAACAAATAGTTTTATTTCTTTCAACTTTATCCTTTGCATCATATTTTCTTCCCAACTGCCGATTAATGTACAAAACTATTTTTATGCTGTGTTAATGCTACTTTTTCACTGGTGAAGTAATTTTCATTTTAAACACATTTTTATGTTCTTATTTATGTATGGTACATGTTTTTCTTTGTCTTGGTATTAGAAAAACTAAGTAACATTTTGTTTCCACTCTTAAGTCACTATCATGGGGGAAAATATAACATTCTCATGCTGGACTTGCAGTGTGTAGCAAAAACAAAGCAAGCAAACAAACTAAAGATCAAGTACAAACATAAAAAAGTGTCTTCACAATTGTGTGATTTATCACAGTGAGAATCCGTTAACTTCCAATGCTAACAGAGGACATTACATTGTTTTTGAGCGTGCACAGTGTTCAGCACACACAGTATTTTAGAACTATACATTTGGCTCACTCAGCTGATCATTGCAATCACCAACCCAATTATAGCGTAGTTGGCAACAGATTTACACACTGTCATGTAGCACACACCTTCCACAAGTGGATGTTTTAGGTTAGAAACTCTCATGTATAAAGCAGAACATAAACTGGATTTATTCAGCTGTGCATAGACACAACATAAAATCATTAATACAGGGTGTAACAAAAAGAATCATCCGATTTGGCGCATCTATATTTCTGAAACAAGAAACAAATACAATGAATTTTGTTTTTTTGATAAAAGGGAAACTCAAAAAGCTTTTTTTCATACCTTTTCATAGGTGTCCAATATGGCCCCCACCCTCTCCCTTGAAATGCAGACCACATATCAATGTGGTATTCAAATTGTTCCCAAACTGCAGCGAGTAAGTCTTGAGTTACAGCTTACATAGCTGCTGTTATGCAATGTCTCAGTTCATTCATTGTTGTTGGTAAGGGAGCCACATAAACAGTCTTTTATAAACCCCCACAAGAAATAATCACATACAGTCAGGTCTGGTGATCTTGGAGGCTAGTAATGTAAGGCTGAATCATTTGGTCCGGTGTGACTGATCCATCATTCACTAATCCTATGCACACCGAGATACGTGCTTCCTGTAACAATGTTCTCAGTAAAGAAAAGTGGACCATATTGCTTTTCCTGTGAAACTGCACTAAACACATCAAATTTTGGCAAGCCCCTCTCATGTTGTACAACTTCATATGGTTGTTCTGTACCCCATTTCTCGTATTACAACAGGTCACCTTTCCATTCAAATGGAATGTTGCCTCATCGCTAAACACTAAGCATGGAAGAAAACTGTCATCCTCCATCTTGCCAAGAACGAAATTACAAACCTCCACATGTTGTTGTTTGTGACCCTCAGGAAAAGCTTGTAGTAGCTGAATTTTGTATGGTTTCATATGTAAACATTAATGTAACACATGCCACACAGACATCGGGTGCATGTTTAGCTGTCAAGCTGCATGGCAAATGGATTTGTATGGACTCCTTCTGAAACTATGGTGGATGTGTTCAACATCTGTGTCAGACACTCGGGGATGGCCCAGAGATTTGCCTTTACACAAACCATCTGTTTCTCAGAATTGTTCATGCCATCATCTAATGCTCTGTAGTGTTGGAAGATCTACACCATACCTAGTACAAAAGTCATTCTGAACAGTTATTATTGCCCTGCACTGCGCAAAATGTAGAACCCAAAACACTTTCTGCTGTCTCGACACCAATTTTACTAGAAATGAAGTGGGTGCACACTGCTGCTACCTAGTGGGAACCATGTAAAACCACAGAGTTTGTTCTTTCCAACAGTACATTGTTCGCACACATATATCAGATAACATAATAGTTATGAAATTTTTTAATTGGTTGATTATTTTTGATACACCCTGTATATTGGTCCACATCTTGTTGAGACTCATTTTTCATATCTGCTTCTGGCCAGCATTAAATTACTATCACACCCATCTTGTATGAAACTATCTCACAGTAGATCAAAATTTTCACTCTGGAGCAGTGTGTGGCAGATCAAAACTGTGTGCCGGACTGAGACTAGAACTCAGGACCTTTGCCTTTTGCAGGCAACTGTTTGACTGACTAAGCTATCAAAGCACAATTCACAACTAATCCTCACAACTTTACTTCCACCAGTACCTTGTCTGCTACCTGCCAAACTTCACAGAAGTTCTCCTGTGAAACTTGGAAGCAGCTATTTCATGTATCTTTTGCTCACTGATTATCCAATACCCTATTACTGTTGAATAGTGTACTGTGTACTTTCTAATTTTTTTCAAATGTATTTGATGTTTTATTAAGTACTTCACATCATTTTGCCACATTTCAATCGGACCTCAAATTTTAGAATTGTAGAAACGTTCAGAGACTTTAAATAAGTTTTCTTTGACCATAAAATGTTCAAACTGGAGAATTTTTGCAGAAAGAAATGGTACTTCAGTTTGTCTGTTTGGACAAAACGCTCACAGTATGACTGATTTATACATTTTTTACAAACAAACTAATTCTGCAAATCAATTTGATACTTGATTCACACTTCTGCATGAAATTTCATTGATATCAATGTCACCTCTGTGTTAGGAACAGATATTTCCAGCATGCTTTCACATTCAAAAAGTTAAATTGCCGCCGCAACAAAAAATGTAATCACTGTGAATACCAATATTTGTTTCCATAACCTCATTTTTTTGTTAACAGCTGCAATTAATATATTCTAAAGATCCCTGTATTTCCCCATTAAGTTACTTACTTGTGCTCAGGTACTGGAAGGTTGCTAATGTTAGTTGTGGTGAAATGTGAATCTTTTGTGCCTCTCGACGCTCGGCGAAGATAGTGAAGTCTTGTTTTGTTGACTTAATCCTGCGGCGTTTTGATCTGTTGTCCACTTTGGGAGAAACAAAGTTTATCATTAGTTTATAAGCTGATTGTGAACACAAGCTACACTTACACCATGATATTTCATGTATTATGTAAATATAGTGAATTGAAAGCTCTTGTACAGTAGGTAATCACTCTTGCTTTGTTATTGCAATATATTTTTATTACTGATTTTGAGGTCATTAGGAACATGGAATAAGACTTGTGTAACTCCATGAGAAATATTGTATAGAGATGGAGCAATGAGAGAATTTCAGATGATACCTTTGTTTTTAGCAAACTACTAATCAATTCAGCATCTAAACTGAACGTATTACAGAAAAACACTTTTCACCATTATTTTTACTACTGTTGAGTGCAGCAGAGGATTTATCACAACAACATTCAAAACTCACACAAGTCAGATTAAATTATAGAACGAGCTAATGACAGAAGTCCCTCCACCACACACCATCAGGTGGCTTGCGGAGTATGGATGTAGATGTAGATCACAAAATTTTATTCAAAAACTTCTTACAAGACCTAATAAAATTAATTTCATTAACATAACATGGACAAAATTCTTAAATGCTTGTTAAGCACTAAATGTATCTTTTGATATCCAGTTATTTTGACTACATTTTTCCAGTGCCAAAAAGGAAATTTTATTGCTGATATGACATACTTGCGTGTGTGACATTCAGCAGCTACTTACGCTACACAGACAAAAAGCAATGGCATCATTGGTGTGTAGGTGAAACAACAATATCTTATATTACCTTGCATTACATTTTTATTACCACTGTGGCAATGATCCTCCTATGGCAATTTTAGTGAGTAACACACTGCCAATATCCAACGGTGGGCAATGTAGTATGAGGCTAGAATAAAACAATTAATCTATGCATAGGGCTATGATTCTTCACATCCTTTGACCACACTTGCAATAAAACTTCTTGTACGTAAACTACTACTGGTAAGACTGACAATGTGAAAGAGCCACCTGTGAAATTATCTATTTCAGACTTCAGCCAATACACAAACTGATTTGATGTTAATTGAATGACTGTTCAGATAAACTCAGTGGACAAACAGTTAGTCACCCCTAGAGAAATCATTGAAGGCATCATTTAATACCATATAATTCTACCCCTGGACTTTATAACTGCCTAGATTCAGTTGGGAAATTATTCCATGAAACTGCACATGTACATCATATCCCCATTAAGCAACATGCCGAGGATTTGATTGCACAGTTCTACTAAATTGCAAGGATGGTAATGTCAGCATTTTACCTGCTGTTCCAACATGTTCCACAGATTTTCTAAGGGCTTCAATCAGGCAATTTTGCAGGCCACTCAATATGTAATAGGATGGGAAAGTGTTCAGAAAGTTCAATGAACTATGTGGTTGTCATCATCTTTAAGTGTCTGTGTGAGTACTGGCCTCTTGCGAGGTGACCGACTCCAAATGTTCATTGCATGCAGTTCCTGTCACAATGTTCCCTTGCTAACAGGTTGGGATGGACCTTTGTTCACTGCCTGCATCAATTCCCATTAGTTTTAGAAATAATTTTGATTTGCAAAGCACGAAACACATATCCGGTCCCTCTCAGTTGGGATTTTTTTCTGACCATGTTGAAAAGTCCACACACCAACAAATCCAGCAACTTCACACACTGTATGGCCATGGACATGGTCAAACACAATTTCCCCTTTTTGTCTCTATCACGTCCTTACATTTACCAGTGTTTGTATACAATGTCCACTTTAAACACTGATTACTACTGCCTAATGCTCATGTAAAGGCAGAGCATGCACAGTTAAGCAGATAACTCTCTCACTGCACCATCTATAAGGCCTTAACAATTCATCTGTGCATGCACACTGGGGTGACTAAGTTTTTAGACTAAGTTTTTGTCCAGTGAGCTTGTTAACGAGGATAAATGGTACATTTGTTGTTGCAAAATCAAATACCCTGTCTTGGAGAATACACAAATGCAACAGGCGTTAACTTTTTATTTGCATCATCAATTGTATAATTTTTCATATCACTGGAATATTAACTCTTATCTTCACAGGGCAAAACTATATTTACAATTTGTGCTTTGTTTATGACATTCATCTGACCTCAGTTTGTACCAGAGTCTTCATATGATGACGACTTCATTTTTGCAGTCCATATTCCGTGTTTGTTTATACCTCTGAGATTGACTAGCAACTATGACCATGTAAGAACAATTTAAGAAAGACCAACTCTATTGACATGTCATGAGAAGTTCTAAACAAAGATGCTCTTAATAGGCAATAGAAATTCACAAATTTTACTGGTAAATTAGGTGAGATGAGACTAAATTTTTATGCTGTATGATGCAGAGGCTTATAATAAGAATTTGTTTCAGGTATAATTTCTCATTCACCCAAATGTTGGGAAGAACAGGGTAAAAGTACTTACTCCAAACATCTGTTTCATCAACAATTTCTGACTGGATAAGTTCCTCAATGACATCCTCCAATGTCACAAGCCCAATTGTTTCATAAAATGGATCTCCTTCACCTTCTGAATTGACTCTATGAACAAATGCCATGTGTCCTTTTATTCCTGTCAAGACAAAAACACACACAATATTACTCTCAAATTTCACTCCAGCATATATATCACTGACTGTTAACATCATTGTGATAGAGTGCATTCATTTGTAGGAAAAAGCAATTATTTATGATTACCTTCTTTGAACTGCTTGAACATGACATCGAGAGTAGTATCTTCAAATACAAAATTACATGGATTCTGATAGAATTTGCAGAGTGTCTTTAATGGAGTGTTATCATCAGGGTCAACAAATGCTAGATCTTTAATGTATAAGACAGTCACAATGTTGCTACGACTTCCTTGATAAACTGGTATCCTGGAGTATCCTGCAGAAAAGAACAACTTTTAATGTGTTGACAAGTAACAGTAATGTGAGCAGCCAGAAATTACTTTTTTTCTAATTTCAAGTGAGCTGCTTATGCTACAAATCATTGATAAAAAAAGACACATTTCTACACCATTCCTTGCCAAAAAGGAATCACTATTAACCAACAATTCAAATTCAACAAAATAACCACTAACATATACAGGCAAAAACAGTTTTCAACTGGTTTGGAATAAAGATCATTTTCTTATGTGAGAAAAAGCAGCAACTGAAGCTGCCAGATACTTACCTTGTTTCATTATCTCAGAGACTGTCTCAAAGTCCAATATGGCTTCATAATCCAGCATAAAGACATCTTCAAGCTTTGTCATTACATCAAAAACAGTTTTTTTCCGTAGTTCCAGGGCACCAGAAATGATGTTAACTTCATCTTTCTCCAGATCATTGTATTCTGTAGTAAGCTGTAGAGGCAAACGACAAGTGAATGATGAATTTGGATGTGATATAACATATGGAAGATAGTGATTTAATTATAAACCAAATTACCTAACATTCAGATTGGAAGTAATATTTAACATTTGTATATGGCCATTATATTTACATTCACTTGTTGCAATGTAACATTGTTTTTGAACAAAATCTTTGATGATCCAATATAGCAAAAGTTTTATTAAGTAAAACTGTTATGAAATGAAGATCAAATTAGAAAGTAGTGTCCCTCAGATCAACATGGACATGGAAAATGTCACAGTATACATTTTATGCAAGAACTGATACTCTTAGATTTGATTATCCCATAGAAACTGGGTGAAGTGGTTACCAGGTATGCATAACAACCAACCAATTTACAAATTAATAGAATAATTTTCATACACACGTAAATGATTACATACCGGAGTGTGTAAAATAATTCACAGGATAATGTATCAAAGTATCAAGAAAATAAAATACTTTGAATATTTTCTTATACTCATCACAGTTGTGCTAAAATGTAGAGAAGACATACATTACATTACATTCTTTAAAATTATTTAATTGGATAGGTAAAAACCTACTCCCCAAATGGCAGCAAAACACACATATAAAAGATTGTTGTGACTGGCAAGCTTTCGGAGCTAGTAGCTCCTTCTTCAGGCAGAAGGGTTGAAGGGGAAGGAAGAATAGTAAAGGAAAAGGACTGGAGAGGTCTAGTAAAAGGGGTAGATTTTAGGAATGTCACCCAGAACCACAGGTCAGGGGTGACATTCCCAAATTTACCCCTTTTCCTAGACATCTCCAGTCCTTTTCCTTCACCATTCTTCCTTCCACTTCAACACTTCTGCCTGAAGGAGCCACTGGGTCCAAAAGCTTGCCAATCACAGCAGTCTTATGTTGTTCTCTGCCGCCACTTGGTTAGTACATTTTTTACCTATCCAGTTAAGTAATTTGATCAATAATTGATTGTTTTCATTATTATATTCTTTAATGTGTATAAGAGTCAGATCTATCAATAAATTTGCCATCATGAAGGAGTAATTTGTCAGCAATAAATCCTTGAGGTTCCTCTTCAATTTTACTTCATTACTAACTAAACTGTTTAATGTTGTTGCAAATTATCAAGAAGTTTTTTTCTTAATAACAGTTTTCTTTTCTTGAACCAAAATAATTCCTTATGTAGACTGCTCTTATTTGCTTACACTGAATCTGTAATCTAAGCTGTTAGCTGGAAGAAATGTATTTCTTGTTTACAGCAAATTTCATTAAGGGAGGTAGCCCTCTTTGAAGATTAAAATATATCTATTTTATTTTTCAGGTTTAAAATTTGCTGTGGCGTGTAGTGTTCATCCCAAGTTCATCAGAAACTCCATTATCAAGCACAAGGTTATTTGTGAAAAGTGGCTCTGAAAACCATTCACAGTAGTAACAAAACAGTTGACATGTAATTTTAACACAGCATAACTAACAGGCATTATGGAAATTATGAACATGCCCAAACTTGAGATTGGACCAACCCACTACGTCTTCAGCACAGAAGCAGAGGTAAAGGGTATTGAGCAAACAGTGCAGCAGGTGACAGGAGCTGGCAAAGAGGCCCACAGGACCACCATGGCCATGAAGAAAAGGCAGGAGGACCCCCTTTTGGATCTGGAAGAATTAATGTATACACCAGGGATAGCTGATTGGAGGTATGTTTAATTATACTACAAAAAATATAGCCCGAAACTTTTAACACCTTTTCCTCAAAACCACATTTTTCAAATTGGCAGGAAATACAGCTTGTGAATGGTACATACGATTTTGATTGGAAATTGATGCCAACAGTTTAAAATCTGTCAATTTACAATTAGTCAGTATACATAGCTGTTTTGTGGCACTTAAAAGCCCATTTTCAGTGTGTGGGAAGAAAATGATATTTGTTTCACCATACCACAATTTTGTTAGAACTTAATAATATTCAATTGTCCAAGCTCAAAAAATTATTAAAATTACTTTCACAAAATTGTTGTGTTACAAGCCCCATAAAAGGGCTTCAGGAATTCTCACCGATGACCAATGTCCCGGCTACAAGGGATCTTTCTACTTGGTGCAGCTATTACAGGGAGCACCTGAAGTGGACACAAAAATGATTTGTTAGAGGCAAAAGTGTAAGGAATAAAACTATATTATTAGCTTTAGTGTTACTTTTTGTTTCACTTGAAAAGAGTCATGAAAATCAACTATTTTTCAAGTGTTCAAAATGAAGTTCCCTCTAAATGTGTAAATATAGTGATGGGTGATAGTACACAAAATCTTTTGAACAGGGTTCTGTAGAGTCATCCTCAACTCTAGCTGCAGGTATAGCATATTCAACTAGCCCACTGTTAAGGCATCTGCCAGCACTAATGAGGCTATCTGGGTTCAAGTCCATATCTGACACAAATTGTCTTTACTACCTTTTTTGTCTTCCAGCAGGTTTGATGTGACCCACCATGAATTCCTCTACTGTGCCAACCTCTTCTTCTCAGACTAGCATGTACACAGAATGTCTTTGACTAATTGGTGGATATATTCTGGTAGCTGTCTCCTCCTATAGCCTTGCTTTCTAAGGCTTGCTTTAGAACCACAGAAGTGACACTCTGATGTCTTACTTAATGCACAGTTTTTCTGTCCATTCTTCTAATCAGTGTTTTCCAGATTTACATTCCTTGCTAATTCTGAGGAGAATCTCTTCATTCCTTACGTGAACAGCCCACTTAAATTTCCAGCACACTTCTGTGATGCCACACACTGATACTTCAAATCTCTTCCTTTCCAGTTTTCCCATAGCCCATGAGTCACGTCCATACAATAGAGTGCTCAAAACATATAGTCTCAGAAATTTCTTCCTCAAATTAAGGCTGTTTTGTGAACAGCATATGGAGAGATTCTAGTCCGATTTCATCCAGCCCTTGCACAAAATCAGACATATTTAAACAATATGAAACTTGAGGACAGATTTGAACAGTACAAAAGATCACAAACCAAATAAACACAATCCTGGGATGACTGCATGCAGAGTTAATGAGCTAGTAAATTTGATAGGAGACTTTTTCCCTCATAAGTAATTTTCTTCACAATTCCAAACTGACTAACTGATGGGTTACCATCGAAAAGATTCACAGAATGAAAAGGCTTGCACAATTTTTGTATTTCTGGAAATCAGTGTAGTTAAATAGTACTGAGGTGGCATGTTCATTGAAAAGTAAGACAGAAGACATTGCTTTCAAACTTCCATCACCAACACATTTCCGCAGGAGGAGGCCTTTTCTCAAGGGGGCATTAGACTGCCGCCACTGCAAAATGACCTACCTAAAAAAGCCAGGGAATCCCTACCACCACTACACCTGAAACACTGTAGGAGTATCAGCACTGCCTCCCTGGTCAAGTTGGCTGCAAGGAACCACTTTTCACCATTGTACTCACTTCACAGTGACTCCACAGAGGAAATAAAAGTGAGGGAGATACGCTCCCAATACCCACTGTAAAGCAACATTAAGTCGTTTGGTTTTGATCCATCACGAAGACTGTGGTCGTGGCGGCAAGTCTGCTGCTGCAATGTGTGCTACTAGACTTCATTGGCTTGAAGTCATATATGCAAGGGAAACTCATGATAGGTACCTGGTTGTGTGTCAAAGATCCACACTGTATATCCAATTGCTAAAACAATACGCATTTGCATCGAGTGCTGCAAGCAGCTATGACCAGCATGTCGATGTGTCAGTGGTAAGCAATGCATTCATGTGCCTGCACTCGCATTCTCTTCTCTATAACTCCCTTGGTTCAGTAGCTGCTTACTTATTTCCTTCTACAGCTACATCATACTCCGCAAGTGGAGGGTACTTTTGATACCACTATTTGATCCCTCCAACCCTGTTCCACTCGTGAATAGTGTGTGGGAAGAATGATTGTCGGTAATCCTCTATATTGGCTCTAATTTCTCGAATTTTCTCCTCCTGTTCAATATGCGAGATGTATATGTGTGTGTGTGTGGGGGGGGGGGGGGGGGGAGGGAAGTAATATATTGTCATTGTCCTACTCTTCCTGAAAAGTGCTGTCCCGAAATTTCAATAGTATATCTCTCCGTGATATACAACGCCCCTCTTTAAATATCTGCCAGTGGAGTTTGTTTAGCATCTCCGTAACGCTCTCTCGCCAGCTAAACTATTCCGTGACGCAACGCGCCGCTCTTCTTTGGATCTTCTCTATCTCCTCTAGCAGTCCTACCTGATAGAGATCCCAGTTAGATGAATAATACTCAGGAATCAGGCGAACAAGCGCCTTATAAGACACTTCTTTCGTGGAAGAGTTACATTTCCGTAAGATTTTTCCGATGAATCTGAGTCTGCGGGAAATCTCGAGTTCTGTTAGAGCTGTACATCGGCCTACGATCTAGTGGCTTTTGTTTTTACTACGCATCACAACAGCCTGTCTTGTTGTTTCTGATGCACTATGGATTTTTAACAATAAAAGTAAGCGAAACAAAGACTGAAATATCTTCTAGGGTGCTAGTCACGCGTAACACTCGCAACTAATAAATAAATAAATAAATAAATAAAATATTGCAATCATGATTCTGTTCAATTCTCGAGTTTTCGCTCGTCCCGCGATCTAAAGAGGTTGAATGGTACTATCTCGAAGACGGGTCATTCCGCTGTAACTTATCATCGCGATAAAAATTATACAAACTGGTACAATATAAGAACTCTAACTGTAAATTTGTTCGAACACAACAGAAATTTGTGGAGTGGTAGGATTTAATGCTGTGTTCTCCACTGTTTCACACAATCGTCGAAGTTATGCAGAGCCATAAATTAATTATTGAGGTTGGTTCGCAGTTTCTTTCTTATCCCTTGCACACGCGCCGCGCGACTCCGCGAGTCAAATGTCACTTGATTGATTGCACAATCTCGATAAAATATCGAACGCAGTGGTATATCGGGAAATCTCAAGCCCGTTCAAACGCGAGTATCGTTTGCACAGTTCTACTGATTTGGATGATAGAATGTTAGTTTATAGTGAAGTGGAACAAGTTATTTTTTAAAGTGTAATGTAATCAAGCGCAAGACACATTGTGACTCCTACGATCTCAGAAGATTTCGAGTTTTTCGTTTACATAAAAAGAAGTCGTATGAAAACTATGTCAACTATAATTATTTCATGTATTAATTTTGAACTTTTCAGGTAATTTACGGAGGAGGATCTAGTATCGTGAAAACTGGAGTCTACAAAGTGGTGGGAAATTTTAAAAAATTACTACCTTTTTTTAGTAGAGGGTACGTTTTAACTGCATATCTGAGGGTTAGCTCACGTGGACTGGTCTGCATCCCGTTTGGCTGTAAAACACTTCCCGGACAGTAAAACCCACCCTTACACAGGTTCCACCCGTTGTTAACAACAAACCTGACTCGTCGTAATTTACACAACAGAAAATGTGTTAAGTTCCTTCCAAAAAAAAAAAAAAAAAAAAAAAAAGCATTTAGAGCGTACAGCACTTAAAAAGTGCCTTTCAGCTGACTTCTTCAGAAGACCTAGTCTTTTCTTGGCGTTCTGCTCGATCTGTTATTAAAAAAAAGTAAGAAACATAGTTGCAACAAACTAACAACTATGACCACTGTTCGTTAGTCCGTAGATGGATCCGGAAAACCACAGGAAGTTGGGGAAGACAAGGCAGAAAGGAGAAAGACCATCCACTAAGAGAAACTTAACAGAAAAACGCCCTTCTCCAACGTAGGCAGAAACGACTGAAAGAAACAGTATTGTCCTCACCTGCACACTTGAGCTCACAATCGTAGCGTAAGTGAAACAACGGCGAGTGCACACTTCGATTTTATATTGTGTAAGTTACGACGAAGTCAAACGTATGAGTCTGTGCAACTAAACTTATTAAATTTTTGGAAGAACACTTTTTATTAATAGACGGAACCTTAGATAATCCACAGAAAATAGTACAGCTTCTGAAGGAGTTCGACAAACATCGTCTGAAAAGACAGAATACATCACCAGTTCAATTAATTCACTAAGAATTCTGAAAAGCAAGTATGACAACAGCAAGAAGAGAGACAACTTTAAATATTGGGGTGAAAAATAAACATCAAAAGCGAAAAAGCAGCAGTTAAACTCTGAACTGAAAAAAAAGAAAGGACATACATGAAAGTGAGATGTATGTACAAGAACAAAGGTTTTACTAAAGACATTAAATTAAGGCATTGTAATGCAGCTCTGAAAGGAAAAGTTCTCGAGGGGTCGGAAATACTACTTATACATGGATGCAAAATGACATTATAAGATGCGGAAAAGTGTCTTCTGAAAAATATTAGGTTCAGTCGAGAACAAAGACAAAAATTTGGTTTTGAGACAAAATAAAGAAATATATTCATTCTGCCTTAAATAATAGATGAGATAAACGTGTTTCAGTAAAGGGGTGGCCGGATGCCTTCCTGCCGCCAGCCCATACCCCCTGGGATGTAATCAGATTACCCTGTCTGTCTGCGTCCAGTGTAAATCATGGAAAGGTGCGGATGTGTTTCAAATGTCTTTAGTCCTGTAACTGAGGCGAGACGTGGGGACCAGTCCTGTATTCACCCAGAGGGATGTCGAAAACCGCCTAAAAACTACTTCCAGGCTGGCCGGCACACCGGCGGATTCGATCCGGGGCCGGCGCGCCTACCCAAGTCCAGGAAGCAGCGCATTAGCGCTCTCGGCTAACCTGGCGGATTAACAAAGAAAATCCCCCTCAAATTCTAACAAAACAGGAAATGAAGGGGAGACGAGACGGAACAGGACTCAGAAAAAATCCAGATTGATCAGGAGTCCTTACTCAGCAGAGACAAACAGATTAGAAGTCAATAAATGCTAAGGTTTTAAGGTAGATGAAACAAACAGAAAAAGAACTCTTGTGAAACAATCATATAAGAAGAAAAGAGCTCATTCTGAGAAAATAAAGTTTAGGAGAAGGATGAAGAAAAGAAACAGTTATCTTTATGTGGCCCTACCTGACATGAAACGAAACAAAAAATTAAAAATTAAAAGAAAAAAACATTTATGTATATTATTTTTATTGCAATTACTGCAATCTTTAAGTATACGTGGAACATTAAAGGCGACGGACCGCAAGTTCTATTTTGAGGCAGGGATGAGACAGTAACAAACTGCGACCCCGTCCGACAGAACGGAACCCTGGATCGGTGCCTGCGCCGCGCGCTCCGGCGGCCGCATTGCGTTCCCGGTTCCTCTCTCGCCGGCCGGCTGGGGCCGCAATGCACCGCCCTGCAGCCGCCAGCGCAGCGCCCCGCAGAGGTCGCGGGCAGAACCGGTCACGCAGCCGCTTGCTGCCCCGACTTCTCATTCGGTCAAGGGCAGTGGAGGTGCGGAGCGCAAGGCACACCCCTGCTACATAATACGTTCCGCATCGACGCCGGTGTAAACTGTCAAGTGCGCCAGATCGAACCGGCAGCGTTACGACTAGCTCGACCTGATCCTGCCCCTGTAGGTATGTGACGTGTCGGTCAGCCATTGCAACACATTTGAATACCACATTCGAGAAGAAAGGACCTCCCTTTTCACTTTGCGGATCGGCTCGAGTCGCCAGCACTCTTGGACCAGGATGAGAACGGTTGTTACTTGTTCTCGTAGATGTTCTCGGATCTGTATGAAGAATGAGTTTCGTTTATTCCCAGCTGCCTCTCGTTACTAGAATTCGGGCAACGACATTCACCTGTTACGGAAATTTTGTCCGATCTTTAACAGTTTCACATGGCACACACAGGTGGCGAAAGATACCTATAATATAAGTACGTCGACTGCCTGTATTTAGGTTTCTTACGTTTCTATTTACGATACATACCGGGTGATCAAAAAGTCAGTATAAACCACGGGATAATGTAGACAGAGAGGTAAAAATTGACACACATGCTTGGAACGGCATGGGGTTTTCTTAGAACCGAAAAAAATAAAGTTCACAAAATTTCCGACAGATGGTGCTGGACAGCAAAACTGCTACCATGACGGGTGAGAGGTACGCCGATATGTTACAGAATCGCATTATCCCCAGCCTGGCTGATAAACACCCGCTGCAACGTACGATGTTTATGCAGGATGGCGCTCCAGTCCATATTGCTAGACGAGTGAAAGATCTCTTGCGCGCTTCGTTTGGTGGTGATCGTGTGCTCAGCCGCCACTTTCGTCATGCTTGGCCTCCCAGGTCCCCAGACCTAAGTCCGCTGATTATTGGCTTTGGGGTTACCTGAAGTCGCAAGTGTATCGTGATCGACAGACATCTCTAGGGATGCTGAAAGACAACATCCGACGCCAATGCCTCACCATAACTCCGGACATGCTTTACAGTGCTGTTCACAACATTAGTCCTCGACTAAAGCTATTGTTGAGGAATGATGGTGGACATATTGAGCATTTCCTGTAAAGAACATCATCTTTGCTTTGTCTTACTTTGTTATGCTAATTATTGCTATTCTGATCAGATGAAGCGCCATCTGTCGGACATTTTTTGAACTTTTGTATTTTTTTGGTTCTAATAAAACCTCATGTCATTCCAACCATGTGTGTCAATTTGTACCTCTCTATCTACATTATTCCGTGATTTCTTCGGTTTTCAAATTTATACAGACTTTTTGATCACCCGGTATTTCGGAGCGAAAGTTCCATCGTCAGGATTTCCAAGATTCGCATGGAGGTTTTCCTCATGACCTAGTGAAGCAGTCGCGTCTGAATATAGCGATTGTATGTTTCGCCATAGGTCCGTGGCGAAATTCATGAAAGTCGTTTCGTTCTCATTGCACATGTATCGTCAACAAATTCAAGGATTAACATCTTGAAAAATAGTACTGATTAGATCGAGAGGAAGGTACTGCATTAGTGGCCGAAACGTCTGCTTTGTTCAGTAACAGTTATCTAACAACATGGCGCAGCACCATTCGCAGAAAACTTTTCTGTTAACTCTCGCCGAGGGAGCTCCCTACGGACGAATTTCGGTGTGTTAGCTATGTTTTCCAAGCAATACTGTATGACCTAATACAAACAAGACGAAAGTATCTAGTGACTACGTATTTCACTGCAAATTCTTTAAATTACACCGGTGGGTTTATTTTGGATAATCATAATAACTGTTAGCGATGAAGAAAAGTGGGACGTTCGATTAACAAGCCGCTGTGGCCGAGCGGTTCGAGGCGCTTCGGTCAGGAACCGCGCTCCTGCTACTGTCGCAGATTCGAATCCTGCCTCGGGAATGGATGTGTGTGTGTGTGTGTGTGTGTGTGTGTGTTGTCCTTCGGTTAGTTAGGTTTAAGTAGTTCTACGTCTAGGGGACTGATGACCTCAGATGTTAAGTCCCATAGCGCTTAGAGCCTTTTTTTTTTTTTATTAACAAGCGGCAACGTGCGACTACATAAACAAAATATTTTTTTACAAAATAGTTTCCATGAAATGACTGTACTGACAACTACACACAGTACCGTTCCGACCACGAGTGACCCTCGCAACGCATTAAGTACGCAGCGCAGGTGCCGTTCGTGGTCAAATATACCTCGCGGTGTTTTCCATACTTTTGTCGTTCCCCTGTGGGTGTTCAGGATCTGTTGGAAATGGAAATCAGGGCAAAGCAGCGCTCTGGAGAGTCGTGCCATTAGTGGTTGCAGGAACTGGCCAATTGAAACGCCTGCATTCGTCTCAAGCTGACTGCCAAAAGGCCTAAATGTTGAAATAATAGTGTGGAACTGCTCAGAGCACGTGAAATCGACGAATTGACCAACAACCCCCGCCGGTGTAGTGGGCAAGTAGTGGAGCCTGTATGGAGCAAGTGATGACGTAAGAATGCTGCTCGTGTGTTATCGGGCGTGGTGGATCATCAGTGACGAATCACGTTTTTCTGCCAGTAAGTGAAAGAATTAGATTCTTGCAGTGTGCAGGCGTGCAATTTGGCTTAGTCATTTCATGGTTTTCGACTCGTGTTGTGATTCCGTGAGCGAGCTCGTGGTCAATGTGCAGAGCCTGTTATCAGGCCGCGGAGCTAGTAGTGAGCTGAATGCAGTGGTTAATAAAGTGACGACGAATTTTGTGAGGTTTACTTAATGCCAAAATATTAAATTACATTCTTTCTCATACAAACGCGGAGTGTGTGTGTGTGTGAGAGAGAGAGAGAGAGAGAGAGAGAGAGAGAGAGAGAGAGAGAGAGAATGAATGAACGTAATTTAATATAATAATGAATGTAATTTAATATTTTGGCATTAAGTAAACCTCACAAAATTCGTCGTCACTTTATAAACCACTGCACTCAGCTCACTACTAGCTCCGTGGCCTGATAGCCGGCTCTGCACATTGACCACGAACTCGCTCACGGAATCACAACTTGTTTCCCTAATGACTTTGAACTGTTGTTTTGTTTTTATGGAGATTGGCGACGTCATGGAGCCACGTTAATGCGGTGTAAGAATTGTTGGTGGTGTCGATGTTCCACACCAGCATTCGGTTTTCGGTATCTTGTTGAAAATTGTCGGATGCTACGGGCATCTATTAGTCTCGTAGGAGTAGTGAAAGACGTTAACTCGCTCTCTTGGGTCAAAGCGAGGCTGGCGAACATTGTTCAATAACGAATCAGTGCAGGAATTAGTACGGGTCCTGCCAACAAATGTTTTCCATTAAATCTGTGGAGCAATAAAAAGAGTTGGACACAAATAAGGAAACACCACGAGAAACACGTGCCTGAACATAAATTCAGATGTTAGTCAAGCCTGCAGTTTGCGCTGTTGTATTCGACCAAGAACGGCACCTGTGCAACGTTCTCAATATGTTTCATGCGTTAGTCATAATCATTGACACGCAAGTCGCCGAAGTGGCGTCAACTAAAAAGACTTGCAATACGGCGGCCGAATCCCGAAGGGGATATCCCGGCCAATAAATGCCATACGATCATTTCATTTCACGCGTTAGTCATGGTCAGAACATTGTTCTGTGTAGTTCCGAGTGCATTGTGTCGGAGCTAAGTGACTTCGAATGTGGGCAAATTATTGGTGCTGTATGTCGGGTGCTTTCGTAACAAAGACAGCCAAAGTGTTCGGCGTGTCAAGAGGCATCGTGCTGAAGATTTATACCGCATGCAAGAAAATCTGACAAAAAATATTAGTTGCGAAGTTGCAACGCGGATGGAAGTGCGTGTTGAGTAATCATTGCGGACGTTCATTGAAGAGGATTTTAGCGAAAAATAAGAGGATAATAGCTGCAAGCGAGTTACGTAAATGCCTACAACACGAAAACGTGGTGCCGAAGCCGTAACCTGGAATATGGAACAACAGAAGAAAGTGAGTCAGCAGACTGAGTCCTACTTCACAGAGCGAGACTTCACACGACGCCACGGAAATCTCGAAGGACGAGATGAAGGAAACGTACCACAGTGACACTACTAAAATGTGTGTGTAACTTTTGTACACAAATGGATCATGGCATCAGTAAGTCAGTACCGCCATCTTGCGCTCATGGCTATTTCGGACCGTGCAGTTTCATATGTAGAGTTGTTCGACGCTCGAGTGTTACAATAAGGCCCAGAAACTAAAAACACATCCTTGCAACGCTACGTGTACGCCACCGCTCCCATGTTCAGCGTTTAAATTTAGAGGGTTGGTCGAGCTTTGCTTCAACCAGTTCGAAAGCTATTAGCCCATTCGCGTTTGATATTACTATGGCGACTATCTGGCAACTTGCATTATGGAATGGCATATAGGACAAACGCCAAAGGAGATTGTGCTCTTTGGTTGCAAAATGCGTTCTCGATTACTGCATATTGGGAGCAGTTTGATCAGCAAGTGCTGCATCGGGAAAGTTTTAAGCCAGGAGAAAGAGTCCCTGCCAAAGACAACTCCGCAGCGCAGTAAGCAGAGAATGTGATCGTTGTGCTCGCGTTCAAATCAATTATTCCCTGATAGGTAAAAGCGTGGCTATCTTCCAATGTTGAATCATTTTCACACTTGTGGTACACAAGATTTATAATAGGCCTTTGATGTATTTATGATGCAGCTAGCACCACGTTACTTGACAGGGACATCTGACGACTAAAATTTGTATCTGTATATACAGACCACATAGTAGATGATTGTATTTTATTTTAATCGGGGGCCTAGAAACGACGGAGAGGCTCCGTCCGCGCCACAGCCGCTATGGTCTACAACTCCACGACGACTACGGCAGTCCACCTCACCCCTCCGCCACCCCACACCGAACCACTCTTTCAGGGTTATTGTGCGGTTCGGCCCCCGGTGGACCCACCGAGAGAACGTCTCACAACAGACGAGTGTAAACCCTATGTTTGCGTGGTAGAGTAATGGTGGTGTACGCGTACGTGGAGAACTTGGTTTGCGCAGCAATCGCCGACATAGTGTAGCTGAGGCGGAATAAGGGGAACCAGCGTGCATTCGCCGAGGCAGATAGAAAACCGCCTAAAAACCATTCATAGACTGGCCGGCTCACCGGACCTCGACAAGTCCGCCGGGCGGATTTGTGCCGGGGACCAGGAGCTCCTTCCCAATCCTAAAAGCCGTGCGTCAGACCGAACGGCTAACCGGGCGGGCTTAGTAGATGATAATACAGTGTGGTTCAAAAGACTCATTCCATTTCACTTGACTACATCTTCTACACGAATGAAGACAGAGATTTGGGCTGTACTGTAACTTACGCATCGGAGCTATAGGCTTACCTCAGCGCCAGTCTTAAGTGGCCGGTTCATGTGGTTGCCGGTTCGGTATTCCCATTGCAGCTAGCTCACTCGTCGGTTCATTGCCCGAGCTACGTGGCGTGGAGGTCTCAATAACACAGCTACATATGGAGTTTTGCGTGTTCCGTGTCAAGAGATACAATTCAGTTACAACTGTGAGGCGTGACTTTGGTCAAGAGTACGGCACTGCATCTCCCACGATCTACAGCGTAAGGAGCGTACTGGTCTCGCATTGCGCCACTACCTCCGAGATCGCTCCTTCGAGATGTGTGACCATTTACACTGACAACACAACACCAAATAAATAAATAAATAAGAGTTTTGCGAGAAAAGCGAAAGTTACTAAGCGAGTTTCTACTTCTGAAAGATGACGTCTATTCAAATTTCGCGCCAGTCACGTAAGAGCGGCGCTAGTAGCGTAACTATGAGGACGCGAATCAGGTTTCCTTCAAATACGCACTGTAACGGTCGTGAGCGTTAGTTACCTTTGAGACTGGGCGTATTGAGTTGATGTTAGTCAAGGATGCCTTTAAGACGACGAAGACGCCATTGCCTACAGCTCCACGAGTTTGAAAGAAATCGTGTCATAGGGCTACAAGAAGCTACTAGATGTTCCTTCCGCGATGCTGCAGAAAGACTTAACAGGGATGTAGCCACTGTACATGATGATGGCAGCGGTGGCGCCTTGTGCAACCGACATGGAACTGCGTCCCACAAAATGACATTCGGCACCAGTACGACACAATGCATGCACGTTTGCATGCTTTCATTTAGCTTTATGGCGGTTGCACCGGCTATTGACGTACCGGCATTTCACATGTGCAATGGCTTTTCTCACGCTTATTTTGGCCTGTGATCTTGCAATGTTAATCAAATATGTTACCTAGACAAATGTATTCATTACTCTACACGAATTACTTTTTGCTGTTGGGATTTTTTTCCGTCAGTGTATTACGGATGATTATGAAAGATTATGAGAAACATCTTTGGGTACACTGTGACTCCACACAGCAAGGCACTGGGCGAGTTTGACTATTGCCTTGATGTTTGTTGTGCGTCCGGAGGAGAGCACACCGAACATTTGCGGAACATAAATGAAAACTTCGATCCTAAACGTTTCTGTACAAGCCACAGTAAAATTGTGTTTGTAACATACATCATTCGCGTAATAAATTATCCCCTTTTCTCTTCTTCCTTTCCTGATATGAAGCGAACAACAGTTTTGATGAAAATGGGAAAGTAATCTGTCGTAACTAATTGCAGGGACTTTCAACGTGCTAATGACAAGAGGTGCAGATTTTAATGGGATATCAATATGAACACTTCCATTTCTGTTTTAACACTGTGGAAAGTTGATGAGCATTTTCAGCCTCGCCAGGAGAAAATAGTCCACAAGCGTAGCCTAGTATTTAAGTTTGTACTCTTGACAGGGAGACCAGAACAAAGCCACTGGCAAGAACAAGCTGTTGGCCACGAATGCAGATTTTTTATAGAAACGCGTCACATTTGATTCACCATTTCTGCCTCGAACACAGGCTCGAGTTAAGAATTCCGTTTTCCTTAATTTTTCAAGACTAAATTCCTACAGCAAAAAGCATTGTCTCATACATGTATACTATCAATTATTGTGACAATGTACCTGCAGTAAATGACACGTATATGCGTTTTTGCTTGAAGTACCGTGTTTCCGACACTGTATTCAACATTTAGCTTGAAAGCATTATCCACACTGAGGCGACAAAAGTCACGAGATACCTCCGAATACCGCGTCGGACCTCCTTTTGCCCGGAGTAGTGCAACAACTCGACGAACCACGGACTCAAAAACTCGCTGGCAATCCTCTGCAGCAATACTGAGCGTGCTGCCTCTATAGCCGCCCACAATTGCGAAAGTGTTGCCGGTGCAGGATTCTGTGCACGAACCGATCTCTGGCTTATGTCCCCGTATATGTTCGATGGGATTCATGTCCGGCGATCTAGGTTGGCAAATCATTCACTCGAATTTTCCAGACTCTCTTTCAAACCAATCGCGAACAACTGTGGCCTGGTCAATGGCGCAGTGTCGTCCACAAAAATTCCATCGCTGTTTGGGAACATCAAGTCCAGGAATAGCTGAAAATAGTATGCAAGTAGCCGAACATAACTTTTTCCAGTCAATGATCGTTCAGTTGGACCAGAGGACCCAGTCCATTCCATGCAAACACAGCCCACACTATTATGGAGCCACCACTAGTTTGCGCATGCCTTGTTGACAACTTGGGTCCGTGGCTTCGTGGGGTCTGCGCCCCACTCTAACCGTATCATCAGCGCTTAGGCCGGTATTACACTATCAAATTTCTTTGTCAAATATCTTTGTCCAATATCTTTGTCAAAGATATTTGATAGAGTAATAGGGACTTTGTCAAATGTCGTCCAATATTTGATCAAATCTAGGGCCTCGCTGTATATTTGATCAAAGAAACCGCTTGTCTTCTGTTTACTGCAATGTGACATGTTACCACATGGAGAGCTAGCATCGCTGCAGCGTTCTGTCGTCTGTAGTGTTTTATAACCATTGCTGGTAAATACAATTGGTGTGTGCCGACAACTACAAAATTAATAAAGATGTCTGAAGCTGATGAGGCGCTTTACAACGTGAGGCACTCTGAATACAAAAATAGATTAAGAAGATTGGAGACCAGACCTAACCTAACCTAACCTAACCTAACCCTCTCCTGTAGCAAGGAATCGGAGTGTTACAGTGAGCCTGTCTTCTGAAGATGTAGCAGTTCTTAAGTGAATATTGTGCTTTGTGATATGAAGATACACTTCATTGAGCACATACAGAAATGTATGCTCATCCATTCTTAAGTAATTGATGTACGACTTGACGTCTTCCACTGTAAGCTCACGTAACAAGTTTTGTTGAATGCTTTTATCGTGTCGTCGTAAAACCCACGGCTTCACCCAGATTAGATTAGTTTTTCGTTCCATAGATCCGCGCTGAGGAGATCCTCGTGGATGTGGAACATGTCGATTTTTTTAAAGCTGAAATAACAATACTAATAGTATGAATAAATACAATATACCATTTGTTTCTATTAAAAATTTCGCCAATGGAGTAGAAGGAGTTGGCCAGTAGTAAGTCTTTCAGGCTCCTTTTAAACTGATCTTTATTTCTAACTAAATTTTTTATGTTTCCTGGCAAATTATTGAAGATGAGTGTTCCTGAGTAGTGGACCCCTTTTTGAACTATAGTAAGTGATTTTAACTCCTTGTGCAGATCATTTTTGTTCCTGGTATTGTATATATGAACTGAGTTGTTTGTTGGAAAAAAGAGATATATTATTTACGACAAATTTCATTAAGAAGTAAATATACTGAGAGGCAGTAGTTAGTATATCCAGTTCTTTGAAGAGGTTTCTGTAGGACGTCTGTGAATTTACTCCACAAATAATACGTATTACACGCTTTTGGACTCTGAAAACTTTTGTTTGACTTCAAGATTTACACCAAAATATTATCCCATATGACATTATGGAATGAAAGTAGGCAAAGTATGCAAGCTTTTTCATTTTTATGTAGCCTATGTCTGCTAACACTCGAATTGCAAATACAGATTTGTTAAGGCCTTTCTGCAGTTCTGTGGTGTGCTCGTCCCAACTGAATTTATTATCAAGTTGTAATCCCAGGACTTTTAAGACCGTCAACCTCGTATGTATGGTTCCATTTTTCCCCCACTTCTTTTCCGCATGTGCACACAATGCAATTGGGGTGCGTACAACTGCTGCGGTTAATAACAAGTTGTTGTCAGCCATCTTGAACTTTGACGAAAAATTTGATGACAGTGTAATACCCCTTCTAGGGCTACGTCAAAGATCTTTCTCAAATATATTGGATCACATCTTTGATCAAATCTTTGACAAAGAAATTTGATAGTGTAATACCGGCCTTACCACCTGCAATCGGGATTCATCTGACCAGGCATGGTCTTCCAGTCGTCTATGGTCCAACCGATATGGTCACCAGACCAGGAGAAGCGCTGCAGGCGATGTCGTGTTGTTAGCAAAGGTACTCGCGTCGGTCGTCCGCTGCCATACCCCATTAACGCCAAATTTCGCTGCACTCTCCTAACTGACACGTTCGTCGTACGTTCCACATAGATTTCTGCGTTCATTTCACGCAGTGTCGCGCTTCTCTTCTAGCACTGACAACTCTACGAAACGCCGCTGCTATCGGTCTTGAAGTGAAGGCCGTCGGCCACTGCGTTGTCAGTGGTGAGAAGTAATGCCTGAAATGTGGTATTCTCGGCACACTCTTGACGCTGTGTCCCTCGGAATACTGAATTTCCTAACAATTTCCGAAATGGAATGTTCCATGCGTCAAGCTCCAACTACCATTCCGCGTCCAAAGTCTGTTAATTACCGCCGTGCGGCCTTAATCACGTCGGAAACCTCTCCACATTAATCACCTGAGTACAAATGACAACTCAGCCAATGCACTGCCCTTTTATACCTTGTGTATGCGCTAGACCACCACCGTCTGTATAATGTGTGTATATCGCTATCCCACAGCTTTTGTCACCTCAGAGTAATTATTCCACTCATTCAATTTACGTGTAACTTGCAGTAGTGATACAACGTATTTTCTGGATTTTCATTCATGACTATCACTAACTCTGCACACCCCAAATAAAAAAGAATGCAGGCTCGTTCCTCGAAGCGTAAACTTATAGATCTGTTTAAAAAGCTATCTATTACGCTCCCTGCGCAAATACATCAAAATGTTGTCCCGTGCCTTATATTTTTAGAACGCCCTTCTCCACCAAGTGAGACAGACCCTCAGAATAAACTTGTCTTGTAAACTGTCTAGCCGGCCCTTCTGGCCGAGCGGTTCTAGGCATTTCAGTCCGTAACCGCGCTGCTGCTACTGTCGCAGGTTCGGTGTGACGTCCTTAGGTTACTTAGGTTTAAGTAGTTCTAAGTCTAGGGGACTGATGACCTCAGATGTTAAGTCCCATAGTGCTTAGACCCATGTGAACCATTTGTAAACTGTCTCCTCTGGAGTGTACGACCACATAAATCTAGCTATGGGAACGGTGATGCCAGACTCAGCTTTGCTTTAAGACTGCAGGGGCAGAGTAACTCGCGCACGAAAAATGTCGTCAGCAAAAATGTCGTCAGCAAAAATGTCGTCAGCAAAAATGTCGTCAGCAAAAATGTCGTCAGCAAAAATGTCGCCAGCAAAAATGTCGTTCGACGTATTCTTAATTACTGTTCCTTTTTTTTTGGGACTGTTACCTAGTTAGTTTCTCGTTCTATAATTTTTTAAAAATGATGTCATCTTGCTTTCAGCCGTCGGCATCGAGTCATTTTCTAGCACAAGATTCTGTCAAACACGTCTACGTTAAGCAGAGGTAACAACGTAAAATAAAATTGTAACAGCTGAAAGTAAGAAGACATCATTTTAAGGAAGTTATGAAGTTGGATTAACAAAAGATAGAGAAGACTCAAAGAATGGCGAGCTGCTGCTTAGGTTTGTTTAGTTAGCGTGTAAATCACTGACATGCTCAACAGTCTGCAGAGTTATGGGTAGCAAGAAAAGTTCTCAAAATCTTCAAATGTGTGTGAAATCTTATGGGACTTAACTGCTAGGTCATCAGTCCCTAAGCTTACAAACTACTTAACCTAAGCTATCCTAAGGACAAACACACACACACACACACATATACATATACATATACATATACATATATATATATATATATATATATATATATATATATATATATATATGCCCGAGGGAGGACTCGAACCTCCGCCGGGACCAGCCGTACAGTCCATGACTGCAGCGCCCTGACCGCTCGGCTAATCCCGCGCGGCCAAGGAAAGTTCTATGGGACACGTTCCAATAAGAGTCACTAAACATACAGCTGGTGTAAATACCGCGATGATATAATCAGAGCCATGCCGAAAGGGTTGCGAGATAGATTCGAATATTTGTATTCCGTCTCGAATATGTGAATTATGAGATATACAAATAATATTGACTTTCAGGTACGTGTGTTGTGTCGTGGGGATTTATCGATCACGGGGGTCGGGGGGAGGGGGGGGGGGGGGCGGCATTCGGGAGACGTGAGCACGGGCGGACTTGATGCTTTCGTGTGAAGTATCAACCCAAGAGGAAGTGTACCCTAGATGACAATATATCACCCGTTGCTGACATTCGCTTTATTACCGTGCCGTGGACACCACATTCATCCGCGTCGCGGCGGTATCGCGCGCGTTCGTAAACATCGATTTTGTCAATGCCACTCAGTTACTGTTAACTGTGAATGCCACGAAGAAATGTAGTTATGTATTGCACAGCTATATCTGACAAGGGGGACAACAGATACAAATGGTCATTAGAACACGGTCACAATTAAAACTGAAGTACGAATAACAGTAGGCTTGAGCACAGCAGCCCACATGTACTCTGGTCTCAATAGACCAACAACTTTGCCAAAACTTCGGGTGAGTAATTTAAATGTGTGTCGTTTGCCCAAACCTGTTGACATTCTACACCTGCATGACTATTCTGCAAATCACACGTTAAATATTTGCGGAGGGTTCACAGAATCACTTTCCGACTATTTTTAGACCGTTCCATTCTCGAATAGCACTTGGATAAAAAGGAACACCTAAATGCTTCCGTACGATCTCTGATTTCTCTTATTTTACCGTGTTGCAGGGAGCCACCATACTACTTTCGTATTCAAAGGACAAAATTGCTGAGTGAAGAATCTCGAAACAAAATTTCGCCACAACGAAAAATACCTTTGTTTTAAGGATTGGCTTTTAATTCTCATATCATGTTGGAGTCACTCTCTCCCCTCTTTCGTGGTAACACAAAACGAGCTGCCCTCCTTTCAGCTTTTTCGATACTTTCTGGCAAGAATTCCATACCTCGGAGCAATACTCCGTAATAGGACGGACAAGTTTAGTGCAGACACTCTAGGTTGTTTGTTGCGTCTACTGTTTCCCCTTACAACAAATCTCAGTCCTTGGTTTGCCTTCCCACGACATTATCTATATGATGGTTCCAATTAAAGTTGTTTGTAATTGTCATTCCTACTTATTTAGTTGGATCGACAAGCTTTCAATTTTTGTGATTTACAATCTAACCAAAATTTACCAGATTTTTTTAAAAGTATTGTATTCTTTTATTACAATAAGTCTTATTTGGATCATACGCATCCTACTTTTAAGCGTCTTCAGTCATCACTGTATCAGTTCTGGTTTTCCTTAATAAAAAGTTATAAAGAAATCTATGCAGTTTTCATTTTTGTTAAAGGTCCCCTTGTTTTGCAAATATCTTCAATAGTGTTATTTTTATGACATGTGCACAGTATCTGAATATGTCGAGTACTGACACAGGATTTTTCGAACTTTAGTATTTACTACATTCCTTTCGTTATCGCGAGTTGATAATTGGCTTGCCTAAAAACTGTGCTAATTACAATCAGCACTAATTTTGCAGCGTCGTTATCATTGTTCATTAGTAAACATATACTGTCTTACTAACTTTCAGATAAAGAAGCGCACAAATATATGTAAGTAAGTGAAATATTCATACAACTAAGGATGAACACACGTTAGTAGCTTTTGCACTCATTTAGTTTTAGAGTAAGATGTTTCGTAAAAACTTTGGTGCTCAAATAGAATCCCATATTTTGGCAAACTAAGCAGCATAATTCAATAACAATTATCGTTGTACCTGAAAGGTCTCCACTATACATTAATCAGGAACGTACATTTTAATAACTTGTGAAACTCCAGCAAACAACAATAAATAAGATTAGTTCTAATTATTGTAATTTTATAAAAGTGAGAGTGTTGAAAGACGTTTTATTCAGTCTGCAGGAAGTCATAAAATGAGTTACAGGCCGTGCTGTCCTAGGCGCTTCAGTCCGGAACCGCGAGACTGCTACGGTCGCAGGTTCGAATCCTGCCTCGGGCATGGATGTGTGTGATGTCCTTAGGTTAGTTAGGTTTAAGTAGTTCTAAGTTCAAGGGGACTGATAACCTCAGATGTTAAGTCCCATAGTGCTCAGAGCCATTTTTTTTTTGTTACATCTGTGTCCAAAAATGTATCACAGATGAGATACTACGAATTACAGCTAGGACAATGCACCGAGTTTTATCTGAATTTCGCATCCGGGAGATAAGTAATTCAATGGATGTTTTTAATGATTGTGGACTCACACCGAATCTCAGGAACTGTGTTAATCTTCAATAATGTATTCTGCAAACGACGACAATAGTATTGTACTGTGAACTGTGTTACTTCTAAATTGACGTCCGCCTGCTTAGCTGAGTACAGCAGCTCGGCAGATCAGCGTGTTCGGTCAGAGGGTTAGCTGCCCTCTACAGCAAAGGAAAAACGAGTAAATGGATCAACAATGAACTTCAACAGGTGTCATGGGACGCCCGCCCCGAACAAATGCAACGAACAACAGCGAACAAAATGGGATTAAAGAAATCACAACAGGCTCCAGCAGTCCACTCACCTCACCACTACCCCACACCTAACTAAGGGCTATTGTGCGGTGGTTCGGCCCCCAGTGGAACACCCCCACGCCCTCCGAGAATGTCTCATACCAGACGACTGTAAACTCAAATGTTTGCGTGGTGGAGTAATTATGGTGCACGCGTACGCGGAGACAGTGTTTGCACAGCAATCGCCGCCATATTTTAACTGAGGCGGAATAAGGGGAACCAGCCCGCATTTGCCGAGGCAGATGGAGAACCGCCTTAAAAACCATCCACAGGCTGGTCGGCACACCGGACCTCGACACTAAGTCGCCGGGCTGATTCGTCCCGGGGACCGGTACGCCTTCCCGCTCGGGAAGCAGCGCGTCAGACCGCGCGGGGACTTGAAAGGCTGCTCGGATTCGATTCCCGGCCGAGTTGGAGATTTTCTCCGTTCGTGGACTGGGCGTTGTGTCGTATTCATCATCACAGTCGCGCAGGTTGCCCAATGTGGCTTCACCAGAAGTAAGAGTTGCAAACTTGGCGATGGAACCTGCCAACAACACCACACGTTCATTTCATTTTTTTCTAAATTACACTTCCTGTGCACATCGTTTCGCGCACGGATATGATTGTTATATTGCAATGACATTGCAGGTAGGGAATGTCTTAGTGGTTTACTTGCTACACGTGAACTTTTGAGTCACTCCAGTCTTAGATTAATGTAATCTAAAGAAACTCATTATAGGACATTAACGGAGTGTAGTATGTGGCTAACCATCTATCTGCATACAAATTATAATAAGTGAGACTCGATATGGCCATAAACCGTAGATATTTAACATAAATGTGCAACTAAAGTGTTTGGACTGTAAACCCTACGTGTCCCACATAGTTTAAAATACCCTACTTCAGGAAACCACTTTTCAGCCAGATCCGACGGAGGTACAGCTACCGGAGACTATTGATACAGGTTGTAAATAAGGTAACGTTACTAAACTCTGATAGGGAAGGAAATCGCCCGTGTTCTTTCAAAAGGAACTATCCCAGTATTCGCCTAAAGTGATTTAGGAAAACCGCGAAAAACCTAAATCTGAATGGTCTGACGCGGATCTGAACAGCCATTTCCAAACGCGAGACCTATGTCTTGCCACAGCACCATCCCGCTCGGTACTATGTATTAGGGTCACGCTGAATATCTTACACATCCCTTTGTTAATACTTATTGTGCAGAAAAATTTTGTACGTCAGACTTTTCTGTCACTTTTCAATAGTCTCAATTTCTCCGCACAGATTTCTTTACGCTGTTCTGTAGGTCTGAATATTCTCTTCCGATAGAAGTTCTTCCCGGCTGAACGAAGACACTGGCGTACTCTGTATGACCTCCGTTGAAAAAAAAAAAAAAGTGTTGGCTGCACGACAGAACTTAGAAAGCATCTGGATGCAGAACCCAGCATTTATGGTCTGTGCAGGTTATAAAAAATCTACCAGAACGCAATCTTCTGCGTTCCAGAAGGTCCTATCCGTATCTTTCCCCGACAGACAGTGCTGTCCTTGTCTACTTTTCTGAGAGCGAATCCTAAAGGGATCGCTTTCATTGCCCGACGAGCACAAACTTACCCTCAAACTCGAATGAAGTATTTCTTGCACTGCGCTATGTAATATTTCAAGTTTTGTTGCAGTTTGACGCCTGTACTCTCAAACTCGGCAGGTCTTCCCTTTTAGCATATAGCGGAGGCATTTCGAGGGCGACCGTTATGAGGCTTCTCTTGGAAGTGTATCTTGAACTTTTCCCGGCGTAATGAGTATTTCAATAGGTTTCGGGATTCCAGCCAGATAACTTCGACATCTTGCCACAAGGCCGCAGGAAGTCGATGTCATTCGGCTGCAATCCCAAAACCGCATGGAATACTTTTCCTGCAGGCTCTTGTTTCCATTTCTCAAACGTTCCACCCATCTCTTGTCACTACTAGTAGCCAAGCATTCTGCTCCACATGCAAGTCTGAGATGAATTTCACAAAGAGGTGGTTTCTCCTTAAGATGATATTGAATAACAGCATGTTAACGAAATGGAACATCGACGTCGACCATTTTGTAAATATAGCCTTTGATCAAACTGTAGAAGTCAATGAAGATGAATGTATTAACACACAATGAAGAAGCTGTATATTTCGATAACGCAGTCGTTCCATTACCTTTTTGGAAGTGAAGTTGTAACAAAAGGTTGCCCATCATTTTAAGTGTGACCCTCGTATACTCGTCAGCGGGACCAGGCATAGAAACAATGTCTACAGTTACAAATACGATGTTCAAAATTTGGAAATTTGTGGTAAGACCTTATGGGACCAAACTGCTGAGGTTATCGGTCGCTAGGCTTACACACTACTTAATCTAACTTAAACTAACTTACTCTAAGGACAACACACACACCCATGCCCGAGGGAGGACTCTAACGTCCAACGGGGGTAGCTGCGCGTACCGTGACAAGACGCCCTAGACCACGCCGCTTCAATGCTCATAACAGCAAAATTTCTTATTCCGGCATTGCATTTATTGACCATGAAAGTTATATGCCGTCTTCAAATTTTGCCTCCAGTGACAGCATTGCCTATCGTAGGACTTCTTTGAGCAATCGATGATTTCTTGGGTTTGCCAAGCGGTCTTGTTTCTTCGGGTTTCCCCACAAGCACTGCTTTGACTGTATTGTAATCGGGCATGCGAAGCACGTTCCGTGCTCACTGAAGTCGCCTTGCCTTTTTTCCTGGATAATTCTAGGTTGACACATCAATCCGTACAGTTCACAGTTTTCCTATTCTCCAGCCATCCACATCTCACAATTGGACAAAGATTTCAAGATGTTTATCTTCAAGTACTAACAGTTTCGTATCGTCGTCCTTTGTAATCCGCAATGTGTGTGTTCGATGTAGCGCTACTGGAGGTGTTATTCCATTACACGACTCGAGTCCCACTTTGTGAGAGGGCGCACGTTTGAATCTTATGTTTCATGTTGAAGTATGTTCTAGACACAGTAATAATCGGCTGTTTTATCTCCGGCTTTAATTTGCTGTTGTCGAACCGGGCACGCGAGTGGTTCACGTTTTCTACGCCAGCCACACTTAGATGACCAGCTTGCAGTGGAGGCTCTCTGCACTGCGCCTCTGGACAGCACCATCACTTCCGTGTTCGAAGCGTTAGTTATCAGGGCAACATAGTATGCGTCCTGGGTGGGCTACGTTTCTTATTACCTCCACCGTCTAGGCTTCCGACTATGCCAATACTGCAATGTCATCAGTATGTGCAAAAACGTTCTGTTCATGTGGGCATTATATCATTGCTCTGTATAGCACGTAGTGTTACTGTCTCAGTGTTTTCATGTTCGGTTCCAAGTTCCCTACTCTTTGTCCCATTTCTCTTATCGGAGGGGCGAAACACAGTGGGAGAAAGAAACTACGTCATCAGCTTCGACCCGATCACCGGCATTTGCGTCGTCTATGACCGGGTTACGCCACATCATCCGTGACGAGCGTGGCAGCTGGTTGGCTGGCGTCCAGCGCACGGTGCCAGGAATAGAGGGAAGATGCTAACGCCGGATACAGCCTACCACGCGGCAAGACTTCCCGCCGTGCGCAGACCCTGGGCCATATAACCAGAAAACGTGCAACGAGTCTGCCGAAACTGTGGCAATCAAGGAACTGTACAAACTTAATTTCTTTCGTTTCTTCACTTACACGTCTTCCATTTCGGTCAGTGTGTGAGGTCGCGACTCGAAACTGCCTATGTCCGAGTTGTTCCCCGTACACCTAGGTAAAAACAGTATATTGTATACTGAACGAGGGACATTCAATAACTAGAGAGATAAACTAATGTGGGAAAACATTGCATTTTTACAAAATGAGGCTTTTACTACTGCTCAACAGAACCCCACCAGAACAAATACACTTGTCCCAAAATTCTTTGACCTCGTTATCACGGGATTTTTTTCTAAGTAATGCCTCTGAGTGAACCAAATAAATTAAAATCTAAGGGAGCCAATCTACACTGTAGGGAAGATGAGGTAGTACCTCCCATCCCATTTTTTCGGTGGTTTCTTGAGTCAGCTGTGCGGGATAAGCTACGTCATGTACCAATATCGCGCCTTTCTTTGCTTCTCGACCTTTATCTCTCATTGCTGGCTTTATTTTGTTCATCAGCATGTTTGAGTAGTAGGCACTGTTTATTGTACACTGACCTTCCAAATAATCACAAAAATAACTCCGTGGGTATCCCAAAAGACGATCAACATGACTTCCCGCTGATTCTTACCTTCTGAATTTCTTTCGGACAGGTGAGCTGGCGAGCTTCCATTTCATGCTTTGTCTTCTGCACCCGGGTTCAAAATGGTGAATTCAAGCCTCATTACGCATAACTTGCTATTTCTTTTCTGTACTTGATCTCGTTACTGATAACAAAAAAGAAGAAAAAGAATCACTGAATGTTTTATGGCACAGTTTGACACAAGGAAACGTCGGTTTGGTAATGGATGGAAGTGTGAAAGGGCAAAAACTGTCGAGTGCAGCCAAGGGATGAATACAGTGAGCAAGTTCAGTGGATGAAGGCTGCATCAGTTATTCGGAGACTGAGAAACTTAGAAAGGATAGAAAAGTGTGGAGAGCTGCATTAGATCAGCTTTCCAATTTAAGACCGGATCAACAACACTTTTATTTATGTTTAAGGTCAGCTTCGCATTTATACACAATGCAAGTACATTTTTTGTGTGTAGGCGAACATTCTAACATACTGTCATGTTACTGCAAGATAAAGAGCATCCTGGAAATAAGCGACCTAAGTTCAGTAGCTGAGATCTGCTTCCCGCACTATGCAGCTTGATCTGGAGAACACGGCTATTAAATCGAAAGAGCGAGTAGTTTGCATAAAATACGACAGTTTCAGCGTTCACCACAGCACTCTCACGCTGAACAACCAGCAGTAAAGAGGTTCGCTCACCATCGGCGGTGATGTGCTGGTTCTTCATATCTTGGTGACAGTTCTTTACGTCCCACATTGACCTGCTGTGTTCAACTGGGAGATGCAGTGTGACCCACACTGGAGAGGGCTTTACTCAGCTATCCTCGAGAAGGCGGATGGTCTGGTAGGTTACCGGAAGCACCATAGCTAGATTTTTGGGCACATGCGGATATTCGTGGATATCAGCCGTAATGCAGCAGTAGTTACTTTGCCGATAGAAGACTGCGCTGGCGTATCTGCGGACATCCGGAAAGATAATTATTTTGGGTTGCCGAAGAGCTGTGTCAGTATTAAGAGTTCCGTACGCATCTCTCTATAAATAATGTTTCGTATACAATTATTGAAATTATCAACGTATCTCTTAAGTATGTTTACATGTACAGTAGCCATCGCTCTTTGCGCTGAGAAATAAGCAAGTTCAAATGATTTAATAGTGTGATGAAATTAACGTAAACTATGAAAGATAGATTTTTGAGGCAATGAAGGCTGGAGACAAGTTGAGATAAAGGAAAAAAAGCGAACTGCGGGAGTTGTGCAAATCTCTGGTCACTGTGGTGGTGATTAGAAACAGGAGACTTCGGTAGTATGGGCACATAATGCATCGAGAAGGCCAGATCCCGAGGCAGCTGTTGCAAGAAGACATCAGGGGCAATAGGGCGAGGGGAAGACCACGGCTGAGATGGATTCCGAGGGCCAGAGAGGATGTGTGTATGATGGCAACAGCCGGGGAAGACTACATGGACTGAGGAAGATGGAGGAGGCTGATTGACGAGACCAAAAACCGGCTGTGGTTTGTGTCGCAAACATAGTAAGTAAAGCTGCGGATTTTAATTAAGTTTAAGGAAACTTGCTGACATTTTAAATCCTGATGTACATAAAGAATAGGGATTGTGAAAATGTCTCCGTGTAGCAGCATTTACGACGAGTAACTATGAAAACGAAACGATAGTTTGGCATCATTGGCCGACAGGCCCCTCCTGCGGTTGTTTGGCTGCCTAGTGCTAGTCTTTATTTGATGCCACTTCAGCAACTAGTACGTCTAACAGTATGTACGGCTTGATTGCAAAGACGACTTTACTGACTCCGAAGTGTTGCGGAAATATTCCAGAAAATTCAACGAAATGCATTTCAGTGACTGCAACAGAAAGTTTTAAGTAGAGGGACATATCAAAAATATGAGGTAAACTTTATATAATTGAGATCATGAACACACTACTTTCTCGGTCAATGGAATGTGAATTACGGGGTCGACTATCAGACGAAGATTCAGGCCAGGCGCAATCCTACCGGCAGAGATCGTGATTGTTGAATGGATTTAAGAGGTTCGCATATTTTTAATATCCGCAATAGCATTTCTCTTATTCATGCGGGCCCCTGTAACTATAGGGTCAACACTCGGGCGCGCGAAGCAGACAGCAAGAAAGTGGGAAGTATTTATTTATGGAGGTTCAATAAACTTTTTACTCGTCGCAAATGCTGATATACGGAGACATTTTCACAATCCCTAATCATTACGTACATCAAGATTTAAAATGTCAGCAAGTTTCTTTAAACTTAATAAAAATCCACAGCTTTACTTACAATGTTTGCCACACAAACCACAGTCGGTTTTTGGTCTCGTCAATCACCCCCCTCCATCTTCCTCGGCCCATGTAGTCTCCCCCGGCTAGTACCACTGTATTGAAACCGGGGACCTAGCAACGACGGAGAGACTTCGTCCTCGACCTAACCCTCAGTGGCTCACAACCCCACAACAGGATACAGCAGTCCACTCACTCCACCGCCACCCCACACCGAACTCAGGGTTATTGTGCGGTTCGGCCCCCAATGAACTCCCCCGGGAACGTCTCGCACTAGACGATTGTAACCCCAAATGTTTGCGTGGTAGAGTAATTATGGTGTTCCCGTACGTGGAGATAGCGTTTGCGCAGCAATCGCCGACATAGTGTAACTGAGGCGGAATAAGGGGAACCTACCCGCATTCGCGTTAGACCGCACGGCTAACCGGGCGGGCAGCTAGTACCATCACACACATATCCTCTCTGGCCCGGCAATCCATCTCAGCCGTGGTCTTCCCTTCGGCCTATTGCCTCTGATGTCTTCTTGCAACACCTGCCTCGGGATCTGGCCTTCTCGATGCATTATGCACCCATACTATCTAAGTCGTCTCTCTCTAGTCAGCGCCACAACGACCAGCGATTTGTACAACTGCTCCAGTTCGCAATCTTTCCTTTATCTCCACTCGTCTCCATCCTTCATTCCTCAAAAATCTGTCTTAGAACACCATTCTCAAATGTCAGGAGTTTTATTTCTATCTTTTGTGTTATAGCCCAGGTCTTTGCTCCGTACAGGAGGACAGGTTGTATTACTGCTGTCCAGATCCCAATCTTTGTGGATCTCGATAGAAACCGGGACTAGCAGCTTTCAGAGTGCAAACCATGATTTCTTTCCTGTCTGGATTCTTGCCGTTATTTCCTGGACCATCTCATTCCTTTCACTCATTTGTGCCGCATGATATTCGAACTCTTTTACACTTTTCAGACTTTACCAGGCGCATCTGGAGGTGTGTCATCGTTCTCTCTGTTCATGACGAGGTATTTAATCTTAACCATACTCATCTGCAGGTCTGCTCTCATTGTCTCTTCCATTAACACTCTTGCCAACTGAATCGGACGTTGCTCATTCTGTGCTATTAGAGCTACGTCGTTCGCATAGGCCAAGGTTTTGATCCTGCCACCCAGCTGTATTCCTGCCTCCAGGCTTGTTGACTTTCTCAGCACTCTTTGACGAACTAGATTCAACACAAGGCGGAAGAAGCAGTCTCCTTGTCGCACTCCACTCTTTACCTCGAATTTCTCTGACATTTTTCCATTTTCTTCACCGTGCACGTTCTCTCTTGCATACATACTTCTGTTTTATTGGTTTACTAGAAGGCTGCGTCCTTTCCAGTTCCGCCATATCGATTGTCTATTCAGACTATCATACGCTTTTTGGAAGTACACAAAAAGACAGTCAATATCTGTGTGAGATTCCCAGTTTTCTGCCAACATTAGCCTTATTATACACAGTTTGTCTGCGGTTGACTTTCCCTTTTTAAACCCAGCTTGTTGGAATCCAAGCACCTACTCACCGTTTCAGAAACAACATACTCAGGATCTTTCAAGTTGTGTACAGAAGGTAATTCCTCTATGGTTGCTGCATCTTATTGGGTCTCCTTTCTTTAGTATGGGGCAGACGACAAACTGCTCCCATTCTGTTGGGATCATTTCTCCCCTTCAAATTAAACAGATTAGGTGGTGCACTATCTCTTGTAGTATACCTCTTACACCCTTTTAGCATCTCTGCAGGTATGGCACCTATTTCTGGCGTCTTTCCTCTCTTCAGAATTTTTTGGCTTCTCCTACGTCTGCCCCATGTCCAGCAGTTCATTCTCCGCTGTTGGTATTACTACTCTATCTTCTCCGTGCAATTCTTATTCTTATGCTGCTGTCGTAATGCTGTCGATGGTGTCGTCCACATTCATGAGATTGTCGAAACAGTTTTCCCATTCCTCCACAGCTTTCCTTTCATCTGTCACCAGTTGTCCTGCTTGACCTTTGATCGCGTCAATCCTTGCATTACAGCATTTTCTTTAAGAACTTGACTATCCAGTAAAAGTTTTTTTGTATTGCGTACTGTTCGATCCTTTCCTGTCAGTGTTATCTTGCTGTACGCATACTCTCGCTTTTTTTTTCAGACACCTGTAACAGCTATGCTCGTATATTGTAACACGCTAGTTTGCGAGACAGGGAGGTGAGCCACATAAAGATCTCATCCGCGCCGCGGATTAACGCCGAAGGCCGGTACAGTGGCACACCTTAGTGCTGTTTGCAGGCTGTTTCCCACGCTTGTTTAGGTAAATGCTGGGCTGGTCCCCAAACTCCGCCTTCAGAGAATACGATACACAAACAGATAAAATCGATAACACGCAAAACAAAGTTTACACAGTTCACAGACAGATGGCGCACACGACGTGCCTTCCTTAGGTTACCTTGACAACTGTGGCGGCACAGAGGGCACCAGGCCACGGAGTTAATTAATGAACTAAAATTTGCCAAATCCCGAAAATGCGAACCGTGTACTTGACGAGACAAACGCCAGGGAAAAGAAGAAGACAGTTCTTGACAATACATTCCGAAGTTTCGACTGTATGACTCGTCAAATGCGATTTGGGTACACTATTATCAGCCAAGAGTGGCACTTGTTTAGGTTTCGCTAGGTGCTACTTAAGTGTATAAGACACGCGCAACTAGGGGTATTCGTACAGCTTCTTCTGCCAAAAGAATGTGCTGTATACTTTCTGCAGCAAGTACCCCTGGTAGGAAAGAGTTGTCCAAGATTTTTACAGTTCGAACTATCAATACACCTAAGAATGAATCCTTAGTAATAAGAACACTGCATAAATGAAAACAGACAGTGCGTCAGCCCGTTACACCATCGCCCTTACCCGACATCTATATGGGACATTCCGTGACAGTGATAGGTCGAGACAGCTGCACTGATATAGCCACTACGTCACGCATCCTTAGATTTATGTTTATGATCTAGGTTGGGACACGGGCTTACGGCACTTTAGTGCATACGCTTTATGCGCTGGTCGATGGAACTGCTCTTCCCTATCTCTGCTACTCTCAGCTGCCGAGAAGCACTGGAAAGTACTCTCAGTTAAAAGGGCTAATTAAAAATGTATGCAAGGTCCAACGCGTTCTCTTAAGCAAATATTGTTTACATTTGTGGTATATTTAGTGTTTGCTGTATGTTACCTTCAATGCCTGAAAGATGTAAGACTAGTGATGGTGAGATCCCTCGTATCAGGTCGTTCTGACAACTCAGTTCATTACAGGACAAATGTTTCACAAGTTATTCCATATGACGATGCTGTGCCCCAACTGAAGATACGTGAAGACTAGGTAAGTGCAGCAGGCTCTAAGCAATCTGCTTCCGTCTATTTGTAGACCTAGTAATCGACAGAAGCCAAGAGCTAGAACTCATCCTAACACTTTCGCCACACATCTTTATAAATTAGCATCAATGTCGCAGAGGAATAACCTGCGTAGCGAGCAGTTTAACCCTTCCGTGGGTGATGGGACACGTATGTTCCAAAGTAATGCTTCTATCGTTCATATTTCTAGTGCTAGCAGGCACCCTTTCGGAACTTTGAGAAAAATTCTACGGAGCATGGAGAGGATATACAGAAGGTTATGAGCGATTAAATGGGTCGGCCTGTGTTTACAGTGTCTCTCTTTCACGAGACTCAGATCGAATGATCATATTCTCCAGTCTAAGAATGTCTGAAGTAAACAACAGTCTTCTATTACGCACGATAGACTTTTTTTTAGAAAACATTACTACACTCCTAAGTAACTTAGCTGGTTTCTATATAAATTGTATTTAGCGAGACGTATATGCCCCAGAAAACTTCATAGTGTGTAGAAAACATTGATGTGTGTTAAAAAAGCCGTCTTTATCCTTTATGTTCAAAACTTAGATCGTACATTTCATGTTTTTCATCGTCCACGAGAATAAATGTGCTTTGATACGGATTTGTTATACCCCCCTCCCCCCCATTTTCCATCCTGGTAAAATTATCCTACAAACAAAAATTTAACTTTGAAAATCCATGGATCGAGTTAAGTTTGCCGTACACACGTCCCCCACTACATCGATTTTCAAAACTCATCGGCTTAAAATTCTTTTGATAGTAAAAGTGTATTATTTATCCTAAAGGAAGACCGTTTTTGACCTTTTATTTTTCCAAATACACTGACAGAACAAAATCGCAACACCGAGAAGGGGTTGTGAGACATAAACGAAAGTTGGTAGGTGTTTTTCTACATCTGAAAGATGAAGTATACTTACATTTTGGGCCAGTCGCGGTAAGAGTTGCGCTAGTAAGCCACTATGAGGTTGAAAATAACGTTTGCTTTAAATACTCGTCCGCAGCTCGTGGTCTTGAGGTAGCGTTCTCGCTTCCCGCGCACGGCGTCCCGGGTTTGATTACCGGCGGGGTGAGGGGTTTTCCCTGCCTCGAGATGACTGGATGTTGTTGTCTTCATCATCATAATCATCATCATCATCATCATCATCATCATCATCATCATCATCAAATACTCGCTGTAGGGGTGGTGACTGATATTCAAGAATAATTTTACAGTGACAAAGACACCATTATCACCCAAAATCTCAGTGATTTTGAACGAGATCGTGTAATAGGTCTACGGGAAGCTGAATGTTCCTTCTGCGATACTGCGGAAAGACTTGGCAGGAATATAGCCAATGTACCAGACTGCTGGCAGCGGTGCTCACGAGGATGTACAGCCGCAAGAAGACTAGACTCCGGACGGCCACGTGGCAGTAGCACGAGGGAAGACCATCGTGTTCGGTGTATGGCTCTGTCGCATCGTACTGCACCTGCAGCAACAGTTTGAGCGGTAATTGCCACCACAGTGACACAACGAACTGTTACAAATCGGTTACTTCAAGAGCGGTTCCGAACCAGATGCGCTGCAGCGTGCATTCCACTGATCCCGTATCAGCGCCATTTGCGACTTCAGTGGTGTCAAGGGTAAGCTGGTGAGAGGGCAGGGTGGAAGTCTGTTGGTCTATCTCATGAAAACTGGTTCTGCCTCGGAGCCAGTGATGGTCGTGTGTTGATTAGAAGTAGGCCAGTCGAGGGCCTGCAACCAACCTGTCTGCATGCGACACACACTGGACCTACACCTGGAGTTACGGTTCTGGATATGATTTCGTATGACAGCAGGAGCATTCTCGTGGTTATCCCGCGCACCCTGATTGCAAAATTGTACCTTAGTCTGATGATTCGACCTGTTATGATGCCATTTATTAACAGCATTCCCGTGGAGTGTTTTCCAACTGGATAACGCCCGCCATCTTACCGCTGTTGTAATCCAAGACACTTTACAGAGTGTAGACATGCTGCCTTGGCCTGCTCGATCACCGGATGTGTCTCCAGAGCTGCACATATGGGACATCACCGGACGGCAGTTTCTGCGTCGTCCACGAAACAGCATTAACAGTCCCTGCACTGACCGACCACGTGCAACTGGCAAGGAAGTTCTTCCCACAAACTGATATCCGCCATGTGTACAACACAAAACATCTGCTTTTTCATGCTTACTTGCAACACTCTGTGTGTTAGACCGGTTATTAATGTACCAGCATTCACATTTGCAATGCCTTATCCTGTGCTGTGATCTTGGAATGTTAATTACTTAAATGTCTTACCCAGACAGGTGCATTCCCAAAATTTTATTACTCTGCACTGATTACTTTTTGGTGTTGTGATTTTTTCCGTCAGTGCATACGCAAAATAAATTTGAGCCATCAAAGGGATAATGGTACTATCTTTATCGGGCGGTGTCAAGGATGACTGCTTCGAGCAAGTATCTCCAGTGTGAGGAAAACACTTTCCACAGCTCGCTACCGCAGTTAAAATAAGGTCAGTGGATAAAAATTTAGTCACCCACTTCAAGGAACACACTGGTCGATTTGGGGCGTTCAAGACGGTGTTGAATTTGTACACACGGTCACGTAACACTCCACCGCTGTCTCAAGTCATGGCAGTGAAATTGTGTGCATGTACCAGTCACTTGTATGTAATCTATGAATTAAGATGGATCGACGTGGATATGTGACAGTAGCCGAAAGAAGCTATCGTCTCTGGACATGGCCATGACCACACCGTGAGTGAGGGTGTCGCATTTATTGATGTACCAACGTGGGGTGTCTAACATCTCTGTCTCGACTGGTGTACCACTCGCGGCTTAAGAAATAGTGGTCGTAAAAAGATCGTAAACGCCTGGCACCGGAGACTAGCGTCGCTCCATGTCAATGACGTTCTGTTTCACACATGACAGGAATTGCTGCTGTCAGTGAACCAGGTCTATCTTAAACAGTTTCCGAGCTAATGCTGGGAACGGAACTAAAGACAATGGACATTTGAAGTCGGGCATGTCAGTGGCGGATACAGAAAAACCTCAAGATGGGGGCGCTAAAGATATCTTGAGCTACGTTTTCTTTTACTGTAGTAAAAAAATAATCGAGTCACAAGCTAAGTTTAAGAAAGTTTTATTTAAACTGATCACACACATGTACAAGACAGTGCCATCTTATGATATAAAAAAGTTAATGTTGTGGTTCTCTTCCTTAAATGATGAATTCTATGCGCCTATTGTCCCTGGCAAATTGGTTAATTACACCGTAGAGAGGACAATAAATGACAGGGTGAGTGCTCAAAAGAGCTAAGCCATTAAGTCGATCCTCCTCCATTGTCGACCTCAGCCGTAATGTTGAGAAACTTCTTTCTACTGTAGTAATAGATGCAGGTAGACGCACACTTATTCATTCTTCAGTCGTAATACCGGGTGATCAAAAAGTCTGTATAAATTTGAAAACTTAATAAACCACGGAATAATGTAGATGGAGAGGTAAAAATTGACACGTGTTTGGAATCACATGGGGTTTTATTAGAACAAAAAAAAAAAATTGCTAGACGCGTGACAGATCTCTTGCGCGCGTCGTTTGGTGATGATCGTGTGCTCGGCCGCCACTTTCGTCATGTTTGGCCTCTCAGGTCCCCAGACCTCAGTCCGTGCGATTTGGGGTTACCTGAAGTCGCAAATGTATCGTGATCGACCGACATCTCTAGGGATGCTGAAGGACAATATCCGACGCGAATGCCTCACCATAACTCCGGACATGCTTTACAGTGCTGTTCACAACATTATTCCTCCACTACAGCTATTGTTGAGGAATGATGGTGGACATATTGAGCATTTCCTGTAAAGAGCATAATCTTTGCTTTGTCTTACTTTGTTATACTAATTAGTGTTCTGATCAGACGAAGCGCCATCTGTCGGACATTTTTTGAACTTTTGTATTTTTTTGGTTCTAATAAAATCCCATGTCATTCCAAGCATGTGTGTCAATTTCTACCTCTCTATCTACATTATTCCGTGATTTATTCAGTTTTCAAATTTATACTGACTTTTTGATCACCCGGTATTTCTGCTTCTGAATATAAACTAGCTTCCTATTCGGCCAATAGTCCGTATTTATAACGCTACGTATCGAAGGTTCTCTGTAAAAGAAATCAGTAGAGTATTCGCGACTTCTCTCGAACAAATGCCACACAGAATAACGTATCGATATCACTAGAATAGCCGCAACTTTTCTCGTAGGTATGCGTTAGCTATCTATGTGCCACACAGAAACGTATGAAGTACGATGACGCGAACTCGCGTGCTACATAGGAAAGTACAACTACTCCGTAACTCTATTCATTCGAGTCGACTGGCGAAAGAAACCAACGAATAGCGTGCGATGTGACTGGCGGGGACGGCGCGGGTGGCAATGCGGGCTGCCTCCCGTAAGCGGGAGGGGGGGGGGGGGGGGGGCATGAACCTGCTGCTCTCTGCGGGGCTGAACGACACAAACTGCACAAAAAGTGACTGGAAGCGAGTAGAGTACACCTACGAGTCATGATTTTCCGTTTATTCAGATGGTTCTGGGCGTCGAGTGTGCCACCAGCCCAATAAAGACGTTAGCCCGTTCCGTGGTTCTGTTATCTTCTGGGGGTGTTATTCGTGCCATAACTTGGGCTCGCTTATTCAGGTTATCGTGAACACGCACAAAGATGTTAATTCACCATTCTGCAGAGCAAGTGTTATCTTTTCTTCTACATCCTCACGCTGAGGACATCATCTTCCAAGAGGACTACAGTCCTGTGCAAAAGCCTCCACGCGTACCTTCCTACTTTGTCGAACGAACAGGCGATCTAACACACCTCGACACGCCCACTAAATCAAGTGTTGCTAATCCCATATATTATGTCAAACTATTTGGAAAAACAGGTGAAACGTAGCATTCAGCATCCGCGCAAGTTGGTAGCTCTATAACTCCTAATCCTCCACTAATTTCTCGTCCAGTGTACTTAGCTTTGAAGGGTAACGTTCAACCTCCAGGATTTTCACCTGTCACTCCTCCAATCGATCCCTTCAGTCAGCCATTGAATTAAATATTGCTATAGTAGTGAAGAATAACACACTGTGTATGGGGGGGGGGGGGGGGGCGCCCGTGTGCGTGCGTGAGAGAGAGATCAAAAAATGGTTCAAATGGCTCTGAGCACTATGGAACTTAACATCTGAGGTCATCAGTCACCTAGAACTTAGAACTACTTAAACCTAACTAACCTAAGGACGTCACACACATCCATGCCCGAGGCAGGATTCGAACCTGCGACAGTAGCAGTCGCGTAGTTCCGGATTGAAGCGCCTAGAACCGCTCGACAACCGCGGCCGGCGAGATCGAGATCACTAGATCCATTGAGTAGTCGACACCTGCAGTTCACACTATTCTGCCGGACGACATTTAAGTGAGAACGCAGTGTCTCCTATATCTCTATGAAGTCACCATATCTTACGATGCTACTGTCTAATTCTGTTACATTTGCTACTGTTAATGGCTTCTGCTGCTGCATTTTGCAACTGGGCAGGTCAACTTGTCCATTAGAATCTAGTTCTTGTCAGAAATTCTTGAACCTACATTCAGTGTGCCTACCTGGGCCATCCGACTCGTAGGGTCAAAAAATGTTGAAAACTATTCCACTGCTGGCCTCTGGTTCCTGTGTTTGTACATTGAAGTTATGAACGTATAGTGCGAGAGGACTCACTGCCCGCCCCTTATTTCCACTGAAATGATACACAAGGACACAAGGTACTTGAAACAACACACCTCTGTTATAGTAAATAGCAAGATACAGTGCGTTCTGCTCATTGCGGAGCTTGCTAGCCTGTTACATACAGTACGTCCACTTGACGCGGAGTCTCCGACCTACCTCGTCGCCCTTGAAGTTATCACCACCATTAGACTCTCAATAGCAAAGGAGAAGTTGTGTCGTCTCAGTTACGTCACTCGATTCGCCATTTTCCTGTCAGAGAGGTCACAGTTCGTAGTAACTGACGGAAAGTCATCGAATAAAACAGAAGTGATATCTGGCGTTCTCCAAATAGTGTTATAGGCCCTTAGCTGTTCCTCAACCATTAAACGATTTGGGAGACTATCTGAGCAGCCGGCTTAAGCTGTTTGCAGATGACGCTATCGTTTATCGACTAGTAAAGTCATCAGAAGATCAAAACAAATTTCAAAACGATTTAGAAAAGATATTTGAATGGTGCAAAAATTGGCAGTTGACCCTAAATAACGAAAAGTGTCAGATCATCCAAATGAGTGCTAAAACAAATCCGTGAAACTTCGGTTATACGATAAATCAGTCAAATCTAAAGGCTGTAAATTCAACTAAATATTTAGGAATTACAATTACGAACAACTGAAATTGGAAGTAACACAAAGAAAATGTTGTGGGGAAGGCTAACAAAAGACTGCATTTTATTTGCAGGACACTTAGAAAACTTAACAGATCTACTACGGAGACTGCGTACACTACGCTTGTCCGTCCTCTTTTAGAATACTGCTGCGAGGTGTGGGATCCTTACCGGATAGGACTGCCGCAGTAAGGCGAAAAAGTTGAAAGAAGGGCTGCACGTTTTGCATTATCGCGAAATAGGGGAGAGAGTGTCACTGAAATGATACAGAATTTGCGGTGGACATCATTAAAACAAAGGCCTTTCTCGTTGCGGCGGAATCTTCTCACGAAATTCCAATCACCAACTTTCTCCTCCGAATGCGAAAATATTTTGCTGACGCCGACCAACATAGGGAGAAACGATCACCACGACAAAATAAGGGAAATCAGATCTCGTACGGAAAGATATAGGTGTTCGTTCTTTCCGCGCGCTATACGAGATTGGAATAATAAAGAGTTGTGAAGAAGTTTCGATGAACCCTCTGCCAGCCACTTAAATGTGATATGCAGAGTATCCATGTAGATGAAACCAATGAACTTGATAATAAAATTAATGTGGGTGGATTTTAATAATAATAACAATAATAATAACGGTCCTTGGTCAATCGCAGGATTTTTATTCGTCACTCTTCATTCATTTCATGGGCGGCGATGTCTGTTAATGCGAAACATTGCAACATGCGCCGTGGTTCGAATTCATGTTGGACTATAGGTTCGATTCTCAGAGAAAACCATGAGTGTAACATCTCCAATACAACTATGTCTGTTAGGGCACTGCGGTATTCAAACCAAACTTCGGATTCTTTACAGCTTTGTTTTAATTGCAATAACAACGACAGTAAAACAATCATCCACGCAATACTACGATGATATATAATCAAGCATGCAGATCTGCTTTTTTTTTACTTTAAGCATATTTTTTATTCAAAGGTGGATGAAATATTTTAATTTTTTAATTTTCGTGATTTCAAATTTTTTTTCATATTTTTCTTTGCTATGCAGCTACCTGGCGATCTGTGAGATCGGACCAGTTATCATAGTTTTTTTTCTTTCTTTCTTTAAGGAGCAGCTGATCATAGTGATCAAGACACATTTTGCATTTCAAGAAATTCTTCACGTTCCCATCAAAAGATGGAAAACAAACTCTGAGCTCCGGCTAATTTTAATCTCGCTAATGGAAGCCGGCTGGTGACAGACGCTAACCCGCCTGAAGTGGCGCTCCAAGGGCGAACTCTAAGCAGACGCATCAGACGGGCAGAAATCTCTGGAACTCGGCAGAGAGTCTACTGAGGCCGCGGCGGCGTAAGCAGCAATGGGTGACCCGGTTAGGCACGGGCTGACGCTGGTTCTGACGACAGGCGTCTTCCGGCGCGGCACCGCAGAAAAACAAACAGCGCCAAGTGATTTGCGACGCTGACTGGTCGATCACGGCTGCAACCGGGGTGTGGTGGGGGGTTGGGAGGGGGAGGGGCAGGGGAAGGGTGCAGCCTTGGCGCGGGACGGATATACGGCGGGTCAGGCGAGCAAGCGCGCGAAATACGGCGCCCGTAACTCACGTGCACGTGCCAAAACTATGCCACCACCTGGCACTGATCTCCACTCTCGCGCGTTGCTTAAGGCGAGAGATAATACGCGTACTTACGAAACCGAAAACGTTGTCGTCCGGCTAAATTCAAGGCGTGAAAAAAGTTAGCAGCCACGTCTCGGGCCAGCTGCAGCGTCTCTTTCGAAAACAATAGCAATTACTGCAGCACAGCTAGTCATTTGCGATATGCATTTGTCTCGCTACGGGCCTATGTTAACGAACCTAACAGCGATAGAACACAAAACTAACAATGTTTAAAGAATGAATTTTCCACTCTGCAGTAGAGTGTGTGTTGATATGAAACTTCCTAGCAGATTAAAACTGTTTGGCAGAACGAGACTCGCCCGCGAAAGGCAAAGGTCCCAGTTAGAGTCTCTTTCCAGCACACAGTTTTAATCTGCTAGGAAGTTTCTAACAATGTTTATTTTGCTTCGATATTATTTTTTCAGGTTTATGGAATTAAGTTTGTGGTGAAAGGCCAGGCCATAACATAACCCGAGGTCGAGGCGCAAAGCCGTCGAATGTGTCGGCTTCACTTACTCAAAAACTTCAGTAGTTAATCAGAAGACAGAGTTCTGATGTTAACGTCCCACATTACTCCGACGTGTAAGTTCAGCACTGTATCACGTGCGACAGAGTTATATTTACTGGTACGCTCTTTGATATCTTATTATTAAGCTGGTAACGTCACGATGAAATAAAATATATGTCGTGTAATTCTGCCACTGTTTCCAGCATTTTAAGTACTCAGACATCTTAGACTGCTCTCCTGTATTTTGCATTTTTCCCTAAATTTTGGCCGGCCGGAGTAGCCGAGCGGATCTAGGCGCTACATTCTGGAACCGCGCGACCGCTACGGCCGCAGGTTCGAATCCTGCCTCGGGCATGGGTGTGTGTGATGTCCTTAGGTTAGTTAGGTTTAAGTAGTTCTAAGTTCTAGGGGACTGATGACCTAAGCAGTTAAGTCCCATAGTGCTCAGAGCCATTTGAACCATTTGAAGCCGGCCGAAGTGGCCGTGCGGTTACAGGCGCTGCAGTCTGGAACCGCAAGACCGCTACGGTCGCAGGTTCGAATCCTGCCTCGGGCATGGATGTTTGTGATGTCCTTAGGTTAGTTAGGTTTAACTAGTTCTAAGTTCTAGGGGACTAATGACCTCAGCAGTTGAGTCCCATAGTTCTCAGAGCCATTTTTGAACCATTTGAACCCTAAATTTTCTTAGAAAACGCTACAGCAAATAATATAATTTCAATTAACCCATTCAGTTCTTACATATCGGCACATTGTAACACACTATATATAATAGATGCCAACGGCCTTGCCGCAGTGGTAACACCGGTTCCAGTCAGATCACCAAAGTTAAGCGCTGTCGGGCTGGGCTAGCACTTGGACGGGTGACCATCCGGTCTGCCGAGTGCTGTTGGCAAGTGGGGTGCACTCAGCCCTTGTGAGGCAAACTGAGGAGCTACTTGATTGAGAAGTAGAGGCTCTGGTCTCGTAAACTGACATACGGCCGGGAGAGCGGTGTGCTGACCACATGCCCCTCCATGTCCGCATCCAGTGACGCCTGTGGGCTGAGGATGACACGGCGGCCGGTCTGTACCTTTGGGCCTTCATGGCCTGTTCGTGAAGAGTTTAGTTTAGTATATAATAGATACATTATATACTCCTCTTTGAAATTCTGAAGGTAGCAGGGGTAAAACACAGGGAGCGGAAGGCTATTTACAACTTGTACGGAAACCAGACGGCACTTACAAGAGTCGATGGGCATGAAAGGGAAGCAGTGGCTGAGAAAGGCGTAAGACTAGGTTGTAGCCTATCCCCGATGTTGTTCAATCTGTAAATTGAGCAACCAGTAAAGCAAACAAAAGAAAAATTCGAAGTATGAATTGAAGATCAGAGAGAAGAAATAAAAACCTTGCGGTTTGCCGATGACATTGCAGTTCTGTCGGAGACAGCAAAGAACTTGGAAGAGCAGTTGAACGGAATGGACAGAGTATTGAATCGAAGATGTAAGATGAACATCAACAAAAGTGGAACAAGGATAATGGAATGTTGTCTAATGAAATTAGGTGATGCCGAGGGAATTAGATTAGGAAACGAGACACTTACAGCAGCAGATGAGTCTTGCTATTTGGGCAGCAAAATAAATTATGATAGCTGCAGTACAGAGATATAAAGTGTCGATTGGCAACGGCAATAAAAGCATTTCTGAAAAAGTGAAGTTTATTATCACTGAATATAGACTTACGTGTTAGGAAGTCTTTTCTGAAGACATTTATCTGGAGTGTGAGCATGTATGGAAGTGAAACATGGACGACAAACAGTTCAGACAAGAAGAGAATAGAAGCTTTCGAAATGTGATGCTACAGAAGAATGCTGAAGATTAGATTGGTAGATCATGTAACTAATGAAGTACTGAACAGAATTGGGGACACAAGAAATCTGTGGCACAACTTAACTAAAAGAAGGGATCGGCCGATAGGATACAGTCTGAGACCTCAAGGCATCAGCAGTTTAGTGCTACAGGGAAGTGTGGGGGGTAAATAATTTTAGAGTCAGACGAAGTGTTGGAAGTAACCAGATTCAGAAGGGTGTAGGTTGTTCTAGTTACTCGAAGGTGAAGATGCTTGCACATGGTAGAGTAGTGTGGAGAGCTGCATCAAACCAGTCTTCGGATTGAAGGCAACGACGACGACGACGACGACGACGACAACGACAACATACTTCAATGGTTGATTTCGCTTTTGGATTTATTCTCAAGTTTTTCCCAGTCGTCCATAAGGTTAAATTGTGAATTTCTGTCCTTTCTGAGCTACTCGTTATACACTTGTGTTACTGTAAAGTGCAGCATCATCAAAGAACAATAAAATACTTTTCACAATATACAATTCATAATGGTAAAGAAAATTAGTGGTAGTCATATTCTGAACACTTGCTGCATTAGCTCATAATGTTTCACTCGTCGCTCACATCGAAGTACTGACCTGTAGAGCGAAATAAAGGCCTCGGTAGTCCGTGTTTTTACGCCCTAGAAACAGGGAGAGGACGTTGTACCAGTCTATGCTTCAGTATCCTTACAGCGGGATCGCTGCCAAAGACTGTACTCCAATGCCCGGCATACTACAAGAATTAAACAGTGGCCAGCACTTTTGAATGCTAACAGTGTGTCAACATACCCTCTCAGTGTAGTGTGTATAAATCTACGTTTGTTCTCACTAAAACACGGATTACTTTAGAGAGTGAGATTTTCACTCTGCAGCGGAGTGTGGGCTGATATGAAACTTCCTGACTGATTAAAACTGTGTGCCGGACCGAGACTCTAACTCGGGACCTTTGCCTTTCGCGGACAAGTGCTCTGTCAGGAAGTTTCGTATCAGAGCACACTCCGCTGCAGAGTGAAAATCTCATTCTGGAAACATCCCCTAGGCTGTGGCTAAGCCATGTCTCCGCAATATCCTTTCTTCCAGGAGTACTAGTTCTGCAAGGTTCGCAGAAGAGCTTCTGTGAAGTTTGGAAGGTAGGAGACGAGGTACTGGCAGAATTGAAGCTGTGAGGACGGGTCGTGAGTCGTGCTTGGGTACCTCAGTTGGTAGAGCACTTGCCCGCGAAAGGCAAAGGTCCCGAATTCGAATCTCGGTCCAGCACTTAGTTTTAATCTGTCAGGAAGTTTCTAGGATTACTTTAGTTCTAATGCTTCATTTTTTACTTAAAAATCTAACGTACTCATAGCACGTCTTTTTTTGGCACGTCATTTCATTCGCACCCTGATGTCTATGAACAAAATCTATGAATTTTTGGAAGATCATGGTTTGCACACAGCTTTATTATCGCTTTATTAAACAAACAGTTTCGCTCAGAAACGGACCATCCTCAGATATAATGTGACATTATTTAATGAGATGCTTCACAAATCTTAACTATTAACAAGTATCATGCTATAAACCAACATGTTAAATTCAACTGTAATACTGGGGTACATACAACACACAGTAAGTAATGTGGTGAAGCACATCCCAAGACCGGAGTGCATGTCGCCCTAGTACAGATATGCATTTTGTTTCCGACAACTAGGAAGTACTGTCTCGGTACCAAGCGAGCCAGCGCAACGAAGCTGTGAAGAGTACATTTTTCTGTGTGCATCTGTTGCTTCGTTCGTTTGCGGCCTTGGAGTGCTCGGCAATGAAGCAATGAAAAGAGCAACGATTAAGTGATGCGAGTTACGACTGTGTGTTCTCCCACGTTTTGAACTGTATCACACAAGAAAGAATTGTTAAAATGTTTTTTAAGTAGCAAAGATTTCAATAAACGAATAAACAAGTTAGTTGGCGACGAGGATTAAACAAAAAAATTGGGGGATATCAGCGAGAAGGAAAGGGTGGGGGGGGGGGGGTGTAGAGAGAGGATAAGTGAAAAGTAAAGTTTGCCTAGGATGCCCGTTATCCTACTTATTCCACTGGGGGGTCAAATTTTGGCGTACATGTCTAGGCCGGTGTGGAGGGAGACAAGGATCTACCAGGGGCAAAATCCGTTCCTTCGTCTGTCCCGTAAAGCGACTACCAAAATAACTGGTTTCAAATCAAGTGGTAGTATCTATTTTCCCGCAGAAAAGTTAGGAGACGGGTTGCTTCCGTTGCATCGCCATCGAAGCTCTGGGACAAGCACCGGCCGAGATGTACGAGGCGTGTTTTTTAAGTAAGTACCGTTTTGAAATTTAAAAAAAGACCTAAGATATCTCAACAATTTTATTTTTACATGGAAGCCTGTACCTTAATCTACACACTGACGCCATTACAGTCCGATTCTTCCTTGTTTACGTTGTGTACTGAGTGTTTAAGATGCCTCCGATAATCGTGAGTCCCGCCGACTGTGAAGTACGGGCTGTTATAAGATTTCTTAGTGCTAAAGGCCTAAAAGCAATCGATATTCATCGTGAGATCTGTGCAGTTTACGGAGAAAACATTATGAGTGATGGAATGGTAAGAAAGTGGGTGAGAGCATTTAAAGATGGCTGCACAAATGTGCATGATGAACAACGGAGTGGGCGTCCTTCGGTCGTTAATGAAAGTTTGGTGCAGGAAGTGGACAATGAGGTGAGAGAAAACAGACGCTTTACGATTTCCTCCTTGCGGGATCGCTTTCCTAATGTTTCTCACAGTGTTTTGTATGGCACTGTGACCGAGCACTTGAATTACCGAAAATTGAGCGCACGTTGGATACCGAAAATGTTGACGGATGTGCACAAAACCAAACGTTTAGACAGTGCATTGACTTTCCTTGAGCGGTACCACAATGACGGTGATGATTTCTTAAGGCAAATTGTTACGGGCGATGTAACATGGGTGGCCTACGTCACACCAGAATCAAATGGTTTAAATGGCTCTGAGCACCATGGGACTTAACATCTATGGTCATCAGTCCCCTAGAACTTAGAACTACTTAAACCTAACTAACCTAAGGACAGCACACAACACCCAGTCATCACGAGGCAGAGAAAATCCCTGACCCCGCCGGGAATCGAACCCGGGAACACGGGCGTGGGAAGCGAGAACGCTACCGCACGACCACGAGCTGCGGACACACCAGAATCAAAGCAACAGGCCACGGAAGTTGATCAAGGGCGTCGTTTTGCCGCAAGACAATGCCCGTCCGCATGTGGCGAATCAGACCAAAGATCTCATCACATCTTTTCGATGGGAAACTCTAGATCATCCTCCGTACAGCCCCGATCTTGCGCCCAGTGACTACCATCTGTTCCTGCACTTGAAGAAACACCTGGGCGGTCAGCGTATTCAAGACGCTGACGAAGTCAAAATAGTGGTGATGGAGTGGTTAACAAGTCAGGCGGCAGACTTCTATGAGGGGGGTATTCAAAAACTGGTACAACGTTATGACAAGTGCCTCAATATTGACGGAAATTACGTAGAAAAGTAGAATAAGGTACAGGCTTTCATGTAAAAATAAAATTATTGAGATATCTTAGCACGTCTGTTTTTAATTTCAAAACGGTACTTACTTAAAAAACACGCCTCGTAATTAACGTACGCCGTAGGTCGAGGATCAGTGGGAGGTGTAGCGCACGGTCTGGGTCACTCTAGAGATGCAGTGCTGTCCTCTCCCCCCCCCCCCCCCCCAAACCCCCCAACCCCACACTCCCTGTTGCACGGAATATCGCTAAGGTTATACCCTCGCGAATTATCACTGAGTCATTAGTAAGGCTGGAGGATACGTTACGATAGTAGCATCTCTTCCTTTTGCAATCCACAGCTTTTCCTCAGTAAATGCAAGTAACCCCTACCCCGTTCAGAGCTGTCACACTCTCCTAATCGCCTGCCGCTTACACAGTACTACATGTACGCGGCAGCGACGTGTTGAGTGCCTTATCGCATTAGCGAAGTATTTATGGCGCCTAACTGGCAGAATCACATTGGCTCAATTGCAGGGGCAAGTGTTGGCGCGCGACAGACTCTCGCCGCTGCTCGAATCAGGTTCAAACCGGTACCCACGGCGTGCAGGTCACATCCGCAGTCACAGTCAACGCGCCGCTGCTGTTTACTGGCTGGCGGTCGCTGCGGCTGCTCTCTCCGCTCACAGCACATAGCCAGGGACGTCACCAGGTACCGTACGATATTGAGTATCGATGTCATTGAGCCACAAACTGTACTGATACCTCGATAATACCGAAACAAACTAGAATTATATTAATACCGTCAGGTGCTCACGGGCGTTGATATACAGGGTGATTCAAAAAGAATACCACAACTTTAGGAATTTAAAACTCTGCAACGACAAAAGGCAGAGCTAAGCACTATCTGTCGGCGAATTAAGGGAGCTATAAAGTTTCATTTAGTTGTACATTTGTTCTGTTGAGGCGCTGTTGACTAGGCGTCAGCGTCAGTTGATGCTAAGATGGCGACCGCTCAACAAAGCTTTTTATGTTATTGAGTACGGCAGAAGTGAATCGACGACAGTTGTTCAGCGTGCATTTCGAACGAAGTATGGTGTTAAACCTCCTGATAGGTGGTGTATTAAACGTTGGTATAAACAGTTTACAGAGAATGGGTGTTTGTGCAAAGGGAAAAGTTCTGGACGGCCGAGAACGAGTGATGAAAATGTAGCACGCATCCAGCAAGCATTTGTTCGCAGCCCAGGAAAATCGACTCGCAGAGCTAGCAGAGAGCTGCAAATTCCACAGTCAACTGTATGGAGAGTCCTACGAAAAAGGTTAGTTATGAAACCTTATCGTCTGAAATTGGTTCAAGCACTGTCTGCAGCTGATAAGATCAAAAGAATCGATTTCTGTGATTTTATCCTTGCTCAAATGGAAACAGATGAATCTTTCGTTTCAAAGATTGTGTTTAGTGATGAAGCAACTTTCCACACTAACGGGAAAGTCAACCGTCACAATGTCTGTATATGGGGCACTGAGAATCCGCGGGAAACAACTCAGTATGAACATGACTCGCCTAAGGTGAACGTTTTCTGTGCCATTTCAGCCAATAAAGTTTTTGGTCCCTTTTTCTTCGAAGGTGCTACTGTAACTGGACTACAGTATCTGGAGATGTTAGAGAATTGGCTGTTCCCTCAGCTCGAACAAGAAGCACAACAATTCATATTTCAGCAGGATGGAGCGCCACCACATTGGCACTTATCTGTCCGTAACTACCTGAACGTCAACTACCCGAGGCGATGGGTCGGTCGCCAGGCAGCCCGTGACAGAGCACTTCATCACTGGCCTCCAAGAAGCCCTGATCTTAGCCCCTGCGATTTTTTCTTATGGGGGTATGTTAAGGATATGGTGTTTCGGCCATCTCTCCCAGCCACCATTGATGATTTGAAACGAGAAATAACAGCAGCTATCCAAACTGTTACGCCTGATATGCTACAGAGAGTGTGGAACGAGTTGGAGTATCGGGTTGATATTGCTCGAGTGTCTGGAGGGGGCCATATTGAACATCTCTGAACTTGGTTTTGAGTGAAAAAAAAACCTTTTTAAATACTCTTTGTAATGATGTATAACAGAAGGTTATATTATGTTTCTTTCATTAAATACACATTTTTAAAGTTGTGGTATTCTTTTTGAATCACCCTGTATATCAACGGGGACAGGTGAAAACGCTCTATCCATCTGAGCCATCGAGGGCACAAAGGATAGTGCGACTGCAGGGACCATCTCGCGCACGCCTCCCGCGAGACCCACATTCTCACCTTGTATGTCCACACACTACATTCGTAGTGTCCCACCCCAACACACTCATTACTCGTGGAAGACATTCTTACCAAGTCCCGTAAGAGTTCGGGTAATACGTGTGCATCCGCACAGAAGAAGAAGGTCATGGCCGGTATTGCCAGAACTATATACTTATATGGATATGATGTCTGTTCTTTCGGACATGTCCGAAAGAACAGACGTCATTGATGACCTGTAGCCATCTATAACGAAATTAGAATTATATTAATACTGTCAGCTGCCCACGGGCGTTGATAAATATCAACGGTGGCAGGTGAAAATGTGTGCCCCGACCGGGACTCTAACCCGGGATCTCTCGCTTACATGGCAGATGCTCTATCCATCTAAGCCACCGAGGGCACAGAGGACATGTCCGATAGAACAGACACCATATTCATATAAATATATAGTTCTGGCAATCCCGGCCATGACCTCCTCCTCCTGTGCAGATACACACATATTCCCCGAACTCTTACGGGACTTGGTTAGAATGTCTTCCACGAGTAATGAGTGTGTTTGGGTGGGACACTACGAATGTAGTGTGTGGACATACAAGGTGAGAACGTGGGTCTCGCGGGGGGCGTGCGCGAGATAGTCCCTGCAGTCGCACTATCCTCTGTGCCCTGGGTGGCTCAGATGGATAGAGCGTTTTCACCTGTCCCCGTTGATATATTTCAACGCCCGTGTGCAGCTGACGGTATTAATATAATTCTAATTTCGTTCTAGACGGCTGCACGTTATCAATGGTGTCTGTTCTTTCCGACATGTCCGAAAAAACAGTCACCATATAAGTATAATACCGAAACAGGTTACAGGCAATGTCACAACATACTGAGTTCTTATCTATCTTTAAGCTTTTCTAGAACACTAAACGACTTACTTGTAGTTCAAGACGAAATGCAGAACGTATGTTTTTAGAGACGAAATTCAATCTATACATATAAAAATGTTAATGTTCGTTGGTTCAAAACTTTCAATCTATGAAAGTGTAGTATTTTATCCGTTCTCGGCAAATTTAGCTGTATATATTGAAATAATCAGCATCCAGTTGCATAAAAGAAATTTAATTTCTTAACCGATTTCGGGCCTTACTGCCCCTCTTCAGAAGATTATACGTATCGCATTATTTGCGAATGACGACAATAAAATGCTGTGGTCACGTGATTCACAGCGCATGTATACACATTTTTGTACATGCACTACGACCCAAATGACCACGGCATTTCACTGTATGCATCTTACTGTCGACAGTCGCAGATAATGCAACTGGTTGCTGATTATTTCAATATTTGAAAGTTCTCCACCTATTCCTTTGAAATTTTTGCTCAATGTTGCATTCAAATACCAGCCTTTATATATATATATATATATATATATATATATATATATATAAAAGAAAGAAATAAATATGTTAGATATATAGAGCAAAATTGTTACAAAAAATGACAAAAGTACTCGACCGATTTAATTTTCACGCATTACTGTAACAAACATGTGGACACATGTAGGCTTTAACGTGGTTTTAGAAAAAGGTACGGCCAAACTTTCAGGAAACATTCCTCACACACAAATAAAGAAAAGGTGTTATGTAGACATGTGTCCGGAAACGCTTAATTTCCATGTTAGAGCTCATTTTAGTTTCGTCAGTATGTACTTCCTCGATTCACCGCCAGTTGGCCCAACTGAAGGAAGGTAATGTTGACTTCGGTGCTTGTGTTGACATGCGACTCATTGCTCTACAGTACTAGCATCAAGCACATCAGTACGTAGCATCAACAGGTTAATGTTCATCACGAACGTGGTTTTGCAGTCAGTGCAATGTTTACAAATGCGGAGTTGGCAGATGCCCATTTGATGTGTGGATTAGCACGGGGCAATAGCCGTGGCGCGGTACGTTTGTATCGAGACAGATTTCCAGAACGAAGGTGTCCCGACAGGAAGACGTTCGAAGCAATTGATCGGCGTCTTAGGGAGCACGGAACATTCCAGCCTATGACTCGCGACTGGGGAAGACCTAGAACGAGGAGGACACATGCAATGGACGAGGCAATTATTCGTGCAGTTGACGATAACCCTAATGTCAGCGTCAGAGAAGTTGCTGCTGTACAAGGTAACGTTGACCACGTCACTGTATCGAGAGTGCTACGGGAGAACCAGTTGTTTCCGTACCATGTACAGGGCGTGCAGGCACTATCAGCAGCTGATTGGCCTCCACGGGTACACTTCTGCGAATGGTTCATCCAACAATGTGTCAATCCTCATTTCACTGCAAATGTTCTCTTTACGGATGAGGCTTCATTCCAACGTGATCAAATTGTAAATTTTCACAATCAACCTGTGTGGGCTGACGAGAATCCGCACGCAATTGTGCAATCACATCATCAACACAGATTTTCTGTGAACGTTTGGGCAGGCATTGTTGGTGATGTCTTGATTGGGCCCCATGTTCTTCCACCGACGCTCAATGGATCACGTTATCATGATTTCATACGGGATACTCTACCTGTGCTGCTAGAACATGTGCCTTTACAAGTACGACACAACATGTGGTTCATGCACGATGGAGCTCCTGCACATTTCAGTCGAAGTGTTCGTACGCTTCTCAACAACAGATTCGGTGACCGATGGATTGGTAGAGGCGGACCAATTCCATGGCCTCCACGCTTTCCTGACCTCAACCCTCTTGACTTTCATTTATGGGGGCATTTTAAAGTTCTTGTCCACACAATCCCGGTACCAAATGCAGAGACTCTTCGTGCTCTTATTGTGGACGGCTGTGATACAATACGCCATTTTCCAGGGCTGCATCAGGGATTCCATGCGACGGAGGGTGGATGCATGTATCCTCGCTAACGGAGGACATTTTGAACATTTCCTGTAACAAAGTGTTTGAAGTCACGCTGGTACGTTCTGTTGCTGTGTGTTTCCATTCCATGATTAATGTGATTTGAAGAGAAGTAATAAAATGAGCTCTAACATGGAAAGTAAGCGTCTCCGGACACATGTCCACATAACATTTTCTTTCTTTGTGTGTGAGGAATGTTTCCTGAAAATTTGGCCGTACCTTTTTCTAACACCCTATATATATATATATATATATATATATATATATATATATATATATATATATATATATATATATATATAGGAATTGGATGTACTTCCTAATTTGCTCCCCCCCCCCTCTCCCTCACCTCCGTCCATCTCTTCCTGCTCAATCTCTCTGTCCATCTCTCCCTTTCCGCTTTGTAAATCTCTTTCATCCCACCTCCTTTTCCCCCCATCTCTCTGACCTTCAGCCTAGATTATTGTTCTTGTTAAGTCAGTTATGTAGCAGTCTGCTAATCATAAGCCTACGGGCCATAAAAACAACTTTGCCATTTGCTATCGACTTTTGCAAAAGTCGATAGCAAATGGCAAAGTTGTTTTTATGGCCCGTAGGCTTATGATTAGCAGACTGCTACATAACTGACTTAACAAGAACAATAATCTAGGCTGAAGGTCAGAGAGATGGGGGGAAAAGGAGGTGGGATGAAAGAGGTGGGATGAAAGAGAATTACAAAGCGGAAAGGGAGAGATGGACAGAGAGATTGAGCAGGAAGAGATGGACGGAGGTGAGGGAGAGGGGGGGGGGGGGGAGCAAATTAGGAAGTACATCCAATTCCCATACATATTAGAAACGCGTGCTTCCTCATTATTTTTTTCCTTCATTTAACCAGACTGAGTCAGAGGAATGCATGGCGGAGGGCAGCTAGTATAAAATAAAATGCAAACGGGAGAAGTAAGGGACAATTATTCGAACAACAAACTAAATATTGGTCTTTCCATAAGTTTTATGCTACCCTTATGTCCCAGTATTAGCGTGCGAGGTAAAATTGGAATTCGTGGTATTTTTGCATTAATCATGCCGGGTATAAAATCAATATTCGAACTACTTAACCGAAGTAGTGGGCACATAATATTTCTGCTATAGATAGCTGATATCCGGTATATGTAGCCGACATCTTATTATGGACTAAGCATCTTATCTAGTTTTTCTACTGTATTTGTGTTTCCCATATAATAAATGGATGAAACAGATGTCCATTTTAATTCCAACCAAACTAATAATGGAAGGTTATTACTTCCCCGTCGCACCTTTCGATAGTTGAACATTTCTTAACATATTATAAGCTTGCTGCATATTTGGTGTTGCTATTACAGATATTAAGGGAATCGATAGTTAGTCATTTCAGTAATGCCGCAACGTCTCCACCCGCAGCTGTGCAGCGCCCTCTTAGTCGTCGATCCTACAACTACTTTGCCTGTCAACTGCTAAACCTTTCATATCCGCATACCGCCTCCTTATTTTTAGTCATCAATCTTCTGATTGGTTTGACGCGGTCCACAGCGACTTCCTCTCCTGTGCCATGATCTTAATCTCAAGACACTCAACGTCCTACTTATTTGTCCCTTACATTCCAGTCTCTGCCTTTCTGTACAGTTTTTATCCTCTACAGAACCCTCAACTAATATAGAAGTTATTGCGTGACGCCTTAACATGAACTCTCATCCTGTCCTTTCCAGTCACAATGTTCTAGCAGGAAATGAAACTATGCAGTACTTTTTGCCTAAGCAGGTGAACGTGATACTACAAGGATCTGCTGATCAATACGTTATATACGGTGAAGGGTTGCTTTTGAAGCGCAGAGTAGGAATCTGGTAAAATACATAACCCCAGTGAAGTGGAACAAAAGCGCTACTGTCATTTCGTAACGCACGTTCACACTTTACTGTTTCTTTTCGGGAAACCTTACACCCGAGCTCTGCAACTGATTATACCACCAACTTTTTGTCCTCTTTCTCAGCTCCTACAACTCACTCATTACGGAGGAATGCTCACTGTTTTTCAGGCAGCTGCAAATTTTTATTCAAATAGTCTTGAACGTAAAACATTAGTAACTATGTTGACCGGTTCCACCTGCTACGCCGACATCAGAACTATTTGGTTTGTACCAAGCAAAATAGTTCTGATGACGGCTTAGCAGCTGGAACTGGTCAACATCTTTACTAATTTTTTGCGATGAAGACTATTTCAGAGACGTACAGAAATACATGAACAGTTATGAAATAAAACTTGCTTGCAGATTAAAACCGTGTGACGGACCGAGACTCGAACTCTGGACCTTTGCCTTTCACGGGCAAGTGCTCTACTCCCTGAGCCACCCAAGCACGACTCACGACCCGGCCTCACAGGGAAAAGGTTCCGAGTTCGAGTCTCTGTCCGTCACACAGTTTTAATCTGCTAGGAAGTTTCATAACAGCGCACACTCCGCTGCGAAGGGAAAATCTCATTCTGGAGTTAATAAATAATTTATCTGCAGGGAGGTAGGTAGAAGAACAGTATTTTACACTGTGGATAAAACGAATGAGGTTGCGCTACTGTCTTGTATTCGGGAGGATGGTGACTAATACTCATCTGGTTAGGTTTTGCATGGTTTACCTAGCATCTTCAGGCATATGCCCTGTTTGTTCTGTTATTAAACCACGGCCGACTGCATGTCCTATCCTTCTCAAACACGACCTATAAGTACATAAATGCCTGTATTTGCAAGCTCTGTCTTTTCTTCTTAATTTATAATACACACACCAAAAAAAGTTTTGCATCACTCCGGTTCCCAGAACTCCTGAAAATAGACGTTGACTGCGGGTATTGTATCACAGACACAGTCCCTTTCACTGCTCAGAGATGTCACTAAACCCGCCCAAAGATGTAAACAACCATGCATGACCACAGACTACTAGATGTAGGGGGTCCGACAGCTGATCAGTTCCAGTCATTCCACCAGGAAGGCGGTACACGGCTCGTGTTTTACGTAGTTCAACTATGCCTAGACGGTCAATACCGCGGTTCTATCGCGTCCGCATTGTTACTTTCTGCCAGGAAAGGCTCTCAACAAGGGAAGTGTCCAGGCGTCCCCGAGTGAACCAAAGCGATGTTGTTCGGACAGGGAGGAGATACAGAAAGACAAGAACTGTCGATGAAATGCCTCGCTCAGGCCGCCCATGGGCCACTACGGATTATGGCTCGGAGAAACCCTGACAGCAACGCCACCATGTTGAATAATGCTTTTCGTGCAGCCACAGGACGTCGGGTTACGACTCAAACTGTGCACAATAGGCTGCATGATGCACAACGTCACTTCAGACGTCCATGGCGAGATCCATCTTTGAAACCACGACACCATGCAGCGCGGTACAGATGGACCCAACAACAAGCCGAATGGACCGCTCAGGATTGGCATCACGTTGTCTTCACCGATAGGTGTCGCATATGCCTTCAACCAGACAATCGTCGGAGACGTGTTTGGAGGCAAGTCGGTAAGGCTAAACGCCTTAGACACACTGTCCAGCGAGTGCAGCAATGTGGAGGTTCCCCGCTGTTTTGAGGTGGTATTATGTGGAACCGACTTACGCCACTGGTGGTCATGGAAGGCGCTGTAACGGCTGTACTATACGTGAATGCCATCCTCAGACCGATAGTGCAACCATATCGGCAATATTTTGGCGAGGTATTCGTCTTCATGGACAACAATTCGTGCTCCCATCGTGCACATCTTGTGAATGACTTCCTCCAGGAAAACGACATCGCTCGACTAGAGTGGCCAGATGTTCTCCAGACACAAACCTTATCGAACATGCCTGGGATAGATTGAAAAGGGCTGTTTATGGATGACGTGACCCACCAACCGCTCTGAGGGATCTACGCCGAATTGCCGTTGAGGTGTGGGACAATCTGGACCAACAGTGCCTTAATTAACTTGTGGATAGTATGGCATGAAGAATACAGGCTTGCATCAATGCAAGAGGACGTACAGTGTACAGGAATCTGGACCATCATCTGTGAAAGTCTCGCTGTATGGTGGTGCAACATGCAATGTGTGGTTTTCCTGAGCTATAAAAATGGTGGAAATGGTGTTTATGTTTATCTCTATTCCAATTTTCTGTACAGGTTCCGTAACTTTCGGAACCGAGGTGTTGGAAAACTTTTTTTGATGTGTGTATTATTAAAGCCGCACATCGTTATAGATGTAATCATAATTACTACTAAACAGGGAATTTCGTGTTTCTGACGCACTTTCTGAGAAACTAATACACTGTCTGCTGTGCTTGTCAGTTTCCTATGTCCGTCTTTGATTCATCCATCAAACGTCAAATGCGTGTGAATTCCTAAGGAACCAAACTACTGAGGTCATCGGTTCCTAGACTTATACACTACTTAAACTAACTTGTGCTAAGAATAACACACACACCCATGCCCGAGGGAGGACTCTAACCTTCGGCGGGAGGGGCTGCGCAGTCCGTGACATGGCGCCAAACCGCGCGGCCTATCAAACGTCATTTTGCTCCGAAGCTATCAGAACTTCTTCACTTGATATAATACGTGGTCTCCATGTTTCTTGTTATGATTTCCCTTAATTCACATCTGCGCCGCATCGCTTGGTTACTATTATTAGTTTTGACTTATGGCAGTGGCAGGTGGACTTATAATGGGAGAAATGTCCAGTAAAGAAGGCAATTCATCGAGGAATGAAAGATGCTTGGCGAGTGTTACTAGGCACGACAGCAAAACAATCACGTGGATCAGGAAACAGATTGAAGAAGACTAAATTAAGACTGTAATGAAAACGAAATGGAGGAGGGCGAAAATTTTATTCATATGACTGGATGACAGAGAGGGCAAGGAAGTTCTTTTTGAGTCCAACATGTAAGAAAAGAGGGAGATTGCGAATTGTAATGGTCGTGACGGAGAAGCACAGTGGACCCGAGTCGCACCAGCGCACCATCTATTTCCACACGAAAATGTTGGGTAAAATAAGATTGAAATTTTTTATAACTATTACTGGACTGCTGCTAATAATTGCGTATAATTTCTATTCGCCGTACATGCGTTTCCATCATGGAATATTACCAGTTCATATACTTTATTGGACGTTTTACGGGAAAATGGGATCATACAACATTGACAGAGTTATGTCTGCAAGCCGGCCGGAGTGGCCGTGCGGTTCTAGGCGCTACAGTCTGGAACCGAGCGACCGCTACGGTCGCAGGTTCGAATCCTGCCTCGGGCATGGATGTGTGTGATGTCCTTAGGTTAGTTATGTTTAATTAGTTCTAAGTTCTAGGCGACTGATAACCTCAGAAGTTAAGTCGCATATTGCTCAGAGCCAGTTATGTCTACTTCAAAAAGTTTCTTCTGATTTCATAAGCTTATTTCGTTTACAAAAGTGAATATAGAAGCCTGGACTGTATTTTAATTCACACACCAATACTAAAAGTTCACCTTGGCACCTGTTGCCAGTTCATGATGCGGCTCAAAGGGGGAGGGGGGGGGGGGGGCGGCACATGCTTGAATGAGCGTTTCTTCACATTGAGGTACCATCAGTAATGAATCGGCCTTGAAGCGTAAGTATCTCGCATCAATGCGCGATTAGCCTGCGATGTCACCTGATCCCAAGGTATGTGATTGTTTTTGTGAGGATCTGTGGAAGACCCCGTTTGCGCACTTCCCATTCCAATGCTGTTGGGTGAACTGCTTCGCTGCATGGCACGGCAATGATTGCCATAGCTCCAACAAATGCTTGCAACATTATGGAACGAGTTTGACTATCGCCTGGAAGTCTGTCGTGCCTCTAGTGGAGGGCACTTTGAACATTTGTGAGAGATGAATGAAAACTTTGAAACGAAGCGTAGCTGAACAAAATATCAACCTTGTATTTGCATGCAGTTGAAAGATATACCCTAGTAAATTACGATGGTTCTTTTGAAAACAACATTTTAGTTCTTTGCATCAAGTTTAAATTTACACCAGTTTCTATTTTTATTCATGTACAAGATACACAGTGTTATACACAGTGTTAAAAAAGTATTCCATGTTTTGAGAAATATTAGTATGGACCAAAGCAAGGAAGAATGTCTAGTAAACAGGGGCTCTAAAAAGCATTCCGTAAGAGCTGTGACCACTTGTTCTTAAAGAGGTCTGTTTCAGAGATGCGAAGATGAACCAATGCTCCTAGTGCTTACGATATGCATTTTAACACCATGTTTACTAGACAGTTTTGTCTTCTTTTGGTTGATACTACCGCCTATCAAAACACAGAATACTTTTTAACATTCTGTATTCGTGTGAAATCGGACACGTATTTTTGAAACGCCCTATATTTTTCTTTTAAAATTCATGATATCACATCGCGATGCAGTACTGAGTTTCGGAGACCCTGTAAGTTTCAGTCTTATTCCGTAGTAAACTACGAATAAACGATTAAGAATCACGCAGCCGCTGGATTCCCGATTTCCTGAATTGCGGTAACTTCATTTAAGTTACTTTGAAAAATGAAAAAACCGTAAGACAGTTGCTTAATCCGTAATTTTTTTTTCTGTGTACACGAGCGGTTTCGGAACACAAAGTTCCTTCATCTGGTGTAAACTGTAATAATAAAAGTATTCTATTACGCACGGATGGGAAGGGATCCTCAAGTCTGAAATATCAGATAAGAAACTATACGGCTTAAATTTCTAAATTAAAACAAATTGAAAGAGAGATCTGGACGTTACTTAGAAAGACAATCACTTAATCTCTGAAGTCATTCTCACCCCAAGGTTGTCATGGAGCAAAAGGTTTCGTATCAAAAGGGTAAAAGGACCTGAAAAATCCGCGAATAAACGGACATCACGACCGGACACTAAAAGTTACCAAAGTAATGAAACATGTAAAATGCCATTAAATAGGGGGGAGGGGTGATTGAATCACATATTGCGTGGAATTACAAAAAATTCCGTAACAACCGCTCCTCCGTGCTGCGCGACTGGAAACACAAATTGTCTTACACACTAAAGAGAAAGGTCGGATACTCGCTGTTCTGGAGGAATTTTAAATCTTAAGAAATCTTCATTCCCAACCCCCCCCCCCCCCCAATACAATTAATCAACCAACAGAACCATCACAAAAATATTTTAGTTAATTGTGAAATTATCCAGGAAGATTAAGGTGTCCACGTAACGTAATATTTTTCCTTTTTTTTTTTATATGTAGGGGTCCTCTTCCCTCCTGTCACAGTATACACTAGATGATGGAACTTTTAAGTGTTCCGAAATCCGCCGGCCGCTATGGCCGAGTGGTTCTAGGCGCTTCAGTCCGGAACCGCGCTGCTGCTACGGTCGCAGGTTCGAATCCTGCCTCGGGCATGAATGTGTGTGATGTCCTTAGGTTAGTTAGGTGTAATTAGTTCTAAGTCTGGGGGACAGATGACCTCAGATGTTGAGTCCCATAGTGCTTAGAGCCGTTTGAACCATTTTTTGTCCCGAAACCGGTCGTGTACACAAGAAAAGACCGTGGATTAAGCAACTGTCCTGTTGTTACTTCATTCTTCAAAGTGACTTGTAAAGTTGCGGATGCCCCGTAAGAAAAAAAATGTTTGTTACTGCAATTAAGATACCCTTGTAATTGACATTTCTGCGGATCGAGTTGCAGCCTACTAATTTTATTTCCTTCTCTAGCGGCACGTGCTCGCTTCCCTGCTTGCCTTTTCTTTTTCAGGTAGCCTATATGCAGCCCAGAGCACTCTGAAACATGGATAAAAACTACTCATCAGTGCAATCTGCTGATCACAGAGTTATTTTATTAAATCTATACTGTGCAATTATCGAGTGAACGGCTTTGGGTCCGCCTGTTCCAATTATTTTCGTTTTCCTTGTCCATCGACGTTTACATCGGTAAGGAGAACTAACGTATCAGTGTTGCATAGCAAACTACAGTCACTGGCGAGTACAGTCTCCCACTGGGTATATGGAAGTGTGATTGAAGTTCACTGTGTGGACTTGGGTCTAAGGAGTTGTGTTGTGGAACACGGGAGAGTAAGACAACGGAAACGTTGTGGTCTGCAGCCACATTGCGCAACCATGTGAGAGCCAAGTGGCCGCGTTTAAAAGGCCACAAAACAGCGGCCTGCTAACAGCTGTGGCAGCTCGCAGCATTGCGTGGCCCGCGTGTGTTCGACATGACTGCACAGGACGGCAAAGCCGCTCTCAACTGCAGTTGGGGGGGGGGGGGGGGTGTTTTGGGGAAGGAGACCAGACAGCGAGGTCATCAGTCTCATCAGCTTAGGGAAGGACGGGGAAGGAAGTCGGCCGTGCCCTTTGAAAGGAACCATCCCGGCATTAGCCTCAAGCGATTTAGGGAAATCACGGAAAACCTAAATCAGGATGGCCGAACGCGGGATTGAACCGTCGTCCTCCCGAATGCTCAACTGCAGATGCGCGATTCCATTGTGCAGTCAAAATCTGTTTTTAAATTGTGATTGCATGGCTGCAGCGCTCTCATTTATTTCACTATTTCTTCCAACAACGTTTTTGGAGGATACAGTAAATTAACATTGACTATGCTTCTTCCTGTGTAATTTTCTTCGCTTCCAGAATTAATTTCGTTACTTTATCCTTAGAACGTGACCTTACCTTTCTCCTGGGGGCACTTTTTTCATTTTCTGACCTCTTGCTTTCCTTAAATCCTATATTTTTTTGTGTCGCTTCTCTAAAAAGTGTTCCGGTATCTATTGTATCCATTCTAATTGCAGTGTTTTTCAAATACTTGTCAGTTTCAGTGAACCATGTGTGTTTGGACCTGTCGCTTTTTAATAGGTTGAAGGTGTGCTTGGTTAGTCTTACCTATTCGGTATGTGTGTCCATAAAACTGTAATCTTCTTTTCTTCATTATATCAGTTAATTTTTCCGTTTTCAAATAGAGTTGTCTGTCCTTGATTTGTATTTAGTATTACTGTTGCTTTTAAGTTCCAATCTCGTCCGTAGAATTCATCCTTCTTTCTAAGTTTTCCGGTTTTTCAGTATCCTCAAATCTTGTTAGTGTAATTGTTTCTGCTGCATGCAGTGCCTCACGCCTTACCTATGTTTGATAATATCTTAGTTTTGTGTTCCAGGACAAAGACTTTTTGTTTCCTTCAATTGTCAGTCATGTGGAATTCTCTTTTAATTTTGTTTTTCTTTTCCCATTATTATACAAACTGCGTATACCGTATTTTATCTGTTTCCAAGCTTTACTTAACGTGTCGCTTCGCTCGTGCCAGAAAGATCTAACTATTACACGACAGTATTAAGGTGTTTTTGATGATAGAAACCATGTCTTCACATGAAAAGCATCTCTTAATCGTCATACTACCGCGGCATTTGCGCTGTGTGCTCTTGTATTCTCCTGTGCGAGATAAACGTAGGGCTTTCTTTTAGTTGTTGAAAATGGCTGCAGTATATTGTCAACACAAAAATCCGAAGTTAGGCGATCTCTGGTTTTTTCGGCGCAATTGTTTAATAGTATCCTTCTGGGCAATTTCATAGGTTATTTGGCTATTTATTATTTGTAATTAAAATCGAGAGATACTCGCCAGGTTAGCCGAGGACGCTACGGAGCTGCTTCCTGGACTCGGGTAGCCGCGCCGGCTCCGGATCGAATCCACCCAGCAGATTAACGATAAGGGCTGGTGTGCTGGCCAGCCCGGCTGTGGTTTTTAGGCGGTTTTCCAAATCCCACAAGGTGAATACCGGGATGGTCCCCATGTCCCGCCTCTGTTACATGACTCGCAGACATTTGAAAACGTTCGCACCATTCCATGGCTTGCACTAGATGCAGAGAGCTGGGGCACCCTCATTCTGTCCCAGGGGGTTTGGGGTGGCGACATGAAGGGCATCCGGCCACCCTCCAACACTAACATCTTCACATATTTAGTAACAAGGCCGACCCCGCATTGAAGTGGGACAAAGGCCCAAGAATATGATGTTGACTATGTGTGATTAAATTTTCAAGGGCGAAGGTCAGGCTTGGAAAACCCAAGTCAAAACTCCATATATAATAATGCGAATGACGTTATTCACAATCAGTAATATAGTAAGTCACACTGTGTCAGACGACAAGAGTAAAGCACAATTGGTCATCGGATGTGCTCTTGACATCAAACGCTGCAGGATGGTATTTGTCATACAGACTTGGAAAACATGAATTGAAACTTCATGCAAATGAATGTGGGTTTTTTTTTTTCATTATATTACCTCTCAGATGTCATATAAAATAATATGACCAGTGATGAAAAAAAAGATAGATTAAAAAGGTGTTGCGGGAGCTGACCCATCGCCTCATGAACCTTCGTTTTACGACACCCATAAACACATACATTAGTTATATAACAGACACGTAAAACTTCTCTTTCAGTTTTCTCGAAATTGCAAGATTAGTGCACCTTACTACTTGCACATTATTTTGTTTTAATGCCTACTAAAGATTTACAAAGTTTGAAGTAATGCTGTGACCCCAACATCGTGCAATAAAGTTCGAGGCGTAACATAATTTCGTATACAAATAACATATCACAAAATACATATTCAGAGAGTTATCACGATCTACAAAAGTATAGCAACACTTTACACTACCGGATCAAACAAAATACTGACAAAAACATGGCGTCTTCAGCTTTCAGCCAGTCAGTGAGTGAGTGATGATATATCATTGGCTACTCTCTGTTAATATAGTCGTTCTAGTCTTAGAATACACGATACGTGGATGTTAGCTTCAGTGCACGTATATGCAGTCTATATTACTATTCCTTTCCTGCTAGCATTCCTTCTGTGGCTGATGGGTGGACGCATCTCAGCCAATAGTGACAGGGCCCTTGTAACTATTTTCGCATTGTCTCACTGGTATGCATGCCATGCCTAGATGCGTATTTTAACAAAAAAAAAAAAAAAGAGAGAGGAAATAAGGAGTTCTTCCACATGCACAGATTAATTTTTATGTATACAAAAGATTGAACTAATTTTAATGGAGGATTTGAATCTCGAAGTCTGCAATATAAATCAACTGCCTATTAAGTTTCATTCTGATTATTAGTGTCTTGTGCAGTTATCTTTCACTCATTTCCGGTAAAACTTATCATGCACCACTATCACTGTCACCTCCTGCTGTTGCCAGAACACACGATTATCACTGACTGCAGATTATGATACACCCATGGGTTGTGCACCTGGCAGGATGCCTAGGTGTTACCCAACAAGGAGGCATTGATGAAAGGTGCATCTAGAAGTTTTAGTTTTTTTATATTTTGTTACCCATTTGTAATACAATGGTTGCAACCAAATTTATTTACTTAAAATACAACATATTTTCTGTTTTAGTTTTGATGCTCAATTCAAAGAGAAAGAGTAGCACATTGTAAGGTGGCAGGATGAATGAATGTTAATTTCGCACCTTATGTGAGATTTTATACATGATAAAAGGCAGAGGAATATGTCATCTGACATACTTCGGTGATAGTGAGCAAATTTGCCTATCAAAATGTACAGTTTGTAATGCCAAAGGGATGACACTTGATTCGACAGTATTAACACACCTAATCCAAATCCTTCATGTCAATGAGCAAAAGGTGAAAAAAGCTGCTGGAAGAAATGTTTTAGTTTGGGGACAGACGCGGGTTGTGCAGTCACGACCTGCATACAACAAAAGGCTTCTGATAGGGAGCCGTCACCCACGGCGAGAGAGACAACGAATGTGCAGGGCGTTACATCGAGGGGAACAGGTAGTGGCTCAGCGCTGCCTGCGACGGAGGAATTCTTTAGAAAACTGCGTTGGGCAATTTCCAGATGGATACAAACAGACCAGGGATGCAGTTGATCACGTGAAAGGCCCGTGGTGCTCTCATCGTGTATGCGTGTATCTTTTAGGCGTAACGAGCGGAAACAAAATGTCCGATTGGCTGAAATAAACTTGGAAGGTGTAGAAGTGGCCATATGTCGACACAGTTTAAAAGTAGGCCCTTTGCGATTGGCGGGGTAGTTTCCACAAGAGGAAAGGAATGCTCCCATTGGTCTGAAAAAGCTGTGACATGAAGCACGAAAGGACGCAGGTGGGGGACAGTTTGCTACGAAAGACACAATAGCGAAAACTTCATGGACTCTCCTCTGAACCAGAGTCAAGTGTACAAACATGGCGCATCACTCTCTGTACGACGCCAGAAGAGGAATTTTGTGTGAACACAACGTTCACTTTGGCTGACATTTAGCGAGAAATTAGCTGAGGAGTCCATGAGCTCCGATAGCAGAGAAACGAAACAGTAACAAAGTTAATTGTTCTTGCGAAAACTGAGAGGGTGTTGAAGCACACACGCTGCTTCATCTAGGTACGTGTATATCGCCGTATTTTCCAGACTAGGGATGAGTGCAGGTTTTCTCGCCTAACGAGAAACATAGGACAGTTTCAGCTGATAAAATCACTGAAGATTTTGCTTGGCATTTTATAAGATTTTCAGAGCACGAGAGCAGCCATGCAGCTGACAGCACGTCGCAGCTAAAGGTAAATGCCGCTGGCAGAGGCGTAAAATGATTAGTTCACCGGCTTGCGTCCATTGTGAACATGAGCAACCTTGAGTAACCTTTTGTTCAACTTGTCACAAAAACTAACCATTCTCCATAGACTTGATTGTCTACGAACTCAGACAGTGCTTCACTGTCTAGAAGTAAGTAAAATCTTGTAGAGAACCAATTTATATTTGACATTGTTGTTTTCAGCGTTATTTCTGCTAATCAGGAGGTAATAAGTGTCCTGAAATTGTCATATCGCAATCTATGTAAACCTATGTGATTCTCTGACAACAACACAGAAATTAAATTTTGTACAACTAAACACCGATGTGCTCTGTCATAGAATAAGGGTCCACTATTAACCCCAGTAGTTTATTCTAGTGACGCTAACGCACTCACAGGGTGTTTTTGCTGATATCTGACGAATGTGAAAAGGAGTTGAGTGTCAGTACACCTGTGATGGAAAAACTTAGCTACTCGTTTGTAGTACAGTCACCATATCTCAGCACTATCTACATCAACCTGACCCTAGTTATTGAGAAACAAAGTGCAATTCGTAGAAACTATCAAAACATTATCGCGTGCGCTCGTGGATTGTGTCTCTATTTGCATTACTTGAAGGATTCAGAGAGCGACACAAGGTATCACAAATGAAGCTCTGGTAGACATCAAAAAATTATCTTTACACAGGCTTTAACCTACTGCTTGCCAGGCTTGCAAACAAAATTCTGTAACTGAATGTTTCAGTCTCAGATCACACAAATGGTATCATAACGTCATGATCAGATAATCTGTTTCACAGAAAGAATAAAAACTTGAATGATAACACATTAAGGAACTAAATTACATGGGAAAGAAACATAGACGATAAATAGTGCAGATAAGAAAGGCATAGAGGGTTTCCAAATTTAGCAGTACAGTAGATTAAATGGGTAGACAGGATAGCTAAGGAAGAAGTGCTGAACCGAATTGGAGAGAAAAGAAATTCATAACACAGTTTGGCTAAAAAAAAAAAGGGATACATTCGAAGAACACATCGTGAGGCATCAAGGAACAGTCAATTTAGTGATGCAGAAATTGTAGGTGGAGACCAAGGCTTGACTAAGCAGGCTCAAATGGATGTAGTCTAGGCTGCAGTAGCTTTGCAGATATGAAAAGACTCTGACAAGTTAGAATACCATGTAGAACTGCACCCATGTAATCTTCAGATAAACAGCAACAACAACACGAATAACATAAATGAAGATCCGAGCCAGATACGAATTGACATGGCATGCTTAGAGTGAAGAGAAACCTTTGAAGGTAGTGGAAATGGAAGCGGTGGATTACCATCGTTGTACTTAACCAAACAATCGATGGAATCCAACTACCTAAGACCCGTCATATCGTAGATCGATGCCATTCTCGCCAGCGTCTCACAGTTGCCAATGGAAACGTAGGTTCCCGACAGATGCCGATAGCGGTCGCTCGGGGACCTGGCGGATGCAATGAAGCGCACCCGCTGAGCCATGCCTTCAGTGGCTCCTCCGCCCCATCGATATAGGATGACCAGCGGCAACTACAACGCCCAGTCTCAGTCGCAGGCTTCGGCAGCCTTCAGTTTTAGGCAGCCTTCGAAATTTCGCTCGTGCATTAGTACAAAGAGCGTTCAAAAAGTTTTCCACAGTCGTTTCTAATTTTTTTTATTTTTAGTAGGAGGATGAAATTTTTTATGAACATACTTAGAATATTTAGCTATAAGTTGGGATATTAAAGCATTTTCTTTTATTTACAGGTGCGCCATAATGGACCGAGAAGTAGATGTCAGGTTGCGACAACAGTCGGTGATGGAGTTCCTCTTCAAGACCGGCGATAACTCTGCCACATCGATTCACAGGAAGTTTCTCCCTGACACAGTGGATCGCAGCAGAATCCAGCGGAGGTTGCCGAGGTTTAAAGAAGGTGATTTCTCTCTACTGGACAATCCACGACGCGGTAGATTATCGACGGCAGTGAGTGATGTGAATAAGGAGAGCATTGATCAAATCATCCAAAATGACAGATGTGTGACGACACGGCAGCTCGCCGAAATGACTAGTTTGTCATTGGGTAGTGTGGTATCATTGGTACAGTCACCAGGGTACAGAAAAATCTGTGCACGTTGTGTGCCTAGACTACTGACAAGATAAATGAAAACGATGGGGAAGAATGTGTGCGAGGGTCCCATGAAGACCTTTACAGAAGAGTGGAAACAGTGTTTTGACGGCGTCATTACCCAGGATGAAACATGGTTGTTTTTGTCCGAACCTGACAGAAAAACCCAACACATGGAGTGGCGTCATCTGGGTACCCCTCGGAAGAAGAAACCAAGACTTTCACGAACAGCAGGCCGAAAGGTGATAGTCTCTTTCTTCTGGGATCAGTGTTGTGTCATTTTCATTGAGTTCTTGGAACCTGGTTCCACAATTAACTGAGACCGTTACTGTTTGTCACCTGGCAAGCTGCGACATGCCATCAAGACCCACAGTTTCAGGGTCAGCTTATCAGACTACACCATGACAATGCCAAACCTCATACAACCCTTATGACGCAGGAGAAAATCACGAGAATGGGTTGGAAAATTGTTCCTCATCCTCCCTACAATCCGGACTTGGCTCTGTCTGATTTTTACCTCTTTGGTCGTCTGAAGGCCCACCTGCGCGGTAAAACATTTGATAGTGAGGAAGACCTTATTTCCTGCGTCAAGCGATGGTGTAAAACTCAATCCCCAGAATTTTACCAAAGTGCATTTACATCACGGAAAGAACGTTGGGCCAGATGCGTCACAGCGATGGAGGCTACATTGAGTAGGCTCAATGTATAGCTAAATGTTCCAAGTATGTTCACAAAAAATTTCATTCTCCTCCTGCAAAAATAAAAAAAAATAAGAGACGACTGTGCAAAACTTTTTTAACGCCCTTTGTAGTAGAATCCTCACACTCCACGATACTTCAGTTTGCTTCTTGTAATAGCTGGACTTTATTGCTATTTGTTGTTGTATAAAGTGTCTTCACAGCGCTTGGAGAAAGCTGTAATTGGAGTAAAACTTCTGTTTACTATATTTGAGTGTGCGCTGATCATTTCTGCTACTGTCCAACTTCCCTACGACGTCAGCTGCTGCATCATTCTGTAGCCTACCTCTCTTTGCTTTTGTGTGCGAAGTAGTACACAACAAACCCTATTCAATCGCAAAAGTATTTCAACAGCAATAAAAAATAAGGAGAAGTCAGACGACAAGTCGTGAAAGTTGAACTGCCAGCTTGGTACAAGAAGACGGCAGCACTGCATTTGAGAATCTGCGCAGCCGCTGCCGAATGCCAGCTAAGAGGCTGTGATGACGTTCGGTGCGAGGAATCAGCGAATGACGTCACGTCACTGAATCACAAAACTGCGCGGATGCCGCTCATTAGTGCCAAGTCACTACCACCTACTCCAACTGCAGTAGCGGGAACCCCGGAAAAAATTTCTCGAGATCAAACATTCGCAAGACACTACATGATATCATAGCGTAGCACTTATCTGTCACGACCAAAATAGATCGAAACAGCGAAAATGTTTAAATCTCACTCAAAAGGTCTTATATTTCATCGTACACTAACAGACTACTGGAACTAATCTCCAAGTCCTGGTGGAACTTACTTCGGTTATAGAAGATGCTTTCATCAGTACCATAACGTGCTCCTGAAGTTCAACTTCACAAACGTATCATAACTTCTTTTATTTTCTTCTGGGTGGGCCCCACAGCCTCAGATCTGAAGGAAGACATTACTCCACCAGGCTGTGTTTCAAGTATTTTATTTGCACCACTAGTTCCAGGCACTGCCAGTTCTCAAGTGCATCTAAAAAACATAACACTCCATAAACAGAGCTAGAATCTGAACGTCACACAACTACATTGGATGTAGCATTGAACGAAGATAGTAGGCACCTATAATAACTTATGTAAATAGAGCACTGTCATTTCAACGCACGTGTTTTTTAACGAAATAACGACGATGCAACCACATATGTTGCAACTGGAACTACTATGACTTGCCAGTTTAACTGGCACATATCGAGGATTTAGTCACGGTAGTCGTCGAGAAAACTTTTGCTACTGTTCAGAAGCCAACGCTAATTCTCAGGAATATTACGAGTGCTGCACGGAACTCCTGGTTGGATACTGAACTGAAAATTCTACCGCATCGTAATTGGCAGGATCGAAGACGGTATCCGTCGCAATATCTAATAACAGAAGCACACACCCAGAGAGTCACCCAATTTGCTCTTCTTTTCCGTGATCGCGGTAACACACAGATGCACCAAAAGTTGCTCTAACATTATGCACTTTCGAGGTGCTTTTGAGGAAGCTCGGTCCATAGCTTTCCGGTCCTCCTGAATACCAATGACAGCGTCAGCTGTCGAAATGCAGCATTAGCACAGAAGACAAAGGCTACAGACAAAATCTGCCTGTGCTGCATTCAAGTCTCGTCATAATGTTTTTATAGTCTTTCGACAAACAGTTGTATCACAACAACATGTTTCTTCAGAGTTAGAAATGATAATAATGATGATGGTAGTCATGATCGTACATTCTACTCGATATATAATCGAGGTATATTAAGGAACAATGATTTAATTATTTATTTATCGGCACACTGATGCGCGTATCACAGTGAAGTCATGCCGGACTTTACCTGTTTCGAACAATGTACACTGTTTCTTTGCTTTTGGAGCAACATAAGAAATCAGCTCTGTCTCTTATTCTTGGCATGGGCCAGGAGATGCCTGCTTTCATACCTGCTGCGCGCCCGAAGTGACAAAAGTTGTCAGTGCACTGTTTGCAACAATAGTCATCCAAGTTTCTGGTGGAAGATTTGGGATAGAAAAGATGAGATTCAATCCGAGACTCACGGTCTGACGCCTCAGAGGATTGTAATAATGCCACTGCTCGACAGCCTGCAGTTTCTTATGGTATCCAACAGGTTCGGAAAAGTTTCAATCTTAATGTCTCGAAAATGATTTAAAAGCACAGCGTTCTTAACCATCATTCGTTTCATCTGAGTATGTACTACAAAAGTGCAAAAAGTAAGCGAGATCGGTGACCTTTTGGTTGTATTTTTCCCTTGTATGTACTACAAACTTCGTCGTAACGATTTGACATCAGGTTGAGATTTACCCAAGTACATTATTTTGGCACAAGAGGCGAGACACTGTCAGTAGATTCTCGAACCACAACGCCTTATTGGATAAAGTTAGCTTGTGGTCGTTGATTTGTCCAAGGTTGCAGATTCGCGGCTTCGTATAATGCTTGAGGAGATTTTAATGATAAACAGAGTGTTTGCATATTTTTCGCTTATTATTATTATTATTATTATTATTATTATTAAGCACAAAGTAGCAACATGTTGCTCCACTTCAATATGGCGTCATCTGTGTTGCCACTACACTATTTAGCAGAATCTACTCATCTGAAACAGTGGCTCATGTCGTTCTGCTAGGAACTGGCCCAACTCACTGAAAGCTCTCCAGAGCTGTCGAAAAATGATCGATCACCTCCTGCTGCGATGGCTGTTTCCTTACTATGGTAGAATGTGATTCTTACGCTGTCAACGACACCCCTACACCACAATTACGGTTTTTTATGAATAAATGATCATTTGTAGCCGGCCGAAGTGGCCGAGCGATTCTAGGCGCTTCAGTCTGGTACCGCGCAACCGCTACGGTCGCAGGTTCGAATCCTGCTTCGGGTATGGGCGCGTGTGATGTCCTTAGGTTAGTTATGTTTAAGCAGTTTTAAGTTCTAGGGGACTGATGACCTCAGATTTTAAGTCCCATAGTACTCAGAGCCATTTGAACCATTTGATCATTTGTACAATTTCCGATGACACTGAAGGCCAATTTCCAGTATGATTCAGTGCCGCAAAGTTGAATTCAGGAACTCTCGCAGATTGAAGCTTCTGCTCGCAGTAAGTTTATGCTTATAATATATTGATTGAACCACGATGACATGGCGATTGAATAACTGAAAAGAGGACAAAAAACTAAAATCGCTACAAAAATATCAAAATAAAAATGAAACAGAATATGGTTACCATAACTATATATCAAAAGATTGGTTTTGGTTGCATATTATTAATCTGAACTCGAATTTTCCCAAGACTAGGTTTTTTGTATGTAATCGATACTCTAGTATCTTTTTTGGTTAGAATTAATTAAATCGTCTTTTGGCTGAAACACCTTACCTATTTAGAGGCTTTTTGACCTTTGGCATCGATACTTCAATTGCTTCAGAATGTTTTTTCAATCAAGGTGCCCCCAAAGGGTCTTTGCGGGATTTTTTAGTAGAAGCTGTCCCCGCAAAACCTATTAAGTCATTGTGAATTAGAGGTGGTCCAGAGATGCAATAGATATTAGTATTGCTGGGGATAATGTTTAAAAGATAAACCCGATATAGAAAATTTAACCACACGAAAACAGCTGAAATTTCAGGGAGCAGCAGAAAATGTATGTTATGTTACATCAGAACGAACTTTTATTAAGCGAAGGTTAGGTTATGACAGACACAGGGCCTTCCTTCTGACGCAAGAGGTCTTTGACTTACAAAAAGAGCGGTCAGTTCAATAGAATCGTAAAATAGCTGAGTTGCGTTCTGTGGGGATATCACTACTGCGGGTAAGTACCATACTGGCGGACGACCATCGCTTGTAATAAAAACGTGTCCAGGTAATTTACAGAACCAACAGCAATAGCAGATAGTGACACGTTCGTAACAAGGATTTGCTGAAACGTGGCACTTACCCTCACCAGTTCCTTGAGCCTCTCACGGTTGTAGACGTTCCCGATCTCGACGCCGAGCAAGAAGTCGAGCACGCGGCTGATGGGATAGGAGAGCGGGAAGGTGAGGCCCATGATGAGCTTCGTGACGTAGATGGTCTTGGCGCCGACGGCCAGCCCGTGCCTGGAGCAGACTGCCTGGGGCGTGATTTCGCCGAAGATGACGATGGCCATCGTGGAGGCGATCACGGCCACGAGGCCCGACGTCAGCTCGTCCATCACGATCGTCAGCGTCGAGTTCACGAGCACGTTCCCCAGCAGGATCGAGCACAGCAGGTAGTTGCCCATCTTGCGCACGGGCATGATGGCGCGCGCATACCTGTCGCAGAAATGGTCCAACGTCAGCCAGAACGATAGTGCAATACAAGTTAGCTGGCAACTGACAGCGAGGCAGATTGCTACCGCCTCCAACACGACAATGGGAGATGGCACTGTGGGCTCTAGGGACACGAAAAAAGTAGCCATACTTCTTGGTATCGAGTACTTTCATTTCGATACCGACACTTTTTACTCGATACTTTCCAACTGATACTTATATCAGTACTGTACAGCAGATATCGTATCGAATGATCCTAGTATTGATTTATTACATTTCTATTATTTATCCAAAATTGTAGCCGCATGATTCAATTCTAACACTTTCAACAACTGAACGTGCTAGCACCAACCGGCAGGGACGTACTGAGGTCATCCTGCGCCACTGGCGAACTACCAAAGCTGCACCCCTTCACCCAAAAACTGCATTTATGCAATTTTATGTGTAAATTTAGTACATTTTATAATTTTTAATTAGGTTTAATAAATTGAGTATGACTACCAGATACAACGAAATAAGTGTCCGAGGAATAGAAAAGCAACTGGACTCACTCAACAGAGGAAAGTCCACTGGACCTGACGGGATACCAATGAGATTCTACACAGAGTACGCGAAAGAACTTGCCCCCCTTCTAACAGCCGTATACCGCAAGTCTCTAGAGGAACGGAGGGTTCCAAATGATTGGAAAAGAGCACAGGTAGTCCCAGTCTTCAAGAAGGGTCGTCGAGCAGATGCGCAAAACCATAGACCTGTAGCTCTGACGTCGATCTCTTGTAGAATTTTAGAACATGTTTTTTGCTTGCGTATCATGTCGTTTCTGGAAACCCAGAATCTACTCTGTAGGAATCAACATTCCGGAAACAGCGATCGTGTGAGACCCAACTCGCTTTATTTGTTCATGAGACCCAGAAAATATTAGATACAGGCTCCCAGGTAGATGCCATTTTCCTTGACTTCCGGAAGGCGTTCGAACCAGTTCCGCACTGTCGCCTGATAAACAAAGTAAGAGCCTACGGAATATCAGACCAGCTGTGTGGCTGGATTGAAGAGTTTTTAGAAAAGAGAACACAGCATGTTGTTCTCAATGGAGAGACGTCTACAGACGTTAAAGTAACCTCTGGCGTGCCACAGGGGAATGTTATGGAACCACTGCTTTTCACAATATGTATAAATGACGTAGTAGATGGCGTCGGAAGTTCCATGCGGTTTTTCGCGGATGATGTTGTAGTATACAGAGAAGTTGCAGCATTAGAAAATTGTAGCGAAATGCAGGAAGGTCTGCAGCGGATAGGCACTTGGTGCAGGGATTGGCAACTGACCCTTAACATAGACAAATGTAATGTATTGCGAATACATAGAAAGAAGGATCCTTTATTGTATGATTATATGATAGCGGAACAAACACTGGTAGCAGTTACTTCTGTAAAATATCTGGGAGTATGCGTGCGGAACGATCTGAAGTGGAATGATCATATAAAATTAATTGTTGGTAAGGCGGGTACCAGGTTGAGATTCATTGGGAGAGTCCTTAGAAAATTTAGTCCATCAACAAAGGAGGTGGCTTACAAAACACTCGTTCGACCTATACTTGAGTATTGCTCATCAGTGTGGGATCCGTACCAGATCGGGTTGACGGAGGAGATAGAGAAGATCCAAAGAAGAGCGGCGCGTTTCGTCACAGGGTTATTTGGTAAGCGTGATAGCGTTACGGAGATGTTTAGCGAACTCAAGTGGCAAGAGAGGCGCTCTGCATCGCGGTGTAGCTTGCTGCCCAGGTTTCGAGTGGGTGTGTTTCTGGATGAGGTATCGAATATATTGCTTCCCCCTACTTATACCTCCCGAGGACATCACGAATGTAAAATTAGAGAGATTCGAGCGTGCACGGAGGCTTTCCGGCAGTCGTTCTTCCCGCGAACCATACGCGACTGGAACAGGAAAGGGAGGTAATGACAGTGGCACGTAAAGTGCCCTCCGCCACACACCGTTGGGTGGCTTGCGGAGTATAAACGTAGACGTAAACGTAGAATCCGATGACTGCTGGTTTATTCAGAAGAGGGTTCCGTTTCGATGAAGAGAGTATAGGTGTCTATAGGCCTAATGACCAAAAGCTCTCTTAATATTATTCATCAGCTAAAGAAGGCTTATAATTGAATTCTTTTTTATTTACACATAGCGGCGAGAATACTGCCTGGAAGACATTCTGAATCACGTACCTCTTCCACCTTTTTTGTTACTTCCTTCTCCGCCGCGTCTCGTTCCAGTTGTTTACTTGCAAAAACCGGCAATGCGTTCTGTCTAATGGCATATTTTCTCCGACACCCGCTCACCAGCTTTGCGATCCTACGATACCGTAGCAAAGTAGCAGCAATAACTCCACTGTTTAACATAAGCGGCTTATATAGGCAGTAGTTGTATGGACAAAGCGCACCATGTCAGCGGTAGACGTCTGTTCGGTTGCAGTGATTTCCTTATGATGCTGCTTTGACGAAACGACACAGTGTTTACAGTCGCGGGCCGACAGAAACTCTTCTTGTCGTGGGCAGAAGATAGGAAGACTCGCGGTTAGTTGTTAAACCGTCTTTCCTTTCTTTCTTTCTTCGGTCAGTTTTCCGCCCCACTTTTCCTGCGCCCTTGCCGGTGTGTATTCGCCGTCCTCACGATGCGGTCCTCCATGCAGGGCAACAGTTTAACGTTCCGTGTACGCGTGAGCGACAGAGCGAGTGTACGAAATCATTTGTCACACTTTGCCGATCTTGGCAATGATTTGTTCGAAGTGACTTGGCTTGGAATCCCTTTGTTTGAAAGCAGAGATTGAGAGATTGGAGCCAGCAGTATGTACATACTCTAATCTTTTTATCAAAGCTAAGTAATATCGATAGCTCAAGGTATCAATCTTCTTATGAGAACGATACCTTTTTTACAATACTACTACTGAGTAACGTACCGGACGTTTTTCATTCGGTACTGTGTGACAGCTCCAACTATATTGCCGCTTCCGCTGCGTGAAGCACCATATCCTATAGCTCACAAATAGGAAACTTTCGGAACGTGAAAATTTCACGTTCTTTCAGAAAACCGGAGTAACAATAGATTTTTGACAAACTTAGACACTGCATAGGAATCTACGTTATACCCGTATTTCAGAATTCGTACATGGTGTTTGTAGAAAGACTTTAAACTTTCGACAGCTTATACATACCAAACGCAATGTAATACCAAACTTTGAAAAGAGTTATTGGCCAGCGATTCTGGAAATCAACGAAAAAAATATTTCACTAACATACAAAGTTTTCAAGATAAAAACAAATAAGTGTAAAGCTGTTTCCAAGATGTGAAAGTATCACCGTATGGAACTATCATCCTGCTGTCCCTAACTAAAATGAAGAACACAATTTTGACATGCTTGGAGATACTATAGAGATCTATAACATATTTGAATTTCAGATTTTGCTTTTTACGTAATTTTGTAAGATATAAGGCTTTAGAGCGATTTTCTATTGGCACGGAGATCGGCGCCCTGTGGCTGCCTGAAGACAGTATTGTCGCTACAGCACCGCAGACGTGGGCTTTCAACATCAGACGCGAACTAATTTCAATCAGGCTGCTGTGTTCGGTTATCGGAGAGCTGAAAAGCTTTCGATTCCAACGCGTTCTCGAGAACTCAAGCCCAGAGTTTCAGCACCATATCCGACAACAACGCAGCATTCGAGGCCAGAACGAAAATAGCTATCAGTTGTTCTCGTAAAATTTCTTTTTCTCGGACGCGTATTTGTTTCTGTTTGTTTCCATCTCTGTCTTACTATAGCAACTGACCCTTAATAATGAAAAGTGGCAGATAGTCCACATGAGTACTAACAGGAATCCGTTAAATTTCAGTTGAACAATAAACTGCAGAATTCTAAAAGCTCTCAATTCGAGCAAATACATGTGAATAACGGTTACGAATACTTTAAATTGAAACGATCACTTAGATAACGTTGTGGGGAAGGCGAAACAAATACTGCATCTCTTGGTATAAAACCAAGAAGATTCAACAAATCCATTAAATAGACTGCCTACACTGCGCTTGCCCTTCCTCAGATTACTGCTGTGCGGTGTGGGATCTTTAACTGATAATATTGGCGGAGTACATAGAAAAAGTTCAAAGAAGGGCAGTTCGTTTTGTATTATCGAGAAACAGATGGTAAAGCGCCGCGGATATGGTACGGGACTTGGGGTGGCAATCATTAAATCAAAAGCGTTTTTCCTCGCGGCGAGATATTTTCACAGAATTTCAGTTTCTAAATTTCTCATCGCTACTCGGAAATACACTACTGGCCATTAAAATTGCTACACCACGAAGATGACGTGCTACAGACGCGAAAATTAACCGTCAGGAAGAAGATGTTGTGATATGCAAATGATTAGCGTTTCAGAGCATTCACACAAGATTGGCACAGGATGACCAGCTTAGGTTTCCAATACCTGAACAGAGAGGTTTACCCATCTTAGTCGAAGGCTTTTTTTGTGTGTGAGGTTGGTGACGAATGGCTACAAGGCGAGCTAGGTAATATCGAGAGAGAAAGCGGCACTCTTCGGTGAACGCTTGGTGAGTACGGATCGTAGCTTTTAAGTGGGGTTTCAGGTGATAGGAAGCAGGTTGAGTTAGGACTTCGTAATGTGTAACTGTTGAAATACTTAAGAACTTCAGCTTAACTGAAGCGAGTTATTTTTCCGAATGTGCCATAATTATACTGCTTTAAATAGGCGATTTTTGGGTGTTTAAGTTAAAAGTGTGGAAGTTACTTTGTTGATTTTGAACAACAATGAAGTGGAATTTCAAACGGTAAATCCGATTAGGAAAAGCTGGTTAGGATCACTTCAACCGTACGTGAGTGTAATACTGTGTCGAAGCGAGTATGATTTTTAATGATTTTTAATCTTATATTTTGTGGAAGTTGCTTTTGTCTTTGTGTGTCGATTTTGTGCCACGTGTTTGGTAATCAATGACTCTTCTGGCCCACCACGGCACCGCAATAGGCTTTATTCTAACAGTTTGCTTGTTTAAAGAGCTATAATTTCCACATGAATATCTGTTCTTTCGTGCCCTTTCTACAAAGCAGCACAACAGTTTGATTCGGAATGCACCACGTGCTCTGGTTCGGCCGTTTGCAAGCAGCAGACGCAGTTAGTATGTTGAATAATTATCGCACAACCTCGTGCTTGGGTTAAACCTCTGTCCAGAATAGTGTATGCGTATAATCGTAATTCGAATCTCATTGAGATATTTTTATGGTATGAATGCAAAGAAGATGATAGTATCATTGTCTCCCACCCCCGTTTTCTGTGTTTCTTCTTGCTGTAGTTAAATTGTGCTCTGTTACATTCTCATGTAATTCTTACTTAAATATTTCTAGTCAGGCACCAGTTACGTGTAGTTAGGATGTGCAACCGAATACTTAGATACAATAAATAATCTACTCGAAAGATAAAGTCTGTGGTGTTGGCCTTACCCACTTACTCCGGTTTCCAATCCTTAATGAAGTTGCTTCATGCACGGCATGGAGAGCTATTTATCTGGCTACTGAAAGAAATTTGCATACTTTAATTAGTTTAATAATTTAATTAGAACTAATAATTTTCCAGCTCCGTTTTTTTGTAAATAGTTAAGAAGGGCTTGGGCTGGTGGCGACCCTGAATTTCTGAATTTTTATCATTATTTGTGAGAGAGAATCAGCTAGAAATGCGAGATAACGTATACGGCTCCATGAGAAACGTCGTAAAGATAGTAATACGTTGCACGTTTCTTTGACGTTATATCATGAGCAGCTATACCGGACACACCACTTATGCTAATTTCGTAGTTCACTGACTATATTCTCGAGAAGAAGACTCAGTTGTAAGGAGCTAGCAAAAAGTTCCCCGACAGGTGATTAACAACAACAGGTGTCGATCAGTATCACACAGGTGGAATAGCGGTGTGACAAGTGTAAAAGCGCCACAAAACGCGCGATGTATGCTGTGACATCAAGAGATACAAAAATAGCGCTGCACGGCTCGCTGGGTGGAATGTTGGGGCTCTTAACTGGGTAGATGGCTTACAGAATTTAAAAAGGGAAATACATAGGCTGAAGTTAGATATGGTGGGTATCAGTGAAGTGGTGTGATAGGCAGAGTAAGCGTTCTGGTCAGATGAGTACAGCGTTCTAAATAGGAAATCAAATAGGGTTAAGTCTAACGATGATGAATAAACAGAAGAAGTGAAAAACCTCATTCAGTCTCTGAAGAATAACAAAGCACCAGGAGAAGACGTTATAGTCGCAGAGCTGTGGAAGCATGGTGGAGACAAAGCAATTGCCGGCCGCGGTGGTCTCGCGGTTCTAGGCGCGCAGTCCGGAACCGTGCGACTGCTGCGGTCGCAGGTTCGAATCCTGCCTCGGGCATGGATGTGTGTGATGTCCTTAGGTTAGTTAGGTTTAAGTAGTTCTAAGTTCTAGGGGACTGATGACCACAGCAGTTGAGTCCCATAGTGCTCAGAGCCGTTTTTGACAAGGCAATCAACAAGTTGACCGAGATTATAAATGTTCTTGGTTAATCGATATGCTAATTGTAACTTATTAACCCGAGTTGTTAGTGGTGTTCCTTCTGGTAGATTATGTTCCAACCATTCTCCTAGAGACCAAAATCTGTCGACTTTCTCAATTTGTCCTTGTTCCAGCTGTAGTTCACTGGGAGTATCACTGATACTGGTGAGGTATTTTGTCTTTTCTAGTGGCAATTGAAGTCCTACCTTGGCAGCCTGGAGTTTGAGCACATTGAGCTGCTTTACTGCTACTTCCACTGAGCTTGCTATAAGTGCCAGATCATCTGTGAAAGCTGTACAGCGTACTACTAGTCCCATTTGTGTCCCAGGTAAATACCGCTCGGTATATTTTGTACTTCCATTTCTTTTCGCCACTCTCTGATCACCTTGCCGGGTGCACAGTTGAAGAGAAGAGATGAAAGTCCGTCTCCCTGTCTAACTCATGTCTTTATCTCGAAGCTTTCTGAAAGTGTTCCCCTGAACTTTACTCGTGAACTCGTGTTACTCAGGGTCTTTTGGATAAGGCTGTGGGTTTTCTGGTCCAGGCCCATTTCCTGCAAAATTCTCATAAGAGTATGTCTGTCGATGGAATCGTATGTTTTCTTGAAGTCAACGTAAGTAACTACGTACTGTTTATTCGCTAGTTTAATTTGACTTAATGCTGACTTCAAGTTAAGGATCTGTTCAGCACAAGAACGTCCTTTTCTAAAACGACCCTGATAATCTCCAAGTTTTCGGTCCAATTGGGGTTCGGCTCTGTTGAATAATGCCTTAGATAATATCTTATAGGTGACTGGTATCAATGAGATCCCTCTATAATTGTTGATGTCAGTCAAATCACCCTTCTTATGTAAGGCGTGGATCAGAGCAGATGTCCAGTCATCTGGTAACTTGTCAGTGTCCCAAATGCCTCTTTAAGGTTTGTATGGTTTGTATGGTTGACAGGTCATTAACTGAAATTTAATTATAAGAGACGTGTCTGTGATAAATCCTCAGTGTGTTATTGCCTTGAAACGGCATATTGCAAGATGTAATACAAAGCATATAAATATTCCAAAATCAACATGGCGTCTGCTCCATCGAGTGACATGTCATTACATCACTTCCATTGGTGTAATTCTGACATTGACGTATAATGTGTAATGCGTACGAATCGACAGGTCATCTAAATAAATCCACATTATTATTTTTTTCAGAAAAAAGTCTAATGTAGTATGCTCTTTTTGGAAGTATGTTCTCTCATCCGCACATGACGTGACATTTATTGTGGCTTTTTCTAAAATCAAATCCCAAATGGGATTAGTTTTTCCCAGTTTCTTTGCCAATCTGGGAACCGGTTTTACGTGACAACAGATGTGAAGTTTTTACAAGGGTAGTGCTCTCTTGTATTGTTCGTAATATCGAAAATATCTGTGAAATAACAAATTTATCCATACCATCAATTTATTAATATTTGCTATCAGTCTTTCATTCCCGTGTTACGGTCTTGACGTCAAAAGCAAGTCGTTGCGTCCTCCCGCGATGGTTTTTTTGCGCCGTCATTTTTCGAGATAGTTCCCAGCACGGATACTAGGTTCCCAGTAAAGCCGAGTGAACAATTCCCCTAAACGAGTAATACCTTACTTGACCAAAGAAATTTCCGACTTGCGTTGCAATGAAGCATTGAGATAACTCAGTGGCGACATATGAAAATTTGTAGCGAACCGGGATTCGAAACCAGATTTCCCGCTTTCGGCAAGAGGTCGCCTTAACCGCCTGTGCTATACGAGCACGCCCCTGTCCGACAGAAATCTCCATACGTCGCACACTACACAGTAAAGTCCCCTGCCTATTACCCCTCTTGGCTCGCATCCCTACTGCATTTACGAGAGACGTCGGGCATTTTCCATCTGCACTTAGAGGTCGATATGACGCCAGTCACATATATTACATAGGTATGGCGTCTGTTCTTTCTGACATGCATGTCCGAAAGCCCACACACCATACCTATATAACAAGAGCAATATCTTAGTTGTTGTCAGCCTTTAGATCTCGTACTGTTAACATACCTCTACAGTATTGTGTTCCGAGTCCCTTATGTTTCATCAGATGGCCAATAAGTTGTAACTGACTTCCACAGCCTTCTCTTCAGACACGCTCTTATGGTCCTCTTCGCTTGCAACAGCGTCAGTTCACTTTGAGCGTGTGTTTATAACAACAAATCTAAAAAAAAAAAAAATCTGTTGCTTTTGCTCGGTCGCCAAAGTGTTGGTTTTGCAGCTGTAACGTGCCACACACGGCACTAAGGCTTTCCGACACCTTTACCCGATTTCAGTGCCGGTGCTTTTTGATGGTTCAAATGGCTCTAAGCACTATGGGACTTAACGTCTGAGGCCATCAGTCGCCTAGACTTAGTACTACTTAAACCTAACTAACGTAAGGACATCACACACATCCATGCCCGAGGCAGGATTCGAATCTGCGAGCGTAGCAGCATCGCGGTTCCGGACTGAAGCACCTACAACCGCTCGGCCACAGCGGCCGGAGGTGCTTTTTGAAGATCGGATGATCTTCTTGTTGAAGGCAGTTTTCTCTTGAGCAGTTCTGACTTCTGCTTTGTTCTGTCCATTCCTACTGATCTTTCTTAGTAAATAAGTAAATGAGTCAACTTGCTCAGACAAATAGTTATCAACGCAATAGCGAACTTTGGCTCTCTCTTCTTTGGGTTTTATACTGGCGTCGCGACGGTTTCATAAAAATAGTCCGCTGCTGAGGCCGAGCGGTTCTAGGCGCTTCAGTCCGGAACTGCGCGACCAATACGGTCGCAGGTTCGAATCCTGCCTCGGGCAAGGATGTGTGTGATGTCCTTAGGTTAGTTAGGTGTAAGTAGTTCTAAGTCTAGGGGACTGATGGCCTCAGATGCTGTGTCCCATAGTGCTCAGAGCCATTTGAACCATAAAAATAAAAATTGTTTGTTTGCTTTCTGAGAGAGGTCTAGCGGGCGTGCAAGATGTGTTGTTACTATGGAAGCGTGGTAGGTGGCAATTTAGTACTGTAGAGTAGAAGATCGATGATAAATACATACATTACGTTTTGTCTGCTCTTCGCACTGCTTTTGGAAGACAGTTGACTGTCAGCTGAGCGAAGAACTGTGTGTGTACTTGTGGATCATTTAACTGAACTCAGTGTTTGCTTTCTGAAGTACTTTCCAGGAAATGTTGATCAACATAACTGGATCAAAGATGCTTTCAGTACAGAACTTCCATGAATACTTACCATCGAAGAAGAAGAGCAATTTACTGATTTTCTTCAGACTCTACATTGAAATCGAAGTTTCTTTGTTCAAGTGTGCTCGAATTTTGGAGCTTAGTGAAGCAGGAGTACCGGTTCAGATACCTTTTCAAACGTTCTACTTATGTGAGATTGTTTTGTAACCTTTGCAGTCATCAATACTAAATAAATATCCCCAATGAATATGAACTAAGATTTGCGAGTCGCAATTTAAAATCTTGGGCCGAGATTTGAGGAACAGATGACTGGTTTCGTTACAATAATAAGACGTAATAACATTGAATGCTGATTAAAATGTGTTGCCAACAGTTGATAAAGAAATAACTGCACTTACTCAGTTTTACTAAATGAAGTTTATTTACTCCAAATTTTGAGTCCGATGTTACTTGAGGGAGCAGCCGCGGTTGTTTGTATTCAAATCAACAGAGCCTGCACTTTCAGCTAGGACAGCTATGTCATCCGTATATCGTAACGTATCTGTAATTGGCCCCTATATTAGTGTACCTGTCTGTGAGTCTTCTGACTAAGTCTCTCTTCTCTTTAATTTTTAAAGGTGAGGGGAGATAATGCAAAAATCTTATGTGACACCTTTTCGTATCTGCAATACTACTTGTTTTGCAATTTCATCAAAGACACCTGTCTCATTTTTGTAAAAGTTTCATATTACTATCCAATTCTATAGTCTATTCGCGCTTTTCTTAAAGAACTCACACTTTGTCCCGTTTGATATTATCAAAGGCTTTTCTCATTGTCTCTGGAAGCTATGCATACAATTAGAATCATTTCCAGTCGATTCTCTATAGCTAATTTTTCAGATGATATTCGTTCTTTGGTCGTCCTATTTTTTTCAGACCCTAAACTGATCTTTTTAGAGTATAGCTCTTTGCTGTTCGGTAGAATCATGGTTATTTTAATGCATGAATAACTAGACTCTAAAGTCCTGTAGTTCAAATGGCTCTGAGCACTATGGGACTTAACATCTGAGGTCATCAGTCCCCTAGAACTTAGAACTACTCAAACCTAACTAACCCAAGGACATCACACACATCCATGTCCGAGGCAGGATTCGAACCTGAGACCGTTCGGTCGTGCGGTTGCAGACTGAAGCGCCTAGAACCGCTCGGTCACAGCGGCCGGCTGAGTCCTGTAGCTTTCACATCATTTGCCTTCTTGGGGATGGGTATCATAACATCTTTCACATAATCCGTGGGCGGCTTTCCCTGCTCACAAATAGCACGACACTCTTAAATGGGGACAAACTGCAGAAAACGATGCCCGGCGTGGTAAGCAGCAGAGACGTCATATGGACATATTGCTGGACCTACCATCCAAAGGCGATATACCCACTTGAAGGTGGAGATAAAAGATATTTGACAGTGTAGGATTCATTGGCAGAAACCACATGAGAACACACCAGACAAGTGGGAGCGTTGTGCCTGTACTAGTGTTTTAGCTCCACACAAAAGGGAGCAGTGAGCTACAGCACTATCATGTAGTAGCTACAATGACCTCCCTAGCACTAAAAGCACGTGTCCCAGCAAGGGATTCAGGGTCACCGTAGCAACAGCAGGTAAGCCTCACCTGTGAGGCGTTGTGGAAGGATGACTGGTCCCACGAGGCGGTCGCCAATAATCCCCGCTCACACGCTGAGGTCGAATTAGTGTTGATCGCTCATTTCCACCATACCGTGAGGATTCTCCGCAGCCCACGGGTGAATGTTGTGACGGTTGACGATAGCACCCCTGGTAAAGCTAGCATCGTCTGTGAATAGAATGAATGAAACAGATCCCAGCACCATGACAGCCTGTGTGATGAACCACCGACAAAATCGTCGCCACAGAGGCAAGCCCGTGCGTAATGAGCCCTGTACGCGTTGTAAGCGATATGGATACAAACAACTGTCTTGGAAAATGTTCCACACGGTCGTCTGGATTATCCTATGCTGGCTGTGCCGTCTGCCTGGTGCTAATTCCGGGGTCACTTAGATCCCACCTCCGTGTGGGGTGTACCGTTCTTGAAATGAGTTTCCGGCCATACGTCCATATGACCTTGCTCCTAACCCTTTCAACTTTCGTTTCCTGCAGTTTGTCCCCTTCAGCAAAATCACCGTGTATATTGTATCACAAAAGATTAAACACATCATTTTTCAGTTTAGTTCCTCCTGATTCAAACAGATCAGCTGGACTGTTGTCTATACCAGGAGCACTGCTGTTATTCGGGTTCTTCAGAGAGAAATTCAAACTCATCTTACAAAACATGTTGACTCAAGTTAGTTGCGTCTACTACTCTTTTTCCTCAATGATATTTTGAGGCACTTTTCCGCTGTACTGTTAACAGAATAACGGAATAAACATGTGTGTACAGTTTTTCGCGCAATCACGCTGTCTCCCCTCCGACAAACTACGTGGCAGTTTCTATCACATAGCTTATATCTCACTTTTATTAATCACACTTCATTGACATCTTTCTTATATGCACTATAATAGAATTCTTGAGTGCTTCTCATTTGACACTGCAGACGACAGGAACCCTCTCAGACACACATGGTGTCCATAATTGAAATTCCAGTTTCAAAGCGCTGTAGGAAGAGAACCACTGCTCAGAATGGCGTCACATTTGAACAGCATGTTATAAAAAAAGAGGGAAACGTCATGGGGGAAGAAAACGATACTTTTACCAATAGATGGCGCTGTAAACGTCAGAATATGCACACCAACACACGCGTGGCACACAGCTGTCCGAGACATCTAACGTAACTGTCTCCACGAAGGATGGCGCGCTGCTGGTAAAGCAGTTTTACAAGAACGGTGACTGTGCGCCGGTAGCCTACGGAAGTGCCGAACACTCAAGTGCAAAAAGATATTGTTCCGATGTCTGGTTAGGGGTCTGAAGGAAAGCTAACAAAATTCGAAAAGACATTGCGGGACGGATCGAGCGATGATGCACAAATATGCGGTACACGTGAAATTGCCCGAGAGCTGGACTTGCGTGCGAGCACGGTGCATACAATCCTATGAAACATTCTGCATTGCTATCCATACAAAATCAATATTATTCGGGAGCTACTTCCTGCTGACCTGCCAGCAAGATAAATATTTGCTCTGGAAGTTCTTGCTTGTATGGACGTGGACAATGAATGGCCTTGCAACATTCTGTGGACAGACGAAGCCCACTTCCATATCCAAGGACATGTCAATATGCAGAATTTTAGAATATGGGCAACGGTAAATCCACTCGCACGTCAGCCTGTAACACTTCATTGTACCGAGGTAACTTTGTGATGCGGGTTGACGGCATCGTTTATCGCAGAGCCGTATTTTTTCGAGGAGATGATTCCTGGGTGTCCTGTTATCTGTGCCGCCACTGGTAAACGCTGTGAGAGTCTTTCGCGCACCAACGTCGTACTAACTCTTCAGACGCGTGGATGTGTGTGTGTAGGATCACTTTTTATGCAAGATGGCGCTCCTCCTAACATTGCACAGCCAGTGAGCTGCTATCTTTGAGACGACTGCAGGGAACGGTAGTGTTTACCCGAGGGCATGGATTACTACTCTGTTAATTTGTGAGATACCAGGTACTTCATTTTATTGGGGTGTCAGAAGTGTGCGCAGGCAAAGCCAGTGAAGCAACTCCTACAGAAGCGTTTCGGGAATGCTAGAATTATCAGCCGTCGTTTCCCTGCAGCCCGGCCGGGCAGATCACCTGATCTTAACCTGTGTGACGTCTGGCTGTGGAGTTACCTTAAAGATGTTGTGTTCAGTGCTCCAGGTTCGAACGTAGCTGTACTGAAGGCACACATTGCACAGCGCATTTTGAACGTTACCTCCCCAGACACTCCGACCTGTTGTGAAAAATGCTGTTCCCCTGTGTCAGCTTGTGGCAGAAAACGGTGGACAGCGTATTGGGCGTATCTTGCGGCAGTCTCACGACAATTAGAAACCGAGGTCACTTTGCTTTTAATGCGATTTTTGGCGTCACGACAATTAAAAACCGATTTTTCCCATAGCGTGTGGTAAGACCTTGCACTGGTAGATGGGCTTACATAACTAACCGTGCCACAACTGTTGACTGCCCAAGTTGTGCACTCATGCACATTGAACAGTAGGGATGGTGCAATGCGCAACTCGAGGTATAGCCGTCGTATTGCTATTAATGTCATTTGTAGCCGACGTCATCTACGTTGCGACTCCTACAGCGCAAGCCAGCTATTGGTCAAATTTTCGTTAAATTTTTTTGTTCCAAGACACTTCCCCTTGCGTCAGTAACATGTTATTCTAGTTTGACGTCATTCAGAGAGGTGGTTCTCTTTCTACAGCGTCTCTGGTTCCTCTGAAAGGGCACGGCCGACTTCCTTCCCCATCCTTCCCTAATCCGATGAGACCGATGACCACGCAGTCTGGTCTCCTTCCCCAAAACCAACCAACCAACAGCGTCTCGAAACTGGAACTTTAATTATGGACACCCTGTATTAGCTAATGACATGCGATATAATCACTGCCTTAACTGTCTGAAACCGATCGAGGTGGCGCAGTGGTTAGACACTGGACTCGCATTCGGGAGGACGACGGTTCAATCCCGCGTCCGGCCATCCTAAATTTAGGTTTTCCGTGATTTTCCTAAATCACTCCAGGCAAATGCCGGGATGATTCCTTTGATAGGGCACGGCCGACTTCCTTCCCCGTCCTTCCCTAATCCGATGAGACCGATGACCCCGCTGTCTGGTCTCCTTCCCCCAAAACCCAACAACAACAACCCAACTGTCTGAAATTGATAAAAACCACAGTGTAAATGTTAGCAGTTTTTCAGATTTTGATCCCATCATTAATTAGTGTCCTGCTTTTAAATTTCCCCCTCAACTGTAATGAGAAGCCAGACAAAAGTGTCAACCAACTCACATACAAGATTTTAGAATAATACTAATGAAGGTTGGCGATACATTTAGGTGATATGTGCACTATCCCCACACGTTTCACGGTTGCGTTAATATCCACAAACCTACTGTTTTTCCTTTACCTACGCCATTTTCTTGTTTCGTTAAAAACAGACGACACGTGAGGGAAAAAATGTGTATCAAAATATGAAATTTTTGCCCTGTGGCTGTAAGAAACGTTTTATCAAGTAAAACCTGTGCAGGCGAGTATTATTATTACTAGAAGAAAAAAAAAAGAGGAGGGCAAAAAAGAAAAATAAGGAAAAAAAGGAAAAAAAGAAGGAAAAAGGAAAAAAGAAGGAAAAAGGAAAAAAAGAAGGAAAAAGGAAAAAAAGAAGGAAAAAGGAAAAAAAGAAGGAAAAAAAGAAGGAAAAAGGAAAAAAAGAAGGAAAAAGGAAAAAAAGAAGGAAAAAGGAAAAAAAGAAGGAAAAAGGAAAAAAAGAAGGAAAAAGGAAAAGAAGAAGAAATAAGGGAAAAAAAGAAGAAAAAATAAGGGAAAAAAAGAAGAAAAAATAAGGGGAAAAAGATGAAAAAATAAGGGAAAAAGAAGAAAAAATAAGGGAAAAAGAAGAAAAAATAGGGAAAAAAGAAGAAAAAATAAGGGAAATAGAGAGAAAAATAGGGGAAATAAAGAAGAAAAATAAGGGAAATAAAGAAGAAAAATAAGGGAATAAAGAGAAAGATAAGGGAATAAAGAGAAAGATAAGGGAATAAAGAGAAAAATAAGGGAATAAAGAGAAAAATAAGGGAAAAAAGAGAAAAATAAGAGAAAAAAGAGAAAAATAAGAGAAAAAAGAGAAAAATAAGGGAAAAAAGAGAAAAACAAGGAAAAAAGAAAAAGATAAGAAGAAAAAAGTAAAAAGGAGGAAAGGCATTCTCTTCTTTCAGTCCAGTGTAAACGCTTGTTCACAGTTACAAGGGAACTTCACTGGCGAATCGTGTGCAAATGCACGCAGTGTAAGCGAGACTTTACGGAGTGGGGTACTCGCCTCTTCTCGGTGGGCGTGCCCGTGTTGCAGATGATCTTGAGGTCGGTCTGGTCCATGGACATGAGGCCGAGGTTGAGGCCGGAGAAGAGCGCCGAGAAGACGAGGCAGACGCAGATGACGATGATGGACAGCCAGACGGGCAGCAGCGGCGTGTGCACGCTGAGCGACACCCACGGCTCCTCGCCCTGGTGCACGAACGCGGGGCCCTCGCCGATCTCCATGCACAGGTAGTACGTGCCCACCACGGACGGCACCGTCACCACCGCCTCAGCCGACGTGCCGGCCTCCGACACCTGGTTAATCTGCACACACACCGCATTACAGCCCTCTCCTACACTCCAGCGAGCAAGTACGATAAATTATTACTATCTAATTAGTATAATCATACGCTACTATCTCGTTTCACTGCCATTCGCGTTTCCCTTTTTCCTAAAGTAACCCCGGTTGCGATTTTGTATAATTCTTTCTTAACAAAAAAGTCGCGAAAGTACTATAATTGCACTGCTTGATAATTGCTAAGGAAGAGACACATCACCGGACAGCAATAATCACAGGCAATGGTGGACAACATTAAACATAGTACATAAGTATAGAGGTAGAGTGAAATATTTGTAACCAAAAATGGTATAGATTTCACCACATGGGAAAGCAGTATAACCATACACAAGTAACGTTCATGTTATAGACTCCCAACATAAATGAAATTACAATGAAATCCACACCATTGGCTACTTCAGGCGTTGATAAATATCAACGGGGACAGTTGAAAATGTGTGCCCCGACCGGGACTCGAACCCGGGATCTTCTGCTTACATAACAGACGCTCTAACTTTTTTTTTTACCTCATTTTGCTCGTTATAGTTTGTTCCATTTGTTCGGGGCGGACGTCCTATGACGTTCGTTTAAGTTCTTCGTTGATCCATTCACTCAGTTTTTTTTATTGCACAGGGCACCTAACCCTCTAACCGAGCACACTGAGCTACCGTGCCGGCTGTATCCGACACAGCCATAGAGGATACAGTGCGACTGCAGGGACTTACCTCTTGGCACGCTCCCCGCGAGACCCACATTTCCAACTTACTGTCCACACAATACATTTGTGGTGCCCCTGCATCCTATACTCATTTCTCGTGGCAGCCAATCTAGCGATTCCCGTTAGAGTTTGAGCAATGTGAGTGCAAATCCGAAAGAACAGATACCATCTTCACATATTCATTTCCCAACATAACGGTCGATACCGGACTCTCAGTAAAGAATATGCCTTCCTCAGGTAATAAAGCACATTTTCAACCATTCATGCTGGCTACCAAACTGTTGTGGAGTCCTGGTGGGGTATTCTCCCACTGCTCCCCCAAGGTGGGTTTGAGTTCTAGCACGGTTCCGGGAGGGGGGGTCTACTTCTCGTCAGCTGCAGATTGAATCGGTAACAGTGCTGCAGGGCGGGTTGGTCAAAGACAGTGCGAGGGGGACTTTCAGTCCCTGACCTTATCCTAAGGATGCAAGAATGCCCTGTGACTCCCAAGTGCACAGAGAGAGATCGTAAATTACGCACTATGCTCGAGATGCTAGAAATATGTAGATCGCTGTCTGGTATACTTTGATGATGTATATGCTCGACAATTAAAAATGAATGGACATATTGCTCAGTGATCTATCTATATCCGCAATGGTACTGGCGAAGTAGAGGAGGGGATGGTTTACAGAAACTGGGAAGCATGCTGTCACATCATTGCTCAGTGTTGAAATGACTGTCAAATTGCTAACATTTTTCGCACTGTTGGTCTGATAATATACACTCAAGCGATCACTATGCCATACGTCGATTTATAAGGCTTGTATAGTTTTCAACACATACGTTAGCGATACTTGTGACAACCTGTAGAACCAAGACCGATTGTGATAGTAACATGGTCGTTGCGATCGTGTTTTTAACATCTGGCGGTTTGTAAGACGATTACGCCTCTCTTTCCAAGACACAGTGGTACTACTGTCAGGAAAAACTTAGGAGACACGTCCACCCACCACTGATTTTCGCTCAGTATTGTTTCGTATCACCAGCAACCAGTTATTGGTTAAGTATGATACTTACAAGGGAACCTCCCCATCGCACCCCCCTCAGATTTAGTTATAAGTTGGCACAGTGGATAAGCCTTGAAAAACTGAACACAGATCAATCGAGAAAACAGGAAGAAGGTGTGTGGAACTATGAAAAAAAATAAGCAAAATATACAAACTGAGTAGTCCATGCGCAAGATAGGCAACATTTAGGATAATGGGAGCTCAGGAGCGCCGTGGTCCCGTGGTTAGCGTGAGCAACTGCGGAACGAGAGGTCCTTGGTTCAAGTCTTCCCTCGAGTGAAAAGTTCACGTTCTTTATTTTCGCAAAGTTATGATCTGTCCGTTCGTTCATTGACGTCTCTGTTCACTGTAATAAGTTTAGTGTCTTGTGTTTTGCGACCGCACCGCAAAACCGTGCGATTAGTAGACGAAAGGACGTGTCTCTCCAATGGGAACCGAAAACATTTGATCGCAAGGTCATAGGTCAACCGATTCCTCCACAGGAAAACACGTCTGATATATTCTATACGACACTGGTGACGGCATGTGCGTCACATGACAGGAATATGTTGTGGACCCACCTAACTTGTACACTTGGCGAATGGGTAAAAAGATTCTTCTACCTTGTCCGATTTAGGATTTTTGTGGATGTGATAATCACTCCCAAAAAAGTGATGAAAACATAAGAGTTTGTCACATAAACTGCAACAAATGAATGCAACAGTTTCACAGTCGCACAGTTTTCCCTGTGCTCTGTCAAAACATATGTTTTTAACGTTTTCAAATTTTTCCGTGTGTAGACCGTCAAATCCTGCATATGTCCAAGCAAACCTGAACATGTCCTGGAATTTTGGAGAGCGAAGTTGATTATGTGTGAGTACCTGAACTTTCATAATTGACACGCGATCACGTGAACAATACTGCTCTGTCTACCTGTGCAGCTTCGCAAAATAATTGTCTGAAAATAAAAAATTAAACTTTTCACTCGAGGGAAGACGTGAACCACGGACCTCTCGTTCCGCAGCTGCTCACGCTAACCACGGGACCACGGCGCTCCTGAGCTCTCATTATCCTTGATGTTGTCTATCTTGCGCATGGACTACTCAGTTTGCATATTTTGCTTATTTTTTTCATAGTTCCACACAAGTTCTTCCTGTTTTCTCGAGTGATCTGTGTTCAGTTTTTCTAGGTCTATCGACTGTGCCAACTTATAACTAAATTGACGGGGGGTGCGATGGGGAGGTTCCTTGTTAGTAGTAGGGGATGAGTAATAGTTTCGCCTTGACCATCAGGCTTATGAAGCATGTGTGTGTGTTCCGACATGTGCAAATAAAATGGCGTTGTCCTGTCATAAGGAAGCTATGCGATTTAACATGGAATACCGCGAAGAAAGGGAATGGAAGATTCTTTTTTTACTTGGAAAAGTGTGTCAAGTCATAAGAATGGTAGAGATATTTCTGTTTCCAGAGCCACAGCCATGAGCAGACGGTATTTCTGATACTTCACTCATTGTTGAATGTCGTCCAAATGAGACCGCAATCTTAACATTTACTTGTAAGTATAGCGATCAAATATATATGTAGCCGGTTTCCTAAGACGATTCTGTCTGATGTGCAAGGAGTACGTGGCGGCGGTGGCCTGTGGTGGGAATGATTCACATTTCCAGCTAACGGCAGGAACCGTCCAAATGCAATGACTAGTTGGGGTACAGAAATGTAGCTGATTTAACCGTGTCGTCCTCTAGACAGCTGAATAGTGAACCAATACTCAGTATGTGTCGTACAGCTTTCGTGATCGTGTGTGTTCCCCATGGAAATTTGTGAAGATTCAATATGGACATGTGTTTGCGCTGGATCATTATTCCCTAGTATAAATTGTCGACTGACTGCTTCTGCAAATTTCCCGCCTTTATTTGGTTGAGAGAACCTCAATTGTGGTGTGCGCATCTAGTAGGTGAAAGATGGGTGGAAGACATGTATGCACTTTCTCTAGATGTGAGAAACACCTTAGTTGACTAAATTATAGGGATGATATGGAATTTGTTATATCACCGACATCGGTAATCGCGAGTGAAAATACCAGTTTCCGGTATTTTTTTCGAGTTTTCAGACAAAGATCTTCGCTGATGGGATAAGTTTCTAATTACTCAGTGGTTTACAGCACACTGCACCTTGCTAAAGTTTCAGGTTTCTAGAGAAATAATTTCCAGTCTATATCTTCTGAATTATACTGTGCAAGCGATATTGCTATGTGCTTGATATCGAGAAGTATCGCATAAATGGTACAGTATTATGGCAAATCATGTGAAAATACCGGTTTTCTTGTAATCCCAGAAGATGGAGATGGGTGTAGAAAGCAAGCAAGCAAGCAGGTCGGAGCCAGAAACAGTGACGCCTTTGTACCGAGGGGAACTGACCCAGTCTTTGTAGAACAGTCTCCGCAATATATGTATGAGAATCTGGTGGTCGCTAGCTATATGCAGGATGCGCAAGCGAAGATTTTGTATGGCGAAGGATACGAACTGCAGATTTACTGCATCGATACGATATGTGATGACATATAGCCTGGTTGGAGATCTGTTTCACTTTGAAATATTCAAGCTAGTGTCATCAGTGGCAGAGCAGTGTAATCGAGTAAGTGTCTTTCCATATTTAACGATCTGTAGACCACTTTTTCAAGGTTTAACTGTCAGTGCAATATGGCGATCTGTACAAAATAGTTTTGAGGCATTGCAACAGTTTCTATATCGCGTCGAGAGGGAGACTTGTTTCTTGTTTACATAGACCTGTGACGTCAGTATAACTCTGACAGCCTTTTAGCTGCACTTGCGATGGTGAGTCGCTTGGCAATTAGGTTTTCGCTGGACCGCAGGTACGAAGGCTGTGCATCTTCGCACCTGCAACGGCAGTTAGGGAAACACATGCGTGGCTGGAAGCATCTCGCAGGCTGGTGTGACGTTCTCACGCCACGCCAGAGTGCGCGCCTTGGGGTAATGTGACCCCAGGCACATCAGCGTAAAAAACAAACTACGTGAAATCCATCCTTAAATAAATTTTTCTGGAGTAAATAAAGTACTCTCCTTCCTCTCTCCAGCAGCTGGACACAGACTAAGTCCTTTTTCCGCCATTTTTTCCGAGACCGCCATGGGACGACAGTGCCCTCTTGTGGCAGTACTGTGTACTAGGTCAGTAGGACTCTGGACCTCATGGTGAACACACTGGATGGAGCTACTGCCTATGATAACTGAAATTGTTTAAATAAACACTGTATGCAAAATATAGACTTACGTCCATCTTATACAGCAGCCCAGCACAGGCTAAGTCGTTTTCCTGGCAGTTACAAGGTAGAGATGGTGGCTGGATGATTTAGGTTAGTTGAGGTAGCCCAAGTGACCTATTTTCCTGCACTTTCTCGGGTTAGTGGAGGTAGCCCAAGTGATCCTTTTTTCTGTCAAAATTTGAACTTCCCACCATTTTCTTGGGAGAGGGGGGGGGGTTAGGTTGAGGGGAGGGGAGTGCGTTTGGTCAGTGGAAGTAGCCCAACTGACCTATTTTCCGTCAAAATCTGAACTTCCAGACATGACCTCATTGCGACATTGCCACATATATCGGCGCCTTCTTGGATCGGTCATCTTGAATAAATTTGGCAACAATGCAGAGTGGGGCCGCAGCGCCTTTGTCGTCCTGCTAACGATCATCTCAAAACTGCTTGGACCGATTTAAAAGGAATACGACTAGAAAGAAAGTACCAACCAAGGAAGTGTGTAGAAACCGGTGAGCCATACCAATTCGAACGTAAACGAGTTCACTGTATTATACTGACACTATCGTGGCAGTTTTAGGCGGGGAGCGTTTTGAACTGTGTTTAAGATACAGCCACAAGTCAGGCCTGAACTACCACTGTCAACCCCAGCACACAATTCCGCTGTAGCCTCTCCCAAATGCTTTGTTACTCCAGCTTGCCATGGTTTGCAGACTGATTTTTTTTCTTATTTGAAATGAGCGAAGAGACTAATCCCAGTGCATAAAGGGATTCGAATGTGACCCTCACAACTACAAAACGTACCAGCGATCTTTATGACCGTTATGTCAGTTCTGCTCTCGTGGATGTACAGAACACGGACGTAGGATGGCAGCCCTTCGAAAAGGAGGTGGGGCTTGTTTTCCCGGACCGCTCCTCCGCCCTCGGGCAGTACAAGTTCTCGTTTGTTTACGTTCGCGGCCGACTGCCACGATATACTGTCCGCATAATATGCCGCAACTGCTGTGTCTGGGATAGCACAGGAGCCGGCCGCGGTGGTCTAGCGGTTCTGGCGCTGCGGTCCGGAACCGCGGGACTGCTACGGTCGCAGGTTCGAATCCTGCCTCGGGCATGGGTGTGTGTGATGTCCTTAGGTTAGTTAGGTTTAAGTAGTTCTAAGTTCTAGGGGACTTATGACCTAAGATGTTGGGTCCCATAGTGCTCAGAGCCATTTGAACCATTTGATAGCACAGGAACCAGTAACACATAGGCGGCGTCCTATCACCGCCTGACACTCTGGCCCGTCCAGTGGGCTGTGTGGCATGATCCATATAGGTTTTAGCTCAGAGTCAATTGGAAAAAAAGTCTGAGAAGATGGTTGCCTCACTTAATGGGGGTAGGATGTCAAACAGGCCGACTTGGAGCAGGAGAGGCACCACAGGACATTTTAATTTCCACTGTCTATACTTTTACAAGTAAACTCATAAAACTTTGTCGGCATGACCAAGAAGGATTCAGGATTCACACTCGTAGCAGCGGAAGTTCAAAAACAAACAAAATAATTTTTTCACATACTATTGGCTGCATTTGTTGCTATAAGTACACTTTTCCTCATAAGTATGAGAGACTGTTCAATGAATTTTGCACAGGACACAAACCATACTTACAGGTGTTTGAAACTCTAGAATCTAAGTTATGAAAAAATGAATGAGCTGTTGCGTTTTAAACTTTATGTTTAGAAAAAAAATCAAATTTTGTAGTTAATTATCTCAATTTTTACCACAGTTTTTAATAGATTTGGTAAATTCTAGAGTTTCATACACCCGTAAGTATGGTTTGTATGCTGTGCAAAATTCATCAAAGAATCTCTCTTACTTGTGAAGAAAAATGTACCTATAGCAACAAATGCAGCCAACAGTAAGTGAAAAAATGACGAAATTTCATATCTAAAATAAATTTATTTTGCTATGGTTTTTCACTTCCACTGCTATGAGTGTGAATCCTGAATCCTTCCTCGTCATGCTGACAAAGTTTTATGAATTTATTTGTAAAAGTATAGACAGTAGAAAATAAAATGTCCTGTGGTGGCTCTCCTGGTCCAAGTCGGCCCGTTTGACGTCCTACCCCCCTTAACACTTTGGACTGGTGTGTCAGGAACGTCTCCTCACAGAAACGTGCAGACTCAAACTGACACTTTAGAAAGGAAGTGAAGGAGGAAGGAGGGAAGAAAGGTAGGCAGGGGTGAAAGAAAGAAGACTGGAGTTTGTCTCGTGAACAACGAGCTCATTTGAACGTCGAGTTTGCCGGTGTCTGGGCGAAAGAGGGGGGCGGACTGACCGTGAAGACCTCCGGCTGCGGGAAGCTGCAGGGCGCGCCGCGCGCGGCGGCCACGCGCGTGAACGTCATGTTGGTGCCGGGGCGCAGCGCGACGCCGAACAGGCGCAGCCGCACCTCGGAGTCGGCCAGCACCTGCATGCGGCCGTCCTCCACCTCCACCTTCTCCGCCTCGATGCGCAGCGACACCACCGACGCCACGTCGCCGCCCTCGGCGGAGCCGGCCGTCTCCAGCCGCACCTCCTGCGGCCGCGACAGTCCCGGGGCGGAGGCGTCCTCCGCCAGGGGCGACACCGTCGCCGGCTGCAGCCGGGACTCCGGCAGGCTGACGTTGCGCCGCTGCCGCCGCACCACCCACCTGTAACACCGCGCCACAAGCCCCGCTCAGAACACAACCCTGACCGTATTCGCCAATGCTATTATACACTAGTAATGTGCGCGATAGCCTTGACGTTGCTCTACTAAGACCTAGATGCGGCGTGGTACATCGTAGAGGGGTGTAATGCCACTTCCTCGGACGAGAAATGAAAATCAAAAATTAGCTCCAAATTCCCAAAGATTTCCCCAAAAAAGTTCCAAATTCCACGAAAAATGAATGAGCAAACAAATTTCCAGTTAACACCATTATTTGGATATTAACCAGTAATTGAATCAGGAATCTAATACTTACAAGGCAACCTCCCCATCGCACCCCCCTCAGATTTAGTTATAAGTTGGCACAGGTGATAGGCCTTGAAAAACTGAACACAGATCAATCGAGAAAACAGGAAGAAGTTGTGTGGAACTATGAAAAAAATAAGCAAAATATACAAACTGAGAAGTCCATGCGCTTCAACTCTTCCCTCGAGTGAAAAGTTCACGTTCTTTATTTTCGCAAAGTTATGATCTGTCCGTTCGTTCATTGACGTCTCTGTTCACTGTAATAAGTTTAGTGTGTGTTTTGCGACCGCACCGCAAAACCGTGCGATTAGTAGACGAAAGGACGTGCCTCTCCAATGGGAACCGAAAACATTTGATTGCAAGGTCATTGGTCAACCGATTCCTCCACAGGAAAACACGTCTGATATATTCTATACGCCACTGGTGACGGCATCTGCGTCACATAACAGGAATATGTTGTGGACCCACCTAACTTGTACGCTTGGCGAATTGGTAAAAAGATTCTTCTACCTTGCCAGATTTAGGTTTTCTTGTGGATGTGATAACCACTCCCAAAAAAGTGATGAAAACATAAGAGTTTGTCACATAAACTGCAACAAATGAATGCAACAATTTCACAGTCGCACAGTTTTCCCTGTGCTCTGTCAAAACATATGTTTTTAATGTTTTTAACGTTTTCAAATTTTTCCGTGTGTAGACCGTCAATTCCTTCATATATCCAAGCAAACCTGAACATGTCCTGGAATTTTGGAAAGCGAAGATGATTATGTAAAAAATTAAACTTTTCAATCGAGGGAAGGCTTGAACGGAGAACCTCTCGTTCCGCAGTTGCTCACGCTAACCACGGGACCACGGGACCACGGCGCTCCTGAGCTCACACACCCCTTTATGTTGCCTATCTTGCGCATGGACTACTCAGTTTGTATATTTTGCTTATTTTTTTCATAGCTCCACACAACTTCTTCCTGTTTTCTCGATTGATCTGTGTTCAGTTTTTCAAGACCTATCCACTGTGCCAACTTATAACTAAATCTGAGGGGGGTGCGATGGGGAGGTTCCCTTGTTAGTAATTTATTAACATACGAAATGAAGATAGGATTCCAGTAAAATCAAACTCAAAATTCAAAATCATAGTAAATCGCAAAATCATTACAATTAAAATTCGCAAAGTAGAACCAACGTTCCCAAAGAATACTCCATGTGAGTACTCTGAGATTCGTGAGTAATGGCTAAGGATAATTCAAGCCATTGTCACTACGTTACGAGAGTTAACCGAAGCAGGTCATACTTTTGAATGCTCGTATATGTAGGCGAAATTAGATTGTTTTTTCAGAATTGATTATTGCGATCTACTATGAAGCAGTGAAACGATACTTTGACGTCAAATATTATGTTATTTAGAATTCAGATAGAGGATTTGCATATTTTAGATAGAAGTGACTTAATTGGATAACCTGAAGTTAACACTATTTAGGAAGTGAACACAGATAGACAATTTCATTCGTAATAACTAATGGACTATGGAACTTGCCGATAGTTACGAAGCTTATAATTTATAATTCCCCCCAACACCTGGGAATGCTTCTTCCTCACGGCTCTGTTAGGAAGTGACTAATATTGTGTAATAAACCAGCATATCGTGTCAATTCACGCATTTATCATTCAAGTTTTGCAATATTATTTATAGAGATAACGTGCTGCGATATTATTTGACTGAAGCGCTCGGCGCTTATATAGAAACTCCTTGACGTTAGGAATTAATAACACTGTTACGACTGATTATAGATTTGAGATTACAACCAGTCTATAGGGAATTTGGTGTCGTTGGAACTAATCTGAACTTATCATTAATATTTAAATAGCAACTGATAAAACATGGATTATAAAAGATTTAATTACGACATTTGGTGAGGTAAATATCTCGCACAAGTCGCGAGTTCAGTTCATGAACGTTCTGTTTGTAACGTCGATACAGATACATACGAAATAACAATCTCGTGGCTCTACCGCTGAGTGTTAGCCAAGACCGAAGATCCGAGTCGACGTTACAGGGGGTACCCAAAGAAACAACGGAATTTTTTTTAAAATGCTACATATTTTCAAATTGTTTACGAAACAACCTAATCCCTTTCAAAATACTCTCCATTGCAATTGATACATTTATCCCATCGGTGCTTCCACTATTCGAAACATTTTTGTAGTCATCTTTAGAAATGGCTGGCAGTTCCTCCCTCTTTTTTTTTCTTGATTTCTTCAGTGTTATCAAATCTTTGTCCTTTCCTGCCCCTTTTCATACGTGGAACTAAGAAGAAGTCGCACGGAGACAGGTCAGGCTTGTAAGGTGCGTGGGCTGGGTCTGCAAGTGCGTTGTCTTGATGGAAGAATCAGTCTCTCGTCTGCTACAAATAGGGTCTTTGTTTATGAACAGTCTTGGGCAATCTTCTTAAAACTTCCAAATAAAAGTTGAGTACAAGCTCTCGAATTGTTTCAATATTTTCGTCGAATCGGGCAGTTGGTGGACGTTCAGAACGAGGTCTGCCATCAATCGACACATTACCATTTTCAACTGGAGCAAACCACTCTTACACTTGAGTTTTCCACATATCATGTTGGTAAGCTCTACTCAATATTAAAATACTTTCAGCAGCATTTCTACTAAGTAAAAACAAAATTTCACAGCTGCAAGTTGTTCACTTGAACTTGCCATCATAAAAACAGAAAGAAGAACAAAAGAGCGCTAGCAAAAACAATCACCGCAGATCAACACGACAAACCAGGTCGACAACACAGGCGGCAATGAACTGACAATAAGCCTAGCGGCGGAAATGCGTACCACACAAGCTCTGCCCACGGCAATGTTATCCCTTTTTTTCTTCTTTTTTTTGTTGGGGTACCCTCTCGTAATACGCATGATACTGGGCTACGACAGCAGAACGTCGCTAATCCGACCTCGGATGGTCGGACACCTGCCATCCCAATTCTGGTGTTTGTTTACCTAAACGGGTCACTGCTACGGTCTGGACTGGACTTTATGACTCATCGTCTGCGACATGAATCAGTAGGCAGTTGACCGTTGCTAGATGAGATAGTTCGATCACTTTTAGTATGAAATAACTTGTTTCTAACTCCATCAATAAGTGTCATTGTACACGCATTTGCTTTACAAATTAGTGATAGTGTTCTTGTTACACGCTGAAGTGTGCAATACTGAATTACGGCACCAACTAAACGTAAAAAGTGACGGTGACTCTACAACCAGCCCAGTGACGTAAGTTGATCAGTATAGCTGATGCTGAATTTCGTTCACCGTATCAGACGTTTTGTGAAATTCTCCAACTGTGCCATGTTCTGCATGTTTTGTAAACAAAACAGTGGAAATGAAGATTTGCATGTGTGTGATATTTTTATTATGGAGGTGGCACAATACCGTCTGACTTCGAAAAGATGCAAGAGAGCCAGAAAATCACACATGCAATCACCACCAAACATATTCATGTAAACAAATACACAAATGCACCTGAAAATGGGAATAAATCCCCGAAACGCGTAGTGCTACGCAACAAAAAATAAGTAACTGGTGCAGTTTTCATTATTTAAATCATAGCTGACGCTGACTGCACAACGGAAGCAGATTTAATTGACGCTCAGGTCATTAACGCTGGAACTCAAACAATCGATGACAGAGACAAAGATAATGACAACATAGACACTGAACCCGCGGCTCGAGTATCACATACATATGCTAAAGAAGCATTTGACATTTACGTTCAGTACATCGAACGAAGCTCTACGTCTACCCCAATAGACATTTTCTTCATTGGGAAATGGTGCAACATCGCGTCAGTATCTAAACTGTCGTCTGCTAAGCAAAAGAACATTACAGACTACCGAGCGAGGTGGCGCAGTGGTTAAACACTGGACTCACATTCGGGAGGACGACGGTTCAATCCCGCGTCCGGTCATCCTGATTTAGGTTTTCCGTGATTTCCCTAAATCGCTCCAGGCCAATGCCGGGATGGTTCCTTTCAAAGGGCACGGCCGACTTCCTTCCCCGTCCTTCCCTAATCCGATGAGACCGATGACCTCGCTGTCTGGTCTCCTCCTCCAAAAACAACCCCCCCAACAACAACCCCATTACAGACTTTTTTTTCGTCATGCTTAAGACCAGAACACTGTTTTCCATTTGAATTCTTGTGTTTTAAACAGTTTAGCACAAATCAGTTGCGTGTCAATGGACCACTATAATACGGTATGTACAGATGTTAAACTTCCACTCACAGTAACAATGTATTACCAGACGATAAATTGATTTTACAATACATGCGCTAGTGTATATTAAGCTTTCGTGTAAGATATTCTAGTGTTTGAATATTTTCGTTTCGTTTCTGTTTTAACACCGAACAATATATCTTGGTTACCAGGCGAAATATCGTGGCACGTAGTCTACGTAATCTAACTGCAACCCCGAAACTTCACAGCGTACTCTTTACGTCGGTAAAATTTCAAGTATCATATCAGAAAAGTACCTGTCGACCAAGTATGTCACATGCAACCGAGGAGTGGGGAGGGGAGGGAGTATTATACGCAGTAAAAAAAAAAAAAAAAAAAAAAAAAACGGTCAAGCCTCAAACGTGGAATGCTGCAAAAAAAAAAAACCGTGTGGAACACTTTTGGAAGGCGGTTACACTTCAAACCCTACCGTCTGCAGCTCTTGTAACAATTAAGAGCCGAAGATTACGGCCGAAGCCTTCAATTTTGCATCACAGCGCAGGAAGCACTTGAGGATCAACATTCCGAGTACAAGCTGATATTCAGCGACGAACCAGCCTGCTAGTTACGTGGAAAGGTTAATCGCCAGAATCCGAGAGTGTGCGTCACTCATCCAATTGTGGCGAATGAACAGGATTTGCCGAAGGTTAACGTTTTCCGCGCGGTGTCACAGAGGCAGCCCTGTTGGCGGCTTTTCTCCCATGACAAGACTATGAAAGGTACCGCGAATCTTGGTGTGTTGCACATGTGGTTGTTTCCGCAAGTGAATAGGAGAACTTTATCTCCCAATAAGACATACTCTCAATGGAGCATGAATGTTCGCCACTGCCTAAACGACGCTGGATTGTGCGTAGTGAAAATGAAGTACCTCCCCCCCCCCCCCACTCTCACCAGATCGCCTGACCTATCGTCTAGCGACTTTTTCCTTTTGGAGAGGAGAGGGAGGGACTGTACTTTAAGAACCGTCTTTACATACGTCCACTCCCAATATCACTGGAACAGGATGTTGTCACACAAGGTATGGAACGAACTAGATTACCGCTTCCACACATGTCATAGAACATATAAAGAGTGCAAAACGCAAATTTGGCGAGTTTATGGTCCTACTCATGTACCAACCATATTTGTACACGTAGTACTTTACAAAATATAGAGATTTGAAAACGAGTGAAAATAGCCCTGTATTGCATGGCACCTTTCGTGACGGACTTTGGAAGCTCGAGACTGTGGTCACGCTGATACAGACTTCGGACGACGCCAGTAGTCGGTCAAAGCTGGCTAACCCTTTCGAACATGTTCGTAGCAAGTATGCGGTCTGAAAGAAACTGGCTCTAACCACTATGGGACTTAACATCTGAGGTCATCAGTCCCCTAGACTTAGAACTAATTAAACCTGAAAACCCTAAGGACAACACACACATCCATGCCCGAGGCAGGATTCGAACCTGCGACCGTGGCAGCAGCGCGGTTCCAGACTGAAGCGCCTAGAACCTCTCGGCCGCAGAGGCCGGCTATGTGGTCTGAGACAGATATCATCGGCTGCCATCGGATAGTGGTCAGAAGAATGCAAATACGTTTGTTTTCTTCAGCGGATACGGGTGGCAATACATTGCAACAGCTGATGAACCGCCAAACCCAGCTTGCTGTACAAAACATTTTGTAACAACTGGCAGTACATCTCGCGTATTTATGGTCTTTTTAAGAAATAAATATTTCAGTTTTCAAATAAAACAATGGATGATTGTTTTATAGTGTGCGCAAAATACCTCGGCCGCTAGTTGCGCAGTCGGCTGGGGATGTGTGGGGAGAGTGGCAGTGTTGGGGGGTCGAACAGAACGTCCTAAAGTGAAGCCTACGTTCATATAATTTGTAAATAGTAAGTGGGGCCACTCCACGCCCACACTTGCATGGTGACCATTCAAAAAGATCTACTGTCACCTCTGCTTTCGTTACTATCCAAAAAGAATTCCGCCGAAAATGCAGCGGATCATTTTCCCCTGGCTTGGTAACCATTTGTAACATTCACAGAAGCACCATAAGTGGCGAATTTTGAGCAAAACCTATGGATTTCTTTGGTTGCAATGTCAAAATTTGCATCTTTTCCCAAAACACAGCGCAGCTTACACTGTCTCACCTTACTAACATGTTGTGCGGGCACAATTGCGAGATGATTGTGAAACTGTGGTTTGTTAAGTTTGTTAAGTTTATTAAGTGAGGAACTGAGGAAGAATAAAGTCAGTAGCTTACGAAAAAGCACATCTTTGGTACAATAAAAGTGTGATGTCTTATACGTTGTTCAAAAACCCATAGTTTTTCTTGTTTCAGCAGCTACCGATGGGCCTTGAAAATTACATCTTTTACCGAAAAAGTCTATTGTTACTGAAATAACACGGTAGATAATGAAGCTTTATTTAATAACGATACGGTGAAATAGTGTCCAATTTGCATGCTATGATTTTCCAAAATCTCATTTCGATAACTGAAACCGTTAATGAAATATAAGGAGTCTTGTGGATATTTCACTCTGGCTATATCAATGGCGCGGCGCGATCGCAAATGAGTGCGCTACTCACAAGGGAACCTCCCCATCGCACCCCCCTCAGATTTAGTTATAAGTTGGCGCAGTGGATAGGCCTTGAAAAACTGAACACAGCTCAATCGAGAAAACAGGAAGAAGTTGTGTGGAACTATGAAAAAAATAAGCAAAATATACAAACTGAGTAGTCCATGCGCAAGATAGGCAACATCAAGGAGAGTGAGGGTTCAGGAGCGCCGTGGTCCTGTGGCTAGCGTGAGCAGCTGCGGAATAAGAGGTCCTTGGTTCAAGTCTTCCCTCGTGTGAAAAGTTTACTTTTTTTATTTTCGCAAAGTTATGATCTGTCCGTTCGTTCATTGACGTCTCTGTTCACTGTAATAAGTTTAGTGTGTCTGTTTTGCGACCGCACCGCAAAACCGTGCGATTAGTAGACGAAAGGACGTGTCTCTCCAATGGGAACCGAAAACATTTGATCGCAAGGTCATAGGTCAACCGATTCCTCCACAGGAAAACACGTCTGATATATTCTATACGATACTGGTGACGGCATGTGCGTCACATTACAGGAAAATTTTGTCGACCCACCTTGTACGCTTGGCGAATGGGTAAAAAGGTTCTTCTACCTTGCTCGATTTAGGTTTTCTTGTCGATGTGATATCCACTCCCAAAAAAGCGATGAAAACATAAGAGTTTTTCAGATAATAATCGTCTGAAAATAAAAAATTAAAATTTTCACTCGAGGGAAGACTTGAACCAAGGACCTCTCGCTCCGCAGCTGTTCACGCTAATCACGGGACCACATCCTTGATGTTGCCTATGCTGCCCATGGACTACTCAGTTTGTATATTTTGCTTATTTTTTCATAGTTCCACACAACTTCTTCCTGTTTCCTCGATTGATCTGTGTTCAGTTTTTCAAGGCCTATCCACTGTGCCAACCTATAACTAAATCTGAGGGGGCGCGATGGGGAGGTTCCCTTGTCAGATCAATTTTCTCACGATTGGTGACAGATAGAGCCTCTTACCAAATCTAAAGAAAAATTAGATATGTTAGCTAAATTTCATACGCAACAACACTTATGTAATATACCCCAAACGCAAAATCATAGCGACCTCTATTTTTCATTGCCCACCTTCCCGAATTTCGCTCTGTGTGTTACTTTCAGGTAAATATCACAATAACTATGACCATTAACGAAATGACGGGCACATCATCACGTACCTGACATTTAAAGCTATAAGAAAACCAAAAATGATTTTTTTACCTAATATTTTCTGTAAAATCGTCTGAGAATGGTGACCGGCCGAAAGGTGGAAAACACTTATCGATCTCCGCTCGCAAACAAACGAATAACTACCCCAGCGCTTTGGACGAAAACTGGTCACTGTGCATCGCCCATGGTATCCTGTGCGAGCTATACTTCCTGGAATGTCGCCTATCCAAAATTTTAAAAATCTTTCATTTATCGTAACAGTTCATTTTACACGTGAGAGGATGACATTTTACCTTCGTAGGTAAATATTTTCAGTTTGGAATCTCGCCATTAGTCAAACACTGAAATGAAAAATAACACTTCCTAGAAATTTACGTTCATTAAGATTTATACCAAATTTTCTTCCCTACGTAAGTCCGCTGAAAGTAAGTACAGATTTTGAATGTCAAATTATAATGCTATTTGTCTGCATTCACCAATGACTGCGAGTGATGGAAAGGCGAATATACTGTACACCTCAAGTATGTGTAGAACATTCTCTTCTTTATTATCACGTGTTCGTAAAATCAGTCCTGTAGTTCGAATAGCTCAGCAAGAGCACATTATTCTTTTTAGAAACGTTTGTATTTATCACCTCTTTAGTACAAAAGGCTATCTTGCAAAGTCTCCAGCTGTAGAAATGTTAAGGGATTCATTTCGCCGAGTAGTCGGACGTACCACGACCAAGCTGTCGGTCGTGTCTTACCAGAAGTCAGGCAATGAAGTCTTGCAAACGAAGTTGGTGTCACTGTGACCACAGCTTAACGGCGCGGTCGATGCCTTGCAAATTGCCAGTGCGCTGTAATCAACACTGCATTAACAGTGCCTACCACAAAGCTGTCAATGCTAAAGCGCACTGCTTTGTGTCCTGTTAAAGTTGTCAGCAGGCAGAAGCAATAAGCACCGGCCCAAAGTCATCAGACTTCCATCGATTTCCCCATTTTCAGGTTAGTGGCCACCTATCATATGTGCGTGTAGTACATATGGTGTTTGTATACTACTTACTGACACAGCGCATATCAATTTCACATGTACAGATTCAACAGAAAATTATAACTGATATCACCTGATGTCATTTTACGCTGCGACTTCTATAATGAAATATCGAGACAAACGTCTAGGTAATCTAACATTATTAGATAATGTCGCTGAAGCCATTTCCAAAGATGAAAGTGACAAACATATTCCAGGATAAGACACGAAATCCTCGTCCCCTGGATCCAGCATAGCATCGTCATAGCAACGTTAATTCGAATGAAAACATGGTAGCGCAGATGAAACTGCTGCAGTGGGCGATGTAGAGAGCGATTACGTATACCGGAGTTTGTGTTAGAGAACGTGCATGTGCAACCAAACGCCTCACCAAGCAGAACCGGGAGTGCCTAAACCGGCAAAACATCAATTTCCACCTAAGTGACATGAGTAATGGCGACGAGTCGGAGAGATGTGAATTATAGATCGAGTGTAATACAGTCCCTTTCCCCCTTTAATCATTCAACCGACCAACTGACCGCAGTCACTTTCGGAGGCTGTTTCCAAGCACCCAGTATTGAGAGGGCCATTGCAAAGATGCAAGTGTAATGTGTACCGACGCAATTGTATGTACACGCATGTATAACTTTATAATGCGACTGTATTCACTCTGTTTTACTTACTGTTCATTTTTAGCCAATACAAATTGATCTGTTTCTCTAATTCATATTACTCCTAGTACACTACTTACACATCTTCGATATCACATCATGTAACATGTTCCAAAAATCTGTTATATAGTACAGGGTGTTTCAAAAAGAATGTTGTTGTTGTTGTTGTGGTGGTCTTCAGTCCTGAGACTGGTTTGATGAAGCTCTCCACGCTACTCTATCCTGTGCAAGCTTCTTGATCTCCCAGTACGTACTGCAGCCTACATCCCTCTGAATCTGCATGGTTTATTCATCTCTTTGGTCTCCCTCTACGATTTTTACCCTCCACGCTGCCCTCCAATACTAAATTGGTGATCCCTTGATGCCTCAGAACATGTCCTACCAACCGATCCCTTCTTCTAGTCAAGTTGTGCTACAAACTCCTCTTCTCCCCAATCCTATTCAGTACCTCCTCATTAGTTATGTGTTCTACCCATCTAATCTTCAGCATTCTTCTGTAGCACCACATTTCGAAAGCTTCTATTCTCTTCTTGTCCAAACTATTTATCGTCCATGTTTCACTTCCATAAATGGCTACACACCATACAAATACATTCAGAAACGACTTGCTTACACTTAAATCTATACTCGATGTTAACAAATTTCTCTTCTTCAGAAACGCTTTCCTTGCCATTGCCAGTCTACGTTTTATATCCTCTCTACTTCGACCATCATCAGTTATTTTGCTCCCCAAATAGCAGAACTCCTTTACTACTTTGAGTGTCTCATTTTCTAAACTAATTCCCTCAGCATCACCCGACTTAATTCGACTACATTCCATTATCCTCGTTTTGCTTTTGTTGATGTTCATCTTACATCCTCTTTTCAAGACACTGTCCATTCCGTTCAACTGCTCTTCCAAGTCCTTAGCTGTCTCTGACAGAATTACAATGTCATCGGCGAACCTCAAAGTTTTTATTTCTTCTCCATGGATTTTAATACATACTCCGAATTTTTCTTTTGTTTCCTTTACTGCTTGCTCAACATACAGATTGAACAACATCGGGGAGAGACTACAACCCTGTCTCACTCCCTTCCCAACCACTGCTTCCCTTTCATGTCCCTCGACTCTTATAACTGCCATCTTGTTTCTGTACAAATTGTAAATAGCCTTTCGCTCCCTGTATTTTACCCCCGCCACCTTCAGAATTTGAAAGGGAGTATTCCAGTCAACATTGTCAAAAGCTTTCTCTAAGTCTACAAATGCTAGAAACGTAGGTTTGCCTTTTCTTAATCTAGCTTCTATGATAAGTCGTAGGGTCAGTATTGCCTCACGTGTTCCCATATTTCTACGGAATCCAAACTGATCTTCCCCAAGGTCGGTTTCTACCAGTTTTTCCATTCGTCTGTAAAGAATTCGCGTTAGTATTTTGCAGCTGTGACTTATTAAACTGATAGTTCGGTAATTTTCACATCTGTCAACGCCTGCTTTCTTTGGTATTGGAATTATTATATTCTTCTTTAAGTCTGAGGGTATTTCGCCTGTCTCATACATTTTGCTCACCAGATGGTAGGGTTTTGTCAGGATTGGCTCCTCCGAGGCTGTCAGTAGCTCTGACGGTATGTTGTCTACTCCCGGGGCCTTGTTTCGACTTAGGTCTTACAGTGCTCTATCAAACTCTTCACGCAGTACCGTATCTCCCATTTCATCTTCATCTACATCCTCTTCCATTTCTATAACATTGCCCTCAAGTACATTGCCTATGTATAGACGCTCTATATACTCCTTCCACCTTTCTGCTTTCCCTTCTTTGCTTAGAACTGGGTTCCCATCTGAGCTCTTGATATTCATACAAGTCGTTCTCTTTTCTCCAAAGGTCTCTTTAATTTTCCTGTAGACAGTATCTATCTTACCCCTAGTGAGATAAGCCTCTACATCCTTACATTTGTCCTCTAGCACTTCCTGTCGATCTCATTTTTGAGACGTTTGTATTCCTTTTTGCCTGCTTCATTTACTGCATTTTTATATTTTCTCCTTTCGTCAATTAAATTCAATATTTCTTCTGTCACCCAAGGATTTCTACTAGCCCTCGTCTTTTTACCTACTTGATCCTCTGCTGCCTTCACTACTTCCTCCCTCAAAGCTACCCATTCTTCTTCTACTGTATTCCTTTCCCCCATTCTTGTCAAGTGTTCCCTTATTCTCTCCCTGAAACTCTGTACAACCTCTGGTTTAGTCAGTTTATCGAGGTCCCTTCTCCTTAAATTCCCACCTTTTTGCAGTTTCTTCAGTTTTAATCTACAGTTCATAACCAATAGATTGTGGTCAGAGTCCACATCTGCCCCTGGAAATGTCTTACAGTTTAAAACCTGGTTCCTAAATCTCAGTCGTACCATTATATAATATATCTGATACCTTTTAGTATCTCCAGGATTCTTCTATGTATAAAACCTTCTTTTATGATTCTTGAACCAAATGTTAGCTATGATTAAGTTGTGCTCTGTGCAAAATTCCACCAGGCGGCTTCCTCTTTCATTTCTTACCCCCAATCCATATTCACCTACTACGTTTCCTTCTCTCCCTTTTCCTACTACCGTATTCCAGTCACCCATGACTATTAAATTTTCGTCTCCCTTCACTATCTGAATAATTTCTTTTATTTCATCATACATTTCTTCAATTTCTTCGTCATCTGCAGAGCTAGTTGGCATATAGACTTGTAATATTGTCGTAGGCGTGGGCTTCGTCTCTATCTTGGCCACAACAATGCGTTCGCTGTGCTGTTTGTAGTAGCTTACCCGCATTCCTATTGTTTTATTCATTATTAAACCTACTCCTGCGTTACCCGTATTTGATTTAGTATTTATAACCCTGTATTCACCTGACCAAAAGTCTTGTTCCTCCTGCCACCGAACTTCACTAATTCCTACTATATCCAACTTTAACCTATCCATTTCCATTTTTAAATTTTCTAACCTACCTGCCCGATTAAGGGATCTGACATTCCACGTTCCGATCCGTAGAACGCCACTACCTGCCCGATTAGGGGGATCTGACATTCCACGCTCCGATCCGTAGAACGCCAGTTTTCTTTTTCCTGATAACGACGTCCTCCTGAGTAGTCCCCGCCCGGAGATCCGAATGGGGGACTATTTTACCTCCGGAATATTTTACCCAAGAGGATGCCATCATCATTTATCCATACCGTAAAGCTGCATGCCCTCGGGAAAAATTACGGCTGTAGTTTCCCCTTGCTTTCAGCCGTTCGCAGTACCAGCACAGCAAGGCCGTTTTGGTTATTGTTGCAAGGCCAGATCAGTCAATCATCCAGAGTGTTGCCCCTGCAACTACTGAAAAGGCTGCTGCCCCTCTTCAGGAACCACACGTTTGTCTGGCCTCTCAACAGATACCCCTCCGTTGTGGTTGCACCTATGGTACGGCTATCTGTATCGCTGAGGCACGCAAGCCTCCCCACCTGCGGCAAGGTCTATGGTTCATGGGGGGAGAAAGAATGTACGTATTACAAAATATTATTTTGTCCAAACTATCGATCGCTGGGCCCTGGTTCAGCTATTGGAGAAACGAATACCTAGTCTAGTTTATATTAACAGCCGCTAGGAGCCAGTTGTTTTCTGTTTTGCTTGGTAACCATCATATGTTTAAAATGGCTACTCCGCAGCAGAAATCATTCTGTGTTCTCGAGTTTGCGAAGTGCAATTCCGTGATTACAGTGCAAAGACGTTTCAGGTTGGGGTACCAAATTGTTCCTCCGAATGGGTGGAACATTCGCAGATGGTATCGACAGTTTCTAGGAGTGTATGTAAAGGAAAGAGTCCTGGCCGCCCCCGTGTTCCTGAAGAAAGTGTTGCACGAATTCAAACTGCTTTCCAACGTAGTCCTTCAAAATCAATTCGTCGTGCCAGTCGGGAGTTACAACTGCCTACAACAACAATTTGGCGTGTTTTGAGACGTCTGTTAATTATAAAGCAGTACAAGCTACTGCTGTTACAACGTCTGCATCCTGATGACAAACGCAAACGTATGGCATTTTGTACAGATATTCTTGGTGCTATTGACAATGATAACACTTTCGCACTACGCATCGTGTTCAGTGATGAAGCGACTTTCCATGTTAGTTGTCAGGTAAACAAACACAATGTTCGAATTTGGGGCAGCCATTGAACGGCCCATTCTTCTTTGATGGAAATACGGTTAACGGTCAGCACTATCTCGCTATGTTACAGAACTGGCGGTTTCAGAGGATGCACGAAGATAGCTTCATTTTTCAACAAGACGGGGCACCCACTCACTGATCTGTTGGATGACAAGTTGAACAGCAGCTAAAGGTGACGCATTACCAAAGAATTCGCACTACAATCCACCTGCGAATCAATTTTTTTGGAGATTTATCCAATCAGCCGTACGGGATGAAGAGGTGACGAGGGGTAAAGGGGGTAGGAGGGGGGAGGGTGGTGATATCTTGCAGACGTCGTTGTTGCACACGAAGTCGACATTTTCGTACTTACTCTCAAATGAATCGAGGGCAGAACCGGAAGCGAAAGCATCACATGTTTTATCAATGATGCAGCAATGGTGAGTACACAGCAAAATCAACAAAGATGCCCATACGACAAACTTCTTTTCTGCTGAAAGTAGGTGGCAGTCTGACTAGAAATCTTATCCTCAAACTAGCAGAAACTTCAATTCGCAGGAGCCGTGTCTTGCATATTTAGGAGTGCACTTACCCAAAGAAAGATTTTTTTTTCGACTCACTTCAGTAAAAACAATAAGAACTTTTACAAATCACCCACAAGCGAATTAGAGTTGGAGCTATTACTCAAAGCTATCATTATCAGTAGTAAGACAATACCACAATGCCATCTTTATTGCCACTGTTAGATTCGCAGCATGTGTGTGAACCCAGCGGTTGCATTACCACCGTGCGGAAGAACACCTATCAGGTATGCATCGGGGTACACGACGCAGAGTAAGAGGACACATACAACAAAACACCACTACAAGTATTGCCAGTAATTTTGGGAATGTGTGCTGCAGATGCAATGTAATAGCGAGTCGGAGTTGCATGCTATTGGTTGCAATCAGTGTACACTGAGATGGTGAGGCAGATCACTGGGGACCAAATCACAAATGAGGTCATTCAAAGTTCTACAAACAGAAAGAAAGGAAAGGATTTATTAAATTATACTCGTTGCAAAAAGCGACAGCTAAAGCTGTGTAGAATAAATTGTCAAACGATTATTTTGTAATCGTGGGAAAATCAGAACATATTTCGTCAGAGAGTGGTTCACGGTTTCGTTCGCAAAAAAAGGGAGGGAGTAAAGAAGGAAGGAAGGAAGATTCCAGCTTAACGTCCCGTCGACAGCGCGGTCATTAGGGACGGAACGCTACCACGGATTACGAAAGGACGGGGAAAGGAAATCGGACGTGCCCTTTTAGTAGGAGCAAAAAAAAAAAAAAGTTCAAATGTGTGTGAAATCTTATGGGACTTAACTGCTAAGTCATCAGTCCCTAAGCTTACACACTACTTAACCTAAATTATCCTAAGGACGAACACACACACACACCCATGCCCGAGGGAGGACTCGAACCTCCGCCGGGATCAGCCGCACAGTCCATGACTGCAGCGCCTAAGACCGCTCGGCTAATCCCGCAGCTTTTAAAAGGAACCATCCCGGCGATTGCCTTGAGCGATTTGGAAAAATCACGGAAAACAAATCAGGATCGCAGGGCGCAGATTTGAACTATCGTCCCCCACGAACACGAGTCCAGTGTAATCATCACTAGGCCACATCGGTCAGTGTAAAACAGAGAGGTGGCAACGGAAAGGAAGCAATAAGGACACCTGTAGAAGTGTGATCCATTACATGTTGTGTTGCAGTGTCATCTGAACGTTGATATTAGAGGAAACAACATTGTAGGTAGATGTGGACCGTATTTTGTATTAGAATTTAAAAATCCTTATTGCTGGGCAATAGTAATTAATATTGCCAGTCAAATATAACATCAGGGACTGCTCAGGTTCAGAGCACGATGAGTGCAAATAGCTGAGGTAGCATCACTGGTACCTAATGCATTTAACTCAAGTTTAACAGTAGTAAAAGCACACTGGACTGGCATTCGGACGGACGGTGGTTCAAACCGGCGTCCGGTCATCCTGATCTAGGTTTCCCGTGGTTTCCGTAAATCGCTTCAGGCAAATGCCGAGATGGTTCCTTTGAAAGGACATGGCTATTTTCCTTCGCCATTCCTCCCTAAACCGACGGGACCGACGGGCTCGCTGTTTGGACCCCTGCTCCAAATCAACCAACCAACATACTTAACAGTCGTTTCTATTCTCCTTTTATATAACGAACTACTGCTTGTACTTTGAACAGATATGCTATTCACTGGTGATGTAGGCAGAGTCGGTTTGCATATAATAAGCTTTATTTGACCATTTTCGTTTAATATATATATATATATATATATATATATATATATATATATATAAGGTGGATAGTTATTGGATTTCATGTAATTCATTTTTATTTTGCATTGTATTATTATTACTTCAATTTTATTTTGCACTGTATTATTATTACTATTACTGCTTCAAGTTGAAAAATAGTACGACTGCCATGTTGCATAGGATGACTGTATGTGACCTTATATATCCAAAAAAGGAACAGTCACATATTGATACCTTCAAACGTTGAAAACCTAATATCGGTAGATTATTTATTTTCCCTTTTATCTTGTTTATGGTTCCACACCTTCGTCCAGTAAACATTCAACTGCTTTTTTGTTGGAGAGTCTATTTTACGCGCTGTCGGTTCTGGGCGCTTCAATCCAGAACCGTGCTGCTGCTACGGTCGCAGGTTCGAATCCTGCCTCGGGCATGGATGTGCGTGATGTCCTTAGGTTAGTTAGGTTTAAGTAGTTCTAAGTCTAGGGGACTGATGACCTCAGATGTTAAGTCCCATTTGAACCATTTTTTGAGATATTTACGTCGCAGCTATATAAATATCAATTTAGAGAAAACTCCTTTTCGGTGCTGCTTTGTTTATATTTGTTATCAACAGAACAACACGTAAAAGGTTTTGTTTGTAAACTTATATAAAATAATATTCGAAGAACAGCAGAAAAGATGCGCATCTGGACAGAAAACCTTAACAGTGTGCGGAAAGTTCGTTCTAAACGGGGAGAGACAGTCAAAAACCTCGCTTAGCTGTCTTTAACAGTTGACAAATCAGATGGGATGCAATGTATTACGTGTCTCACGTTAGACGGCTAACATATACAGTGGTTTGGTCAAAAATATGAACACACAGCCAGAAGTGCGTGCTTGAACATACTAAGCAAGCGTGCAGTGCCGTTGTTATATTTGAGGGTTGACGGCACCAGTGCAGTGCCGGCAATACGTTGCAAGTGTCGGTCACGGTCAGAACTGTTGCCTGTGTAGTTGTCGAAGCGGAACGAAATAGAACGACGAGACGCTTCCTGGGTGAAATGTATTACTGCCTAGACACCTGTCACATTCCCTGTCTTCCCGAACTATCCGTACAGCTGCTTGAAGCTTCACTTTGTTTGGTTCATCCTTACCTCATCTGAAATTCACGATAATACAGGGTGCACGAAGTACGGGAACACTTTCTATTATAAAACATTTGATAAGCGAACCATGAGTTACCCGGCAGACATCAATAAAGCAATCGAATACCCGACCCATCATGGCACCGTCGACTGTGGCAGTCTCTTCCCGTATTCCCTCCTGCAGGTCTGCTACATCACGTGCTAGAGGCGGTACGTACACCAGATCTTTAATGTGTCCCCACAGCAAAAAGTCACACGGAGTGAGATCTGGTGATCGGGGAGGCCATTTCATGAAACATCTGTCCCCTTCTGTAGCACGGCCGATCCATCGATGCGGCAACTCCGTGTTCAGGTACCCACCAACTTCAACATGAAAATGGGGTGGAGCCCCATCCTGCCGAAAGATTAACGGAGAATCCGATTGCATTTGAGGCATCAGCCATTGCTACAAAATGTCCAAGTAGGAAAATCCAGTGACAGTGCCCTCGGCGAAGAAGAATGGCCCGTCCAGTTTTCGAGGTAACATGGCACAAATAATATTTACCTTTTGGGAATCACACTCAAATTCAGTGCATTCGTGTGGATGCTTTGTACCCCAGATTCGACAATTATGCCTGTTCACTTTTCCATTAGTGTGAAAAGTGGCCTAGTCGCTAAAAATTAAGCGATCAACAACGCCATCCCCATCCAATTATTGGAACTCCGAACAAAACTCACAATGCTTGTCTTTGTCGTCGTCATTGAGCTTCTGCACTAGCTCCAATTTGAATGGTTTCGTAGACAGCTTTTGTCGCAGGACTTCCCGCACTCTCATTGGAGCCATTTCGAGTTCAAGAAATGCACGACGCGCCGATTTCTTTGGACTCCTTATGAATGTGTCTCGTGAGCACTCCACATTCACTTCACTCACACTGGACGTCCGCTACTCTTCGCCGGGCACAAGTAACCCGCTGTAAGGAATTTGTTGTGCCAGTGGTAAATGGCCTTTCTTGTTGGTGGCTTCTTACCGTACTTGGTTCTAAACATCCGTTGAACAGCTGTAGCACACTTGTCTTTGTCGGACTTAAACACACAAAAAGCTCGCTGCGCACCTGAACTCCCCATGTTTGGGACTAGCGCTATCGGCAAATTACCAAACTACGCTGTGTGGGTATACACGAAAGAAAAGACTTTCAGGGTTTCCTCTTCAAAATGACGTATTTATGATATCTGTACGATGTTTTGTTCTTGTGCAATAAATAATTGAAAGTGTTCCGGGACTTCATGTACATCCTGTATTATAAATGTGAAAGCAACTGCCTGATACCCTTTCACAACTATACCGCCGAGCCTATTTTGATAAAATTTGCTTTGGACATAGTTTGAACGCTGAGGAAGAACATAGACTACTTTAGAAAGTGAAGTTTGTAATACAAACTTATTGATTTGAAGAATATTTCGCGAACTAGGGGAAATATTGTCCTTTGAAAAAGCTATTTACTCTGAGTTTTGACCATCACATTTGTGAAAGTTCTTATATTGTCTGACATTTCTACATAATACGATTCGACGTAATGAATACAATACTTATACAATCCTCAACGGCGGCCGTTGTGGCCGAGCGGTTATAGGCGCTTCAGTCCGGAACCACGCGGCTGCTAACGGTCGCAGGTTCGAAACCTGCCTCTGGCATGGATGTGAGTGATGTCCTTAGGTTTAATTAGTTCTAGGTCTAGGGGACTAATGACCTGAGATGTTAAGTCGCATAGTGCATAGCGCCATTTGAACCAATCCTCAACATGTTTAATCCATGCTTGCATACTAATAATAGTCAGAAGTTCGACACATTTTAGCCGTTGATTGTCACGCGTCTGTTACCGCTGAGACACTTTAAGACACTCAACGACGGCGTCATTTAAGTGCTGTACAACAGACAGACACGTCGTGCCTTTACATGTTGAACGTGGAAGACTTTTAGTGAGGCTGTTCAAAATGGTTCAAATGGCTCTGAGCACTATGGGACTCAACATCTTAGGTCATAAGTCCCCTAGAACTTAGAACTACTTAAACCTAACTAACCTAAGGACATCACACACACCCATGCCCGAGGCAGGATTCGAACCTGCGACCGTAGCAGTCCCGCGGTTCCGGACTGCAGCGCCAGAACCGCTAGACCACCGCGGCCGGCAGTGAGGCTGTATCCGATGACGAGATGCGAGCTCAACTGCAGGTAACAGGCAGACGACTGAAGGCATATGCCGTTACTGCAGGTACAGCTTACTGGCCATCACTCATCGTAACAAAACCGGCGGGTTACAGCTTGTATATGGATAAACTCACAGTGCATGAATTGCATAGACTCGTAGGAAACTTGTTGACATGAAACGTGTAAGGATCAAAATGGTTCAAATGGCTCTGAGCACTATGGGACTTAACATCTGTGGTCATCAATCCACTAGAACTTAGAACTACTTAAACCTAACTAAGCTAAGGACATCTCACACATCCATGCCCGAGGCAGGATTCGAACCTGCGACCGTAGCGGTCACGCGGTTCCAGACTGAAGCGCCTAGAACTGCACGGCCACACCGGCCGGCGTGTAAGGATCGTAAATTACTTGTGCCACAGTAGGCAGTGTGCGAGACTTCGGTCCATTCTACTTTTGCATCACCCTTTTTGAAAAACTTCGTACTGCGCACAAGCCGGAAGTTCTTTCTCGCGCCCTGCGCATGGCGGCGGCGTGTAGAGAAAGCAAGTGCGTTTTAGCGACGAAGGTCACGGTCACCACACACTAGTACTTCCCCTGTGCTTGCGCAGTTGGCCACGCAGCCGCACTTGGTTCGCAGCGTCCGACTGGCGCCTTCCGCATTCCTACCCTTCCGTCAGCCCTGTGGGCGAGGCGCCGTGGCTCGGCTCTCCCTGCGCAAAACGCGTCGCATGGTTGGAAGAACGGTGAGAACAGTCTAAGTTTAAGGCGCCGCCTGTTTGAGACGGTTTTACCGACAGAGCTCCCGCACCGCTGGAGGACTATCGGAACGAAAACGTCAGCCGACACCATAAGAATGTAATCGTCCCAGCATTCACTTTTGAGTTACACTACTGGCCATTAAAATTGCTACACCACTAAGATGACGAGCTACAACGCGAAATTTAACCGACAGGAAGAAGATGCTGTGATATGCAAATGATTAGCTTTTCAGAGCATTCACACAAGGTTGGCGCCGGTGGCGACACCTACAACGGGCTGACATGAGGAAAGTTTCCAACCGATCTCTCATACACAAACAGCAGCTGACCGGCGTTGCCTGGTGAAACGTTGTTGTGATGCCTCGTGTAAGGAGGAGAAATGCGTACCGTTACGTTTCCAACTTTGATAAAGGTCGGATTGTAGCCTATCGCGATTGCGGTTTATCGTATCGCGACAATGCTGCTCGCGTTGGTCGAGATCCAATGACTGTTAGCAGAATATGGAATCGGTGGGTTCAGGAGGGTAATACGGAAAGCTGTGCTGGATCCCAACGGCCTCGTATCACTAACAGTCGAGATGACAGGCATCTTATCCGCATGGCTGTAACGGATCGTGCAGCCACGTCTCGATCCGTGAGTTAACAGATGGGGACGTTTGCAGGACAACAACCATCTGCACGAACAGTTCGACGACGTTTGCAGCAGCATGGGCTATCAGCTCGGAGACCATGGCTGCGGTTACCCTTGACGCTGCATCACTGACAGGAGCGCCTGTGTACTCAACGACGAACCTGGGTGCACTAATGGCGAAACGTCATTTTTTCGGATGAATCCAGGTTCTGTTTACAGCATCATGATGGTCGCATCCGTGTTTGGCGACATCGCGATGAACGCACCTTGGAAGCGTGTATTCGTCAACGCCATACTGGCGTATCACCTGGAGTGATGGTATGGGGTGCCATTGGTTACACGTATCGGTCACCTCTTGTTCGCATTGACGGCTCTTTGAACAGTGGACGTTACATTTCAGATGTGTTACGACCCGTGGCTCTACCCTCCATTCGATCCCTGCGAAACCCTACATTTCAGCAGGATAATGCACGACCCCATGTTGCAGGTCCTGTGCGGGCCTTTCTGGATACAGAAAATGTTCGACTGCTGCCCTGGCCAGCATATTCTCCAGATCTCTCACCAATTGAAAACGTCTGTTCAATGATGGCCGAGCAACTGGCTGGTCACAATACGCCAGTCACTACTCTTGATGAACTGTGGTATCGTGTTGAAGCTGCATGGGCAGCTGTACCTGTACACGCCATCCAAGCTGTTTGACTCAATGCCCAGGCGTATCAAGGCCGTTATTACGGCCACAGGTGGTTGTTCTGGGTACTGATTTCTCAGGATCTATGCACCCAAATTGCGTGAAAATGTAATCACATGTCAGTTCTAGTATAATATATTTGTCCAATGAATACCCGTTTATCATCTGCATTTCTTCTTCGTGTAGCAATTTTAATGGCCAGTAGTGTACCTAGGGCACCCTAGGCTGCAACAGTCTTGTCACACGGTTACGGCGACAGCAGCGAGAATCCATTATATTAGACTTGCCAGTTGCGTCGAGAGTTAGAATCCCTTCACAGAGAATGATGGTAACGATGAACCAAGACAAATCCAGCTTCAAGCAGCTATACGGACAGTTTTAGAAGACAGAGAATGTGGCAGATGCGGCCAAAAGTGGTAACACTGGGTAACGTGATAGACGTTGGAAAAGCACATCCTTTCAATACCACGAATTCTTTGCGGGACCCATGTAGCTAGAGTGTTCGCTCTTCGTAGTGACCACACGACACTGCGAAAGTGTGTAAAGATGCATCCGTGCAGAATTTGTGTCGATTCATCGGCAGCTGAAGACAACAGAAAGCATGTAGTTCTCTGTCAGTGCTTCATGCCATATGGAACACAATAACATCCGATGGAGTAGACCTCTTATGACAGTTTTTGACCTGAGACGTACTCCACCTTCAGAATTTCACCCATTGGGACTACTGAAAACCCACTCAGCTGCAGAAGTCCTTCTGAACGCACATGTAGAGTGTGTTTGGTGTGCAGTATCATTTAGGCGTATCTTCAACACACTGAAACTTCATAGAAGATTAAAACTGTGGGCAGGGCCAGAACTCGAACCTGGGACCTTTTCGTCTTTCTTGAGCATCACATACATGGCACAGTGAACTGAGCGCTACCTACAGATGGTGCAACAATTTGTAAACACTACACATGACGACCACCTATGGTTTTAGCTGTATAATGCTACGGCTCATGCAGCCAACAATGACTTCCTTCGTTCAGCTTCCTCCTAGACAATGTATTTCGAAGAGGTTTTGCCCCCTCGGTGTCTCGAGATTTACACCCACCTGACCCTCACAATATTAAGCAATTTTAGAAAACTATTCACCTGTATGATACTACAATTTCCCGACAAACACTATAACCTGTGTTTAAGAACATGCAGCGTGGTACTCAATTACGTGACTTGCATGATAGGGGGCAATTTCACGAACTTTTGTAACTTTGCCATTCTCTTGTAACGTTGCCTTACTCTTTGAACACTATTTTTCTGACTTGGTGTTTGTGTCTGTGTCTGACGCCTTGGCAACCATCATTTACGAGTAGCAAAGGTGTTTTGTCCGGTCACCTCTCCGCTCGATATCTGCCGACTGATTTTCAACACGACTTGGATCTCACACAATGGATTCCATCCTGAAGTAAATGTGTCTTCGTATCTGACTGGATAAGTTCTCGTAACTGTCTACTACGAATCTAAGTAGAAGTGCGAAAGTAAACTGTAAACTCTTCTCTCACTTAGTTGCTGGGAAGAGGTAGAGACATCGTTTTGCATACGTCTTCCTGCAGCTGGGAAACACTATCACTTCGGATATGATTGCCGACTCAGACCTGCGTCTTCCCAGTGCTCTCCACACTTTCTAGTAGTTTGCAAGAGAAATTTAGGCATTCAAATTTACTGTATTCAACTTAAACGGCTAAGACCGTAAATGTCCACTGCTGGAAAAATACTTTCCTGTCCGCGCTGTGGCAACAAGTTAGAACTGTGTAACTAAAGACTTCTATATACACCTGAAAATCGCCGGATGACTCTGAGCTGTCATATCGTCGCAGCAAGTTACTGGTACCCAGCAATTCGCTCGACGTGATGTGGTACAAATTAGAACTATCCGTTTTTACATGGACATGTTCTCATGCAGAGGAATCCATAAACTAGGTTTTTTTATTTTGTTGGTTTTTTCTGGAAACCATAAGCCGTTTCGAAAAGTTTATAAAGTGCGTTAAGACAACTGAATCTAAAATATAGTTATTTCCTACATCTACATTTATACTCCGCAAGCCACCCAACGGTGTGTGGCGGAGGGCACTTTACGTGCCACTGTCATTACCTCCCTTTCCTGTTCCAGTCGCGTAAGGTTCGCGGGAAGAACGACTGCCGGAAAGCCTACGTGCGCGCTCGAATCTCTCTAATTTTACATTCGTGATCTTCCCGGGAGGTATAAGTCGGGGGAAGCAATATACTCGATACCTCATCCAGAAACGCACCCTCTCGAAACCTGGCGAGCAAGCTACACCGCGATGCAGAGCGCCTCTCTTGCAGAGTCTGCCACTTGAGTTTGCTAAACATCTCCGTAACGCTATCACGGTTACCAAATAACCCTGTGACGAAACGCGCCGCTCTTCTTTGGATCTTCTCTATCTCTTCCGTCAACCCGATCTGGTACGGATCCCACACTGATGAGCAATACTCAAGTACAGGTCGAACGAGTGTTTTGTAAGCCACCTCCTTTGTTGATGGACTACATTTTCTAAGGACTCTCCCAATGAATCTCCAGCTGGTTCCCGCCTTACCAACAATTAATTTTATATGATCATTCCACTTCAAATCGTTCCGCACGCATACTCCCAGATATTTTACAGAAGTAACTGCTACCAGTGTTTGTTCCGCTATCATGTAATCATACAATAAGGGATCCTTCTTTCTATGTATTCGCAATACATTACATTTGTCTATGTTAAGGGTCAGTTGCCAATCCCTGCACCAAGTGCCTATCCGCTGCAGATCTTCCTGCATTTCGCTACAATTTTCTAATGCTGCAACTTCTCTGTATACTACAGCATCATCCGCGAAAAGCCGCATGGAACTTCCGACACTATCTACTAGTTCATTTATATATATTGTGAAAAGTAATGGTCCCATAACACTCCCCTGTGGCACGCCAGAGGTTACTTTAACGTCTGTAGACGTCTCTCCATTGATAACACCATGCTGTGTTCTGTTTGCTAAAAACTCTTCAATCCAGCCACACAGCTGGTCTGATATTCCGTAGGCTCTTACTTTATCAGGCGACAGTGCGGAACTGTATCGAACGGCTTCCGGAAGTCAAGGAAAATGGTATCTACCTGGAAGCCTGTTTCTAATATTTTCTGGGTCTCATGAACAAATAAAGCGAGTTGGGTCTCACACGATCGCTGTTTCCGGAATCCATGATGATTCCTACAGAGTAGATTCTGGGTTTCCAGAAATGACATAATACGCGATCAAAAAACATGTTCTAAAATTCTACAACAGATCGATGTCAGAGATATAGGTCTAGAGTTTTGCGCATCTGCTCGACGACCCTCTTTTCCTTTGACACTTATTTCGATGTCAGCCATTTTTTCGTCCGTGCGAGGATTTGGAAAAGGAACTGCAGTGCGGTCTTCCTCTGTAAAACATGTACAAATTAACAAACATTAATATTTTATTGCCATGTCCTCTCCTTACAGATAACGTGCTATGACAACGTTCATTTCAATACTGCTCCGCCACACAAGGTTTTGTTGCTCGTATGTTGGCATTGGGAGTCGCATTTTCGCGAGCTTTGCCCCAGTTATATTCCGTGTGGAGCACATGTAGTACATCTCAATATGATGTGGTTCAGCTCTCCGTCGTCTTTTAGATATTTACTTCAAAAGGGAGAATCTATCACCCCGACTTACGGAGGAGCGCAGATAAACGTGCTACCTCAACGTTGTTTGACTACTTTATACCATACGTCTTCTTGGAAGACTCTTCCAAAAAATTGGCTCTGAGCATTATGGGACTTAACATCTGAGGCGATCAGTCACCTAGAACTTAGAACTACTTAAACCTGACTAACCTCAGGACATCACACACATCCATGCCCGAGGCAGGATTCGAACCTGCGACCGTAGCGGTCCCGCGATTCCGGACTGAAGTGCGTAGAACCGGACGGCCACCGCGGCCGGTTGAAGACTCTTCCAGTTACACCGCTATTTTGTTGGTATGGTGCACTGGTGTGGAGCATACTTAAACCAAATTTTCCTGCAACGATGTTTGCCATAGCTTGTTCCCATTGCTGGTATATATATATATATATATATATATATATATATATATATATATATATATAGAGAGAGAGAGAGAGAGAGGAGAGAGAGAGAGAGAGAGAGAGAGCGCTTCCGAATACGCAAACTACATAAGAAGCATGTTTCCTGCTTTGACACTAACTTTTGCAAAGTCATTAAATATATCGTTGTGTCGTATACGAGTCCCTTTAACCATATTAAATATTTTCCTTGTCTTTTATCATCAATTCCAACATGTCATAGACTGATGCATGGTTTTCACTTCTATGCTGTAATTGTTCAAACGCACTTTTAGGATCTGTAGGAGTCAGTGTTTTATTAATGAAGAGGCACTCCAGTTCCTGTCTGTACTTTTTCGATGTCCAAGACCGGTTTCGGCATTCACATCCAGATTCAAGTGGATCTGAAAAGCTGTTCTGTTGTAAAGCGCCGTAAAATTATAATTTGGTCATTTGATGTTGCTTAACAGCACAGATCTCCAAATCTACTTGAAAATTATCTGGATGTGGAGGACGAAACTAACTGGTCTTGAACTTGGAAGAAGTACATGTTACAATTAGTGTTTTGCTCCGTTTCTTCCATACTAAACGTAATAGTACTGCAAAAGTAACAGCAGTAAAACAGAAGACTACTTACTTGGGGTACTGAAAATTTTCTCGCTGTTGTAAGACTGGGCAATAATACAGGAGTTTGAAGAAAAGTATGGAAACACAATAAATACGATACTTTACCATACCTAAAACGGCGTAGGAAAGCCGTTGTCATTCAAAACAGATTCCGGTCGTCTCAGAGTGGTTGACTAAAGGTTTTGTATGGTTTGGAAAGAAATCTTATGCCATTCTTCCTGCAAAATAGTGGCAGGTTCCGGCAACGTTGATGACGTTGGACAGCGATCACACACCCTTCTCTCCAAAGGAGACCACAAGGACTCCATACTATTGAAATCTGGTGACTGTGGTGGGCAGTGAAAATGCAACGACTCATCCTCGGATTCACCAAACCAGTTCCGGACGATGCGAGTTGAGTGAAGAGAGGACCATAGCATCACCATTTGGGAACAAACATGGTACCATGGGATGGACCTGATCAGCCAAAATGATCACATATTCCTTGGCAGTAATGCGACTTCCAGAGAAACTGTGGGGCGTATGGAATACCACAACTTAGCCGCCCAAATCATCACCCAACCTCCGCCATGTTTCACTGTTGGGACGTAAACTCTGTCAGAAGCTGGAAGTAGCGTACTGCAACGCTAATCCGATCAAATGACTTCCTTCTATTGGTCCATACTCCAGGTTTACGGGCATTTGCATCATAGGTGAGTAGTTTCGGAATTCAAGCTCGCACTGACATGGTTCTCGATGGCGATGCTCAGTTCTATACTGACATTTGCAGCTTTTTTCTTATTTTTCGTCACAATCCTCATTGAGCGGCCATCACGATCAATCAACAACACTTCCGTCCGCGTTGTGACTTACCGGATGAATTTTTTCCGCTTTCCCTGTATACAGTGTCAATCTCCGATGCGGTGCCTCTTGAAACACCAAACACTTCGTCTTCCTTGGTTACGGAAGTACCCACCATAGGGGGAATAACAATTTGCCGTCGTTCAATTTCACTTAGGTCCGACATAATGCACTCACACAACGACTGGCACCTGCTACCATCTGCATTTATCTTCAAGCATGCATTTCTCGCTGTATGTCCTCTTTTTATCCATCCTCTGCATATGCAACCATCTTTCACGTATGTTTTGGATCCGTCGGTGTGTATTCAAATGCAGGAAATCTGAGTAACCATATTCCAGGTAAGTCGTTACACCAATGTTAACGGTTATTCGTTGACTCCTACTGACTCCTACATAATCAGTCGTGGAGGTATGTACCGTCTATGCAACTAAATGAAGGCAGTTTGTTTATTGCCATACGCGTTTCGATTCTTCTATTTGGGAAGCATCGTAAGTGGCCTGAAATACAAGTTTCCTTTTATATATACAATTAACAACACTGCGTAACCGCGGGACAAGGCGCAAACGATAGAATAGATATAGTAGTAGATATAATATCCCGCTGTATTACATTTTGTCGTGTTTTTCTCTTGTTTTTTTAGGTTAGAAGAAAATTTTGTAGTACAAGTTCCATGCTGTGAATGTATCGTTGGGTGTTACTTAAGACTTCCAGCGTTGTTAACTCATGTGTGTGGTCCTGGAGATGTATTTATTAGTTTTCATACTCCAGCTGGCCGATTTCTGGCATTCTTTCATATACATGTCACATCGCATGTATCACTTATGTGTAATCCCTGTTTCTTTAGTACATTTGCTATCTTGTTTACTGCTTTGTGTCTGTATGTAAGAGTGTCCCATTTTTTCTATTTTTCCATGTCACAAGTGTTATCCTTTTCTGTTTCCGTGTTTGCTGTAGTGTGTGGGGTTCTTTGGTGTGTGTTCTCTGCTTGTTTTGATTTTTCTTTAGTAGGGTTTTAATTTTTTGATTGAGTTTTGTACTATACAGGGTGCTGTAACCATTGTTTGTGGCTATGAGTTGTACTGTTTGTAATTCTTTTACACAGTGTCCTTTGCTGAGTGCGATGTTATTTAGTCTGTGTAACATGTGTCGTAGGGCCGCTAATCTTTGATTTTGCAGGTGGCTGGATGAAGCATGTATAATTATGTCTGTGGCTGCTGGCTTTCTGAAGATGTCAAATGTGTGATTATTGTTGTCTCTCTTTATTGTAACATCCAAGAAATGTACCGCATTTGCTTTTGTGTTTATTTTTCCATGGTGAATTGAATATTTTTATGTATGTTGTTTGTATCTGTATGAAGGTTATCAATTTTCTCTGTTGATTCATCAACCATACAGATTATGCCGCCTACATACAGTGACTGTACCAGTAAAGAACTTTGTATCCCTTCTTTGAGATGACTGTATCTCAAAGATTGTGTTTTCTATGTGGTTGATGAATATGTTTGCCAGTGTTCCTGAAATTGGGGATCCCATTGGGAGCCCATCTTCTTGTAAGTAAAATTCCCTTTCAAATTGGAAGTAATTTTGGGATGTTATTGTTTTGAGGGTTTTAGTTATTTCATTAATATTGTCTGCACGTAGTTTGTTGTATGTCAGTAAGTTTTCTTCAATTAGATTTATTGTGTCTGTAGTGGGTATTGAGGTGTACGTGTTCTGTGTCAAAAGAGATTAATGTTGCTGTTTGTGGGATGTGTAAGACTTATTTGTTTTATGAGTTCATTTGTGTTTTTCACGGCTCTGCTATTTTCCAATTCATAATGCTGCGTTATGATTTTGTTCATGTGTGTTGCCACATGTTATGATTGTGCATTCATGAAATTAATAACAGGCCTCAATGGAATATGGGGTTTGTGGACCTTGGGTGGGCTTCTGAGTGTTGGTGCTTTAGGGTTCTGTGTGATGTGTTGTTTTTGTTTATCTGTATGTTCCTGATGTCTTTGAGGTTGTGCTGTTTATCGGATTTTAGTTTTGTGATATTGTTAGGATATGAAATCTTTAGTTTTTTCTATACATTGCTCTTTATTGATCAGTACTGTGCTGTTCCCTTTATCAGCTCTAGTGACTATGATGTTAGCTTGTAGTTTTTCTTTTACTTTCATAGTGGTGTTTTTCTGTCTGAAGTTAACTGTTTTCCTCTTTCTTTGACATGGTGATTATGTTATTTATTTATTTCTTTAATAGTTCTCATGCTGGCCCAATATTTATAGTGCTATTTTCTTTTCTCTCTTCCTCTGTCAGGATGTTTTTTTGTTTTTACCTTCGCTGAACACATGATGAAACATGGACATCAACCATCCAACATGGAATGCCACAAAAAGCTCCTGGCATTACAAGAAAACTTTCACATACAAAGAGCCACTGCAATAGAAAACAAGGAACCCAACGACCTAATCCATATAAACAATAACTCTCTTATCATGCTAGCAACCAAAACAAAAAAGAGGGAAAGGAGATTCATTAAATATTTACCCTGGTTACATTTCGGTTTGTTATTGTTTTGGTGGCTAGTATGATCAGATATTGTTTATATGGATTTGGTCGTTGGGTTCCTCCTCCTCTATTGGAGTGGCTCGTTGTATGTGAAAGTTTTCTTGTAATGCCAAGAGGTTTTGTGGTGGTTATTCACTCTGATAACTGTCATGTCATATTCCATGATGGATGGTTCATGTCCATGTTTTATCAGGTGTTCAGTGAAGGTGAAAACAAAAGAACATCCTAACACAGGAATATATATATATATGAGAGAGAGTATGTATGTGATGAAGATTTAAAGCACACTAGGGGTCACGAGATGGGCCCCGCAGTCGCTGTCTTGACAGTATCTGCAGAGGAAACGGCTACGGCCGCTGGCCACAAATAGGCCGTGACGTAGACTGAGGGATGGCTGGCCGCACCCAAGCAGCGGCCACGACGCGAAGTAACACGACGACTCGCCTTAGCGCCTGTTCAGATCCAGGGCAACAGAAGCTGCACTGACATTTTGTCGCTCTCACTTTTGACAGTGCTGTACCCACTGTGGAAACAGTACAGTTTATACCAAAGGATAGTGATATGCGCGTATACATATGGCGGCAGTATCGCACACACAAGACATAAAAGGGCAGTGAGTAGGCGGAGCTGTCATTTCTACTCTGGTGATTCAGATGAAAAGTTTTCTGTCGTGGTTATGGCCACACGACGGGAGACTTTGAATACGGAATGGAAGATGAGGCTCGACGCATTGGACATTCCATTTCATAAACCGTTATGGAAGTCAATATTCCGAGATCCAAATTGTCAAGAACCGCCGTGAAAACCAAATTTCAGGCACTGCCCGTCACCGTGAACAACGCAGTGGCCGATGGAGATCACTTAACGGCCGAGAGCAGCCGCGTTTGCGGGGAATCGTCAGTGCTAACACACAAGCAAGACTGCGTCAAATTACCGCAGAAATCAATGTTGGACGTACGACGAACGTCTTCTTTAGGACAGTGCGGCGAAATTTGGCGCTAATGGGCTACGCAGCAGACGATCGATGCAAGTGCCTTTGCTAAGAACACGATATCGCCTGCACCGCCTCTCCTGAGGCATACTGGACGCCCTCCAGACGACTGAAGAACCCTGGCCTGGTCAGGTGAGTCACGATTTCAGCTGGTAAGAGCTGATAGTAGGGTTAGTGTGTGGCGCAAAGACCACGAAGCCATGGACCCAAGTCGTTAGCAAGGCACTGTGCAAACTGGCGGTGGCTCCATAATGGTGTGAGCTGTGTTTACATAGAATGGACTGGAACCTCTGGTCCAACTGAATAGATCATTCCGTGGAAATGGTTATCTTCGGATACTTTGAGACCATTTGCTGCTCTTCATGGACATTATGTTCCCAAACAACGATTTCATGTCATCGGGCCACAATATTACGCAATTGGTTTGAAGAGCATTCTGAACAATTTGAACGACTTATTTGGCCACCCACATCGCCCAACATCAACCGCATCAAACATCTACAGGACGTAATCGAGAAGTCAGGCCGTGCACCGGAACTTCGAATGACTTGAGGAGTCCATGCCAGGTCGAGTAGCTGTACTACGCTGGGCAGAAGTAGGTCCGACACGATATTAGGAGATATCCCATGACTATTGTACGTGTATAGCGAGGTATATGTGTGTGTATCCACATTTATCCTACTAAGCCACTATGTAGTGGGCGGCTGAGGTTACTTCGTACCCATCTTAGCGATTTTCTGTCCTACTCCATTCGGGAACAGAGCGAGGGAAGAATGACTACTTACATGCCTCTAAGTGCACTGATTTCTCAGTTTTCCTTATGATCCTTACGCGAGATATACTACAGTAGCAGTAAATACGAAGGGCTCAGTGGAATGAAGTGCTAATGCCAATTTACCTAGGGTTATTCTTGTATTATCTGTTGTGTTTTCTATGCACTTCATGATGGTAAAATGTACTGTAGTTATCTTTGTACGAGTATTAAGAACTGATTGCTAGACAGGGTGTCCCAGGAGGAATGGTCAATATTCAGCGTTGTCCTATGGACACGTGTATGGAGAACATTACACGCGGAAAATTTGTACCTATTTCACATACAGCGTGTCCACGATCTTCACATTGGCGACACCGCCAGGAGACTTGAATTTTGTCATCGGTTAAACAAAAATCGTCATTTGCTTCTATTAGTAGTGTTCACTGATATAGCTACGTTGATAATGAATGGAATCAACTACACATATACAGGGTGATTCAAAAATGACCGGTATATTTGAAACGGCAATAAAAAGTAAACGAGCAGCGATAGAAATACACCGTTTGTTGCAATATGCTTGGGACAACAGTACATTTTCAGGCAGACAAACTTTCGAAATTACAGTAGTTACAATTTTCAACAACAGATGGCGCTGCGGTCTGGGAAACTCTATAGTACGATATTTTCCACATATCCACCATGCGTAGCAATAATATGGCGTAGTCTCTGAATGAAATTACCCGAAACCTTTGACAACGTGTCTGGCGGAATGGCTTCACATGCAGATGAGATGTACTGCTTCAGCTGTTCAATTGTTTCTGGATTCTGGCGGTACACCTGGTCTTTCAAGTGTCCCCACAGAAAGAAGTCACAGGGGTTCATGTCTGGCGAATAGGGAGGCCAATCCACGCCGCCTCTGTATGTTTCGGATAGCCCAAAGCAATCACACGATCATCGAAATATTCATTCAGGAAATTAAAGACGTCGGCCGTGCGATGTGGCCGGGCACCATCTTGCATAAACCACGAGGTGTTCGCAGTGTCGTCTAAGGCAGTTTGTACCGCCACAAATTCACGAAGAATGTCCAGATAGCGTGATGCAGTAATCGTTTCGGATCCTTTGGAAGAAATGGCGGCCCAGACCAGTACTTTTTGAGGATGCAGGGACGATGGGACTGCAACATGGGGCTTTTCGGTTCCCCTTATGCGCCACTTATGTTTATTGACGAAGCCGTCCAGGTAAAAATAAGCTTCGTCAGTAGACCAAATGCTGCCCACATGCATATCGCCGTCATCAATCCTGTGCACTATATCGTTAGCGAATGTCTCTCGTGCAGCAATGGTAGCGGCGCTGAGGGGTTGCCGCGTTTGAATTTTGTACGGATAGAGGTGTAAACTCTGGCGCACGAGACGATACGTGGACGTTGGCGTCATTTGGACCGCAGCTGCAACACGGCGAACGGAAACCCGAGGCCGCTGTTGGATCACCTGCTGCACTAGCTGCGCGTTGCCCTCTGTGGTTGCCGTACGGTCGCCCTACCTTTCCAGCACGTTCATCCGTCACGTTCCCAGTCCGTTGAAATTTTTCAAACAGATCCTTTATTGTATCGCTTTTCGGTCCTTTGGTTACATTAAACCTCCGTTGAAAACTTCGTCTTGTTGCAACAACACTGTGTTCTAGGCGGTGGAATTCCAACACCAGAAAAATCCTCTGTTCTAAGGAATAAACCATGTTGTCTACAGCACACTTGCACGTTGTGAACAGCACACGCTTACAGCAGAAAGACGACGTACAGAATGGCGCACCCACAGACTGCGTTGTCTTCTATATCTTTCACATCACTTGCAGCGCCATCTGTTGTTGAAAATTGTAACTACTGTAATTTCGAAAGTTTGTCCGCTTGAAAATGTACTGTTGTCCCAAGCATATTGCAACAAACGGTGTATTTCTATCGCTGCTCGTTTAGTTTTTATTGCCGTTTCAAATATACCGGTCATTTTTGAAACACCCTGTAGGTCACAGAGAGTCGACAGGCTGCAGTGGAAACCAATTTCAGTTTTTTTTTCTTTTTTTTCCGGTGAATGTTTGGTGCGGCATAGTCGCTAATACGTTGGCAGGTCTATTCATTTTAGAAGAACCAATGACGTGACAGAATTACTTGATTTTTTTTTTTAAGAATTCGTTTGTTGAACCCCATGAGGACTTGTCTGTGGCCGCACGGACTACCACGTACTTTCAGCATGACGGAACCCCTTCACATTTTACCAGACGTGTGAGGGAACATCTCAACCGCACTTACCCAACTAGAACGAGTGTTGGTGGTATTTCAATTAACTGGCCACCAAGATCGCCAGACTTTGCGCAATTAGAGTTTTGTTTATCAGGTTGGATGAAGTCTGGAATGTGCAAACGGAAGGTGAATACGCGAGACTAACTGCTTGGTCACATCATGGACGCTGGCTCCCCCGTTAGGGAGAGTGCAGAGGCAGTCAGATAAGCGGCACGACATGTTCTCTCGAGAGCGCACAGGTACAGTGAAGCTGACGATGGGATATTCAAACGTTACCGTGAACTGCCCAAGAGCTGTAATGTGCCGTGTACGATAATGCTTCGATGTGAACCTGCTAAAAATACGTACTTTTCAATTGGTACTTTGCAAAACGCACTGTTACACATGTCTGTATAGGTAAATCTGACAAAGTATTGAATAACAGAGAAAATAACAATGTACATTTAACGTGTTCTGTCTCGAAAACACGTCACATGTCCATATGGAGTTTTTTTTTTTTTTAACTTCAAATGATCGTTCCTGTCATATCCTTGAATAGTGACCATTCCTCCTGGTACATCCTGTATACCATCTTTTGTCTTACTGCTTTTATGTTCTTGTCTTTGAATTTAAGCAACATATAACGTACAACAACATATAACGACATTCTCGTGGTTTAGCACTCTTACGCCAACCCTTCAGCTGTCATGCAGAAGTACGTCTCGTACACGACTACGTCGTCTTTCCTCCGAAGATTTTCATTCAAAGTCCCCGAGGATCTTTGGTCTACTCCCGTGTAGACAATTCCCAACTGTTACGACCCCAGCAGCACTTCTCTGAAACTGTTCCATATCTTCCGTCAAGCATACTTGATAAGGATCCCAAACGCTGGAGCATTACCCTAAAATTAGTGCCACCAGCGTATCTTATGCAAATTATTGTAGAGACGCACTGCATTCTCTTAGTTATTTCCAACAAATTCGCCTTTAATGCTACTGATTTTACACACTCCTCCCATTTGAAATAGCTTTTTAGTATTATCCTCAAGTATTGAAAAGATGCTACATGAACCAAATATTCCCACCGACCTTGTAATCCGATAGTATTGGGTTCTCTCTCTTATTTACAGGCATTATCTTTCATGTATCACACACTTTAAGAGAGCTGCCATTCATTGCACCAAGCGGAAATTTTGTCCAAGGTTTTCTGCATTTCTTTACGATCTTCCAACGATGATACATTCCCGAAGACAACTTCGTCGTTGGCGAATACTCCACAGAGCTGCTGATCCTATCCGATAAATCTTTTGTGTGTACTGAAAACGTTGCAGGTCCTATTAAATTTCTTGTCTGTTGTGTATGTAATAGCCACTTAACGCAATGTGTGAGGGTCATATTGAGTCTATTACGATTTGGGGGTCTTTGCCTACTGTATTTATATGATTACAGGAGTGAACAAATTGTTTTAGCATACAACTTTATGGATTTCTGCTGGATGACAGTGAACTGATGGTTGCCGAAAATGTTTCCTAATTTGAGTGTTGGGAGTATATCGGTCAGTGTTGGCCATAACTACAAGTTTTGTTCTGGAGAATCTGAAGATACTGGAGATAACTGTCAAATTACATTGACAATATCTCACAGACAGCAGCGCCAAATGATCCGCCACTTTTAAAGAGTGAGTGTATCTGGTAGCATAAGTCGCAATCTTTGTGACGACAGCATTTAACCTGTCCGGTCGCAAAGCAAATCTCTTGTCTCAGGTGAGACCAAGGAACATGAGTGAGTCACATGAAATTGCAAGTTGGCGTTTTAGGTGCGGGGGGCTTCGTAATGAACAGCATTCCATGTCCCTTTCTTGGGAGTTCTTTAGTCCTGACATATTTGACGTTATGGCAGCGCCTGGAGAGTGCAGTGACATCGTTGTAGAGTAGTGGTCATCAAACTGCTTTCCTCGGTTCTCAGCCGTATTTTATCACAATATGCTTCTAGCAGTTACGTAACAGCAGAATCCAGAGACATTAACTAACGTTAAGGCTTCTTAGAAATGTATTTTTCTTGCTCAGTAATAAACAAAAATAGTTACAGACACAGTAATATTTTAAGAAGCGCTTAATTGTAATCACCGTTGGTGAATTCGATGGTGAGCTAAGTCAAGTTTGACGCTTAAGTCAGGGGCAGTGTGTTACGAAGCGCGGCCAACGCGAGGTTAATAGAAGTGAGGGGGCGAATATCTGTCTTCCACCGCTGACAACTCACCAGCGAGCGCAGCTAGCACTGATCGGCTACTATGGTGTAAATGTCAAATGGAAGTAACGTGGATTACAAAGATTGTCATCTTCAAACGTTTGTAGCAAGTAATGTGACACCAAATTAAGGGTGTTGTAATACAATGCAACGAGTAAAAGAAAAATGACATTCCAAACAGTTAGCGAACATCTGTGATTGTAATTAAATTTGCAATTACCGTTATTAGTAAATATAATGTACTTATTTATGTAGGCTACCAACTAATAACAAGATCGGTAGCGAAAGTTTAGTAGATCGGTAGGGAAAGTTTAGTAGATCGGTCAGGACGGGAAAAGTGGTCACTGCATAGTTTTTGCCCTGAACAGAGCTGCTATCTGCCGAGAAGTGGTCACACTAATTCTAATATACTTAAATCGCCATTATCGTCAATGAGATTGGCAGAGGGAGCTTGTTCAGTCATTTTTGAGTAAACTTTTTTCTGCTTTTTGATTTATCTGATGTAAGGTGTCATTTATATTATTCTTGTTGCCTTACTTGTATCTAGAATAGAAATTTTTTTACAATATCAGTGTTTAAACCACGTCTGTATTGGTCTACAAACGCAGTTCCTCGTTATTTCTTTCCGCTTGGTAGTTTCTTCTGTGGATAGCTAACTCCGACATCGTGTCCGGTCGGGAAAAATGGCCACAGTGCTCGTCGGGAATAGTCGCCAAGGTGTTCACCTCGATAACAGTTACTTACTGCCAAAAACAAGCATAATATAACAAATGAAACTGACTTCTAAACTCTTTTACATATAAAATTATCATCCGCCGTTCTATCCCCTTGCGACAATTTTGAAGTAACAAAGTTATATTATTTAAAACGATCCTCTTCTGTTATATTTGACCAAATACAAAAGTCCGATTGAAAACGGTCTGCTTGGTATTCAGATAGTAGGGACTCAAGAGAGCTAGAAAATTTGGTTGGAAGTCTGAAAGACCAAACGTGAAACCCGTTGCGATGGCACTGGCCACAGTACCCGCTTAGGTACAGAAAAATGGTCACTATCTAAGCCTTCAGAAGCATCCATATACTTTCTACATTGTATTTTCTTTTTCACCAAAATATACTTTGTGTGATACCTTACAAATTATGTAGATTCAAAATAGGTAAATGTTACGCTTCTAGTAATAACCTTTGATTGGTAAAAATTCAATTTCCCTTTGAGTGCCTCCTTTACCACCCCTCCCCCAAACCCCATTCTTACAGAGCCGAGATATCGCCCTACAGTGTCAAAACAGGCTCTTGACCAAGGATGTTTGACGACCATTGTTGTAGGGAGTAATTTCCTCATACTAAACACTTGGGAACTCAGTTTTCGCAGAGTACAGTACAGGTCAAAGAACGAAATCTTGTGGCACTGCAGCCATAATCGCTTTTAAACTGTCGCTGTGATTGCTATTGCTGACGGAAGATCCGTCTGTCCCTTGCGAAGGTATCGCTCAGATTGAGCGTTGAGTCCTGGACATGCTATTTTATCCGGTTTAAATATTCATCTAATACGCCAGATGCCGCCAAACGTCTCCACTATACAGACAAAGACAGTGCCGCCCCCTTTCTCCTTTGTTCTATCCTGCGGAGAAATACTACCTGAAATGCTTTCTGATACTACCCACATAACATTCTGGTTCAATAGGTCGGCCGAGACGTCTGGTGTACCAACCATATTCACACCAGCTCCCACTCCCAGACCTATGGATGCTAGGTGGTTCTTACCCCATAGTTCTTTCCGTACAATAACTAGTATGTGGACCAAGTTTGGCTGAAATTAGTCAAGTGGTTTAGGAGGAAATGCGGAGCAAATGTATGTACGTACATACATTCATTTTTATACAAGTAATACGTGAGGCTATACATTATCAAGTCAGAGCATTATGACCATCAATTATATGCATGTCTGCTCTAATAGAGTTCATGATGACTATCACCGCACGTGACATGGCAATTAAGTATATAGGGAGTTTCCACCATGATTATGGTATAAACTTTGAAGCATGATGGAGAAGAACAAATGTATCACTTTGAGATAAGCGTTGTCTGTAAATGGTCGAATGGGTCAAATGGCTCTGAGCACTATGGGACTCAACTGCTGAGGTTATTAGTCCCCTAGAACTTAGAACTAGTTAAACCTAACTAACCTAACGACATCACAAACATCCATGCCCGAGGCAGGATTCGAACCTGCGACCGTAGCGGTCTTGCGGTTCCAGACTGCAGCGCCTTTAACCGCACGGCCACTTCGGCCGGCTAAATGGTCGAGTCTGAAGTTATGAACACAAACAGGTTCGGGTTTAACCCATAACCGTACCGAAGGCGTTGCGAGGTCGACCCCAAACACACAGGCACAGATGGGGGCGCGAAAACTAAACATAACGGAAATAAATAAATAAATAAATAAATAAATACAGTCATAGAATTAAGCGGCATGGGTACGTAGTCTCTCGTACCACTTGTGTTCCCATCTTCTGCCTTTCCCTCGGCCCACAGCTCCAAACCCAAGCCGTTGCTACTGTTCCATTTCTACAGTGCCACTTCAGTCAAGTAGCATAGTAAAGGAACAACCACTATTGTACAGACGTCGCCAAAATGGTTTATGTGGCATCAATGCGCTCCTCGGTTCTCACTCATGCTGCCTGCACAATCCGTTCCCGTATAACAACGGAGTTCTTACTGCTATTTCGCTAACGTAAAGTAGGATCTCGAAAGACCATAAGCAGGTGCAGAAGCAAAGGCTTCCGATTTTTGTCAAATGTTCGAATGTGTGTGAAATCTTATGAGACTTAACTGCTAAGGTCATCAGTCCCTAAGTTTACACTCTACTTAACCTAAATTACCCTAAGGACAAAACACACACACACACACACACACACACACACACACACACACACACACACACACACACACACACACACACACACACATCCGCGCCCGCCCGAGGGAGGACTCAAACCTCCGCCGGGACCAGCCGCACAGTCCATGACTGCAGCGCCTTAGACCGCTCGGCTAATCCCGCGCGGCTTTGTCAATTTCTGTCATTGAGAAACAGAGCGAGAAGCAGTGTGGGAGAAAAGTCGATGGACCCTAGTGTTTGTTTTATACGCTGATAATTTTTTTTTTAAATGAGGAAAACTTGTTTTATTCAGTGATTACTCCAACTTTAAATGAGAATTAGTAACAGAAAATCACAATAAAATCTTAGTTCACGAATCCCTGACCTAGGCTCGAGTTAAGAAACGTATGCTCTGCCATTCGTTATCGACTGCCCAAGTATCTGGTGGCATAAGACAACTGGAAGTGGGCGTCACTTACATATTAGCTATTTTGTTGTAGTTCTATTGCAAATGAGAGCATCTAAAGTCCAAACTATAGTAGCTGTCACAAAATAAAACTTAAACAAATTGTAATTTACTTGGTAATACGAAATATTTAATTTTTTGCACGCAATGTTTTTATCAGTACAGACACATCAAAAAATGTTTTCGTCACCCCAGTTCCCAGAACTTCTGAAGATACAAGTTGACTGTGGATACTGTATCACAGACACCGTCCCTTTCACTGTTCAGAGATGTCACTAAACCTGCTCAAAGATGTAAACAACCATGCATGAGCAGCGCCTATTAGACGGAGGGGGACCGACATTCCACCAAGGAGGAGGTACACTGCTCGTGTTGTCTGTAGTTCAACCATGCCTAGACGGTCAATACCGCGGTTCGATAGCGTGCGCATTGTTACTTTGTGACAGGAAGGGCTCTCAACAAGGAAAGTGTCCAGGCATCTCGGAGTGAACCAAAGCGATGTGGAGGAGATACAGAGAGACAGGAACTGTCTATGACATGCCTCGCTAAGGTCGTCCAAGGGCTACTACTGCAGTGGATGACCGCTACCTATGGATTATGGCTCGAAGCAACTCTGACAGCAACGTCACCATGTTGAATAATGCTTTTCGTGTAACCACAGGACGTCGTGTTACGACTCAAACTGTGCGCAATAGGCTGCATAATGCGCAACTTCACTCCCGACGTCCATGGCGAGGTCCATCTTTGAAACCACACCATGCAGCGCGGTACAGACGGGCGCAGCAACATGCGGCATGGACCGCTCTGGACTGGCATCACGTTCTCTCCACCGATAAGTGGCGCATATGGTTTCAACCAGACAATCGTCGGAGACGTGTTAGGAGGCAACCCAGTCAGGGTGAACGCCTTAGACTCACTGTCCAGCGGGTGCAGCAAGGTGGAGGTTTCCTGCTGTTTTGGGATGGCATTATGTGGGGCCGACTTACGCTGCTGAAGGTCATGGAAGGCGCCGTAACGGCTGTACGATTCTTAAATGCCATCCTCCGAGCGATAGAGAAACCATATCGGAAGCATATTGGCGAGGCATTCGGCTGCATGGACGACAATTTGCGCCCCCCATCGTGCAAATCTTGTGAATGACTTCCTTCATAATAACGACATCGCTCGACTAGAGTGGCCAGTATGTTCTCCAGGCACAAACCTATCTAACATGCCTGGTATAGATTGAAAAGGACACTTTATGGACAACGCGACCCACCAACCACTCTGAGGATCTACGCCGAATCGCCTTTGAGGAGTGGGGCAATCTGGACGACCAGTGCCTTGATGAACTTGTGGACAGTAGGCCACGACGAATACATGCACGCATCAATGCAAGACGACGTGCTACTGGGTATTAGAGGTACCGGTTTGTACAGCAATCTGGACGACCAGCTCTGAAGGTCTCTCTGTATGGTGGTACAACATGCAATGTGTGGTTTTCATGAGCAATAAAAAGGGCGGAAATGATGTTTATGTTGATCTCTATTCCAGTTTTCCGTACAGGTTCCGGAACTCCCGGAACCGATGGGATGCAAAACTTTTTTTGATGTGTGTAGTTGACTGAAGTCATACTTTTGAATAATGTTTATTTTTATTTAACCTAGTTACAAAATCATAAAATTTTGTATGTCTGTGTAGAAGATAACTGCAGGCTGGTAGCTTTACAGGAAGGGGAGAGAGAGAGGGTAGATCATTCAGCCAGTGACCTAAGATCACTTCGCTATGGCTGTTGGCTGACATGTCTGTGGGATACGAGAATCTATGAATCTTTGTTTGTACAATGTACTGAATTGATTTATTGTGTGCATAGTTGGAAAGACAAAGCTGACTAGCGTATTTGTAAGGGGATAACTCCACTACTGCATATTGCGTGGTCCAAGCTACTCCGACTGGATATCGTTTGTGGTTTTCCGTCAAAGTCACACATCTCACATCGTTCACAATGTTACCATTTAAGCCAGAAGACAAGGGAGATGTGATTTAAATAGCAACCATTCTAAATGTATCGCACAGAAGCATTCCAGCCAGCACTGAGCTCTCGCACGAAAGTCCTTGAAGAACGAGATCACCGTAATCAAGTATGGTGTATATCAGTTATTCTGCAAGTTTCTTTTTCAGCTCGGGAGGAAATACTTTCTTATATTTCTATAGTGAATGACGTAGTTAGATTGGTATCGTCCAAAGATCGCTGAGCCACACCGAAGTCGGGAATGCGAATTCATACCATTGGCATTAACGAGGGCTCGCTACAATCCGCAACAACCAATGGGAGACACAGGAGAAGACCACGCCTCCTTGGCAGCGCCCTCGTGCTGGGGTCAGTACAGTATCGAGCACGCAATCGCTCGTGGCCTCCTCTGAAGGAGTCAGTGTCAGAGTACAGGACCAACGAGTTGTTAAAGTTTCCGATGTACTTTTACTTTAGTAAATGTTGAGCATAATACCTCAAGAGAACATTTTGTTTGTTAGCGAATCAAATGATGTTTAGCTAGTCCTTGGCAGCTGTAAATTATCCAGTACTCCTATGGCAAAGAAGTGTCAAAATTAAGAAAATGTTTTATTCATTAATGTAATAAAGTGAACCAATATTTCATGGGTTCTAGTTTGATGAGCCTTCTCCCACAGAACTCACAGGTGTAGCGGAACCAAAGTAGTTTCGTTGGTCACAACCGCTAGTACGACATTACCCTGCATGAGAGGTCGCATCGCTACTGTCATTCAGGTACGTTCGCACAGCGCCCGCAATGTAACTCGAAGGGGAAGAAAGAAGGCACCTGTTAATAGCACGAAGCGGCGGACACCGCGGCGATGAAGCTTTACGACTGACCAAAGGGGAGGGGGGGAGGGGAGACGCAGTAAGGCACCATAAACGCCTCTCCCACGCAGGCACTACTCGCAGTTCTCGGATCATCTACGGCAGGCTCATCCAAGAATTGCGCCCGGCGGGAGCAAGGCAGTGTAGTTCAGCGCCCCGTCCGCGACCGTGTGTCGCTAGTGTCGCCATAAGATGGGGGGGAGGGTGGGGGGAGAGAGGAGGGGGGAGAGAGGAGGGGGGAGGGGGGAGAGAGGAGGGGGGAGGGGGGAGAGAGGAGGGGGGAGGGGGGAGGGGGGGAGAGAGAGAGAGAGAGAGAGAGAGAGAGAGAGAGAGAGAGAGAGAGAGAGACCGCACAGCACTGCTCTGCGCTGGACTGCTCCGCGGTCAGATCAAACGCAAACAAAATATTCTATTTTAGAATTAATTTTATGTAAGGGATATAGTGTCTCATTCTTACTGTTAGTAGTTACGAGTAAGTATTTTTTGTTGTATTTCGTGCTACAATTTTTTGTAGCCCTTTTTAGAGTTTAGAAATCGGATCCTTAGTTTGCTGTTTTGTACGTAATAATTTTAACTGACCAAGTTTGAAAACTTATTAAAATAGAATTAAGGTTATAAATATCTTTTATTCTTACAGTCAACATTGTTAAAGAAGACAATTAACATTTTACACTTGTTCTTTTTCGACGAAACTATTTTGTCTAGGCTGGGTACAATATTCCGTGAGACTGCTAACCTCAAAGAATTGGTCACATTTTTATCGCCATGGAATGAACGGTTCTTAGTTTTAGCAAGCTTTAAAAGAGAGAAAAAGCGCTCACATATATATTTGGACAAAATATTGAGAGAACTTCGGCCGCGTGCTTGTGCAAAAGAGAATATTTCTCTCGTGGAAGACAGCTGTAAAAGTCATCCAAAGTTTTACACATAAGAAAGCGGTCCTTCAGGCGGATATGGCACTGTAGGTCAATCAGCTCTAGTTGAAGTACTTGTGAGACGTCCTCTGCCTGAAGGGAAAACGGGCGAACAAATATATCTATCGGCTGGCGCTCGTGCTGTCCGCACGGCCAGCTAAGCGGCACGGCTGGCCGCGGGCGATCGCGGGCGCTAGCGCCCCAGGGGCACAGTTCGGGCGAGCCTGATCTACGGCGTAGCAATGCTGAAGCAGCCGCGGGCCACGAGCTACGAGCACTGCTGCGCGGACGCTTAGAAAAGCGGGCGCATATCCACCATTCGGTTCTAGAGTGGGTTCATAGTTTGGTACTGTCTCTACCCTAGTTCCCCTCCCCTTATTCTTAGTAGGGTGTTTTCCATTTGTGTCACGTCCTTAACTTCCTGTAGTTTGCCGCTTCTACTCGTAGACTCACTAGCCAATTCTGATTTGTCGTTGACAGCAGGTACAATCAACTTTTAGATGTGCCCCTTGACGAGGCTAGACTGTTACTAGTCAGGTTGCTAACACATCCACATGAGCAGGCCCACAGGCAAGCCACTGAAAACTACCACGTGTTAAACGTAACCTGTAGTTTCTATAATTCAAAATGAGTTGTTTGAATAACAAAGAGATCATTCCACGGAGAAGACTCTCAAAGCAAAAGAACATTCTCTGAGGGAGTTCTCAATTTCATACGAATAAAACATTCGAAGCATATTCTCTGATGAGTTTCTTCTTGAGATGATTCTCGGTGCGTGTCGAGCACAGAAAACACGGTTAACCTTACGCTTCATTCACCTCGCTCAAACAGGCAAACTATTCAGTTTACAGATATGGAACTGGCATCTGTGTTCTGGAAGAGTTGCACCACGTTTCAATTTCACTTTTATGTGCGGTAATAAATTATTAAGACGATTACGGACAGTTTACGAAATTACAATCTCTTGTGATGTTACCGAATTTTCGACATATGGGAAACTTTTTGGTTAAAGTGGCTCTAAATCTGAAAACTGTCAGTTTTCCAGTAAGAGAAAATTTTGGTTAAATAGACATATGATAGTCCTCTCGTGTGTCAGTACGTAAGCCGTCGTCCACGCCATTAGTTACGAGAAACAGATCTGTAGATTTGTAATAAACCAGTTATTTTTTCTGATCCACCTGATTATTTTTAACATAACAAAATATAAGATTTATGCCGTGGGAAAACATAGTGACGAACATCTGAAAATACCATTGACACAGTTGTCTGGTCTACACGTGTCTTCTCGCAGATAAGTTTGAAGATTTAGGTTGGCAAAATAGCATTAAAAATGCTTTAGTTTTCACTTCGTTTGAAAAATAACCCCCTCTTGTTTCACGATTTTCAGGAAGGAACGTCGCCAGCAAAATAATCAATGTTATTATTGTTAAATGCGTATAAACTACAGATTAACTATTCTGTATTTCTTCGTGCTACTTTTTTTTTTGCCTTCCAAGCAACATAAATTCTGCCTTCTTTAGTAAAAAACCTCGGTAAAGCTTAACCTCAACAGAGCTCACTTCAAAGAAAGGAGAATATTCCCCGCTTATGAGAAGCTCTCTTGTTTCATTCATACTAACTGGGAGAATGTTCTCTGTTTGTAGCAACTTATCCTTTTACTCGCGCTTAGAACATTCTCGGGTAAAGTATGTTCTCCAACTCGCTTAATTCCCCTGACAATTATCTGCGAAATTTCGAGTATAGAGAGTTTTCTCAGTTTTATTCATGCGAATAGCTCGAGTGCTCGTAGTCAATCCCGGATTTATGAAAAGGGCGGCAAGTTCAGAAAAATTACAGCACGTTGGCAATAAATGACCAGCTTACAGAAAATTTATTTTTGTGCTCCGCCAGAAAATGCAGATTGCGTGGGCTGACCCAGATGAAAGAAGACTGGTGTTTTAAACCAGTGTGCTTACTTAACTGGTTCGATTTAGTGAGGGTCGCAGGTCTGCATTTGTTCCCTCCACTTCTGGAAAAGTTTCCGCTTGTCGTTTACCATAACGCAGCGGAACGGCGCTGCCATTATCCTTCGTCGGAGCGTTCCGACACTTCTGCAGTAAACTGCCGATAAGTTGACCTGTTCTGACGAAAGCTGCAATTTTTTTGGTGGTGGTGGTGGGGGGGGGGGGGGAGAGGGTGCGGAGGCATCAGTCTTCTGACAGTTCTGATACGGCTCGCTACGCTTACATCTCCTATGGCCATCTCTTCGTCTCCGAGTGGCCATTACAAACAACGTCGTCAATTATTTGTTCTGTACATTCCACCTCTGCCTTGTCCTGAAATTCTTGCGTTCTGTAGCATCCTGCAATTCCGTAGAAGTTGTGCACCGATGTCTCAAGATCTGTCTTATCGTCAGATCCCTTCTTTTAGTTAGTGTTTGCACATACTCATTCCCTCGCCTATTTTGCGGAGAAACTCCCAATTTCTTGTTCGTCCACTTTATTTTCAGCTTTCTTGTGAAGCGCGTACCATACAATGTTGTGCTCCAGACGAACAACCTCAGAAATTTCAGCCTAAAATTAAGACCGATGTTTGATACTAACAGGCTTCTTTTCGCCAGTAATGCCTTCATCCTTCATGTGTAATTTTGCTTCCTCCACTTTGCGTATTTACATTATTCACTAGTTTCATTTCCGCTACTTGTCAGTACTTTCGCCTTCCATACTTCAGTGCCTGTGTTATTAAGACGTACGACGCAACGTTCCTTCGAACATGCATGAATGGACGGATAGCCAAAGCGGTTAACGTGACCGCTCGCGTAAAACAGGAAATCCGGGTTCGAGTCCTAGTCCGGTACACATTTTCATTGTCGTCATTCCATTATACAGCTGATGGTTGTCCGTATTCTCAACTGCGAATGGATGTCATGACTTTCGCCTTCATTTTGTTCACTCTCAACTGTGGTCATTACTCAGTTCATTACAAGGTGCATTCAAGTTCTAAGGCCTCCGATTTTTTTTTCTAATTAACTACTCACCCGAAATCGATGAAACTGGCGTTACTTCTCGACGTAATCGCCCTGCAGACGTACACATTTTTCACAACGCTGACGCCATGATTCCATGGCAGCGGCGAAGGCTTCTTTAGGAGTCTGTTTTGACCACTGGAAAATCGCAGTGGCAATAGCAGCACGGCCACGGAGAGTGTCTTTCATTGTTGGAAAAAGCCAAACTTAAAGCTGATTGTGTCGTTGAAACGAAATTTAGTCTGTGAGCTAGCATATCTTACGTAACAACTGAGCATCAGCCCATCAAGCGTTGAAAATATTAACATTACAATTTTAACGATATTGAGATAGTATATATTACATTCATTTATCTTGTAGGCATGATCAACAACAGCCATGCCTTTCAAAAATTCTTACTAATAAATCCAATACATGAAAGTCACTAGGAGCCAGGTCAGGTGAGTAGGGAGCATGAGGAATCATTTCAAAGTTGTTATCACGAAGAAACTGTTGCATAACGTTAGCTCGATGTGCTGGTGCGTTGTCTTGGTGAAACAGCACACGCGCAGCCCTTCACGGACGTTTTTGTTGCAGTGCAGGAAGGAATTTGTTCTGCAAAACATTTTCGTAGGATGCACCTGTTACCGTAGTGCCCTTTGGAACACAATGGGTAAGGATTACGCCCTCGCTGTCCCAGAACATGGACACCATTTTTTCAGCACTGGCGTTTACCCGAAATTTTTTTGGTGGCGGTGAATCTGTGTGCTTCCATTGAGCTGACTGGCACTTTGTTTCTGGATTGAAAAATGGCATCCACGTCTGATCCATTGTCACAACCGACGAAAAGAAAGTCCCATTCATGCTCGTTGCACGTCAACATTGCTTGGTAAAATGCCACACGGGCAGCCATGTGGTCGTCCGTCAACATTCGTGGCACCCACCTGGATGGCACTTTTCGCATTTTCAGGTCGTCATGCAGGATTGTGTGCACAGAACCCACAGAAATGCCAACTCTGGAGGCGATCTGTTCAACAGTCATTCGGCGATCCCCCAAAACAATTCTCTCCACTTTCTCGATCATGTCGTCACACCGGCTTGTGCTAGTCCGAGGTTGTTTCGGTTTGTTGTCACACGATGTTCTGCCTTCATTAAACTGTCACACCCACGAACGCACTTTTGACACATCCATAACTCCATCACCACATGTCTCTTTCAACTGTCAATGAATTTCAATTGGTTTCACACCACGCAAATTCAGAAAACGAATGATTGCACGCTGTTCAAGTAAGGAAAACGTCGCCATTTTAAGTATTTAAAACAGTTCTCATTCTCGCCGATGGCGGTAAAATTCCATCTGCCGCACGGTGCTGCCATCTCTGGGACGTATTGACAAAGAACGCGGCCTCATTTTAAAACAATGCGCATGTTTCTATCTCTTTCCAGTCCGGAGAAAAAAAATCGGAGGCCTTAGACTTGAATGCACCTCGTACATTCGACGAGTCCTGCAATAGTTCATTTTGTTTATCATTTAAAATGTCACAGACGCAGGCTCAATCTAAAATTCGACATGCGTGTTCTCGAAGTATAGCCCGCCTCACGTTGGGACTCCTAATCACCATCAGGTCCCTAATCACCATCAGTTTGTTTTCCTGTTGGTGGGCGCGACGCCGCATTAAGGAAACAAAGTGAGTGTGTGTGTGTGTGTGTGTGTGTGTGTGTGTGTGTGAGAGAGAGAGAGAGAGAGAGAGGGGGGGGGTGCCAATTTCCAGCAGGGGCCTGGTCGCCGCCCACGACGTTCGCGGGTGACCTTTGAAGGGCCGCTCAAAGGGCGCCATTCAGTCAGCCCTATGCGAGGGCAAAACCGGCAAAGGCCGGTGGCATGTCGTGCGCGTTGTTAAGCTGGCGGAGTTCACCACTAACTGTTTACACGCAGCTGCTGGTTATTTCATTTAATAACTCACCAGTATACTGTTACCAGACAATGGCGGTCATAGTTGACTGACGTTTGCATTACAATAGAGGAACAAACATCAAAGCCTTCATTGTTAACTGCCTTACTGCTACAACAAGGCTCACCAGTGACGGACACCGGACAATGGTGACTATCAGGACAAATTTAACCAGTTGTCATTCTGACGTCAAATATGTGAGAACTGTGGTCACCACCACCACCACCACCACCACCACCACCACCGATCATAGTCAGAGGAGGACTGTTGTAGTTCAAAATTAAAGTTATCCTTCCACTTCTAAGTGGGATACTGTTGTTGAGGACTACCCCTAGGATTCTTCTGATAGGCATGCAGTTGACATAAGCAGAAGTTTTTCCAGGTAGTGATGTATGTACAATACTGATTGCAGTCCAAGTTGAAGTACAATCTCTTCTTTTGCTATCCCGTCTTTTCTAACCTGCTCTTCGGCACATGACCAGTTCACTAGCTCTCGTTCTCCTCTTCAATCTAATGTCCACGCTTCGCTGTCATAACAAAGGACACGTATTACTACGGTCTCACAGAAAATCTCATCCACATCTGCGTATACAACATCGGATTCCGTAGCCATATTCCACTGCTCCTGTATATTTATTGATCTCGACAAACTGTAGATACCTACGTCCGACCCATGAACCATGGACCTTACAGAGATGGAGTGTCTTCCGTGCATCAGCGATGCAGATAGCCCTACCGTAGGAGTAACCACAACGGAGGGATATCTGTGAAGAGGGCCGACGAAGATATGCTTTCTGGAAAAGGGCAGCAGCCTTTTGAGTAGTTGCATTGCCAATAGTCTGGATGATTGACTCCTCTAGCCTCTTAACATTAACCAATATTGCCTTGCTATGCTGGTACTATGAACGACTTAAAAGTAAGAGGAAACTGCCGTAGCTCCCCTTTCCACACACTCTAAGAAAGAAAAAGAAAGCCGACGAACCACAAAAGAATTATCCGAAAGGGGCGAAAATCGATTGATGTGACGAACATATACGGACACTTTTTTTCACTAGCTCATTTTTTATGACCCACCGTCTAATTTCTTATGGTGGGTCGTATGTTGCCACTTAGCCGCTGTGACTGGGTCCGGGGTCCGGAGTGACAAAGTAACACCACACCGGCTCCCGTCCCCAATCACACCGTTGCCCGTGTCCCGCCACGTGGAGGCGGGCTCTATTTGTTTACATACATTTGATGTCTTTTCTTTTGTGCAGCATTAGAAAAACGTATAACTCATACAAAATCAAGTGAGACATTAAAAAACAAAACGAAATTAAATATTTAGAAAGAAGGAAGGAAGAGAATTGAATAGAGAAGAGATAGATACAACATTGCCCGTCACCTGGTTGTGGGCGGCGGCCCGGGTCTTGGAATGACCCTAAAGACGCTGGCCATCGCTCACCATGCCTTTATCATATACCATCCTAAAAACTAAGTTAACTAGAAGAGATGATGACAATTACATAAAAATTGGAAGTATTATTCTAGAGAAAGAGCTTCACAAACTGAGCAAGTCAGTAATGCGTTGGGCCACATCTTACCCTTAGGCAAGCACTTATTCGGCTTGGCATTGACTGATGTAGTGGATGGATGCCCTTCTGAGGAACATAATGCCATATTCTGTCCAACTGGTGCATTAGATCGTACGAACTCGAGTTGGTTGGAGCATTATGGGCAGGGCCGTCCAAACTTTCTCCATTGGGGAGAGATCCAGCGACCTCGCTGGCTAAGACAGAGTTTGGCAGGAACGTAGACAAGCAGTAGAAACTCTCACCGTGTACGAGATGGCATAATTTTGTTGTAATGTAAGCTCACGATGGCTTCCCACAAGCGTCAACAAAACGGAGCGTATTGTATCGTCGATGTACTGCAGTGCTGTAAGGATGCAGCAGATGACAACCAAACGGGTCCTGCTATGAAAAGAAATGGGGCTCCAGAGCATCAGTGCTGGTTATCGAGCCCTTTGGTGGCCGACAGTCGGGTTGGTGGTATCCCACCGCTGTCTTGGGGCTTCTTCAGACACGTTACCGCTGTTCATCGGAGATCAAGTCGAAGCGGGACTCGTCACTGTAGGCAGTTCTACTCCGGTCCAGGCCGAACACGTGTCTGGAGACGCCCCGGACAGCGATGGGATAGCAACCTGTCACCCGCTATACGGTCCAACATCCAGGAGTGATGGTATGGGGTGCTATTTTATTTTATATCAGGACCCCTTAGGTTGCCATCCGCAGCACGTTTAAGGCACAGCGTTACGCCGACTATATCCTACTCAGTTATGTTGTTCATCATGGCAAGCAATCCTTACATTTCACCAAGGTAATGCCCGCCTGTGCATAGCATGTCTCTACCGCTTGTTTTCGTGCCTGATAAACCCTACCTTGGCCAACAAGATCGCCGGATTTTTGCCCAACTGAGAACGTTTGGAGCATTAACGGCAGCCCCCTCTCCCCACCAACTGGGGATTTTGACGGTTTAAAGCGTCAGTTGGACAGAATTTGACTTGGTATCCCTCAGGAGGACATCAAACAACTCTTATCAATGCCAAGTCGAAAAACTGTTTGCATAATAGCCAGAGGTGAACCAACGCGTTACTGACCTGCTCACTTTGTGAAGCTCTTTCTCTTGAAAAAATTCAGATTTTTCTGAAGTTGTGATCAGTTGCTTGTCTGCATATGTACATCACACCTATCGATTTCGGTCCCATTCGGATAACTGCCTCGTGGTGAGTCGTTTGTCTAGTCAGGGTGCCTAAAAAGAACCGGTTTTGGACGCTTACAAAGCCATATCCAAGTCCCATGAACAAATGACATGAGATTATGAAATATTACAGGAAACAAATATAAAGACCCTTTGAGAAATCTGCTTTGTTACGTTCATTGTTGTCAGAATATACACTGCCAGAAGAAAATTGGTATACCATTTTAGAGGTTTCCAATCCACTCAAGATTTGTTGTTCGAACAATGCATGTTAACTACATGAAATGATTACATTTACAGACAAATATCACAAGCGATTATGGGGTAGCAGGTATCGACCCACGCTGAAACATCTACAAGGGTCACTCCAAAAGAAATGCACAGTTTTTTTTTTAATCCATCTTTTATTCTACATGTTTGAAAGTTTTACAGTGTGTAGGTACATTCTTTAGGAACAATATTTTCATTTCTCCACATAATTTCCATCCCTCTCAACTGCATTACGCCATTTGGAACCAGCGCCTGTATACCCGCACGGTAAAATTCTGGACCAACCCGTTGGAGCCACTGTTTGGCAGCGTGGACAAGGGAGTCGTCATCTTCAAACCTTGTTCCACGAAGAGAGTCTTCCAGTTTCCCAAAGTTTCAGTGTTGTCCATCCGAGCTTTGTCATCGCTTCCACGGTTTTTTGACAGACATGGGGCCGTGCATTGTCGTGCAACAGCAAAACATCCTGCTTTTGCCGATGTGGTCGAACACGACTCAGTCGAGCTTGAAGTTTCTTCAGTGTCGTCACATATGCACCAGAATTTATGGTGGTTCCACTTGGCATGATGTCCACAAGTAAGAGTCCTTCGGAATCGAAAAACACCGTAGCCATAACTTTTCCAGCAGAAGGTGTGGTTTTGAATTTTTTTTCTTGTGTGAATTTGCATGATGTCACTGCATTGATTGCCTCTTCGTCTCTGGTGAAAAATGATGGAGCTATGTTTCATCACGTGTCACAATTCTTCCAAGAAATTCATCTCCACCATTCTTGTACTGTTCCAAAAGTTCGCTGCATACCGTTTTCCTTGTTTGTTTGTGAGCCACTGTCAAGATCCTGGGAACCCACCTGGCACAAACCGTTTTTAACGCCAACGCTTTCAGTATTCTGCAAAAACTTCCTTCCCCTATCCCAGCGTAGCGTGACAATTCGTTCACTGTGATGCGTCTGTCAGCAGTCACCAATTCGTTAACTCTCTGCACATTGTCTGGAGTGTGTGCAGTACGAGGTCTGCCGCTGCGAGGACAATCTTCAATATTGCCGTGCCCGCTTTCATCACGTAACCTGCTTGCCCACCGACTAACTGTAATGCGATCGATAGCAGATTCTCTATACACCTTCTTCAACCTCTTGTGGATGTTCACCACTGTCTCGTTTCCACAGCACAGTAATCCTATGACAGCACGTTGCTTCTGACGAACGTCAAGTGTAGCAGCCATCTTCAAAACATGCTGTGACGGCGCCACTCACGGGAACAGGTTGAACCAAGTTTGAAAATAAGCGGGAAGGATGTATCTACACACTGTAAAACTTTCAATCATGCAGAATGAAAACTGTATTTTTATAAAAATAGTGTGCATTTCTTTGGGAGTGACCCTCGCATATTAGAACGTAGTGTAGCCTCCATGGGCGGTAATGTAGGCGCTGACTCTGGCATCAAATCAATCGTTGTTGTTGTGGTCTTCAGTCCTGAGACTGGTTTGATGCAGCTCTCCATGCTACTCTATCCTGTGCAAGCTTCTTCATCTCCCAGTACCTACTGCAACCTACATCCTTCTGAATCTGCTTAGTGTATTCATCTCTTTGTCTCCCTCTACGATTTTTACCCTCCACGCTGCCCTCCAATGCTAAATTTGTGATCTCTTGATGCCTCAAAACATGTCCTACCAACCGATCCCTTCTTCTAGTCAAGTTGTGCCACAAACTCCTTTTCTCCCCAATCCAATTCAATACCTCCTCATTAGTTACGTGATCTACCCACCTTATCTTCAGCATTCTTCTGTAGCACCATATTTCGAAAGCTTCTATTCTCTTCTTGTCCAAACTGGTTATCGTCCATGTTTCACTTCCATACATGGCAACACTCCATACAAACACATTCAGAAACGACTTCCTGGCACTTAAATCTATACTCGATGTTAACAAATATCTCTTCTTCAGAAACGATTTGCTTGCCATTGCCAGTCTACATTTTATATCCTCTCTACTTCGACCATCATCAGTTATTTTACTCCCTAAATAGCAAAACTTTTTTACTACTTTAAGTGTCTCCTCTCCTAATCTAATTCCCTCAGCTCACCCGATTTAATTTGACTACATTCCATTATCCTCGTTTTGCTTTTGTTGATGTTCATCTTATATCCTCCTTTCAAGACACTGTCCATTCCGTTCAACTGCTCTTCCAAGTCCTTTGCTGTCTCTGACAGAATTACAATGTCATCGGCGAACCTCGAAGTTTTTATTTCTTCTCCATGAATTTTAATACCTACTCCGAATTTTTCTTTTGTTTCCTTTACTGCTTGCTCAATATACAGATTGAATAACATCGGGGAGAGGCTACAACCCTGTCTCACTCCTTTCCCAACCACTGCTTACCTTTCATGCCCCTCGACTCTTACAACTGCCATCTGGTTTCTGTACAAATTGTAAATAGCCTTTCGCTCCCTGTATTTTACCCCTGCCACCTTCAGAATTTGAAAGAGTATTCCAGTTAACATTGTCAAAAGCATTCTCTAAGTCTACAAATGCTAGAAACATAGGTTTGCCTTTGCTTAATCTTTCTTCTAAGATAAGTCGTAAGGTTAGTATTGCCTCACGTGTTCCAACATTTCTACGGAATCCAAACTGATCTTCCCCGAGGTTCGCTTCTACCAGTTTTTCCATTCGTCTGTAAAGAATTCGCGTTAGTATTTTGTAGTTGTGACTTATTAAACTGATAGTTCGGTAATTTTCACATCTGTCAACACCTGCTTTCTTTGGGATTGGAATTATTATATTCTTCTTGGAGTCTGAGGGTATTTCGCCTGTCTCATACATCTTGCTCACCAGATGGTAGAGTTTTGTCATGACTGGCTCTCCCAAGGCCGTCAGTAGTTCCAATGGAATGTTGTCTACTCCCGGGGCCTTGTTTCGACTCAGATCTTTCAGTGCTCTGTCAAACTCTTCACGCAGTATCTTATCTCCCATTTCGTCTTCATCTACATCCTCTTCCATTTCCATAATATTGTCCTCAAGTACATTGCCCTTGTATAAACCCTCTATATACTCCTTCCACCTTTCTGCCTTCCCTTCTTTGCTTAGAACTGGGTTGCCATCTGAGCTCTTGATATTCATACAAGTGTTTCTCTTCTCTCCAAAGGTCTCTTTAATTTTCCTGTAGGCAGTATCTATCTTACCCCTAGTGAGACAAGCCTCTACATCCTTACATTTGTCCTCTAGCCATCCCTGCTTAGCCATTTTGCACTTCCTGTCGATCTCATTTTTGAGACGTTTGTAGTCCTTTTTGCCTGCTTCATTTACTGCATTTTTATATTTTCTCCTTTCATCAATCGTGCAGATCGCGAATACTTCCTGGGATAGGTTATGCCACGCCTGCTCGACCTGTTGACGTAGTTTTGTAAGAGTTGATGAGTCGCACGAGTCACTTCTCGTCCCGTCATATCCCACGCGTGCTCGACTGGAGACAAGTCTGGAGATCTTGCTGGCCAAGGAAGCTGCTGCTCGTCTTCTGGAGCACGTCGAGTTTCAAGGGCAACGTGTGGAAAGCATTATCCTGTTGAAACAGAACATCACCTTCCTGTTGCAAGAACGGCAAAAGAATGGGTCAAACAACATTCTACTCGTACCGAGCGCTGGTTAGCATTCCCTCTAGAAACACCACAGGTGAAAGAGAGCTGTAACTTTATCACACTTCAGACCATAAGGCCTGGGAGGGACCAGTGTGTCGTGGACGAATGTACTCTACGAGACAGCGCTCCTGGTCTACGTCGTACGCGCAAACGACCATCACTTGCGTGCAGACAAAATCCGCTTTCATCGCTAAAGACCACGGCTCGCCGTTCCATCTTCCAAATGACCCTGTGACGTTACCAATCGAACCGTGGACGTCGATAAGGCGTGAATGAAGACGGGCTAGAGATGTGTGTGCCCATAGCCCCGCTGCTAATAACCGGTTTGCAACAGTCCGCATTGACACGTCTGGGATCACAAACCATCTTATCCGCGCTATTGTAGCTGTACAATCTGCCGCTGCTGCCCTTACAGTACGAAGATCACGGCGGGCGTCTGTGCTGCGTGGGCTTCCAGAACATCATCTATGGGTGTGAGACTGTTCACGTGACTATTGACATCACCGTGGCACAACTGACGCAGCACGTCTATCATCTGTGGCAATCCTCTTGAACGCACCATCCCGCCACTCTGAAGGCTACAATTTGAGCCCTGTCCAACTCTCTTGTTGTCTGTAGGGAGCGCAAGTGCGTCTCCGTGACGTAGCTGCCTGCTTGCTTCACACGTGTGCACCAGACAGTCTCCTGGCTGTGAGCCCCTGTTAAACGGTAGGCGCAAATGGCGTTCTGCTGGCTGCACCACTATGCTCTCTGTTGGCGAACGACGTTGACATGCATTCAAAAATGGTTCAAATGGCTCTGAGCACTATGGGACTCAACTGCTGTGGTCAAAAGTCCCCTAGAACTTAGAACTACTTAAACCTAACTAACCTAAGGACAGCACACAACACCCAGCCATCACGAGGCAGAGAAAATCCCTGACCCCGCCGGGAATCGAACCCGGGAACCCGGGCGTGGGAAGCGAGAACGCTACCGCACGACCACGAGATGCGGGCGTCATCAGTCCCTTAGAACTTAGAACTACTTAAACCTAACTAACCTAAGGACATCACACACATCCATGCACGAGGCAGGATTCGAACGTGCAACCGTAGCGGTCACGCGGTTCCAGACTGAAGCGCCTAGAACCGCTCGGCCACCGCGGCCGTGACATGCATTATCAGGACATCTAGTATCCCCAGGTGGCGTACGCTGTCATCGGATCAAAATTGGCGTCTTTTCAGGTGAACTAATTTTTCCCCGGTAGTGTAAAATCCACTATATTAAAATTTGGCATATGTTGATTTGTACATCAACGAAATGACTATTTTTTAAACCATGGATTAATGTACAGTGTAGCTAGCAGTGAGTGGTATGAGGTACGCGTGGCTCTAAGAAAACCCCACGGAAGCAAACCTAAGTTTCTACAATGACGGCACTGCGCTTGCCTGTCTCTGCAGCGTTGAGAGAGTCGTGAACGCGTCCGACAATGAGTGTCGAAGTATCAGCCTTCAAAAAAATTATTCTAGGATTTTGTTACACATCTTTTAGCAATTTTTATGGCACATATTATCACCTGAGAGAGCTGCAAATTGAAAACTATGCATTGTATGTGTTTTAAGACTTAATAACATAGTTACATGGATCACGGATAGAAACTTTGACTGTGTACAAGACCGTTTTGCGCTGCTTTGTAAAAATATGCCAAACTTCTCAATTCACACGCTAATAATCAGGACAGCAATGGGTACATCGAGAAAAACTATGGTGAAACGTAACTCTGTGTGTAGCTGGACCTCAGCTCTGGGTACTGTGCTCGGCACACCCTCGCTTCCGCCAGACGCTAAGCGGCCCCGGCGCGAGTTAGCGGCGACACGCGTCCGCCATTACCGGTGGCCACACCATGGAATTAGTCACGCCGCGACCACTCAGCCAGGCAAAGCACCGGCGCCTGCAAGTTAACGCACTTGTCAATTATTCAGCAGCCTGAGCTCTCCGCTACAGCGGCACACTGCGCCAGCAACATTTCGTCCTCTAGCTTCAGACTCGTCTGTGCGAACTTTCCAAAAACCATTACGGCGATTCTAGGATTAATTACTCCCTCTAAAACTCCAACGGCAAACCCAGAGCTTCAGTACAAACTATTATCTGTTAAAATGTAGCTGCGCGGGGTAGCCGCACGGGCTGACGCGCCTTACCACGGTTCGCGCGGCTACCCCTGTCGGAATTTCGAGTCCTCCCTCGGGCGCGCGCGCGCGCGCGCGGGTGTGTGTGTGTGTGTGTGTGTGTGTGTGTGTGTGTGTGTGTGTATGTGTGTGTGTGTGTGTGTGTGTGTATGTGTGTGTGTGTGTATGTGTGTGTGTGTGTATGTGTGTGTGTGTGTGTATGTGTGTGTGTGTGTATGTATGTGTGTGTGTGTGTTGTCGTTAGATTAGGTAGTGTGTAAGCCTAGAGACCGATGACCTCAGCAGTTTGGTCTCATAGAAACTTACCACAAAATTTAAAAGTAATAATACTGTACCAAAAGCCTTTATTTCGATATTGTTTTATTAGACAATCAGTTCCCAAGTTCCAATCACGTCATCTTTGGGGCTGTCGCAAGAGTGAGACCGAGTACCACTCGTTAACGTATCGTATCTGGTACCATAGATATCCAAACTTTATGATGATGATGTGTGCTCCTGACACATGTGGCAACAACTGTTGTACAGTTGCGGTGTTGATAGCAAACAGCTGCAGACTGCTGCATACCCTGACCGCCAGATCATTTCTGTGTACAGAAAATAACAGCAGTCCTATCACACTTCTCTGGGACTCTCCTGACGATACCCTTGTCTCTGATGAATTCTTGCTGAATTTAAGAAATTTCGCTAGTATTCTACCAATGAAGCGAAATCTGCCATCTCCTTACCTACAACTAAACTTACGTTCGTTGCATTTAATATACTTGTAATCTGTTACAAGCAGGGATTTGTACGATTTGTCCAACTACAGACACTGATTGTATGGTACAAGGCTTTTTCGTTTTTAAAGTGCACAATTTTACATCTCTGAACATTTAAAACAAGTAGCCAATCTCTGGATGCCTCGGAATCTTGTCAAGATCTAAATATTTGTGCAGCTTTATTTATATTGTACTTCATAATAGGTAACTGCGTCGTCTGTGGTTACTACTAGTCCACTTAATATTTACATAAAATGTGAACGCAGGGTTCAGTTCAGAATGATACTTCCCCTCCAGCGCTCAGCATTTCCCCTACAGCGCCTGCTCGCAACCTCCACCACTACCGCTCCCCACACTAGCGACCGCGTTATTCTGTGCGCACTCGACATTTGAGAGGGCCAGCCAGATGTCTGGCACGCGCCGCCTGGGCCAGCGTTCCGTTTGAGATCAATTGGGCGCTGCGAGAGTGCGGCGCTGCTTTAACGAGAGAGCGTAAACAATACGACGGATGGGGGGAGCAGGCGGGGCTGTCGTGTGGGTAGCGCGCTTGCAGGCGCCACACTGTGAACCTTTCCTCGCGGTCTCAGCTCTGTAGTTCCGATTCGTCGCCTATGTTTTGTCCCGGGTAACTGGTAACATATGCAAGTAAACGAAACTCTGTACAGCAGCACTATTTAACCAATCTTGCACGCTATGTTTCATTGAACTGTGTTATGTCTGGGCTATTTGCTGCAAAGGAAGTGATAAGGTCGTTTCTCATCAGTCGAGTGGGCCACCTACGATGACTTCTACGAAAAGAAAACTCTTATCTACAGTACTATTTACGTAGCCGAGGCCGCTAATGGACGCCTGTGCAGAGGTGCTCGATTCCCAGGGAGTAGCCGGTTATCTTGATGGTGGATTGCCAGCGAGATCCGCGATCACCAGACTTTCCTGGCTTACATTCCTCTCCGCTGGTCTTTGGAGTGGGCGCATCTGCCACTATTAATAGTGATTAATTTTTAGTTAAGTTCGGCAGCCCCCTGGTGCTATTCAAGGAGATTAGGCTGTATACCGGTAGCTATTTCCTCGCAGTCCTTTGTGTCTCATCGCCATTCAGAATACTAACGTGACACGTTCAATCGACACCATCTACAAGTAAATTTAGGACAAGGTCTAGCGTACACTAAGAAAGAAAATATTTCCAATTGTGCAGCTGAATCTATTGCTTTGGGTCTCCCACCCAACCATGTTGTACATAGTTTTCATGTTGCCGAGCAACAGTCATACAATAATTTTTAAATGAAGACACCGCCATTTGACTGTATTTGAGCTCGATGTTACGCAATATATGTTAAAGACATAAACTCAACCGCCTGAAAATGGCATGAAAGGCCAAAACATTGGTCATAACTAAACAAACAACAATAAAGTCAAATGGCGGTGGGCTCATTAAGAACATGATGCACATCTTTCCTTTACTTAGTACAAAAAATTAAAATAAATAAAATTACATATTGCAAACAGAGTTTGGGTTGACACCGCGCAAATGTCACCGTAGTCCTCCTGTGATGCTTTTCTCACCCTCCCCACGACAGAACCCGTGGTAGTGGTGTCCGGAGTTTGTAGATGGAAACATCAGGTATAAAGTTTGAAGGCTGGTTTGAACACCAGGGTGCAGTACTAGACAGGCTCTTATTCGTGATGGTGTTATGCCTTCCTCCGACATCTGGACTGGCAAAAGCGAGCCATTTAATAGGAACACCTACCGATTAATGTGCACTCCGAATCACGCTATAACTTTGCCTTTTTCACATTAACAAGCACTGTCATAGGTGAAAGAAGCAAAACTTGAAGTGCAATCGGTAGAAAGCCGCAGCTTTACATTTTGTAGTCTAGCCGTTTTTCGTAAACCGTACGGAGATCAGATTGTCGTTCTTGCACAGTGGTGGTATGCTACCTGTCGCTATCAGTTTCGTTGTCACCGCGAAAACTGGCAGCGCTGTGAGGCGGAGCAACAACAACAAACAACAGAATGACTAAGCAGCAAATGCTGCAGGTAAAGCTCGACGCTTCTGGGTCTTGGGGGTGGGTGATGGGTCTTGGGGGTGGGTGAAAGTTGACGACATTGCTCTTCCTCGATATCCTTCACCGCTTCTCCTCTGAAATAGTCTAAACTTTTACGTTCAGATTCAGTTATATGAGCATATTAGTGGAAACTACAGGCGAAAAATTAAGGTCACAAAATGTCGTCAACAGTTCAAATTCTATGTAATTTAAAAAGAGTAAGGAAAGTAAGTACCTTTGAAGCAAAAACTTTTTGAAGTTGGAGTGCTAAACATTGTAAGTCTTCAGAACAATGGTGGACTGAAAGTAAAGCGACTAACTAATTGGTTACTTGTGACTGGTTCAAATGGCTCTGAGCAGTATGGGACTTAACATATGAGGTCATCAGTCCCTTAGAACTTAGAAGTACTTAAACCTAACTAACTTAAGGACCCGAGGCGGGATTCGACCCTGCGACCGTAGCGGTCGCACGGTTCCAGACTGAAGCGCCTAGAACCGCTCGGCCACCGCGGCCGGCTGTAATTTGTAACAACTGATTTTGTACTACTGTTATATCAAATCCCATGTAAATGTTCCTTTAAAAAAACTTTTAATAATAATCTTTCTTATAAAGATAACTTTTGACAATCATTCATCTGTATTTAAAGATTTTACTAATTTAATTTTTTTTCTTTCTTTCTAAAGTAGCCTATGGTTTCATGAGGGTTCAGTTTCACCTAAACCGGCTCAGCGGTTTAGCCGTAGAAACCTAACAGAAAAAAAACTTCAGTTCCCAGTAATTTTTTTATTGTGCGACCTGTTTCGAAGCCTAAAGCTTCATCTTCAGGTGTCACCATATAATTGTGGGAACACAAAGGGTGGCAGTCAGGCCAGTCAGTCGAGTGGTCACACCCATACCACACATGGGAGCGTAGGATCAGCAGCCAACTGACTGTCCCGTCTGCAACACATTATGTTTTCAGAACTATTTGGTTGTGCAACAAACAACAAATTACTGACAACTGAAGCTGTTTTTTTTTTTTCTATCAAATGTGCATCAGTTGTGGATGTTCCGCCTGATCAAATATTTAACAGACTTACTGTCACATTTAATAATACGAGTACGGAAGTAGCCCTATGCAATAAACGACGTTGAACCATATTATATAGAACATGACAATCAATAAAAGCATTTTCACTGTTATAATGGCGTCCAAAAGTCGAGAGTTAATAGTGTCTTCAAAGAGTAGATATATATTTTCCCCAATTCACGTAATACACTTCAAATCGATAAATATCTTGTACTAGAAACTTTATACAGTAGCTTATGTTCTTCCTCAGGGCTCAAGATTCTCCATTCGAGATTTCATCAGAATTGGTTGAGCGGTTCAGTCTTCAAAACTTAGGAGACGTATTTACTTTCGCGTTTATAATATTAATATGGACTGTGGTGTCACCGCATATACAGGCTTATTAAAGTCATGACGTTTCAAATTACTTACCTACACGCGTTTGTTGGTCTCCATAAAATAGGTTTTTAGGATTTGGTATTCGTGTTGAGTATTATCTGTGGAGGATGGCAGAGCGTCTTTGAGAACATCGGAAGCAGGGACATCGACAGCCGTATCGATTACGTCATGTGACACGAGCGCCGCCACACCACATCGCCTTGTACGTCCGCCCACGCTATGAATATAAATGAAGACGAGCCGATTCTCGTGAGTTCGCATATTATGCACGACTCTGACAATCAAAGGCAATGTATGCGCCCTCAGTAGAAAAGAAACTTGCGACGTACTGGTTCTTGGCGATTAATCTTCCGTTAGGCGCGCACCTCACAGGTGCAGCTCTAAAAACTCTTTTTAGTTGTTTCTGTTCAGTTACGTCATAACTCAATCTCAGGCATTTGTTAATGGGTTTAAGAGGCGCCCAGACGCTTTGAGACTTTTTTTTGTTTACTAGTGAAAACTGATAAAGCAACTCATAGATGTAGTCCGGTTGTGGATGGGAGATAAACGGGCGCAACCAGGGACGGTCGCACACGGAGCTACTCCAAAGGAAAGCAACTGGTAGGCGATGTAAATCGGCAATTAGCTGCCAATTGGCTGGCAGCGCAGTTCCGGACACGGCGCAACTGTGATGCGAGAAACTGCAGTTCCCGTTTGCGAACGTGGAGGAGAGGAAGCATTGTTTCGCAGCTGAGCAGCTTCTGGTTAGGATATGAGGCCCCGCGCGTCAAGTATTATCTAAGAAGTCTCCGGTCATATTACTGTAAAGAATAACGTAAGTCTCGAACTAGAAAAACAGACAAATTAGAAGCCTACAAATACATGAAAAGTGCGTAACAAAACTGAGGACGAATAATCATACCATGGCGACTTCAACAGCACACCAACTGAGGAAACTGACAGTGAACAGAAGAATTGGTGGGATTGAAGCTCCTCAATGAACTAGTAGAAATTCAAATTAACGACATTGATGATACAAAAAATACAAAATTGGAAAAAACAACCTACTTTCTAATGGAGTCTGGGGTGTATGTCATACGCAAAGACCATCATCAGTTTCACTTTTGATTGTTAGCGGCGGAATTTTTCCGGGTGTGGAGAGTCGGAACTACTGCGTTGTGACGACCGAGACTTCAGTTCTGGCTCAAAATCTCGTCGTATCCTAGTTTCCAGTGTAACAGTTCTTTTCAGAAACCGTTCTTCTCCTATTCGGTAAAGTTGAAGCAGTTCTTCTGTGATTGTTTTGCGGCTTACTTTCTGCTGTTCTCTGATAATGTGGAATCAATCTGGCAGCAACTGTTCTCATCTTCAACTTTTCAGTTATGATTCTGTAAAAATTGAAATCCTCTCTTAAAATGTCACTAACCATAACCTGAGAGGTGTAGTCTGTTGCAGTTGAATGTCTTTCCACTTACTGATTTGTCCTTATTGCTTACTCGACCCTCATGTAAAGAATCAGACCACCGCGATATTTTGTTACGATGCACTACACTATTCCCACACAGCTCTCTCAAAGCGATATAAATTCCGTTTAGTTTTTTTCCAATATAGGGATTCGATTTTTATGGAAGAAGGCTGCTCATTATGTTGTCATCCGACCTGACACAGTTTCAGCTTCCACTTTAAAACTTTATTTCTCACAACAAAGCCGCGCGAACCAGCGAACGTATATAAGACAGTCTTGCCTAGTCTCGTTCATAACTGAACTGAATTTCAATTTCAGCATGCTACCGATAATGGTTGGGCATGCACATTGTGCAGGACTTTTGAAATGACTCTCCCACAATCTTTCTTGATTAAAGTTCTGTAAACAACTGTTTTATAAAATAAAATACAAATGACGTACTGAAAGTTAACTAACCTTCACATAACTTCTAAGGACCATCCTTAAGTATTTCTCAATTTCCGGAAAAATAAATAAAATGCTTTGTTTTGAAATGCGAAATAAATAATTCAAACTGGAATACAAGGCGCCAGATACCAACAAACTGAATGTTATTGTCAGTCTTATCGCTGCAGTTTCCCAAGTAGAAAATCTAATATCTCGCTGCGAGTCCCTCCCGAAATATGCAAACGAAATGTTGTCGTCACTTTGGATTTCTCGTAGCTCTGTTATTTAAATACTTTTTTTACCCATAGTCTCATTTTTATTTTGTTTTTCCGTTGCTCTTTCATGGCAATAGACTACGCACAAACCTCGGCCGCGCGGTCTTTGACGCCTTGTCACGGTTCGCGGGGCTAATTGTATGTTTTTTCCTCCACCGTTAATGCTACCACAAATTATTTTAAAACCGAACGCCGAAGTCCGGTCGATTTTTATTAGTCCCTACAAGACAACAAGTGACCACACGTTATTCTACTATGCACTTTTGTTCAATCAATTCTTCCTTTGTAAGTTATGAATTATCGCAGAAAATTTTTCCATAAGACAGTATTGTGTGTAAATATGCAAAATATGTCAGGCGACTGATTCGTTAGTTTTCAAGACTAGCAGTTTTTACGAAGCCAAAAATATGTGGACTTTTTGTCTGAGCAGCTAATATGCTTCTACCGTTTCAAGTTATCAATATGTACTTCCAACAATGTGGAGCATTCTACTCTATTTACTGGCTGCTGTACAAGTGCTACATCAGTTGTTGGTATGACTAAATTTGTTGTATGGAACTGAACATAATGTTTCTCAAAGTTTAGGTAGAACACATCTGCGGAGAATCACCCAACAATTATCTGGAAAATATCATTAACAATTGCTTTATCTATAGATGGAATCATTATAACATTACAAAATGTACGAATTATTCTTGTTGACCGTTAACTGGAAAGTCATTCATATAATTATGTAAGGAACAGAAGTGGATCCAAAGCTAAACCTTTGGGATTCCATAATATCTACCGAGACACAATTTTTTTTTTCTTCTTCCAACGTTACTTGAATTATTCAGCCCAACTTCTTGCATTCTGTTTGTTAAGTACGCATCAAACCAGTGGCGAGCAAAGCCTTCAATTCCATAAGACGTAAGTTCTCCTGCACGATCAAATTCCTTGTAAAGATAAAAAAATACCGGTTCGCGATATTTTATTATTTAATGCTTGTTATGTTGGCGAGAGAATGTAGCTATAGCATTCTCTGTCGAGCAACCCTTCTTGAATCCAAATTATGATGTACTATGTAAATTGCATCTGTTTGAACGTGAAACTACTCCTCAGTACATTACTTTTTCGAATACTTTGGAAACTGAGCAATAATAATTATTTAAAGTTTCTTCGGACGGCTCTTATGAAGACGTTTAACAATAGCATATTTTCATCCTTCTGGAGAAAATCACTGTGTCAGTGATTCTGTACATATATAACTAACTGTAAGACATTACTTATGTTAGAACAATTCCGAAATTCCAACACGAGACCAGCTTTTGTTTGAGAACTTTTGAAAGCACATTAATTTCAATGAATGATTTTGGCGCTACTATTTCTAGTTACTTAATTTTGAGGAATAACATTTTAAATATATTCTCTTGCTTCTTGAGCTGAGCCATCTTATATTTGCTGCCACACTTGGAAAATATAACTTCTGAATTATGTCGTAACGTACCTATTTAGCGTAATTGTGATAGTATCTTGTAAGCTGACTGGTTGTCCTATCTTCCGTTTCTCAATATCACATGGAGTTATAATCTTATCATCTGCCAGTATGTGCATATGACAGTTTTTATAGAATGTAATTAACGTCGAATCTTGGTTTTTCCGACCTTTATATAATATCTCTGTTTCCTGTTACACGATATTTTAATCCTTCCAGTTATCCATCGCTTACTATTGTTTAACGGACTTATTGGATAGCTTTTGAGGAAAGCTGCTTTCAAATATTGACAAAGTTTCCTATGAAATATATGAATTTTCCATTAGCATTTCGTTCCTTATGTATCATATTACATACCGCCTTTAAACTTATTCTTAAAACATTGTATGCTCGTGTCATTAGTAAAGCTCACTAATGTGTATGATTATGCTTCAAAGCTGTAAGATGTTACCTTTTTATAATTTCTATTAATTGTACAGACATCGTTATGAGCTAGCCGACTAACAACTGGATATGAATTAATGGTTTCAGCATTATCACTGTGCACAAAAATGTTGTCAAGCCTATGGGGTTCTATTACACAATTTATAGCCATAACCAGCGACACTGATGCTAATGTAGAGCGTGGCATCGAGAACTATGTTCATGAACTATTCACACTATGAAAGTCGTGAACATGAAATTTTGCCCTTGATGAAACCGGTGGGCACACTTTTCACTGAACCTCTTTGTTCACAACTTGTAACCGACGATACATGTCTCATCATACATGTGTTATATGACTTTTTTTTATCAGTGGTATTGACTATAATAGCATCCCACGGATCATATTTTATTGGTAAGAACGTTGTGTTGTGTGTTAAGTATGTTGGCCTGACATTTGATGGTACCTTATGAGGATCTATGCGCTCAAAACTTTTAGTGTGTGGTTTTTTTTTCCAGTCAGCAACTCATCTGCGTGTGTATGAGGTTCTTTAAAGTAGGTCCAAAGCCTTAGCTACTACATTCGGTCGCACCACTAGAGTTCGACAAAATAGGTCACATAAACAAACGTTTAACACACAGTCGTTCCGTAACGAAGACGACCGCTCTGCTTTAGCCTGGTCTCCCCCGGTCCGCTTTTAAGTCTTCGGTCCATCGTACTGCCCTCAATCCCTATAAATATCGCAGGTTGAGATGTGACAGGAAACGTGAGTGCTTGTAACTGCTTCTAACAGGCTTTTGCCGGTCGTGGAGCGTTATTTCCGGAGGCACAGATTAATGTTTCACTGTGTGCCTCTCGCTCACTCCTATACAAAAAAACTCAAAGAGACCTTTAGGTATGTGAAGAGGCTGATTACATTTCCTCCTTTTCTCATCAGAACAGGAGATGAGCGCAATGTTTGTTAGTCCGCCTCGGTAGCTGCGCAGTCGGCGCAGCGGTGGTATGGACAGGTTAATTACCTTTAATCTTCATATGTAGAGCCTAGAAAGACTGGTGGAATAACGAAAAGAAAAATAAATTAATCACATTCTTTTTCATATAGTCTTTGCTTCATTGAACATATGCATTTCAGTTTTGATTTAAAGAACCATTTTCAGTGGTCATGACTCGCTCGTGTTGCTACTGTCAGTTTTAGTCGACACGCTTAAATACCCTGTATTTTACGTAATTTACACAACTGAACTGAGCACAACAGTGCACTGAGTGGACAACAGTTCGTATTATTGGTTTTCCCTATACATATAGCGTTTGTCTCACTGACATCAGTAGTTCAGCTGTTCTTAGACTGTGAAAGTCTTGCCAATCTGGCTGGACCAGTTTTATTTTATTTCTGTCAACAGCGAGTACATATAACGTAACGACAGCTCTCGTATATATTACGATGGATTACTCTCTTGCTAATCAGGGTGTGGAACAGTTTTTAATTCATTTTGACGTTGTGCTTAAAGCCTTCTCACTGCACCACCTGTTCTATAAATGCTTGTAATGGATGGTGGATGCAATTTTACTTATACAATTGGTGCCCCCTTTTTAACCTGCTTGTCTCAAGATTATGGGTTACGAGCGGGTTCGCCTTCTATAATGCTTTGAACATAAATATTGCCGTAGCCCGGTAATATTTAATACGAATACATGGTTTTGCATGATCATCACAATCTATACTGTTCAATGCATATGCTGCTGCATTTGCGAATTGAACTATCGGTTACACACAACCGAAACTAGCAATCGTGTTTTATTTGTCTCATGTAAACTGCGATATAGGCAACAAAAGCTTTTTGTATATTTCTTTAGTTTCAATAAATTATTTAAAACAAAAATCAAAGTTTGAAATATTAAGTACACAACAAAGTCCTCGATCTCCCCCCCCCCCCCCCCGTCCTTTGCCTTCTAACAACCGCCAAAAACATTCTTCGATATGTTGAACCACATATGAGACATTAACGGTGCCCATACTACACGAAAATAATTACCTACAGAAGTTTACTGGCTGGCAGCGCGGAGAAAACATTTCTGACGCCAATGACTTTTCCAGTATCAGAAAATACCTGTAGGAGGTACCACATGCAACGTCACTTAATTTCACCACTTACTTTTGTGTAGCATTACAGTAACTGATCTGTCGCCGGCCGCTGTGGCCGAGCGGTTCTAGGCGCTTCAGTTCGGAACCGCGCTGCTGCTACGGTCGCAGGTTCGAATCCTGCCTCGGGTATGGATGTGTGTGATGTCCTTAGGTTAGTTAGGTTTACGTAGTTCTAAGTCTAGGGGACTGATGACCTCAGATGTTAAGTCCCACAGTGCTTAGAGCCATTTGAACCAGTAACTGATCTGTAGTTCAAGTCATGTAGGTACTTCGCTCTTTCAAACAATGGAAACTCCAGTTAGGAATATCAACAATGTAGGACAGATAAATTGCTAGTTACCGTAAAGAAGACACGTCAAGTTGCAGACAGGCACGATTAAAAGACACATATAGCTTTCGGCCACAGCCTTCGTCAGTGAAACACACACACACACACACACACACATACATACATATACATATATACAAAAGCAAGCAAGCAACCCTCATGCGGTGGTGTTCGCGTCGGAGGTGTGTGTGTGTGTGGTTTTCGGTAAGTAGCGATCTATCCTCCTCCTCTTTGTTGCTCGTACAACTGCGATCAGTTTATATGAAGAGCGAGTTTTTTTTTTTTTTTAACCCGCGCCAATGTTGATAAGCATGCTTCTTTTTAGATTTTTGTTGAAAATATCCAGTAGGTGCTGTGTGCCATAATCAGTAGGCACCCGCATGAAGTGGTTAGCTTGTCGTGTTGCGTAGGAGATACACAGTTTCACGCTTTTTAAAAACTCTAATTGAAGAATTCCAGTACGGCACAAATCAAAACTGAATTGAACGACGTCCTAGCGGAGTCTTTATTGTTATCCATGTCTCTTTATCACGATTCTTGTAAATTGCAGAAGTAAACATATTTAAGCGTGGCGGATTGTGCATAGCATCACACAGGAAACGACTGAGAAAATTCATGGCAGCAAAAATGAGCGACTGTTGTTATGCAAGATACGCTAAATTTTTGTACTTTGTTTTGCACGTGTTTTGGTTCGTTTTCACATTCATCATCCAAACTTTCAACTAAAACTTTTTTTGTTCTCAGCCGGCGAAAATCATTTTGTCGACTAGAAATGTGAGGGGTCACTACGTTTTGGAAAACTTAACAGTGTAATTCTGTGGCATTTCTCTAGCACAAGCCGAACGGAAAATGGCTCAGACAGTGCTTCATTTACTAGAGTGTATCTACCAGGTTATTACTTTTAAAAATCTCTCATTCCTAGGATAATGCTACAACGTAGCAGCAGTATTGATTTTTGAAATACATCAACTGGGATTTGGAAAGGTTCCCCTTTGGACGAGAAAGTGTTCAGCTATTTTATCAAGTTTAAAAAAACTTTTACACCGATGACTAACGTGCCATTATAAGGTGTAAATCTGGGAAACTTATTACTGGTTCAAATGGCTCTGAGCACTATGGGACTTAACTTCTAAGGCCATCAGTCCCCTAGAACTTAAAACTACTTAAACCTAACTAACCTAAGGACATCACACACATCAATGCCCGAGGCAGGATTCGAACCTGCGACCGTAGCGGTCGTGCGGTTCCAGACTGTAGCGTCTAGAACCGCTCGGTCACCTCGGCCGGCTATTATTACTAGTATCAGTCAGTGCTTATATCCAAAACACTTCATATGACATCAGAGAAAGCAGGAGACATTTTAGGAGACAGAATAGACACGTCTAGATTCGCACTCTGCAGGCCAATATTGGCAGCGTAAAGGACCAGCCGAAAATCATGCTGGTTGATGGACAAATGCTGGCAAAATACGACCTGAAATTAAATAAATGCGAAGGGAAAACATTCAGTCTTTAGTAAAACTAGTATAGAGTCAAAAATTATCTGAAATAGGAGGTAACGGAGAATGTATAGGAATTTATTTACATACGAAGCAATGCGTGAAGAGTTTGACAGAGCACTGAAAGACCTGAGTCGAAACAAGGCTCCCGGAATAGACAACATTCCATTGGAACTACTGACGGCCTTGGGAGAGCCAGTCCTGACAAAACTCTGGTGAGCAAGATGTATGAAACAGGCGAAATACCCTCAGACTTCAAGAAGAATATAATAATTCCAATCCCAAAGAAAGCAGGTGTTGACAGATGTGAAAATTACCGAACAATCTGTTTAATAAGCCACAGCTGCAAAATACTAACACGAATTCTTTACAGACGAATGGAAAAACTAGTAGAAGCCGACCTCGGGGAAGATCAGTTTGGATTCTGTAGAAATACTGGAACACGTGAGGCTATACTGACCTTACGACTTCTATTAGAAGAAAGATTAAGGAAAGGAAAACCTACGTTTCTAGCATTTGTAGATTTAGAGAAAGCTTTTGACAATGTTGACTGGAATACTCTCTTTCAAATTCTAAAGGTGGCAGGGGTAAAATACAGGGAGCGAAAGGCTATTTACAATTTGTACAGAAACCAGATGGCAGTTATAAGAGTCGAGGGGCATGAAAGGGAAGCACTGGTTGGTAAGGGAGTGAGACAGGGTTGTAGCATATCCCCGATGTTATTCAATTTGTATATTCAGCAAGCAGTAAAGGAAACAAAAGAAAAATTCGGTGTTGGAATTAAAATCCATGGAGAAGAAATAAAAACTTTGAGGTTCGCCGATGACGCTGTATTTCTGTCAGAGACAGCAAAGGACTTGGAAGAGCAGTTGAACAGAATGGACAGTGTCTTGAAAGGAGGATATAAGATGAACATCAACAAAAGCAAAACGAGGATAATGGAAAGTAGTCGAATTAAGTCGGGTGATGCTGAGGGAATTAGATTAGGAAATGAGACACTTAAAGTAGTAAAGGAGTTTTGCTATTTGGGGAGCAAAATAACTGATGATGGTCGAAGTAGACAGGATATATAATGTAGAGTGACAATAGCAAGGTAAGCGTTTCTGAAGAAGAGAAATTTGTTAACATCGAGTATGTATTTAAATGCCAGGAAGTCGTTTCTGAAAGTATTTGTACGGAGTGTAGCCATGTATGGAAGTGAAACATTGACAATAACTAGTTTGGACAAGAAGAGAATAGAAGCTTTCGAAATGTGGTGCTACAGAAGAATGCTGAAGATTAGAAGGGTAGATCACATAACTAATCAGGAGGTATTGAATAGAATTGGAAAGAAGAGAAATTTGTGGCACAACTTGAATAGAAGAAGGGATCGGTTGGTAGGGCATATTCTGAGGCATCAAGGGATCACCAATTTAGTATTGGAGGGCAGCATGGAGGGTAAAAATCGTAGAGGGAGACCAAGAGATGAATACACTAAGCAGATTCAGAAGGATGTAGGTTGCAGTAGGTACTGGGAGATGAAGAAGCTTGCACAGGATAGAGTAGCATGGAGAGCTGCATCAAACCAGTCTCAGGACTGAAGACCACAACAACAACAACGAAGCAATATAAAATGTGATGATAGGAGTACAATTTGTAATTAGGGTGAACTAAGCAAAACGAGTTTTCAACAAGTTGAGGAAACTACACTCGCAGAAGACTAGCAGACTGCAAAAATCTGCTGGGTATTTTGAGAGGAGCGTATTGTTATTTGGGAGTGAGATGAAGACGATGAGAACGTCTAACAGAAGAAATTAGCCTTCGAAATGCAATGTGTAATATTAAGACGAATGGTACTGAAAATATTATTTTGGTGCATAAGCTGGTAGCATTTTTCCGTAAGTTTAATAAACGCAACAGATACACATAACAGAGACTTTCGCAATCGATAATATATTCTTCATTATTGACAAGTCTGCCAACTCTGGGTAATTTTTCGATTCCGCGGCTGAAGAAACCACGTGGGTTTGGGGCGAAGAAGTCGTCGAGCCACACTCGCAGCGCGTTTTCACAAGGAAAGGAAGTTTTTTGAGGAATGTTCGATAGAGGGCGGGAAGGGTGAAAATCTGGATAAGGTGGGCGCGGAATGACTTCCAAACCCAACTCCTGTACAGCGTATTTTGTGCCTAGCACGCGATCACTCGCGTTGTTAGAAAAAATCTAACATTTATGATTTCAGTTAAATATTCCAGCACATTTCAAAGCTAATGAACTGACGATCTAGAAATGCTTTCTTTCATATATTGTGCTTCAATTAGTCTTTGACTCGACAATCAAATTTCAACAATAGCTTGCTAGTTGTTCCATTATTTGAAGTGGTGCGCAGTGTTAGATTTTTTCTATCATGGGAGTCTTCACGTAACAATTGCTACTCCTTTGGTGGAATACCGCCTTGCTTCACTTTTTGTCTGTTTTCTGTATTTGCAACATGTTACTGTGTTCGTTTGTTTTCTTCTGAAAGTGTTCAGCGTTTGTTGCGTCTTTTGTAAATGGCTCTAAGCACTATGGGACTTAACATCTGAGGTCATCAGTCCCCTGGACTTAGAACTACTTAAACCTAACTAACCTAAGGACATCGCACACATCCGTACCCGAGGCAGGATTCGAACCTGCGACCGTAGCGGTCGCGCGGTTCCAGACTGAAGCGCCTAGAACCGCTCGTCCACAACGGCCGGCACGTCTTTTATAAGACAATTAAGTATTCTTATTGGGTTTTACGAATTGAATGAAGCAGTTGTTTTTACAGAATACATGACATTCTCGGCCGGATATGAAAATATATAAAACTTTTCAAGGAAGAAGTCATGTCGAAGGAACATATTGAGGTGGCTAGATGAATCACAAGACGAGGATATTTACATACAGGGTCTGTCATCAGACACTGACGCACCCTCTGAGCATGAAGAGATCAATACCGCAACAGATCAGTCAGGCAGCGAATCTGATACTTCTGCTACAGCTGTTTCTCAATATACAGATCGTGATAACTTTCTTGGTAAGGATGGAATGACAAAATGGTTGAAGCAACACGCTTCTCCAGCAAAAACTGCCCGTCAGAATATTCTAACACAGCTTCCACGTGTGAAGAGTATTGCAAAAAATTCGAAAACAGTTTTGGAATGCTGGAAATTATTTTTTACAGATAGTGTAATTGGTCACATTGTGGAATACACAAACCAAGAACTTGACAGAATGGGAGCATCTTATTCACGGAGTGCTCGAGACTGCCCACGGACAGATTTTGAAGAGTTATCTGATTTCTTTGATGTATTATATCTCGCAGGAGTGAAAAAGGCACAGCATCTCAAAACTGATGAGCTATGGGCCACTGATAGCAATGCACCGGATTTCTTTATTGCATCGATGAGCAAACGAAGGTTCCACACACTTCTCCAAGCTATACGTTTTGACGACAAATTTACGAGAGCTCAGAGAAAGGAAACAGATAATCTGGCACCTATTAAAGAAGTATTTGACGAATCTGTGGATGTTTGCAAGAAGAGCTATAGCGCCGGTGCATTGACAACGATAGACGAGACGTTAGAACCGTTCCGTGGACGTTGCAAATATAGGCAGTACATAGCTAACAAGCCTGCATAATATGGCATCAAGGTATATGCGCTCTGTGATGCCAGAACGTTTTATACACTAAATATGGAAGTATATGCAGACAAACAGCCTATTGGGCCATATCAACTACCCAATGATGCAGAGAACGTGGTGTTACGATTGATTCGACCGGTTGATAAAACAGGCAGAAATGTGACGATGGACAATTATTTTACATCTATACCACTGGCTAGCAAAATGTAGGCCAATCATCGACTCACGGTAGTAGGTACTCCACGGAAGAATAAAAGAGAAATTCCACCGAAACTTCTGGACGTAAACTGTAGGCAACTAGACATCAACATATTCGCATTTGGAGAAAAACAAAGCAACAACTGCTTGGTTTGCTCATACATCCCAAAAAAGAAACAGAAAAAGAATGTTCTAATGTTATCCACCATGCACAGCGACGATGCTATAGACGCTGACAGTGGCGAAGCGAACGAACGTGAATTCATTACATGTTACAATCTCACAAAAAGGAGGTGTAGATCTTGCCGACCGTTTGAAATCAGAATATTCTGTTTCGACAATAAGCAACCGCTGGCCTCTTACACTGTTTCTCAGCTTGTTGAACATCGGAGCAATAAATGCTCAAGTAATATATAAGGTAAACACAAATGACTTAATTCCACGGAGAAGATTCATCACAGAATAGAGTATGATGCTTACAAAAGCCCACATGATCAAACGCTTGTCGATTCAGAGGATATCACTTCGCTTGAAGGAGAAAATAAAAGGTGTTGTACACATTTGCAAACTTCCACCAGCTAAAGAAGACAATGAATGAAGAGAAAAACAAGATGCCACTACTGCCCAAAAAGGAAAAAAAGATTCACACAGCATCGCTGCCATCATTGTTCCGGCCCTATCTGTAAAGAACATAGCATCGAGTGTTCTTATTTGCCAGGAGTGTATGTCACAAGAAGCCATATCTGATTCTGACGAGTAAAAAGAGTGTGGTTAACCTTGATTCATCACTTGCTGTAAATATTATGAACTGCTGTTCACACTGGTGTTGTAATTGTAATCAAAAAAGTTTGTGAAATCTTTGCATCTTGAATTGCTTTTAAGTTTAGCAAATTACATGTTCCATACCGTGTTTATACTAATTGATAATGCTTTGGTAATAATAAAAAATGATTTATTGTATAAACGTTTCTTTGTATGGCATAAAGAGATAAGAAAGGTGCACGATCTCACTGTTAGAATGAAAAAATCTAACACGGGAATTATCGCGTGACAACAATGCACGCGAGCGACCGCAGGCTAGCAGAATGCTTATCGTGGAGTAGGCATCATTTCACGCAGTCTACCTGATCGTTGTTCTTCGATTGCGTCTGCAAGACGTCTCAGTTGTTGACAATAAATGTAGTAGTGATGGTTATACCTCAGGGAAGCAATTCGTAGTACACCACACCGTCGCTGTTACATCATATGCGTAACTATCTTTCGTGGATGTGCGCGCGTCTACGTAAGGGATGAGGCTGTTTTGTTTGGAATCTACCATTCCTTTCTTTTCCTTGAGTTAACAAAAAGTCACCATTTCTCGTCACTAGTAACGACACAGGTGTTATTCACTAGCTAACTTATGGTGAGGTAGCAGAAATGCACATACGGCCACCCGCTGGTTTTTTGTGATTTTGGCTTAGAGCATGCGATACCCACGCTCTCAATTTTTGAACCTGATCCATTAGTTGCAAATGTCGCACGATGATGAAATGATCGCAGTTCATCACATTTGTGAAGTCTCGAGAAGACAGACGTGGAGCAATGTGAATTAATGCTTTTAAACTATCTTCATCAAACCTCGAAGGTCTTCCTGAACGTGCAGAGTCACTAATGTCACAACTACCCTCCTCAAAACGAGAAAACAATTTTGTTGTTGTGCTCTGTTCAATGGCATTATTCCCATACATAGCGCAAATATTTCTGGCTGCCTCCGCTGCTGCCGCCCCTCTACTAAACTCAAACAGAAGAATGTATGGGAAATGTTCCTATTTCTCCACTTGGCACTTCATTTCTCGCATCCACAGCTCCACTCTATCTCCAAATGACACAATGACAATATATAACCTCAAAGATCAACAGTAAACTATAAATAAAAAATGACAGTCGGTAAATAAAGAAACAGCAAGCGGAATAAAGAAACAGCAAGCGGAATACCAACATGCAAAACAAGAATTCTACGAACTTATGCACCAGCCTACCAGATACAATTAGAAGGCGTTGAGAAATTGAGGGGGCCATACTTTTAAGGATAAAGTACGATAAGAATATTAGAAGATACAGCAGAGTTCATGATCAACAGAGGGAGTCGCATGTAGAAACATGGTGAACAACTGACGACGAACAGAGGGAGTGACGTAGTACCTCAGGAGTCGGCTGCCAGTATAGTTGGTTTTGTTTTGTTTTGCCTTAGGGCGCAAAAAACAACTGGGGTTATACGCGCCCAAGTCAGAACTAGAGAACACGAACACAGTCAGGAATTAAACGACTATACGTGAGTCCCAATTGACAGAATAGAAGACAGCTAAAAACAGGCACGTGGAAAAAGGGCTAAAAAGCACCATACACAAACGGAGGTCCAAAACTAAAAATTAAATGGTCTTCACCATATTGCTTCAGCGGATAAAAATTAAAACGCGGTAGACAGATCGCGCGTCATTCGCTAAAACGGCTGATAAATCAGACGGCAAACCCAAGCAGGAACGTAAATGGTTAAAAAAAGGCATTCTATCAGGAAGTGGCGGACAGTTAAAATTTGGGCGCAATATGTACAAAGTGGTGGGGTAGCGGCACTTAGCAAATGACAATGGCTAAAAAGGCAGTGCCCAATACGCAGCCGAGTTTAAATAATCTCCTCTCGGCGCTCCGGCGCTAGGAGAGGCTTAATAAGCCGAAGCTTATTCTCTTGTAGGGAGGACCATTGGCGATGCCAAAGGAACACCACCTTCTGACAGACGGCAACACAGAGATCATCGGAGGGAATATAGGTACTCGTGGGATGAGGTACGAGGACTGTAGCCTTGGCAGCAGCGTCAGCAGTCTCGTTTCCTGGCAGACCCAAATGACCAGGAACCCACAGAAACATCACAGTGGCTCCACCAAGAGTGAGCAGTCGACAGTTTTTCTGGATCCGCTGCACTAAGGGATGGGCAGTGTACAGCGCACATAGACTTTGAAGGGCACCGAGTGAGTCTGGGCAGAGGACACAATTGAAAAGCTGTGTCGCCGGATACAGGGCGAAGAGCTCGGCTGTAAATTCTGAGGAGTGTGCCGGAAGCTGAAATCTAAAGACACAGGTGCCAATGACGAAGGCACACCCGACCCCACGGTCAGTCCGAGAGCCATCAGTGTATACAAAGGTATTATTGCGAAGTTCCATGTGAAGGTCGTGAAACTGAAGGCGATAGACCAAGGCTGGAGTAGTGTCCTTAGGAAGCGAATGGAGGCCAAGGTTAACATGGGCTGCTTCACAAAGTTAAGGTCGTGAAGCGTTCGCACCCACCGGGAAAGTTGCAGGTAGTGTGAAGTTAAGTCACCGTAGCAAGGGCCGAAAGCGGACTCCAGGAGGTAGCAGAGAAGAGGGACGCGCCCCATACTGACGATCAAAGGAATCGTCAAAGGAGGTATAGGATGGGTGGTCACGCTTGGCAGACAAACGGCATGCATACCTGCTGAGGGGAAAGTCACAGCGGTAGGACAGTGGTAGTTCAGCAAACAGACTCTCAACTGGGCTAGTGTAAAAGGCGCCCGTGGCCAAACGGGTGCCACAATGGTGGATAGTGTTGAGACGGCGTAAGAGGGATGGGCGTGCGGACGCATAAACACAGCACCCATAGTCGAATTTCGAACGGACAAGTGACCGGTACAAACAGAGGAGGGTGGTTCGATCGCAACCCCAAGAACTACATTTGAGGACACGTAAGACATTGAGGGACCTACACATAGTATCTTCATTTCTCTGTAGTCGAATAGTTATATTTGTTAATGAAATTCTGAATAGCTCGCGTTTTCAAATAGTTTATTAAAATAGGAGGCCTGTCGGAAATTTTATTTGGTATTATCTTGTAGACAACAATTTTAGTGACCCAAGTGGAGACTCTTCACACATGTATTCATTGATCAACTTTCACTGTCCTATGTGGTACGACAATCCAAGTGAACAAAGGAATAACTCAGCAGTTTTTAGTGTAACACCGTGGAACATTTCTGTAGCCACAGGCGGAGACAGTCAAGCTGGAGAGAGTGCTACTCCGGAGCTTCCCTGCCAGAACAGACCCAGGAAAAAATGGAGGCCATTCTGTGTCCAGAAGTAAGGCTCCGTGTCTCCTTTTGTAACGGTCGTGCAGGGAAATTAAGTATTGTGTAAGGTGTCAGGCAAATCCAACACCTTCCATGAAAACCCTGACATGATAAGCAAATCCGGCAGTATTTCACATAGCTCCGAATAAATCCAGACATTAAATTAACCAAAGTAATACGATCAACGAGTGAGCAAATGGAATACCACAGACTAACACAAGAACGCCTCAACGCATGTCATACCTTCCCACCGTGAAACAGACGCAGTTCCGAGTGAAGAAACGAGAACAGAGGCCGAGAGCAGAACCGTGTTAAGCTAGAAGGCCCTACGATAAGGGACGGACACTCACTTCCTAGCCAACCACCAGGACCACCCCCCAGCCCATTTAAAAGATAGAGCCCTCCAGAAGAACAGTATAGATCTTACGATAACACTAAAAGGGTCACACCAGCTGCAAGTTTTAGTGTGAGACTTTTACACGTCTCTGTTACGTTGCAAACGTTAAAAACATTGCCCCACCACGAAAAGTATAACGTTTCTCATTGGATAGATAGAATTTTTGTAGGCGGAGCTTAAGGTTAACATTGAGACCCTGATTGGTCAGATGAAAACACAGCCAGATAGTTGTTTTTTAACCAACTTCGGTAAATTGTAGTAAGGAGAAGTTCGTGAGAGTTGCTACCGACACGGCGAGGTGTGTGGGGCTGCGCCGCCCGCCGCCCATGACGCTGCCTAACCACCGACAAGGTAATGAACGCACGCGATGCCGCAGAAGAGCGCATAAGGCTTCACTCAGAACTGCAGGTGTCTCATCTGTTACATCCCCTTTTTACGTAATACTAGTGTCGATCGTCAATTGAAGCTCATGGTATTCACATTTGCTACGTAAGTTAAAATCTGAAACGCGATGATTTTTCTGTTATATAATTATCGAGAAGCCACGTCAGCCACTGTAATTTACGATAAGTTAGATAAGTAATTAAATATAATTGAGGGTCACTGTAGACCATTTTGATAGTTTTCTCTTTTGTGAAACTTAATTTAAACCTAGATTATAGATGTGATATGGCATAGGTCATCCTTCGATTCATTATAGAACTTGGAAACCCATTCAGGGAATATTCGTTCACATTTTTGTTGAACACAGTTGGTTTTTCCCATCCTGTATTAAAATATTTCCTTTTATCAATAGTGCAATTTACAAACAATGTTTTGTGAGTAGAATAAAATTTTCAATGGTAAACTTAACTGCTTTTTCGACGTTATTTTACCAGCTAACTAAAAATAGGAAAGCCTTGAACCCCTTCCACTAAATTTAGTTAGTATTAAGATTTTATTACAGGGAGTGCAGTGGAGCTGACGCTGAAATCATTAAGTATTTGGTTATATCATCGCTAGTCTCACTGAACTCTTCTGAACTCTACATGTCATGTGTGGTCTGACGTCTCCTTACCAGCAACAGGTCACAGGTTCAAACTAGTCAATTCCCTAAAAAACACGCTCAGAGCGTCGTTGCGCGAAAGTGGTAGGGAGACACGACTTAGAACAGACAGACACCACGCACAATGTTAAAACTGCTGTAAAAGATTATCTCCACTTGTTACAAATTTTGGCCACGTTACGAAATATGAGGAAATATGGTGTAGAAGAGAATGTAAACGCTGTAAAAAGTCAAACAGGGCCGATCGGAAAAGACTTTTTTCCACACAAGTGAGGCATCACTTTTTTGAGGTACAAGTTTGCTCCCGGCACGCACTGAAATTTCCGTACTACAGTACGTTAGCATGCCACTGCCGGAGCGAAAACTAAATGAACCAACCTTAGGATTAAGTGGAGATGGGGTTATCAGCTTCCGTTTGACTCCTGGCTAGGCGTGCTACAATACCACGTCGTGAGGTTGTGTGTTAATTACAATAGAACTCCAACTATCCGGGTGACTCGGAACCGGATCCGATCCGGGTAATCAAATATCCAGATAACTGGATAAAAACAGGTCATTTCTTTAAAAAAGAAAGGAAGCTAAATTTGTGTGTACATATTATTGTAATATTAATTTAATGACTAGAAAACAATTTTGTTTAGATTTTTTATGTAGTGTCACGTCTTAAACATATCGGTCGGAGTCACTTGTTTTGCTGTTTTAAATCTTTACCGTGCAGCCACGTCTCGCGTAACTTGAGGGTCATACGCAGTCGCTCCATCCGTATTAGGGCAGTGTTAAGACATGCAAACATCTTATCAGTTCACAAACAGTTTAACATTTTCGAAATGTCGGCGTTTTTCGATTTTCCGAAGAACAGAAGTGGTATTTTGTGGTTTCCTGCAGAGTTAGCGCAGTTCACCACGGTAACACGTCCTTTAGTAACATTATGGCCAGGAGCACTAGTTTCCCTTTTAGTAGTTAAAAGTTGTTTCAGCCAAAGCCTTCCAAATAAGGTCTGTCCCACATCTGCGTTATATTCAGTGCTATAAGATTCTGCTTCAATTTTGAATTATTCAATAAAATTTTCTGTTGCTTTCCGGTCTGCTGATGTTCTTTCCACCACTTAAACCTAACTCACGAATACCGCGCCTTGCCTGAAAATTCCGTAGTCACACACTGCTTGCTTTAAATGAAGACAGACTATCGGTTTTCTTGGCTAAATGTTTTGCTTTTTTGCGGCTCTGAAGGAGGGTTTCCATTTACTCGCTGCTGCAGAAACAGCTTGACTATGGCCTCTTCAATCTCTATGTTTCCTGCTGTTTTCATCGCCTTTCTCGACGAATTCTCATCTTCATTCTCAAAGACAAACGTAACGGTTAAAACTGAGGAGTTGATAGGGTTCCGTCCCTCAATCTGTAAAAACGGAACCCTTAGAGGATCGCTCTGTTGTCCGTCTTGTGTCAAGATTCCTAATCCTCAGGAACGAACACACTTATCAAGCTAAAATTTACACCACTTATTAAGACTTATGCTCCCTTGGCGGTGTAAAAACTTTGCTTCTAAGTCAACGTACTCAAGACATTCGGTCATTATGTAACATATTTTGATACTCGCAAACTCACTCATTAAAACCTATAGGGTCCTTCCCGTTGACCTAGGATGATAAAATTCGTCAAGAAGAAAGGTTTCACAGTACAAGTAAAGCAAAAAATCTGAAACTTCTTAAATTGTAATTATATGACATATATATATATATATATATATATATATATATATGCCATCTGAACGTACATTGCAATCCTCACCCTTTGAAAGCGTAATAGACGAATATTACTGCGTGCAAACAGAAAATGCATGTTGTAAGTATATTTTAATGAGGAAATAAGTAATGTTTAGTAAATATTTTCTCTCTACGTATACAAACTGAAGTCCCCGGGCTGGCTTCTTTTTGTGCATCCGGGCTAGTCGGAGAAACTGATGAAATTTTGATACGCTCTTGGAATTCCGGGGCCAAAATCTTTCCATTATCGATATCGGTAACAGGTGAAACTCTGAGATTCTCGATTCCTTGGATGGATGAACTGTCTATACACACAATTAAGTTTGTACGGAACCCTCAATGCGCGAGTCATCCTCTCACTTCGCCATTTTCTTTTCCTTAAAAAAACTGTTAATGTTCCCACGCTAAAAATCTCACTTAACTGCTCGCCATTCACGGCTTTGTCTAATCGTTCAAGGCCTTTTGTTTTGTCTGGCAAGAATAACACAACGAATTTCCTTTTGGAAGACATATGCCGCCCAGCAAATTAAAGCACACGCACATAACAAAACATTAGACAAGGACGACGGAACGGATAGTGACATAGCAGCGTGCACGTTAAGCCAAAGGCCTTGCCACAGTGGTTAACACCGGGTCCCGTCAGATCACAGAAGTTAAGCACTGTCGGGCTGAGCTAGCTCTCGGATGGGTGACCTTCCGGTCTGCCGAGTTTCTCAGTGAGGAAAGCTGAGGAGGTACTTGATTGAGAAGTAGAGGCCCCAGTCTCGTAATCTGACATAAGCCCCGGAGAGCGGTATGCTGACCACATGCCCCTCCATATACGCATCCAATGACGCCTGTGGGTTGAAAATGACACGGCAGCCGGTCAGTACCCTTGGGCCCTCAGGGCCTGTTCGGGCGGTGTTTAGTTTTAGTGTGTACATTAAGGTCACGATATGGACTGACGTAGACCGCCCTGAATGACGGACGTCACAAACAACAATGCGCGTAGTACGCGTACTATATTCATTGTTCACTAGAAGATCTACAGCTTGATTTTAAAAGGATAAAGAAGCGTACAGTGTACAGTATACTGTAATAACCACCTACAACTACATGATTACTCTGCAATTCACATTTAAGTGCTTGGCAGAGGGTTTATCGAACCACAATCATACTCTCTCTCTACCATTCCACTCCCGAACAGCGCGCGGGAAAAACGAACACCTAAACCTTTCTGTTCGAGCTCTGATTTCTCTTATTTTATTTTGATGATCATTCCTACCTATGTAGGTTGGGCTCAACAAAATATTTTCGCATTCGGAAAAGAAAGTTAGTGACTGAAATTTCGTAAATAGATCTCGCCGCGACGAAAAACGTCTTTGCTTTAATGACTTCCATCCCAACTCGCGTATCATATCTGCCACACTCTCTCCCCTATTACGTGATAATACAAAACGAGCTGCCCTTTTTTGCACCCTTTCGATATCCTCCGTCAATCCCACCTGGTAAGGATACCACATCGCGCAGCAATATTCCAACAGAGGACGAACGAGTGTAGTGTAAGCTGTCTCTTTAGTGGACTTGTTGCATCTTCTAAGTGTCCTGCCAATGAAACGCAACCTTTGGCTCGCCTTCCCCACAATATTATCTATGTGGTCTTTTCAACTGAAGTTGTTCGTAATTTTAACACCCAGGTACTTAGTTGAATTGACAGCCTTGAGAATTTTACTATTTATCGAGTAATCGAATTCCAACGGATTTCTTTTGGAACTCATGTGGATCACCTCACACTTTTCGTTATTTAGCGTCAACTGCCACCTGCCACACCATACAGCAATCTTTTCTAAATCGCTTTGCAACTCATACTGGTCTTCGGATGAGCTTACTAGACCGTAAATTACAGCATCATCTGCGAACAACCTAAGAGAACTGCTCAGATTGTCACCCAGGTCATTTATATAGCTCAGGAACAGCAGAGGTCCCTTGCTGTCTATTACTACGAACTGCGACCTTCCTGACAGGAAATGACGAATCCAGTCGCACAACTGAGACGATACCCCATAGGCCCGCAGCTTGATTAGAAGTCGCTTGTGAGGAACAGTGTCAAAAGCTTTTAGGAAATCTAGAAATACGGAATCAACTTGAGATCCCCTGTCGATAGCGGCCATTACTTCGTGCGTTGCACAAGAGCGATGTTTTCTGAAACCATGCTGATTACGTATCAATGGATCGTTCCCCTCGAGGTGATTCATAATGTTTGAATACAGTATATGCTCCAAAACCCTACTGCAAACCGACGTCAAGGATATAGGTCTGTAGTTCGATGGATTACTCCTACTACCCTTCTTAAACACTGGTGAGACCTGCTCAATTTTCCAGTCTGTAGGTACAGATCTATCGGTGAGCGAGCGGTTGTATATGATTGCTAAGTAGGGAGCTATTGTATCAGCGTAATCTGAAAGCAACCTAATCGGTGTACAATCTGGACCTGAAGACTTGCCCGTATCAAGCGATTTGAGTTGCTTCGCAACCCCTAAGGTATCTACTTCTAAGAAACTCATGCTAGCAGCTGTTCGTGTTTCAAATTCTGGAATATTCCATTCGTCTTCCCTGGTGAATGAATTTCGGAAAACTGCGTTCAATAACTTCGCTTTAGCGGCACAGTCGTCGGTAACAGTACCATCGGCACTGCGCAGCGAAGATATTGACTGCGTCTTGCCGCTTGTGTACTTTACATACGACTAAAATTTCTTCGAATTTTCTACCAAATTTCGAGACAATGTTTCGTTGTGGAACCTATTAAAGGCATCTCGCATTGAAGTCGGTGCCAAATTTCGCGCGTTTGTAAATTTTAGGCAATCTTCGGGATTTCGCGTTCTTCTGAACTTCTCATTCGTTTTCCGTTTGCCTCTGCAACAGCGTTCGGAACCAACAATTTTAGTCATACAGTACAAATTTCTTTTTCTTCAAAGTGATGCGGATAGTAAATGATGATCCGGATAGCTGGAATTATACTGTACGTAACTTATTCTTTCGAGATGATAATTAAAATGCAGATGACCAATCATAAACCTACAAACTGCGAGAACGTAATAGTGCTGCATTTCGTCAAACAAGGAAATGTATGTATGTATCAATTCATTCGTCTGAACTTACTCCAGCAGAGAGCGCAATCGTCGCTAAACCCAGCTCCATCTGGCTGTTAACTGCCAACGCTGGCCGGCGTCGCTGCAGGCCGTTGGTAGAAATGAAACCGACGAGTTGGAGCGCGCTTCGGCTGTCTCGGACGCTTTTACAGATAGCGCGCTGTTTGATTACAGTCGTCGAGCGTGCGTGGGCGAGCGGCTGGCGAACCGCAATTACTGCGTTCCGCGTCCCGGCTTTACGCGTCGCCTCCACACACACACACACACACACACACACACACACACATACACACCGCAGCTGCTTGGGACGTCTGAGCAGATACTTCAGCTGCAATATCGCGTAGCTTGTACAAGCGCTTGGAATGCCAGCGCGCGCACGCCCAGTGAGGTCACTTTACGGCCCATGGCGCCACGCAGTACTCTCTCCTGCTTCAAATGCTAACCGATCACCGATGTGTCCATGACAAAGTACTTCACTTTGGCTTGCATAAAACATCGTGACTTCAATACTGTCACAGTTTGGGAGCATCTCTAATACCTACTTTGGTTCTCTTTCACTACGTTATTGCGTTAAAGAGGTTGTTGGCTATAAAGCTTTTCTCTCACGGAACGTGAAAACGAACGTGGACGAGGATCTGATGACGTCACAGCGTGTCCACTGCCATATACGTAATAAATGCGAAATATCTCAAGAAAACGTCTGTTCCAAGTTGCAGATAGTACCTACAATAGTCCAGAAATTGCTTCATTACTCGCTTCAAAACAGGTAATTTATTTTGACAGCATAACACAGCATTAACTACATAAGGGCTACTATAGTGCTGCACACATCATCATCATTATTATTATTAACACTGGTTAATGATGATGGCGTCCTCTTGGGTAAAATACTCCGGAGGCAAATCGTCCCCCATTCGGATCTCCGGGCGGGGACTATTCAGGAGGACGTCGTTATCAGGAGAAAGAAAACTGGCATTCTACGGATCGGAGCGTGGAATGTCAGATCCCTTAATCGAGCAGGTAGGTTAGAAAATTTAAAAAGGGAAATGGATAGGTTAAAGCTAGATATAATAGGAATTAGTGAAGTTCGGTGGCAGGAGGAACAAGACTTTTGGTCAGGCGACTACAGGGTTATAAATACAAAATCAAATAGGGGTAATGCAGGAGTCGGTTTAATAATGAATAAAAAAAATAGGAGTGCGGGTAAACTACTGCAAACAGCATAGTGAACGCCTTATTGTGGCCAAGATAGACACGAAGCCTACGCCTACTACAGTAGTACAAGTTTATATGTCAACTAGCTCTACAGATGACGAAGAAATTGAAGAAATGTATGATGAAATAAAAGAAATTATTCAGATAGTGAAGGGAGACGAAAATTTAATAGTCATCGGTGACTGGAATTCGGTAGTAGGAAAAGGGAGAGAAAGAAACGTAGTAGGTGAATATGGATTGGGGGAGAGAAATGAAAGAGGAAGCCGTCTGGTAGAATTTTGCACAGAGCACAGCTTAATCATAGCTAACACTTGGTTCAAGAATCATAAAAGAAGGTTGTATACATGGAGGAAGCCTGGAGATACTGACAGGTTTCAGAAAGATTATATAATGGTAAGCCAGAGATTTAGGAACCAGGTTTTAAATTGTAAGACATTTCCAGGGGCAGATGTGGACTCTGACCACAATCTGTTCGTTATGAACTGTAGATTAAAACTGAAGAAACTGCAAAAAGCTGGGAATTTAAGGAGATGGGACCTGGATAAACTGACTAAACCAGAGGTTGTACAGAGTTTCAGGGAGAGAATAAGGGAACAATTGGCAGGAATGGGGGAAAGAAATACAGTAGAAGAAGAATGGGTAGCTTTTAGGGATGAAGTAGTGAAGGCAACAGAGGATCAAGTAGGTAAAAAGACGAGGGCTAGTAGAGATCCTTGGGTAACAGAATAAATATTGAATTTAATTGATGAAAGGAGAAAATATAAAAATGCAGTAAATGAAGCAGGCAAAAAGGAATACAAACGTCTCAAAAATGAGATCGACAGGAAGTGCAAAATGGCTAAGCAGGGATGGCTAGAGGACAAATGTAAGGATGTAAAGGCTTATCTCACTAGGGGTAAGATAGATACTGCCTACAGGAAAATTAAAGAGACCTTTGGAGAAAAGAGAGCCACTTGTATGAATATCAAGAGCTCAGATGGAAACCCAGTTCTAAGCAAAGAAGGGAAAGCAGAAAGGTGGAAGGAGTATATAGAGGGTCTATACAAGGGCGATGTACTTGAGGACAATATTATGGAAATGGAAGAGGATGTGGATGAAGATGAAATGGGAGATACGATACTGCGTGAAGAGTTTGACAGAGCACTGAAAGACCCAAGTCGAAACAAGGCCCTGGTAGTAGACAACATTCCATTAGAACTACTGATGGCCTTGAAAGAGCCATTCCTGACAAAACTATACCGTCTGGTGAGCAAGATGTATGAGACAGGCGAAATACCCTCAGACTTCAAGAAGAATATAATAATTCCAATACCAAAGAAAGCAGGTGTTGACAGATGTGAAAATTACCGAACAATCAGTTTAATAAGCCACAGCTGCAAAATACTAACACGAATTCTTTACAGACGAATGGAAAAACTAGTAGAAGCCAACCTCGGGGAAGATCAGTTTGGATTCTGTAGAAATACTGGAACACGTGAGGCTATACTGACCTTACGACTTCTATTAGAAGAAAGATTAAGGAAAGGCAAACCTACGTTTCTAGCATTTGTAAACTTAGAGAAAGCTTTTGACAATGTTGACTGGAATACTCTCTTTCAAATTCTGAAGGTGGCAGGGGTAAAATACAGGGAGCGAAACGCTATTTACAATTTGTACAGAAACCAGATGGCAGTTATACGAGTCGAGGGTCATGAAAGGGAAGCACTGGTTGGGAAGGGAGTGAGACAGGGTTGTAGCCTCTCCCCGATGTTATTCAATCTGTATATTGAGCAAGCAGTGAAGGAAACAAAAGAAAAATTCGGTGTAGGTATTAAAATCCATGGAGAAGAAATAAAAACTTTGAGGTTCGCCGATGATATTGTAATTCTGTCACAGACATCAAAGGTCTTAGAAGAGCAGTTGAACGGAATGGATAGGGTCTTGAAAGGAGGATATAAGATGAACATCAACTAAAGCAAAACGAGGATAATGGAATGTAGTCTAATTAAGTCGGGTGATGCTGAGGGAATTAGATTAGGAAATGAGACGCTTAAAGTAGTAAAGGAGTTTTGCTATTTGGGGAGCAAAATAACTGATGATGGTAGAAGTAGAGAGGATATAAAATGTAGACTGGCAATGGCAAGGAAAGCGTTTCTGAAGAAGAGAAATTTGTTAACATCGAGTATAGATTTAAGTGTCAGGAAGTCGTTTCTGAAAGTATTTTTATGGAGTGTAGCCCTGTATGGAAGTGAAACATGGACGATAAATAGTTTGGACAAGAAGAGAATAGAAGCTTTCGAAATGTGGTGCTACAGAAGACTGCTGAAGATTAGATGGGTAGATGAGGAGGTATTGAACAGGATTGGGGGAGAAATTTGTGGCAGAACTTGACAAGAAGAAGGGATCGGTTGGTTGGACATGTTATGATGAGGCATCAAGGGGTCACCAATTTAGTACTGGAGGGCAGCGTGGAGGGTAAAAATCGTAGAGGGAGACCAAAGAGATGAATAAACCATGCAGATTCAGAAGGATGTAGGTTGCTGTAGGTACTGGGAGATGATGAAGCTTGCACAGGATAGATTAGCATGGAGAGCTGCATCAAACCAGTCTCAGGCTGAAGACCACAACAACAACAACAGTGGTTACACACAAAAGCCAATGGAAGACTTTATCGTCATCCCGTCCAAAAAATGTCAAGTCAAATCAAATATCAAAACAATGGTGATTTGCTTTTTTGATGTCATGAACGAAGTTGATTCAGAGTTTGTTCTGCCACGTTAGACCGTCAATGAAACATTTTATTTGGAAGCTATATAAGAAGACTGCGTAGCAGTGTTGGTTAGAAAAGACCCGATTTGTGGCAGACAGGAGACTGGTTCTTCCACCACGACACAGCCATCTCTTTTACACTTTTTTTGGCTAAAATGGCATAGCCTCGCTACCCCACGCACCTTACTCGCCTGACCTGACTCCGTGCGACTTTTTCTTATTTCCACGCATGAGAAGGTCATGAAAGGATACCGATCTGAAGACACCGAAAAAGTCAAGAAAAAACGAGGCAGTGAGTTTCTGAAGATGACTACAAAAATGTTTCGAAGAGTGGAAGCACCGGTGGGACAAATGTAGTAGCTATAATGGGGGGTATTCTGAAGGGGATAATGTTGTTTTGTAAACAATTTGACAACATATAACTGTTAAAAAATAATTCCTGTTTTTTTGGGTACTCCTCTAAGTAAGAACCATGTAGAATTATTTTACACGGATAATCCATTTTGTGGGCGGACACTGACACACTTTGCTAGTGTCCTTTAACGCACTGGTCTGGCTGTGATAACGCCCTTCGTTGGTAGATAACGTAGCCGCTCCAATCCAGTCTGCGGCAAACCGATACGGCCTTTTCCTATAACTCCTCAACTTACAGAACATGGCCCCGTACATTTCCCGTAATCCATTACTGCCCTACAATTTCATTACAATAATCGGAACTTAAATGGGATCAATGTTAACCAGTGTTGAGATCCAGTCAGTGTGACACATCACAAGAAATATTTATGATACTATATTACAAGACGTTAACTAGAAATTTCGCTTTCCTTCTATGAGTCGTCTCCGGCCACGTGACTGTAACTGCCGGTCATATTGCCAAAGTTTTGATTATCTACTCTTCCGGACAAGAATGCTACATATTTTAACACATATTACCTGTAAATCTAACAGTTCGACGCATTTATTTAGATACGGTGAATAGCAATAACATATTTCGCTGAGAGTGCTGTTGTCTAGAGGTAAACATCGCCGTTGGGCAATCGAAAGATATGCAGAAAGATTTGGATAAAATTTCCTTTTGTTGTCACGAATGGCAGGCATCTGTGAACATGAGTAAATGATATGTAACATCCATAACAGAGAGAAGAAACCCAGTAGCTTGTTGGTGAAGATCTGGAGGACGTTATATCGTTTACATATTTAGAGGGTGTGTGATATGGGACGAACATTTTAAACCAGTATCATGTAGGACAAATTTAAATCTTCGATTTGTTGGGAAAGTTCTTAGAAAGTGCAGAGCATCTGTAAAGGATCGTGCCTAAGAGAATTGTTGCGGAATGTAGCAGTTTGTTGTAGCTCGTGCGTAAGTTTAACGGATACGCTCACGGAATTTCTATGGAGCCTTTGGAAGAAACGCGACATTCTCGCGAAACACTGTAGGTTAACTTTATATAAACAGCATTTGAAGAAGACTGTGCAACCACTCTGCTTCCACCATCGGAAAACTCGGGTAGGAATAACGAGAACAAGATGAGATATTAGTGCGCATTCACAACCCTACAATCATTCTCTCATTCTGTACGCGAACGGTTTAGGGCGGAAAATCACTAATGTTGGTATGAAGTACCCACCACCACTCACCATGCAGCATGCAGCATCTAGCTGAGTGTTTTGTAGATGTAGAATGAATAGATTGTCCACGAATGTATCGTGCATATTAAAGGCGATAGTGAAGAAACAATTTTTCGGGACGAGTGTAACTTTAAAACAGCCGTTTCTTTATGAAAGGAAAAGGCATAATATAAGTTCTTTAAAAAAATTTCAGAATTGGACAGAAGATAGAGGGACGCTATCTTCATGTGACAAAATTTTATCAGAATTCCAATTGGGAAGTTACGGACTGGTTAATAAAGCTATGAGATTGCGGTGCTGTTTTAGAACTCAATTTTTACACACAGACACAGATGACATCTGCGTATTACAGACTCACAGACGCTCAAGGCAGCCAGGAATTTAGAGCATAATCGCCGGCTACCACCGTCTGAGTTGTATATCGGTGATCTCAGACGTGGAACTTCGTATCATCCGACAAACGTAAATGCACAGTCATTATGCAAAAGGACATGGTAGCCAATGGAATATTGGAGCTCTGTAAATTCGAGTGTGACAATTTGTCTTAGTTGACCAGTAATGCAAATGCCGAGTGTAGAAATGTGAAGTGTTCTCTAAGTGCCTAGCGACAGCCTACGTTACAGCAACTATGCCAGTACTTTATTCAGAAATGAAACAATTTTTATGCACGAATCCTGTTCAAAGAAAATAAGGCACAAGTACAGTTCTATTACTTGGACCCTTAGCGAAAAAAAAATTCCGAAGAATTTTTCGTAAAATTTTACATTGATTTTGCCCTCATCACTCTAACGTAACCAAATTATTGCGAACTTTCTGTTCGACAAATACTTAATTCGGGGAAATACGAACACTACAGTTTCTTTTGGGAGATTTCTCTGTTGTGAGCTGCAGAGGTCACCCATTTATGTCGGTTCATTGTATCTAAAGGTATAGGACAACCTTTGCGGAAAGTCATGTCATTCCACCTATGAAAAGCACATTCCAGGGATTACGACTATGCTTCAAGGAGTTCTCTGACAAACCTCACAAAAATACTGTTCTGAATTTGGCAGAAAACTGATAAACAAAGGTTAGTGAAGAAAGGTTTACGTACTTAATTCATTAACGCCAGAAAAAAGAAACAGCCCTATCAATTTATGTCCCTCCTCTGCCATAGCCCCGTGATGTAACTTTTTCTGTTAGACTTAAAACCTGTAATTAAAAATCTAGCGGACTGAAACAGCCTGTCTTTTAGTGAACTGAATACAAAAACATCTTTATGCATTCGAAAATCAGTCAATTTTGGAACTGCTTGTTAGGCTGCGAGATTAACGGGGTTAGAAGGGCAATTCGGAGAAGTTAGTTGGGGGAAAAGTTTCGCGCATCAATTACAATCTTAAAATAATCATGAAACACAATAAAGACCAACGACTAGCCAAATGCATTTATTGAGGTGTATATTTTCTATGTTTCTTCGAAGATTCCAACAACTGTGATCAAATGTATCACACTGTTCGTGCCGCTTGAATTCTTTCCTCGAGTTCTAACACTGATGACATATTTGTCCCCTTTAACTAACAATTCCTATAGTAATTTATTTTCAGTGATTTATAATTTCAGCTATCCATCTTTTGTATCTACTGTCGAAAGTGTTATTAATTTTTTTAAAATATTTTATTCTACAGACTCTGCGAAGTGTCACTATTAGTGGACGAGTACGTAACGGAAGACAATCCTAATGGACTTCACTAACACACTACGCAGAGAGTATTCGTGTAGTTCAAGATATATACAGAATAGAAGGCAACAGCCTAAACTACTACCAAACAAGTCTAACTTTAAACTGTCAACAACCACATTTACGACGAAAACACTGATGAAATGAGAAAGAAAATCATTAAGTAAACGCTTGAAAGCAATTGTCGTACGTACCTACTGATGAAGATCACGCCCACTACTATAAAGATGCACACAGGACCATAATTTCTCAAACCCATACAATTTTTGAATTGGAAAAATGTTAATCCGCGACTGACCATAATGCGCAGACGTCAACACTCCGTACACAGACGAGGACATGGGCTAATATCTTTGAATTAACCAGAGAGTAAACGCGAAGATATATCGTGTGAATCTTGAGACTTCGCGCAATCCATAACAGTAGTATTTCGTTTGAGATGAAAACATTAAGGACAGCTGAACTGCCAGCTGTGTTTCGCTAAAACGTATCAGGAACAGATTAGAACAGCGAATCATACATACTTACTGGTTCTTGAGATCATAGAGCATCATCATCACCACCATCTTCTCAGGTGTCAGAAGAACGACCTGCTATGCAAGCCAATGCAGTGCGGTGCTGTTACAACACAAAAATTGACAAGAAGCAGTGGCTTGTGGTAATAGGAAGAAGGAAGAAAAAGCCTTGATGTCCCATTGACGATAAGGTTGTTAGAAACGGAACACAAGTACAGTTTGTGGAAAATAGGCTGACATTCGCTTTAAATGATTTCTGGAAAGTCCGGAAATTCTAAATCTGGATATCAGGTGCGGGATTTGAACTGTCGGCTTCCCGAAATCAAGTCTTGAGTATTCGCACAGCCCCATGCGCTTCGTGGGATTGCGGTAGTCGCTGTGACGTTGGATAGACTAGCGTCGTTCGTTGCGACAATACTGGAAAATAAGACCAGTGTATTTACATTTGTAGCCTGTAAAATTTAGAACAAAATTACATTAGCACACTTACTTGCTGCATATGAAGTTGAAAAAAATATGACGTAGGAGAAATGCGCTTGGTACTAAGAAATTTTCGAAGTCTTGTATCACTGTTAAATTCTTTGAGATTCTCCCTTTAATGCTGTTTAACAAACGTCTTCAACGGCAGCTTACTTGTGTCTAAAATCCATCGGCCTTTCTTGCAGATGAACTTAGCGATGACTTCTTCAGTCTACTCAGACTCTGAATAGAACTTCGAAGTTGGAAATGACGTTAGTACAGTAGCTGCAGCTCTAGGTAAGGTCACAATTTGCAACGTGAAGTTACAAACAACTTTAAGGGTGATCTTTATCAACATATCTGCTCCCCAATGAGCGCACTAGCTTACAGTGGAACCCAGAAATGACCTCTTCAACTGAATTAAGTAGAACTAATAATTAAGTTGAATAAAAATTAAAGGTGAGTTTTCTGCGAGATTTTCAAACCCAGAACCAGGAATTGACACTTCACACTTTGTATCTGAAGATATCTGCGACAGACGTGACCACAAATGGTTCGAGAAGGGAAATTTTGTTTCAGTTGTACAAGTGTTTTGTAAAAAATATCTTGTTAAAGAGATCTCGTTAGAACACACGTTCTTCGTTTAGCAGAAGGGTTGCAGTGGAAATCGTGAAATGCTCGACTCTGCGTCAAAGTTGACGGTTAAACCACATACTGAGTATTACTACCTTTGTTTTTAAAAATGGCTCTGAGCACTATGGGACTTAACTTCTGAGGTCATCAGTCCCCTAGAACGTAGAACTACTTAAACCTAACTAACCTAAGGACATCCCACACATCCATGCCCGAGACAAGATTCGAACCTGCGTCCGCAGCGGTCGCGCAGTTCCAGACTGTAGAGCCTAGAACCGCTCGGCCACTCTGGCCGGCCCTTTTGTTTATACTGCATACAGATATTTAACGGGAGTATATAACATTACTGGTCTGAAGGGTAGTAAATAGTATATTCCATTTTTGTTTAATTGGAACTTTTGAAAAATGTCAAAAACAAGAATGAAAAACCGATTAGTAATGTAAAAACTAACGGTCACGGGGGAAAATTTTCATACGAAACGTTTTAATATAATCATCCGACAGAAGGATAATTTTGTTCGAACTTTTCCCACACACTGTCTGCTTCTACATCTACCTCTACATACACACTCTGCATGCCACTGTACGGTGCGTAGCGGAGGATACCTTGTACCACTACGAGTCATTTCCATTCCTGTTCAAGTCGCCAACAGAGGGTGGAAAGAACTACTGTCTATATGCCCCCGTAAGAGCTCTGTTTTCCCGTATCTTACCTTAGTGGTCTTTATGCGAAATTTATGTTGGCGGCAGTAGATTCGTTGTGCAATCAGCTTCAAATGCCGGTTCTCTAAATTTTCTCGATACTGTTGCTTTGAAAAGAACATCGCTTTCCCTCCTGGGATTCCCATTCTAGTTCCGGAGGCATCTTCGTAATACTTGCGTGTCGTTCGAACATATCTTAACAAAACTAGTAGACCGCCTATGAACTGCTTCGATGTCTTCCTTTAATCCGACCAGGCGCTGATCCCAAAGACTCGAGCAGTATTCAAGAACAGGTCGGACTAGTGTCCTATATGTGTCTCCTTTACAAATGGACCACACTTTCCCAAAATTCTCCGAATAAACCGAATTTGACCTTTCGGTTTCCCTAATAGAGTCCTCGCATACTCTTTTCATTTCACACCGCTTTGCAACGTTACGCCCAGGTATTTAAACGACGTGACAGTTTAGAAGAGGACATTACTAATACTATATCCTAACATTATGGGTTTGTTTTTACTACTCATTCGATTTACTTACATTTTCTCAAGTCTGTTTACACTGATAAACGCCTAAATTTTAACGAATTAAGATAAACTACATTCATTGTTGAGTTTAAATAATATGAGGAGCGGGGGAGCTTACAGCGGCAAGTTATCTACACAGTTTCTCCACGCGCTCAGCTTGCAGGCTGTGATCCCGCTATTTAGTCAAGGATCCGTGTAATTATGGAATGAGCTGTAGCAGGTAGTCAGCGAAAATGAACTGTGGTCGGTGCAGACAGCTATCCGACCGCAGCTTTCAGCCGACGAGATGACTGTGACAAAAATTTTTAAAATTTGATATGCTCTGGCTGATTCATCCTCCTTTAGACCAGAGCTTAGCCAGCCAGTTGTGTGTACTGTATTGTAATCTTCATTGTTTCAAAGAAGCGATAAAACAGGATGTTACAGTTGTCGATCCATTTCTTTCATAAAAACACGTTTTACGGGTGTCCGATTTGTATTTAAAACTTAATATTAATGCCGGACGTTAATTTCTAAGGTTGTTCTTAAACAAGCTTTGACCGTATCACGACATGCAGAGTTTCATAACTGTACCTGGACGCCTGCACGAGTTTCGAGATAGTTTAACGTATCGGACGAGTTTCCGCAAGTCATGCTTCACCGTCCCATCAAGAGGAGGAAAAAACTTCGTTTGCACCCTCTCAAAGGACCGATACAGAGCCTATCTGCGGCGCCTGTACCTCGCTGCCAAACTCCACTGACACTCGACGATACCAACAGCAGCGAACCATCCGCACCTCACACACTAGTGACCTACAGGGTGTATAAAAAGTTCTCTGCTTACTTGCCGCGTCAAATTCCGATAAAATCCGACGCTTTCGATAACTGTTTCTATCATCGTCGTCATCCAGTCTTAGCCCATGATGACTGTAATGGAGGCAATCATCGAAAGCTTCGAATTTTATCCGAAACTGACTCGACAAGTAAACCGAGAGCTCTTTACGCAAGGACTCCGTCGCGAAAAAACTTTGTAGTCAAACCTACAGGGTTACGGTAATTCTGTTCTTCGTAGATTTCTCGCGTCTCTCGGAAACAGGCCTCTGTACCTTCCTTAGCGCATATCTAAAAAGAAACGTGTGCGACAGAACGACAGAAACATGAAATAAACATAGTTGAAATACTAATTAGCAAAGAAAGCACGAAAGCGGATGCTGAGGACGTCTCTTAGGAGAACATTGCAAGGCAAACCCTCCGCAAAAGTGTGCCACACATGCTAATTGTACAAGTTTACTACGTAATGGCAAGATCGGAACTACCTGCTTCCAGTACGACCACCCGCTTAATGTCTAACTTCGTTGATCAATCCTGGCCGTGGACCATTGCCAGTACCGGTACCGGTACTGGTCGAAACTGTAAATGTCCGGTATCCTACTGGGATGCTGGGACAATTCTTTTCAAGCCTCTGCAGGAAAATTCTGCAGTTCACGTGTAAGTACTTGACAGAGGGATCACGGAACACTTTCGGACTAGTTCTGTACTGCTGCACTCTCGAGTGCCAAACGGGATAAAAGAACACGTAAGTCTTCGCGCAAACTTTGATTTGACTTATTTTATTACGCTGGTTATTTCTTCTTATGTAGGTAGGAATCAACAGAATATTTTGAAATTCGAAGGAGAAAGTTTATGAGAGAAATTTTGTGAGAAGATCTCACCGCAACGAAAAACAAGGGGTGAAAGCTCCCTCCATGAAAAACACAACCACATCGTAACACCAAAAAAATGGTTCAAATGGCTCTGAGCACTATGGGACTCAACTGCTGTGGTCATAAGTCCCCTAGAACTTAGAACTACTTAAACCTAACTAACCTAAGGACAGCACACAACACCCAGCCATCACGAGGCAGAGAAAATCCCTGACCCCGCCGGGAATCGAACCCGGGAACCCAGGCGTGGGAAGCGAGAACGCTACCGCGTAACACCACCACATCCGAATTTTACTGTTGGCACTACACACACTGGCAGATTACGTTCACTGGGCATTCGCCATACCCACGCCCTGCCACCGGATCGCCACATTGTGTACCGTGATCCGTCACTCCACACAACGTTTTTCCGCTGTTGAGTCGTCCAATGTTTACGCCCCTTAAACCAAACAAGGCGTCGTTTGGCATTTACCGGCGTAATTTGTCTTACGAGCAGCCGCGCGACCATGAAATCCAAGTTTTCTCACCTCCCGCCTAACTGCCACAGTACTTGCAGTGGATCCTGATGCAGTTTGTGATGGTCTGGATAGATTTTTTTTTTTTTTTTGTGGTTTTAGGGCGCAAAACTGCTATGGTCATTAGCGCCCGGTCCGTGACTGAGGAAATAATAAAAACTGAAAATGGAAAACAGCAAAAATGGGAACGAAACTCAAATAATTGGAGACACTAAAAGCAGAAACAAGGCTTAAAAGTCCACTACAGAGAGGGGTTGATGGTCCCCGATAAAACTTCAAATGACTGACGTCATTTCACTGTCACTAATAAACTGGAGAACGCGGTCGGCTGAGCGCGTGTCATCTGCTAAAATCGACGATAGATCAGGCGATAGCTGTAGACGGGAGCGTAACGGATTAAAATAGGGGCATTCAATTAAAAGGTGTCTTACCGTCCACAGCTGAGAGCAGTGGGGACAGAGTGGGGGAGGATCGCCGCTTAAAAGATGTCGATGGCTAAAAAGACAGTGCCCTATCCGGAGTCTAGCTAAAATTACCTCCTCCCGACGACGCGTTCGGGAGGTAGAGGTCCAAGCGCAAGGAAGGGCTTTCACTTCCCGCAATTTATTTCGGGGAAGTGTTGACCAATGCGCATGCCATAAATGAGCAACTTTGCGACATAAACCGCTCCGTAGATCGGTGAAGGGAAGCGACTGAATAGCTGGCCGAGGAAGAGAAATCGCAGCCTTGGCTGCTATATCAGCCGCCTCATTCCCACAGATACCAGCGTGTCCCGGGAGCCAGAGGAACGCCACCGAGACGCCCCCCAGGTGGAGCAAGCGCAGACAGTCCTGAATCCGGTGGACCAGAGGGTGCACAGGGTAAAGAGCTTGGAGACTGAGGAGAGAGCTGAGAGAATCTGAGCAGATTACGTACTGTATCCGCTGATGGCGGCGGATGTAGTGGACAGCCTGGAGAACAGCGAAAAGCTCCGCAGTATAAACCGAACACTGGTCGGGAAGCCGAAAGTGATTTGGGGCGTCGCCAACAATATAGGCACTCCCTACACCCAACGATGTTTTCGAGCCGTCGGTGTAAATAAAGGTGGCGTCCGTCATTTGTGCACATAGAGCAGCAAATGCCCGACGATAAACAAGTGAAGGTGTACCATCCTTGGGAAATTGACAAAGATCACGGAGCAGACAGATCCGGGGACGGAGCCAAGGCGGTGCTGTACCCCAAGTTGTCAAGAAGGTTTTAGGAAAGCGGAAGGAAAGAGAATGGAGCAGTTGACGGAAGCGGACTCCCGGGGGTAGTAGGGAGGAGGAGCGGCCTGCATACCCTACATCAAAGGAGGCGTCGAAAAAAGGGTCATGGGCTGGATTAGCAGGCATGGAAGACAGATGGCTAGCATAACGGCTCAGAAGGACCGCTCGCCGATTGGACAGCGGAGGTTCAGCAGTCTCAGCATAAAGGCTTTCCACAGGGCTAGTGTAAAAAGCTCCAGACGCTAAACGTAATCCACGGTGGTGGATAGAGTCGAGACGCCGAAGAATAGACGGCCGAGCAGAGGAGTAGACTATGCTTCCATAGTCCAATTTCGAGCGCACTAAGGCGCGATAGAGGCGGAGAAGGACCACTCGGTCCGCTCCCCAGGAGGTACCATTCAGGACACGGAGGGTGTTGAGCGTTCGCAGACAGCGAGCCGAAAGATAGGAAACGTGGGAGGACCAGCACAGTTTTCTGTCAAACATAAGACCCAAGAATTTAGTGACGTCTGAAAACGGAAGGTTGACAGGACCTAGATGTAAGGAGGGCGGAAGAAACTCCTTACGTCGCCAAAAATTAATACAAACGGTCTTACTGGGAGAAAAACGGAAGCCGGTTTCGAGGCTCCAAGAGTGGAGGCGATCGAGACATCCTTGAAGACGTCGTTCAAGAAGGCTGGTCCGTTGAGAGCTGTAGTAGATCGCAAAATCGTCCACAAAGAGGGAGCCCGAGACATCAGGAAGGAGACAATCCATAATTGGATTTATAGCGATGGCAAACAGTACAACACTCAGCACGGAGCCCTGGGGTACCCCGTTTTCTTGAGAGAAAGTACGGGAGAGAGTAGTGTTCACCCGCACCCTAAATGTTCGCTCTGCCATAAATTCGCGAAGAAAAAGGGGCAGCCGGCCTCGAAAGCCCCAAGAGAACAGTGTGCGGAGGATACCTGTCCTCCAACAGGTATCGTATGCTCTCTCCAGATCAAAAAATATTGCTACCGTTTGGCGTTTCCGGAGAAAATTGTTCATGATATAAGTGGAGAGAGCAACAAGATGGTCAACTGCAGAGCGATGCTTTCGGAATCCGCATTGGGCAGGTGTTAAAAGACTGCGTGATTCCAGCCACCAAGCTAAACGGTAATTCACCATACGCTCCAAAATCTTACAGACACTACTCGTGAGAGAAATGGGGCGATAGCTAGAGGGGAGATGTTTGTCCTTTCCAGGTTTCGGAATGGGAACGACGATAGCTTCCCGCCATCGTCTGGGAAAAGTACTGTCGGTCCAAATTCGATTATAAAGGCGAAGGAGGTAACGCAGACTATGGGTTGATAAATGCAGCAACATTTGGACATGGATACCATCCGGTCCTGGGGCGGAGGAGCGAGAAGAAGAGAGGGCATGTTGGAGTTCCCGCATGGAGAAAACAGTATTGTAGCTTTCGTGATTTTGAGAGGAGAAAGCAAGATGTCGCACTTCCGCTGCACGTTTCTTCGGGAGAAACGCTGGCGGGTAATTTGAAGAGCTCGAAATCTCAGCAAAGTGCTGACCCAATGAGTTAGAAATTGCGACGGGGTCCACTAAGGTATCATGTGCGACAGTGAGCCCAGAGACTGGGGAGAAACTAGGCGCGCCTGAGAACCGTCGAAGCCGACTCCAAACTTCCGAGGAGGGAGTGAAGGTGTTAAAGGAGCTAATAAAGAATTTCCAGCTTGCCTTCTTGCTATCGCGGATGACACGACGGCATCGCGCACGGAGATGCTTATAGCGGATACAGTTTGCCAAAGTAGGATGGTGACGGAAAATGCGAAGAGCACGTCGCCGCTCACGTATTGCGTCACGGCATGCCTCGTTCCACCAAGGAACTGGGGGGCGCCGGGGCAATTCGGAGGTGCGTGGTATTGAACGTTCCGCAGCTGTAAGGATAACGTCGGTAATATGTGTGACCTCATCGTCGACGCTGGGAAAGCGACGGTCATCGAATGTCGCTAGAGACGAAAAAAGTGTCCAATCGGCTTGGGCAAACTTCCAGCGTCGCGGGCGCATGTATGGCAGTTGAGGCTGCAGCCTAAGGACACATGGAAAGTGGTCACTCGAGTGTGTATCATCAAGGGCGAACCATTCGAAGCGCCGAGCTAGCGGAACAGTACCGATCGCAAGGTCCAAATGAGATAAATTTGTCGTGGAGGCAGACAAAAACGTGGGGACCCCAGTGTTGAGGCAAACTAGATCCGCTTGGTGGAAGACGTCTAGCAATAGGGAGCCACGTGGACAAGGATGTGGAGATCCCCAAAGCGGGTGGTGGGCATTGAAGTCCCCAACCAGCAAATAGGGGGGTGGAAGCTGACCAAGAAGATGAAGGAGATCAGCTCGTGCCATTGGTGTGGACGATGGAATGTATACAGTACAAAGAGAGAACGTGTATCCAGAAAGGGAAAGACGGACGGCGACAGCTTGGAAGGAACTGTTTAAGGGGATTGGATGATAATGGAGAGTATCATGGAGAAGAATCATGAGTCCTCCATGGGCTGGAGTGCCTTCCACAGAGGGGAGGTCATATCGGACGGACTGAAAATGAGGGAAAACAAAGCGGTCATTAGGACGCAGCTTTGTTTCCTGAAGACAGAAGATGACCGGCGAGTAGGATCGTAAGAGGATCGACAATTCATCCAGATTGGCTCGAATGCCGCGGATATTCCAGTGGATAATGGACATAGGGTGAACAGAAAATGGAGGATTGTGACCAAGGGTGCTGTCAACTCAACGACTGCTCAGAGCTTGCGACCAACAGCAGGGAATGGCATTCAGCCGAAGGCAGAAGATCCTGATCCATAGGTTGGTCAGGAGCAGCTCCTGCCACCAGCGATCGGCCGGTTGACCGGCCACCAGCAGTGCGCCTCGGCGACACAGAAGACGGCCGAGGGCGATTTCCGCCAGGTGGCGCTGTGGATGGGACATGCCTTGGCGGAGAAGGAGAGGAACTGGGTTTCTTTGTAGCCTTCTTGGAAGTAGGAGGTTTAGATGAAGGAGGAACCGATGGTGGTGAAGTTGCCGTACGTAAAAACTCTTCACGAGTATGCTCTTTCTTCGAAGACTTGGTGTCTGACTTTTGGGCTCGAGATTTAGCAGAACCCGACGAAGGGTGAGCCATAGAGTGGGCAGGCGAAAGTGGTGAAGTTGAACGGGCGATCTTTGCGCTGGCCGATCGGACGACCGTGGCACTAAAGGTGAGGTCGCAAGTCTGCGTGGCCGCCTCCTTTGTTGGCCGAGGGGAAGCAAGGACAGTGCTGTATTTGCCTGTCTGAGGCACGGTGGGCTGTCGACTGGCGAATAATTTTCGAGCAGCAAAGGTCGACACCTTTTCCTTCACTCTTATTTCCTGGATGAGCTTTTCGTCCTTAAAAACTGGGCAATCTCTAGAGGAAGCAGCGTGGTCACCCATACAGTTGATGCAGCGAGGGGATGGAGGTGGACAAACACCCTCATGGGCATCCTTGCCACACGTAACACATTTGGCCGGATTGGAACAGGACTGGCTGGTGTGATTGAACCGCTGACATCGATAGCAACGCGTAGGGTTTGGGACGTAAGGGCGAACGGAAATTATCTCATAGCCTGCTTTGATTTTCGATGGGAGTTGAACTTTGTCAAATGTCAAGAAGACAGTGCGGGTTGGAATGATCTTCGTGTCAACCCTTTTCGTAACTCTATGAACAGCCGTTACGCCCTGGTCAGACAGGTAGTGCTGAATTTCTTCGTCAGACAATCCATCGAGGGAGCGTGTATAAACGACTCCACGCGAGGAATTTAAGGTACGGTGCGGTTCCACCCAGACAGGGAAGGTGTGGAGCAGAGAAGTACGCAGCAATTTTTGTGCCTGGAGGGCACTGTGTGTTTCTAACAACAGGGTGCCATTCCGTAATCTGGAACAAGACTTTACAGGACCTGCAATTGCGTCGACACCTTTCTGAATAATGAAAGGGTTGACCGTGGAGAAGTCGTGACCTCCGTCAGACCGAGAAACAACAAGGAACTGTGGCAACGATGGAAGAACCGTCTGTGGCTGAGACTCAGTGAACTTACGTTTGTGAGCAGACATAGTGGAAGGTGAGGAAACCATTGCGGAAGAATCCCCCATGATTACCGGCGTCTCCGATGGCGCGCTCCTCCCTTGTGGGGGCCCTCACTGAGGGCACACCCGCCTTAGGTGATTGTTCACACCTCAGGTCACACCTCCCGACAAACGGACGGAGGGACCAATCGGCACTTTCGGAAGGTATCAGCTCGGGTAATCACCCCTCCCTGGGCCTGGCCGTTACCAGGGGGTACGTACGTGTCCTACCTGTCTACCCGGGGCGGGGAATTACGCGTTACCCCGTCACCGGCTACGCATGGAAGTGCGTGGGTCGGCCTTCAGACACGCACAGGGAGGAAAAAAGAGAAAGGGAAAGGAAAGAAGAGGTCTCAAACGCCGCAGCGGAGAAAAGGGCAAAGAGAAAAGGGAAGGAAAAGAGAAGGACAGAGGAAGGACAAGGACTTGCAAGCGTAGAAATCAAGGAATTTGGAACAGTTTCGAGCGTCCGTCTCCGGACGTAGGCACAAACTATACTCCCAGAGGGGGAGAAAGGTAAGGGAAGAGCCAGAGGTGAGGGGGGGGGGGGGGGGCGAAAATGGGGGACGGGGAAGGATGCCGAAAGGGAAGGTATGCAGCCCGGAAAGGAAGGAGGGCCACATTAGCTCGGGGTCCCGTGCTCGCTACGCACGTGTCCACAAAAGAGTTGTGGACCCCCTGGGGGGGTCTGGATAGATGCCTGCCTATTACACATTTCGACCCTCTTTCAACTGTCGGCAGTACCTGTCAGTCAACAGACGAAATCGGCCTGTACGCTTTTGTGTTGTACGTGTCCCTTCACGTTCCCGCTTCACTATCACATCGGAAACAGTGGACCTAGGGATGTTTAGGAGTGTGGAAATCTCGCGCACAGACGTATGACACAAGTGACACCCAGTCACCTGACCACGTTCGAAGTCCGTTAGTTCTGCAAGAGCGCCTCATTCTGCTCTCTCATGATCTCTAATGACTACTGAGGTCGTTGATACGGAGCACCTGGCAATAAGTGGCAGCACAATGCACCTAATATAAAAAATGTATGTTTTTGGGGGTGTCCGGATACTTTTGGTCAGATAGTGTACGTAAGAGTCTGGTCCGTATTTTGCGTTAATACGAAAGATCTGCCCGTACTTGAAATTTTTCGATGTCATTCGTCAATTTTATTCCACACCGCGGAGCAATATTCCAGGTAAGAACGGACAAGCATGGTGTAGGCAATCTCTGATAGATCTGTTGCATCCATATGGGCCCAAAAAGCGGCAGTGAGGGCACTCGTCGTCGCTGTCGCCGCCGCAAGCCATCATCATACGGAAGGTACACCGTACCACTACAGTCATTCACTTTCCTGTTCTACTCGGAAACAGAGCGAGGAAAAAGACCTTTAGGCAGCCTCAGTACGAACCGTAAAATGTCGCGTCTTGCCTCCGAGATCGTTAAGCGAAATGTCGTGTGCGGCAAGAGAATCATTCTGCATTCGGCCTCAAATGCGGTTCTCTGAATTTCCGCGACAGTGCCTTGCGAAAAGACCGTTGTCATTCCTGTAGGGCTTCCCATTCGAGTTCTCGAAGCGTCCCCGTAATACTTCCGTATTGACCAAACCTGCCGACAACAAATCTAACAACATGTCTGTAAGTCGCTTCGATGTCTTTCTTTAATCCGTCCCGTTGCGGATCCCAAATACTCTAACAGTACTCAAAAATGGGTCGCACTGTCATTCTATGCGCCGTCTCCTTTACGGATGAGCTGCACTTTCCCAATATTCTCCCAGTAAAACAAAGTCGAACATTCGTCTTTCCTGCTACCAATCCGACGAGCCCGTTCCGTTTTATATCGCTTTGCAACGTCACGCTTAGAAATTTAATCTATGTGACTGTATCAAGCAGCATCCTACTAGTGCTGGATTCAAACGTTGGACAGGACTGCTTTTCCTATACATCCGCATTAATTTACATTTTTCTGCATTTAGATCAAGCTGCCATTCATAATACGAACTAGAAATTCTGACTAAGTAAGTCATCTTGTATCCTCCTACTGTCATTCGACGCCGACTTCCCATACACCGCAGCGACATCAGCAAAAAGTTGTTAAGTTGTTGCTCAGCCTCTACGTCAGATCATTTATGTATAAAGACACTAAGAGCGAGCCTGTCACACTTGCCTAGGGCACTCCTGGCGACATCCTTGTCTCTGATGAACACCTACCCTCGAAGACAACGTACTGCTTTCTATTACTTAATCTTCGAGCCGCTCACATATCTGCGAACCCAAACTGTATATGCTCGGACCTTCCTCAACAGCCAGCAATGTGCCTTAGAAGTGACGGGGTGTACTCCAGCCGAAATATTGGCTGTCACTGTAAATATTACCAGGCTGAGTTCCCATAAGCTGTTTGAAAAAGATACACAAATGTATTTGCTGATGGACCTGACATTATTATGGGCTACGAATATCTCTTGAAGATGACATCTCACGAAATATATTGTCACATACTTAACTTCATCCCATGGCTGAAAAGGGAAGCAGTCAAGAAAGAGATACGTAAAATGCTTTTGTGAAACATGTCAGTTGATTCGGATGGAGAGGACTCGTCCTTCACTTCTTCACATTCATTAACTTACACAATTCTGTGATTGACATGAAGTTCGTTTCAGGCACTGCAAATTCAGTATTCAATTATTCACGAGTGCTTGTGCCACTGTTACTGCTGGTTTGGCGTCGCGACCATTTCTACTTATCTTGACAAATGATTTATGACAGTGAGTACATCCCTGCAGGTGTTTTATCGAATGGACCCAAAACATCAATCTACAGAAAGTCTAATGGTGCTATGCTTCAGATAACCTCTGCAGTGGTACTCTTGTTCAATACAAATCCGCTCTCTGTGTGAACTGTATGCAATTCCGCACATACTGGTTTACTTCCGTCTGCCTGTTCCTCCACGACCATCTTTCTGCTACTATTTGTTGGTGGATCAACAACATTCATGACCCGCTGTATGTGATCATGAGCTCTTTACAGCTCTCGCCTCCGTAGCTTCAGTGGTACCACTACCCGTGGTCCCAGCTACGCTTCTCTGCATAGCAATCCATTCTGCATACGAAACTGTGACTGCTTAAAATACTGCTTATATTCGTTGTCCGCTCTGTGTTCAGATTGCCACCTCTTATGCACGTTATACCCAATACGTAATACCGCTGCCGGCCGAAATGGCCGCGCGGTTCTGGCGCTGCAGTCTGGAACCGCGAGACCGCTACGGTCGCAGGTTCGAATCCTGCCTCGGGCATGGATGTGTGTGATGTCCTTAGGTTAGTTAGGTTTAACTAGTTCTAAGTTCTAGGGGACTAATGACCTCAGCAGTTGAGTCCCATAGTGCTCAGAGCCATTTGAACCATTATTTCGTAATACCGCTACTTTTCTATTGAAGCCATCTACATTTCGACGCTTCTTCCCAGATTTATGCGTGACTTTCAAATGAAATTGACTTAGTCTTCCTCCCAAAGTGTCAACCTACTAGAAGGATCCGTTAACCCCAACAACCAGTTTAATGCCGCATGACATATTATTACTCTAAATTTTTTGACAAGCAGGTAATATTTGCAATACGCCATTATACAAATAAAGCTTAACATCTCTTTCTCCGTCGTGGAACAGTTTCGTTCTGCAAAGTTTAGTCTTTATGCGTAAGGTGCTAACGGTCTTGCCACAGTGGTAACACCAGTTCCCGTCAGATCACCGAAGTTAAGCGCTGTCGGGCTGGGCTAGCACTTGGATGGCTGACCATCCGGTCTGCCGAGCGCTGCTAGCAAGCGGGGTGCACTCAGCCTATGTGAGGCAAACCTTTCAAGGCACATTTACGAATACCGAATCTGTCTGTTGCCCTCCATACATGGTTTCTCCTTGCGAAAAGAGGACAAGCTGAGTTTCGTATGAGCGATGCTTTGCTTTCTAAAATCGTGCTGATTTGGGGACACAAGCTTTCCTGTCTCAAGGAAATTTAATATATTCGAACTGAGAATATGCTCCAGAATTTTGCACCAAACCGATGTTAAGGATATTGGTCTGTACTTTTGCGGGCCAGTTCTTTTAACTTTCTTATATACAGGAGTCACCCGTGCTTTTTTCCAGTCGCTTGAGACTTTTCGCTGAGCGAGAGATTTGCGATAAATGCAAGCTAAGGAAGAGGCAGTGTCGCAGGCGACTTATTTGTTTTAAACTGTTTCAGCCGCGGGTGTCTACTTCTATTTATTCGATGGGAGTGTCTGTGTAACAGTTAAAGGACGGTATGTGTGTACGATCCTCCTGCGCGAATGATTTCTTAAACGTGAAATTTAAAACTTCAGCTTTCCTTTTGCTGTCATCCATCACCACCCTAGACGGGTCGACGAGTGACTGAATAGACGCGCACGACTAAATTTTCTCGACTTCTCGGCAAGATGTTTCGCTATGTGGAAGTAGTTGTATGCTTCGCGGATTGATTTCATTGCGGACGCATGAATTGGAACTAACTTTTCCCTGTCAACATTTGCTCGTTCCCTTTGGAACCGAAAGTACAATAATCTGTTTCCGCAGCAGTTTCCCAATTTGATTGTTAAACCACTGAGGTTCTTTTACGTTCTTCGTCAACTTAATCGGCTCACACTTTCCTAGAGCGTGATTTACAATCAGTTTAAGATCTGCCCTTAATTCCTCTACGTACGTCATATTGGAGCTAAATGACGTCCATCCATTGTGCAAGTGGGATACTAACGACTCCTTAACTGCTGCTTCTAGCATAAATACTCACCTAGCCTTCTTGACGCATTTATTAACTTCAGTTACCACCGTTGGTACCCTTATCACTAATTCTTGTCTCTATAGTGACACTCGATAAGGTCAAACCCGTTTGTAGGTACAAACTCTGAACTATTTCTATTACGCACGGGATTGTGTAACTAGTTTGTCAAGACAGTTTTCGGAAAACGAGTGCAAAAGTACTTCGCAAGACTGACTGCCCATACCACCTGCAGTGAATCCAGAAACGTCCCAGTTTCCACCAACTAACGCTGTATGATGTGACTTTTTCTGCCCTACTGAGTGTTGACTTTCCTCGAATGGTTCTACAACATTTGCGGCAGAATCAGGTGACCGGTAAAAATATCCGGTAACGAACTTGAGTTGCCCTGAGCCTGATACTAGTGTCCAGTTAACGGACTCAATTTTTGCACCTAGACTGACAATATTTGCCGGCCAGTGTGGCCGAGCGGTTCTAGGCGCTTCAGTTTGGAACCGCGCGACTGCTACGGTCGCAGGTTGGAATCCTGCCTCGGGCATGGATGTGTGTGCTGTCCTTAGGTTAGTTAGGTTTAAGTAGTTCTAAGTCCTAGGGGACTGATGACCTCAGATGTGCTCAGAGCCATTTGAACCATTTGACATTTTTCTAGACGGCAATGAACACTCCACCTCTTACTGCATCTAATCTGCCTTTTCGATGTACGTTCCATTCCTCGCTTAATATTTCGGAGTTTTTTACTTCGGGTTTCAGGCAGTTCTCGGTTCCGAGGATACTCCGAGCGAGGTAACTTTTCTGGACCACTACCCATTTAGCAGCATTACGGAAAGACCGATGCATCATCTACAGTCAGGAAAAAAAAATTGCCCCCTGCAACCGGAAACTGGACGAGAAGACTAAATAGCGAACACGTGGGCGGCCAGGAAATTATATGTTACACGGTTTCGACAAGTGAATTCCTCCTCCGCTCCCTTCTGAGTTCTTGTCCTCTGTCACTGTTAACCATTCATCAGAGAACATAAATCTTGAATTCACCTTAGTTGTATCTAACAGGGGGTATCGTTTTGGTACGCCCTGTATCAGGGAACAGAAGCATTATTGCCAGTGAAGTTGTTGCACCTGTCCGAGTTATTTCTGGAAATCGTGATAATATTGCACGGAGTTAAGTAACATTCGCAAGATATTAACCTTGCGTAAATGCAGGATTTCCGAGACAATAGCATGCTGTGCAGAGTCGACTGTGACTCAATAGCTATAAACAGTCGGCTCTCTCTGCGGAACTGGATGGGCGAGTCAGAGCAGGGAGTGCCGTCACCGCCATCGTAAGCGCAGGGAGCGCATTCATCGCTGGCTCGCAGAATGCCAAGCTGCTGGAAACCTTCCGATCAATAATCAAGATTCCAGTCCTTGATCTGACAAGTCATGGGTACAGTCTCTCTTCTTCAACGACAGGAATTCATAGATCATTAGCCGATTCTATCTGTAATAAAGACAGCGAGCTTCTGTGAATGTTGCAGGCATCAATTCAAGTGCTGTACTGAATAGCAGATACGTTTATGGATAGGACGGCTTTATGTGCTCATTGCCTGTTGTGTTTTGGCGGTGGTGGTGGTGTCTGCTAGCTTCAGGTGTCTATCTACACTGTTAAGAAATAGAGGGAAAAAAACGCACCACGAAGGAATTATTCGAACAGGACGGAAATCAGTAGATGTGATTTACATGTAAAGACAAATAAATGATTACAATTTCACAAAAGAATCTATGATTATTTCAAGACAAAGAGCTTCACGAATTCAGATGTCAGTAACGCTTTGGTCGACCGCTGGCCCTTATTCAAGCACTTATTGGGTTTGGCGTTGATTGACAGAGTTAATGGCTGTTCTCCTGATGGATACTGTGCCAAAATCTGTCCAACTGGAGAGTTAGATAGTCAAATTCCTGAGCTGGTTGGACGGCCCTACCCATAATATTTCGAAAGTTCTACATCTAGGTCTATACTCCGCAAGCCACCTGACGGTGTATGGCGGAGGGTTTTTTGAGTACGTTTATCAGTGCTCCCTTCTATTCCAGTCTCGTATTGTTCGTAGAAAGAAAGATTGTCGGTATGCCTCTGTGTGGACTCTAAATCTCTCTGATTTTATCCTCATGGTCTCTTCGCGAGATATACGTTCGAGGGAGAAATATGCTGCTTGACTCCTCGGTGAAGGTATGTTCTCGAAATTTCAACAAAAGCCCGTACCGAGCCACTGAGCGTCTCTCCTGCAGAGTCTTCCACTGGAGTTTATCCATCATCTCCGTAACGCTTTCACGATTACTAAATGATCCTGTAACGAAGCGCGCCGCTCTCCGTTGGATATTCTCTCTCTATCTTCTATCAACCCTGTCAGGTACGGATCCCACACCGGTGAGCAGTATTCAAGCAGTGGGCGAACAAGTGTACTGTAACCTACTTCCTTCGTTTTCGGATTGCATTTCCTTAGGATTCTTCCAATGAATCTTAGTCTGGCATCTGCTTTACCGACGATCAACTGTATATGATCATTCCATTTTAAATCACTCCTAATGCGTACTCCTAGATAATTTATGGAATTAACTGCTTCCAGTTGCTGACCTGCTATACTGTATCTAAATGATAAAGGATCTTTCTTTCTATATATTCGCAGCACATTACATTTGTGTACATTGAGATTCAATTGCCATTCCCTGCACCATGCGTCAATTCGTTGCAGATCCTCCTGCATTTCAGTACAATTTTCCATTGGTAAAACCTTTCGCTATACTACAGCATTATCCGCAAAAAGCCTCAGTGAACTTCCGACGTTATCCACAAGGTCATTTATGTATATTGTGAATAGCAACTCCCCTGCGGCACACCTGAAATCACTCTTACTTCGTAAGACTCCTCTCCATTGTGAATGACATGCTGCGTTCTGTTATCTAGGAACTCTCAATTGGGGAGAGATACGCGGACCTTGCTAGCCAAGGTACTGCCTGGAAAGCACGGAGAAAAACAGTAGAAAATGTCACATTATGGCGGCTGGTATTTTCTTGCTGAAATGTTAGCCCAGGACGGCTTGCTATGTAGGGCGAGAAAATGGGGCGTAGAACATCGTCGACGTATCGCTACGCTGTTAGTGTACCGCAGATATAAACCCAAGGCGTCCTGTTATGAAAAGAAATGGCACCCCCGACCATCACTCCTGGTTGTTCGGTCTTATGGCGAGAGATTATGAGACGTATTCCATCACTGTCTGCGGCGACTCCAGATACGTCGTCGCTGGTCATCGGGGCTCAGTCCGAAGGGGGACTCATCACTGAAGACAGTTGGACTGCAGTCAACGAGATTCGAGGTCGATGACTTGTCTGGAGACGACCACGACAGTGGTGGAATACCAACCTGACCGTCGCTCGCCATAAGGCCCGACAGCCAGGAGTGGTGGTGCAGTGCAGAGTGGCGTTTCTTTTCACAGCAGGACCCCTGTGATTGGCACCCGCGGCACCCTTACATCTCAGCCGTACGTCGGCGATATTCTACGCCCCGTTTTGTTGCCCTTCGTGCCAAGCCAGCTCAGGCTTAAATTTCAGTAAGATAACGTCCGCGCGCACACGGCATGTATTTCTACAGCTTGTCTTCGTGCTTGCTGAACCCTACCTTGGCCAGCCAGGTCGCGGGATCTCTTCCCAACTGAGAACGTTTGGCGCTTTATATTTAGTTATAGTTATGTTCTGTAGATCATTTTCCCCGATTATTTTATCGATATAATGTGCAGCAGGTCAGATTGCAAGATATATATACACACACACACACATGAATAGTGCTAATATTAATATTACTGAAAGTTTTAGTTTAACACATGCAACTACATTTAGATGGACAATCTATGGACAATCTATGGACAATCTATGGACAATCTATGGACAATGCCCTCTAACGAACTACGGATTTTGACGACCTAACGCTCCAACTGGACAGAATTTGCTACGATATCCCTCAGGAGGACATCCAACAACTCCGTCAACCAGTGCCAAGCTGAGTAACAGCTTGCGTAAGGGCCAGGGGCGGATCAACGCATTATTGACTTTCTGAATTTATGAAGCTCTTTTTCTTGAATACGACTTTATTTTTTTAAGATTGTATTTCTGCCCCTTCGAATGGTAGTAAGGCACTACGTTGTGCGCTCTTGTGACTCTTTCATCTTTATTTTAGAGCTTGCTTTGTCTCTATGACATACTGTGAAGAATGCAGGTCACTATCCCCAGAGTGTTCTTCCACAAAAAAAGATACCCAACATCAGAAAGCAAAATTTACTTAGCTTTCAAAATATCTGATACAATTTACTGCTACGATGTTCATGATGCAGGCGCTCAAGTAACTTAACTGTGAATCCCTAGAAGAAGAGAGATGTTCTCGCTTCAATGTTTTCCGTAAATTTAGATTCCTCTACCTTATAACTAGTGTACGGACCATCAGGATAAGAGAAATTAAGAGAAGGGAGAGGAGAGGAGAGGAGGGACAAAGTGGTGAGAAGTGAGCAAACGTGGTATTTCTATGACTTACTAAACACGACAAAAAATTACAACGGCGTGAAGAACGGGCGGGGAGGGGCGAGCAATGTATTAGGTACCACGGACTGACCCGTCGGCGTAACCGAGGTCGCTAAGGCATGTTTGTGCCGTTGCCCTATCTGCTGCTGCCCTGCACTCGACAGCAGCGGATTCCAATGAAGTAATGGGGAAAAAAAGAATTGTCAAGCGAAGCAGAGGTGGCGGCGTGAAGTTCTTTATAAGCAAAATGGTTCAAATGGCTCTGAGCACTGAGACTTAACGTCTGAGGTCATCAGTCCCCTACAACTTAGAACTACTTAAACCTAACTAACCTAAGGACATCACACACATCCATGCCCGAGGCAGGATTCGAGTCTGTGGCCGTAGCGGTCGCCAGATTCCAGACTGTAGCGCCTAGAACCGCTCGGCCACTCCGGCCGGCCCTTATCAGCAGAAATGCCTTCAATCTCCTTCATTAAATTCAGTACCTTCCCCCGCAGTGTGTCATGGAATGAGGATATTTAACACTGTTTATGGTGATCCATCCGTCAGATGGGAAAGTTTGCACGGTCGCCGCTTTGGTACTGTGCGCCAGCACCAGATTCCACCTTCTCCCTTCTATCACTATCATACAGTATAAAAATGACACCGCAGTATAAACATCCTTCACAGTCATCTACTCTCAAAACACACACACACACACACACACACACACACACACACACACACACACACACACACAAGGAAAGCGGCCACTGAGGGCAGACTGAGGAACCCTTCCTGACTAGGCGACTGAACCTACCCCCTCAGGGTCTGTAAGGTGTCAGGCAAATCCAACACCTTCCATGAAAACCCTGACATGATAAGCAAAATCCAGTAGTATGTCACATAGATCCGAATAAATCGTGACATTAAATTTACCAAAGTAATACGAGTAACGAGTGAGCAAATGGAATACCACATACTAACACAAGAATGCCTAAATGCATGTCATACCTTCCCACCATGAGACAGACGCAGTTCCGAGGGGAGAAACGAGAACAGAAGCCGAGAGCAGAACCGTGTTAAGCTGGAAGGCCCTACGATAAGGGACGGACGGACACCCACGTCGCCAGCTAACCGCTAGGACCACACCAGCTGCAAGTTTTAGCGTGAGACTTTTTCGCGTCTCTGTTACGTTGCAAACTTTAAAAAACATTGCCCCACCACGAAAAGTATAACGTTTCTCATTGGATAGACAGAATTTTTGTAGGCGGAGCTTAAGGTTAACATTGAGACCCTCATTGGTCAGATGAAAACACAGCCAGATAGTTTTTTTTAAACCAACTTCGGTATATTGTAGTAAGGAGAAGTTAGGTCAGAGTCGCTTCCGAGACGGCGAGGTGTGTGGGGCTGCGCCGCCCGCCGCCCATGACGCTGCCTAACCACCGACAAGGCAATGAACGCACGCGATGCCGCATATCAGCGTATAAAGCTTCACTCAGAACTGCAGAAGTCTCATCTGTTACATCCCCTTTTTGCGTAATACTAGTGTCGATCATCAATTAAAGCTCATGGTGTTCACATTTGCCACTTGAAGTAAAAATCTGAAACGCGATGATTTTTCTGTTATATAGTTATTGAGAAGCCACGTCAGCCACTGTAATTTACGACAAGTTAGATAAGTAATTAAAGATAATTGAGGGTCACTGTAGACCATTTTGATAGTTTTCTCTCTTGTGAAATTTAATTTAAACCTAGATTATAGATGTGATATGGCATATGTCATCCTTCGATCCATTGTAGAACTTGGAAATCCATTCAGGGAATATTCGTTCACATTTTTGTTGAACGCAGTAGGTTTTTATCATCCTGTATTAAAACATTTCCTTTTATCAATAGTGCAATTTATAAACAATGCTTTGTGAGTAGAATAAAATTTCCAATGGTAAATTTAACTGCTTTTTCGACATTATTTTACCAGCTAACTAAAAATAGGAAAGCCTTAGACGCCTTCCACTAAATTTAGTTAGTATTAAGATTCTTTAACAGGGAGTGCAGTGGAGCTGACGCTGAAATCATTAAGTATTTGGTTATATCATCGCTAGTCTCACTGAACTCTTCTGAATTCTACATGTCATGTGTGGTCTGGAGTCTCCTTACCAGCAACAGGTCCCAGGTTCAAACTAGTCAATTCCCTAAAAAACACGCTCAGAGCGTCGTTGCGCGAAAGTGGTAGGGAGACACGATATAGAACAAACAGACACCATGCAGAACGTTAGGTGTCTGCAAGCGGATGATGCCTTAAGACTTTTCTTTTTGAGTGTGTTTGTAATTACCATATTTCTCCTACGGGCCACTTTGTTTCTTTTTCAGGAGTGGATTATACAGGTTGTTACGCTTATTTATTCTTTCAACTGGAGAGAAATCGTTGTTTTACATTGTTTTAGGGACTAAGTGCACATATTTCTATTGATGACTCAAGACACTTACTGAACAACATTTCATTAATACGAGGGTTGTTTTTTAAGTAAGGGCCGTTCGGAACCGCGCGACTGCTACGGTCGCAGGTTCGAATCCTGCCTCGGGCATGGATGTGTGTGATGTCCTTAGGTTAGTTAGGTTTAAGTAGTTCTAAGTTCTAGGGGACTGATGACCTCAGAAGTTAAGTCCCATAGTGCTCAGAGCCAAAGCCAAGGGCCGTTCGCGCGTATAGTCCCGTAGTTGGCGCGGACGCCGCAACAAGCCACCGCGCCACTTGGCGGCATCCTTCCCGTTCACACTGATGCAAGTTGCAGCTCTGTAGCTGACGTGTGCGCATCGCTGTGCTACTTTATAATGTTTACGATTATTGAATCGCCCTCCGCGTGTGAGATACGGTCAGTGATACGTTTTTTGACCGCGAGAAGCCTATCAGCTGCAGAAATTCATCGTCAGTTAACAGAAGTTTATGGCTTGAATGCAATGAGTGAAGGTAAAGTGCGTCAATGGGTTAGAGAGTTTAAAAATGGCCGTCAAAACGTCCATGACGAAGAACGCTCAGGCCGGCCCTCTGTGATCACTGATGATTTGGTGGCTGCAGTCGAAACAAAGAATCGTGAGGACAGATGATTCACAATTTCCACTCTGTCTTTGGAATTTCCACAAGTTTCAAGATCGGTTTTGTACAAAATTGTGTCTGAAATTGTGTTCTCGGTGGGTACCCAGACTCCTCACAGAGGACCACAAAGGGAAGAGATTTGCCACTTCATTGGACTTTTTGATTCGTTACGAGGAAGCAGGGTATGACGTGTTGAGTCAAATTGTCACTGGAGATGAAACATGGGTATCCCATGTCACTCCCGAAAGCAAGCGACAATCGATGGAATGGCGACACACAACCTCACCCGTCAAGGTCAAAGCCAAACAGACGCTGTCAAAGCGCAAGATTATGGCAACTGTGTTCTGGGACCGGCGCGGTGTTTTGCTAGTGGACTTTATGCCACAAGGAACGACAATCAACTCAGATGCTTACTGTGCAACTCTAAAGAAGCTCCGCAGAGCAATTCAAAACAAAAGGCGCGGCATGCTGACGAAAGGAGTTTTGCTCCTGCACGATAACGCTAGGCCTCACACCTCTCAAAAGACTCGGGATTTGATTGATTCTTTTGGCTGGGAAGTTTTGGACCATGCACCATACAGACCCGACCTTGCTCCTTGAAAGCGGCCGTGAACTCTAGGCTGTCGGGGCAGGCGGCCGAATTATTTGAAGAGGGAATTAAAAACCTAGTTGTACGGTATGACAATTGCTTAAATAAACAAGGTAACTATGTAGAAAAATAGATAAAGTGTGTAGAATCAGAAAATAAAAGTTTTTTTACAAAAGTATTTGTATCTTTTTTTAAAAATAAAAACGGCCCTTACTTAAAAAACAACCCTCGTATTTCCTTCATTTGCAGGCTAATAATTATAGTTATTACGTGTAGTGTGTTTTTTTAGGTTCGTTACTATCTTAAAATACGCATAACAAGAGGGGGTTTAACGTTTCTTTTTCTCTGGGCAACAGGTCCGGTGCCGAAGTATCGATGCGTGGACACAAAACTGATATCTATACTGTTCTGGCGTAAAGTCAAGCGGCGGCAACCAGGCCAAGAACTTTAGAGCAGAGGGGGCTGTGAAAAAACGCCAGCCAAAATACACTCATGCTAATAAATTAAGATAATGCTGATACGTGGTGAAAGAACGCTATGGTGGGCGGTTTGCGGGTTTAAATCACCTCGGGGTATCACCATGTTGTGCATCTGACCTGCAGTCGTCGAGCGGTGGCGCTGGCAGCAGTCCACATACGCAGAGGTGTGTTGGTGCAGCGAGTAAGTGTGCAGACGTTTTCAGACGTGCTAATGGTGACTGTGTGTTGAAAATGGCTCAAAGAACACATATTGATGACGTTATGAGGGGTAGAATACTAGGGAGATTGGAGGCTGGTCAAACACTGCACGTCGTAGCAACGGCCCTCCGTGTGCCACAATGTGTGATCTCAGGATTATGGCAACGATTCCAGCAGACAGGAAACGTGTCCAGGCGCTACAGTACGGGTCGTCCACAGTGTACAACACCACAAGAAGACGTATCTCACCGTCAGTGCCCGCTGACGGCCACGGATTACTGCAGGTAGCCTTGCTCGGGACCTTACCGCAGCCACTGGAACAGTCGTCTCCAAACACACAGTCTACAGACGGCTGAACAGACATGGCTTAAAAATGGTTCAAATGGCTCTGAGCACTATGGGACTCAACTGCTGAGGTCATTAGTCCCCTAGAACTTAGAACTAGTTAAACCTAACTAACCTAAGGACATCACAAACATCCATGCCAGAGGCAGGAGTCGAACCTGCGACCGTAGCGGTCTCGCGGTTCCAGACTGCAGCGCCTTTAACCGCACGGCCACTTCGGCCGGCAGACATGGTTTATTCGCCCAGAGGCCTGCAAGGTGCATTCGACTGACCCCTTGTCACAGGAGAGTCCGTAAAGCCTGGTGTCAAGGACACAGTAAATGGTCACTGGAACAGTGGTTCCAGGTTATGTTCACGGACGAGTCCAGGCATAGTCTGAACAGTGATTCTCGCCGGGTTTCCATCTGGCGTGAACCAGGAACCAGATACTAACCCCTTAATGTCCTTGAAAGGGACCTGTATGGAGGTCGTGGTTTGATGGTGTGGGGTGGGGTGGGATTATGATTGATGCACGTACACCCCTGCATGTCTTTGACAGAGGAATTGTAACAGGTCAGGTGTAGCGGGACGCCATTTTGCACCAATATGTCCGCCTTTTCACCACTGGCGACAACATCGATGTACTGTGGAGACCTCACGCCCCACGTGTTGAGCAATTCGGCGGTACGTCCACCCGGCCTCCCGCATGCCCACTATACGCCCTCGCTCAAAGTCCGTCAACTGCACATACGGTTCACGTCAACGCTGTCGCGGCATGCTACCAGTGTTAAAGACTGCGATGGAGCTCCGTATGCCACGGCAAACTGGCTGACACTGACGGCGGCGGTGCACAAATGCTGCGCAGCTAGCGCCATTCGACGGCCAACACCGCGGTTCCTGGTGTGTCCGCTGTGCCGTGCGTGTGATCATTGCTTGTACAGCCCTCTCGCAGTGTCCGGCGGAGCAAGTATGGTGGGTCTGACACACCGGTGTCAATGTGTTCTTTTTTCCATTTCCAGGAGTGTATTTCCTTGACTGACAATGAATGACGCGTAATGTTGAGTGTTGCTGTGAGGTAGCAAGGCAGAATGCTGACTTCCCTTGTTCGCAGACGACCACATCCTCACGACTTGGCAAGGGAACAAGAGCATGCAGTTGAATGCAACGAAACGCTATGACGTGTGAATGGTTTAATGGTAGCACAAAAGAGGCAGCCCAGTTCGCTAGCAGCCTCGATGACAATCGCGTCAGAGCCGATATTGGCTCGGGCATTGCTGGCGCCTGCAGTTTTCGACCTTATCGACTTCACTGCGCCCAACAGCGATGGCTCTGATGCAAAGAGAGGCCCCACACTGGCAAAGCGAGAGACCGAAAACAGTAGCTCCCTCGCGGATTGCGAGCCAAGCTCTGGATATGCCGCGAACGAAAGGGTTTTATTACGAAAGCGCTTCATTCCGTGCAGTTACTTGCATCATAATTAAAGATAATTATTTATGACTACAAGACGTTTCTACAGTATGACGCAGCTCAGTCTGCTGCGTTGCGCGGGAACCAGTAACCCGCAGGCATGCTGCGAGTACAGAATGATGCTCCGGTCTGTTGCAGGGGCTGTATAACGAGTCGCGTCTCTATTTCCACCTAGAATAAACTGGACGAGTGAGTAGCGGCCCTGGGAAGAAGTCTGAGGAAACTGCTGCACATTTAGCACTTCAGACTGGTGTACCAGGAGTGTCTGATCATAGGACTACACAGAAACTCAAACTGAAATACTTAGAAGTAACGGCAGCGCATCGCTTGGTCCATTTAGATGGCGTTGCTCGACGTAAGTATTGAAACAAGCTGTTGCAATTCGTGCATTATGAAGAACGCGGATCTTTAATTTTTTCTATGAAGTGTGGCTGGGTTTATCGAGGGTTGGACGTGAAATGTCAAAACGTTCGACATTTGTGTTCTGAAAATGCTGATAAGTTACAGTGAAACCTTCAGCATGGCGTGGAGAAAGGAGTGTGGTGCGCGATTAGTGCAACATGAAATGAAACTACATGGTTCCAGAAACATTTTCAAGTCTCAGACATCCATGATGTATCCATATGCAGACTGAAGTGACAAATGAAAATTTACACCAAGTCCATAAATCGAACCCAAGTCTGCTGCTCACTAGGCAGATGTTCTAACCACTACGCCACCCTGGCACAGTGACTTTGCACAACTGAAAGGACTACCCCAGCACACCGCTCTCCTCAATCCAAATTCCCATTCACGCCTCATCTCGTTGTTGTTGTAGTAGTAGTAGTAGTAGTAGTAGTAGTAGTAGTTGTTGTTGTTGTTGTTGTTGTTGTTGTTGTTAACACCTCTGCCTAGTGAGCAGGAGGAGACCCGGGTTCGATTTCTGGCCTTGATACAAATTTTCATTCACTTCAGTCTGCGCATGCTTATATAATCATACTGCAACATGAATTATTGCACCAACCTTTTTCACCAATTTGACAATATACTGTATCCTTTTTTCTTGTTTTCTTCAAATAGCGAACAACTAAGGAAAGCATCTACGGTTATTTCCTGTAGGAAACGCAGGAGAGCACACCTTATAATACTGTCACAGATACATTGGCGGTGTATACTCTTGCGTTGTCCTGAACAACATTCTGTCTTTTCGTTTGTTGTTAACTGTCCGAAAACAGCTTGCACGGAGGAGACATCAGGATTTTGGAAGTGCTCTCGTTGTACGTTGCTCTATACATAAAACAAGTTATGGTGTTGGTGAAGAAACACCAGTCCAATAACTGACGTTAACTGCACACCGAGCTCCTGCACATCATGCAGAAACTATTGCCGCAAATGATGATGATTTCCAGAACTCCAACGTCGATCGTTCCTCACTTACCCCAATAAATGTAGCCGTTCTTCGCCTGAAAAGAGTATTTCAGGTTCAACGTCTTCATAATACGCAGACTGCATACCCAGTTGCAGTACTGATGCCAAGCAAAGGGGTCAGGAGATGCACTACTGTTACTTTGTTAAGGTTTCAGTTTGAGCACACCTCTGAACGGACAGTGCTAAATGGCGCAAAGATTTTCCGGGACATGGTTCCAAAGTCACTCTCGGTCTCGGTTAGAAGCGATACGCTTTCTTCCTCATAGCGCTTGCGTTGTATGTGAAACACCCTGTAGAGGGCGCTATAGTTGATGTCCTGTTCCTTGCCTTTCAGAAGGCCTTCGACATAGCTCACGCGTAAAGAACAATCTAACACTGAAGACACTCTAGCAAACTAAACTCAATGAGTTTCGTAAATGTGAAGCATCGTTGTAACCAAAGGTTGAGTCGGGCATAGCTATGAGTTTTGTGACGTCTCTTCTGCTAATTATTATATGAATAACCGGACGAGAAATATCTGTAGTATTAGGATGGTGTTCGAAGCAGACGCAGTGTCAGCTTCAGAAACTTGTCACAAATTGTAAAGTTGTGCATTATCAGTGCCAGGTGCAATGTCGGGCAGCTCAATCTGGATATAAATAAACGTAACGTAATGCGTTAAATTGACGGAAAGAGCCGATACTGCTTGACTACAAACTTGGAGCTCAGTCACTGGAACTCGTCACAATCATAAAACATCAAGGAGTACACAGTGCGAAAGATTTAAAGTGGAACGACCACATAAATCTGACGTCGGGAAGTCGTATGCCAGACTCAGACTTATTGCAGTTACCATATGGAAGCAATTCATGCACGCAAGCCGTAAGTTACTAGGGTCAGTCAAAAAGTAATGCCTCTCATTTTTCTTATCATAAAATAAAGTTCGTTGACTGAAAAATCCCCCCCCCCCTTTCCCAATGAACCATGGACCTTGCCGTTGGCGGGGAGGCTTGCGTGCCTCAGCGATACAGAAAGCCGTACCGTATGTGCAACCGCAACGGAGGGTTATCTGTTGAGAGGTGGTTCCTAAAGAGGGGCAGCAGCTTTTTCAGTAGTTGCAGGGGCAACAGTCTGGATGATTGGCTGATCTGGCCTTGTAACACTAACTAAAACGGCCTTGCTGTTTTGGTACTGCGAACGGCTGAAAGCAATGGGAAACTACAGCCGTAATTTTTCCCGAGGGCATGCAGCTTTACTGTATGGTTAAATGATGATGGCGTCCTCCTGGGTAAAATATTCCGGAGGTAAAATAGTCCCCCACTCGGATCTCTGGGCGGGGCTACTCAGGAGAGCGTCGTTATCAGCAGAAAGGAAACTGGCATTCTACGTATCGGAGCGTGGAATTTCAGATCCCTTAATCGGGAAGGTAGGTTAGAAAATTTAAAAAGGGAAATGGCTAGGTTAAAGTTCGATATAGTGGGAATAAGGGACGTTCGGTGGCAGGAGGTTCAAATGGCTCTAAGCACTACGGGACTCAACATCTGAGGTCATCAGTCCCATAGACTTAGAACTACTTAAACCTAATTAACCTAAGGACATCACATACAGCCATGGCAGAGGCAGAATTCGAACCTGCGACCGTAGCAGTAGCGCGGTTCCGGACTAAAGCGCCTACAACCGCTCTGCCACAGCGCCCGGCTCGATGGCAGGATGAACAAGACTTCTGGTCAAGTCAATACAAGGTTATAAATACAAAATCAAATAGGGGTAATGCAGGAGTAGGTTTAATAATGAATAAAAAAATAATAGTGCGAGTAAGTTACTACGAACACCATAGCGAACGCATTATTATAGCCAAGATAGACACGAAGACCACGCCTACCACAATAGTACAAGTTTATATGCCAACTAGCTCCGTAGACGACGAAGAGATTGATGAAATGTATGCTGACATAATGGAAATTATTCAGACAGTGAAGCGCGACGAAAATTTGATAGTCATGGGGGACTGGAATTCGACAGTAGGAAAAAGAAGAGAAGGAAAAGTAGTAAGTGAATATGGAATGGGGGTAAGGAATGAAAGAGGAAGCCGCCTGGTAGAATTTTGCACAGAGCATAGCTTAATCATAGCTAACACTTAATTCAAGAATCATAAAAGAAGGTTGTATACCTGGAAGAAGCCTGGAGATACTGACAGGTTTCAGATAGATTATATAATGGTAAGCCAGAGATTTAGGAACCAGGTTTTAAATTCTAAGACATTTCCAGGGGCAGATGTGGACTCTGACCACAATCTATTGGTAGATTAAAACTGAAGAAACTGCAAAAAGGTGGGAATTTAAGGAGATGGGACCTGGATAAACTGACTAAACCAGAGGTTGTACAGAGCTTCAGGGAGAGCATAAGGGAACGATTGACAAGAACGGGGGAAAGAAATACAGTAGAAGAAGAATGGGTAGCTTTGAGAGATGAAGTAGTGAAGGCAACAGAGGATCAAGTAGGTAAAAACAAGAGGTCTAGTAGAAATCCTTGGGTAACAGAAGAAATATTGAATTTAATTGATGAAAGGAGAAAATATAAAAATGCAGTAAATGAAGCAGGCAAAAAGGAATACAAACGTCTCAAAAATGAGATCGACAGGAAGTGTAAAATGGCTAAGCAGGGGTGGCTAGAGGACAAATGTAAGGATGTAGAGGCTTGTCTCACTAGGGGTAAGATAGATACTGCCTACAGGAAAATTAAAGAGACCTTTGGAGAGAAGAGAACCACTTGTATGAATATCAAGAGCTCAGATGGCAACCCGGTTCTAAGCAAAGAAGGGAAAGCAGAAAGGTGGAAGGAGTATATAGAGGGTCTATACAGGGGCGATGTTCTTGAGGACAATATTATAGAAATGGAAGAGGATGTGGATGAAGATGAAATGGGAGATATGATACTGCGTGAAGAGTTTGACAGAGCACTGAAAAACCTAAGTCGAAACAAGGCCCCGGGAGCAGGCAACATTCCATTGGAACTACTGATAGCCTTGGGAGAGGCAACTCTGACAGAACTCTACCATCTGGTGAGCAAGATGTATGAGACAGGCGAAATACCCTCAGACTTCAAGGAGAATATAATAATTCCAATCCCAAAGAAAGCAGGTGTTGACAGGTGTGAAAATTACCGAACTATCAGTTTAATAAGCCACGGCTGCAAAATACTAACACGAATTCTTTACAGACGAATGGAAAAACTGGTAGAAGCCGACTTCGGGGAAGATCAGTTTGGATTCCGTAGAAATGTTGGAACACGTGACGCAATACTGACCCTACGACTTATCTTACAAAATAGATTAAGGAAAGGGAAACCTACATTTCTAGCATTTGTAGACTTAAAGAGACTTTTGACAATGTTGACTGGAATACTCGCTTTCAAATTCTGAAGCTGGCAGGGTGGTTGAGAAGGGAGTAAGACAGGATTGTAGCCTATCGCCGATGTTATTCTATGTGTATATTGAGCAAGCAGTAAAGAGGAACCTAAAGAAAAATTCGGAGTAGGAATTAAAATCCATGGAGAAGAAATAAAAACTTCGACGTTCGCCGATGATATTGTAATTCTGTCACAGACATCAAAGGTCTTAGAAGAGCAGTTGAACGGAATGGATAGTGTCTTTAAAGGAGGATATAAGATGAACATAAAAAAAAGCAAAACGAGGATAATGGAATGTAGTCGAATTACGTCGGGCGATGCTGAGGGAATTAGATTAGGAAATGAGACGCTTAAAGTAGTAAATGAGTTTTGCTATTTGGGGAGCAAAATAACTGATTATGGACGAAGTGGAGAGGATATAAAATGCAGACTGGCAATGGCAAGGAAAGCTTTTCTGAAGAAGAGAAATTTGTTAACATCGAGTACAGATTTAAGTGTCAGGAAATCGTATCTGAAAGTATTTGTATGGAGTGTAGTCATGTATTGAAGTGAAAAATTGACGATAAATAGTTTAGACAAGAAGAGAATAGAAACTTTGAAAATACGGTGCTGCAGAAGAATGCTGAACATTAGATAGGTAGATCACATACCTAATGAGGAGGTGCTGAATAGAATTGGGGAGAAGGGAAATTTGTGGCACAACTTGACTAGAAGAAGGGATCGGTTGGTAGGACATGTTCTGAGGCATCGAGGGATCGCCAATGTAGTATCAGAGGACAGCTTGGAAGGTAAAAATCGTAGCGGGAGACCATGAGATGAATAGACTGAACAGATCCAGAAGGATGTAGGTTACATTAGGTACTGGGAGACAAAGCAGCTTGCACAGGATAGATTAGCATGGAGAGTTGCATCAAACCAGTCTCTGGACTGAAAACAACAACAGCAGCAACAACAACAACAACAACAGCAACAACAACAACAACAACAACAACAACTGAAAAATTTGAATTTGGCGCTACTCGGAAATGCTGCTTGTCCAGTCCACTGCAGTTGTAGATTTCAGCGTCGACAGATGCTGCACTCGCTTGCAAAATGGCCGACACTGATGTTCATATTGGCGTCTGTGCCAGAATTCTTGAATGCAGAAGGTGAAACGTCCATTCGTATTTATGAAAGACTGAAAAATGTATATGATGATGCAACAATGGATATCAGTACTGTTAGAGTACAGAGCTGAAGTGTATACTCCATTGGCTGACTCCACACAACATTCACTGAGTCCATGACGTCATTCGTTTTGACCGTCGGACGACTGTAGATAATTTTTGTCTTATTACCTTCCTCAGAAAAGGTAGTGTGATGACGATTGCTGAACAACTGGGATACTTAAAGGTTTGTGCAACTTGGGTTCAAAAATGGTTCAAATGGCTCTGAGCACTATGGGACTCAACTGCTGAGGTCATTAGTCCCCTAGAACTTAGAACTAGTTAAACCTAACTAACCTAAGGACATCACAAACATCCATGCCCGAGGCAGGATTCGAACCTGCGACCGTAGCGGTCTTGCGGTTCCAGACTGCAGCGCCTTTAACCGCACGGCCACTTCGGCCGGCTGCAACTTGGGTACCGAGTATTTAACCGACCAGAATGGAGAGAGAAGAAAAACAACTGCCTCCCAACTCTTACAGCGCATCCCTTTGGAGTGTGAGCAGTTTCTGGAAAAAGCTGATCGGAAACAAAATATGCGTTCATTTCTTTTGTATGGCAGTCAATGGAATGGAGTCACAGAAACTCGCCGAAGAAGAAAAAATTCAAAAATGCGATCAGCAGGTAAAGTTACGGCTACATTATTCCGGGATGCAGATGGTGTGGTTACTGTTGATTTTTCGGAGCAGTGGTGCACAATAAATTCTGTCCAATACGTTAGAACCCTCAAACAGCTTAGAACACAGCTTCAGCGAGTTCGCTCAACAAATCCTACGGCGTATGTTGTTCTTATAAATGACAATGCACGACCACACACAAGTCGTCACACCAGTGTAGATATTGTGGAAACTGGATGGGAAGTCTTGCCTCATCTACCATACAGTCCTGACCTGTTACCATTAGACTTTCATCTGTTCAGGCCGCTAAAAGCAGCTCACTGTGGGTTCACTTTGAAGCTGAGGAGGCCGTGAAAACGTCCGTGCGTCAATGGCTTCGGGAGCAGGACCGTGCGTTTTAGCACCTTGTTAAAAGATGGACTAAAACCATGAAAATGGACGGAGATTATATTGAAAAGTCATAAATTAGCCGTCAATGTTGTTTTTTCATTCCATGTAGTTGTATTTGGAAAAAAAGGCGACATTGCTTCTTTTCAGACCCTACAACAATACATTCATGCGACCAAAACAATGTTCTTCGGTCTAGCATCCTTTAGGATTAACGTTAGAGATAACCAGATTAAAAGAAGGGCTGCATCACTCTTCACGGGATTGGACAGCGTGATTGTGCCACAGAGTGTGTATGAGAACCTGGACTGCAAAAGCTCTTTGCCATGAATTTGACGTGTCCAAGGCTCGTTAACAAAGACTATGACTATGACTGTGCACTTTCCAGTGAGCACGAGACGCTCCTAATTTCCACTCGTCCGCCTGAGCGTCCACTTTATTTGCTAATACTTACAGCAGCAGCAATATACCAGCTACCTCCTACAGGAACACGTAAGGCTGGCGGTGGCTGCCACGAGAGTTCACTCGCTACATCGTGGCGACAAGACGCTTCTCTCGACAGCATCTTTAGACGTAACGGAAACTATTACCGCAGAGGCCCAGATGGAACAACAAAAGACGGTGTCTACTACGCACCCTGTCCTTTACATCTATGTTGATGTTCCTATTAGTCCAACACTGCAGCAAAATATCGTCTCATCAGTCTGCAGTCACTGTGAGGTAGACAGCCCCGCTACACCTTAAGCGGCCTTTACATAACGGGGAAATCGCTGCATGCGTTTGGAAACAGCTACTTACCACTGACGCGCCGCTATCGCTTAGCATGTTAGGTTGTCTTCCAACAACTTACCTGTAACAGAAAAACAGAAAATGGTCATATTCCCGTTTCTTAATCTGAGTATTAAATACTGTGAGTTTAGTAGTCGGTCATTCGTCATTCTGACGTGTAATTTAACTCCACAAAAAAAAAAACGTTACGAAGTAGGTTCTAATATGTGCTCTGTTTTATATGGGCATGAATTTTCACTTTGCAGCGGAGTGCGCACTAATTCTTAACTTCCGAGGAGATTAGAAATGTCTGCTAGAGAGGGACTCGAATCAACGACCTTCGCTTTTCGCAGCAAGTGCTCTACCTACTCAGCTATCCAAGATCGAGAGTGAACGTTTCTTTAGAGTCAACTGTAGCGACCCCCATGACCACACTGACTCTCACTGTTGAAAATAGCTGTGATGGCAGATGCGACTTCCGAAGATGTCTCTTTCTCACCACTGCAACTCTTCTCTGTAAGAAGACACTAGGTAAGGAGAGCTCTCTTCCAAGAATCGGCGAACCAGCCGAGTTTAGACTGAAAGGATTTACTCTCGAGTTTAACCAAAGTAGTCCTTCAAGTGCAACTTCACGTGGGTAACAACTTTAGCATTGACAGACACAGTAACGTGTTGCTGCAGTACGATTCCTCCTCCGTTCGTCTCGGTAACTGCGAGGTCAGCGTGGCTCAATGCCAACCAAAGGGGCCTGGATTCTATTCCCGGCTGGTTCAGAGATTTTCTCCACGCGAGGACTGGGTGTTGTGCTGTCCCCTTAATTTTTTCATCACCGACATGCAAGTCACCTAAATGGCGTAACATAAAGAGTTGCACCCCGTGGCAACGCCGTCGCACAATAGTTTTCTTTCTCCTTTTTACAAAGCAGGATTTTCAACAGCGTCTGTTCACAAGTGTGTCGTCTGTGAACACCCTAGTGGGGCTTTATCCGCCAGGTCACTTACATACTCATACTAATATTACCACGACTAAATCGCTGAACCGTTTTTTGTCAAATTTGGCTTGAAGATAGCTTGAACCCTGATGAGGAACACAGGTTAAAGAAAGATTAAAAAATCTATCCCTAAGAGGGTGATGTAGGGAATTAAACATTTTTTTTTTGCATCAGTGAACATAAACCATATCAAAAAGTATTAAATATGTTGAATAATGTACAGCCACTTTTCTGGTACTCTACACCGAAGTTGGCAACGCGAATCGATATCACATTGGCAAGGGCCCGCTGCAATTCACGAAGACAGGACCAACGTGATAGTTCAAGTTTCTGATGGACTTGGTCATTTAAATGTGGAACATTGAACGTCAAGAGAACGCTTTGTCAGTTGGTGCATCAAGAGATGGTTTGTCAGTCCATAATGGTTGTAAATTATCCAGTACTTCTGCGGTAAAGAAGTGTGTCAATCGTTAAGTGAATATTTCAATCATTTACTAGTGAGTAATAAAGTGAATAGTATTTCATGTGTGCCAGTTTCACGAGCCTTCTCCCAGGGCAATCAACGAACACACAGTTGTGGCCGGACGAGTTTTGCCTGGTCACAACAATGTCGATAGCACTACGCATAGACGCGCGCACCTTCACGGCCCTTCGTATCCACCGCTCTGCAACAACGCAGCAAGTGTCGGCGCGTCCTGCATTGATGTTTCGAGTGGGTGGTGGGGGGCAAAGGAACGTTGAAAGTCACGGGGGAGGGGGGGGCGGCGGCGAAGGGGACCATGGAGGGACTGTCATAGTGGATAACGTCGGAATCGCCATGAGACTTCGCAGATGATACAACACTAGGAATCTGTAACGAAATGCAGGAAAACCTGCAAATGATCGAGGTTTGATGCCGGGACTGACAGGCCACTCAGCGAAAATTATTGTATTCCGCATAAAAAGCTGTAAAAGTTAGTAATGTTCGATTACACTACATCCTTAAAATAGTAAAAAATCTGAAATGTTTTAACGCATTTTATTGGTGCACACTGAAGTATAACAGAACGGTGTCATAAAGCTACGGGGAAAAGCAGATGTCAGAACATCAAAAACAGTTTCATATTTAAAAAAGATGACAGCAAATTTTAATCTGTCCACTGAACTGACCAGTGTACTGCTATCTTCTTCATAAAAAAAACACTGCCGTAAAGCAGAACTTGTTATTGCGCCAATGGCCCAAGTAACGTCTAGTATGTGGTGACTTGGCTGACACGGCACGTGGAGGGGGTTCCCCTCTCCGTTCGCTCACACCTTCCGTCTCAGTCTTTGCATACAACAGAACTCGGGGCACGGTAGGTGTGGAGCGAACGACGTTGCTCGTGGCATCTGCCCCCTACCGCCACCTCTCTCTCTCTCTCTCTCTCTCTCTCTCTCTCTCTCTCTCTCTCTCAGCTCGACCTCGCGCTCACAGCTGTACTCGCTCTCCGCTCTCTCGCCTATCGATTCCACGGTTCGCCAGCGAGTGGGCGGGCAGGCGATGGCTCCATGTTTGACGAGGCGCTTTGCTTCGTCGAAAGGCGACGACCCGAGGATGCTCTGCAGTGAAACCTCCGTCTGAGATCTCAGGACTAAAATGTGCGAAAACTAAAGCGGTCCAACAACACCCTCTGTCCACAACAGACTTCGTGAGAATTCTTTGATATTGACACGTCTATTCGGAGCGACTAGAGTCCGACAAAGATACTTTTTTTTAATATTTACGGGAAATTCTAATTCCAACCACGACAAACTTCGTGAAATGGAAATTTGTGGGGACCAACTACTGAGGTCATCGGTCGTAAGCTTACACACAATCCAACTTTAACTTAAGCTAAGGACAACACAAACACCCATGCCCGAGGGAGGACTCGAATCTCCGATGGGGGAAGCCGCGCGAATCGTGACATGACGCCCTTAGACCGCGCGACGAACTTCGTGAGAATTCGTCGATAGTGACATAACTATTCAAAGCAGTCTAGTCTGCCAGTGATATTCTAATGTTTGCGCACAATTTTAATTCAAAAACTCTGATTTAAAATGCTCTACATGCAGATTTCGTGATGACTATGTGAGAACATACAAAAATATTGAATATTTTCCAAATGTCTGGAAAAATTTTTTCACCGAAACTAAAAGGTACAATTGCAGTTTTGTTTCGGAATGTAATAATATTACTTTCTTTGGAGGTATTTCAACGTCTCGTCGATATCTTCATCATTAGAAGAAGAAAACATCACGCTTAAACGCCTCGTCGATGAGGAGATATCGTCGGAAGCAGAAACTCTTCACAGGCGAATCGAGCGAGGTGACGCCTTTGTTAGCACACTGGGGTCACATCTGGGACGAACGAGGTTCAAGATCAAGCCTGGCCTCCATTATGGATTTTCCGAAATCGATAAAGTCGCATGTCGGAATGGTTTCTCTGAACAGAACTCGACAGTTTTCTTTCTGTAACAATGTCGAGGCTTGTGTTCTGTGACTGATGATACCTGTCAATAGGACTTTATACACTACCTTATCGAAAGTGTGTAATGCGGAACTGACCACTGGATGTTACGAGCAGCAGTCCCGCCAATATTTGTATTACCAGTAGGAAAACAAAATGTATTTTTCACGAGAGCTCTGTGACCTAGAACATGGACTAGTTATTGGATGTCAGCTGAGTAAAAAATTCATCGGAGATATTTCAGCCCTTCTAAATTTGCCCAAGTCGATTGTTGGTGACGTGACTGTGGAGTGGGAAGCGAAGGTGCAGCCACAACTACCCCAAGATGAGATACCTCGTTTACTGATGGACTGGGACCATCGAAGATAGTGGAGGTTATTTTTAAGGAAAAAAGGACAAAAAAAGGGAAAAAGAATACTGGAATCGGAGAATAGAGTCCTGACTGCACGTAGGGAGTTAATGGCAGAGCACCTCCTCATAAGCCACACTTTTCCGTTATCAGGGCTAAGCAAAGCTCTAGGTGGTGTAAAGAACGTCGGCACTGGATAGTAGATGACTGGAAACAAGTGATGTGGAGCGATTAAGAACGATGTACCCTATGGCAGTCCGACCGAAAGCTGTGGCTTTAATGTATACCTGGAGAACTTTACCTGACCTTATGTGTAGTGCCAACCGTGAAGTTCAGAGTATAGGTAGTGTTGTGGTATGGGGGTGCTTCTGTGGTTAGGGTCTTCGGATATTTCATGGATGCGACGGATTCCGGTGATAACAGGTGATCCGTCTGTACATGTGCAGTGCTTTCCATTTGTTTATTTTGAAGGTCAAACCCTGTCGCTGCGGTGCTGCAAGCTTCGTGTCTCTGCAGGTTTTGCTACGTTTCGCTACAATTTTCTAGCTTCGCCACTTCTCTCTGAACAACAGTATCATCTAAATCTACATCCATACTCCGCAAGTCACCTGACTGTGTGTGGCGGAGGGTACCTTGAGTACCTCTATCGGTTCTCCCTTCTGTTCCAGTCTCGTATTGTTCGTGGAAAGAAAGATTGTCGGTATGCCTCTGTGTGGACTCTAATCTCTCTGATTTTATCCTCGTGGTCTCTTCGCGAGATATACGTAGGAGAGAACAATTTACTGCTTGTCTCCTCGTAAAGGTATGTTCTCGAAACTTCAACAAAAGCCCGTTCCGAGCTACTGAGCGTCTCTCTTGCAGGGTCTTCCACTGGAGTTTATCTGTTATCTCCGTAACGCTTTCGCGATTACTAAATGATCCTGTAACGAAGCGCGCTGCTCTCCGTTCGATCTTCTCTATCTCTTCTATCAACCCTATCTGGCACGGATCCCACACCTGTGAGCAGTATTCAAGCAGTGGGCGAACAAGTGTACTGTAACCTACTTCCTTTGTTTTCGGACTGCATTTCCTTAGGATTCTTCCAATGAATCTCAGTCTGGCATCTGCTTTACCGACGATTAATTTTATATGGTCATTCCATTTTAAATCACTCATAATGCCTACTCCCAGATAATTTATGGAATTAACTGTTTCCAATTGCTGACCTGCTATACTGTATCTAAATGATAAAGGATCTTTCTTTCTATGTATTCGCAGCACATTACATGATCCGCTAAAATCTTCAAGAAACTCCCGACGACATCTCAGAAGGTCATTTATACACAGTCCAGTCACATTAATGTGACCACCTGTCAAAAGCCTGAATAATCACGTTTCGCAGCGCGGCCCGCTGCGAGCCGTGCTGGGAGAGTCTATGAGGTTCTGGAAGGTAGCGACGTGGACCCATGCGGACTACAGTGGCGTGGTCAGCTGCGCTAGGTTTCTCGACTGACGGTCATCCATGGCGCGAATATCCTGACTGAAATGGTCCCACAGATCCTCGACTTGGTTTTTATCCGGGGAGCTTGGTGGCCACGGGAGTGCGGTAAACTCGTCCTGGTGCACTTCGAACTACTCACGTACACTGCGTTACACGTTGCATTGTCCTGCTGGTAGATGCCTTCGTGCCGGTGAACATGGTCCTGAAGGACAGATATCTGTGTTGATCCACTGCGCCTACCAGAATGACGAAATCAGTCAAAGAATGCCACGGAAACATTCTCCAGACCATGACGCTCCCTCCTCCGGCCTGAATCCTTCGGACAATTGTTGCAGCGTCGTACACGCCAACGGCCATCTGTCCGATGGTGCATAAAACGTGATTCACCTAAAAGGGCCGCATGTCGCCGCTAAGTGGACATCCAGTGGTGGCACTGGTGGGCAACTTTCGTCGCCGATGAAGACCAGTCAGCAAGAGTGCACGAATAGGGTGCTCTCTGCAGAGTCCCACATGCAGCAGTGTTTGCTGAACTGTCGTAGGGGAAACGCTACTGGTAGCCCCTTTGTTCATGTGGGCAGTCAGTTGCTCAATAGTTGCATGTTCTATTCGTCGGTGACGTCGTTCACCCTCTGTCTTCTATGGCCCGTGATGGACAACACTTATCTCGGCACCGCATTTGGGTAGCGTATTTTTGCTAAGCGCGGTAAGCCTATACTTCAACAGCAGTGGCACCGAACAATTTACAAACTTAAGTCATTCCGGAAATGCTTCCACTCTTGGCCCCAAAGCTAATGATTATACCCTTCTGGACGTCAGGCAAATCGCCCTGCTTCCGCATTACGAGGACGACTACACCGTCTTCCGCGTCGCACCCGCTCCACACACGCTATACAGGGTGTTACAAAAATGTACGGCCAAACTTTCAGGAAACATTCCTCACACACAAAGAAAGAAAATGTTATGTGGACATGTGTCCGTAAACGCTTACTTTCCATGTTAGAGCTCATTTTATTACTTCTCTTCAATTCACATTAATCATGGAACGGAAACACACAGCAACAGAACGTACTAGCGTGACATCAAACACTTTGTTACAGGAGATGTTCAAAATGTCCTCCGTTAGCGAGGATACAAGCATCCACCCTCCGTCGCATGGAATCGCTGATGCGCTGATGCAGCCCTGGAGAATGGCGTATTGTATCACAGCCGTGCACAATACTAGCACGAAGAGTCTCTACATTTGGTACCGGGGTTGCGTAGACAAGAGCTTTCAAATGCTCCCGTAAATGAAAGTGAAGAGGGTTGAGGTCAGGAGAGCGTGGAGGCCATGGAATTGGTCCGCCTCTACCAATCCATCGGTCACCGAAACTGTTGTTGAGAAGCGTACGAACACTTCGACTGCAATGTGCAGGAGCTCCATCGTGCATGAACCACATGTTGTGTCGTACCTGTAAAGGCACATGTTCTAGCAGCACAGGTATAGTATCCCGTATGAAATCATGATAACGTGCTCCATTGAGCGTAGGTGGACGAAACTAAAATGAGCTCTAACATGGAAATTAAGCGTTTCCGGACACATGTCCACATAACATCTTTTCTTTATTTGTGTGTGAGGAATGTTTCCTGAAAGTTTGGCCGTACCTTTTTGTAACACCCTGTATACACCCTTCACTGCCAGTGCTGCCGCCTGCTGTTTCTGAGTGGTTAACTTACGCTGACGTCCGACACAGACGGTAGACACATTAATATGACTGGACTGTTAATATATTGGGAACAATAATGGTCTTGTAAGACTTCCTTGGGGAACGTACTTAGTTACTTTTACTTCCGTAGATTGGCCTCCATTAATAACGACATGCTGTGTTCTATTTGCTAGGACCTCTTCATTCCAACTCAGCTGGTTGACAAACCGTTGGCTCTCGAACGGCTTCTGTAAGTCAAGGAACACGGAGTCAACTTGGACGCCGGTACCCACTGCCTTCATGCCCTCATCGACGAACAGAGTGACCGAGATTTAATACTTGATGCCACAAAATGTGTCAACCCTTCCCTTATTTTAGGGAAGGAAGAAAACGATCTGTTCAGTAAAAATAGCAACCACTGGACTATGCTTGTGAGAATTATGCGGAACGGCTGATGATCATCTTCGTAGATGTCCAAGAATGAAGCAAATATGCTAAAACTATTGAAAAAAACTGTACGTGTAAAAATTCGCTGATGAAGCAAATATTGCCGCGACAGCGATGCACGAACACGGTCGCGGTCACGCTCATGATTCACCTTGAATAGTATTTTCGTGTAATACGAAGCAATTTTTATTTGCGGGAGGAAACGAATTGGGGGGAAAAAAGCAAGCCTAAACTGCAACGCTGTCACGCATTCTACAATTTTTATTTATCCCTGGCCGCTTTGTACCCAATTCCCTTCGCAGCGGCATAAATTCGGTGCAGGGTTGCTAGCAATGTAGTTTCTTTTTCCCCATGTGTGCTGCTGGACCAAGAGGTTTCCTGTAAAGCGGTGTGTTAGTTTCAGTCCGTAGCAAAGTTAATACAGTTATTTAGCGATCCGAGAGCGTACAACGTATTCATGGTGCTGCCAGGCTCTCTGATGGACACACGTGTACAACACACTAGCGATCCGCCCCGAATTCGCACAGAGATCATGAAGTATCTATACGGCAGGACGACTTGTCTGGGATAGTAGTTATAATTTATATACATACAGCTTCCTATAGACTCTGTCTGTCTGGCTGTCAGTGAAAACCGTATCGAAAGCCCTACAGTAGTTTCTGAGATAACATGAACATACAGGCAGAAACGACGTCCGGGTAATTAAATTATGTATGTAGGAAGAAAGGGGATTTGTCACACTAATTGTGCTCCTCGTAGAGAATCTACATCTACATGGATACTCTGGAAATCGTATTTAAGTGCCTGGCAGAGGGTTCATCGAGCTATCTTCACACTAATTCTCTATCATTCCACTCTCGTACAGAGAGTGGAAAAAGCGAACACATATCTTTCCGAGCGAGCTCTTAGTTCCCTTATTTCATTAGGATGATCGTTTCACCTTGTGTAGGTCGACATCGACAGAATATTTTCGCACTGGGAGGAGAAAGTTGGTGATTTAAATTTCGTGAGAAGATCCCGCCGCAACGGAAAATGCCTCTGAATGAATAGGAAGTGTCGCTGGAACATTTCAAAATATCTAAATTTATTTGCTCGAGCACTGACTTAGCAAATGTCATGAGATAGTGGGGCACAGATGACACAGGTGTGTTCTATGTGCACCACACTCCCCTTATGCCAGCTGCAGTTGTGTAGGGGACCTTTTAACAAGAGGTTGTACAAGTCATTTATGTAACATGCAAACTCGTCATAATCTGATGGCTTAAGAACGGGATATGGTGGGTGATAGGTGCGTGCCCAACGGATGGGCATTTCGATTTCGGCAGTGGTGTGAGAATTAGGCTTCACACGTTCAACCGCGTTCAGGGTGTAACGTCAATGGTTGAATAAGGCTGTCACAGTCCACCACAAAACCAGCTACTGGCCTCCAGCCATCCGCGATGACCGTAACGGGCGACATCTCGGTCGTATCGTCAACAATGACACGACGGCAACTGTGTAACGTATCACGGCTCAATTCAACACTGGGCGTGCTAGTCACGGCTTTCAGTGGACAGTCCGTAGGAAAATGGGCTGCGTGGGGTGTGGGAGCTGGCGCCGCACCCGAGTGTCACTCACAACTCAACGTCAGCGTGCACAACGTCTTGCACTTCTCGCCAAACACCAGGGATAGACAGTGGCGTAACGTGGTATGGTCGGACGAATCAAGATTTCAACTGCACCATGCCGATAGGAGGCACCTTGTGTGGCACAAACCACATGAATAGGTGGATCCCGCATGCCAAGAAGGTGTGGTCGAAGGAGGTGGTGTGTCTGTCAGGCACTGGGGTGTATTTTCCTGATGTAGAATAGACCCGCTAGTTGATATTGTTGTTGTTCTGGAAGGGACTTCGAATGGTCCGCGTTATGTTGAGCCGCTCGGGGACCTTTTGCACCAATTTTTGGCCTTCCAAAACCCTGACGGTTCTGCGGCATTTCGAGATGATAACGCGCCGCCACATCATTCCCACGTCGCCTGGAAATCGTTCCAGGGGAGATCCAAAGACTGAGATGGCCACCCTGGAGCAGATTTTAAACCCCATCGAGCGTATCTGGGATGTCATGGAACGCAGGCTCCGTGCCATGGATCCTGCACCCACGAACGGACCAGAACTGGCTACCGCTCTGCAAACGATTTGGTGTCAGCTGCTTCCAGAGGAGTACGAGGGAATTGTAGACTCACTTCCACGGCGTCTCAGTGCAGTCCTGCCTGTGTGCCTGTCCCGTGATATCTCTGTGTACATTTAGAAACATCAAACAATGTTTATTAGGCAGAAAACAGCAACTTTTTACTTTATCTTTTGTTTTTCTCTCTAACTGTCGACTACCATCGAAAATTCTTTTTCTCGTTAAATAGCTCTGACATGTTCACTGTTGAAAAAATTTTCATTAAAATGTTTATCAACTTACGTTCTTAGGAGTAGTTACGCAAAGTTTAGACTTTTTCTTTGTCCAAATATCTTAAAACGTAAATATCTCGCTTTCATATATTCCTTCTCTCTTGCGGACGAGTATTAGTAGAAACAATACCAGGCCACGGACCGAACTTCCCAATAAATCGCGAAAATAAAGCAAAGAACAAGAAGATTAAGGAGATACGAAATCCATAACTACGACAAGAGTGAGTTCGACGAGAATAGGTTAGATTCCTTGTAACGTACTACTATGTTTACGACGAAGCTCGTCGAGCCATATACATTATCTCGCATTTCTAGCTGCTTCTCTCACACAAATAATGATAAAAATTCAGAAATTCAGGTCGCCACCAGCCCAAGCCCTTCCTAACCATTTACAAAAAACGGAGCTGGAAAATTATTAGTTTAATTACCTTAATAATTTAATTACAAGTACGCAAATTTCTTTAAGGAGCCAGATAAATAGCACTCCATGTCATGCATGAAGCAACTTGATTAATTCAGGAATGGAAATCAGAGTAAGAGGGTAAGACCGACACCAATGAATTTATCTTTCACGTAAATTATTTATTGTAACTAAATATTTGGTTGCACATCCTAACTACACATAACTGGTGCCTGACTAAGAATTACGTGAGAATGAAACAGAGCACATTTTAACTACAGCAAGAAGAAACACAGAAGACGGGGGTGGGAGACAATTATACTATCATCTCCTTTGCATTAATACCATAAAAATATCTCAGTGAGATTTGCATTACGATTCTACGCATGCACTATTCTGGACAGAGGTTTAACGAATACATAAGGCCGTGCGATAATTATTTAACATACTAACAGCGTCTGCTGCTTGAAAACGGCCGAACTAGAGCACGTGGTGCATTCTGACTCAAACTGTTGTGCTGCTTTTCAGAAAGCGCACGAAAGAACAGATATTCTTGCAGAAATTGTAGCTCATTAAACAAGCAAACTGTTTAAATAAAGCCTATTGCGGTGCCGTGGTGAACCAGAAGCGTCATTGATTACCGAACATGTGGCACAAAATCGACACACAAAGACAAAAGCAATTTCCAAGATTAAAAATCATTAAAAAGAATAACTCGCTTCACACGCTTCAGTTAAGCTGAAGTTAAGTATTTCACCAGTTAAACATAACGAAGTCCTAACTCAACCTAATTCCTATCACCTGAAACCCCCTTAAGAGCTACGATCCTTACTCACGAAGCGTTCATCGAAGAGTGCCCTTTTCTCTTTCCAGATTACCCAGCTCCCCGTGCAGCGGAAGCTACCAGAGGGGTAGCCGTCCAACCTCACACACAAAAACAAGCCTTCGACTAAAGTGGGTAAATCTCTCTGTTCAGGTATTGGAAACCTAAGTTGGCCATCCTGTACTCTCCTTCGAACGAGAAGCAACATCGTCTGCTCCCAGCAGACGATGACCAACTCAGCGTTTCCCACCAAACAAAACCGAAACCCCACATAAAAACACACACATAATAATCAAAAGGCCTTATTTCAGTGCTCAGTCTTTCTGGAAGAGTTCATGAATTGAGCTAAAGTCTGGTAGTAAAATGAATATGCTGTACCGAATTCGACAAGCGTCTTATGAAACGACTTCACAGAGACGTTTCATCCTATGTTGGCAGACGGAACCACTGTCCCCTGCGCAGTATGCAGCATAATCAACATTCTAGAACTTACACTCGGTACAGTCAATCGATCACTGACCTCACTGATTCACTCACGACGTGGTTATTTACACGCGCACCCACAAAGAGTAGTACGTCGCTCGTGTAAAACGGCCTTTAGATGGGTAGGGACCGCGGCAGCTCCGTGGAGACTGGCCACTGGCTCAAGGCCAGCAGGTGCAGAGTGCGGATCAGTCCGCCTGCAACCAGCGGGAACCGGGAATCTGGCGAGAACCGACCTCGGCATATTGTCTCGGGACAAAAAATACCTCAGATTCGCTCGGCCGCAATTTAGGTCACGTGGGCACGAACAACTGGCAGACAGTCCCGCTACAAAATACTCAGTCACTAAGTTAGAACCTGTTGTTAGCTGAACACGATTCAGGTCCTCATCCGTACTCCTGATGGTGTGTCGTGGAGGTTGTTTCTGATACCGCCTACACTTGTCCCCTTTCGTTTGCCATTCGCGAATGGAGCGTGGTAGGTCGACAGTCGATAAACCTCTGGGAGGTCGACAGTCGATAAACATCCGTATACGCTCTCGTATGAGTGATTTTGCCGTCGTCTTAATTAAATGATCGACGGCATTACTGGCCGGGAGACTCCGTCTGAGGGCAGTGATTACTCGAGACTTGTCGGGAGAAGCAACACGTTGCTGTATTCTTCCAGGAACTTACACTCTCGGAATTCCAACTCTAAACCTCTAAGTGAGACACAGCCCACTGTTAGCGACTGACAATGGAATGTGTCGAGCTCTCGCGAACAGCCTGCTCTACCCCTGCGGATAGTGAACGGAATACACAAGACGTAACGGGTACAAGTGTAGATATTTTTATTCGTGGTACCTTAATATCTACACACGTCAGTGAGTCGGTCGTACTTTCTCTGCGTCTCAGTCTTCTCGCAAACGCGTAACATTTACTACCTGATGTTTTCCCGACGGTCGTAAGTGGGATGTGCCTGTCACTATAGACTAACCGTTTAGCATTCACAGGTCCACACTGCACTAACTGGGAAAATGAGCATTGTGGCTTGCTCTTGCCAAAGGTACTTAGAGGTACTCACTAACCTAAAAACATACTACTTCTAATGCCCATAATTATTATCCTGCAAATGACGTCCTCAGTCACCAACAAAAATATCTACACTTATACCCGTTACGCCCTGTATACAGAGTTTCTAATGTAAGAGTCGTCAGGTGCATTTTCTCTGGTATTTCATCCCACAGGAATAGTGCTCATCACGTGTTTCATGCGATGTCCAGTGTAGACGGGAAGCGTTGGTTTTGTTTCCCCGTTACAAACAAAACGGTTTTTAAAGCCGAAATTTACGTACGCCCTCGATAGAGAGGCCACAGTTAGGCTAGTGCGATATTCATTTAATCGATATGTATGAACAATGACTGTAAAACACAAACAATATACAGCAATCCAGCAGCGGCTCACTAGCGCGCTGCATGCTTGGCAGGATCAGTCAGCACGGGCTAACGCTGTGCTGTCGCTACTGGTTATACATCGAGTTTTACTGTCCCTGTCAATACAAACCGATGAAACGGACATCACACTACACTAATCTGGGAGCGCTCTATCGAATGGACACGTAATATTCCGATTTAAAATAATTTTGTTTGTGACGTGAAACAAACCGAAACTTTCCGTCCACGTCACATAAAACATATGATGATCAGTATTTGTTTGGCCCGACTCCACATACACACAGCAGAAACGAAATTTAAAATATCTGCTGTAACGCCAGAGAAAATGCGCCTGACTGCTATTAGGAGAGATACCTTATATGCACACACGCGAAAAAAAAAAGTTTTGTATCACCTCAGTGCCGAGAGTTACGGAACCTGTATAGAAAACTGGAATAGAGATCAACAAAAACAATTTCCGCCCTTTTTATTGCTCATGAAACCACACATTGCATGTTGTATCACCATACAGTGAGACCTTCAGAGATGGTGGTCCAGCCTGCTGTACACACCGGTACCTCTAATACCCAGTAGCACGTCCTCTTGCATAGATGCATGCCTGCATTCGTCGTGGCATAATATCCAAAAGTTCATCAAGGCACTGTTGGTCCAGATTATCCCACTCCTCGACGACGATTCGGTTAGAGCCCTCAGAGTGGTTGGTGGGTCACGTCGTCCATTAACAGCCTTTTTCAATCTATCCCAGGCATGTTCGATTCGGTTCACGTCTGGTGAACATGCTGGCCTTTCTAGTCGAGCGATATCGTTATCCTGAAGGAAATCTTTCACAAGATGTGCACGATGTGGGCGCGAATTGTCGTCCATAAAGACGAATGCCTCGCCAATATGCTGCCGATATGGTTGCATTATCGTACAGCCGTTACGGCGCCTTCGATGACAACCAGTGGCGTACGTCGGCCCCCACGTAATGCCACCTCAAAACAGCAGGGAAGCTCCACCTTGCTGCACTCGCTGGACAGTGTGTCTAAGGCGTTCAGAGCCTGACCGTGTTGCCTCCAAACACATCTCCGACGATTGGTTGAAGGCATGTGACACTCATCGGTGATGAGAACGTGATGCCAATCCTGAGCGGTCGATTCGGCATGTTGTTGTACAGTGCTGCATGGTGTCGTCGTTGCAAAGATCGTCCTCGTCATGGACGTCGGGAGTGAAGTTGCGCATCATGCAGCCTATTGCGCACAGTTTGAGTCTTAACACGACGTCCTGTGGCTGCACGAAACGCATTATTCCACATGATGGCGTTGCTGTCAGGGTTCTTTCAAGCCATAATCCGTAGGTAGCGGTCGTCCACTGCAGCAGTAGCCCTTGGGCGGCCTGAGAGAGGCATGTCATGGACAGTTCCTGTCTCTATGTGCGAACAGCATCGCTTTGGTTCACTCCGAGGCGCATGGAAACTTCCCTTGTTGCTCATGAAACCACATATTGCATGTTGTATCACCATACAGCGAGACCTTCAGGGATGGTGGTCCAGCCTGCTGTACACACCCTTCTTGGCACAGTAACAATGCGGATGGGATCGAACCGCGGTACTGACCTTCTAGGCATGGTTGAACTACAGACAACATGAGCCGTTTACCTCCTTCCTGGTGGAATGACCGGAACTAATCGGCTGTCGGACGCTCTCCTTCTAATAACGCTGCTCATGCATGGTTGTTTACATTTTTGGGCGGGTTTAGTGACATCCCCGAACAGACAAAGGGCAACATGTGAGAGAATGACAGTGAACGCCTGTGCTCCGAATCGTTAGACTTACTCTGAGGCAGAAGTGGTCGAGTGACACTTGCCGCCTCCATGTAGCAGCAATGACTGCGGTATTCGTACCAAGTGGTTTACGGACGCTACCCAAAACCGAAATCACAATCACAATCTTTCGAATCAGAATCCGCAGCCTGATTCTACCGAACAAGAGTGCACTGTCTTTAGGACGCGCTACCTCACGGTGTTAACAGCTTACATGCTGTCCCTACACTCACGGGACAGTGTATTATAACGATGGCGGGAGACTGCATTGTGAGCACATGTTTCGAAGACCAGAGTAAGTTTCTAACTTAAATTCTCCTATTCGTCTGGAGTCATTACGATGTAAAAACACTCCAACGTCTCGCCCACCATTACGGCTGTCAATGTCAAATTATTTACATAGTCAGTCCAGGAAATAACATTTATCGGCGGCCGAAACGTAACAGTTAACAGGGCGACACATTAAAGCTGCGTTTACACCCGTGCGCCTTGCGGCTAGTCGCCGTGCGGTTGTACCTGACCCCACGCGGAAGCAGAGGCGCCCAGCGTGAACTCAGCTGTGAATGGAATGCACTCACTCGCACGCACATGTTGAGGAAGAGGCTTGCAACTACACGCGTGCCTGTACTTGCCTCTGTGTGAGAAGGGGGGGGGGGGGGGGGGGGGGGAGTGAATGGAGGGAAGCGCAGTCGCACGCCGGCTAGACTCACCGAGTAGTTTTATTGTGTACTACAACGACAAAACGGTCCTCGTCCTTGGACAGACTGATCGCCCAATATCTGCGTCTACAGCTACATGCATACTCTAAATGGTTCAAATGGCTCTGAGCACTATGGGACTTCACTTCTGTGGTCATCAGTCCCCTAGAACTTGAGAACTACTTAAACCTATGCCCGAGGCAGGATTCGAACCTGCGACCGTAACAGTCGCGCGGTTCCGGACTGAGCGCCTAGAACCGCTCGGCCACCGCAGCCGGCACATGGATACTCTGCAAATCACGTTTAAGTGCCTGGCAGAGGGTTCATCGAGCCACCTTTCTCAATAGTTCTCTACTATTCCCATCTCGTACAGCGCACGGAAAAAACGAACACCTATATCTTTCCCTGCGGGCTCTGATTTCCCTAATTTTATTATGATGATCTTTTCTCCCTATGTAGGTCGGCGTCAACAAAATATTTTCGCATTCGGAGGAGAAAATTGGCGAATGAAATTTCGTGAGAAGATTTTGCCGCAACGAAAAACTCCTTTGCTCTAATGATGTCCACCCGAAATCCTGTATCATTCAGCGACACACTGTCCCTGTTTCGCGATAAAACAAAACGTGCTGCCCTTCTTTGACCTTTCTCTAGGTACTTCGTCAATCCTAGCTGGTAAGGAATTCTTAACACGTGAGCTATCCTGAGTTTGTGAGTCAGACAGAGTGTTTCGAACGTAAACAAAAAACGGAACACCGTCCGAACAGGCCTTGAAGGCTCAAAGGCGCCAACCGGCCGCCGTGTCATCCTCAGCCCTTAGGCGTCACTTGGAGCGGATAAGTTTGGGCACGTGTTCTGCACACCGCTCTCCCGGCCATTGCCAGTTTTCGTGATCAAGTAGCTCCTCAATTGGCCTCACAAGGGCTGAGTGCATCCCGCTTCCCAACAGCACTCGGCAGAGCCGGACGGTGACTCATCGTAGTGCTAGCCAAGCCCGACAGCGCTTAACTTCGGTGATATGACGGGAACTGGTGTTGCCACTGCGGCAAGGTTGTCTTCGAAGTTACATGTCGCAAGTTAATCTGCGAACCTCCACTATAGCATGACAGACTTTCTTTGTTGTACATACGTGTGGTGAGTGCTGATCAGATGCAGAACAGAAGTTTGTCTTAACCAAAGCTTAGGGAAGAAAGTGGGCACCAAATAGCATACTCTTTGCAATATCTGCAGCAGCACACGAACGGTTCCATACTCAGGTGCTGATGTGGGTGAAGAAGAAAAGAAGAGTTTCAATTACGAAGGTGAAAACTGTCACTATTGCCATACTATTTGATGATACGAAGTCTTTATAAGTGAATGGTGTTATTTTAATAATTAATAATAAACAGATTTATTACTTTATATGGGCAAACATTACAGCAGAAGCAGGGGCAACTGTGCAAGTTTTTGATGCATTAACCACAATCCTTCAATATGTACGCCCTTTGTCACACAATACATATCTACATCGTAACCAAATTATTCCCATACTCGGTGCAGCAGATCCTCCGAGATGGTCTACAGTGCATGTTTTATCTTATATCTCCTCCTCAAGGGACACGGGTATTGACGGTACATAAATTCGGTCTTTCACAAACCCCCACATGAATTAGTCATAGGGTGTTAAATCCAGGCCGGCCGTGGTGGCCGAGCGGTTCTAGGCGCTTCAGTCCGGAACCGCGCGACTGCTACTGTCGCAGGTTCGAATCCTGCCTCGGGCATGGATGTGTGTGATGTCCTTAGGTTAGTTAGGTTTAAGTAGTTCTAAGTTCTAGGGGACTGATGACCTCAGACGTTAAGTCCCATAGTGCTCAGAGCCATTTGAACCATTTTGTTAAATCCAGCGAACGGGGTAATGAAGGGAGAAGGCTGTTGTCTACCGTTGCAGCGTCCAATGCAGCGCTGGTGAAGAACACTGATAAGGTGGTCTCGTACATTCCTGAGAAAACGGGGCGTAGCACCATCCAGTTGCACGACGTAAGCATCATAACTGGTGTTCAGCTGGTGTAAAAACCGGTTTCCAACATGTCTCTTAATGAGTTACGCGTCAGCGTTTGTTGTTCGAAGAAAAATACGTCGTGTGGTCTCTCGTGCGACACCACACATAAAACGTTCACATTTTCAGGGTCTCGTTGATACTGTATCGGCGTATGTGGTTTCTCGCTTGTCCAGATATGAACGCTGTGTGTTCACCTTGCCACTTACGAGGACACCTTGCCAGTTACGAGAACATGGGAAGCGGCTTCATAGCAGAATCCAACTCGTTTTACAACACCAGCGTCCTCAGTGTTTGACTGTTGTTCTTCACGAAAAATATGCCAACTTTCTCTGCTGGTATAAAGGTCTGCACTAATTCCACTTTGTACCGTTTGAAACGTAGCCGCTTACGCAACATCTTACACACTGTAATCTTCGGCATGAGAAATTCCCTGCTTGCTTTACTAAGTGACCTGCGAGGACTTCGGAGAAACGCCTCGCGCGCTCTTTCGACGTCGGCATCAGCCACAGGAGGTCGACCATGACTCTCGCCCTTGTATAGGCATCCGGTTTCCACGAAATGTCGGTACCACCGCCCTGTGTTCCTCTTGCGTCGTGGGTCTTTCCTGAACAGTACGCGAACCTCACGTTGCACTTTAACCACACGTCTGAATACCTCAAAACGGAGCACACGGAAAACCTTTTCCTGTTGCGACGCCGTCTCGGAAACAGACGCGCTACGCCTGTGCAGTAAACATGAAAAGCAGACAGCGGGTGGCGCATAAAAACACCTTTGACGGTGGCCGCTGCTTATGCTGTAAGATTTGCCCATATAAAGTAGTAAATCCATTTATAATGAATATTTAAAACCGCGGGATTCATTTATAAACATCGTCTACTTCAGAAGGTTCCGCGGTAAACTCGTTACGTGATGCAATGTTGCTGTGTGGTATGCAATTACACGAATTGAGTTGATGCTGCACGAAGGTGCGAAAAAAAAAAAAAAAAAAAAAGGCCTCCTCTCAATATAATTCGTCTGCTAACTGAATAACTTCGCTTAATATCTAAGCGCGCACAGAATTTTCAGTCTGTTGCCATGTCATAGCGAGTTTACAGTTTGTTACACAGCTGTAACATGTCTGCTAATTTTCATTCTATGTTGCTGACGACATTCTGTGGCTGTTACCGAGAAGGTGCTACTAAGTGGCGGCTTCCGAGACAATTGCTGCCCCACTGACGAGTGACGGGGCATGCTTTCGTCACGTCTATCACGTGTACGTACACACACACACACACACACACACACACACACACACACACACACACACACACACCAGGCCGCGCCGGCGAGGTCGGTGAAGCCTTGACTACTGCATTGTTGGCCAATTCGAGGACGAAGTATCTCTTGATTCGAACTTGTTCTTTGTATACTCGAGAACCGACACAGGCGACAGCAAGGCCTCGCTTTGTACATTACCGTCTTCCCGCGTGTCGGCATCTTTGCTTCACATATATAAAATTATTTTCTTTAGCAGAGCATCGTGATGGACAAAGAAACGCTAGATACACATCCGAGAACTTAACGGGCGCAGCGGGTTGCGTGGTTGAAATCTGTGATGACCGTCGCAGGTTGGCTGTACTCCGATGTGTACTAGATTCCTTTTCGTTGCAGATTCCTTTAAATTCTCGACAACGACCATCAATAGACTGCAATACTACAATGGGCTGCCACAACCGAAACCAAAAAATTTGTCGATAACGGAGAAGAAAAGTTAGGTGTAAGTGCCACTGTTATTAACTACTCAAACGCGACATTGTAATGTGTAAACACCAATGTCATTTCTGAAAACGCGAGTTTAGCGCCAGATTTGAGACCAAACCACATCTGAAACTCCATTGCTTTGTCAGACTGCTGCTTACATTTAGTATGTCATGTGGACGAAGCGATTGTGTGTGTAGTGAAAGAAAAGCCCAAGTATTAGATTTAACACACAGTTATTTGTTCTTTTTTATAACTGAATCGAAACATAGCTTATTTTTATTAAATGAAGAGAGAGAGATGCTGATATATTGTCCGCAGCTCGTGGTCGTGCGGTAGCGTTCTCGCTTCCCACGCCCTGGTTCCCGGGTTCGATTCCCGGCGGGGTCAGGGATTTTCTCTGCCTCGTGATGACTGGGTGTTGTGTGATATCCTTCGGTTAGTTAGGTTTAAGTAGTTCTAAGTTCTAGGGGACTGATGACCACAGATGTGAAGTCCCATGGTGCTCAGAGCCATTTGAACCATTTTTGAATCTTCAGTACATTGGATAATGAAGAACATGTGTGAGGTATTTAGTGGCGATTCTGCGTATTTTCCTGCAGAGCTTCTATTTAAGGTTTGGTAGTACTCCTCTGCCGGTCTCCATGTGACGTCCATGAGTTACTGATGGCACAATCTGCACCAAAAGGGGATGTTTAAATACTACCACAAAACACGGTCGACATATTACTCGTAATGTTACTCAAGGAGTTTTTTGAAAGAGTAACAGCATACATTAATCGAAACAACAGCAACAGCACACGATAATCGAAACAGAATTGCTCAAAGGGCGTCAGTTACACCATACGTGCACAGTTCTACGGCAATATTGAAACCGTGCATCGATTCCAGAGCTGAATTGGGGTAATAACATAGTACGAAACTTCCTGGAAGATTAAAACTGTGTGCCAGACGGACTCGAACTCCGGACCTTTGTTTTTCGCGGGCAAGTGCTGCACTGACTGTGCTGCGCAAGCTCGACTCACGACCCTTCCTCGCAGCTTTACTTCCGCCAACACATCTCCTACCTTGTCTCAGCAATATTCTGCTTCCAGGAGGTCTTATAAGTTTCACAGCCGAGCTTCTGTGACATTTGGTACATAGAAGGTGAGTTACTGGCGGAAGTAAAGCTATGATGACGGGTCGTGAATCGTGCTTGGGTAGCCAATTCGGTAGAGCACTTGCCAGCTAAAGGCAAAGATCCCGAGCTCAAGTCTCAGTCTGGCAGACAACTTTAATCCGCCAGGAAGTTTCATATCAGCGCAGACTCCGTTCCAGAATGAAAGATTCATTATGAACACAAAAATACATTATTTGGGCTGCTGATGGGAAAGAATTTATCATCACAGGAATCCTGGTAAAATTGTATATAATCTTAACATATTTTACGGCACGAGTTACGATGATAAAAACGCTCAGAAATGCAACGAGCATGGGAGAAACCTGTAGAATAATTGTGCCACGGTTTTGCTACGTACTCCGTTTTCCCCAGCCAGTCACCTCGACGGCGCACGGACTAGTGCGCCTCGCAAACAGACGCCCATCCTTCACGGATACAGCTGCACGACACGTCTTGCCTCGTCTAGGAGTGAGCTCGTGTTCAACCCCAACAACCGCTGGCCTTTATTGTTAGCTTCGTAGAGATGCTGCAGTGGTTCCCCCACAGGAACGACAGAAGAATTTGTCCCTGTGAAGTTCCGTGGGAAAGGCGATTTTGTGCAAGACTTGAGACTCAAAACGCCTATCTTCTTCGCCGAACTTCCTGTCCCCAGAAGAGGCCATCGTACAAAATTCCTCCCGATACGCGACCAAGAGGCAAACATGTGCCGTTTCGTTTCGTTGTCATCTCCGTTGTTCACGTCTTTGACTTTCATTAAAAAACATTTGTAAAACTCCTGTAAAACAGAAAAAGAATCGTCACTTTAATCTCAATACATGATGCACTTCCAACCCTGCAGGTTCATCTTTAGGTGCTTGATCAGTCTACATCTTTTGGAACTTACGTTACTACTGGTCTTGTTAATAGTATGTAGATACAGGGTGGCTATAATTAAACTTTCAGTACTTGAGAGGACCTACACGAAAAAAGCGTGATCATAGGGTAATGAAGCTTCTTGGAAACATTTCTAAGGACATGCGGAAGGGAAGTAACGAATTAACTACGGAAACAGTCTACTTTCCACATGAGATGGTAACAATTTTTAATTGCGTACCATGTTTACATTCCAAGTTACAAACGTTGACAACTGTGACGACCATCTGCATCCGCGACAGGCTGGAACCGGACAAGAAATACCACTTCACGAACGGTGGACCATGGAGTGATCAGCTGTCGTGACAGAGCTCGTGCTTGAAGATCGCACACTGAGTCCAGTATTCTCAGCCATGTCATCACTAACTTCTTCAACAATCTGCAGCGCAACTCGCCATCGGCATTTCCCAGGAGCAGTTCACAGATGACCATTTAATTCGAACTTCTGAATCATGTTCTTCAACCCCGGTGCGGAAAGAAGACCTCTCCGTATTGCATTACTGCGTCGATACTAGCGAAGACCAGCGACACTATTGCTGTTGTTTCGGTACCGCAGCTTTACGAGTAAGCCCTGCTCACCTTACCCAAACCTATGTTTAGTATTTGCCACTGTAATGCATACTGACTACCTCGCCGAACCACTACTGCCGTCTAGCGACAAGACGTGACACTAACACTACTACGCAAATACTGCAGCGCAGTCTGAACACCATTCCTGTCACTTTGGGTACCCATACAGTAGAAAGTTTAATTGTAACCACCCTATGTATTACAAGTCGGCACATCGCAGCGACAGTTTTTACAAAACTAAGCCAAAAACGGAAAATTACTTACTGCTTCCAGCAATTGTTATATAGTCTTATAAAGCACAGTATCAATAAACTTATTTACTAACATACACACGCTTTTCGTCTCGCAGCTCATTTGCACATGAAACTGAAACAAAAATTTGTGGAAAGAGTAGCTTTTCGTTTGGTCTTATTTTGTAAACATACTGTAGTCGAGATATGCCATCGTTCAGTATGTCTATGTACTCTTAGCATTACCAGCACTAACCTAAATTCAAAACAATGATTTAGACTATACGAAAACTTGAAGGTGAACCCCCAGGACTCGAAATGCATCATGTATTGAAATAAAAATCACGATTTGTGACAAAAACACGTTTCTTTTCTTTCTCCGGAATGGCCGAAATTATGATAGCTTTAAATATCTAGCACCGTGTCAAACGTCCTGCTTTGTGGCGCCGAACTCAAATATTCGTATTGCTGAGAGTGAGGGAGGGGAGAGAGAGGGAGAGAGAGCGCGCAAAGTGTTCCACAAACAATCACCTCACAGCTAGATGTCCGCTCTACTTGCTTTGGAACAACGCATAAAATGTCCCGTTACGCCACGTGATAAACGTTTATGCCCTTCTTTCCATACTGAAGAGGAGAACGACACCGTGTCTTTGCGATATTTTTCAGCGCGGCGTCCATCTGACGAACCTAGGACTGCTTTTCGCTTCTTCCGTTTCTGGCATGAAAAGCTCGTCGAAAGCTGGCTGTTTTACGAAAGACAACAGCAACACAATAAGAGGGAAACACTTTTGCTGTGGCGGCGACGAGAGGAGATGTGCGAAAGAACTAGGGTGTGAGGCGCGGACGCTCAACGGCTTCAAAGACGTAGTGGTAGGAAAAAAAAAATAGGAAGCAGATGGCAAGTACCTTGTTAATTTATTTGCTCAAGACGAGCTGAACAAGTAAATTATGACATACCACAATTTTAGGACAATGGTACTTGCCCCCTCAAGATAAATCGACAAATATATACCATTCGCCTCTCTAAGTTTTCGTCTCTTCTCCGCCGAAATGAATCTGTGACATGATAAACAATAACACCAAGTACGTTGCACAAGGTTTAAATCTGCCACCGAATAAAATATAGATGGCAATTGAAACCGTTCTCTGGGCTGATCGTTTTCATTACATCTATGTGTGTAATCTCCAAAGCACCTCACGTTGTGTGAGGCGAAGGGTTCTTTTGGTAACGCTACAATCTTCCACCTGCTCCTCCATCCTCCAACGCATCCCTCCTCTTTTCCCTGTTCCATTCCGAATGGCACGTGGGAAGAACGACTATGAAACTCCGTATGAACTCCGATTTTTCTCTTTGTGACCACTTCGCGAAACGTACGTGACAGGAAATAATATGCTGCCCGATTTTTCTTGGGACGTACGTTCTTCCAATATCAGCAGCAAATCTCTCCGTGATACCCATGGCCTCTCTGGTAACATCTGCCACTCAAATTTGTTTTGCGTAACAGTCATGATCTTGAGCCGACTAAACTATCACGCTATGAAAAACACCGCTCTTCGTTGTAGCTTTTGTATCCACCCCTTATATTAACGCTACTTGTTAAGGGCCCCAGACTCATGACAATACCCGAGAGTCGAAATTTTCGTAAGCCGCTCCTTTCACGAATGAATTACATTATTTGGATTTTTCAGTGAACGTCAGCCTGGCATCTGTTTCCTCTACATCTGGTTTTGTGTGGTCTTTAAACTTCAGGTAGCTCTGGACTGTACTTTAGGGACGGGAACCGATAACGGTATTTTCGTTCAGAATAGCCGGTATTTTTCGGTATCTACGTATTTTGTGTCCGTTATAAATGCTTTTTTAAAATTTTTAACTAATAACAAAATAAAAAACCATATGTCAACTAACCATAGCGGCAGTGATAAAATTTTTCGTTTTTAAAAACGAGCAACAAGCATATGACATAAGAATTTGTACAGCATTGCTGAGACAGCGTCCGTGATGTGTGTCGTTGCTTAAGGTACGCTTGTACGTGCAGTGTGCAAGACGTGCACCCAACTGGTCCATACGGTAGTTTTCCGTTGTAGTCGCCGGACACCATTTGCATTACAGAATGGCACCAACCCTAGTCTGAAAATATTTTTGGGAAGTGACGTACCAATAAAGTACAAAGTTTCATTTCCTTTGAAAAGACTAAAGATTCGTCTATCATTTCTGTGAAATAATAAAAGAGGTTGGAAATTATCGTAACACAAATTAAAAAGCTGGCAACTCTGTTGATTCATAGCACACAGTAAAATCAGAAAGTAGTCGGTCTGTTGCCTGTGTCTACACAATATGCCGTTATCTGCGCGCAGCCCCTGAAAACGGACAAATTAACACAAAAACTGTTTTTCAACCAAGAAAATAAGTTTTGCTTTTACCGCACTTTGCAATTCATTTAATAGAAAATAAGATCACGCAACAACGAACTTTCCGATCAGATTGCGGTGTCGACCGACCGCCGTGTCAGCCTCTGCCATAGGGCGTCATGTGGACGCGGTATCGAGGAGCACGAGATCAGCACACCGCTCTCCCGGGCGTTTCAGACCTTGGAGCCACTGCTTCTCATTCAAGTAACTCCTCAACTGGCAGCGCGAGGCTGAGCGCACCCCGCTTCTAGCAATGCTGAATGACGCCATGAGCGAAAATACGACAGCAAACATGATAACAACACGTGCAGAAGCGTATGTCATTAGCTGCAAGGAACATTATAATGCAGTTAAGTAATACATTCCCGTTTGTGACTTACTAAGGCAACAAAAAGCTGAACCTTCCCTCGAATGTGTCACTTGTAACCTTGCTGTCTTACCTACAATGCAACAGTGTTCGTGTGGAGGGAGATTGGGGGGGGGGGGGGGGGAGAAGATATTTCTTACTGAAAAAAAAAATAGCAGATACACTTAACTATTCTGGAAGTTTGACATACCGTTTAGAAAAAAATGAGAGAATTATGTCTTTTATTGTAGTTTACTCATTGTCACCATTTTTCCCTTTCAACTACAGCAGGGATTCGGATACATTGAAAATAAATAAGAGCCATGCTGTCTGATCCTACGTACGTAACATAATACATTTTTGGTAAATACAACATTGTACAAGATACCGAAGTAATTCCAGAGAAACCAGTCACTTTTCAGTTACTTCACAGAACGCCCCGAAGTAGGTAACGTACACTGGATGAAATGGCAATATTTATAGAGGAAAGCCTGCTTCCAAAATTTCAGGAACCCGCTTCAAGTGAGGAATGCAGGACTACACCACAGTCTTTTCAGTCGTCCCCGCACAGGATGAGAAAGCGTTCGTGAATGAGGAGTTGGTCGAGTTCTGAGATGTCACAGCGTGGAAGTCTAGGTCTTTCTCGTCGGCCTCGGTGGAAGTTCACGTTGCACAGCATTCCGTCGCGCGAGCGACTCAATAGGACTAGTCCGATTTTTGTTTCGTGGAGAGGAGCGCGGGCAATGAGGCGCAAGACGCCTTTGTCAGAAGCAGAACTCTGTAGACGCTATATTCGATTTCGTCGTATTCAGCTGAATCCCATATATGAGTTTTATATTATAACTTATGTTCTATGAATGCGCGTCCTTTCAAATTAGCAGCACGTTTAGCGTCTCTGGAAAATGTGTTGTTTCAGGTACTATTTTTTTGACGGAAAACGACATACCGGTGCTCAACGAATTTTCACATTTCTTTATATTTGTATTATAACTACAATTTCAAAACAATGGCATACCTAAGATTTATGAGAAAGATACATTTGTAGACCTTAGACACATGAAAGGACAAATTGTCTTAATACCAAGAAAAGCACTGTTGTGTAAAATCAGGGCGCGGTAGGCAGACTAGCAATAGCTGGAGAGCGAATCTTAGTCGAGTTTTGGGCGATGTATGACGATGGACAGTTAGCTCAGCTGAGGACCTCTGGGTCAGGGCAAGTGGTTCCCTTTTGAAGAAGAGAAGTGGAGAACAGCTAAGAATTGAATATTATTGGAAGAAAGATTTTTCTGAATTTGATTTTGACACAGTAACGACTCAGCAACCAAATGGCATTCTCACATTGCTTCACGCGCATTTATCTATTATTGTAGTGTAAGGTGGCGGAATAAATGGTCAAATGGTTCAAATGGCTCTGAGCACTATGGGACTCAACTGCTGAGGTTATTAGTCCCCTAGAACTTAGAACTAGTTAAACCTAACTAACCTAAGGACATCACAAACATCCATGCCCGAGGCAGGATTCGAACCTGCGACCGTAGCGGTCTTGCGGTTCCAGACTGCAGCGCCTTTAACCGCACGGCCACTTCGGCCGGCAATAAATGGTCAGATTCGCACCTTACATATGAGCTTTATAAATCGCAATGGGAATGTGAATTTGACACCTAACTTAATTCAGCAGTAATGAGCAAATTTGCCTAGAAGTATGTAATGCAAAAAGGGATGACACTCAATCGACAGTAATTAACACACCATTTCTGTACTGCATGTTTGAGCGGAAGGCGAAACAAGCAGCGAGAGGCGTTTTAGTTTGGAATTCAGAGGGATGAGGGCAGAGGCAAGGCTGCAGGACAAGAGGTCACGTGTCCTGCGAGTGGTACACCTGAGAGAGAATCAATGTATGCATTTAAGGCATCTGAAACAGGTACAAAGCGTCCAATTGGCGGAAACGCGCTAGGAAGGAGAAAAGAGCCGAAGTTTCGAAGCTATTAAGTGGTAGGGTTCTTGTGATTGGTAGAGAGAGTTTCCCACGAAGTAAGGGGAACGCTCCTATTGGTCGAAAAAAGCCGTGACATGAAAACAAAAGAACCCATGTGGGGAGATAGTTCGGCTATGAGTAAGACAAGACAGAAATTTTTGGGGACTTTTCTCTGAACTGGCATCAAGTGGAGGAGCGCCAGCACTCCGTATGACGTGGAGGAGTCATTTGTGTGAACACTGCGTTCACGGCGGCTGATATCCAGCTAGAAATTAGCTGTAGCATCGTTTAGCTTTAACTGTGGAGAAACAAACCAGCCATTAGTTAACTGTTCTTGCGAAGACTGAGAGGGCATTATAATATGCACGCTGCTCCAACCATGTGCGTGTATTTCGCCACATTCTAAGACTGGGGATGAGTACATGTTCTTTCGCATTACAAGAAACATAGGGTAAGTTTCTCCTGGAAACTTCAGCAAAGGTGTAATTAGTTTTGTAGGAATTTCAGCAGAAGAGAGCGGCCTAGCAGACGACAGCTCATCACAGCTTAAGGTAAATACCGCGTGCAGAGGCGTATACTTGTTGGTTCACCAGCTTGCGTCCACTGTAAACTCGAGCGACTTTGGGTAATCTTTTACTCAATTTGTCACATAACTAACCATCGACCGTAGACTTCAATGTTATCCTAAAAATAGTATCGAACTTGGAACCGGAATCGGACGATTTTCGTAGTACTGACCAACATTATAACATAAGTGTAGGAACAATTTTGTAAAGCAAACTTCCAGTTAAACTTTAATATTGTCGTGTTTAGGATAATTTAACATTCTGGGAGTTAATATTTAACATTATTGTGTTTAGGATTATTTCACTTTTTGATGTTGACGAGATGCGTTATTCTGACAACTGTTTTTTGTTGTCACATTGAAAACTGTGTACAAGCGTGCATTTTTGTGCTAATATTGCGACATTAAACATGTCATTTCAATTTACACAGAATAAGTAAACCACAAATATTGCACCTTACAGTAGTTTGTTATTTTTATTGTACAGTGACTATGAGTGTTAGTTAAAGGAGATGATTTATCAATGATGTGTCCAAGGTTTTAGCAAGTTCCATCCACCTCTGCAGATTAGTTTCATTTAATATTGCCAATTAGTAATGCAACGCTTTTTCCTGAGAGAAGGTCGATTTTATTCCGGATTCCAATACACCATATTATTTCGCACCCTTTTGGTTACAAAACCCTATTTTTCAACATAATCTCTGTTCAACGCGACAGCAGGCTTACGCCACCTTACTGTGAGGGCCTGTATGCCCGAATGGTACCAGTCTACTTGTCGACGTCCACAGCTTGTGGTCTAGTGACTAGGGTTGCTACCTCTGGATCACGGGCTCCCGGATTCGATTCCCGGCCGGGTTGGGGATTTTCTCTGCCCAGGGACTGAGTGTTTGTGTTATCATTTCATCATCATCCTGATTTTATCATCATCCTGATTTTATCAAAACTAGACAGGATTGTCTTAATGGGAATTCCGCGATCGTTCATTAAATAAAATATGGCGTTTCAGTCTTCGATCGCTATTCTTTATTTTCAATTACCGGTTTTCGGCTAGCTTCCCATCTTCAGATCATATATTGCAGTTACTCTGTAACTGGTAATTGAAAATAAAGAATAGCGATCGAAGACTGAAACGCTATATTTTATCATTCTGATTATTCGTGACAGTGGCTAGATTGGACTGTGAAAAAAATTGGGACTTTGTCAGGGCGCAGTTGAGCGCCCCACAAACCAATCATCATCATTATATTCTACTGGTCGACGTCGGAGCCAATATCCAATATCTTGCTGCATCAATGACCTCCCCGTCAGCCACGTGCTGCTTCCCATAGAGAGTATCCTTCACTGGGCCAAACAGATGGAAGTCGGAAGGTGCGAGGTCTGTAGTGTGGATGAGGAAGAACAGTCCCATGAAATTTTGTGAGCTATCTGTACACGCAGATTTTTGTGAGGCTTTGCGTTGTCACAGAGAAGGAGAAGTTCGCTTGCATTTTTGTGGCGACGAAAACACTTACGTTGTTCCTTCAGTTTCTTGAGACTAGCACAAGACCCTTCAGAGTCCCAGAAGACCGTCGATACGACTTTTTGGCTGAGGGTGGGGCTTTGAACTTTTTCTTTAATGGAGACGTGGTGTGGCGCCACTCTGTGGATGGCAGTGTTGTTTCTGGTTCGAAGTGATGAGGATGTTTCATTCCTGTGATGACGATCGACAAAAAATTTGCCCGATTAGCACATGGTAGCCCTTTGTTTCTCTGTTAGGCGGCGAGGCTCCCAGCGGACATATACCTTTGAGTACTCCAACTGATGCACAAGTGTTTCAGCACCACCAACTGAAACGTCTAGTTGAGCAGCGAGATGTCTGTGTTCCTTCGATACCTCGAATGAGAGTGTCCGCACGTTCCTACATTGCAAGCGTCACAGCCGTATGTGGCCGACTGGCACGCGTGAGATCGGACAAGGTTGCGCGCCCTGGTAACGATGACGACAGACGCCCCGCCCGACGATTCACCGTGCTTTTGTTTATCGCCATGTCTCCGTAGACTTTTCGCCAAAACACACTCGATGACAGCTCTCTGTTTGGAATACACTTTCCTTAAAGACGCCATTTTCAAGGCTACGTGTGACGCCGCCATCTTTCGGAGTTTCATAAAAATAAGGGTGCTGAAGCGGCAATATTGCGCGATATCGCACAACAATTCCAAATTTTCAAACGAAATTGGCTGAGAAAAAAAGCGTTATATTATACTTCGAACGACCCTCCTAAATCTGTATCGCACTATTTGTAATGTAACTGTTATAAGCTTAGGCCCGTACCGACTCGACACGGAACTTCCCTTTTTACCTTACGTCATGTTCTTGGATAAGGAAATTGTGATTTATATATGTTACAGACAAGACAAATATGATTAGCATACAGGCAAGTGGGGTAAATGCGGTTTTTAATAGAGGTAAAGTAGGGATTTTACACCAGTTTCGTAAACAAATTGCGCGATCTGCGAGCCAGAAGCAGCTGTCAACTGGCGCTGGAGAGTGCTGCAGAGAGCTAAACATCACGATGGGCAAGTTCAGTGTGACGCAGCAGCCTGTTTTTGAGCGTGCACCAACCACGTCCCGTGTGAGGACAGCTTTACGTTTCGTTTCCGCAGAGATCGCGAAGAACAAGATTAATGCACACAGAGGTTTTTAAGCACTCTTACTTCTCACGCTCCGACGTGAGTGACCCTAAAAGATGCTACAATGCGAAGTACCCTCTGCCATGTACTTCGCCGTGGTTTCCAAGAGTATAGATTTAAAAAGTAGAGATTTGAATACAGAATGACAATGAGCATTAATAGATATTATTCCTAGCTCTGCCCGGTAAAATGTGTTTTACCACATGAAATAAACAGGAGTGCAACTTCTTTATATATATATATATATATATATATATATATATATATATATATATATATATATATAAAATTATCTATTTATCACTGGGAGAGCTTATTGCTCGTCATCGTAACACTTCATGCCGGGTGATCAAAAAGTCAGTATAAATTTGAAAACTTAACAAACCACGGAATAATGTAGATAGAGTGGTAAAAATTGACACACATGCTTGGAATGGCATGGGGTTTTATTAGAACCGAAAAAAAAACAAAGTTCACAAAATGTCCGACAGATGGCGCTGGACAGCAAAACGTCAGTGACTGCGCATGACAATCGTGTTACAGAATCGCATCATCCCCATGCTGGCTGATACACACCTGCTGGATGGCGCTCCACCCCATATTGCTAGACACGTGAAAGTTCTCTTGCGCGCGTCGTTTGGTGATGATCGTGTGCTCAGCCGCCACTTTCGTCATGCTTGGCTTACCAAGTCCCCTGACCTCAGTCCGTGCGATTATTGGCTTTGGGGTTACCAGAAGTCGCGAGTGTATCGTGATCGATCGACATCTCTAGGGATGCTGAAAGACAACATCCGACGCCATTGCCTCACCATAACTCCGGACATGCTTTACAGTGCTGTTCACAACATTATTCCTCGACTACAGCTATTGTTGAGGAATGATGGTGGACATATTGAGCATTTCCTGTAAAGAGCATAATCTTTGCTTTGTCTTACTTTGTTATGCTAATTATTGCTATTCTGATCAGATGAAGCGCCATCTGTCGGACATTTTTTGAAGTTTTGTATTTTTTTGGTTCTAATAAAACCCCATGTCATTCCAAGCATGTGTGTCAATTTGTAACTCTCTATCTACATTATTCCGTGATTTATTCAGTTTTCAAATTTGTGTGTGTCGATTTGTAGCTCCCTATCTACATTATTCCGAGATTTATTCAGTTTTCAAATTTATACTGACTTTTTGATAACGAGTATGAAGATGGCAGTTTCTCCCGTTCAAAGTAAGAAAAGGCAAGCAATAGCTAATACTGCAATAATGCTACTTAGGATATACTGCGCTTAGTTTATAATTCGTCTGCTGCGAATACTTCGCAGTTTACGATCACGAGACCGTGCGTGATAACCGACGGTCCCCATTTCTGAAGAGGGTAGAGGATCGTAGGCCCGGGCTAGACGCCTGCTACGTATTGCGTCATCTAGCGCCATGCCGAGAGAGCGTGACTCCTCGCGTCACGTGGCCGCGGCGCCACCTGCACATTCTCCGCTACGTCACTTCCGGCCAGGGCCGCCCGCGCCTTCACGTAGCGGTACGTAACTGCGCCGCTGCAACAGGAGCCGCGGGCGGCGGTTCACGGGGTCCAGCGCAGCCTGTTAGCGTGTTTACCAGGCGGCAGTCACCCGGCTCCGGTTTCGTCCGCTCGGCTGCCGCGCGATGAATGGAACTCCCGACGGCGCGGCCTCTCAGCTTGCCAAAGTGTGCCGCCACTGCCAGGCATTTAAAGTAACCGGTCTTGTGGCAAAGTAAGAGTTCTTCACACTAGCGAAGTGGCGCACTGCAAAATAACCAATGTGCAATCATGTGTGCGTTTAGACATTGAAATCTGCACTGTCAAAATTCTTTTATATCCACACAACACATGGGTGTACCTACATTTCAAACCGATGTCCATATGATACTTTTTCCGTCCTTATACTCTCAAGGATCCGTTCGTGCAACACGTCGCTGGCAAAACCACATCGTATACATCTATCTCCATAACCCAAAATAATTGTTGTGGTCTTCAGTCCTGAGACTGGTTTGATGCAGCTCTCCATGCTGCTCTATCCTGTGCAAGCTTCTTCATCTCCCAGTACCTACCGCAACCTACATCCTTCTGAATCTGCTTAGTGTATTCATCTCTTGGGCTCCTTCTACGATTTTTACCCTCCACGCTGCCCTCCAATACTACATTCGTGATCCCTCGATGTCTCAGAACATGTCCTACCAACCGATCCCTTCTTCTAGTCAAGTTGTGCCACAAACTCCTCTTCTGCCTAATTCTATTCAATACCTCCTCATTAGTTATGTGATCCACCCATCTAATCTTAAGCCATACAGTAAAGCTGCATGCCCTCGGCAACAATTACGGCTGTAGTTTCCCCTTGTTTTCAGCCGTTCGCAGTACCAGAACAGCAAGGCCCCCATGAACCATGGACCTTGCCGTTGGTGGGGAAGCTTGCGTGCCTCAACGATACAGATAGTCGTACCGTAGGTGCAACCACAACGGAGGGGTATCTGTTGACAGGCCAGACAAACGTGTGGTTCCTGAAGAGGGGCAGCAGCCTTTTCAGTAGTTGCAAGGGCAACAGTCTGGATGATTGACTGATCTGGCCTTTTAACACTAACCAAAATGGCCTACCTATACGTAAATGTGCACTGTTGCACTGAGTGGCTACAGTCGACTTCGATAATTTGAATCTCTCCATAATCCATATATTTTTTGCCTGATTGGCTACTGTCGACTTTAGATAATTTGAAATTCTCAATAATGTGAAATTTTTTTCCCAGTCCCTTGAAAAACACTCGATAAACCGAAAAACATCAATGTGTTTTGGTTCTCTCGGTAACTTGAAGTTGTATGACTGATGGCATCATTTGCAATTTGAAATCAGAGCCCCCGCACTCACTATAACTAAGTCCCTTACTTCCGTGATTTCCATTAAAATCCCTTTACTTCTGTGATTCACACTAAAGGCTCAGATACACATATCGTTTGCTTCTCTGACATATGTCCCATTCAGTTCACTGTTTACTTTCGTACTGTGTTATTTGTGGACTACGATTATTCCCACTAGTATCACCAGCTATAAATCCCTCAAAATACACTCATGCTCATAAATTAAGGATAATGCTCGTACATGGTGATACAACGCTCTGGTGGGCGGCTTGCGGGTTTAAATTACTCCAGGTATGACCATGCGCTGTATTTGACCTGTGGTCGTCTCACGGTGGCGCTGGCAACAGTCCACACATGCAGAGGTGTGCTGGTGCATGTCAGAGTACGGTGCAGCGAGGAAGTGTGCAGACGTTTTCAGGCGTGCTAACGGTGACAGTGTGTTGAAAATGGCTCAAAGAACACATACTGATGACGTTATGAGGGGTAGAATACTAGGGCGACTGGAGGCTGGTCAAACACAGCAGGTCGTAGCACGGGACCTCAAGATCATGGCACCGATTCCAGCATGCAGGAAACGTGTCCAGGCGCTACAGTACGGGACGTCCACAGTGTACAACACCACAAGAAGACGTATCTCACCATCAGTGCCTGCTGACGGACACGGAGTACTGCAGGTAGCCTTGCTCGGGACCTTACCGCAGCCACTGGAACAGTCGTCTCCAAACACACAGTCTACAGACGGCTGAACAGATATGGTTTATTCGCCCAGAGGCCTGCAAGGTGCATCCCACTGACCCCTTGTCACAGGAGAGCCCGTAAAGCCTGGTGTCAAGGACACAGTACATGGTCATTGGAATAGTGGTCCCAGGTTATGTTCACGGACGAGTCCAGGCATAGTCTGAACAGTGATTCTCGCCGGGTTTCCATCTGGCGTGAACCAGGAACCAGATACTAACCCCTTAATGTCCTTGAAAGGGACCTGTATGGAGGTCGTGGTTTGATGGTGAGGGGTGGGGTGGGATTATGATTGGTGCACGTGCAGCCCTGCATGTATTTGACAGAGGAACTGGAACAGGTCAGGTGTATCGGGACGTCATTTTGCACCAGTATGTCCGCCTTTTCAGGGTTGCAGTGGGTCCCACCTTCCTCCTGATGGATGATAATGCACGGCCCCACCGAGCTACCATCATGGAGGAGTACCTTGGAACAGAAGATATCAGGCGAATAGAGTGGCTCGCCTGTTCTCCACACCTAAACCCCATCGAGCAGATCTGAGATGCTCTCGGTCGACGTATCGCTGCACGTCTTCAAACCCCTAGGACACTCCAGGAGCTCCGACGGGCACTAGTGCAAGAATGGGAGGCTATACCCCAGCAGCTGCTGGACCACCTGATCCAGAGTATGCCAACACGTTGTGCGGCCTGTGTACGTGTGCATGGCGATCATGTCCCATATTTATGTCGGGGTACATGCGCAGAAGACGGTGGCCTTTTGTAGCACGTGTGTTTCGGGGCGGTTTTCTCAACTTATCGCCAATACCGTGGACTTACAGATCTGTGTCGTGTGTGTTCCCTACGTGCCTATGCTGTTAGCGGCAGTTTTCTGTAGTGCCACGTTGTGTGGCACCACATTCTGCAATTATCCTTAATTTATGAACATGAGTGTATATCAGAGTCATATGAAGTTATATGAGATTGAGAAGAATGATATGCATTCTCCTTGATAGGAAGTCAGAGCTACAGTACAGAGTATTATGATTCATTTATTTTATTTGAGCTTCAACTTACAAGTAACCTGCGAACTCGCGTCGGAAAACCAAGCTTAGCTGTGCGTCTGTGCGGACGCTTACATTCCCCGAGGTTTGGACGGAAGCGCGAGAGGCCCGGGCCATGCCAGCGCCCCGAGAGATTAGCGGACCCACTCTGGCCCGAAGTAAAGCTCGCTTCCCCAGTTTACTGTAAGGAAATGCCCAAGCCGGAAGATCGTCAGGCGTATACAACTGACGCCTCTTGAGACATCAAGTTGTCCCCAAAACATAGAAATTTTCCACTTTTAGCCTCGTGAAAACGGAATACAAGGATTTTTTCGACTTGAAGTGCAAGCCTCCCATTCGTTAACAGCAACAAACCGTTGACCGGAGAGCAACGGAGACAGGCAGAGGGAGACAGGCAGAGGGAGACGGAAAATCGTTGTAACCGAGACTACTGCTGATAGAGAGGGAAGTAAATTTTAGACAATGTAAAGACCCCACTACAGACCGGAGACAGCGAAGGCAGAGTCGAGATTGACATTTACGCCCCCTAAAAAACTAGTGGTTTATCACAATAGACTAAAGTATAGGGAGCAAAAGTTTTTAAAAATAACAACAATTTTGACTCGCTGAAGATCGCCACACTTTACTTGGGAGGCAGCTCGCCCCATAAATCAAACCGAAAGGTAAATGCCGTAACTTCAGATATGACTCTTGTTGCAGTCGTCTAGTAAGACGGTTGTTCCTGAGCTCTTCCGAGAAGCGCCGCTCTTCGTCATCTGTCGTAGTTGTCTACTGTCGTGATCCAGTATAGCCCTCGCGAGATGGTAAATTCATACCAGGCGGCGTTAGACTTCACAACTTGCAGCCATCTCACGCTTCGGCATCTCGACCTATAGTACGGGTATGGTGAGGCCGAACCAGCAACCATTAGGTCTCAGGGAGTTTTACTGGACGTGCAGTCGTCAATACGCTTCACTTATTCCATATTGGAATGCAGATTCAGGCTTGAATTATCTGAAGATGTGATTTGAACTACAGTTTGTTCGATGCATTTTCATCACATTCGTCTCGAGAGTTACGCGTTAGATTCAATTAATTGGCTCCCATTGTTTTCACAGCCAACCACATGTGTCCATTTAACTTTGTAGCCAGATACATTGCTGATCATGAGCGATTACTTCTGATTTAAGGTTAGATTGCCTATTAGGTGCCCCGGTCCTTATTCCAAGCACATTTTAGTACTTGGATAGAAAGATTTTATGTAATTATTTTCTTGAGTGCAACTAACAAATAAATTGTATTACATATCAATTTAAAACCATGCTCCCCATTCATTTATCTTGAAACTATGAATCATCGGACTTGCTAAAAGGAACAAATGCATTTCAATTCATGAAGAAAAAGCTTATTATTGAAGCTGTGAAAAGTGAAATTTCGTAAAAAGATGTTACAAAACAGCTGACTATTTTACAATCTGCATGGTTGATGATTTAAAAAAACTTAAGATTGTCTCACCGGAAGTCTCTCACGCAGTTAAAAAAGAGGTCAGGTGCTGACGTACTGGCGAGTTTTCCCGTCTTCAGGAGTGATTGCTCAGGTGAATAAATCAGTGTGGAGGATGCAACATTCCCTTGGGTCGTTTCATGTTGAAAGAAAAAGCTTGTGGCAAGTGAGGGAAGGGTGGCTTTCAAAAATTTTAAAAAGCGTCAAGCGATCACGTTAAAAATTGTCTGCGGCTAGAGTGCCGGCGAGGACAATTCTTTCGTACTGAATGGAATGATAAACAAAAACAGCTTCTGAATTGTTACGACCCATGCAGCGTATTCAACACAGACGAAACCGGACTTACTTTATTAATGTCCTCTTGATCGCACTCTGCCATAAAATAAACGAAAATTGTCACGTGTAGAAACTGAGCAAGGTCAGAATATCTATCCTCTTAGATCTAGACTGTAATGTGGACAGTTCTCAAACGGTGAAGCCACTCATAGTAGGAAAAAACAGCGAAACCACGTTGTTTCAAAGAAATAAAATCGCTTCCTACAACCATAGATGACAACAGAATTGTTTAATGAATGGCTGACCTCGGTTAACAGTGATATGAAAATGGAGAAATGCAAAATTTTGTTGTTTTTGTACTGATAAAGCCTGGAAAAATGTGGACTCCACCACTCCTTACAACTGCTGCGGAAAACGCGTGTTTGCAACGCTAAGAAAAAACGCGGAATGACCACCAGAGTCGAGAGAATTAAGTTCCGCCAGATTCGGGGTGGGAACTTCTACCGAGCAGCGGTGACTTGACCTGAGGTGTTCACGATGGTACCTGTGTCCACGACCTTCTGACCGACGCTCAATCGTTGGCCTGTCAGGACGAGGATGAGAAAAATGCCTAACAACAACTAGCAACTGCGGTCACATTGAACGAGGGAAGGTCAGCTGACCATGCCTCTTGCTCGTACATCCTCAGTACGGGAACGAGAGATGATTTCTTCTCAGCTCTAATCATAATCGAAAATTCGCTAGACAATGTTGCATGGAAGTTGCTCTCGAAAGACAATCACCGACTTATTTTTCAAAATGACGTGTCACATTTTCATTGGTATGTTTTCGCACACTGTTTATCTGTACTATTTGTGTCTATATGTATGTACTCTTATTATTTTGCACGTTTTTAAAACAAGGACGAACGTACATAAATATGTACTACAATTATTTGCCGAGAGGCAATATTTGTTCTTAGCTGAACATGTTTCGCTGCAGTTGGAGAATTGTCAGTGGAGTTTTCTTTTCTTCTTAGGAAATAATATACAGCCGATTCTCAAATATCTGAAGCTAAAGGGATCTGCGAAAATTCAAATTACCGAGAGTTTTCAATCAAACATTCGGTAGTTCGATTTTTTCCCTGATCTCCTCAGTTTCAATAATTTGAGAGGACTGTATATGTTTTCATAAGAAGAAAAGAAAACCCCGCCGACGATTATCTGACCGCAGCGAAACAAGCTCGGCTGAACCCAACGACTGCCTTCTTATACGGAGGCGAACACTTTCAATCATTACCTAGTCACCAATTCCGACGTCTTGCGTTCCCTGCGACGTCAGTCTAAAGTTGGGCTCACAATTTTGCTAATGCACGTATTTTTCAAATACAGGAAAAGATTGCATTCGAAGGCCAAGTCTAACGCAAATATTGTCGACAGCATGCACAGAAGTTTCATATGGAGCTCTCATTGTCAATCAACGGTTCTGTTCGACAACATCAAATTTGAGGGAGCTAGTAAAGAAAAATTGCAGTGCATCCCGTACAACCTATTATTCCATAAAATTAAAAAAAAAATTAAAAATGAAACAAGATAGCCAAGTCTTCGAAACTGACGTCACTACTGTATGGCATTTCATCTATTTTCAGTGTTCCCATGGACTGTTTCATGTTGAAGGAAAAAGTTGTTTTTTGCACAGCCTCTCCGGATTGACGGATTTGCTGCTAGTGAGGCACAGGTGGGTTTCAAATTTTACTTCTGTGATAGTGTATGAAATCTTTTACGGCCATAGACCCTCTCCTGACTTTTCTTCACTTCTGAAGCGCATGTGTAATGATTCATGTTTTACTTCGTGAAACTGAGGAAGTCGCTCTAACAGCACTACATCAAGGACTGGAATTTGTGCCACGAGCTAAAACAAGCTAGGAGGGGTGGAGGAGCAAGCGGCACTCCTCTAACTGTTATTTCCGTCGAGGCGACAGCGCGAGACATTGAGACCTCAGGACGTCTAATGGTTACACTAACCAGCTGACTCCGCCCACTGTTGGCCTCTGTCGTAATCTGACACCCACTACACGTCAGTACGGGCAGCTGTGTGACTTCTTACCTTGCCCCCACCCCCACACGCGGGCTGAGACGACGCAACAAGCCCAACAGAAAGACAATCACGGACCGGCACTGTCACGCACGTGTTACCATTGTAAATACAGTGTGTTTGAAGATATGGCTTTTAAGGCTTGTGGCATTTATTACATTCAACTTACATCTATAAACAATACGTCAAATGAAAAAGCAACTTGAGCGGTTTTGTTCGTAGTCCTATACGTGTGCGCAAAGCGACGAGTATGTAACCACCAAGAGTGACTGATGAACGGGTTCAAAGAGTGAGTCTTCCATGCGCAGCCCCGAGAAATCAGTTCAGGAAGGCTAGTCGTGAATTAGCAATTTCACTAAGGTATGTGTGAAGACTTAAGGGGACGCTTAGAACTACGTCCTTATCGTTTGCAGTTGTTACAAGCTATAAAGCCCAACAAAAGAATTCGGTTTACAGGCCAACTTTACAAAAGACATGATGTGCTGCATGACGATTTCCTGGTTCGTGTCGTCTTCAGTGATGAATCGACATTTTGTCTAAGTGGAAATGTGGACACACACACACACACACACACACACACATACACACACACACGTGGGGTTCAGCGAATTCCCACGAAATGGTACAGTTTCAACAAGACTCCCCTTAATTGATTGTTTTCTGAACCATATTCCGGTGGAAACTCTGTGAGACTTACCTTGATGTGTTAGAAATTGCTCTTTCTTCAATTGGAAGAAACTGAACCAAAGAACTTTATTTGGCAGTAAGATGGTGCGCCGCCTCACTGGCACACGCGATTGGTTAACGATGTTTTACCCGGCCGCTGGAATGTCCGCGAGATGACAGAGCTTGTTTTGCATGACTACGCCCACACACGATCTGACGTCATGCAATGTTTACCTTTGGGAGTCAAAGGATGATGTGTATGTGCCGCCGCTACCAGCCGATCTATTCGGTTTTCGAAACAGCGTTGTTACAACTTACTCGAGACACACTGGTCAAGGTTTGGCAAGAACTCGCCTGTTGATTCTATGCGTGACGAACGGTGTTCAGTGTATACTGTAAGGAAAACTGAGTTGCTCTTTCACTTCACGTGTTGACTATAACAAGTTGAATGTAATAACTGCTAGACAGCCTTAAAATGCGTATATTCATTTTGAAACACCTGGTATTTTATGTTCTTAACATCTTACACATTCGCAGATTGTTTCTCTTCCTCGATTTTCAAGTAACGTAAAAAAAACAAAAAAACGAACTTACACACACTGTGAGTCTTGCCCGATTTTTGATAGAATCTGCTGTCCGCGCCTTTGTGTTGGTCCTGTGGCTATTGTGGGCACGACAGCTGACCCCAGTGTACGGGGCAAAATGTCTTTTTTCAGCCTGAAGTTAACAGGCGGGTGTTCCCCTAATCCTCTTACGCAGGTTGCGTTGCATACCTATAGACAGCTGAAGTGCGGAACGACTTCCCAAGATGTCACGCGTTTCCGAGCACCTGCTAGGAAACAAACTTCTGTAAATCCTGGCTGTGAACACCACCTTACAGGAAGTGCAATTAGCGTTAGCAAGAAATGGCCAATGGAAATACCTGAATTCTGTTGCTGAATCTGTTTGACTGAAAGAATTAAGTAGTATAGCTTTGTTATGCAGGGGTTCTTGGCACTCTCTGTCGGGAGCCCTCTTGGCGCGTAGGACGCAAGTTCTGTCGCCTTTGCATTCTGGGGTGGAGACACCTTTAAGGAGTGCATTTCGAAAGTCGGTAATCAGCGACTCACCGTGACCAATAAGCTCTCTCTCTCTCTCTCTCTCTCTCTCTCTCTCACACACACACAGATTCCGGATATACACTGATCAGCTGAAACGTTATGACCACCTTCTTAATAACTTGCTTGTCCGTCTTTGGACCGAAATACATTACTGATTCTGCGTATCAGGAATCCTGCAGGTTGTTGGTAGGTTTGTGGAGGTATGCGAGTTAGATGTCTACGCACAGGTCATGAATTCGCGTGATTAACTGGCTGCTGATTTGCGTACGTAATGACGGCGCCCGATAGTGACCCAGATGGGCTCACTAGGATTTACATCAGGCGAATTTGGTCACCGAGACAGTAACTTGCGTCAGTATAACGCTTCTCCAACCACTGTAACACGGTTCTGGTTCCGAGACACGGACAATGTACTGCTGAAAGATGACATCGACGTCGGGAAGTCATCAGGCACGATGGGATGCAGGTGGCTTGCAATTGTCAGCGTGTCTACGATTACTACCACAGGTCCCACGCAAGCGCAGTAGAACGTCTCCCATAGCATAATACTGCTCTCACCAGCCTGCTTCCGTGTCGCGGTGCACATTGCGAGCCTCAGTTCACCTCGATGACGGCATTTATGGAGTAAAAATGTGATTCACCCGAAGAACCGATACGTTTACATTTATCGACGGTCGAATCCCGATGGTCCAGTCCCCACTGCCACCGTAACTGACGATGTCGTTGGGTCAGCATGTGAATACGTAGGAGTGGTCTGCTGTGGAGCTCCATTTTCAGCAACGTATGATGAACGGTGAGATCCAAGACACCTGTGCGTGCACCAGCGTTGTACTCTTTTGTCAGAGATACCACAGTTCACCCATCTGTCTTGTTTTTACAGAGTAGAAAAGCCTCCAAACCCCAATTTCTGTGAAGCGTCGTGAATGTCCAGACATTTAGCGCCGAGTGGTAGTTTCACTGTCCTACCTCTTTCCGTAGATACTTTAACATTCGACCAGCTTCGCCGTTTTCGAGTTACTCATTCACAGACTCTGACAAAGTGCATATTATTATTTCGCAAAGTCGCTTATCTCAATGGATTTCCCCGTTTGCAGCCTTATCTTCGCTATGGTGATCCCTCGTCCGTGTCTGCTCCGTGTACATACGCCTACTTTTGCTGCCGTGTCACGTGGCCGCAACACAGCCAGACGGCATACAACGTCATGGTGGGCAGTGGTCATAATGTTTTGGCTGAAAAGTGTATCATTGTAAGAACTTTCCTTCTAGTTTTGACCAACATTAACTTCTGAGAGAATATGTGACACTTTTTAAACATGGAGGCCTAAAGGGGAGACATTGTAGATGCTTATGTGAATCCTTAGAACAGCGTAGGGTGTAATTATTTAATTATTCCACTCAGTTAAATTACAGCGCAACATATGTGGTTCAGATTGTGGAAGGATATGTTCATTAGTAGAAAACTCATTACACAGCGTGTCAGTAACGCTGATCCCGGATTTCAGAATCTGTGCAAACATTACTTCTGCTGTAACTTAGACACTTGGTACGTTACATTTGTGTTGTACAGGCCATAATTCGTTCTTAGTTTGAATCTTACTACTTTTCTGTTACCTTTCTTTCTCTCGGTTCGTGGAATCACCGCAGCAGTTACGCATTGGGAAGTGTTCTGTAGCTACGTGCTCCTGAAAGGATTGAAGCTGAGCAACACTTGTCGTCTGAAAATGTGTAGAATTACCACCCAGACAGGTGGCGGGCCATTTCGTTCCACGCCTTAGGCGAGTTCCTTCTTGACAAGTCCACTGAAAATGTTATCTACACGATGTTTTACAATTTGTGTTACAGACTTCTAGGTTTTGTAGAGGGACTTAGTAGATACGGGATTTGATATGGGACCCGTATCCGGAATTGTAGGGTTCGGATGTAAAATAAGTCTGAAGATCGGATCACTTTGAAATCTGCCGCTTCACACTAAGCAAACAGCGGAGACAATGAGGTCTCACCTGTGTGGTCTACAGCAGCACTTGGAATAGGCTGTATTTCCAGCACTCGTCGTCGGCTGCTCTTCTACGTCACGATGGCTGTCCTCTTCAAAGTCGACAGCGCGGCGCCACCGTGGAGCACCGCAGTCAACTCTCCTAGATGCGGACGTACCAGTTTCTCGTCTGGCATTGTTGTAGTCCGACGAAAACGATGTGTGACGTCATTAGTACAACAGGGACTGACGACGGCGCCCTTTTCTCAGTTTGTGCAAGTACCGTGAAGCGGGCAGACCTTCAAGTGATCCGATCTTCGGACTTCTTTTGTATCCAAACAACGCGCCCGGACATGGGTTCCTTATCAAAACTTTGGCTACTGTCTAGTTTTTACTTGATTTTTTTTGCGTGGCCATCCTCCGCAGCAAGCACAGAAATACTTTGTTGTAAATAAAACGGCCTTTTCTCGCTGCAATTTAATTTATTTTCCCAGACGCGTTTCGCCTTTTTCTTGCTCTAAGACATCGTCAGTGGGACCTATAACGATACAATTTTGTTATTTTTAGATTATCAAACAGTTCACGACGCGATTTTTATGTAAATAAGTAATTACTTACTGTTTACTGTGATCTGCGTTTCCCCTTATCTGGTCCGGAGGTCGCACTACCATTTTATTACCGACACATAAGCACCATTTTGTATTTGAAAAAAATAGGAAGAACGTGGGGCACAGTGTGAAAAAGTTCGGAATACAGAATTATGCTTATGTGTCGGTAATAAAGTGGTAATGCGACCTCGAGACCACATGAGAGGAAACGCAGATCACGACAAACAATAAGTAATTACTTATTTACATTAAAAATTGCGACGTGAAATGTTTGCTAATCTAAAAATAAAAAAAAGCTGTATCGTTACAGATCCCACTGATGATGCCTTAGAGGAAGAGAAAGGCAAAACGCGTCTGGGAAAAATAAATTAAGTTGTAGCGAGAAACGGCGGTTTTATTTATAAAACAAGTATTTGTCTACTATCTCAATGTCCTCTCTACATGCTCTAGAAGCTTGAATTAGGAATTTTGAAATACCCTGTGTACAATGAATTTATCGTGAACATAAGCAGCACAATTATTTAAAGAAAACAAATAATGATAAAATGTTATTTGGAGTAATTACACGTCTACGCACTTCCTGTACTTTCCGTTAAACTCTTAAGTTTGGTTTACTAAATAAAGATGATTATTTTTTCTTTATCTGCAGTGCTTTGGAGGACAATATCGCAGCAGACTATTAAGCAATGTTTTCACCTCCAGTAACGGCTAAGTGACTCATTTCTTCGGGGAATTTAGAAAAGGGGCAGCAACGCGTAACTTTTTCGTATAGAGCATGAAGTTCACCTGTCCTGTGAGGGTTAAAATATCGTCGCTATTCCATCTTGAATACAGTGTAAACAACTGCGGCTCCTTACAATTCCTCCGATTAAGGTGGCGCACTCTGGCGCAGTTATATTCCCCCTTTCAGAACCGCGCAAAGGTAACTCTCCGAACTCAGTTGCTAAAGCCGTTTTCAGAGCTATGCGCACTCCATTAATGTATTTAATCCGTGAGGTGCTTTCAATTAAAACTTACTCCGCAAGATCTTCCAAAAGACGTTCCGCCGGCAGTTCTTAATGGCTGCTAACTACTTCTGTAGCAGACTCTGCAGAGAAGTTGCACGAATACAGCCGCTACATCTCGGCTGGCTATTATAGAAAACCAGCGCCTTCCTTCTGTTGACGCTATTTACGAGGTGTGGCTAGAAAAAAACCGGACTAGTACTGGTGAACCAATAAAACGAATGCAATAAGGCTGAAAGTCGCGTGGCCTGTCATGTGACTCTCGCTCCGCCTACTGCTCGAGTTTCATCTGCCTCCTGCACTCAGTCTGCCCGTGGCGTCTGTTGACGTTTTGTCTGTGCGTCGGAAAATGTTGAGTGTACAGAAAGAACAGCGTGTTAACATCAAATTTTGTTTCAAACTAGGAAAATCTGCAAGTGAAACGTTTGTAATGTTACAACAAGTGTACGGCGATGATTGTTTATCGCGAACACAAGTGTTTGAATGGTTTAAACGATTTAAAGATGGCCGCGAAGACACCAGTGATGACACTCGCACTGGCAGACCATTGTCAGCAAAAACTGATGCAAACATTGAAAAAATCGGTGAACTTGTTCGACAAGATCGCCGTTTAACAATCAGAGCAGTGTCTGAGTTAACAGGAGTTGACAAGGAAAGTGTCGAACAAGTTTACCGACTTTTTTCAATGTTTGCATCAGTTTTTGCTGACAATGGTCTGCCAGTGCGAGTGTCATCACTGGTGTCTTCGCGGCCATCTTTAAATCGTTTAAACCACTCAAACACTTGTGTTCGCGATAAACAATCATCGCCGTACACTTGTTGTAACATTACAAACGTTTCACTTGCAGATTTTCCTAGTTTGAAACAAAATTTGATGTTAACACGCTGTTCTTTCTGTACACTCAACATTTTCCGACGCACAGACAAAACGTCAACTACTTAAAACAGACGCCACGGGCAGACTGAGTGCAGGAGGCAGATGAAACTCGAGCAGTAGGCGGAGCGAGAGTCACGTAACAGGCCACGCGACTTTCAGCCTCATTGCATTCGTTTTATTGTTTCACCAGTACTAGTCCGGTTTTTTTCTAGCCACACCTCGTAGTCCCGTCTTTCGCTACACTCTACATTTTCGCTACATTCAATATTCCAAGTGATATTTCTTACCAGGTAAACTACCCAACAATCCCCTCAGGTTTTGTTGAAAGATGGCCCAATGGATCGCCAGTCAGAAACTGAACATACACGAAGCATGAAAACAGGAAGAAAATGTAGTTAACTGTGAAAAGAAAGAAGCAATATAGAAACAGTGAACGCTCCAAGTTGAATAAGTCCAATATCAAGTGTCTTGGAACAGCCGTAGCGTCGTGGTTGAGCGGTCACGGCGTTGGCCTGCAAAACAGGAGCGCCGGGTTCAAATCTCACTCGTGGCCCCATATGTTTTTTTCCACAAAATTATGAACTGTCCGTCACGTCACTGACGTGTGTTTTCCTTCTGTAGTCTTGCCGATTATCGTACTACTCATTGTTTACCGAAAATGAGTCATGTGATACAAACATATTACACTGCAAGTAAATGTGATGATGAGAGAGAGAAAGCAGGAGAGGAGCCGCAAAGACCGCTCACAGAAATGAAAAAACAACAAATAACCGGGTGTGAACCATGTTACAACAAAGGAATTAGAGAGCCAAAACTTCCAAAACGGAACGCAAGAGTGGTAACATGTTGTACTTATGTAGAACGAATAGGAAGTACGTACGTATGGAGGTCCCTTTCTTACACCTTGCTGTTGCAAACGGACGGTACAACACGACACAGACACAAATGTCAATACAGTAAACAGACAAGTCAATGACCAGACGGACAGTTCCTAATTTTATGAGAAAGAAAAGGGGTTCGAGGGAGATTCGAAACAAACCTCCGCCGCGCGGTTTTAGCCGAGCGGTCTCAGGCGCTGCAGTCATCGACTGTGCGGCTGGTCTCGGCGGAGGTTCGAGTCCTCCTCGGGCATGGATGTGTGTGTTTGTCCTTAGGATGATTTAGGTTAAGTAGTGTGTAAGCTTAGGGACTGATGACCTTAGCAGTTAAGTCCCATAGTATTTCACACACACTTTAACATTTTTGAACAAACCTCCCCTTTCGCAGCCCAAGACCGCGACCATTTGCCAGCGACGCCGAGTCTCTTCAAACTTCCTCGTTGCTGCCCATCTTGAGCTCGGACCGTTCACAACTTCAAAATTTGTGCGACGAATTTATATTGTGGTGAACAACATATACCGCACTTTAACATTTTTGAACAAACCTCCCCTTTCGCAGTCCAAGACCGCGACCATTTGCCAGCGACGCCGAGTCTCTTCAAACTTCCTCGTTGCTGCCCATCTTGAGCTCGGACCGTTCACAACTTCAAAATTTGTGCGACGAATTTATATTGTGGTGAACAACATATACCGATTGCGAGAAACTGACGTGCCTTGCGAGAGACACCCAAAATATAGACTGAGCCAACTTCAATATTTGTGCGACGAATTTATATTGTGGTGAACAACATATACCGACTGCGAGAATCGGACGTTCCGCGCTATGAACGCATCTCTGTGTCTTACCAAACCAAAGATTTTGTTTTACGATCTCTTTGTGAAGAAAATGGAGAGATCTGGCGTGTGAGAAGAGGAGAGAGACTGTATTGTTGTGAGACCCCATTACGGTATATAGTTTCTGCACAAAATAAAATCCAATAACTAGCATCAAGCATTCAAGGTGGTACATCTGCATACGGAAGTTAGTTAGTTAATTGATGAAAGGAGAAAATATAAATATAATAAATAAATATAAATATAAAAATGCAGTAAATGAAGCAGGCAAAAAGGAATACAAACGTCTCAAAAATGAGATCGACAGGAAGTGCAAAATGGCTAAGCAGGGATGGCTAGAGGACAAATGTAAGGATGTAGAGTCTTGTCTCACTAGGGGTAAGATAGATACTGCCTACAGGAAAATTAAAAAGACCTTTGGAGAGAAGAGAACCACTTGTATGAATATCAAGAGCTCAGATGGCAACCCAGTTCTAAGCAAAGAAGGGAAGGCAGAAAGGTGGAAAGAGTATATAGAGGGTCTATACAAGGGCGATGTACTTGAGGACAATATTATGGAAATGGAAGAGGATGTAGATGAAGATGAAATGGGAGATAAGATACTGCGTGAAGAGTTTGACAGAGCACTGAAAGACCTGAGTCGAAACAAGGCCCTGGGAGTAAACAACATTCCATTAGAACTACTGATGGCCTTGGGAGAGCCAGTCATGACAAAACTCCACCATCTGGTGAGCAAGATGTATGCGACAGGCGAAATACCCTCAGACTTAAAGAAGAATATAATAATTCCAATCCCAAAGAAAGCAGGTGTTGACAGATGTGAAAATTACCGAACTATCAGTTTAATAAGTCACAGCTGCAAAATACTAACGCGAATTCTTTACAGACGAATGGAAAAACTGGTAGAAGCGGACCTCGAGGAAGATCAGTTTGGATTCCGTAGAAATGTTGGAACACGTGAGGCAATACTAACCTTACGACTTATCTTAGAAGAAAGATTAAGAAAAGGAAAACCTACGTTTCTAGCATTTGTAGACTTAGAGAAAGCTTTTGACAACGTTAACTGGAATACTCTCTTTCAAATTCTGAAGGTGGCAGGGGTAAAATACAGGGAGCGAAAGGCTATTTACAATTTGTACAGAAACCAGATGGCAGTTATAAGAGTCGAGGGGCATGAAAGGGAAGCAGTGGTTGGGAAAGGAGTGAGACAGGGTTGTAGCCTCTCCCCGATGTTATTCAATCTGTATATTGAGCAAGCAGTAAAGGAAACAAAAGAAAAATTCGGAGTAGGTATTAAAATTCATGGAGAAGAAGTAAAAACTTTGAGGTTCGCCGATGACATTGTAATTCTGTCAGACAGCAAAGGACTTGGAAGAGCAGTTGAACGGAATGGACAGTGTCTTGAAAGGATGATATAAGATGAACATCAACAAAAGCAAAACGAGGATAATGGAATGTAGTCAAATTAAATCGGGTGATGCTGAGGGGATTAGATTAGGAAATGAGACACTTAAAGTAGTAAAGGAGTTTTGCTATTTAGGGAGTAAAATAACTGATGATGGTCGAAATAGAGAGGATATAAAATGTAGACTGGCAATGGCAAGGAAATCGTTTCTGAAGAAGAGAAATTTGTTAACATCGAGTATAGATTTAAGTGTCAGGAAGTCGTTTCTGAAAGTATTTGTATGGAGTGTAGCCATGTATGGAAGTGAAACATGGACGATAAATAGTTTGGACAAGAAGAGAATAGAAGCTTTCGAAATGTGGTGCTACAGAAGAATGCTGAAGATAAGGTGGGTAGATCACGTAACTAATGAGGAGGTATTGAATAGGATTGGGGAGAAGAGAAGTTTGTGGCACAACTTGACTAGAAGAAGGGATCGGTTGGTAGGACATGTTTTGAGGCATCAAGGGATCACAAATTTAGCATTGGAGGGCAGCGTGGAGGGTAAAAATCGTAGAGGGAGACCAAGAGATCAATACACTAAGCAGATTCAGAAGGATTTAGGTTGCAGTAGGTACTGGGAGATGAAGAAGCTTGCACAGGATAGAGTAGCATGGAGAGCTGCATCAAACCAGTCTCAGGACTGAAGACCACAACAACAACAATCACGGTACAGATATTACGAGACGTAGATCGCTCGGAGGTGAAGTTTGGAACGATAGTGCGAACCAGTATTTTCCAGGGTCACTATTCGTCGAGAGATTATCTCCGAATTAATAAACTTTAACTTGTTAAATTGTTGGATCTATCATCCAGACTCCTCAAACAACAAAGCACACAGTTGTGCCGAACGATCTGTGTAGCGAGTAAAGGTTTTAGAGATTTCAGGTGGAGCAGATAACGACGAGGAATTTCCGTGAGATCGCCTCTGCGGGGTACACCTTTGGCTCTCCTGTGGTATTTAAAACTTATTATCTATATTTTCCAAGTTTTCAGGAGAGTAAAGATATAAGACAAATGGAAATATGGAGCTAAGCTAAACCAACTGCAACCAATAACCAAACCAATAATTAAAATAAAAGCACACAAAGAATATTATTAATAATAAAGAATATTTATAATTAACAAAAATAATATGTTAAATTGTGCCTTGGCAGGATTCTCCCAGACCCGAATGGGATCTGGAATCTTCCGCCGATGGAGACATCATAATAGTTTCCGTATTCACATGACGATAGTGGCATCAAAATGGTTGAAATGGCTCTGAGCACTATGGGACTTAACATCTGAGGTCATCAGTCCCCTAGACTTAGAATTACTTAAATCTAACTAACCTACGGACATCACACACATCCATGCCCGAGGCAGAATTCGAACCTGCAACCGTAGCAGCAGCGCGGGGCCGGACTGAAGCGTCTAGAATCGCTCGGCCATAGCGGCCGGCATAGTGGCATCCAGACGAACGCGAGCAGCAATATGGCTCAACGATAGGACGCCACGATCCTGCCGGCATTCTAATTCCGATAAGTGTTGGAAGACGTTTATCCTCCTCGCACGATCTTCTCGCAAACTACCAACATTCATATGCCAGATCTAAATGAGAAACCAGTTACGCTTTATACAAAATGTAGATGGGGTTATCCCTGCCTGCTTTGTGTGGTTGCACTGGAAATCTGAATATCTTCACAATTACGCCATCGAATTTGGCTTCTGTGCCACGCCCCGTGAGCATGGAGTTGCAGTTTTAATGGTCAGTAGTGTACATCGCGAAGATTAATCGTGTGGCTCGCACATCGATTCCACCACGCGAATGACAGCGGCCGAAGTTTCTTTCGATCTCTCGATAGAAGGAAGCACGTCGTAACGTGAGCATCGGCTATAGGAGCGGTTCGTGGTCGACGAGAGGAACCTCGCAGCCACGGGTTGGGCAAGGCGCGTGGAGCGACGGTCTATTTCGGCGGTTCCCGGCTCCAGCCAGTTTGCGCCGCAATTCGCAGAACAGTCCCGTGACCCGGACCTGCCCACCTACAGACAAAGGGGAACCGTTACGCAGGTGACACCATTGTCTGTGCCTGGACCACGGCAACAAAGCGACTTGTTGACAGGATTGCTAAGATAGCAATAACCAATCTGACATTAACTATGCTTTCTCCATCGTTGTCGCATCGCTCTGCTGACACATTCATCAGTTACTGTAGTCAGTTGAAGACTACGCCTACGATACATTTTCGTCGTTTCACTTGTTTGTATGACTGACGTGTTCACCTACGCAACGGAATGTGCCAATTAAGTAAAAAGAGGGTGTGCAGAAAAGTGGCAAGGCTATTAGCACCTCCAAAGAGAGGTGAGTATTGTATGTTAACAGGGAGCGTGTGAATGTATCAAAAACAGCAACACAGTCGCAGCCGCGCTGAACGTGGAGACCACACGAACGGGACACCATAGTTTCGTTCTATGCTAGACTCTCAGAACTCTTTGTTGTTTTAATCGAGGCGCATATTTGAATACATATTCCGCGAGCCACCTTATGTTGTATGGCTGAAAGTACTTTTGGTACCACTAGCATGTAATTTCACGTTCCGTATGCGGAATGGAACACATCCTAGACAGTAATTGCGTAAAAAAAAATTAAAAAAAGACCCGAAAAGACGTAAAATAAAACACGGGAACATTCAGTAGTAGTCCCGGGTTCGATTCCCGGCGGGGTCAGGGATTTTCTCTGCCTCGTGATGACTGGGTGTTGTGTGCTGTCCTTAGGTTAGTTAGGTTTAAGTAGTTCTAAGTTCTAGGGGACTGATGACCATAGAAGTGAAGTCCCATAGTGCTCAGAGCCATTTGAACCACATGCAGTAGTAGGGGTCAGAAAAGGAGCGAATATAAGTCTAATACTGAAGATTGCATATGTACATTAGAAATCAAGGCGCCACTGTTAACTCAGCGCTACGTTGGTTTCTTTCCTTCCCATTCTAGTTCCTCTTCAATTGATACATACCTCCAAAAAGCGAAGAAATGAGAAGAGAAATCCTATCCTCTCTAACCCAACAGGATGAAACGGAGGTCACGTGAGGTGATGGGGAAGAAAAAGCACACACACACACACACACACACACACACACACACACACACACACACACACACACAAAGAAAGAAAACAGACACTTTAGTTCCGCTGGTACGACGAGTCTGAGAACGGTCGACTCCTCTCTTACCTGAAGCGTGTAGCGGTGTAAGCCAAATTGCGACTTAGTACTGGAAGTGGGGTGCACGATCTTGCTGTTGTAATGAAGCAATGTCAGGGTGAAATAACCGACTGAAATGACCAGATGGCCTCTAACCAAGCTGTGTTCCCAGACTGTTGGAGGGGCGGGGGGTGCAAGACGTGATGCAGCGTACACAATTCCAAGTGCGCTCATTTATCGGAAAGTAATGACTGGAAGAAAGTTCGACACTGCAGTTGACCCTTCAGACGGAAAAATACGAAGTTTGTCCAATGCAAACAAAATGGTCGTATTTTTGTTTATTCCACCTCCAACATGAGAGAGCACCTTGAAAAGAAAATGTTGACATGGTACAGAGCAACGTCAATCTTATGACCCTGCGACCAAAAAGCATGCTATTTGTGGATTCTTTTTGTCATGGCAGCTTCCGTTTATGTTCTAATGGCGAATGTTGCAGGCTATCAGTCGTTTATGTAACTTCTTCGAAGACTGCTGTAAATTTGTTATAATAATTAATCGGCATTTAGGGAGTACACTTCATTCTCAAGTCTCGTTTTCTTGTACTGTCGACACACCCACACACCCACACACCCACACACCCAGAGAGAGAGAGAGAGAGAGAGAGAGACACTCATTAACGTTTGAAAAACCCCAAAGGTACGTAGATGACGTATTTAATATGAGACACGTGGGGCCGCAAGTGTCTGAAAATACCCCGAAGTGGATGCCAAATGTTGAAAACGTGACGCCACCAAATGACTCACAGCGGAACACGTGCAGCTGTGGAGCCTATGGGTCTGTCGCACCTGATCGTCCCAGTCACGCCAACTGTTCACGTCGGGGTGTGGCTCCGGGCCTACGTGCGCGACTTTAGCTCATGGAGCTCAGGGTTCGACTCTTGCGTCTGGCAGGCAATGTTTACACTGAAGTAAGATTTATTATTTTACACTGAAGCGCCAAAAGAAACTGGTACAGTCATGCATATTCAAGTACAGAGAGATATAAACAGGGAGAATACGGCGCTGCGGTCGGCAACGCCAATGTAAGACTTTCTGGAGCAGTTGTTAATCGGTTACTGCTGCTATAGTGGCACCGGTCGGAGGGGCCGTGCGGTTCTAGGCGCTGCAGTCCGGAGCCGAGCGACCGCTACGGTCGCAGGTTCGAATCCCGCCTCGGGCATGGATGTGTGTGATGCCCTTAGGTTAGTTAGGTTTAAGTAGTTCTAAGTTCTAGGCGACTGATGACCTCAGAAGTTAAGTCGCATAGTGCTCAGAGCCATTTTTTTTTTTTTTGCTATAATGGCAATTTTCGATGGGATTCATACCGGGCTATCTGTGTGGGCAATCATTCGGTCGTATTGCCTAGGATTTTCTTCATATCAATCGCGAACTATTGTAGCCCGATCACATGGCGCATTGTCACCCATAAAAATTCCATTGTTGTTTGGGAACATGAAGTATGTCTCGAAGTAGCCAAACATAACCATTTCCATTCAATGATCGGTTCAGTAGGACCAGAAAAACAACCCACACCATTATAGTGCTGTCACCAGCTTGCATACTGTCTTGTTGAGAACTTGGGACAACGACTTCGCGGGGCCTGCGCTCACTCGAACCCTACCATCAACTATTCCAAACTCAAATCGGGACTCATCTGACCAGGCCATGGTTATCCAGACGTTTAGGATACAAACGATATGGCCACGAGCCCAGGAAAGACGCTCGCCCAGGTGACGTACTGTTAGCAAAGGCACTCGCGTCCGTCGCCTGTTGCTACAGGCCATTAAGGCCAGATTTCGCCTCACTGTCCTAACGGATACGTTATCAATTGACTTCACCCACTTCTGCGGTTACTCCACGCTGTGTTGCTTGTCTATTAGCACTGACAACTGTACGCAAACTGCACTGCTCTCGATCGTTAAGTGAAGGCCGTCGGTCACTGCGTTGTCCGTGGTGAGAGGTAAGCCTTGAAATTCGTCATTCTCGGTACATTCTTGATACTGTTGTAAAAGGTCCACGACTAAGGAATTTATTGCTAGCGCACTCTAGCAGATTTAACTTTGATGGATTGCTCACGCGCTGCCTGCGATATGTAAGCTACAATAGAAACGCAGACCGGAGAGCAGTGTCGGCTGCAGTAGTTGTAGTAGCTCGTCGTCGGGCCGTTGGGCCGGTCGTGGGGAGCGATGGCGGTGCCTGAGCGATGTAGTATAAGGTAAAAGCAGCCTCGCGCATATGTACTATTGTTATATCAAGTCCCATGTAAATGTTCCTTTAAAAAAACTTAAATAATATTTCTTATAAAGATAACTTTTGACAATCATTCATCTGTATTTAAAGATTTTACTAATTTCTCCTATCCATGGTCATCCCTATTATCGTAAAGAAAAATCAGTTGTTTCTTTTTATACATAACAAACCTAGTGGCCAGCACTGCACTGGGCTGTGCGAGAAAAAATTTTTATAGGAGCAGATATGTAAGCGTTATCCTGCGAGTTCACTGTGGTAAGAATTTTCAATTTTTTCAGAATGATCTTTCGGGGCCATGACGCAGCACTGCTGATGTCCAAAGTTTACCAGTTTAAATTCACAGTCAGTTAATTATTGAAAGGTTATATGTGAGCCTCAATTTTAGTGATTAGTCACGTTTTTATTCCGAGGTTACGGAATAATAAATTGTTGGGAGGTTACACTTGATGTGAATGTCATACTTAAATAAACTGTTGGGAGGTTACACTGTGGATGGCAAAATACTGAATTCTCTAACGATTTTCAAAATGGAGTGCCCCGTGCGTCGAGCTCGAATTACTGTTCTGTGTTAGTTCCCATCGTGTAGCTATCGTCACATCGGACATCTTTTCACGTGAATCACGGGAGTACAAATGCGAGCTCTGCAAATGCACTGCCCTTTTATACCTTGCTTAAACGATATTACCGCCATCTGGATCAGTTCATATCTGTGTCCCACGGGTTGTGCCACCTCCGTGTGTATTAAACTGCGCTACTACGGAGACCAATCGACGTGCTGGTAGCAGAGCGCGGCCCACTTACGGCGCTACCGGCTCCCGGCAGCCGGCCTCAGAACAAACACGTGGCGCTGCGGTAGACGGCGGGCGCCGGTGTTTACTGGCCACGCCGTCCTGCTGTGTGGCGAGTGGCGAGTGCGCCGGCCCAGAATAACCACGGGCAGCCGAGCTGAGTCTCGTCCATCAGCTGAGGCGCCGCTGGAGGGCACGGGTGGGGAGGTGAAGGGATGGAAAGAGGGGGGCGCGGTGGGGGGGGGGGGGGAATCGATGCAGCACTAGCGCCAGCAGTGCTTATTGTTTCCGCGAGCGCTACAGCGCCTGGGGCGGTCAGCTGACACCTGGAGAACGAGTAGTGGCCGAGGGCGAGGGCGTTCCTCCGCAGTCGAGCGACTCGACGGCTGTTCTCGCTAATGACTCATTTGTTCGGCTGCGTCCTTCTAAGTCACACACGCCCTTAGTTTCTCCAGTACTTTTGAAACATTCCTTCTCGACAGTCGTCTCGGAGCGTCTCTAGCGTTTGATGAACGAAGTCCCACTACCGGCCGTCGCCAGAATCGATGTCTTGGCGCTGTGCTGTAAGCGAGACAAATTACGTGACTTACTGTTTCGTAGACTTCCTCCGAAAAGGATGTTGGGGTTACGTGGATAACACGTATCATCTGCGTGATGTTCAGGCCTAGTCATCGAGAGATTACAGAAATCCATGCACTTTTACATCTTTCTTTGATATTGGAATTACTGTTGACTGGAACCGTGAGGTTCTCTCACACAGACGGCGTTATGAGGTTTTCATTGCCTTCATCGATATCTTGACTGCACGATCCTCTTTTAGTTACTGAAATGTCGGTCTTGCTATTAGAGGGTATATAGTTTTTGTGTAATGGCGTCAAAGCGGTCAAAATGGCAATATCGGCGGTGGCTTCTGGCCACTTTGTATAGGGAGGAAAACGTTTGTGTAGCCTGCTAAGGATCCCAAACATTCTAGCTGTACTCAAGAACTGGTGTCCTGTAAGCAGTCTTCTTTACAGACGAACCACACTTCCCCAAAGCCAGTGGCCTTGCCGCAGTGGTAACACCGGTTCCCGTTACATCACGTACGTCAAGCGCCGTCGGGCTGGGCTAGCACTTGGACGGGTGACCATCCGGTCTGCCGAGTGCTGTTGGCAAGCGGGGTGCGCTCAGCCCTTGTGAGGCAAACTGAGGAGCAACTTGATTGACAAGTAGCGGCTCCGGTCTCGTAAACTGACATACGGCAGGGAGAGCGGTGTGCTGACCACATGCCCCTACATATCCGCATCCCGTGACGCCTGTCGGTGAGGATGACACGGCGGCCGGTCGGTACCGCTGGGCCCGCCACAGCCTGTGGCGGGAGTTTATGTTTTACGTGTACACTTTCCCAAAATTCCCCCAATAAACCGAAGTCGCCTACTGCAATTCCTAAGTGCTCGTTCCATTTCATACGGCCAGATATTTCAACGACGTGCCTGTGTTAGGAGGCACACTACTAATAGTGCATTCGAACATTACAGGTTTCTTTTTTCTGCTCCTTTGCATTAACTTACATTTCTCTACATTCAGAGCTAGCTCCCACTCATCACACCAACCAGAAATTTTGTCCAAGTCATCTTGTATGCTCCCCTAAAGTCATTCAACAACTACACCTTCCCGAACACCACAGCATGATCACCAAATAGTCGCGGATTGCTGCTGAAACCTGTCCGCCGCGTCATTTATGTATACAGAATATAGCGGTCCTATCACATTTCCCTGGGGCACTCCTGACGGTACCCTTGACTGAAGGACACCCACCGGCGAGGACAACGTACAAGGTCCTGTTATTTTGCAACTCTTCGAGCCACTCACATATCTTGAAACATATTACGGATGCTCCGACATTCGTTAACATTTTCTGTCTTCCGAAAGCGGAGGAGCCGGCGCTGTCGCTCACAATAGCTATCAGCAATCCAGGACTCGCCGTCGGGCGTGGCCCGGAAGTGATGCGTTACACTTTGTGTACAGGAATGGGCGGAAGTTTTGATCGTCATTCGCTGATGACTAAACATTTTGAATCACGTTTTCCCCTTCTGTACGCCGAAGCTAATGTGTCGCTCCACGCTGCACTGATTTTTCTGTGCGTGTCAGTTACACTTATATGGCAGATGAGTGAGACACTTCGACCCACAGGACGGCAATGTTTCAGACGGTAGGAAAATTCGTTGTCGAGCTACGGCAGACCGAAAAACTTCAAAACTGGCAGCATTATTGTGAGGTTTCTAGTTTATTTTTGGTATTCAACGGAATTGATATGAGCTTTATATTTTCATTGGATGTGTCGTTTTTCAAGCAGTAGTTTCCGTTAGTCGATATATTACGCCACAGATGTTCTGTGTACAAGCAGTGTGATCTTTGGTTGTCAGCAGTATTGTCGCAGTAAGCACTGTGAGTAAACTAATGGGACAAAAGGGCTTCGGTTATGCTACTGAGCGGATGGAAACAGGTTGCTGAGCAAGCGATAAAGATACAGGGAAGGATCAACTGTGAAATACGATTTCGTAAAGATACACTGGACAAGTGAAGATTTTGCGTAGTGATGTTGCTACACCGCTTGCTTACGCCCAGTTATTGTGTGTTTCAATAACCAAACGTTTTAATGGACTTTTCCTTTACAGGTTTGGGTTAAATAGTTCGTTGTTTGGACGAGAATACGTAAAGTTAACAGTTCATATTACTTGCACTCAGTAGTTAGATTTACCATCCCGTTACCAGTTTCAGTAACAAATTTCATGGCAGAGGAATTTGTCATAAAAATCAGTATAATTGTCGATGAATGATTACTGGTTTTTGCAATACGGTTTTTTAAAGGTTAGATTACTAGCAATCATTTAGCAAGTTAAATTTCCATACCGTCTCCTCACGAAAGAATTGCTTTTTTCTGATTACTTGCGGAACACAGATTGAAGCACGAGGTGCTTAGAATAGTTGCTTATCTTCGCACTGCTGTGTGCAAGGCTTTTCTTTCCTTTAACTTGCTAGCAGCTGCGCTGCATATTTGATGTTCGTCACTTGAAGCAGTGCCCAGTTTCCATTGCCGCAGATAAGCCATAAAAACTTGTTGGGGCAAGTTACATTACCGTCAGGATACGGTGAGATCGTTCAGTGTTAAGGATTGCTTTTAGAAATTATCAGGTTGGGCATAGTTAAAGTTCAGATATGATTACATTTCTTGTCAGACAATTATTCTCAGTGTCCCAAGATACAATCGCGTGCGTATTATTCAGTGTTTAGAAATTTATAGTGCATTTTATAGAAGCATTTTGGTGATCTTTCCTTTCAGAAACCTGAGTAGTGATTTATGTAGCATCTGCATTCTGTCAGCTTGTGTGTTGGAAATTTCAAGTCGCGCTTTGTGACGTCACGCATTGTAGCACTGCTCACTACATTGCAAAATACAGAATTTCGCAGAAGTTTATTTACTTCATAGTTCAGGCTTCCTAATTAATTTGGTTGAATTAATTAAAACGTAGTTACACAATTTCAGTTTAGCGACTCAGTTATCAGAGAGAATTTTCGTGTAACTACACCACTTTCGTTGTTCAGTATCTCAACACACATACACGAGTTATAAACAACAGCAGTTCAGTCCACTCCAGCTTCAGTTTACAATATTAAAGTTACACTTTGATGCGATACCAACTGGCTTACCAAGAGAGGACACCGTCCACAGGTATCAGCAATGCGGTGCTCCATATTCTGATTACACATTGTGATCATAGTAATCACTGGAGGATATTTACTGGCTGTTACGCGGCAGTGATTTTACCACATCATGTACAAATAAATACGGTGGCATCTTTTTCCTTACACCAAGAAACTGTAAACATCCTTGTACTGAAAACAGCAACCATTCTGATGAGCACACTTCCTTTCACAGTTGAAAATGGCTATGCTATAGGCGCGACCTACGGAGAGGATTTCTGCTGGGTGCAACGAGCTATTTTTAGGAGACATGAAATAAGGAAGCCTCTTTCCGACAATCAGCGAACCACCGAGAGCAGAGTGTTAGGATTTACTGTCGCAAGAACAGCCTTCAAGCGAATTTGTGGCAGCTTTGGGTAATTACGTAAGTGACCTTTGTGACTGATAGCGAAACAGGAATGACTCAGACGCATGGTAGTTGCTCGTACGACGGAAGCATGACGGATGTATATTTGTGCAGAAAATCAAGAAATTTGCCACATCGCCATCTTTAACCCTTGCATATGTCAACAACGTACAGTATCCAGTAATATCATGACATAGCGCATTCATTCAAGCCAACATATTGGCCTCCAATCTCAAATGCGAAGTGAAATAATTTGTAAGTTACAGAATTAAAAAAAAATTGTTATTAAACTAAAGTAACCGAAATTTCTTATTTATCAATGCTAAAACTACAAAAGCCGGCTTGTCCCAGTTTTTAACAGTAGGTTATATGAGGTCAGAAATTACCTTAAATAAATATTTAACGCTAGAATAAGATTCAGAACTTTGTTCATGCTACAGAGTAATCTAGGATTTGTACTCATTTTAAAATAAAAACAGTTAAGATCATGACATTTCATTTACTTATTTTAAGGTCGTACCCAAGAACGCAAGGAAAAGCAAGTAATATCCTGGCGGTGGTAGGCGGAATGGGAGGCGAAAATCTTCAACCGGTCCTGACTGGTTTGGGCCACTGAAAGCGTTAGATGATTCACGGATCCAACAGATGGGGACAGACATTGTTATTGCTAACGGATGTACTTTCGTAGAACAATATTAGTGGTCTTGTACTCTTCAAACATCTTTGATTTCGTTCCCCTCTTGCATACTGCACCTTGGCAGAGAGGGAACTTCGTAGCATCGCTGCTGGATATGGAAAGTCTCTAGCGGTCGAAACAGGGAGGATGGCTGCTCCCTGCGGACAGAGTCGCAAGAGGAACCTTGACCAGCCAGAATCAATACGGACAACAAGGCGCGTGGCGTCGCCAGGATGTCTTTCCAGTAAATCAGCTTTCGCAACCGAAAACTGGGACGGCTCCCAGCTTGCGATCGGAGAGTGGAACAACCCTCACCTCCCTACTGGCTTTAAGGTTCACGGCACAGCCTAAGAAAGCGCTTGCAGATCTCCACCCATGCAGATCCCGTTTTTCCCCACAGGGAACACAGTGATACCAGTGAGGAAGTAACCTCTTTGATTATCGTTCTGCCAACATGGAGATCGTTGTAAACTGAGCACTCTCCCATTTGCCGAAGAACTGGACAGGGGTTCGTCTTGGAGGCATATTGGAATCACTATCTCAGACATTACGTAATAAACGTTATCATTTGCACTTTTTTCTAATCCGTTTCCAATTCAAACTATTACCATTCTCTGGCATCAGTCTCCTAAGCCAACGCCAATAAAACAATTTATTTTCAAATAAATGATTAGGCCCTATTACAATATACGTATATCAATATGAAGCCTTTACTACACAGCATTTTTCCCCAAATTATTTGCATAATATATTACCTCTATCTTTCGAATCAACATATCTAAACATTTTTTATGTTCAAATTCCTTCTAGCAGTTAAGAAGTCTCACTGTAACGCCTGCAGTAACGCCTTACATGTACATTAGAAAACTAAAAGAAAATTCCTCTCTTGAGACTGAAGTTGTGGAAACAAAGTTACGCTAGTCAAGATCGTCAATATAATTAAAGGCAGTCATAGCTCAAATATTTGTGCATTCATGAGTTGATGGCAGAGGACATAATACTATAAGCGAAATACAGGGCCTTCCCATTTAAGTATCTGTGACTGGAGTGTATTCTCGTACTAAAGCCAACAGCATTATTTTTCTACAGAATATTTTGAATGTCATGCTTCTAACAAAGCTTTCCATCTACCTCCAGTCCGAGATTTTTGAAGTGTGACTTACCGGATCATCCTATGAAGATAAACTGCTTCTTTGAGTGAGTTCCGTGTTAGACCTCATATTCAGATCTGATGCAGTTATCGGTAGGCTGCGGGGTGATGTTAGCCTCTACTATATTTCCATATAATTTTGAATAAATTCGTGTTCAGTTACAAATAACACACTATACAGGGCAAACCCTTATTTAACCGACAAAATTTCTGAGATTTTTATGGTTATTTCCGGAGTATTTTGATACCAGGGGAAAAACGCTTCTTTCGGAGCATAACAAATACGAATATGCTCCTCTTTAAAGACTGACAGCAAAATGGGGAACCAGCTGCCTCAACCCACATTCCGCCTTTCTCGCCAAAACTTTTGGGATGCGAACATGTAGTCGCGCTTTTTTAACACAGACCATTCTACATCCTTCTAGCCACTATCTCCGGAGTTAAGCATACTCAGCATCTCGCTCTCACTGCCACACACTATATGCGTCTCTCCCCCACTGTCTCCTTTATCTCATGATTTACAGTGTATCACACTGCCACTGTCTTCTGTCACTTCTGTGTGTCCTTTTGCCTTTCTTTCCCACCGTCACTGTCTCCATCATACATTGGCAGCTCAAAAATTCTGGAGATGTTCAACATATTTTTTTCCACTTGTACCCAAGTGTTTAAAATCTAGGTCCAATATGCGCCCTCACCAATTTCTACTTGTTAAAGTTCGCCATTCTGGGAGACTCCAGACTACCCCAGGCCTATGTATGGTCTCCTCTCACCTGTACTTTCCATTTCCACTGTCTCTTCTTTCTCAGTCCATCTCTCTATTTCACTGTCACTTTCTCTCTCCCATCAGCAATGTCTCCTCTCTCTTCCGCCCCTACTGACACCGTCCCCTCTCTCTTCCATCGCAACTGGTCCTCTGCTACTCCCTTTCAGCACAAAAAAATAGCGAATATGTTCGCATGCCAAAATTTTTGGTGAGGAAGACGGAATGAGGACTGAAGCAGCTGGTTCCCCATTTTTCTGTAAATCTTTTAAAGAAGAACGTTTTATCCTTTTTTTGTGCTCCGACAGGATCATTTTCCCGCTGGTTCCCTTCTTCGCCCTCCTACAGAAGGGAGCGCTGCTTATATAAAACGAAATCCACAGGTCAGTAAAGTGTTGACAGATTTATAAAATTTGACATATGCAAACAACAAATAAGTACGCATAATATACGGTTAACACAAAGTCGTTATTTTACCTTTTTTTCTGGATACTTCACTCATCGATCGTAATTCACTGAAAATGGCTCGCTTATGATTTTTCCACAAATTAGTAAAAATATTAGAAATATTTTACTGAATTCGCAGTATTTTCAGTTTTACATAATTTGTGGCAGTAATTTTAATTTATTTTCAGTTATGTTAAGACCCTTTTTAGCCCATTTTACGTCACGACAGTATCACTTTGGGCTTATTTGCTTGGACTGTAAGTGCCAGTCACACAGAGAGAGCGCGACAAAGATTTATTAGTGAAAAATGCTGATTAAGAACAGTTTGGTGGCCTCACAACCCTTGCTATGACCCTATAACCCTTCCCACGTGTTCACTACGCGAATTAAAACTACATTTAACACTCAGATTTGATATTACATGCATAATAAATGCGGTAACTTTGACCTCTGAATCTCGGTAACGATTGATGATATCGAAAAAGAGTTTCAATGTTCCTCAAGAACATCAGCTTAAGATCATGTGACAGAAATTATAGAAGTGGCCATTTCACAGTTGGTACTTTGGTACCCAAAAATCATGGTTTCTCAGTGTTTTCTGAGGAACCACTCAAGAACCAATGGTGCTTTTATAAGCCTTCTAAGGTTCACCCTGGACCGCACCTAATGCAAAACAACCAACCGATCTGCTCAATTTTCCTCGGCTGGAGAAAGAGTGTAATATTTAAATTTTGACCCTGTACTGTGCGATAGCTATAGTACGCCCGTTCTTCCGATATGTACGCAAATGGTCACTAGGCCAAGGGCCGGCCGGGGTGGCCGAGCGGTTCTAGGCGCTATAGTCCGGAACCGCGCGACCACTACGGTCGCAGGTTCGAATCCTGCCTCGGGCATAGACGTGTGTGATGTCCTTAGATTAGTTAGGTTTAAGTAGTTCTAAGTTCTAGGGGCCTGATGACCTTAGAAGTTAAGTCCCATAGTGCTCAGAACCATTTGAACCACTACGCCAAGGGCTATCCAAGACACTTGACCCTTCGTCTCCGTGTTAAATAGAATTCGAGATACGAACGGCTGAAAAGCGGAAATATATTGGTATCGTGCATGGTCGTGCACACACCGATAAGCTACTACTCGCTCGTTACGAAGTAACTGCATTTGGTTTGATTTCCTAAACCACTTACTGCGTATCTGAATTCTAATGAAAGTATCTGCTTGTCGACGGCATACAGTATTTTCTTTGGAAACAACTCGTTCCATTCACTAAAGGCACTTCGAGTTAACAACATTAATTCTCACTTTACTCTTTGTCCTCAACATTACATTCAATACTGCTCTGTTCTGCCTCGGGGTTGTTTTTCCGTCAGTGTTAGTTCTATGTAAACAGTGATACACAGTTGTGTGGATTGATTTTCTGATTAAAAAATGGTTCAAATGGCTCTGAGCAGTATGGGACTTAACATCTGAGGCCATCAGTCCCCTAAAACTTAGAACTACTTAAACCTAACTAACCTAAGGACATAACACACATCCATACCCGAGGCAGGATTCGAACCTGCGACCGTAGCGGTCGCGCGGTTCCAGACTGAAGCGCCTAGAACCGCTCGGCCACAGCGGCCGGATTTCTGATTAAGAGTTGGCCTATATGCCCTCTGTCTATCGGTTCACTGAATGCGATGAATGTGCGGAATAACCACGCCATGCTAAACTGTTCACGGAGACGGCAACCGCTTCAGAATAGTGGTGCATTTCAGTTGTTACTGCTGTCTTTTGTTGCACATTTTGGTGACTGCATGTTACAGTAACTAAGGCAAGTTCGTCGTACCAAAATAGTCTGAAAATATCCCTGAATAACTCCGACGTTTTGTCGGTAGAGTTTGTTGACACTGAACGGCAAATCTCTCGATCCTATTTGCTAGATACCAAAGGAATCTTTGGTGAGTGTTTCTCTTATTTCTATAATGTCTGAACTTACGCAGAAGCATAGTGTGCTCCGCACAAACAAATTAATAATAAATCTTATAAGATACCTTTATGAGTAACCCTGAATCATTTGAATGAGTTCATTAGCTTCTTAAAAGCCCCAAATTTCTCCTTCGATTCACTGATGAGTTGTCTACTCTTGAGAGTAAGATTCAGTAATATTGATCACCGTCTTCCTGCTTCCACTGAGACGCCTCTTGGCGGTAGCTGATCACCACGTGCAGGGAGACCAATGGCTGTGACACAAACTAAAGAATATAAACTACGTATGGATAATTGAAAACCCATGCTAAGTACCAGCTTGTGGATTTTCTACCTCCAACTACACACTACGAATCTTCCCTATTACGGTTTGATAATGGTAACTGTCGCTGTACTGTTAAGCCGACAAAATGTCTAGGCCTAAAAAATTCTAAATAGTGATGTATCCACCACAATAATGGTTATTTTCAAGATTATGGTGCTTTAGTCGCTTCGTCCTGTTTGCTTGCCCGTATCAGAGCACCGAGTAGACACATCCAACCGGTGATCTACATATGCATCTACACATTGGCCTGCAACCATCATACGGTGCATGGTGGAGGGTACCTTGCACCACCGCTAGTCATTTCCCTTCTTCCACTCGCAACGGGAAAGTGGGGAAAATGAATCTATAATGTATACGGTATATGCAGCGTGAAGCGACGAATGAAAATTTTTACTAAGGCCAGGATTCGAACCACGATTTCCTGATTACGTGGCAGATGCGCTAACCACTACTCAACCCTGGCGAGTGGCTTTGCACAACTGTATAGACTAACCTAGCTCACCTTTCCCCTCAATCCAGCCCACTTTGTATTCCTTCCTGAACTCTAACATCATTACAGAGGCGCTCTAACTATATTAGGTGGCGCAGTGGTTAGCGCACCTGACTTCTGAGCATCAGACCCGGGATCGAATAGCGGCCATCAAGCCCGCGTTTCCTCTTACCTTGTCTTTGTGGTCGTTATGTGAAATATACATTGGCGACATTATAATCGTTCAGCAGTCAGCCGCAAATGCCTGTTCTCTGATTTTTCTCAATAGTGTTTCGTGAAAATAACGTCTTCTCTCCAGGGATTCACATTTGAGTTCACGAAGCATCTTCGACGTACTCGCGCGATGATCGAACGTAGCGGTAACAAATCCAGCAGCACGTTTCTGAATACTGCTTCGATGCCTTCCTTAAATCCGACCTGGTGGGGATCTTGAATGCTCGAGCAGTACTTAATCGCACACGCTATCTCCTCTACAGACGAGCTACACTTTCATAAAAATTATCCCTATCGACGGAAGTCTACGATTTCCCTTCTCTATTACCGATCTTACGTGATCGATCAAAATCGTATGGCTTTGCAACCTAGATATTTAAATGACTTGGTTGTGTCAAGGAGCTCACCACTAACACTGTATTTTAACGTTCCAGATTTATTTTCCTACTCATCTGCGCCGACTTACATTTTTCTGTTAATACCAAGACCTAAGTTTTGTGGAAGCCTATCCACGTTGTGTGATACATTAGGCACAAAGCAGTTCTTCAGTTGATAGTGACTTAGACTGTGCGTCAGAGAGAACCCAAGTTCAAAAATGGTTCAAATGGCTCTGAGCACTATGGGACTTAACTTCTAAGGTCACCAGTCCCCTGGAACTTAGAACTGCTTAAACCGAACTAACCTAAGGACATCAAATACATCCATGCCCGAGGCAGGATTCGAACCGCGATCGTAGCGGTCGCGCGGTTCCAGGCTGTAGCGCCTAGAACCGCTCGGCCACTCCGCCCAGCTGAGAACCCAAGTGGCAGAGAAGATTTAATATGGTTGTTTCTTGTCTGACGGCCATTCGTGTAGATTCGCGGCTCTAAGCGTAGCTCCTAGTCCCGCTCATGTGAGACCTTAAAGCCAAGGTGTGTCGACGCACTTCTCATGCATGCCGACACGAACGCATTACAAGAGATAGGCCTATTCCGTGAACCTCTGCCCACTTTGTGTGTCGCTAGGAAGCGTACCACAACTTCCGGCGTCGCAGCACAATAGACGTTTATCAACGCGGGTGCTGTACAATACTCGCTCACGGGGGGATTTGGAAACTGGTATGTTCAGAATCAGTAACGTATAGAATGAGTCAACAAAATGCCCATCTCCGTTTAATAAATTACATGTATGAAGCCGTGTTAAATGTTCCCTTCCCCACGATTTAATTTTCATATACTACGTAACAACTTTTAATTCAGTTTTTTCTTTTTTCTTTTTTTGATAGTAAGCGTACTGTGTAGCCCTCGCGGGAAATCGTGCGTCTTAAGCCGCCGATTCCGGGACGGGGAGGTGCGCCGGCCCCGGATCGAATCCACCAGGCGCATTAAAGGATGATGGCCAGTGTGCCGTCCAGCCTGGATGTGGTTTTCAGGCGGTTTCCCACATCCCATTAGGTGAATACCGGGATGGTACCGAAGTCCCGACTTCGTTACAATATTCGCTTCCTATCACACGAACAACAGGATATGCAGAGAAGTGGGCTACACACATTCCGAGCGTGGAGTTATTGGGATGGCGGCAGTAAGGCCCTTAGGCCACCCCTTAAATTAACCATGCCGAATCCGTTCATAGCCATGCCGACCCTGCGCCGCTCCGGGACTAAGGACAAGAAAAAAGTAGTATCTACTGCGTAGAATAAGTTTCAGTTTCAGCTTCACTGTTTGACTCATCGTAGACATATCACTTTCTTTGAGGTTTGAACATAAAATAGTCACTGTGCAGCCAAATTCGGCGAACTGGAGAGCACTTACAAGGGAACCTCCCCATCGCACCCCCCTCAGATTTAGTTATAAGTTGGCACAGTGGGTAGGCGATGAAAAACTGAACACAGATCAATCGAGAAAACAGGAAGAAGTTGTGTGGAACCATGAAAAAAATAAGCAAAATATACAAACTGAGTAGTTCATGTGCAAGATAACCAACATCAAGAATAATGTGAGCTCAGGAGCGCCGTGGTCCCGTGGTTAGCGTGAGCAGCTGCGGAATGAGAGGTCCTTGGTTCAAATCTTCCGTCGAGTGAAAAGTTTACTTTTTTTATTTATTGACGTCTCAGTTCACTGTAATAAGTTTAGTGTCTGTTTTGCGACCGCACCGCAAAACCGTGCGATTAGTAGACGAAAGGACGTGCCTCTCCAATGGGAACCGAAAACACTTGATCGCAAGGTCATAGGTCAACCAATTCCTCCACAGGTAAACACGTCTGATATATTCTATACGACACTGGTGACAGCATGTGCGTCACATGACAGGAATATGTTGCAGACCCACCTAACTTGTACACTTGGCGAATGGGTAAAAAGATTTTTCTACCTTGCCCGATTTAGGTTTTCTTGTGGATGTGATAATCACTCCAAAAAAAGTGATGAAAACAATAAGAGTTTGTCAGACAATAATTGTCTGAAAATAAAAAATTAAATTTTTCACTGGAGGGAAGACTTTAACCATGGACCTCTCGCTCCGCAGCTGCTCACGCTAACCACGGGACCACGGTGCTCCTGAGCACAGACTACCCTTGATGTTGCCTATCTTGCTATGGACTACTAGGTTTGTATATTTTGCTTATTTTTCACATTGTTCCACACAACTTCTTCCTGTTTTCTCGATTGATCTGTGTTCAGTTTTTCATGGCCTATCCACTGTGCCAACTTTTAACTAAATCTGAGGGGGGGTGCGATGGGAAGGTTCCCCTGTTAGAAGCTACAGTGATGTACGTGATCGTGCGTTATCGTGAAAGAACACAACTTTCTTCTTTGCAAGACGAGGGCATTTGAAAGGTGGAAATGCCAAATTTTATAAGCGCCAAATTCCACATTGGTGAAGAGATTCAAAACACAATGTGTCTTTTTGTACGTAACTTATTTATACTCAAAATATTGAGAAGGTATTTTGATACCAGAAGAATATGCTACTCATGACTGCAAAAAAAAGAATGGGACAGATCAGAAAATAAGCATTTATTATGAACGTTCTGAACCGTGCGGAGGGGCCGCGCGATTTGAGGCGCCATGTCACGGATTGCGCGGCCCCTCCCGCTGGAGGTTCGAGTCCTCCCTCGGGCGTGTGTGTGTGTGTGTGTGTGTGTGTGTGTGTGTGTGTGTGTGTGTGTTTTGTTCTTAGTATAAGTAGTGTGTAAGCCTAGGGACCGATGACCTCGGCAGTAGTTTGGTCCCTTAGGAATCCACACACATTTGAGCGTTCCTTAAGAACGTTATGAGTGCTATACTGGGGAATCAGAGGTCCTAAGTGCCAATCAGAAAGATTTTGTCTTAAAGTTGTATCAATACTAAGACAGTACCTTTTATTTGTGATAATACAAGAACAGAAATACAACAGTAACATTTCAGCCAATAGAATTACAGTCAAAAAGCATTTCTCATACCTAAATCGTTTTTTTCACAAGAGAAAAACAAATCTCAATTAAAGAAAAAAATCTTTTAGCATTTCCTGCTGTTTCTTACACAGATCCATTCTTAGGATCAGATGTTACAACCTCTGTTGCAGATAAAAAATCTGTACGGATTTACCAAAAACTTGGATGTTGTTTCAAACCTTCCCAGGCTAAATGGAGGAGACCGTGACGCACGGCACTTTCAGCTCGAGAGGAATGTATTGCTTGGCACAAAAACTGTGTCATCGACAGTAGTAATGAATGTTTAGAACATTTTCCTCGTGATCTGACACTTGAAACGAGTCTAGGTAGATGCAAGAAAGTACCGAGAACACAATAGCAGCGAAAACGCCTTCTGTCTGAAAAATGGCACTTAGAAAGTTTGACGATTCCACTCTTCACGTAGTCTCAACGCCACCCATTAATTTGTCTTTCAGCGAAGCGCAATACAGGGTATTTACAAATTAGTCGTGCAAATGTAGCCTTTATAGGTAAATAACTTCCAGAAATGTTTGTTACAGCACTGAATGACTGTATCTTCAACCTGCTTTTGCACAGTAGCCCGTGAAAAGTGCAGATCCCGAGTTCGAGTCTCGGTCCGGCAAACAGTTTTAATCTGCCAGGAAGCTCCAATTTCAGTTACTTTCGTGTAATTCCTAGTCTTGAAAAACAAACGAATCGACTTCCTAACATCCGTATTTTCACTCAATAACGTGTTACGGAATTATTTTCTGGCGTAACTCACCACTCAGAAAGACCGCATCGATTCCACAAAAGCGAGCAGCAAGAAATATGCATTGTCTACCCGGTATCATCTTGTTGCCTCTTGACGTGCTTACGAAATCTGCAATAAATAATCAGTCACACTTGGAAACGAATAGTGATGTTCATACCTACAACACTGGAGGGGAAAAAATGACATTTATCATCACCTGCTAAAGCTGGCTACGGCTCAGAAAGGAATTCAGTATGCATCGACAAAAATTTTTGATCATTTGCACAATAAGATGAAACTGAACGTCAGATAGCAACGCAGATTTTAAATTTAATCTAAACTCATGTATTTTGATCTACTTCTATTTCATAGAGAAATTTAATTTAATAACTGCAGCCTGATTTTAAGTGTGGTTGCATGAAGAGGTCTGAAAACCATAAAACTTTCATTCATTGTGGATGAGAAATTGACCGAAAAATATGTTTATTAAGGTTAAAACTAGTCATGTGTATATATGCTGTAGACAGATAAGTTCCACATCGTTTCCATAAAAAACTTATGTGAGATATGGAACATGCAACTAAGCAGATAACTAACTGGATACCCATTCGGAGGAGTGCGGTTCAAATCTCTGTCCGGCAACCCAGATACTAGTTTTTAATTGTTATCCTAAAACGACTAGCACGATTTCCATGATAGCTTTTTTCAAAAAAGGACACGACCAATTTCCTCTACTATATTGTATCACAGCTCGTGCTCTTCCTAAAAATGAAGTAGTCGAAGAGCCTTGTAACTCGACTAACCTTCCTTCCCTTTATCCACAGTCACTTTATTCGACAAGCCGCAGCAGAGAACTATTCTGCAGGTTAGTACGTTCGACACTACGTGGATGTTCTCGACTCTTCGCCTCTGTCCAGTTGCATACACAAACATGCAAACGAGTGTTGCTGTTTAGTTATCGGAGCGTTGCTCGAACACCTTAGCTGCCTCTGTTGTGTGAACACACTGAGGGACCTTTTTTTTTTTATGGTTTACTCCATTCGCGCACCCAGCAATAAAAGCCAGCTGATGAGGCAACATTTTACGCAAAGCTCTGCCTAGTAACTAGGTCGCAGCTGATCTAACAAGAGCTGGCACGCGCTCAGACGTAGAAGATTGGCGAGCCTCCAGTCACCGTCCTTCGTCGTCTACGGAATTTATAGGCAACGCAGAGTCTAGGATATGCGGTAAGATACCACAGAGCCGCGGCGACGACGGAGCAGCTGCAACTATCTTCTGGACGGTGCTACAAAACACCACGCCAGCTGTGTAACATTGAAGTACGGTGGACTGGTTAAGCCTTAATCTCCGGATCACGGTGACCAGAACAGAAGGAAAAAGCAAACCTAAGAGACTGTGTGACAAGTGCGGTTCAGACTGCATATAAAAAGCTTTTCGCGAATGCGTGATACAGTTAACAATGTAACCTGCCAGAGCATCGTTTGTACACTGAAGATTGTCTTCACAAGACTGAGTATTAAAACGAGAGCGGTAGCAACAAAGGTCGCCATACGGGAAATGCGTTCAGTGATTAGATTTTTAAATGGAAGAAAGTAATGCTGCTGGAACTGACGGTCAAATGTTTTATGCCAACGATCTTGAAAATCAGTTACAATAAGAATGAAATGTAGGATGAGCAACATTTTGAAAATAGAACAGCACAAATTAGCAACAATGTCACAGAACTTGTTGATTTTTTGTACTTCGGGTAGTTTGAGATAACGACGGGGTGAAGGAGAAAATGAAATACAAGAGTAGGCTGCAGCGCATTTTGGAAGCTAAGTCGAGTACTCAAAAATAAAAGAATTTATTTCTGGTGGTGCAATGAGAGAACTTCAGAAATAAGTTCCACATTATTACGGCAGGGCAGGTAACTTACCGGTGCACCGGACTTCAATGAGACACAGATACATGACACTATTTCTCAACGTAGTCATCAACCCTCTGGAAACAATGTTTGGAAAGTTGTGGCATTCATTAAACTCCTGGAAGACAGAAATCCATTCCTTAGTCAAGGAGCCATTCGAAAAGCGATGTCCGCAGCCCGTGGTCGTGCGGTAGCGTTCTTGCTTCCCGGGTTCGATTCTCGGCGGGGTCAGGGATTTTCTCTGCCTCGTGATGACTGGGTGTTGTGTGATGTCCTTAGGTTAGTTAGGTGTAAGTAGTTCTAAGTTCTAGGGGACTGATGACCATGGATGTTAAGTCCCATAGTGCTCAGAGCCATTTGAACCATTTTTCAAAAAGCTCCGTGTGAACATCATCACCCTCAGAAAATCGGCGACTGCTGCGAATCAGTTCTTCGATAGCCTGGATGTTGTCTGCGGTCGGTGGCCTCCTTTCCCGATCAGCATCACCCACATTTGTTGGGCCTTGATAAAATTATTGCCACCTCCCCCATCTTTGGAGTCCGTTTCCAGTTGCTCTGCCACTTCACCCCCACATTGTGATGTATCTTTTATCCATTCCGCAATCTAAGTGTGTGTGAAAGGAACCCAGAAAATGACCTCTTGACAATGCGCCACTCTTGTTACGCTATCGTCCTCGCGTAGAACGACATGTATAACGTGCTTTTTGGAGTCCTATCGCCCCTCCACTGCATGTTTGGTCGTGTTTCACGCCAACAAATGTGTAGCGTTGCAAGCAATCGTGGAATTAGGTTGAGGACATCAGCGCCAGATGCAGTAATACCTGGAAAGTGTGCAAGCAGCTGACACTGGCACAAAGGAGCTCTGAACAGGGCTCGCCGGCTTTGCACTCCAACACTGCCACCACTCAACGACGGCGTCTTCTTTTCTTGTTCTTGGAACGTTCACTGTTTCTGTTTTGCCTTTTTCTCACAGTTCAGTCCACCAACTTCCTGCTTTCAAACTTGACCTGTGTTAAGTTTTTGACGTGCTGTCCACTGGCCCATCTTGGCACTAAATCTGAGGAGGGTGCGATGGGGGAGTTTCGCTTGTGAGTGAAGGGAAAGTGTGGCAATTTAGTCAAGAGCCTAAGGAAGGTCGTCGAAATATGATTGTCAGTTATCATTTGCTTTTGTATGTCTATCCTTTTGACAGGTCTTTGGGACGACAGCCGTTTACTATTGTGAGAAAATGTAATGCCTACAGCCGTCCTTATTTTAATTATTTTGTTGCAACCAGTTTCAGAACTTCAATGCGCCGTCTTCAGGCTGTAGTTGATGCGGAAGGGATCGTGTCAACCCCTTCCGCATGAACTACAGCCTGAAGATGGCGCATTGAAGTGCTGAAACTGGTTGCAACAAAATAATTAAAATGATAAGGACGGCTGTATGTATTACATTTTCTCACAGTTATCTTTTGTTTCGCGTGGCTTGGGTCGCGGTATAAGATGGTGATTATATAGGGTGAACCAAAATTCACGCACACTGACACCTCAGTGCGACGGCTTGCTTACTAACACTACAAAAATGTTTAACAAAGTTTCCTCCCATGCGTATTTTAGATACAAAACTGACGAGAAAGAAAGGAAATTTGACAACACTGCAGTCGCGTGTACGAGTAGATTCATTCAGTAGTGGTTAGCTGTGCTGCGCAATTAGTGGAGTGAGTAATGTTTTGCGATAGAATACTCGGGGGATCAAGAGTTCGACTCCGGTTCTAGGTCTACCTTCCCTTATTTTCTAATTTTGCTCCGTTCAATAATGGTGTAGTATAAACTGTCTCTAAAACAATACGTATCCTACATTTAGTTAAATGTTGATTACAATAATTATTGACCAGACGTGCCAGAAATATTCAAGAGTAGCAACTGGTTAAAAGTAAATTACCTGTCACAGGACGGAAATAATTAGAAAACTTATCAAGTTAGTGATTTTAAACACACATACTAAATTCAGCAACATGGGCCAATTGTAACACTAATATTTTAAAAGCACTATCAGTGACGCAATGTCAATGGACTAGAAAGCACATAGGTGGGCAGTGTATGGAAGTACAGAGTAAACGTTTAACAGCAGAAAAGTGTTTTGTAAGTGGAACGACAGAAACGATTGCAGTCTAATTTCTGTGTCAGTAGCGAATAACTGCACGTGTTTTGTATAGGACCCGCTGTAATTGCTCTGTAACGATTAAGAAGCCTAACAGCATAGCGCGTAATCTAAAATCAGAAAATAACAAAAACTGCATCTAGTCGCACACTAACTCTCCAACTCGAGCATTCCAACGTAAAACTCTAACACTGATCTAACTGTGCAGAGTACAGTATTTTATCGCTGGCGCGCGGGATCGCAAATGCGTGTGCTACATCACGCCAGTTTTCTCGAGGAGGAGGAGGAGGAGGAGGAGGAGGAGGAGATTAGTGTTTAACGTCCCGTCGACACAGAGGTCATTAGAGGCGGAGCACAAGCTCGGGCTAGGGAAGGATGGGGAAAGAAATCGGCCGTCACGTTTTGAAGGAACCATCCCGGCATTTGCGTCATGCGATTTAGGGAAATCAAGAAAAACCTAAATTTTCGGACGTGGGTTTGAACCGTCCTCTCGAATGCGAGTCTAGTGTGCTAACCACTGCGCTACCTCACGTGCTAATTTTCAAGAGATTGGTGACAGAGACATCAACCCAGGTCTGAAGAAAACTTCAGCACGTTACCTAAATTCCATTTGCTGCAACGTATTGTGTAATGTGCACCAAATAAAAATCATAGCGATCCCTATTTTTCATCGGAAACTTTTTCGAACTGCGCGAAGAGTGTTACTTAAATGGAAATTTCACAATAATTATGGCTGTTAATAGTATGATGGGCACGTCATCATGAAGCTGCAATACAAAGCCATATGCAACGCAAAAACGTGTTTTTTCCCATATTAGTTTCTGTAAAATCGTTTGGGGAAGATTGCAAGGCGGGCTACTCGATTTTGTCATCGTAGATCATAGCCGACTGGCCGAAAGTGGGCGAACGACGTCGGCCTGCCCTTCTGGACAAACGAATGAGCTCGCCCAGTGTGCACCGGACGAAAATTGGTCACTGCGCCTCGACCACCGTATCCTGCCGTGGGCTTCACATCTTCTTGTAAGCCACGTTGGGCAGTGAGCGTTGACCTACCAACAAACCTGTCAACTTAATGATGAACACGTGCTAACACGATAGCTTATTTCTGCAATTCTGTGACTTCTCCGCGCTGACTCATCTTACTGCGCTGATTCCATACAGCTGACGCACATATGCACTACTTCACTGCCGCCTCTTACATCAGCATTGTTAGACGTAGTCGCTTGTTACTGTTTCTACATTATGGATAGCGCTGCAAAGCGACGAGTGTGGTTCTTTATAGGGGGAAACTAATTTTGAGAGTTCATTTCCATAACAGCAAGTTGTGTCAGCTTAAATATTTGTGTCTTTCTGGCTCTAGAATAATCATATAACCTTATTCCACAAATGAAGATGGCAAGAACTAAGAAAAAAGTTACAAGTAATCTCAGTATCAAATATTATAGAAGAAATATAATCCTGAACACTAATTACTTTGCAAATTGAACAAGTTTATTTTGAAACAGTGAATATATGTTACTCTTGTAATAAAGAATGTAATTTAAATCGCTATATATGCAGGATGGACCAAAAATCACGAAGAGGTTTTGGCGAAGTAAGTATAAATGTGAATACCCTCTTATATTTGTTCATTTCTCCTTTCTTGTTTCAGATCCTGACGGAGGAACGGTGGGAGACTGGCCGTCCTTGGTCTTTTAAGTCTGTGAAAATATCAATGGAAACTAATGAAAAAAGTTATTTCTGAGAGACCTTTGGTCGACCCTGTATTTACTGACATCAGTGTACAGCTTTCGAAAAAGCGGGTGTTGACCAAAGAAAATCTCCACTCCAATGCAAATTCGTTGGACATCAGTTTTGGTACCGCCCTTTTCTTTCATTCCACACTATATAGTACGTGGGACTTTTTGTTTGTGACAAAGTTTGTGTAGTGCTGTGACATAACTGGAGAATATAAATCAGGTTTACAGAGTAATATGTGCACAAGAATTAAATGTATGGGTACTAATAATTGTAGGTAACGCTTCAAGTCACTCTTATGATGTAAATAACTCCTGATACCTAACCACATTCAGTGCTTGCTTTCGTCTTTTCTGTTTTGGTGGAGCTACACGAACCCCCACACTACTACAAACAATCAATGAAAGTTATGTAACACCTGGTGATTAAATCACTACGCGATTCGAAAAAGGGCGATTCGAAACCGGTCATGGAATAATAAAAATTTAACGGTCACTGAAAGAGAACGATTACAGTTATTTCTGAACTAAGATTTTCTATGTATATAGAACTCCTGCAACCGCAACACAATGGTTGTGCCCGGTAGCTTAGCTAGAAATAATTCAGAGGCAAATACCGTAATCTACCAGTCTGAATATGTATGTAGTATCCAGTGGAATGTGAGTACCTAGTAGATCTGTGCATATCGTATACACAGCATCATTTTCCGATGAAACACATGCAAACTAAATACAGAGGTCAAGTGTTAAAACGTTAATTGAAGATGTTATACTAAGTATCTGTTACAGAAGCGACAGGACAGCGAGGCATAATCTAAGGAACATTCGATTGGATAATTCTGCGCTAAAGGCGGGGGGGGGGGGGGGGGTTCTCACATGACAAAGACTGCACACACCTCTCCGAAGCCACGGCGCAGTGCTTTGTGGATGAAACACGCTTGCAATTTTTCACTCTCACACGTACCAAGAGGGAACATTTTATGCCAACCAGCCACTATTTCAAGTTTCCTGAATGTGTGTGTGTGTTCTGTACCGACCTGCTACCTCCCTAGCTCAGTCAGCATGATTATCGTCTCAGAAAGGCAGGGTTCCGGGTTCGAGTCCCTGTCTGACGCTGCGCACGCTCCCCTGCATTTTATTGAGTAATCAGTCTTCTGAGTGGTTTGATACAGCCCGCCAGTGATTTCTCTTCTGTGCCGACCTCTTTGTCTCAGATGCAATCTACGTCTTCATTTATTTGCTGCATTTATCCCAGTATGTCTTCCTCTACAGTTTTTACCCTCTACAGCTCCCTCCATTACCATGAAAATTATCCCTGATGTCTTAGCCCATGTCCTATTGTCCTATTCCTCCTTCTTGTCATTATTTTCCATATATTCCTTTCCTCGCAAATTCTGCGGAGGAACTCTTCATTTCCTTGCCTTACCTCTGCTGCGTATCTCCCCTGGCCACCATACCCATCAGTTCTCAATATTATTGAGCTTCTGTGGTTTACTTTGGACAGAAGGGCGCGTTATCGCTCTCAACCTCCTTCATCGCTACCTGAATCTGCGAATGTTTTGCAGACTGAATATTACAAGACTGCCTTAAAAGCCACAGAGCGCCCGTATTTCTCCCTTGAAGCTGTACTAACCGCCAACGGTTAACCTGAACTTAGGCATAGTAGTGTGTCGTGTTTGTGGTGTTCCCAAATTTTTGTCCACCCCGTTTTCTGCCCCTTGTTGGGGGCACAATGCATGATACTCTACACGAAATGCATGATACTCTGCATGAAACGAAATGCATGATACTCTACATCAGGGGTTCCCAGCAAAATGTTCTCGACGACCTCCTCATTGAGCATGATTGGTACCTTCGTATATCACAGTATCAAGTACCTAAAAAGGCCAAATTAACAGTCTTTTTATACGTTTTCTATTTTTGGTACTTAGAAAAAACATTGGCATTCACTATTGAAAAAATATTGAACTTAAAACTTTTTCAATTTAGCCATAATTGTTATTGTTAAATTTTTGATTACTACTCAAAATCTTTGTCTTCAAATATTGGTATTTAGTGTAACAAACTCCTTAAAAAAATAAAAATTGAGTATGAACTGAAAATGACAGGAAAAAATTAAAACTGAGGGTATTGGTCTTTCAAGTGTACTACACTTCAGATTGCATTGAGTAGACATGTGTGAAAAAAAGAAACACTAATTTCATAAAAGGTATTATTTATTTGAAAAGATAGTTACAACAGAGAACTCCATCAGTATACAGTCAGTTTTAATTTTCAGTTCTTAATGAGATGAGTTCAGTCTGGCCTTTGAGTCCATTGTTCCTGAAATATTAGGTCCCAAACTTGAAACTGGCAGGAAGCGGCCAAAACTAAAAATCTATTATCATACGAAATATATTTAATATATTTTTTATTGTAATAGCATCTTGCGGACCCCTCTGGCATAGCTCGCGGACCCCTGGCGGTCCGCGGACCACCTGTTGGGAACCATTGCTCTACATGAGACGTTCGTCATCAACCGACGTTGTTTACTGTGCCGAATACTTTGTTCGATACAACAAAAGAACAGCTAGTTATACGATTTTCTTTTCGCAACGCCTCCCTCATAGCATTAGGTCGCCTTCGGAGGCACTGTAAGAGAATCGGCTGAGCTTTCGCGACTGCGGCCGGGTAGCTAGTGACGCCAGAGGCGGTTTTCAGCACAGGCGCAGAGAACACAAGCAAACTAGCGAACCCCACCTTCACGCCCGCCCGCCTGCTTCGTGCCTTTCCGCGCTCCTAGACTCCAGCCAAGTACAGTGTGCCAAGCCAACGCAGGCAGCTCCGTTTGCTTGTGTAGGATGTTATCCTAATACCTACCAACATTCTCGGTGTATACGGGTGTCCAGGATGTATGGGCGGCTGAAATGGCTTCAGATTTCAAGAAGAATGTAATAATCCAAATTCCAAAGAAAGCACTTACTGATAGCTGTAAATACTACAGAGACATTCGTTTCGGAAGTCATGGTTGCAAAATACTGACACGAATTGGTACACAGGATTCAGTCCTAAGAGTCCGACGACGTGCAAGGGAAGCACTGGCGAATCTGTACATAGAGCAAGCAGTAAAGATAACCAAAGAGAAATTTATAGAGGATTTGGGTTCAGAGAACAATAATAAAAATTTCTAAGTTCCCCAATCATCTGTCACATGGAAAAGGCCTTGTCAGAACAGTTGAACGTAATGTGTAGTCTCTTCAAAAAAGAAGTTATAAAACGAACGTCAACGAATGTAAAACATGGCAACGTTAGGTACTCGAATTAAATCAGGCGATGCTGAGGGAATTACATTAGGAAATGAAACACTAAAAACAGTAGATGAATTTTGTTATTTGGCCGCACTTGGTGAGGGCCAAAGGACAGAGGTTATTTAAAATACAGACTAACTATAAAAAGACCAGCATTCCTGAAAAGAGCAATTTCTTAACATGTAATATAAATGTAAGTGTAAGGGTTAGGAAGTCTTTTCTGAAGGTATTTGTCTGCAGCGTTGCCTTGTTTGGAAGTGAAACATGTATGATAATCAATTCAGAGAAGCAGAGAACAGAAGCTTTTGAAATGTAGTTCTAGAGAAGAATGCTGATGATAACGTGACGAGGTACTGCAACTAATGGAAAAATGAAATTTACAGCGCAGGAATACTAAGTTTGGTAATGGAGTGAAGTGGGGAAGGGGCGCAGTGTGGAAACTGAAGAGGAATACCTAGACATGGGCACAGTAAGCAGGTTGAAATGTATGTAAATTGGAAACTTCTGAGGTTCACCTTCAGATGGGTCAGGCAAAAGTTACACATTTATGCTAGCAGCATGACGATGGGTACTCTCTTTGTAAAATGGAGATCTCAACACTTGACTGTGTCGCCTTGAGTGTTAGTCACATGCCAGTTCCTTTGGCCGATAGGCAAGTCAAAGTTGCCAGATGGATATTAAGACCAGTAATCGCCCATACTATCAAAGTAACAGAAATTCGTTACTAGACGCCACACAACAAACACTCTAGGCGCGCCATTACAATGTTACCCGTCTTTATGTCACACAGCCAATATCCGGCATCACGCTACAAACTCAAATATCTAACTTGTGCATGCTCCATCTGAAGATTAAGGCGGTAATCCTCTTAAGATAGTTTATGGATAAAACAAATCTTTGTTAAGCGACTGGTCGCATTGCCGCTAACGGAACGCAAATACCATTCCTCTTGTTGCATGTGGGGGAGTTAAATAGATTTTTTATTCGGGAAAGACGGAAGTGTTTATACTTCACGTATCACTCGGCAAAGAAAGTAGTTAGTATTGTTGGAACAGTGAAGAAAGGCACGGTCTCTTGGAAATCAAATATTTGCTCCGAGAAAATTCAAGTTTTCGATAAAGTAAACAGCTCCGAAATTGGAAAGAAAGCCTTCTGGCTCGGAATTCAATCGGGCCCTCCAGATAAGCAGTATAAACAATATCTGGACAAAGAGAAACCCTACATTTTGCATAAACACGAATATAATAGATGAAAATTTTCATTAAAAAAGTTTTAATGGCGGTAAAGAAAGCTATATCATATGAGAAAAAGTGGTTTCCGATGTTATTTCGTACTTATAGAGAAAACATAACTTAATCGAGTACCTTCTAGATGCAGTTTGCTGTTTTTGTATGCGTATACTTCTTGATGTAAATCAATGTTGATATTTTGAAATGTTTGACTGTACTTCAGTTCATCATTGCTAGTTCTTTAATTCTGATACTACATTCCGATTTTTTATATTACGGATGGCATAGCGTAAGGTTCGCCGTCCGATGCTGGGTGTGTTTACGTTTAGTGAACACACTTCGTTTGCAGTCCTCTTCCTTTCCGCTTAGCTGGCGTCTGCTAATGTACGTAGAAGGCTTGTATGAAGTTTGCAAAACTACTGGCGCAATTACAGCGAGAGCGGATCGTGCATCGAGAGCGGATCGTGCATCTAGAGCGGACCGCTCAATTTTCCCTTAGTCGGCAGCAATGAATCTATATTCCTCGATGTAAAAGAATTAACAGCGACACAAGACGACGTATTCACCAAAGCTGTCATTTTCGGAACATTTACTCTGCCCAAAACTGAAATTGCGCCTGAAATATGCGAGACTCGACTCAGCTTAGGCGATCTAAACAAGTCCCATTAAGAATGCAACTTTCGAAATGACCGCATATCTAGTCTAAGAAGTCGACAGCACTTAACGCTCCACGATTTTCGTCTTGTTTTCTTTGTGGTTAGTAACGGAGCTCTTAACGGATGAACAGCAAGTTATCATACTGAAAACTTGTTGCGAATGTTGTGCAAAGATTTGCACAGATTGTAGTGTTCGGTCAGCGCCAAATATGTCGACTGTGCTGAGACTGACCGCTAAATTTCAGAAAACCGGTTCGGTTGTGGACATTAAACCCTCGGGGCGTCCTCGTGTTAGTCGTTCTCCGGGAAACATCCATCGTGGGTGGTAAGATTACCGCAAGTCCGGTGAAATCTATTCGCCGACGTTCACCACAATTGGATATTTCCAGAACTAGCATGCAACAAATTCTGTAAGATCTGTGCTTTGGGCCCATAAAATCCAACTGATACAAGAACTGAAGCCAAACGAGCAGAGCATTTACCCACACTATGTTTGCGAAACAAAGAGCGGGCAACAAGTTCATCAGCAAAATAATGTTTCGAAAGATTCTTTTCAGGTGGGCCCGCAGCATACCTTAGGTCAGTGAATGACGGTACGTATTTTTCAGTTTTCACTGATTTTATTCGCTCATTATTTACATACGACGAGTCTCGTTTCGACAATTTGCCATTTTCAAGTAGTCATGCAATATAAAATATATAGTTTTTTGTATAAAATTTTAGAAATTTAAGTTTGACGGCTTACGTCTAGTTTGGTGGATATTTTACGTTTTGTGTGTCACAATATAGTACCTTGTGTGTCGACTGAGAACGTTTCTCGTTTTCGGTGCTATTAAAATTTGTCGCAACTTTACGTGCGGTGTGCACTTTTTTATTTCCGCTTACGTTCATTTGAAAGCACAATCTACTCCAGTGTCACTTATATGTTTACAACGAATTTACATTTCATATTCGGGGAATTTCAGTAATGATGTTCGCTGATGACACGAACTTTCTGTAGAATGGCTTCGTAAACAAGCAATACTGCAGGATTTGGGACAGCAAAAACCCTCGTGCAATTATGGAGAAGCCATTACATCCGCAGTGACTGACTGTGTAGTGCGGTATTTAGGCTGAGGTCGTAATTTGCCCGCTGCTACGACGATGAGCGCCGGAAACGCAGTAACAGCGGACGGCGAATGCTGCCGCAATATCACTAGAGTGTTTTGTGGTGTGAACTGTCTGTGTGAATACTGAAGAGGTTAGGTTTCAACATGATGGCGCAACTTCTCACGCATGTATTGCAACAACGGATTTGTAACAACAGAGGTTCCTTGGTCAGAGTGATCTCTCCAACGGTGAAGTGAGTTGCTTACCACGTGACGTGATTTGACATCATGCGATTTCTTTCTATGGGAATATTTGGACTCTCCTGTGTACGCCAACAAACCAAGACCGCTCGGCTCAAAGCCGAGATTCAGCGAGTAATTTCGTAAGTCGTGGCTGCCTGCAGAGTCGTGGAGGGGCATTTGAGTAACACATTTCATACATAATCACAGCCAGCATACACTTCAGTGGTGTGTAAATTACTTAATTTCATCAATAAATTTGCATATTATTATACACTCAAAGGTTGCGTTCTTTATGGGAGACCCTTTAGAAACTGTGATAGTGAAACCTGAGGTAACTCCGAAAGAAGGCTTCCTAGAGGCTGTGAAGAGACTGGAGACTTATTGCGCGGAGCATCACCACATGTACATCTACGTGGATACTCTGCAAATCACACTTAAGTGCCTGGCAGAGGGTTCATCGAACCACACCCATGTTGGTAGTTGTTCTTGGTTAGAATTCTGGAATATTTACTTCGTCTTCTTTGGTGAAGAAATTTCGAAAGACTGTTTTTAGTAACTCTGCTTTCGCAGCCCTGTCGTCGATCGTATTTCCATTGCTATTGCGCAGAGAAGGCATTTGACTGTGTCTTGCCACGTAACGATCCAGTCTACACAACTCCAATTTATAATTCGTTAATGGCTTTACCACAGTGTACTGAATTGAGACACGGCCTCGAAACACTGTTTCACAGGCAACGTTCTTACAGACTGAGATTTCCGGGCACGACTCACGACCCCCCCCCCCCCCCTCCAGCTTTAATTCCGAGGATTGTCACTTGTCACGTGTTTTCGGGACTTCGCTGTGCGTGTGCGCTTCCCGCAGCGTTTGAAGTTTATAATATCAAGAGTTTTTGTTGTGTTTCACCGTTTGTTGATAGTGTAATAGCGATGGTGAATTACTGTTGTTGCTACGGATGCAAAGAAAAATATGTGAAAGGAGGGATAGTAACTTTTCATGAGTACATACCATGTAGCTCTAATTATAGTTATCATATTAGTAAGAGACACTGTATATGTTTAAAAATTTCGAGACCCATTATAATTAAGGCTTGATTCTGTAGACCTATTTTTCTACGATTTTATGACTATATAATAGATATTACGGCTCGTACAAAAGCTTACAAACAATCTCTTCCTCTCGTAAATTTGCTAGTGGAACAGGAAAGGGAATGGTTATGTTGTTCCAGCAAATACTATCCTCCATGCATTTATCAGTGACTTGTCGATTGTGTATATAGATTACTCAGTCTACTATTTATTTAATAAACTGGGAGCAAGTACGTAAAATGCGCTAAATAAATACTTCAAAGTGTCACCAGTAAGAAAAATTGTGCTTTAGGTCGCAAAAACGAGAAAATAGCAGAAAAAAAGGACGAATTAGCAGGGATATAATCGCTAATGTGTGGCAAATTCGGTGTTTTTCGGACACGAGAAAGTACTAGCGTACTGTCAAGTCGTTTTGCAAGACTCTCACTGCAAAAATGTACGTCAGGCTCTGTAATACTATAAAGTGCCCTATCATACCGAAAACTACCAAAAATCGAGTGTATCTGAACTGTAACACCTATCGCAAAGAAGCAGAATGCAATATCACTTGCCCTTAAAAGTTACGTAGCTGGTTTATTCCCGGTATCAAATGGATACTGTTAAAATGTCAGCGCAGCATATATAGATAATCCACGACACGTACGAAAAGAATCCGTCTGTACTAGGGATGTAGTGACATTCCAGATACAGGGTGTTTCAAAAATGACCGGTATATTTGAAACGGCAATAAAAACTAAACGAGCAGCGATAGAAATACACCGTTTGTTGCAATATGCTTGGGACAACAGTACATTTTCAGGCGGACAAACTTTCGAAATTACAGTAGTTACAATTTTCAACAACAGATGGCGCTGCAAGTGATGTGAAAGATATAGAAGACAACGCAGTCTTTGGGTGCGCCATTCTGTACGTCGTCTTTCTGCTGTAAGAATTCCACCGCCTAGAACACAGTGTTGTTGCAACAAGACGAAGTTTTCAACGGAGGTTTAATGTAACCAAAGGACCGAAAAGCGATACAATAAAGGATCTGTTTGAAAAATTTCAACGGACTGGGAACGTGACGGATGAACGTGCTGGAAAGGTAGGGCGACCGCGTACGGCAACCACAGAGGGCAACGCGCAGCTAGTGCAGCAGGTGATCCAACAGCGGCCTCGGGTTTCCGTTCGCCGTGTTGCAGCTGCGGTCCAAATGACGCCAACGTCCACGTATCGTCTCATGCGCCAGAGTTTACACCTCTATCCATACAAAATTCAAACGCGGCAACCCCTCAGCGCCGCTACCATTGCTGCACGAGACACATTCGCTAACGATATAGTGCACAGGAGTGATGACGGCGATATGCATGTGGGCAGCATTTGGTTTACTGACGAGGCTTATTTTTACCTGGACGGCTTCGTCAATAAACAGAACTGGCGCATATGGGTAACCGAAAAGCCCCATGTTGCAGTCCCATCGTCCCTGCATCCTCAAAAAGTACTGGTCTGGGCCGCCATTTCTTCCAAAGGAATCATTGGCCCATTTTTCAGATCCGAAACGATTACTGCATCACGCTATCTGGACATTCTTCGTGAATTTGTGGCGGTACAAACTGCCTTAGACGACACTGCGAACACCTCGTGGTTTATGCAAGATGGTGCCCGGCCACATCGCACGGCCGACGTCTTTAATTTCCTGAATGAATATTTCGATGATCGTGTGATTGCTTTGGGCTATCCGAAACATACAGGAGGCGGCGTGGATTGGCCTCCCTATTCGCCAGACATGAACCCCTGTGACTTCTTTCTGTGGGGACACTTGAAAGACCAGGTGTACCGCCCGAATCCAGAAACAATTGAACAGCTGAAGCAGTACATCTCATCTGCATGTGAAGCCATTCCGCCAGACACGTTGTCAAAGGTTTCGGGTAATTTCATTCAGAGACTACGCCATATTATTGCTACGCATGGTGGATATGTGGAAAATATCGTACTATAGAGTTTCCCAGACCGCAGCGCCATCTGTTGTTGAAAATTGTAATTACTGTAATTTCGAAAGTTTGTCTGCCTGAAAATGTACTGTTGTCCCAAGCATATTGCAACAAACGGTGTATTTCTATCGCTGCTCGTTTAGTTTTTATTGCCGTTTCAAATATACCGGTCATTTTTGAAACACCCTGTATACAAACGGACAAACACACGACGTCCCGAGAATACGTGACCAGGCCGGCAATGTATGTTGACAACACAAAATCTGTTCTACGCATGTGAACGCTCACTCCAGAGATATTTACTCTATGGATGCTATCGCAGAGTAGCTATGCATGCGCCAAAGATAACGACTAATATCTGCGAAGTGTGAAGCGTTATCAGCCAATGCGACATCTCTGGTGCCTCTAGGCAGGTCCGTGTAGCCGTGGCCTTCATTTGTGTAAAACCTGTTATTTTGTTTTGCCTGAAAAGTGGTAAGTGTAGTAACAGAGCAACAAATTGTAGTGAGATTTCACCTACAATTTGTAAAGATCTGTACCGAAATATATATTTCAGTAAAAGAAGTGTGTGGCGAAGAAAACTGTGTATCACGTATGCGAGAGTTTGAGAAGTTCACTCGTTTTCAGGATGACCGAGATGATGTTGAAGATAACTTACTCCCATGACGCACTCCGGCATCAAAAACGGATGAAAATCTCTAAGTAGTGCGTGCGAAACTGTTGTCGAAAATTCTCGACACCTTGAATGCCACTGAAAATAATCCTGATTTCCTGGAAAGAGTGATAATTTGTAATGAATCTTGGTTTTTTGACTTTCGATCCAGAAACAGAGCATTTGAAGAGCCCCACTTCACCGAGAGCGAAAAATTCTCGAGTGAACAATTCAAGATTCAAAGCGGTTATGATCTATTTTCTTTGATTTTAGGAACTGTGTATCTTCACTGGGTTCTTGAAAGTGGAACTATTGATCAACATTACTATCTTGAAGTTAAAGCTCAATTCCGTGACAAAACAAGAAAAAAAAGACCCGAATTGTTGAAGAACAAGTCATGGATTCTGACTGAAGACAATGCGTCAGCTCATACCTCATTGTCTGTTAGGAGGTTTCTAGCGAAGTGCAGTATCTCATTGTTAGACCACCCACCTTATTTGTCTGACCTAATACAATACGACTTTTCTGTACTCACCACGACCAAGTCTGAATTAAAAGGAACAATATTTCACTTCATTTAAGCAGTGGAGAAAAAGTGGCACGCGTCATCAAGGAGCTCCCAGATGGAAAAATCGCATGGATTGACGAGGAGGGAGGGGGGGGGGAAATATATTCAGGGTGACAATAACTAAATATGTATGCTTTTGAAGTAAAATGTTTTATGCAATAGACGCGTTATTTTATAGCCACACCGCGCATACTGCTTAGACTGGCATTCATGGAGGAAAGGATATTGCGCAGAAACGGCTTAGTATGAGAAGTTCTGTGGTTAAACAGGTATCCGCTCTGCATCTCAAGATTTGGTGTTCAGTCCTCACTCTGTACTAGAATTCGTTCTGCCATTTAACGCGTCTTTCAGCTTTGTCGGTGATTTGTTACCGTGAAAAACACTAAATTGCATGATGCTTCCGTGTCCGCGATAAACTATAGGCGTCTGTTTAAGTAAAAGTCAGTTCGAAGGTTGGAGGAAGTTTAAACTTTGCCCATAATTCCTCTACGTCCATCATAAAAGGTAAAGTCTGTAGCGCACAGCCTGTAACCGGTGGAGTACCCTCTTGTTTCGCCGCGACACTAAGAGGGGAAGGGTGGTGGGACTGCCGCCCTGCCCACCCCAGAAAGATGTCCGGTAATCATTTGATGGCAGGCTGAGTGGACCGGCTATATGAAAACTACGCCCCGCGAAACTAGTGCCCAACCAGAATACTGTGAAATATGTGCCCAGTATTGGTAGGAGGTACCTGCTCACCAACTGTGGGCTTATCTGCATATCTGTTGTGCTGCGAATTCAAGATAGGAATGTTCCCATATGTAATGGGTTAGAAATGAGGCTTTGGCAAAAAGATTAAAAACGTGAGACATGCATAATGTTGGTTTTATTACTAACCGTAGCTTACATAACTTTTTTCATACGGGCACCAGAGACGTCGGCGAGGTATAAGGCCGTAACTCATTAGCATGTCTGCCCCGTTTCGTTACCAAAAGATAATTACAGCCCACACTGGACCTCCAAGAGTAGCTGTATTTTAATCATAACCACCTGGTACATCCATTACCGTATCAAATGGCTCTGAGCACTATGGGACTTAACATTTAAGGTCATCAGTCCCCTAGACTTTTAAACCTAAGTAACCTAAGGACATCACACACATCCATGCCCGAGGCAGGATTCGAATCTGCGACCGTAGCGGTCGCGCGGTCCCAGACTGAAGCGCCTAGAACCGCTCGGCCACTTCGGCCGACCATTACCGTATCATTTTAGTTAATATAAAAATGCGTCTTATATAAACTACATGCACTTTATGTTGATCCACGGATGTTTAACATATTTTGTATTTCACAGTTATTATAAACTATGCTTTATGAAGTAGAAGAGATACGATTCTGAGTTTATAATTTGGTTTTTCGTTTTTAGCCTCTGGAGGTACGGTAAAAAAGTGAATTTTCCCTTTGATTGTTCAGACAGAAAAGAAATCCCCGAAAGGAAGAAGTCATTCTTTTCGCCAAACACTGTTGAGAATGTTTGCGAGGCCGGAATCTGCGACAGGCTGCGGAACAGTTCCACTGCCACGACGCACGTCTCCGATTAAGGACCGCGATGATAAGGTAAGAAGAATCATGGCTCGTACGGAAGCAGTAGTAGTATTTCTCTCGCCCAATTTGCGAGTGGAACACGTAAGGGAATAACTAGCAGCGGTACATTTTATCCTCCGCCACGCACCGTATTGTGGTTTTGCAGTATGGGTGTAGATGCTGAAGACAAGGGCATTCCATTTGCAGTAGGGCCACGCCTATCGAAGCATTGCTGTGTTCAAACTAACCGTCGGCTTGAGAAAAGTTTCGATTTTTTTCGCTTTATACGGTAGTTACACGTTTATACAAGTAATTCGTCACTATATTTCCATTATGTTCTGAGGTACATATAAAATTTGACTGCTGTATGAAAATGCTCTAGGGGTACGAATATCAAACAACACAGTGTCTGTTCCGCTCGATGCTTGTGCAGTGGAGCAGCTACTTGCCCATAACGACTTAACTGCTGCTCGCTTGCCGGCAAAAACAAGTGTAAAGTCCAGGTGCAGGGTGTCTCTAGCGTTCCAAGTGATACCATTACGCAACTAGCTCCTCTTATTAGCTTACGTTCTCCTCGATTTTATAACTGTCTCAGTGTGCCAATTTTATACAAAGTTAACCTCATGGGAAGAAGTTATTTTTATAGAACTGGCAAAGAAGTGATGCTATCCCGTTTCCTTGTACTGTAAAGCGTCTATTACAGGTTTACGTAAGCTCTTTTCAGATAGACTCAATGCGTGTGATATATCAATTTGCTGCGGCAGCAGCACTATTTGAGATCAAGAATTACTGTGCAAGCACAAGCAAGACTTTGAAACTCAATACTTTTGGCCCTTGTAGAAGAAAGACACTATGAATATGAATCTTCATCCATTTCCTGAATCTGCGATACCTGTGCTGAAAATGGGGTCAATACCCTATGAACGCAGTAACGATATTGCTGACGTGGAAATATGAGAACAAGCCCGGTTAGAAAATACGCACTGTCATCTGCGACACGTCGCGAGTCTTTCAAATCTGAGAAGTGATTACTTCCTTCTACATTATAGCTCTGTGTTGCCTAAAACTTATATATAGCACATCTCTCTGCAAGTTGGTACGGTCATTGGTTCCTCAAAGCTTGTAGAGAGGTGTTATAGGATGGTTTTCGGAATTTAACTTTCCTTTGTAGATTGACTAGAACCTTGAAAGGTAAGCATGAGGGCAGGAAGGGAGGAGGAAAGAAGGATTTAAAAATCCCATCGACGGCGATATCATTAGAAACAGAACACAAGGTCGAGTGGACAAAGGTAGAGCAGGAAATCGTTTGAAAGGAACCATGACGGCGTCTATCTGAAGTGATTTAGGTAGATGAACATAGAAAATCTAAATGTAAATGACCGAACGTGAGTCCAGCACTGCACCACCTTGCTCTTTGTGGTCCGCAGCTCGTGGTCTATGGGCTAGCGTTGCTGCCTCTGGATCAGGGTTCCAGGTTCGATTCCCGGGCAAGTTGGGGATTTCTCTGCCCGGGGACTAGATGTTTGTGTTGTCCTCATTATATCATCATCATCATCATCATCATCATCATCGCTCTATGTGACAGTAGTAAGACTCCCTGCAGAGTTCCATCCAGCTTTATTTTCTTTTTTGTATAGAGAAGCAAGTGTTGGAATAGCTATCGCATTTATCCTTTTCTTCCTTGTTCCATTTTTGTTACGTACGACAATTGACTACTGCACTGTGGTCACAGAGTAGGTCTGCATCATTTTCGAGGCTCAAGTAGTACCGTAATGTATGTAAAATTAACCATTGTAGTGGTGGGTGGTCCTGGATTTGTTTACCAGTAGTAGCGTAGATTATTGAGAATTCTGAGGAAGATGAAGTACGCTGTGAGGAAGACAATGGAGAACACTAAGAAGATGAGGACGAACTTACTGGAAAAGGAGGAAATTGTATTACTTTGGACGGGATCAACAGCGGCGGCGAACTACACGGGTGCCGTTTGATTAGATGACTGGCCGCCACAGCACGTTGCCCGCCTTTCGCGCCATAAATTGCAGGCAGCACGAGAGCCACGCCCTGCGTTTCACGTGGGCGGAGTCGACCCACCCCTGACATCTCGCGGCTCTTGCAGCAGTGATGAATTACTGCGAGACCAGCTTAGTACCAGTCATACGTCTTTACTCGCGGACGTCTCCTATATGCGAGGGAGGATTTGTTGGCAGATGTAATGTACCTGTTTGCTCCATAGAGTCCATTACAAGCAATTACCTTCATATAGAGGCTCGTGGTCATTTGTCAGCGGGAGGGCAGGTGATTGAAAGATATGAATAACAAACTAGACTATACAGAAACATTTGCTCACCCACATCGTAGCACCCTCCACCCACGGGTAGGGCACTGCCCTATAACGGACGGATCCCCTCTCTGGCGAGAGAGCTCAACAGCGTGAGCTTCGTATGGAATCAAAACATACGTGCGTCATACGTCCTTGCAATGCACATCACGTGCTAATGAGAGGGCAACAATAATCTCATTGGGGACTTGTCTATTTTGTACGGAGACACGCAATGTGTCAAACGAGTGGTAATTTTGTATGTGTGACATCTCTCACGCCCACAGTTTTAGGGATTGTAATGTCGCTTTTCCAGATGGCTGGACGGTAACCAGGCGAAAATATGTTTCACTCTTTGGAAGTATTTTGTACATCTCATTGTGCAGAGTCTTGCTGTTTGCGTTGTTGTGGTCCTCAGTCCGAAAACTGGTTTGATGCAGCTTTCCAGGCTAGTCCATCCTGTCCAAGTCTCTTGACTGCTACTTTAACTGACATCTATTTGAACTTGCGTGGTGCATTCGAGCCTTGGTCTCCTTCGACAATTTCATGCCCCCATACTTCCCTCCATTACTAAACTGATGATTCCTTGATGCCTCAGAGTAAGTCTTATCAGCTGATCTCTTCTTTCAGTGAAGTCGTTTCATAAATTTATTTCTTTCCTCCAATTCCATTCACTAACTCCTCGTTAGTTATCCGATCAACCTACCTAATTTTCAGTATTCTTCTGAAGCACCACGTATCAAAAGCTCCAATTCTCTTGTCAGAACCACTCGTCGTCTTCGTTTCAAAAATGGTTCAAATGGCTCTGAGCGCTATAGGACTTAAGTTCTGAGGTCATCAGTCCCCTAGAACTTAGAACTATTAAAACCTGACTAACCTAAGGGCATCACACACATCCATGTCCGAGACAGGATTCGAACCTGCGACCGTAGCGGTCGGGCGGTTCCAGACTGAAGCGCCTAGAACCGCTCGGCCACTCTGGCCGGCCGTCTTCGTTTCACGTTTGTACTAGGCCACTGTGTAGGTAGGTAAGTACCTTCAGAACAAACTTGATAATATTTAACTTTATATTGGTCTAGCTGAATATTCTACTTTGCCCCCCCCCCCCCCTCTCTCTCTCTCTCTCTCTCTCTCTCTCTCTCTCTCTCTCTCTCTCTCTCTCTCTCTCTCTCTCTCTCTCTCTCTGTGTGTGTGTGTGTGTGTGTGTGTGTGTGTGTGTGTGTGTGTGTGTGTGTGTCGATCTCCTACTCCGCCTCCTATCCCTTTGTCAGTCCATCCATCCTCGGTCTTCTCCTTTCCACCTCCTATGCCGCCCCAACTCCACTGGGGGTGTTTCTTTCCAGGCAGTAAGTCTTATGCATACAAAGCTTACTTGAAATAGAGCCGGTGGTTTAGGAGGAGATATGGAACATGCTAGTGAATTGAAAACTAGACAGATTGAAAGAAAAGAAGTAAACTGTTTATGTCAAAAATTAATCGCCTTAACTCTTAATACATTTATCCCACTGTGATACAAGACGGTCAATGCCTACATGATAAAATGTATGCGGTTGGCCACACGGAACCATGACTGTACCCAGGCGTGCACCTTTTTGTTCGAAGCAAATCGACAGCCACGAATGTCTGTCTTCAGGGCCACCAAAGTATGGAAATCGCATGGGGACTATACGGACGCTGTGTAAGGGCTTCCCAGCGAAAATTTTGAAGCGTACTGGAAACAACCATGGGAACAAGTGGGCGGGCATTTTGTTGACAGATTCCTTCGACTACATTGCAAACATTTCGGACGGAAGCCTTTACAGATTGTCAATACAATCGCGATCCCTCCCCATGCGATTTCCATCTTTTTGGAGCCCTGAAGAAAGACACTGTTAAGTTCAAAAGTGCTACCAGCCGTCTGGCTAGCTGTGCGTTGGGAGTTGAAAACAATAGGGTACAGTGGCCGAGCAGCTGCTCGTAAGCTACACATTTTTGTAGGCGATGCTTGAGGTAGTGCAGAGATCGGCGCCACTGCACTGTGGATGACTCTGAACTAGTTAGTTGGAGTGATGAATCACACTGTAGCCTGTGGTAATCCGACAGAAGAGCTCGGGTTTGGCGAATGCCTGGAGGACGTTACTTGCCATCGTGTGTAAAGCCAGCAGTGAAGTTCCGGAGAGCTGGTGTTACGACATGGGGGTTGTTTCGTGGTTAAACGTTTAAGGAAACGCTAAATGCAGAACGACATGACCGCATTTTACGGCAGTATGTACTGCGTGAAGCAGAGGAAGAGTTGTATGAGCACGACAATGCATCTGCGAGGCAATTGTATGTTGACACATTCCTGCATCGGACTGCCCTGCCCAGAATCGCGACCTGAATCTGGAATGTTGAAAGATAGATTTCGGTCCAGACCTCAGCGTCCAACATCACGACCTTCTCTGGTTTTGGTTCTTGAAGAAGAATGGGCTTCCACTCCACAGGCATCCACACACCTCGCTGTAAAGGTCCCCTGCAGAGTTCAAGGCATCATAAAGGCGAAGGTTGCAAGCACCTCCACTAACAGGTTTCTCGATACTTCGACCAGATGGGGTGTGTATGAAACAATCAACAAAAAACCGGAAAGTGTGTTGGGAAACAGGAGCATTTGTGTTTGGCTGGTGGGGGCATCCGGAGTGTGGATGGCAAGAGTTGATTTGGCTATAGGAGGTACAGCAGCAAGAAGGAAGGGGTTGACAGTTCTGTCAGGTGCGATGGAAAAGCTGTAGTGTCTTCGCAGCGTACGTTGAAGTGCTAGAGCGTAGTAGTTTTAGTTAATTTATGGGTGAGAAGAAGGAATTCTGCCCGTAGAAAACTGGAGGACTGTTAGTTTTCCTTTGCTGTAACCAGATGCAAGTAGGGGCTCAGTTTCTAAGTGTGTCTTTAGTAAGTGTGTCTTTAGTAAGTGTGTCTTTAGTAAGTGTGTCTTTAGTAAGTGTGTCTTTAGTAAGTGTGTCTTTAGTAAGTGTGTCTTTAGTAAGTGTGTCTTTAGTAAGTGTGTCTCTCAGACAAATATACCTCAGGCATCAATCTGAGTAAACACAATGAACCATTAAGTGATGGAAGTAAATAAAATGGTTTCTCATTACATTTATATTGGTGTGGACTGGAGTCTTTAAATCTGCTGTCTCTCTCTCTCTCTCTCTCTCTTTCTCTCTCTCTCTCTCTCTCTCTCTCTTTCTCTCTCTCTCTCTCTCTCCCCCTCCTCACACACACACACACACACACACACACACACACACACACACACACACAATTATTACCGCTGAGCTAGTATCCTCCCTATCCACCCCCACCCCCGCTATCAAAAACATAAGCAACTATCTGAAGCTTAGAATGAACAAAAATTCACTGACCACTTGTTTTTAGACTGAGGAATGTTTAATGATAATTATTAAACCAGGAACTAATGAGTCAGTGAGATAAAGTATTCCTTACGTCTAGTTCTAGTTGACTGCTTGATTCACGACTATAAGTAGGATCCAGCCAGTACGGAATCAACTTCTCCGGGTTCCACGCGTTAGAGGTAGTGCCAGGCAGGTGACATGTATCACCACATGATGTTGGAGGCAGCTGAATGTAAAGAAATTTATTCACGTGCTCAAAAAAGGGATGGTATGTCACAAACTTGTCCGTCCGAAGTTCCAGAGTTGATAACGTTAGAGGCATGAAAGTCTACAAGCAACAGACAGGACGAGTGCTATGAACTAAAAGTACCCTGGTGTTGGGTTTAAGGTCGCTTTGTAACGACGGGCAGTAGTTAGCGACCTCTGGTTGTCGTTAGCACACACCGAATAATCGACGCCAAGAGGCACCTGTGCCCTGCGCCGTAGCTACTGATCAACAGGGCTGCCAGACACGGGGCTACCCCAAGGGCCGCTTGGGTAACATTTTTCCACGCTAGTGACATCATTTGGTACCGGCGTCTTCCCTCGTTTTCCCCCCTCATACACTTTTACGGGTGTCAGTACTAAACGTGATACGTGCTGTACAAAAATCTCGTCGCCGCTAATTGTGATACGTCCAGTATAAGAATATTGCAGTTGTAGTGGGTCTGGTGCCCTCTTCCAGCTTTACGTACCAAGCCGGTGGCTTCTTTTTTTTCACCTAACCTCCAAAGAGTCAAAAAGCGTTAGAATTAATCCAAAACTTCTAGAATAAAAAATCCGTGTCAAGACAGACAATTCGGCACTACGACAAAGTCGCACAAACAGCACGAACTCCAAGAAATTAGAACAACAGAAAGAGATCATTAGGAAAATCTTAGGAGCAAGACATAGTCTAGACGGTTACAAGCTAGAAGCAATCGCAGAAAAGTTTTCAAACACCAAAATTTACATTAAAAAAAAGGCGAATGAAATTTTTTGGTCGTCTCAACAGACTACCAGAAAAGCGATTGACAAAGAGGACGATAGACTATGTGACATCACTTGAGAACTCAACACCTTGACCGAATGAAATTCGAAAGGACTTAAAAAAACTGACATTTTAGAAAGAGACACCTTCACACAAAGCAGAGAATTGGGCTTTTACATCACAGCAACCAAAACGAAAGCAGTACAGACCAAAGTGGTCGGAAGAAAGTAAATAAGCCTTCTCGGAAAGAATGAAGCCCATTGGAACAAGGAGAACCTAAAGAAAAGTTGATTATTTACTTAACGCCTTGCGTTTATTCGAAGAATTCGTTAACAACAACAACAACAACAACAACAACAACAACAACAACAACAGTGGCGCACAAGGCAAATTTTCGAGATAGTGAACACTAGCAAAAACGAGACAAAATAGTTCCGTGAAATACCGACGAAGATATCGCATAAGATCACCTAAGCAATCGAGAACAGTTCAGGCACATAAAAGACTCAAACAAAAACACACGAGAAAGAGAACCGAAAACAAACGGTCAGAACAACGCAACATAAAACACAGCGAGCGTAAGAAGACAACTTGGAGAGAACGAAGAACAAGAAAAATTATGAATACTTAAGTTCAAATTCTCTATTAAAATGGAATATTCACGATGATAATGCTCAATAAGATGAAAAATCCCGATTGTATTCGCACTGTGTATGAGTTACATGTGTGTGCCCATCGTACGCCTACACCCATATAGTGCGGTGAGGAAAGAGCGTTCATAAAAAATGGCTCTGAGCGCTATGGGACTCAACTGCTGTGGTCATAAGTCCCCTAGAACTTAGAACTACTTAAACCTAACTAACCTAAGGACAGCACACAACACCCAGCCATCACGAGGCAGAGAAAATCCCTGACCCCGCCGGGAATCGAACCCGGGAACCCGGGCGTGGGAAGCGAGAACGCTACCGCACGACCACGAGATGCGGGCAGAGCGTTCATAGTAACGCCACCCACCACTTACAGCACAGCTGCGTACGATACCTGCTATGTATTCTGATATCCCATGGGACATAACAGCTTGCGCTGCCTATTTGGTAGAAAAAATGGATTTTTTTACAGTTAGAAGCCCGCTCTTCATTTTTACTTATTAACGTCCTATTTTACATTAAGCCATTCAGCCTAATCTCCTCAACAAACAGCAGTATCTGCTACTTTTCTTCAATAATAATAATAATAATAATAATAATAATAATCCCCGTGGAGGCCCGGGAAAAGAATAGGCCTCCGGTATGTTCTGCCAGTCGTAAAAGGCGACGAAAAGAACAAACCACTAATAGGGCTAACCCCCCTTTTAGTGTGATTAGTTGGTTCAGGACAGAACTAAAGAAGCCTCGGACAAGCGCCGTCATGGTCGGGGACGACGCTTGAACCCTATGCCCGCCCACAATGGTAACGACACTGCTAGCCAACTGGAAAATGATTTAAATCCAAATAGAGGTGTTTTGCAGGATATGCTTCCTGCAACCACCCTAGAAGGAAAACAAAGACAGAGGATGAGATGGTCAGATGAAGTTAATCGACACCTCATGTTCTGTTATTACCAAGCAACAAACCTAGGAACCAACACAACTGGATACAGATCACAAGTATACACAACATTTATTACCAGATACCCAGAATTAAAATTTTTAACAGAACAACGACTAGCTGATCAGATCCGTGTAATAATCAAAAATAACAGGATACCCCAGTCAGAATTAGAAAACATCAAACAAGAAGTACAACAAATACTGGAACAAAATAATGTGCAATCAGAAGAAGAAGAAAATACAGTAATGGACTCAAACATCCCAGAGCAAACAAACAAAGAACAACACGCACCAATTAAACAATCAGAGGAAAACGAAATCTTAAGACAGCCACCAGAACAAGCACAAATAGAACACGAAGTGACACAGATGCTAGATATAGAAGAAAAATTTCAGCTAACATATATAGAATACAAAGACACAAATACAGACATTAGACCATTCTTGCATAGACCACCAAATAACCCACAAGTCGAAACAACAATAAAAACTATCAACACAATCATACACAACAAAATAAATGAAAACACAACTATGGAAGAGTTACAACTACTGGTTTATATAGGAGCACTCACTACACTAAATATACACACTAGACAGAGATCAGAACCAACCAACATACAGAAGAAAACCACAAAACCAGCATGGCAACACAGGCTACAGATCAGAATAGAAAAACTGAGAAAAGACATCGGACAGCTAACACAATTTATAAGAAATGAAATCTCGGAAAAAAAACGAAAAAGGTTAGGTAAAATCTCACAACAAGAAGCGACAGAGCAATTAGACGAAAAGAAGCAGAAATTACAAGCATTAGCCAAACGACTCAGAAGATACAAAAAAAGTGAAAATAGAAGGAAACAAAACCAAACATTCAACACAAACCAAAAGAAATTTTACCAGACAATAGATAACACACACATTAAAATAAACAATCCACCAAACATAACAGACATGGAACACTTCTGGAGCAACATATGGTCAAACCCGGTACAACATAACAGGCATGCACGGTGGATACAAGCAGAAACAGACACATACAAGATGATACCACAAATGCCTGAAGTGATAATTTTGCAACATGAAGTCACCCAAGCAATTAATTCTACTCACAATTGGAAAGCCCCTGGAAATGATAAAATAGCAAATTTCTGGTTAAAGAAGTTCACCTCAACACATTCACATCTAACTAAATTATTTAACAGTTACATTGCAGACCCATACACATTCCCTGATACACTTACACATGGAATAACTTATCTGAAACCTAAAGATCAAGCAGACACAGCGAACCCAGCTAAATATCGCCCCATAACATGCCTACCAACAATATACAAAATATTAACTTCAAACATTAAACAGAAATTAATTACACATACAACACAGAACAAAATTATAAATGAAGAGCAAAAAGGCTGTTGCAAAGGAGCACGAGGATGTAAAGAGCAACTGATAATAGATGCAGAGGTGACATATCAAGCTAAAACTAAACAAAGGTCGCTACACTACGCATACATTGATTACCAAAAAGCTTTTGATAGTGTACCCCACTCATGGTTACTACAAATATTGGAAATATACAAAGTAGATCCTAAATTGATACAGTTCCTAAACATAGTAATGAAAAATTGGAAAACCACACTTAATATCCAAACAAATTCAAATAATATCACATCACAGCCAATACAGATTAAGCGTGGAATATACCAAGGAGACTCATTAAGTCCTTTCTGGTTCTGCCTTGCTCTGAACCCACTATCCAACATGCTAAATAATACAAATTATGGATACAATATTACTGGAACATACCCACACAAAATCACACATTTGCTATACATGGATGATCTAAAACTACTGGCAGCAACAAATCAACAACTCAACCAATTACTAAAGATAACAGAAGTATTCAGCAATGATATAAGTATGGCTTTTGGAACAGACAAATGTAAGAAAAATAGCATAGTCAAGGGAAAACACACTAAACAAGAAGATTACATATTGGATAACCACAGCGACTGCATAGAAGCGATGGAAAAAACGGATGCCTATAAATATCTAGGATACAGACAAAAAATAGGAATAGATAATACAAATATTAAAGAAGAACTAAAAGAAAAATATAGACAAAGACTAACAAAAATACTGAAAACAGAATTGACAGCAAGAAACAAGACAAAAGCTATAAATACTTATGCCATACCAATATTGACCTACTCATTTGGAGTAGTGAAATGGAGTAACACAGACCTAGAAGCACTCAATACACTTACACGATCACAATGCCACAAATATAGAATACATCACATACATTCAGCAACAGAAAGATTCACATTAAGCAGAAAGGAAGGAGGAAGGGGATTTATCGATATAAAAAATCTACATTATGGACAGGTAGACAATTTAAGAAAATTCTTTATAGAACGAGCAGAAACTAGCAAAATACACAAAGCAATCACTCATATAAATACATCGGCTACACCACTACAATTTCATAACCACCTCTACAACCCTTTAGACCACATAACATCAACAGATACGAAGAAAGTAAATTGGAAAAAGAAAACACTTCATGGCAAGCACCCGTATCATCTAACACAGCCACACATCGATCAAGACGCATCCAACACATGGCTAAGAAAAGGCAATATATACAGTGAGACAGAAGGATTCATGATTGCAATACAGGATCAAACAATAAACACCAGGTATTACAGCAAGCATATTATTAAAGATCCCAATACCACAACAGATAAATGCAGACTTTGTAAACAACAAATAGAAACAGTAGATCACATCACAAGCGGATGTACAATACTAGCAAATACAGAATACCCCAGAAGACATGACAATGTCGCAAAAATAATACATCAACAGCTTGCCTTACAACATAAACTTTTAAAACAACAAGTTCCTACATACAAGTATGCACCACAAAATGTACTGGAGAATGATGAATACAAATTATACTGGAACAGAACCATTATAACAGATAAAACAACGCCACATAACAAACCTGACATCATACTCACCAATAAAAAGAAGAAATTAACACAACTAATCGAAATATCCATACCAAATACAACAAATATACAAAAGAAAACGGGAGAAAAAATTGAGAAATACATCCAACTGGCTGAGGAAGTCAAAGACATGTGGCATCAGGATAAAGTTGACATCATACCAATTATACTATCAACTACAGGAGTCATACCACACAATATCCACCAGTACATCAATGCAATACAGCTACATCCAAACACATATATACAACTACAGAAATCCGTAATTATTGATACATGTTCAATTACCCGAAAGTTCCTAAATGCAATATAACACATACCGTACAGTTAATAGGAAGTGACGCTTGATCAAGGTCCGCGTCACTTTCCATTCTCAACCAGACTTAACGTCTGAGAAAGTAAAGAAATAATAATAATAATACGCCTTGTTCCTGAGCAGGCTCTAAGAACAGCTCCAGTCAAGCCATGTTCGCTCTTAGAGTTCCCAAAAGGCGAGGAACTGTACAGAACATTTTTTAACTTAGTCGGTATTACAACTCCGTTAGAGGGAACGTTAAAACACAATAGTGATCTCATTGCTCTTAACCAAAGCTTACGAATGTGTTGACTAGAATATGTTACTGAATATTCTTCGCGCGAAAGGACTGCACACTGTAATACATAGATAAATTAGCTGAGCATCACTGCTACGATAACTTAGTGCCTGAAAACTTTGAAATTAGAACAAGAATTCGCCAAGGTGATGAGCTGTCATCGATTGTACTGACTCGTATGAACTGCTTGAACTGTGGAAGAAATGAAGGGTCACTGCTATTAATAGCGTAAAAATCGAATAAAAGTAAGGCACGCCACCATGACAGACTTATCACTAGGAGATACTTTCGGACTAATTTGACCACTCTTTCCATGTCACAGAGTGAGGCGAAAAATCACGAGCCACGTGCGATTTTCTCTTTATTCACACCTATGTTTGCAACTTGCAAGGGCATCATCACTATCGAGGTTACGGACGCGTAATAGAAAAGTTTTTAGCCATCTCCAGATGAGCAAGAAACTCTAAATGTTGTCTATACGGCGAGTAAGCGATAACTGTTTCCATCGTACCAAATTGCTGTTGCTAAAGTGGAGACGAACAAATTGATTGTCTATGAAGTCGGGAAACACCCTCAAATAGACCTAGGGACCCACCTTAAGTATAGCGCATTCGTGTAGCACAAGACTTTGGCTAAAATAGTCTTTAAATATTAAAGAACACATTCGTAAGATATGTCGCACCCTAGGTATTTAAAACGTTTGACGTGCTCTAAGATTTTATCATTCAATACTATTTTAAATCTTACAGCTTGTATGCCTATAAAAGCCATTAATTTAGTTTTATCTACAGACAATGTTAGGTTGTAATCAGACGCTATCTGCTACAACTTCTACACTCTCCTCTCAAGGTCATCTTCGTTCTCTGAAATTAAATTACGTCATCTGCGCATAAAATTAAATTTGGTCTTGTGTCGTTATCTAAAAAAATCCCCTTTTATGTTCAACATTTTCCATTTGCTGATAACTTCATCTATAATTAAATTTACTTCCGTATGCGGAACCGTCGTAAAAAGTAAAGCCATGAAAGAAACCCAGGTGAAGCTTTATAAAAAAACAGCAGTGCCAATCCTTGCTTATTGGAATGAAGCATGGGCAACAACAAGACACCAAGAGAGTAGAATACAGGCTCAAGACATGAGGTTTCGAAGGGGAGTGGAAGGAAAAATCGAAAAAGGTGAAGATATAAGGAAAGATTTAGGAATATATAACCCGGACGAAAAAATAAAGGAAAATAGGAGGAAATGGAAGGAATGTGTATATAGCATGGGTGGAGAAAGATTCCCGATAAAGGTTCTCAGTTATAAATGCATTGGAAGAAATCTAGGAAGATTATACAAGAGATGGAGCACTATAACAGGCTATTTGCATAATACATGAAATGAAGAAGACTGTTAAAAACCTCTTATTTTTGCACTGAAAAAGCGTAAAATTGACGTTTGTGTAAACTGTACCTCGAATATTGTTAATCTTGGGAAAATAAAAATAACAAATCATTTTGTTTGTCTGATCGGCTAACTATGAAACTACCGTGCTTGTAAAAGCTAAGTTTACAGAGAATTGTAAGATTAATTAGTTTTTGCATAACGTTTACAAAAGTCTTTCTTCTTTCATTCAACTCGCGGAAAAGTTAATATTAATAATGTTAACAAAACAGCCGACTGAGCGGGTGGCGTAGGATAGCGAGAGGATGCGCCGTAGCTTGGGTGGTTTTTGTAGGCGATTTGAGGTTGTTTCCGTGCTTTATAGACTAAAAGCGTTCCGCAACGAACTGTTCGTCTCGACTTCCCTTACACCACTTATATTGTAAACAGTTATCCTTAAATTCTGTATAGCGATCCTATCACAGTGATGGAGAGAGCGTGATAAAGCCGTCGGCACACAGACCGTACATTTGAACGTTACCGTTCCGAGTTCCTGACCTCATAGCGTACAAAAAGCATATTGGGGAGCCCCTCTGAGCGTACAGAGCAATATCTAACACGTCAGATATTCTGAACGTGCGTTTACACGTGGACCAATGACATGGAAGAGCGCCACCTACGTCGCACGCATGCCGTCTCTCTATTCCCGAGACACCTTGTCGCCTTTCAGTTCAAATCCATATGTATATATTTAGTTTCTAGGAAACAGCAAACAGAGGATCTCTCGAAAACCCGTCTTTAGTCGCATGATGTAATAAAATGACGAGAAACATTGATGGTTAAAGAATTGTTTCCACCTTTTTCTTTTACCAACATTCACATTTTCTAATATCTTTGATTCTGTCTTATTACTTTTATTAAAGTATATTCGGTGTTACGTAAATATAATTGCGCTCTTTCTGGGGATTGGATTTGTTCGATTGGTTCAATCTACAACACAGCTTGCACTACTTGCTGTAGTTATTTTGCACTTTCTTGTTTTGAGTTTTGTATTTCACACGTTACAAAGATTCCGCTATTGAGCAGGAACCGTAATCAAGTAAAAATGACCTTAAGGTTTTGCTAAAAAGAGAGAATGATGAAATAATTATCTTATGTGGAGAATTATTGTAAATTTGTGTCGCACTGTTTGCAATGTAACTTTTATAAGCCGATGTGCTTATAAAGTGGACATGGTATATTCCCTTTTATGTTTATAACATGTGCATGGAGATTGTCATTTTTATTTGTGTGTACTACAGACAGCACAACATGACTAGCATATGATGAAGCGGGGAAACTTGAATAGAGCTAACGTGGGAATTCTATGGCCGTGCATTTGATAAAGAGTTCGATTTGCGAGCCAGATAAAGCCGATAGCTGCCGCTGGAGCGCGCTGCGATCGCATATACGACGCTGAGGCACACGTACCGTATGCAAAAGTCGCATCGTTTCTGAGCGTTCAGCAGCGCGTTGGACTCGGCACGCTGAAAGTTTACGATCGAAAGCACGGTGCGTGTGCCGACGGCTTAAGCATAAGCGTGGCAAACCACGTGTGTTATGGCCACAGCTGGTAAAGTATTTTAGTGTTCAAACCAAATTAAGATTGGACGATTAATTTTTACACCGACTGTAGCGCAAGCTGTTCCTCTTGAACTGCCAGAACGAAAGAAATGATAATGATTGGGTCTGTTTTCGACCCCTGATAGTGATTTGCTGCCCTTAGTCCTGCAGTCGTTACTGGCGTCTCCTACTGGAACGGGGTCGTCTGTCTAGCTGCACCCCTAATCTCGTCGGATGGCGTCCAATTAAAGAGAGTGGTCCTGGAAGAGTCGCCAGCTGTCCTCTCCAGCAACTTCTTGGCTCGGGCTGACCTGACTCGACCTGAAGTCACACCGTAACCCACTGCCGTCGTCTTTTCAATGGGCTTAGCGTCGCGTCGACGCGACATCAATAGGGTCGTGATGCCGGGCCCCAAGGTGGACATTGAGGAGGGAACTAATTGTCCATTACTTTGTTGCAGGAAATATCTCGGCATTCACTTAAAGTCTGAGCGGGATGTTAACTGCACTATTCCTCGACAGTTAAATGAGCTATCGTCTAACGATTAACGAGAAAGAATAATGCTCTCATTTGCGTTTTGATTCACTGCACTCATCGCACGATATCATATGTAATCCACCTCGTGAAGACAGCTGTGTAGTTTTTCAGTTATTCATTTGTAGAGAGGATGGAAAAGTTTCGCAGAAGAGAGTTAAAAATTCCTCTTTCATACATTCCATTTTTTTTCACGCTTAGTTGATACTGAAGGAGCAAGTCCTAGGGTTGTTTTCTCAGTTACAGTTCATTTACTAGTTTCAACGAAGTACGTAGTTTTGAAAGCAGAATTCTCAAGAATTTGCCGTTCGTTTCGTGTATCATATTTATGATCAATCGCCATGCTTCATGCAAGATCAATTTGAAGAAATGGGGTTTCTCTCCAGGAGATGAACTATGCGAATGTGGCGAACAGCAAGATCATGAACACCTGCTCAACTGTAGAAACCACCCAGCCCATGGACGATCTGGTTATCGCCAGTGATACAGCAGTTCAAACGGCGGAATTTTGGATGCCACATGGAATTTAATCGTGTACTTATACTGTTTGTAAATTGCTGTCTATCAGCTATATATGTATGTTATGTTCTGGACACGAGTAAATACATATAATATAGCAAGATGGGAACTTCCACAGCATATTCATCATGAACACATAAAAGAAACGCCGACAATGAGCCACTGAGAATGATGAAAAAAGCATACTGGCTCATCCTCATGCTAATCTGAGTGGTATGGTCCAAGTTACGGCACGAAAAACACCCACGAAACGGCACAGAATAACGTAAGGCCTGAACGACCCCGTCCAAATAACGCAGGTCGGAACGCCCCACTGAACTGTCAGTGTACTCTACGCCTTGCATCATTCGGAGGCAGGAAACCAGTGGCACTATATGCCCCAGTCAGCCACTGTCCAGTTTGTGTTGTTCGGGCCACTGACGAAGTGCAGCTTTTACACGACCCAGTCATATTAACACGGCCACCTGCCAAAGGCCTGAATAACCACCTTCCACTGTGTGGACGAGCAGGACGGGAGTCGGTGAGGCTCTGGAGGGTACCGACACGGATGTGGATCAATGCAGACTCCAGTTCCGCGGCCAACCGGCCTAGATTTCTCGCTTGAGGATCCGTGGCAGAACAGCCGTATCGAGATCTTCCCACAGAGTCTCAATTGGGTTTAAATCCGGAGTGTTTGGTGGTCTGGGGAGTATGGTAAACAGATCCTGGTGTTCTTCGTACCACGCCCGTACACTGCGAGCTGTGTGTCACGTTGCATTGTCCTGCTGGTAGATGTCATCGTCTCGAAGAAAAACGAACAGCATGTAGTGACGGACATGGTCCCCAAAGATAGATGCATACTTATGTTCATCTATTGTGCCTTCCAGAATGATGAGATCATCCAGCGACTGCCACAAATAAATTCTCTCCACACCTTAACGCTCCCGCCTCTGGCGTGGACCCTTACGACGATTGTTGCAAAGCCATAAACGCCAAAAGACATCTGTCCGATGGAGCATAAAATGCAATTCATCTGAAAAGGCCACATGTCGGCACTCAATGGACATCCGGTTGCGATATTGGCGTGCGAATTCCAGCCTTTGTCATCAACGAACTGCAGTCAGCACGGGGACGTTAACCAGGCACCTGCTGCAGAGGCTCATACGCAGCAATGTTCGCTGAACGGCCGTTGAGGATACATTGTTGGTAGCCCCTGGTTGATCTGCTCGATCAGTTGCTCAACAGTTGGACGTATATTCGCCCATCTCCGCAGCCGTCCTTCAACGTTGTCACCTACGGCCTGTGGTGCCTCACAGTTGCCTTGGCGCTAGTTTTGGTTGGTGCCATTTTGCCAGGCACGTTATACTTTAACCACGGCGACACGGGAACAATTTACAAATTTAGCCGTTTCCGAAGTGCTTCCACTCTTCGATCGTTTGGACATTAGATAAATCACTCCGTTTCCACATTACATCGACTGCACTGTTTTCCGCGTCCCCCAACACGCTTTACATACCGTCTACTGCTAGTGCAGTCGTCCGCCGTCTTTGAGTGGTTATTGCACTTTGACGTCGAACATAGGCCGTGGTCACAGTAACGTGATTGAGCTGTGTATGTGCCACTATAAGTAAAGAGCTCTTGAATTGTACGTAACTCTAAATGTCCATTACATGCAGTTTGTAATGTTGGTTTTAAAACTGGCTGACATCGACCGGCATCCACTGGAGGTCTCACTTGCTTTTGGGTTTGGAATCTGTTGTCACTGACAGTTTGTGACACCTGCCACTGGTTCCTCTCCATCAGGAACTTTATAGGACCACTGCTCTCACGCTGTTACGTGACTACGAGTGGTAGACCATTCTCTGTACACACGCGGAACAATTCGCGTCGATACACGAACGAATCAGGCAACTTGTTCCACTGTGTGGTCATGGTCTTGTCCCCAACATGGAAGCTCCTTTCTACAATTATGTCACATCGAAGTCGATCCATGTTACTGGGCTGGTTCTATACAATTGATTGGGACAGGCACCCCACTCCACAATTTCGTCATCAGTGGAGAGTCACACGACAGTGGGATATCAGATCTGCACCGTCCGCAGCGCTTCAAAGAGAGAAGGCTGTTCCTTTAAGGGGGGTGAGCTTATTTATCGTCAGAATTAAGAGATTTGCAAAGCTCTCCGAAGATAGCACAATCCTTTCAAAACAGAAACGCTGTCTAATCTGTTCTCGACAACTAGAAGAAGTGGTTATTTACATTGAGCTTTGTTTAACAGCCTCGTCTACAACCTAAGAGCTGTAGATTGTGGTATAACTTTCACTTCCTTAACTTCTGTTTACCTATCTAGACGAATTATTGCAGATACATTACAACAATTATGAGTGTGTGTTTCTCGCCGTGTCTCCCGCTGTTTGTACGGCCTCTAAAGTTACACTGCAATCCCCGTGTTTTAAGCGACTTTGTCTGCTTAATCTGCGAATATCATGCCTGGCCTCTTTTTGCCCGGCATAGTGCAGCAACTCTACGTGACATGGACTCAACAAGTCGCAGGAGGTCCCTTACAGAAATGTTGATCAATGCTGCCTCTACAGTCGTCCGTAGTTGCGGAAGCGTTCCCAGTGCAGGATTTTGTGCACGAACTGACCTCTCGATTGTGTCCCATGAATGTTCGATAGGATTCAAATGGCTCTAAGCACTATGGGACTTAACATCTCAGGTCATCAGTCCCCTAGACTTAGAACTGCTTAAACCTAACCAACCTAAGTACATCACACACATCCATGTGCGAGGCAGGATTCGAACCTGCGACCGTAGCAGCAGCGCGGTTCTGGACTGAAGCGCCTAGAACCGTTCGGCCAGATAGGATTCATGCCGAGCTTTCTGAATATTGTGACGAATGTATGTCGTTTGGCCAAACCATTCGCTCGGATTATACACAATGATCTTCAAATCAATCGCCAACAATCGTGGCCAGGTGATATGGCGCATTGCCATCCACAAAAATTCCAACGTTGTTTAGGGGCATGGAGACCATTTGCAGCCCTTCATCAGCTTCAACTTGCCGAACATGACCATTTCCAGTCAATTATCGGTTCAGGTGGATCAGAGAAGCCAGTCCTTTCCCCCATGTAAACACAGCCCACGCCATTATAGTAGAGCTACCGCGAGTTTGCACAGTGCCTTGGTGATAGCTTCGGTTTATGGCTTCGCGGGATCTGCGCCACACACGAATCCTACTAACAGCTCTTACCATCTGAAATCGGGACCCAGCTGACGAGGCCAGGGTTTTCCAGTGGTCTAGGGCCATGAGCACACGAGAGGCGCTGCATGCGGTGTAGTGCTGCTGGCGAAGGCACTCACGTCGGTCGCCTGCTGCCGTAACGCATCAACGCCACATTTCAGCGCACTGTCCTAACGGATACGTTCGTCGGAGGTCTCATATTGATTTCTGCGTTTATATCACTCAGTGTTGCTTGTCTGTTACCACTGACAACTCTAAGCAAACGCCTCTGCTCTCGGTCGTTAAGTGGAGGACGTCGGCGACTGCATCGTCCATAATGCGAGATAATGTCTGAAATTTAATATTCTCAGCATACTATTTACACTGTCGGTCTCAGAATATTTAATTCCCCAACGACTTCCGAAATCGGATGTCTGATGAGTCTAGCCTCAACTACCATTCCGCATTCAAAGTGTGGTAATTCCCGTCGTGTAGCCATAACCATGTCGGAGTACAAATGAAAGCTCCGACAATGCAATGCCCTTTTATACCTTGTGTACGCGATACTTTCGCCATGTGTGTATGTGCGTATCACTGTCCCGTGTCTTGTCACCGCAGTAATTGCTGTGGTCTTTGGCGGCTGGAACTCTGGCATCCGATTTCCTGACCGATAGAAAGGGAAGCGCATCCACTTTCTCAGTATGTCGTTTGGCTTTTATTCTCCCTTACGATAATCCTTATATGATTTCTGACATCATCTTGCAAACGAACTCCAAATGGTTTTAGTAAGACCTACATTATATGAGACTGCGCAATCAAACAGCTCTTAGATCTTTTTTCTGTTGACCTCTTTCGAGAAAATTATGTACTCTTCAGACTGTGATTATTTTTTAGTGCTAGAAACGCGTACGAGCTGACACCTGTTATAACTGCCATATTTCGTATTTAATAACTAAAAATCGTGTAATTAGCCGACACAGGTCGTAATAAAAAAGTCATCCAGGGTGTGTATCTTTCACAAAGTTATAAAACAAAGTCACTCTTATCTCCCAGCTACACAATGCGGACTTCCAACATTCGTAGTTTTCTGTTCCAGTTTGCAAATGTGACTGAGTGCAGTCCACGGAGCTGTGGGCTATAAAACATGTGAAAGTGGAGCACTCAGACGGGAATTAGGAAAGCTACGAGTGGCTAGACTACGAAATACATTTTACGCTCGCAATAACATGCGCTACGGCCCATCAAAGAGATGGTAGCTAGCCCGTTTTTCCAGCTATTACGACAGTAAATTATAATCATTAGAAACCATGATTCTGGCATCATCAAATACATTAAAATAAACAATAAATAGTTGAGTAAGTAAATGTTCAGCGATCACCTGAACGATTTATTTGTTATGGAAATGACATAGACGAGTGACCTAACTGGCTACTAGTTTCAGTGGATGGGTACATGCAGATGATTTGGAAACTCCTAAAAGGCACACATTCTCAAAATTTAGTATCAATGAACATATATTCAGTTCTACTTATGCATCTACACTTGAAACTGGATTGTTTTTCACTTTTTTTTGCAGGTTACCAGTTTGTCAAGATGATAACCTTGAGTGAAGATGGCTACATAATAGGGAACATTCTGGTGGAAGATGGATGGGGATGGATAGGAATGAACAACACGGAAGATGCTCTTCCAGCAGTGGAAGTCAAATGGCTGATATATTTGCGTAATAGCTAAGTAATCGCTATAAGAAGCTACCTGCAAGTTCAAAGACGCGTTTGTAAGCTGTGCTGGGAAGACTTGTGGCATAATGTCCGGAAGAGTAAAGGAAAAGGAGACACCATGGTGGAATGAGAGGCGGAAGGAGGCAGTAAAAGAAAAGAAGAAAGCCTGGCATGAATGGAACAGAGACCGAAAGGCTGAAAGTAAAAGCATATACCAGGATAGCAAAAATAAGTGTAAGAAAATGGTAGCAGAAGAAAAGAGGAAAAGCTGGGAGAAATTCACCTGAGAGTTGGAAAAAGATGTTACTAGTGGTAAGAGGATGATATATGAAATTACAAAAAGTATGAGGAAGGAAAAAACAAAGCAAGTGAAAGGGGAAAGCGGAAAGCTATAAATGCAACTAGAGGACATAAGGAAAAGATGGAAAGACTACTTTGATAAATTACTAAATGTGAAGAACGGCAATGGAAAGGGAACAGAAGTACGACAGGAGGATATAACGATGTTAGAAATGGAACTAGCTCTGAGAAAAATGAAGACAGGAAAGGCACTTGGGATAGAAGAAATTACTGTGGAGATGATAAAGCCAGCTGACCAGTTGGGCTACAGTGGCTATATAGACTAATAAGATTCATTTGGACCCAAAAATATGTACCTGAAGAATGGGGAAAGGGAATAATAATACCAGTTTTCAAGAAGGATGACAGGAACGTATGTGACAACTATAAAGGGATCACACTCATACCCCAAGTAGCAAAAATAATGGAGAGGATGCTGGAAAGAAGAGTGAGAGAAAAAGTGGAAGGGCAGTTAGAAGAGGAACAGTATGGCTTTCGTCATGGCAGATCAACAGTGGACCCAATCTTTAGTATGATACAGTTGATGGAAAGGCATTGGGAGTATGGGGAAGATCTGGTGATGACATTTCTCGACCTAGTGAAAGCATATGACAGTGTTTCCATGGAGAAGGTATGGACAACTTTGAAGAGAAAGGGAGTTGGAAAGCAAACACTTGAAGTCATCCAGGCAATGTATGAAAGCTTTAGGAGTGTACAGACGCCAGTTGGAAGAACTGAATGGTTTAAGAATCTTACGGGAATAAGACAAGGAAGTGTGATATCACCACTACTATTTATAATGGTGATGGATGAAATAGTCAAAGAGACGAAAGAAGCCCATAGAGGAAGGGAGGATGAAGCTGTTACTATTTGCTGATGATTTGTGGTGTGGGGAACAAGCAGTAAGGAGGTACAAAAACAAATAGACATCCTAAATGATAAGGTCGGGAAATATGGAATGAAATTTAGTGTGGAGAAAAGCAAGACCATGGTGGTAACCAGAGGGGATGGAGAGGGCAAGGGACAAATTCCTATTAAGGGACAGGATATTGAAATAATGGACAACTTTAAATATTTGGGAAGTGTATTAATGGGAAATGCTCGTTTGGAGACAGAAATTAGCAAAAGAATACAACAGAGTAGTATATTTTACCGGTGTGTGAGGGGCTTGGTGTGGGGTAAGGAAGTGCCAATGAGGTGCAAGCTGGTGATATACAACACTTACTTCACACCCATACTAATTTACGGCTCAGAGACTTGGACTATGACTGGAAGAGAGGAGAGTAGGACACAATCCAGAGAAACGAAGTTTCTGAGAAGTATGCTAGGGAAGACGAGGAGAGACAGAGTGAAAAATGAAGATGTTAGGAAGGAAATTGCAGTGGACAAGTTGACTGAGAAAATTGAAAAGAATATATTGAAATGGTTTGGGCATGTGAAGAGGATGGGAGAGGGAAGAATACCAAGAAGAATGACGGAGTTCAAGACTGAGGGCAAGAGGCCAAGAGGAAGACCGAGGACAAGATGGATTGATACAATCAAGATGAGTTTAAGGAGGAGAAACCTGCTATGGAACAAAATTGTGGAAGAAGAATGGTGGAAAGACAGAGTAAAGTGGCGAAGTACCATTGATACCCCAACCCGACCATAAGTTGGATAGAGGGGAAACGAAGATGATGATGTGTTCCTCTTCAAGAAGTTAGGCATTTTAACTGCAGCTAATGAAATCCGTCGTAAATAATTCATCACAATTTGAGAGAAAAACGTGATGTCTGTACGTACCACAGTAGAAGAAAAACACGTTTATTTCTCATTAGAAAAGCTGTCAGTGGCTCAGAATGAAGCTCAACGTTCAGAAGCTCAACGTTCAGAAGCTCAACGTTCAGAAGCTCATCATTTGCGAAGTTACAAGTATCTGCGAAGAGGTCAAGGTCTAAATGTAACCAAAATTCATTTATTTTAGATAATTCCTATTCTGTAGGCCAATTTTTATTTAACGACTGGTTGTTATTACTGCTGTTGCTTTCAGTTCAAATACTGGTTTGAGGCGGCTCACCAGTCTACCCATTCGATTGCAACCTACATTCGTTTGAACTTACAGTACTCATTCCTTGCCCTCCCTGTAAAATCCTCCTCCCCCCCCCCCCACCTCCCGTCCAAATTTCCCACCAATACCAAACAATAGTTCCCTACTGTCTATAAGGTTGTGCCACAGATGTCTTGTCTCTCCTGTTCAGTATCTCCTCATTAGTTACGCTAACTACCCACCTAATCTTCAACAGTCTTCTGCACAGCACGTATCAAAAGATTTGCTCTTGTCTGAGCAGGTATCATGGAAGACCAGGTGAATATCCCCCATCGCACAATATTATCTCCCCTTCTCTCTCTCTCTCTCTCTCTCTCTCTCTCTCTCTCTCTCTCTCTCTCCCCCAGTAACATTCTAATTTATCCTGATTTAATTTTTTAATGTAAATAGGCATTGTTCCATTTAACTAAGTGTATGTTTACACAAAACATGCGTTTTCTAAGTACTATTATAATATGTTCATTGGCCAACAAAAAAATGTGTGTGAATTCCTAAGAGACCAAACTGCTGAGGCCATCGGTCCCTAGACTTACACACTACTTTAAAACACACACACACACACACACACACACACACACACACACACACACACACACACACACACACCCGAGAGAGGAGTCGAACCTACTGCGGGAGGGACCACGCAGTCCGTAACATGGCGCCTCTAACAGCGCAGGCACTCCGCGCGGCGTTCATTGGCTAACAATACGAGCTCTTGACTACCAAGCCATTCTGTCAAAACCGCACATCAATAGCACTTTCCATTTCTGCAACATTTACGTTGCAGGTTTTAGGTGATTTATCCCGTATACAGTGCGAGCCGGGAGGAAAGGCACAAACTTTGAGGGATTATAGTATTAGCGATTCTGAACAGAAAACGCCATATGAACGTAAGTCCTGTTCTTCACAGTTTGCGAGGGAAGTACTGGAAACAAAGGGGAACAGGACAAATACATGTGATAGTAACTGAAATATTATGATCTAATGTTTTGTTTAATTGTGTCCATTTCCTCACAAAGGAAGTGCATCGTCAACTGCTATGTAGTTTGCAGTTCTCACAGACAGCGGCTGTGTTGCTGACCTGAGCTCATTCGTACGGTCGTTTAGTGGAGCACACGCATATAAAATAAGAGCGAGAAGTTACTCTTTTGTGTCAAATCTGTGCTTGTAGACTTGATTCTTGAGAGTCGTTCCCATAAACAGTAATCTAATGGAATAAGATCAGGTGACCACAACGGCCAAGAAATAACTCCTAGGTGACACAGTCAACATCCAGGATAGGTTTCAGTGAGGTACGTACTTCGTCAGTGGCCATGCGGAATGTGCAGGAGCTCAGAGTGCTGAAAGTACACAAATGAACTGATGAGTAGGTCATCAATAATACCGCACCACACGTTCACTGAGAATCGTCGTTGAAAATGTCCTTCCACAGTAGCGCGCAGATTCCCATGTACCCACTCGTAAGAGTTGCCCGTGTTATTGGCACCGTTGCGGGTAAATATTGACTTACCAGTCATTAGAATACATTGAATACAGAGTTCATTGGCAGTGATCTATTGACAGTATTCCTTTCATTTGGCACATGTTGCACACACACACACACACACACACACACACACACACACACACACACTGCCGATGATAAGAATGCAGAGTCTGCTCATGTACTGTGCGCATCACGCGTGTTTGTTGAATACCAAACTGTGCAGCAATTCCTCTAGAGCTCATAGTTGGGCAGCGTTCTGGCATTTCAAGAATGTAATCAAATTCATTACGGGACGTTCAGATAAGAGTACAACATGTATGCTGGGAAGCGTATCATGCTCACGCTATCTCTCAGACACCCGACTAAATACCCTGCGATCCGGAATTCTACATTTAGGAAATCTTCGTTCGTATACGCGAAAAGCAGTTGTGGAATTCCCATTGCAAAACCGGCAGACAAGGATCGTGTTACCACACTCCGCTTGTGTGAAGATCAGCGATATTTTCGCTTTATGAAACTGCAGTGCTTGTCTTTCGGACATCGATCCATGTTCGAATGAACAGGCGCTGCGCCGACTACAGATGCTGTGAAAGACCTATCATGTATTCGCTGTAGCGAATGTGAACCACCTCCAGCTGTATAGTGGAATGGCAATGAAGATCTGTGTCGGACCTAAACAAGATCCCAAAGTTTCCGCTTTACGCGGGAGGTTACCTCAGCCGCTTCAGCAATCCACGCACGACTCACGGCCAAACCCAAACTTCTCTACGTAGCCGTCCAGGTGTAACTTTTAGATCCTAGTAATTGTATTCCCGTACAGGAGAGACATTTTATTTGTAAGTTGCAAGCCCGGTAAATATAAAATTGCTGTGCCTGCGTTACGAAGTACGATGCGGAGTTCATTCGGCCATGCATGCATGATAGTTTCATGTATAATGTTTATTTTAACTTTAGCCTACTCCCTGAGGCATCTTCACATACCCTCGGGAGCAAGGGTACACACTAGCGGTATGAGCGCCCCGTTTGTATACTGTCGCTTTAGTTCAACTAATGAAAGTACTACAGACTGGTTGCACTCAGAAAAATCGACAGCTCTATCAAGCAAAATATGAAAGAGTAAAAGTGATTTTCGGTTCAGTGTGGGGCGGCGGTGAGGTGGGTGGACTGCTGTGGCCTGTTGGGGTTGTGAACCACTGAGTGCTACGGCGGGTCGAAGCCTCTCCGTCGTTTCTACGTCCCCGGTTCAATACACAATACACAACAGTGATTTTAGTTGGAAGTACGATTACACGATCCAAGCGACAGAAAGATTGGTTTCAGTTGAAAAGAAACAAATTATTCAGTCAATATGCAAAACTACAACACACCCACAGACTGGTTGCACTCTAAAGAAATGAGTGTATAATAATCCAACCAATACGTAAGACTGCGTCCGACTGAATTGTTTTGATTCGGTTATTCCCATCACTACAAACAAGCCCATTTCCCGACTCAAGGTACTATCCGACCAGAATATTATGAGTTTGTGACACTTGCATGGAATGACACTTGTCTGGATAGGGAATGTGTTGACATTTGTACAGAGCCCAGGACACTGTGGATAGTGGACAGGGTGTTCCAGAAGTAGCACCAACCGCTCTGTTCGCAGCTACCTGCGAAGTAACCTGGGGAAGGCGAAAGCCCACTTCACCATGCACAGCTTCACTGATTTTCGGGTTACGTTGACAGTGTGGAAACTCTGCTATGGCTAGGACGTATACACCTACGTGTGAGGTTTGCATGGTCTCGTTGACTTCTGCTTTCTCAATGTAAATTTTCACGACTTTACAAACCTGCAGCTACGATTATGTCAGTGTTTAGACTTACATAAACATGCTGCTTTTTTACGCAAGGAAGAGGACTAAATCCAGCAACAGAAGCTCACTGGCAGACTTCAACTTAAGAACTTGTCTTCGAATTAGCATTACTTGGAATGTGGTACCAGACATTGATCCTTTAGTCAAAATCAAAGTAAGAAATATTGATTGACATTCTGTGTTCTTATGTTTCACATTTAAATAAATTAGGAACGAAATATAAATTTGTTAGTTTAAATTGCGTCCTAAAACGACAGTCAGGGCTGCAACAGTCTTAAGAAATACCACGTTTCTTACTTAGCTGCCCCCCATTCTTCACTTCATCAAAATATTAAAAGAGATGTTGAATTTCATTGACAGTTTTCCTTAATGCAACAGTCTTAAATCTGCCACGAAACGCGTTAATGAGCCATCCTGAAGCGATGCATTGTTGCTCACTGCTTTCGTGCGAGCGCGAGTCAGTTGGCACGAGCTGCTGGGCGTAACTGGTGTAGACTTGTTAGAGTGCCTCTACCTGTGAAAAGCCGGTTAGCCCGGCAAAAGCCCCATGCTTCGTCAGGTGTCACTCCATGCAGGTGTTTAAACCCCGATATTATTGCACTTGGCCTCCCGTGGACGTTATCGGTAAATGCAGTGACGTTACAGTACATAAGTACAGTGGTGACTCAGGTAAACGCATCGCATTGTTAATGATTTCAAGGCATGCAATTATATTTTCCTGGAGACATATGAGTCTCAACCTTGTCTTTGTTAAGTACAGAAGCTGAAGCAATGAGTTTGTGCTACAGCCGGGACTAACTGAAGTTTGTGTTAAGGTGGGCACTGGACGAGGGCAGTCCGTGCCGATGTGGTAGCCACAGTGCTACGGTGACGTAGCACATCTGCCCGTGAGCAGAAGACCTGGATTGAAGTTCCGACCGCGGCACAAATTTTAATTCATTCAGCTTCTATCCTTATCGAAGCTTTCAAGCAGTTGTGCATATACTTTCAAGCGTTCCGCATGTCCTCCTGAAATATCACGATGAAACGTCTGAAGCGCGCTCACTCCCAGATGCAAAATATAGCGGTCGACTAAACGCGGGACATTGCTATACGATCCTGCAAGTATCTATCTGCAGGATGCTAAGTGTAGCGCTCCAGAGCCCATCGATCCGATACTGGTACGACGGTCGTGGGCTGCGAATAGCAAGTGTCTGGAACGAGAAACTGCAGTGTCGACTGGCCGCTGTCCTATTCCACCTCTTACTGGTAGACATGTCTCATTCTTACACGAGGCACAATAAGATCATCTCTCAAATAAACTCTAGGCAACTGCGGATGTCTGAATGCGAAATCTGTGGGGCAATCTCTTTCCATATTTTCTGAGTCGTCAGTCTTCTGACTGGTTTGATGCGCGCCGCCACGAATTCCTGTCCTCTGACAACGTCTTCATCTCATAGCAGCGCTTACAACCTACGTCCTCAATTATTTGCTGGACATATTACAATCTGTTTTCCTCTACAGTTTTTTCCCCTCTAAGCACCCTCTGGTACCGTGATGCCTTAACAGATGTCCTACCATCCTATCACTGCCGATTCTGCGGGGAACCTTCTCATTCCTTACCTAATTTTCAACATTCGTCTGTAGGACCACATCTCAAACGCTTCGATTCTCTCCTGTTCCGGTTTCCCGACAGTCCGTGTTTCGCTCCCATACAATGCTATGCCCATAACGTATATTCTAAGAAATCTCTTCTTCAAATTAACGCCTATGTTTGATACCAGTGTAATTCTCTTGGCCAGAAATGCTCTTTTTTTTGCCAGTGCTAGTCTGCTTTTTATGTCCTCGTTGCTCCGTCCGTCATGGGTCTTTTTCTGTATAGGTAGCAACATTCCTCAACATCTACTTCGTGTTCACCATCCCTGTTGTTATGTTTCTCGCTGTTCTCATTACTTTCGTCTTTTTTCGATTTATCCTCAGTCCATATCCTGTACTCATTAGACTGTTCATTCCATTCAGCAAATCCTCTAATTCTTCTCCTCTTACACTGAGGATGACAATGTCACCAGTGAATCTTGTCAATGATATCCTTTCACCTTGCTTTTTAATTCCGCTCTTGGACCTTTCCTTTATTTCCGTCATTGTTTCTGCGATATATCGAGTAAACAGTAGGTTCTGAAGACTACATCCCTCTCTTAAACCCTTTTTAATCCGAACATGACTTCCTTGTCTTCCATTTTTAAAGTTTCTACTTAACTCGTGTACATTGAAAGGTGGCTACACTGAGTCACAGCGCCAGAGATCGCGCCAAAGAGTTTTATTCCGCCGCCTCCACTGGCAGTGCTTGTTCAGAAGTTGTGGTTAGTGCTTGCGGAGATGATGTTGATAGCTGTACTATTTGAGGCCATGTCGTGTGCAGTTGTTTTGATGGGCTAGACAGCATATCTTGTTCGAATGGGGATGTTTTAATGATCAGAGTGTATTTTTCGTCAATATATGAACGTAAAAAACATTTTTATTTTTTTTTTAAATTTCCTAACTAACAATGTCTCTTGGTCACAGGTTCAGTCAACAAAGCATCTGGCTTGTGTTAATGTATTAGAGTGTAATTCTGGGTTCTATGTGCAATCATAGTATTTCTGTTTTTTTTAATTACTTCATTGTAAATGGCGTTAAAAGCATCTTGTCGTATTGAGGAAGAACCGTGCCAGATGTGTACGTTGAATCACACTTCCACACACAGAACAGCTACACTTGTGCCTAGTTGTTTCGTAGCTTTCATAGTTGCTGGGGACTTAATTAATTTTGTTAACGGAAATTTCGTTTCATTCTTTGTTGTTATTCTATGCAGTCAGATTGCGTACTAATACTAGTCAGGGCCAACCGTTTACGAGACCTCGTAACCGGACAGACAGCGACTAAAATTAAAAATATTTGCATAATATTTAATTAAGCCCCCATGCAACATATTGTATATTACTCACCTTTCCCTACACCTTACATTTCTTTTTCTCAATTCTACATGTGAACGTGTCTAGATTTCTCTTTAGTCTTGATTCCATTATCAACCGCAACTTCGAAATTGCCTTTCTGGTGCCTTTATCTTTCGTGAAGCAAACTGATCGACATCTTATATAGGGTCCTGAAAAACTATATACCTTATTTTGAGAGGTGATGGTATGAACCAAAACATACCTTTTCGCTACAGCGGAACATCTCTTCTACTCATTAAGTGCTCATAGCTGTTAACGTATTGATGTAAGAGTCCATGTTGCGTAGACAGTTTTTTCTTATTTTGGTCCACAATACCGTCTCTCAAAATACGTAATACTTATTTTAAATAACCTGTGTACAGGCTGAAAATGGCGTATTACTTGGTGCTGCTGCGCTGAGTTGGTATCCATTTGTGTAACAAAGCATGAAGCACACTTTATAGAAGTTTGACGTTTGTTGCATTCCGCTTTCTGCTCGAAGGCTGATAAGTCGTAGCCCTTCTGCTACGAAGCCGGTGGATGGCTGCTGGTCGCCGTGGACTAGGAGCGGCCTCTCCGCAGCCTAGCTAGCGGTCGCGAAGCCGGCCAACGCGGGCCGTTGACCTCGCGACTGCGCCTCTGACTCCGCCAGCGCCTGCCAGGGCTTCCTCACCAGAGGAGCCGATTCCCTCCCCTCTCTGCTGCTGTGAGCGCTACAACGCAAAACACTGCTGCGCTAGTACAATGAGGTCACAGAAGTCATGGGATGACTATATGCATATACAGAGTGTCCCATTTATCTTGACCACCCTGAACATCTGTTTGTCCAGGTGCAAATTATAAAATGTTTCAAGCAAATGTTCTTTAGCCGTCAGGGGGACATCAATCAGCACGATTGCCTTCGTTGTAGCTTTGCTTTTTACAAAGATATGAACAGCGGTATGACTCTTTTAAATAGCTCCTTCTCCACTTTTCTATTTACCGATGAATGTTTCCTCCCAAACAAAGGACAGGTAAATACAAGGAACATGCATTATTGGTCCAGCTACAACCCACGATGTCTCAGACAGGTGGTACATCAGCGTCAATGGAGAGTTAACGTCTGGTGTGGGATGTTTGGTACAACTATTGGCCCTTATTTCATCAATGGTAGTCTAAACGTCACAGCATATGCCAACTTCCTCAGACGAATTCTTCCTCCTCTTCTGGATAAAGTGCCGCTAAGAACCAGAATGCTTATGTGCTACCAACACGGTGGATGTCCAGCACATAATGCCTTGCCTGCACGTCGTGTTCTGAACCGAAGGTATCCTGCCAGATGGATTGGTCGAGGAGGAACAGTTAGTCGGCCTGCTACGTCTCCTGATTTAAATCCTCTGGACCTTTTTCTTCGGGGATGCATTAAATACTGCCTATCGCGATATTCCAACAATTCCAGAGGACGTGCAGGAACGTACCGTGCTTGCTTGTAGTTCTCTTCAGCAGGCAACACTGGAAGCAGTAAATAACTTCCATTCAAAGAGTGGTATCGGTGTCCAGGGTCACCACTTTGAGCACCTTTGAATGTTCTACTCCTGGGCAATGGTATAGGGAAGTCAAAGTCAATTTTGTGTTATGTTTTTATTTGGTATTCATTTGTTTTCTGACAACTCCGGCAAGTGGACGAGTTTGTGATCCCGGCCTCAAAGTCAGTGTTGTGTTATGTAATTAATAACGTTGTGTTTCAGTGAGTGGTACACTGTGATACGTTTTTGAATAGGTCTTTAGGAAAGTAAATGAATTACCGGATAAAAAATACAGGGTGCCATTTAAAAGAGTCATACAGCTGTTCATATCTTTGTAAAAAAAAACCTACAACGAAGTCAATCATACTGACTGATGTCTCCCAGACGGCTAAAGAACAAAAAAATGGTTCAAATGGCTCTGAGCACTATGGGACTCAACTGCTGTGGTCATTAGTCCCCTAGAACTTAGAACTACTTAAACCTAAATAACCTAAGGACATCACAAACATCCATGCCCGAGGCAGGATTCGAACCTGCGACCGTAACAGCCGCGTGGCTCCTGGCTGTAGCGCCTAGAACCGCGAGACCACCGCGGCCGGCGGTTAAAGAACATTTGCTTGAAACATTTTGTAATTTGCATCTGGACAAACAGCTATTTAGGGTAGTCAAGATAAATGGGACACGTTGTATATGTACATGGCAGTAGCATCGCGTACACAAGGTATAAAAGGAACTGCCATTTGTATTCACGTGTCTCATGTGGAAAGCTTTCCGACGTGATAATGGCCGCACGACGGGAATTAACGGACTCTGAACGCGGAATGGAGCTAGACGCAAAGAACATTCCATTTCGGAAATTGTTAGAAAATTCAATATTCGGAGAGACACTGCGTCAAGAGTGTACCGAGAATACCACATTTCAGGCGTTACCTCACACCACGGACAATGCAGTGGCCTTCACTTAATGAGCGACAGCAGTGGCGTTTACGTAGAGTTGTTAGTGTTAATAGACAAGCAACACTGCATGAAATAACAGCTGAAAGCAATGTGACACGTTTGACGAACGTATCCGTTAGGACAGTCCAACGAAATTTGTAGTTACTGGCCTCTGGCAGTAGGCGATCGATGGAAGTGCCTTTGTTAACAGTGCGACATCGCCTGCAGCGCCTATCCTGTATTCGAGACAATATCGATTGGACCCTAGGCGACTCCAAAACCCTGGCATGGTTAGATGAGTCCCAATTTCAGCTGGTAAGAGCTGTTGGTAGGATTCGAGTGTGGCGCAGACGCCACGGAAACCTCGATTTACGTCAACAAGGCACTGTGCAAACTGTCGGTGACTCCGTGATTGTTTATGCTGTGTTTGCATGGAACAAACTGAGTCTTCTGGTCCAACTGAGCCGATCGCTGACCGGGAATGGTTATCTGTCGGTCCATTATGGCCAGGGGACATTGGCTGGTACGTACTTCTCAATTCAATAAACTTTACCAACAGCTGTATACTTTAGGTTATTTTATTTTATTTTATTTCGAACGCAACAAGTTTCGGCCATTTATTTTGCCCTTTTGTATGAATCAGTTGCACAACGATTGGGATTCACGGAATTCAGTTTTTTGGCGCTATACGATAAGCTCATTGATTCGAAAAAAGCGTATTGGGCCTGAAGATGGCAAAATGAATGGCCGAAACAGGTTGCGTTCGAAATAAAATAAAATAACCTGAATTTTATGGCTGTTGGTAAAGTTTAATGAATTGAGAAGGCAATGGTTATGTTCGGCTACCTAGAAACCATTTGCAGTCATTCGTTGACTATGTTCCCAAACAACGGTGGAATTTTTACAGATGGGGATCTGCCATGTCACCGTGCCATAATTGTTCGCCATTCGTTTAAGGAACATTCTGGACAATTCGAGCGAATAATTTGGCCACGCAGATCGCCCGACGTGAATGCCGTCGAACATTTATGGGACGTAACCGAGTTGTCAGTTCGGGCACTAAATCCTGCGTCGGCAACACTTTCGCAATTATGGACGCCTGTGGAGCTAGCATGGCTCATGTAGTTACCTTGTCTAGCAGTGCAGATCTCCCAGAGTTTCTGCCACAGCTGAAATGTGCCTAGAAGAGTTTGTTTTCGAAACTTATCCATCGCCTACTGTGTAACGCGCTGGACCTTGGAATTGGTGGCACAGTGGCTACCTTTGATGGTTCTTCACCTGTAATGATCCTTGACATCAGGGACGGGTCGTCCACGACATACTAACAGGTATTGGCCACTTCGTCGCAGTGTTCCTTATGCTCCTTGGTCATCAGCGTGGGAGCGAACTTGGCAGCACACTGCGCCTGTTCAAATCACACGTGAGGATTGCCTGCACAGTTAACTGTCGAGAATGTTCTTCACGTCAACTGAAATGTGGCCGATGACATGGCGCATTGTCATCCACAAATATTTCATGGTCATTTAGCTGCGAATATTCTCTCAGTAACCGGAAATGTCCATTTCCAGTCAATCATCTGTTCAGCTGGAGCAGAGACCAGTCATTTCTTGTAAACGCAGCCCACGCCATTATTGAGCCACCACCATCTTGCCTTGTTGATAATTTGGGTCCTTGGCTTCGTGGGGTCTGGACCACAATCGAACCGTACCATCTGCTCTTACCACCTGAAACCGAGACTCATCTGACCAGGTGACGGTTTTCCAGTCGTCCAGTGTCCAATCGATATGGTCCCGAGCTCGGGAGTGGCACTGCAGGCAATGTCGTATGATAGCAAAGGCACTTGCATCCGTCGTCTGGCTGCCATAGCCCATTAACGGCAAACTTCGCCGCACTGTGCTAACCGATACGTTCGTCGTACGTCCCACGCTAATTTCTGCGGTTATTTCACGCAGTGGCGCTTGTCTGTTAGCGCAGCTCGCGGTCGTTAAGAGAAGGCCGTCGCTACTGCGTTGTCCGTGGTGAGAGGTAATGCCTGTAATTTGGTATTCTCGGCACTCTCTCGACACTGTCGATCTCAGACTATGAAATTCTCTCACGATTTACGAAATGGAATGTCCCATGTGTCTAGCCCCAACTACCATTCCGTGTTCAAACTATTTATTCCCTTCGTGAGGCGGTGATCACGTCTGACACCTGACACGAATCACCCGAGTGGAAATGGCAGCTCCGCCAGTGTGCTGCCCTGTTACACCTTGTGTTTGGGATACTACCGCCAACTGTGTATGTGCATATCGATATCCCACGACTTCTCACCTCAATGTGCTTTGAAGATGATAGTGTGCAGGAGTAGGTACGTCAAGCACTTTCTTGTAGAGAGAGCTACTCTCAAGACTTTTGGATATCCCCTCGTAAAATGGTTGACTGTCTCTGGAACGTACGCCCTCTGAATTTTGACGCAAACACTCAGTCATGCACAACGCGTCTACCACCATACGCGTATGACCACCTCAACGCTTTCGCACTTGATAAATGAAGCGGTAACGAAATGGGCTTCTCTTCTTTGGATCGTCTCTATATCCTCGATCAGTCTTATCTTGTACAGATCCTAGACTAACAAGCAATCCTTCGAGGATTTATTACACTTCCAGATGATTCTTCCAAACAATCTCAGTCGGGCATTTGACTTAACAGCAATCAGCTTTATGTGGTCGTTCCATTTTAATCGCCCCTAACACATACTCCCAAGTATTTAACAGATGTGTGCGCTACCAGTGCTTGGTCGTCAATCATGCATTCATACAATAACGGGTGTTTACGTCTATTTATGTGAAATACGTTACATATTTTTATATGGAGTATCACTGTCAAAACCTGAACCAAGCGTCAGTCCTCTGCAAATCATCCTGCATTTCCAGCGTTACGATTTGTCTGTATATAATAGGATCATATGGGAAAGACTCAGGTAGTTTTAATCCTCAGTCCGAAGGTAGGTTTGCACGCTAGTTTATCCTATGCAAGCCTCTTCATCTGCGAATGACTGCTCCACCCTACATCCTGAATCACGCCTCGATCTCCTTTACAATTTTTTGCCCCTACTATTCCCTCTGTAACTAAATTGACGACTTCTTGAGTCTCAGGATGTCTATTAAACGATACCAGCTTTTAGTTAAGTTAAGCAATAAAATTATTTTTACCCCAGTTGGACTCAGTACTTCCCCATTAGCTTTTGTATCTGATCTTCAGCGCAGTTCCGTAGTACTGTTTCAAAAGCTTCTATTCTCGTCTGAACTGCTTATCGTCCACGACTCCCTAACATTTATGTTACTGTTAATGTACACAAATTCCCTTTTCAGGAATGCCTTCTTTTCTATTACAACACTGCATTTTATTTTTTCTCTTTTGTCGTCATCAGTTATTTTGCTTCCCTAGTACCGAAGTTCATCTACTACTTTGTTTTATTAGCTGGTCTCATTCCCTCACCATCGCCTCTTAATTCCACGACATTTCATTACTGTTGTTTTACTTTTGTTGTTCATCTTAGTTTTTCAGTACACCATCCATTGCATTCAACTGCTCTTCATGTCCTTTGCCATCTGTGACAGCACTGAACTATCATCGGCATCTTTTCCACGAACTTTAGTTCCCGTTCGTTTGCAAATTTCTTCTTTATTTCCTTTACTCCTTGTTCTTGTACAGACTGAACAACACTGGGGATATGCTACAACGTCATCTCACTCCTTTCCCAACCACTGCTTCCTTTCATGCCCCTCTACCCTTTATAACCGCCGTCTGGTTTCTGTACAAGAAGTAAATAGCCTTTCGCTCGCTGTATTTTACCCCGGCTGCCTTCCCAATTTCGAAGATACTATTCCAGTCAAAAACGTTGGAAACTTTCTCTGAATTTGCAAATGTTATAAATATACGTTTCTCTCTCTTTAAACTCATTTCTGAGATAAGTCTCCGGATCAGTATTGCCTCACGTGTTCATACATGTACACTAACCGAGCTCTCCTGCCACGAAATATTGACACAGAATTGAAGAAAACATTCTGGAAACTCGACTTGCGAATCCCACCTTCGTATGGAGGTGAATCACAGGCCGTGAGAAAGGCTGTGGTGCCTCTCACAGGTAAGTGCCAGAGAGAAAACGCGCCAACTGCCGCCGGGCGGTCTTTAATCGATGCTAATTAGCTCAGCTACGTCCTCCGGTACGTCACGGCGCTAACAGCTGACGTCATACTTGTATCTAGTCTCGCGTGGCACTTGCTGCTGGTCAGAGCTGCTAGTCAAGTTTCCTGGGCTGCCACCGCCCCCGCCCCTGAGGCGCGTAACTGACAAGACGTTGCTGCTACGGAGTTACTAGGCTTATCTTAAAGACAGCTATTTTCACAGATCTTGGGTACTTTTCTGGAATAACGTTGGTCTCATTTTTGCTGTGTTATCTGAAATCCATTGTACAGCACTCTTACAACACTTCCGTAACAATATACGTCATAACTGTAAATTCTGCGCGATATTGTATTCTTATCATACTGGAAGACCTTTTCACTTTGTTGGAATGTTTTCTTGTAAGCTTTCGATGTTTAAACTTACACGAATTCAGGAGGTAGACTATAAAGAATATTAATTACAGAAGTGCGACCCATCCTAGAAGTGCTAAAGTGAATGAGGACCTTTATCAAATACGACCAACATGAGATACCTAACATGTACGATGGCGGGCAACACGAATGGTCACGGGTTTGTTTGACCCCAGGAGGTAGTGTCACTGAGATGCAGGAATAACTGAGCTGGCCGGCGCTTGAAAACAGAGACAACTGTTCCGCGAAAGACCTTCAGTGACGAATCTAAGAACATACCACAACCCACTACGTATGGTTCCGGCAGCGATCGTGAAGATATGACGAGATTACTTACGGCGCGCGCACACAGGCGTTTGAGCAATTATTCTCTGCATTGTCCACACGTGAATGAAAGAGGAAGACATGATAACAGCTGGTGCAATGAGGAGGAGCTTTGCCATGCACATTTCCCAGTGAGTTGCAGAGTGCAGATATAATGGCTACTGTCCTCGTCGTTACTCACTGTGGACTTGAGGAAATGTAAAGTTCTGACGCAGAGCACGCCAAATTCACGCACAGATGAAACTGTGTTACACTGGCATTGACAGAGTGAGCAATAAAACTCTCTCAGAAATGTTGCCTAGCCTAAGACAACACAATCGTCTGGAATATTTCTAACAAACTTCACTTTTCCTGATGCACTATAAGCAGTTGAGACAACATCTGCATCTACATGGATACTCTGCAAATTACTTTGAAGACATTTAAGTGCGCGACAAAGGGTTCATCGAACCAACTTTCAAAATTTCTCTATTATTCAAATGGTCAAATGGCTCTGAGCAGTATGGGACTTAACGTCTGAGGTCATCAGCCCCCAGAACTTAGAACTACTTAAACCTAACTAACCTAAGGACATCACACATCCATGCCCGAGGACGGATTCGAACCGTAGCGGTCTCTCTATTATTCCAATCTCGTATATCGCGCGGAAAGAATGAACACCTATATCTATCCGTACGAGCTCTGATTTCCCTTATTTTATCGTGGTGATCGTTTCTCCCTACGTACGTCGGTGTCAAAATATTTTCCCATTCGGAGGAGAAAGTTGGTGATTGAAATGTCGTGAGAACATCCCGCCGCAACGAAAAACGCCTTTCTTTTAATGATGTCTAGCCCAAATCCTGTATCATTTCTATGACATTCTCTCCCATATTTCACGATAATACAAAACGTGCTGCCCTTCTTTGAACTTTTTCGATGTTCCCCGTCAGTCCTACCTGGTAAGGATCCCACGTCGCGCAGCAGTATTCTAAAAGAAGACAGACAAGCGTAGTGTAGGCAATCTCCTTAGTAGATCTGTTACATTTTCCAAGTGTCCTGCCAACAAAACGCAGTTTCGTTTAGCCTCCTCCCCCCCCCCCCCCCCCACACACAACATTTTCTATGTGTTCCTTCCAATTTAAGTTGTTCGTAATTGTAATACCTAGGTATTTAGTTGAATTTACGGCTTTTAGATTAGATCATTTATCGTGTAACCAAAGTTTAACGAATTCCTTTTAGCACTCAATTGGATGACCTCACACTATTCCCTATTTATGGTCAACTGCCACCATTCAGATATCTTTTCTAAATCGTTTTACAGTTTTTTTTTTATCTTCTGATGACTTTATTAGTCGTTAGACGACAGCGTCACTTGCAAACAACCTAAGACGGCTGCTGAGATTGCCTCCCAAATCGTTTTAAAGATAAGGAACAGCAAAGGGCCTATAACACTACCTTGGGGAACGCCAGAAATCACTTATGTTTTAGTCCATGACTTTCCGTCAATTACTACGAACTGTGACCTCAATCAGCGATGTTACGGTGGTTGAAGTGTAAAGACAGAGATTCCTGGAAGTATTAGGACCCAAGGTCCAAGACCTAATTTGGAATGCAAAAGCTTAAAAGAATTATATTTCCTGGCGGAAATCACAACACTTCACCGCGGGTGCCATTTGCCAGCTTTAAATAAATCCCGCTAAGTCAATCTCCATCATAAAATACCGCCTCCTACTGCCATATACCTCCCTAGTTTGATCGGGCGCTGATGACTCCGCAGTTGATCGCCCCACAAACCAAACATAATCATCCGCCATTTGATGCCAAACTTGTAGCCTAGATGAATGTGTTGTGCAGAGTGGGCATGATTTGACAGGAGTCACATTCAAAAAGTAATCCATGCAATGGACAATGACTTAACATTAGTAAATGGCATACCTTTAACCATTAATTGACATAAGAGGTAGTAAATAAATTACAGTTACTGCCTGATGGCGTGTTTTTAATATCCTACTATGAACGCTGCCGCAACCTGTGTAAGAAGTCACTGTAGTGAACTCTACTATATTACAACCTTTCGTTGAGGTGAGCACGTTTAGATTTTCCAGCCAAACAGCATCGGAAGCAGAACTTAGGCACTATCATTGGTTATCCCCCTACTCTAGATAATAACAATCCCCTGGAATATATGAAGTGTGTTTCCCGTACGTTTATTTACAAATTAAAAGTTACCGGAAAGCACCCGTCCCCATAGCAAAAGTCTCTAGCCCTTCAGCAACTGTAGTAGGCTCCGACCAAAATATTCAGCGTGAGCTAGCTCCCATAGCACACGAAAGGCGGATTAGGAAAAAGAAACCATCTGCTCTTGTGGCTAGAGAATATCCCGATTCAGCTGCCTGCATTTCTAACAGACCGCACGCAGGCTAGACTCAAAAGGAAATAAAATCAACTTTCCAGGTAATCAAATCAATTAACTGTCCCTTCGATCAAACAGACTCGCCAATAATACGTTACAACACACTGTGCCGTGCTATCAAATCCTACACAAACGACTTGCTGAATGTGTACGGCAATTTTGGCAGCACTTCCATGTCGACACGGTCCAGTAACTTGAACATGACCACCGCCTATATTCGAAGTCAACGTGCAACTTAGAAACGACAGGTGGCAGCATTAGCAGCGGTGGGTACATAAAGGGTGTCGGGGAGACGCGGAAAATAGTGCAGTCGTTGTCGCAAGGTGTCGAAAGGATTATTGGCTTTGAGACCAATGGTGGAAGCATTTCCGAAACGCCGTGGTTGTATACTGTGCGTGGCAAAATCGCGCTATTTCAAGCGGGCGATGAGGCAACTGTGGTCCACCGCCAGCCGTAGATGACAGGGGTGAACGACGGCAGCGGAGATGTGTAGGGGCGAACAGACGTACAACTGTTTAGCAGCTGACCGCCCAGATGAACCAAGGGCTACCCACAATATCTCCTCAACTGCATACGGGAGTCCGCAGCAAGCGCCTGGTTCACGCAGAAGGCTACAATTTTCACGCCAGTGCTGAAATGGGGTGTCCATCCAGTGGCAACAGATGGCCTTCTCAGACGAGTATCGTTTTATGTTCCATCGGTGTCATGGCAGTTGGTGTGTGCGGCGTGGAACGTTTGAAACCGAATTCCCTGCAACAATCGTTAGAAGGGTCCAGGCCAGATGAGCGAGCGTTATGATCTGCGGAATGTGTTCGTGGCATTCCCCGAGTGATCTCGTCATTCTGTAAGGTACAGTGAATCAACACAAACAGGCATCTGTCCTTTGGGAACATGTCTATCCCTGCATGCAGTTTGTTTTTCCTCGGGACGGTGGCAAGACAATGCAACGTGACACACCTCACAGAGCACGTGCGCGGTTCAAAGAGCACCAGGACGCATTTACCGTATTCCCCTGGTCACCAAACTCCCCGGATTTAAACCCGATCGAGAATCTGTGGGACCATCTCGATAGGGCTGTTTGGGACACGGATCCTCAGCCGAGAAACCTGTTGCAGCTGGTCGTGACACTAAGGTCGGCATGGCTCCACATCCCTGCCGGTACCATCCAGAACTTTAGTGACACTTTTCCTGTGCTGCAAAATGTGCTTACCGGTAATCTGGCGTTTGAGTCAATAGCACCTTAATGTGACTGGACCGTGTAATACTGTACTCCGAAAGCCACCGTAGAGTAGGGAGCGGAAGGTGCATCTAATACTACTCTTCTTCACCCTTGGCTTTTCACTTTCAACAATGGGTAAGCCTCCGTGTAAACCCGAATCTTGCTTATTTTACCTTCCTGCTCTTTTCGCGAGATGTACGCGCGACGAAGCCTCTTTTAGAAACGTCCGCTCTCTTAACTGTAAGAAGTACACCGTGATGCAGAACGCCTCTCCTGCAACGTCTGCTTCTAGGTTGGATGAACACCTCTGGCCACTAAGGGCTGCACCACATGTCGAGCTGCCTCTGTTTTCTATTTTAATATTTTGTGACTAAAGCGTTATCGCCTCATATTTATTTTATACGCGACATGCCAGTTTTAAATGTTTTATTTCTGATGAAGGCACTTTTAGAAGTGGCCGAACCCTTGGTCAAAAAGACTTCATTTTCGCGACCGAGGGCTGCGCTGTTTTAATTTTACTTTGTAACTGTCGCTGAAAACGCAGCCATGTGTAAAACGCTTAAAATGAGTTGAGACTTTTTGACAGCTCAGCTGGGAGCGAGTGGAGGGAAGCATAGTTAGCAGTACGTGCTGGGGTCATCAGCAGGTGACCAACGGTGTAACGCGGAACCTGGCAGGCTTGGTTGACTGCGTGGACAGCAAGTCGCGCCCAGCCGGCCGATCTGGGATCTTTATCAAATGATTTTAAAGAAGCTGTTCGGCAATAAACTCCCTTTTTTGCACAGCTTATAGTTTAATTCGTCAGCTTCACTATGAACCGCCTATCGTTTCAAAAATGTTCAAATAAGGACAAAAACAAACAAACAAACAAACAAACAAACAAACAAACACACACACACACACACACACACACACACACACACACACACACACACACACACACACACACGCCCGAGGGAGGACTAACCTCCGCCGGGACCAGCCGGCCTATCGTTTCATTGATGGTCATAGTTATGATTTTTCGATAGTAGGTAAACTACTGCAAGAAAAACAGTTATCGCTATGAATTCGTGTTTGATGTGTGTTAGGTTACATGTTGCTGTATTAAATGTAGATAATATATTGAATTATTCTGTAAACTTCGAAGGATATCGCTGTCCGTTTGCAAATTCGATAAAATGTAATTTATGTAAAGCGCTGTATCACAAACTCGTGCATCAGTGGAACAACTAAAATGAAATTTTCATAAATTGCTCGCATCTCGTAAATAGTACACATCGATAAAAGTTCTTGGCAAATAATAGAGAGCAAAGACGAGTGTGTTTTGCCACATGTTTAATAAGCGAAACTTCCATGTCTACCGCGTTATTCAAGCGACTACAGATTCTTTCAATGAAATAATGTAGTTATTGAGGGTCATCGATAGCAGGTAAAACGAGAACTGCTGTGTGTTTTGTAACAATATAAGCGAAGAAGTTAAAAGTTTGTTCTTGTACGGAAAATGGGCTTGATAAACTATCGACCTGACTTGCAGTAAGTTGTTAGTTTACTAATACACTATTTCAGGATTCTGTCAGAATTTCAATTGCGTTAGAATGTTAGTGAGATGATTATTTCTATTCTCCTCTGAGCTTTGGCAAAGAAGCAGATTTCAACATGGCGTATGGATAGATAGTAAGTTGTTGTGGAAAGCCCATGTTCAGGATCTTGTTCAGAAACTAAATGCCGCTTTATTTACCATTAGAACAGTATCTGAAATAAGTGACATTTCAACACGAAAAGTAGTATACTTCGCATATTTTCATACGCTTATGTCATATGGTATTATTTTTTGGGGTAATTCTTCTGATTCAAAAAGGGTATTTTTGGCTCAAAAACGGGCTGTTCGAGCTATGTATGGTGTAAGTTCGAAAACCTCTTGTCGACCCCTATTCAATAGTCTGGGAATTTTGACATTGTCCTCACAGTATGTATTTTCTTTAATGTCGTTTGTTGTTAGTAATATTAGCTTATTCCCAAGAGTTAGCAGCTTTCACTCAGTTAATACTAGGCAGAAATCAAATCTGCATGTGGAATGCACTTCCTTGACTCTTGTGCAGAAAGGAGTGCAGTATTCTGCTGCATCCATTTTCAATAAGCTACCACAAGAACTCAAAAATCTTAGCAGTAGCCCAAACACTTTTAAGTCTAAACTGAACAGTTTCCTCATGGCTCACTCCTTCTATTCTGTCGAGGAGCTCCTGGAAGAGCTAAAAAATTAAGCAAATTCCAGTGTTACATTCTTGATTTTCTTTATTTAAACTAACGACTTGTCGCCTGAATATGTTTCTTATATTTCATTTCATTCTGTTTCTACAATCGTGTTATGATTTCATGTATTGACTCGTTCCATGACCATGGAGACTTCTAAATGTGGTCCCACGGAACAATAAATAAATAAAAAAATAAAATAAAAAAAGTTAACCTATTCCTCAAAAAACTTCTCCTCAGCTCTTTCTTGGTATGGCTTACAACTCAAGACCGTTCATGTCGTGTAAAATTTTCAGTGGGTTCTTTTGTCAGCATTTCAACCTCAGTGAGAGTAAACTTGTTATTTTTTGCCACATTACTTTTCGTCTAGGCCCATATACTCTGTCAGATTTAGATGAGCGTGATATGGAGGAAGCTTGATTAAACTATTCCCTTTAGTGTTAGCCCGTTCGTAGACCTGGTAGTGTGAAGTTCTTGGCTTGTACAGCACTAAAAGTTCCATTAACTTCGTCTTATACGGATTAGGTACACCTTTATCTCACGGAACATTTCTTTGTACCCAGAGCAAAAGATCTACTTTCACATGGTTCAAATGGCTCTAAGCACTATGGGACTTAACATCTGAGGTCATCAGTCCCCTAGAACTTAGAACTACTTAAACCTAACTAACCTAAGGACATCACACATATCCATGCCCGAGGCAGGATTCGAACCTGCGACCGTAGCAGCAGCGCGGTTCCGGACTTATCCACTTTCCTCCACTGTATTATTGGAGCTTTACGCATCGCAACCGAGTGGTACGACGTTTCGTCCATTACTGCTGTCGAATTTCGAGGAATTGCTAATCTCGTATTCATATATATTGCGCTGTTATTAATGCAACGCCAACACAAAACACTTGTTTACAGTACCTGACGACTACAGAACACCTCATTGACGGGAAATACGACTTTACAACGAGAACTGAGGAACGTTGATGCCTCTGATGCAAGACACCACGTGGTGCTGTTTGTTTACGGCGTGGGAGCAGAGGCGGTTTACCAGCCGAACCGCTGGCGGCGTGGGACGGAAAACCGGCTCGCCATTGGTGTTACCTGGGCAACGGCGTCACTTCTCACTCTTGTCGGTCAAACGTCAAAAGTCGCCACTAATTTTAATCGCACTACAATCTTCATCAGTTTAACTTCCATTCGGAAAGCGGTTGCACTCAGCGCCTGTTATATTGACTTGTAAATTATAGATTGCAGCCATCAGTCGTTCTTTTTAAATTTTAATATGCAGATCCAGATTTCGGCTAGAAGCTAGCCATTGTCAATTCGTTATTATTTTCGTTCAATGCATGTAAGTCCCTGTTGATCGGGCTTCACCCACAGTTCATTGAATACTCATACAGTTCATTGAGTATTCAATGAACTGTGGGTGAAGCCCGATCAACAGGGACTTACGTGCATTGAGCGAAAATAATAACGAATTGACAATGGCTATCTGATTTGATCCATTATAAATGGCTTTTGAAAGCCTGCAACTGTAGAAAGAATAGGTTTGTTTATAAATAAATAAAGCTTCTGCTACCAGTCACGATCTTTCTTTATTTTACTTTTCGCACGGCGCGTTTCGAGAAACAATTCCCATTTTCAAGTGCATTTTTCGTGTGTATTAAGCCATTTCTTTTGATGTTGTCAGTGTGTGTAAGTCTGCTTCATTTCTTCTAAATTTCGCCACTAACTTCACAAAAAGATACCCAACTAAATAATCGCGTGTTTCTTATGTATTGCAGTAAAAGTCAACGAAATGAAGCAGACACACACACACACACACACACACACACACACACACACACACACACACACACACACTGACAACATCAAAAGAAATGCCTTAATACACTCAAAAAACGTACCTGAAAATGGGAATCATTTCTCGAAACGCGTCATGCGAAAAGTAAAATAAAGAAAAATCGTGACTGGTAGCAGAAGATTTATTTACTTAGAAACAAACCTATTGAGAATGGCTAGCTTCTAGCCGAAATCTGGATCTGCATATTAAAATTTAAAAAGGACTACTGAAGGCTGCAATCTATAATTTAGAAGGCACTACAATCTGTTAACCCTAGGACGCCTAAGGGGGGGGGGGGGGTGGTTCGATGAACTCAATTTTTTTATGTCCCCTGCTTTTGCCCAAGTAACTTACATACTAGATATTCCCTTTGAGTATTGTTTGTTGGCTATTTTATGAAACGTTAGTGTCAATATATTTTATAGAAACTTCCTGCTTTGAAAGAAAACATAAATAAACTTATTATGGGTCCAACATACACCCCCCCCCCTTTAGGCTTGCATGTTATAGAAAATTTCCCCTTAGTAGGATTCCGTATTTCTCATCTGTACAACAATGCAAGTTAGTTTCTTGTTGGTTGGTATTCTTGATATTCACAACAATCGATTTACTTTCAGAGGAAGCGATTGTTGATGTCAGTCAGCTGCTATTTATCTTGTAAACTTGCAGTGAGTTAGTGCAGTTCCCAACACGTAGGCCTCCAGTAACTTTGGTGTCCTACACAGCAAAAACGAAACCAAGTAAAAACTTACTGATGTTGTCAACAATGCACCAAGATAAAGGCACTGTTGGAGGAAAGAAGAATAAAACCGAGATAAATGCATATTATAATTCCACTAAAGGTGGAATTGACACCATTGATCAAGTGGCGCGTATGTACACCTGCAAGAGGGGAACAAAGAGATGGCCTCTATCTGTATTTTACTCTCATCGACATTTGTGCTATCAATGCAACCACCATATTCATCCAGCAACATCCAAGATGGAATGAGAAGAAACACAACAAACGGAAACTATCTTCTGCAAGCTGTGATGGAACTAGTGAAATTGTAGGTAGAAGAAAGAAGTGCCAATGCAAGAGGGTCATCTAACCAAATTGTTCAATCAATGGAGACTATTCTACAAAAGAAAATCAAAGAAGTGACAACAGAAGCACATCAGCCTCCTGCAGGGAAAGGAGGGTGCCATATTTGTGTAAGAAAAGCTAAAACAAAGAAGCAGAAGTACAACAATTTAAGTAACCCAAAACAGTATTGTGGAGAGTGTCATAAACGCGTGTAACACACATTTAGAAAAAATTGTGAAGTGTGATTCTTGCCTTGAAGTTGAGGACTCAGAGTAGTCTATTGTAGATGAACACATCTGTATTTTGTATTGTAATGTGTCAATTTTTTATTCACTCAATCCAATATTTATAACAATTAACAACATTATTAAACCGATGCCTTAGTTAAAATACATAAACCATTTTGGAAGTTGTAATTTTTTGTCAGTAAACTTAGGTAATACCTGTGGGCTCGCCGAACCTCCCTCCCCCCCCCCCCCCCCCTTGACATCCAAGTTAGAAAAAAAAGGCTTGGGCGTCCTAGGGTTAAGAATTTATTTATGCCCTCCGTATATAGCAATCTAAGAGGCCATGTAGCAGTGGCTCGCGGCGCCACCCTGGGCCAGTTTTCCGGCCGGCCGCTATCAGCGCCTAGGTCAGCTGTCCACTATCGCTTCCGGCGGGCGTGGCGGTGAACCCGCTGACGGAGCGCTGCCATTGGCTACTCTGGTGGGCGTCTCCAGGGCGCCGCCGCCGCCGCCGTCGCTGCTGCGTAGCGACAGCTCTGAGGAGACGGCGCTCTGCAACTCAGCGCCGGCCCCCGCACTTCCTGCTCAGCGCCCTATTCTCGGCCTCGTCTTCCCGCCTCCTTCTCCGGAACACCGTGTGCTGCGCACCTCGGCCACTTCCAGGTAGACCCGGCCTGACCCGATTCCCGAGAACTCCCTCTATGGAATTTTCCTCTAGGTCGGCTACAAATACTACCAACCCTAAGGGCGGCTCACACTGGACGTCAGCGAAATAAAGGATGGCGTCTCTCACCGTCCCGTGCTGGTGTGACCTCACTTGACTCAACGCCCACTCTACATCGCGTAGACCAGTACAGAAATGTGGAAGTAGAGTTACGAGGCACCAACCGCGACGCGGAAGTCGGGATGTAGTAGCAGAATCAAGACTGCTAGCAATGAAGTTTGCTAATGGACAAGGCAAAATTCGTGATGCATTTTCACCAAGTTTGTACGGTAAACTGCGGAGAATGAGATAACAGAAAATAGTGTTGTCCAAACATTTCAAAACATCCATATTTCTTTGCAAGAGATTCGATACACACAAACACATCGTACAGTATTTAGAAGATTCATATTGCCTTTTTGCCTTAGCGGTTGCATTTTCATTTCTTTCTAAATAATAAATAACGCTAAATCAACAGCATTAACCCCCCTCCATGCAATAGCCTTTTTATTTTTGTTCTTCTCCACTTCCTGAAGTAGGCTTCCAGACTGTTCCGTCTCCACTGGAGCCGTCCGACATTAGGACGTTCTCTCTCTCTCTCTCTCTCTCTCTCTCTCTCTCTCTCACACACACACACACACACACACACACACACACCTTTTGTTTTGACTTACACAAGTAATTCACTAGCTTAGCACCTGCTGCTTCGCTCACGTAGACTCTATGGTATGCACACTTATTTGGTTTCCTTTAATCGAATTTTTATATTGTTCACAAACTGCAGCGCCTTCTAAACTTTCCACGCTAATTAAGATATAGACGCATCGTCTTTTCTGACCAAAAAGTGATTCTGGCAACTCGAGTCCAAGGTTTCTGTTAATCACGCCTATGCGTTCTTCTGGTGAAACAGCCATAGAAACTTTCATCCCCAAACACACATTTCTTTTTACCAGTTTTCATATATGTAGGCTTAACAATTTTTTTAATATAGCGAAATATTGTCTCAAAAAGTTTTATCCCCTGTTTCACCCCACTTAGGGGTGGTATTTCGAAAATCCCTTGTTAAACAACGCTAACAGTATATGTACGCCCTCTCCAAATTTCAAGTTTCTATTCTTAGCTGTTTGGGATCGGCAGTGATTACATAAGGGACGTTCAAAAAGAAAGGAGCCGGAGGCATAATTACAGAAACCAGTACTTGTATGTTAGAAGTATTGACCCTGGCTGTTGAGACACTTGTCCTATTGTGACACTATGAGGTGAATGGCTTTCTCATAAAATTTCCGGGACTGTGATGTGAGCCAGTTCCGCACGTACAGTGGACGTCGTCGTCCACACGAGTGCAGGAAAAGTTATGCCGACGTTCTTCTTTGACCAAGAAGGTTCCCTTCTGATTCACTTCCTGCAGCACGGGACCACAGTGAATGCCCAGCGTTACTCGCAAACTTTGAGCACCCTTCGCCAAGCGATCAAATCAAAACGACCAGGTAATCTCACCCGTGGTGTCATTCTACTCTATACGGCCAACACAGTCGCGGCACTCCTACAGAAATTCAAATGGGAGGTTCTCTGCCATCCTCCATACAGTCCGGACCTCTCTCCCTGTGATTCCGCCATTTTTGGTCCCCTTAAAAAGGCTCTGAGGGGGAAATGATTCACCTTGGACGACGACGTCCAGCTGTACGTGCGGAACTTGTTAACATCGCAGCCCTGGGAATTTTATGAGACTGCCATTCACCGCCTTGTGTCACAGTGGGACAAGTGTCTCAACAGCCAGAGTCAATATTTCTAACATACAGGTAGTGGTTTCTGTAATTATGCCTCCGGCTCGTTTCTTTTTGAACGCCCCTTGTATACTACCTGTGTAACTAACCTATCTTTTCCCATTATGTTGACATGCTGTTTCTATGTAGGGATCATTGGTCTTTTTCATTTATAGAGTGTACATTAAATTATGTCATTTCAGTGGAGTTTATTATTATTCCTAATACTATCTTAAGGACCGTAGTAGAGGCTGTTAAGCTAATCGTAACTGTTTTAGCACACAAGCACTATTAGGAACATAACCCACAGTAATGCGTTTCAGGACTCAAGCTCCCGTCATATACCTGTCCATGTTAACGCTACATAAAATGTGCTTTACAAAAGAGTAGTTGCTACGTTTCAGTACGTTAGACAACAATGTGAAATCTGAGCAAAATCCGATGGCTCGTTTTCTCTATGCTCCCCTTGCTAGCTACACAACGGAGCTGTTCAAAGCACTGTATTGTGTTACTTCGTTTTTTAAACTCTTTTTCTTTGTGGAGACGGGGGAATTTTCTCACAACAGGCTCAGTTGGAGGGCGAGAGGGCAAAGCTGAGGTACACGGCACAGCATGGCGCGCCACGCAGTGAGAGCAGCTCGCAGCTGTGGTGGTGCTGCGAGCACTCCGTTGTGTAACTTTCTGAGAGCAGGTGTGTGTGTGTGTGTGCTCGATGTGGCGCGGTTAGTCATCCTGGCACGAGCCAGCCTCAACCGGTACACACCACGCAACCTGCCGCCAGAGCTGGTCGGGAAAGCCCCGTCTTCTTCACTGTGCGGTGTAGGCAGTGTATGCAGTGTAGGCATTCGTGGCAGATAATTACTCTCCAAGCAACGCCGCACTTTGTCTGCTCCACCTTTTGCAGCGCGTTCTGCTAAGAGACGTACTGGAATAGTGTCAATGATGTTCTGAAAGGAACCGACAGGGATGCCGACTCTAGTGGCGCAGCCAGCTGCGCTGGGTTTCTCTGTTGATTCGTGGCACGAACAGCCCAATCGATATGGTTCCACAGTTCTCGATTGAGTTTAAATCCAGGGAGCTTGGTGGGCACTGGAGTACGGTAACCTCATCCTGGCGCTCTTCGAACTGTGCACGTACACTGCGTGACACGCTGTGCTGTCCTGCTCGAAGGAAACCAGTCAGGAAAATTTGGAAATTTGTGGTAAGTTCTTATGGGACCAAACTGCTGACAGCACCAGTCCCTAAGCTTACACACTACTTAATGTAACTTTAACTCACACAAAGGACAACACACACCCATGCCCGAGGGAGGACTTTAACCTCCAACGGGGGTAGCCGCGCGAACCGCGAAAGACGCCTAAGACCGTGCAGCTACGCCGCGTGGCTCGTGTCGAGGAAAGCCGAACTGCGTGTAGGTGTGGATGTGGTCCCGAAGAAGAGATGCATACGTGTGTCGATCCATTGAGCCTTCCACAATGACGAGATCTCCCAGGCAATGACACGGAAACATCCCTTAGACCAGGGCTTCACAACATACGTGCTCGCGGAGCAAGCTGTGAGCAGCAAGGCGCGAGCATGGAGCAGCGCGAGCACGCTACCCCCACTACCGGACCAGAGCGTAGAGTGGGGAAAGTCACGTGGGGCACACAACAGCTGCCGCCAGTCAATGTAAATCCGCGGCCACCTGCAGGGATATCACTCACGAATTATTACTGCGACAAATGAAACAAATAAAGGAGAATGTACACATGCCACATAATTTTATTAGCTTCGCATTAATTTGTGAACTGTTACACAATAAAAGGTGTCACTGAAGTGTGGGATTCTGTTATCTTGTACTTTTTGCCCTTTACAATTGCGTCTATGTTCGGAGTAATTGTTGTTGTTCATTTTAGGCGCAGCGTGCAGTTTAAATTTCGATCAGACAATGCGTTTCTCAGGCGCGTCTTGTTACATTTCATTGCAGAGAACAGTTGTTCACAAACATACGTGGAACCGAACATTGATATTATTGTCGCCGCCAGTTTGTGCAAACGAGGAAATCTATCCTGAGGGAAGTGTCTGTAGAATTCCAAAATGTTTTTCTTGTTCTGAAAGTTGTCTCTGTATTCTCTGTCACACTGCAGATCAATAATTTCTTGCTGCAGCTCAGGACGAATCTCTTAAATATTCGCTGAATATGGAGAGAACAGATCAAAATCACTGTCTAGTGCTGTCAGATCTTGAAAGCGCTGATCAACTAAACTATGTGAATAACGTTCACTGTCTTTGTGACATCTTGCATGGATGATAATTTAGGAAAATGAGCTAGGTTTCCTGTTTCCAGCTGACACCCAAAGTGTCAATTTCATTTTAAAAGCTCGTATTCGATCTATGAAATGAGTAATTAGCAGATCTTTACCTTGTAGTAAAATGTTCAAAGCATTCAGATGGCTAGTTAAATCTGCTACGAACGCGAGATCACATTCAAACGTGCGCCCGCATTTCCCCTCTCTCCCCTCCCTCCCTACTCCGCGACCTTGCACCTGCTCGCGAGCCTGAGCAGACGCGAGTACTCGCGCTCAAAACCGGCCAGTTGTTAAGCCCTGCCTTAGACCATAAAGCACCCTCCTCCTGCTTAGAACCTCCCGACTATTGTTGCAGGATGTTTGCTTCCAGATGGTTCACACCGCCCACGTCGAAGGCCATTAGCCAGATGGAGCATAAAATTCATCTGAAAAGGCTACCTGTCTCCACCCCGTTGACATGCAATTGGGGTACTTGTGTGAGAATTTCAGCCTCCGTCGCCACTGAATAGCAGTCACTATGTGTACGCGGACCATGTGTCTTTTGCGGAGGCCTATACGCGGCAACGTTCACTGAACGGTCGTTGAGGACACACTGTTGGTCGCCCCCTTGGCTCATTTGTGCAGTCAGTTGCTCAACAGTTGCATGCTCCCACCTCTGGCGTAGACCCTTATGACTGTGTTTTACGGCAATACGTGCCAAAAGTCATCTCTCCAGTGGAGTATAAAACACGATTCACCTGAAAAGGTCACTTGTCGCCACTCTGTCGACATCCAGTTGCGGTATTGGCGTCCAAATTCCAGCGTTTTTCGACCAATGAACTGCAGTCAGCAGGGTAGCATGAACCAGGCGCATGCAGCAGCGGCTCATACAATCGCTGAACGGTCGCTGAGGAGACACTAATGGCCACCCCGTGGTCCATCCGGGCGATCAGTTGCTCAATAGTTGCGCTTCTATTCGCCCGTGCACATCTTCGCAGCCGTCGTTCAGCCCTGTCATATACAGCCCACGGTGCACCAGAACTACCTCGGCGCCAGTTTTGGAAAGCGCCATTTTGCCACGCCCAGTATGCTTTAACAACGGCGGCCGCGCACTGTTTACGAACTTCGTCGTTTCGGAAATGCTTTCACCCTTGGCCCGAAAGCCAATAATCATGCCCTTTCTGACGCCCGATAAATCGCTCAGTTTCCGTATTACAATGTCTGCAATGCATTCCGCATCCTCCCGACACGAATTATATACCACTGCTAGTGCCACCTGTGAGTGGTTACTGCGTGTTGACGTCGAATATAGGCGGTGGGCACAGTAATACGACTATACCGCGGAGTACAAGGGTTAGTCAATACATGAACGCACAAGTGACCACAACTTCCACGCAGCCCGTCGTCGCCAGGAGGAACACTGTGCAACTGTTTTCCCTCAGGATTCGCCAGTTTATTCATCCACCCATCGTGTTCCGTAGATTCCATAAGGAAAAAATACCTTGGGTATGTGGAACGAGTCAGTGAATACATTAACAAAAGACATACGAACCACAAACCCTAATAACAATAACTTGTTACCATCTACATCTATATGACGACTTCGTAATTCAGACGTAAGTGTTTCGCAGAGGGTTCATAGCACCATTTTCAGACAATTTCTTCACCGTTCCACTCTGGAATGGGACGTGGGAAAAATGTGCATCTAAACTCGAAATCTGCTTTCCCTTCTGTTGTTTCGGTAGTCTTTCCCCCCTTGAAGGCGGTATTCGGAAGAGAAACTTGGTGACTGAAATAACGTGAAAAAGATCCACAACGAAAAGCGCTCTTAGTTTAGCAACTGTCATCTCACGTGTTGGTCCCGGACACTATCTCCCTAATTTCAAAACAAGAGAAAACGAGCTGCGCTTGCCTGAACTTTTTGGGCATATTCTATCAATGCTATCTTGTTAAGGAACTATAGCGCGCAGCAATATTCCAGAAGAGCACATCTCTGTAGGTGATCTGCTGCATGTATTTGCTATTCTGCCAGCAGCATCTGGTCTTTTGTTCGCCTCCTCGACAACATTTTCTATGTGATCGTTCTACTGTCAACTGATCTTAAGTATAATCCCTATGTTTATAGCTGAATCGACAGCCTGTACACTTCTGTGATTTATCGTGCAACAGAAATATAACTTTTTTTGTAGTACACATGTGGAGGAAAGCGTACGTTTTATTGTTAAAGGTCAACGGCCACTTTTCACACTGTAGAGAGTATCCAAATCATTTTTAACTCATTTTTTTCTCGACGGTAAACGACACCATCTGCAAAAAAGTCGGCTGCTCAGATTGTCTCCTAAATCAAATATATAGGTTGAAAAACAGAGGGCCTATAAAAACTGCCTTGGGGAACACCAGTTACCGCTTCTGTTTCATTCAATCACTTCCCGCCAATTACTACGAACTGTGATCTTCACGAATCCACACACACAGCTGAGATGGTATTACACAGGCACGCAATTCGGTTAGAAACCGAATGTTTCCAAAGCTTTCTGTAAACCTAGAAATAAGGAATCAACTTGAGATCCCTCGTCGATAGCACTGATTACTTCGTGTGAATAAAGAGCCAGTTATATTTCACAGAAACTACATTTTCACGAATCCTTACTGTTAAGTCAGTCAGTGTACAATGGAAGGAAGACTAACATCTCGTCGACGACGCTGTCATTACAGACCGACCACAGGCTCGGATTCGGGAAGGATATCGGCCGCGTTCTTTCAAAGGAACCCGTGAACTTTCTGTTTTCACACGAAGTAACGTATTTTTGCAAGGGTATATCTTTACATGCATACACGTAAAACGTTGGGATACTTTTTACGATTACGTTTAGGATCAAAGTTTACGTGCCCGTTTAAGAAATTTCCAACGCACCGTCCACCGGACGCAGGCAAGCATCCGGATAATAGTCCCAGCCCACAGTTTTGCGAGCTTGTCTGGAGTTAGCGCATTCACTGCGTCGCTGTGCGGCGTTGTTCAGCCCAAATTGTTGGTAAGGGAGGCCACGGGGACACACAAAGTCTTTCACCTCACCTCCTCCCCCCCCCCCCCCCCTCCCGGTCCCACGACAAAGACTCATAGCTACCGCGAGATAAGGCGCCCTTTGAGGCCAATGGAGCGTTCGAGATTAGAACACCCCTTACACTGGAGAACCTCTAGTGCCGTAGGATTCGTTACGAATAGGAAGGTAGGGCAGAAAGTGAGTTACTGTTAACAGTTCAGTGATAGGGTTGTTCTTACCAGAATCGACAGCAAACCAACACTGACAACGATACTTCAGGTATGCATGCCGACGTTGAAAGCTGAAGATGAAGAGAGAGAGAGAGAGAGAGAGAGAGAGAGAGAGAGAGAGAGAATGAGTTACTGTCTGCCTGAGTGTGTGTGTGCGTGTGTTTTATCTATCAGATACTTCTCTGCAAACCGAAGTTATAAATTCCCATGCACAGCGATTACTTGCTGCAGTTGTACCTTAAAAATGACAGGGCGTGCTCGTATCGAAATATCGGCGCTTGTCGACAACAAGCTGCATTCCTTTACGTTGTTTGAACATTGTATACGCCGGCAGAAACTGATGTTTTCCTGTGACTGAGTATCTTTTTCAATCCCAGCACAGTGAGACAAGCACTGCCGTCTGCAACGTAGCGATGCTAAGAGACCATACTTTTACCTGAATTTGGACGAATTTTACCACTGGAGAGAACACAATAAGTCCAGAACAATTAGCGTACACCAAATTTTACGCTTACTGTTTTTGTTGTTGTTTTAATAGATTACACATAACGTAATCTAATTTGCGATACAATTGACAGTAACAGACTCGTGTCTGAAACTTAAGAACGGAAGTAATTTTGCGCACTATGTTTCGCTGCCAAGTAACATTCCTCGATTAAACTTGGACCACTTACTGAAACTGTTACAGTATAGTGCAGAAGGTAAGAAAGAACAACGCAGTAAAACGAACAGAAATTACACTTTTCTTCAAAGACAATAATTACACTGAAGTCACGACGATTTATGATGGTCCCCTGATATTGCAAAGGGTGGGGATGGTTCTTAATAGGTGTGGTGAGTGATACCAAGAGCGGCAATGCATGCTCTACAACTTGCTTCCATGCAAGCCACTAGTTTCGTAAGGCCTTCTTGTGGTATACACGCTGTTAAGAACCATGTCCAGCCTTTCGTAATATCCAGGGAAACATCACAAATCGTGCAATTATTGTCTTTGAATGAAACTGTCATCCCTGTTCGTCTCATTGTGTATTTGCTGCCTTATGTACTATACTGTAGCAGTTCCTTCTACTTAAGTTCCGATTTTCATCGAGCTAAGTTAGTCGGCAGTGATACATCATGCGAAGGTTACTTTCGTCCTTAAAAGTTTTGCATACCAGTGCAAATGGTTCAAATGGCTCTAAGCGCTATGAGACTTAACATCTGAGGTCATCAGTCCCCTAGACTTAGAACTACTTAAACCTAACTAACGTAAGGACATCACACACATCCATGCCCGAGGCAGGATTCGTACCTGCGACCGCTCGTCCACAAAGGCCGGCCATACCAGTGCAGTTCTACAACGCAACCATTGCTGATAACCAAATGTCTACATACTGCAGGGTGACAGAATTGCAGCCTGTGTATTTTTAGATAAAATAAAACCGCAATAATGATCCCAAGGCAATTATGAACCGTATTTGAGAAAAAAAAACATGTAATTGTGTTCTAGTTCGAAGGCGAACTCTTAATTACATGTTCTGCAAGTGTGGACACTGAGCATACAATCCAGCATATTGTGAAGTATCAGGCAGTGCTTTAAATTTATATTACTTTTTAAGCGTCAATGAAGCTTAGGAAGACCACAGACAACCATCAAACATGCTACTACTCTCACGCGACTTTTTCTGTTTTGCGAGCGATCGCCCAATGTTGCTACACCACTAAAACAAATAGAAACCACCTAGCTTTTAGTTCAGGCTGTTGATCGGTGATGAACCACGTGCAACACCTCTAAACTGCTGCACGTATTCATGTGGCGTAGTGTTTACTTCGCCTGACGTTCTTCTAGGTTATTGTATGTCCATCCTTTTAGCAGGACGTCTCTGGGACGATGGCCGTTTACTATCGTGACAAAAAATAAGAACAGCTACAGCCGTCCTTATGATATGATTTTATTTTATTTTGTCGCTACCAGTTTCGACGCTTCTTCAGTCTGTTTTGATGCGGTACAGGTGTATACAATCCCCCATGCATAACGCATCAGTTGTTAGCGTTACTGGATTAGCAGATAATGCGTCAGCACTCCAATCATCAACTGTCAACATGGTTGGAGCGGCCGCGTGGTTTGAGGCGCCATGTCACGGACTGCGCGGGCCCTCCCGTCGGAGGTTCGAGTCCTCCCTGGGGAGGAGGGTGTGTGTGTGTGTGTGTGTGTGTGTGTGTGTGTGTGTGTGTGTGTGTGTGTGTGTGTGTGTGTGTGTGTGTGTGTGTGTGTGTGTGTGTGTGTGTGTGTGTGTGTGTGTGTGTTCTTAGCATACGTTGGTTTAAGTAGTGTGTAAGTCTAGAGCGCACCTCGCGAGTACCAATGCAGCCTATTAAACGGTGCAACATTTCGTTTTGATTTTTTAAACGCTCATTTCCTTTCCGTCACAGTTAAGTCTCTTACATTCATGAAATAAAGTTGATTTGCACTACCTTGGTAAGACAACACTTATCTGTCGGATCCTCTTTATGCTTCAGATTTCCACATAAACTGCGCTTTACTGTTGTTCATATACTTCTTTTAAAAATTATTTACTTGGATGTTTTAACGGTTCAGCTGTCGCTTGTGGAAGAGGGCAGCAAAGGCTGTTGTATGATAACAGACGCTGCCAGACGCTGTTTACGTTAGACGACGCACAGCCGCTTTCCGGAGCTCGCCGCCGGTTCGCCGCTAGCGATTTGCAATTCTGAACAAGTTTGGTGTATAAACACCACGGCTGCCAGTGCCGCACAAATGGGACCGCGTGAAAGGAAACGCTAAACGCAGCACCGGCAGTGGTAGAAAGGTATGCCGACTACCGCTGAAGAAAAATATCTTCATCAAAAACATTGCGCGAGTAGTGGCGCGACTGCCTTTGCACTCCCGGATCTTCATCCCTTAGGCGTTTCCTCGTCAAAACTCTTTGCCACGTTTTGTTACTTTCCGCCGTCATCAAAACCGAGCAAGTGATTCAGCAAGTAGGTACCTTCTCAAGGCCGTGTTCCGCAGCAGCTGTTATACATTAATTACTGTTTCCCGTCGTACGTTTACTGCAATTTAAAGAGGTTTTTCACCAGACGAGTTTCGACTTTCTTTATGAAGCATTTTCAGTGGTCATTTCTGTTTTTCCTTTTTGTTTACGTCCTCTGATGTCCACTGCTATTTCCCTCGTAATTAGCGGATGTTAACGTCGAAAAAAATCTGGTAGCACATTAACTTTTCCTGATTTTTCGGCTTTTATCAACCTGCTTATTCTGCATCTCATGAAAAACAACCACACGCGTTTTCTTGTAGCTGCAACGACAGAACGAGAATACCCCCAGGAATTGTAAAGCAGCTGTGAACAATATGGCCACACAAATGAAGAAAGTAAACTGCAACGTCTTCGTTAAAGAACCTTACCTATAGCTCTGGGACGGAAAACGAGATAATGTTCAATAATTTCGGTCATTTCAATTAAACTTACAAAAAAAAGTAATATGTAGTCAAGTATTAATGCCAACGGCCTTGTCGCAGTGGTAACACCAGTGCCCGTCAGTTCACCGAAGTTAAGCGATGTCGGGTTTGGCTAGCACTTGGATAGGTGACCGCCCAGTCTGCAGAGCGCTGTTGGCACGCGGGGTGCATTCGGCCCTTGTAAGGCAAGTTTAGGAGCTACTTGAATGATAGGTAGCGGCTCCGGCCACGAAAACTGACATACGGCCGGGAGAGCTGTGTGCGGACCTCACGCCCCTCCATATTCGCATCCAGTGACGCATATCAGCTGAGGATGACACGACGGTCGGCCAGTATCGTTTGGTTTTCCGAGACCTGTTCGGACGGAGATTTCACCATTAATATTTCTCATTTGAGTCCACTTGATGAACTACGCTGTTTTTCTTGGAAATCATTTCGTGGACGTTGGCATTATGGCCCGTAATTGCGAAGTAATATTCTTTTCAATAAGTCGAAATAAAATTCTTCGTTGTGCACTTGCGTGTTTCAAAACGGGTAGAAGCGAGGCGCAAGCGCGGCGAGGCAAGGTGGTCTGGTATCGGTTCATTCTACTTTGCGTATCTCCCTCTGCGCGCAGCATGGTTGTGACATTGTATGTTAGGCTCGTTCGGCGTAATACCCTTATTCTTCCTTATACTTAGTGTGTTTAGGTCATTAGCTTGGAACAGGCCTTTGTTGTGCGTTCTCTACTTCATTGCTAAATAGCCTAACAAAAGCCTGGCTGACAGGTCTTACGAATGTTAAGTGCCCGACATGCCCAGATAAAGTCGACACTTGGAAACTCTTTTCGTAGCCCCTATGGCAACTATTGTTGGTTAATCTTGGGGGGGGGGGGGGGGGGAGAGGAGGCGAAGGGGACCAAACAGCGAGGTCATCGGCCCATTGGATTAGGGAAGGATGGGGAAGTGAGTCGGTGCGCCCTTTCAAAGCATCGCGGCATTTGCCTGAAGCGATTTACGGAAATCACGGAAAACCTACATCAGGATGGCCGGTAGCAGGTTTGAAACATGGTCCTCCCGAATGCGAGTCTAATGTGCTGACCACTGCGCCACCTCGCTCGCTACAGCAGCCAAACATAGGGGACTGTAGTATATTTCTAGATTCCTCACTCAGTACTCGTTCTCTAAACACTTTAAGTAGGCTTTCCCGGAATAGTTGGCATCTACCATCCGCCAGGTGAGGTGCTTCAGCATAAACCACTGACACAGTGAAAAACATTATTTCATTAATTGCATGACTACAAGTTCGTTACTTCGCCGCGTACAGAACCTGTTTAGCGCCACGTCGCTACCCGGGCAGCTTCACAGCAGGGCGCGTGGCGTCTGCGAATGCTGCCAACAGCGTGATGCGCCGAGGTGCTTGTAACCATTGCGTAATCGGTGTCTGCCGTCTCCGCGGCTGCAGCACTCCTCTGACTCACCGCAATAAACAGGCAGGCGGCTGTGACGTCGAGTAGGCTCACACCTGCCGTATTCCACAGTAATCCCCGGCACAAGTAGCGCGGCCGCGGCTGTTTACCTCGTCGGTGGCCTTAGCAGCATTACTGATGGGTCCCGCACGGAAACAATGCGAATAGCACCAGAGCGTTAGTCTTCAATCGGTGATAATAAACAAGACTTGCCAAAGTCGCGGCAGGGGTTGCGCCATTTGAAGGTGTGTTTGTGGCATGGACATAGACACGATGTCTGAGCAGTCTGTGATAGACACGTGTGTGTAGGCAACATGCCAGCAAGTCGCGAGTTATCCGAATTCGAAAGTGGGATGTAAATCGCTGCAAGACGTATGGCTAGCAGGGTATAGCCAAGGATTATGTACGTAACAGCACTTTTTTCAGAGACGAGATCGTATAACATGGAATCCATCCTGCAGTGACAGCGACGTTTCTGTGAGCAGAACGCCAAAACGTTCGACGACAAGATTATATAAGGTGGTTGTTGTTGTTGTGGTCTTCAGTCCTGAGACTGGTTTGATGCAGCTCTCCATGCTACTCTACCCTGTGCAAGCTGCTTCATCTCCCAGTACCTACTGCAACCTACATCCTTCTGAATCTGCTTACTGTATTCATCTCTTGGTCTCCCTCTACGATTTTTACCCTCCACGCTGCCCTCCAATGCTAAATTTGTGATCCCTTGATGCCTTAGAACATGTCCTACCAACCGGACCCCCCTCCTTGTCAAGTTGTGCCACAGATTTCTCTTCTCCCCAATCCTATTCAATACCTCCTCATTAGTTACATGATCTACCCACCTTATCTTCAGCATTCTTCTGTAGCGCCACATTTAGAAAGCTTCTATTCTCTTCTTGTCCAAACTATTTATCGTCCATGTTTCACTTCCATACATGGCTAGACTCCATACAAATACTTTCAGAAACGACTTCGTGACATTTAAATCAATACTCGATGTTAACAAATTTCTCTTCTTCAGAAACGCTTTCCTTGCCATTGCCAGTCTACATTTTATATCTTCTCTGCTTCGATATTCCACCGCGCCACATACGAGCGATCTACCAAGCAATTTCGTCCAGAATGTGCAAAGCCACTGTATCGTGAAGTTCTGTTACGGAATTATTTCAATGCAAAATGTTAGAAATAAGACAGGAGCGCCTACCGTCGACATATTTTGAGTGCACTACAGATACAAAATACACTGTCCAGTCAAATAAATGTGACCACCTGTCAGCAGCATGAAGAACCACCTTTTGCAGCGCGGACGTATGGGAAGGGGGCTAATGAGTTTCTTGAAGGTACCGACAGTGTTGTGGAGGTGTGCCGACTGAGTGCTGTGGCCAGTTGCGCTGTGTTTCTGGGTTGGGATGCACGGCACGAACAGCCCGATCGAGGAGTCCCTCAGGTTCTCGATTTGGTTTAAATCCGGGCAGTGATGGCCAGGGAAGTACAGTCAACTTATCCTAATGCTCTTCGAACCGCATAATTACACTGCCGTGCGAGCTGTGTGACGTGTTGCATTGTCCTGCTGGTAGATGCCATCGTGCCGAGGAGAAAAACTGCTTCTAGGAGGTGGGCGTAGTCTCCATACCTAGATGCATACTTCTGTTGATCTGTTGTGCCTTCCAGTGTGACGAGATCACCCAGGAATATCACGAATGACGAGATCATCCAAGGAATGCCAAGAATACGACGAGTATTGTAGGGTCATTCACGCCAAAGGCCATCTGTCCGAAGGAGCATAAAACGTGATTCATCTGGAAAGGCCACCTGTCTCCACTTAGTGGACGTCCAGTTGCGCTATTGGCGTGCGAACTCCAGCCTTCATCGCCGATGATCAGCATTCAGCATCGTTGCATAAACCCAGCGTCTGCTTCGGAGGTCCAAACACAGCAACGTTCGCTGAACGGTCGTTGAGGAATCTGGCAACGCCTTGTTTCATCTGCGCGGTCAGTTGCTCAAAGTTGCACGTCTATTGGCCCGTACACATCTCCGTATCCGTTGTTCGCCGCTGTAATCTACAGCCCGTGGTGCACCACACCTACTTCGGCGTCGGTTCTGGATACCGCGTGTTTCCATGCACGGTATAGTTTGATCACGCCGGCACGTATTCTGTTTTAAAATTAGTCGTTTCGGAAATGCTTTCACCCTTGGCCCGAAAGCCAATGATCATGCCGTGTTGGATGTCAGATAAATCGCTCCGTTTCCGCATTACAACGACTGCACTGTTTTCCACGTCCCTCCGACACGCTTTTATACCCTCCACTGCAAGTGCTACCAACTGCCGTCTCTGAGTGCTTATGACAAGTTCACGCCGAAAATAGGCAGTGGTCACGTTAATGTGACTTGACCGCTAGTAAATGAGGATTAGAAATGAAACGAAATGCCATGACTCTATCGAGGCACAAGGGAACAGGTTCCCATATACCAAAATACTCTGAAAAAATTCAACATCATCTGAAAACTTTTAGTGGCGTTCGGATTTACCCTGCATATACACAATTTTCCTATAAGCTTTAATGCCTGCTTCACTGCACTAAAAGGATGCATTTTCAAGCACTTCATAGCGATCCGCCGAGTACTGATTCATAATTAAGTTGCCACACTGTTATAATTATGTCCTAGAGTGCACCAAATTCTGATTTTTGGTTCTGAGGGATGGTAATATTTATTATTGTTTTTCCCATCCCCCGACCATCTTCTGTTAGAACTTCTCACCCCCACTTTTAGTGTAGCTACTATTTTAACAATAATAATAATAATAATAATATTAATAATAATAACGCGTTGCCAAAGGCGCTCCACTACTGGGAATGGTCTTCGTGGTCGAATCCATAAAAGAAGTTACACCAGTTAACACCCGACTGATGACTACGCGGGTTCAGTGCGCCAACAAAAAGTACACACTAATCAACGCAAACGTCCCCATTAACCAGAGTAATAAGAAAGACCCACAGGCCGCAGAAAAATTCTGGTCGACCCTTGAGAAAGTGATGTCCAAAGTCCCCAGAGATGACATCAGACTCCTCCTGGGCGACTGTAATTCACAGATCGACAGAGAAAAACGACACAGGAAGACAGTCGTAAAATTGTCCAGCGCGTAAATTTACTAACAAAAATGGCACACGTCTCATAGAACTCTGCCACCTCAAGCTCATGTCGATATCCCTCAGAAAAGACCCCAGAAAACAAAAAAACCTGGCGTTCAGCAGTCCAGCAGTTAGGTGAGTTCCAAATCGACCATGTAGCCCTCTCTTACCCAGTAGAGAAAGAGATACACAATGTGCAAATACGCAAGGGAGCCAGCATTGACTCGGATCATTACCTCACACGTGTCAAAGTCAAATTGATCCTAAGGAGAACTTTCAATAAGAAAACCTCCTTACCAAAATTTGACACAAAGGAGATCGCAGAATCTGGATTGAAAGAAGCCAGGGAAAAAGAACATGTAAATGACTGGCAAAATTTCCACCGAAAAATTGCATTAAAAGCACAAGCCCTCATTCCTCTGAGGAAGCACACACCAAACAGCCTTGGTGGGACACCAACTGCGAGAATGCACTCTTCAATAGGAAAGTTGCATGCCAGAAATACAATAGCAAAATGTCCCCAGAAAATTTAGAGACGTTCAACGGATCACGAAAAACAACCGCAAAAATTATCAGACACGCCAAGAGAAATATCATGAAAGAACAGTTTGACTCTACGGACTGCAACTTTCGTAACTACAACACAAGAAATTTCTACAGGACGTTTGCAGGGCAAATCCGAGGATTTACACCACCGAACCTCACCTTCAGGAAAAGTAATGGAAAATTGGCACTGACAAGTAGGGATAACTGGAAGGTACTGGCACAGTATTTCTCAGAACTTCTGAACTGCCCAGAACCCAAAGACAGATTCCTAGAGGAAGACCTGACGGAAGCACACACTCACTACCCCCGACACAAGAGGTGGTCCACAGACACGTCCTCAAACTAAAAAACTACAGAATATCTTATGATGACGGTATAGTGGCCGAACTACTGAAAAACCTCGGATCAAACTCACTCACAGAACTCACACAGATGATCACAGAGATCTGGACATCAGACAAGCTGCCAGATGACTGGAAATGCGCACTGATTCATCCATTACGTAAAACGGGCGACCGCACAGACGTAAACAATTACAGGAGCATTTCCCTACCGCAAGTCACAAGATCCTTTCAGCATGCCTACTCAAAAGGACACATGACCAGCTGGAACAAAAGATCGGCGAGTACCTGGCGGGCTTCCGGCCTGGTCGCTCCTGCACAGAACAAATCTTCAATTTGAAGACTACCCTGAAAATCAGAGCCCTCAGAAAAACGCCAGTCATATGCACTTTCGCTGACTTTAAGAAAGCGCGTGACTACATAGACCGCCAGTCATTGTTCAACATCCTATACGAATTAGGTTTGGACAAGACATTGTAACTGATCAGGCACACTTTCACAAACACGACACCGAAAGTGAAATTTAGTGGGGAAACCTCTGAACCCTTTGAGATCAGGACAGGCATGCGTCAAGGTGGTAGTCTCTCATCACTCCTCTTCAACCTAGTGTTGGACAAAATCATTAAGGAATGGAGAAAGAGCTGAAATTGTAAGGATACTGGAAACCAATGCAACTATGACAACCCAAGGATGAACTGGAAGTTGGCTGTTTAGCCTTCGCGGACGACCTGGCACTTCTTGCAGACAACGAAACCACAGCAACCAGACAGATAGAAGTACTCAAGAAGTGTGCAGAGAACGTAGAGCTACAGATCTCCTTCCAAAAAACAGAGTCCCTCTGCACGAAATTCAATATACTGAACTTAAACACAAAATATGGCAAGATCAACAGAGTAACACATTTTAAATACCTAAGGGCAGTGCTCGAACCGACAGGAAAGGAGAGAACGATGCAGAACACCAGGTTACTGAATATGAAGAAGACCTTATGCAGATCACATGGTATCTACAACAAAATATGTCTGCCCACCTCCATCAAAATTCGTCACTGCAATACAGTAATCAAACCGGAGATGCTATACGCCTGGGAGACACTGACGCTACACACCAAGGGCGATCTAGAGAAGATCCTCACAGAGGAAAGAAAAATTATCTGGAAAATTATTGGAGCAAAATTCACAGACGAAGGATACAGGGTTCACTCGTCTAACCTCGTAACGGACATCAGAAAAAGGCGACTGAAATTTTATGGCCACATAAGCAGACTCCCACAGACCTGACTCACCAGCAGAATATATCAAAACCACTATACCTTGGATGAGACAAGTCAAAATTGATCTAGAAAAAGCACAAATAGACATCACAGACAAAAGCGTGTATAGACACAAAATACATAAGAACGTCAAAAAAGACAGCGCCCAAAGTGGGTCGAAGAAAGGAAGGGGGCCTTTAGCAAATGAATGAAAGAGTGCTGGAAGAACAGGAAGAACAGGAAGAACAAGTAGTCATAAATGCTTCGCGTGGTCTGATAAAAGCCTGTAACATGGGTAATATAATAATGATAATAACTTGATATTCTTTCTGAAAACCGAAGGAATACAGAAATATAAATCAATCTCTTAGAAGAAGAAAAAAAAAATCAACAGAGCAGGTTTAAGAATTTCTATAGAAAAAACAAAATTAATAAACATAAAAAACTCTCCATGTATCCTAGTAACAGATATTGGACAGATAAAGAGGGTTAATAAATTTAAATATTTGGGAGAAATGATTCAAGGAAATGGCTTAGAAAAATTCTCTGTAGAACAGAGTACATAAAATGAAGAGAGCATAAGGTATAAACCAGGAACATTTACAACAAAAGGATTCTCTCTAAAAATGTCAAAGTACAGCACTACAATACAGTAGTAAAACCAGAATGTCTTTATGCAACTGAATGTTTAGTATCGAATTACAAATAAAACTAAGTCTTAGAAAGAAGTATAATTCGAAAACTAATCGGTCCATTACAAATTCAGTTGTATGGAAATTAAGAAGTACTGAAGAAATATATCGCAACATAGAAAACATAACTGAAACATTACGTCAGAGGCGACTACTATTTTTTTGGACAGTTTCACTAAATAGCATTGTCACTGCGCTTACGGCGTACGAGCCCTCTTCAGAGGTTGTGAATGCAGAGTTGGTGCAGCAGGTTTGTGGAACTGCGGCAGTGCCGTAGCCGGCAGAAATGGCCCATATCCCCTTCCGGACAGGCAGCCAGCGCCATGGCACCTTGCCACGACCTCTGTGACGTCGCAGTGGAGCCGCGTCTTCTCCGAACGCTGCGCTATTCCAAGAAATTCAAACCCTTCCCTACCGGCAACGGTTGCGAGCGAAGCCTCAAAGCTACGCCCGTAGCATGAAATTTTCCGCTGTTCCATCTCGCCATCGCACGGCCGTGTGGGTTGTTTCAGCAGCAGCGAGGAGAGGAGTTAGTAATGTTGCTGTCGTTGCTGTTGCTGTTCCTGCTGCTGAGGTGGGCTTCAGCTTTAAGCCTGGTTTGCGGCACCTCTCCATGCTAATTGTTCTGTGCAACTTCTTTAGCTCTGCCTCGATTTCATCCTCCTCCTCATAGTTAACCCTTTGTCTTTCTACAACTTTGACACCCCCCCCCCCACTCCACTTCATTCCATACCAAGATGACTATTCCTTGAGGCCTGAGAATGTGTCCTGTCAACCAGTCCCTTCTTGAGCTCAAGTCGTGCCATAATTTTATTTTCCCCCAACTCGACTGAATATGTTCTCTTCTCATTAGTAATCGGAACTACCCATCTAATCATTAGTATTCTTCTGTAATACTAAATTTCGAAGGACACTAGTCTCTCTTAGTCTAAAACGTTTATCGTCCATGCTTCCCTTACAAGGCTACACTCCATGCAAATACCTTCATAAAGAGACTTCCATAGAGTAAAATTTATATTCTATGCTCTCATTTCAAAAAAGCCTTTCTTGCTATTGCCACTCTGTATTTTATATCATCTCCACTTCAGCAATCGTCAGTTTTTCTCTTTCCCAAATAACAAAACTTGGGTACTGATTTTACTGTCTTTTCCTAATCTAGTTCCCCCGGCATCGAATGATTTAATTAGAGTAGATCACCCTTGTTTCACATTTTTGCTGTTGATTTTATAACATCTTTTGAAGACACTATCAATACCGCTCAACTGTTCTTGAAAGTCTTTTGTTGTCCCTGACAGAATTACAGTTTCTTTGGCAATGTTTTGATATCGTCTTTCTTTCCCAATTTCTCCTTTGTTTTCTTCATATCTTGTTCAACGTACAGGCTTAATGTCATCGGAGATCAGCGACAATTACTACCTTCGCAATTACTGCCTTCTTTCTCAAGCTGTTCCTGTCACAGAACTGTAATCTGGCTTCTGGTTCAAATGGCTTTGACCACTATGGGACTTAACGTCTGAGGTCATCAGTCGCCTAGAACTCAGAACTAATTAAACCTAACTAACCTAAGGACATCACACACATATCAATGCCCGAGGCAGGATTCGAATCTGCGGCCGTAGCAGTCGCTCGGTTCCAGACTGTAGCGCCTAGAACCGCACGGCCACTCCGGCCGGCAATCTGGCTTCTGTACAAATTGTGAATAACCTTACACTCCCTGTAGCTTCAGATTTTCAACGAATGTATTCCATTCAACAATGTCAAAAGCTTTCCCCACATCCATAAATGCTATAAATGTAGGTTTGCCTGTTTCTAGCCACCACCTAAGGTACGCTGCAAGGGCAGTATTACATCGCGTAAGCCTACTTTTCTCGGGAACCCAATAACAGTCTGATATTCTTATTACTTGTCATGGGAAACAGCCTACTCGGCCATCCTTTTTGTTTATAACTGTTTCTTTTTTCTCTCTCTTGATTATCGCTCTTCTGACAGGTTTGTACAAATTCCTCACCAACCTCTTGATGTCATTGTCAAAGCAGGTCTTGCACCCAACGTTCTCACTTATTTGTTGGATATGTTCCCATATTCAGCGAGCACAGCCATCGCCTGTAGGAGCAACAGCGGCGCCGGCGGAGCTGCTACACACACACACACACACACACACACACACACACACACACACACACACACTCACACTGATTATATATAAATTGGAGCGTATAATCGTAGCGTTTTTGTTTCGCATATTGCTGTTCCCGTTGATGTGTGTTTAATTATCGACTGACATTCTTATTTGTAGTTCATTGTTGCTATTTAAGTCTACATAATGTTATTTTCTCATTTGGAAAGAGTGAGTGCGAAGTGGAGAAATCTGAACATATTCTGCTATTTGAGTTCAACAGATGGGTGACAGCAGCGGAGGCAGCCAGAAACGTTTGCGCCGTTTATAGGGATGCCACTGGCCAGAGGACGGCAGGAAAATGGTTTCTTCGTTTTAAGAAGGTTGGTTGGTTGGTGGGGGTTGAAGAGACCAAACTTCTAAGAAGGATAGTTTTGACGTTAGTGACTCTCCTCGTTCAGGAAGACTTTCGGCGTTTGATGAAAATCAGTTAAACGCATTAATCCACAATGATACATGTCAGTGTACTCCAGAATTGACATTTGACATCGTCATCAATTGACTCATGAACAACACCGACCGTGTCTATCCTGTAACGTTACTGATGACGAGAAATGGCGTCTTTGTGCTAATTTAAGGAAAAGAAGGGAATGGTTGAGCCCAAACAAAGCATCATCTCCCCGTGCAAAGACCTTTGCGCGTCCACAGAAGATAATGTTATGCATCGGATGAAAAAGAGATGCTGTGGCGTACTACGAATTGCTTCCCCGAGGAGTAACCATCACTGCTGACATTTATTGTCAACAGCGGAGACATCTTGCATACGCAATCCAAGAACAACGACCAGGAAGACTGCGTTAAGTAATGCTACTCCACAATAACTCCTGCCCGCATTTTGCTAGACTGACAAATATTATACAGGAGTTGGGTTACGAAGTCACTCCGTACTCACCTTATTCACCTGATTTTGTGCCCTCAGATTTTCAGCTGTTCCACATACTATCTAATAACCTTCAAGGAACTCTATGAAAATGCGCTCCGAACATGGCTCGACGAGTGACTTCTACAGTCGTGAAATCGAAAACTCTAGGCGCTCAGTCCGGAACCGCGCGACTGCTACGGTCGCAAGTTCGAATCCTGCCTCGGGCATGGATGTGTGTGATGTCTTTAGGTTAGTTAGGTTTAAGTAGTTCTAAGTTCTAGGGGACTGATGACCACGGATGTTAAGTCCCATAGTGCTCAGAGCCATTTGAAATCGAAAACTTACCCTAGCGTAGGGAGACTTGTAAATGGAGAAGGAGGCTACATTACTAATGACTAAAGTCTCTTGTGTGTATCTGTTGTATTTATTAAACTAACAGAAAAAACGTTACGAGCCTATGCACAACCTAATGTTTTTAAAGTGTGGCCTTTCCCTACTAAATTTCTGAAGTTGGTTTCGTTTGATGAGTGAAACAGATAGTAAAGAAAAGGTTGTATTCGGCTTGCGGCTGCTCCACAATTGTATCCCATCTTTCTCTTAAATTTCTCTCTATTACGGCTTCCTCTACTGGAATCGATGTCATTCCCTGTAATCCTTACAAATGTTCCGTCATCATCTTCTCCTCCTCCTCGATCCTGCGGAGAACGACCTCTTTTCTCGCCAGTCACCTTAATTTTCAGTGTTCTTCCGTAACAAACTGACCAATGCTTCCATCCATCATCATCATCATCATCTTTCCCGACTGTAAGATTCTGTACTCTAGACCCACATTCCCAGAAATTTCTTCCGCAGGCTGCGGCCTGCAGCAACAAGAAACATTCCTAAACCTAGAAGAGAACTTCCAAATTCAAAACGCAATAATACAGAAGGAACACCTAATAAATGACAAACATCAGCAACCAGACGTTATTCAAACTAATAAAACATACTGTAGAAAAGAACAATCCCTCCCAGACACGACAAAATAATATCAGAAACTAGGTAATACCTAATCCACCACTGCACCACAACAAAACAAAAATTTACTCACACACAGTAGTAAGAACATGTTCGCTCCACACACACACACACACACACACACACACACACACACACACACACACACGAGAGAGAGAGAGAGAGAGAGAGAGAGAGAATAGCAGACGCTCCCATCATTACCAAAATAATCAAGAGACGAACGCTTACCGCAATAGCAAAATAAAATGTACGAAACTGCGAGATGACAGTGATTCTTCAAACAGAGAAACGTGAATGTATTTAGTACTGTGAAAGTACTGTGCGTCAAAAACACAGATATGGAAGAACAAAAAGAATGACGTAAACAACAACAGAACAACAAAAAGTGACTAACTGTAAGAATTAACGCTGTGTATTGTAGTAAGTAAAGCATGCAAACTGTTCGTAATCCCAGCAAACAAAATTTTAAGAGAAAAAAACCATATTGTTACAGTGACCACAGAAGACACCTTAGAATAAAGCTAAACGCATTTGGTCTTACAAGACTCATTATAGTTGCAAAATAAACTGGACGCAGTCTTGATCGCTTAACTTACCATTAAAAAAGTTAAGCGACCAACACTACTTCCAGTTTATTTATAATAATTACAGATCGCTGTTTTCCTATATAAGAACTATGTTCTTTAAAATGATAGTTCCAAAATACGTAGTTAACCTCTACAAGTCGTTTATACACTGATGAACCAAACCATTATGAACACATGCGTAACAGAGTGTTCGTCCGTCTTTGGAACGAAATACATCACTGATTCTGCGGATCAGAGATCATACAATTTGTTGGTAGGTTTGTGGAGGTATGTGGCATTAGATGTCTACGCACAGGTCATGTAATTCACGTAAATAACGGGTCGTTTGAGCACGCGGTTATGGGAACCGATAACGACCCAGATGGGTACCATAGGATTTTCATCAGCGAATTTGATAGAGACATCAACGTGAGTTCACTATAATGCTCCTCAGACCACTGTAGCGCGGTTCTGGCTCCGAGACACGGAATATTATACTGCTGAAAGATGACATGGCCGCCGGGGAAGACATCACGCATGAAGGGATGCACGTGCTTCTACTGTCAACGTGCTACTGTTACTACCACACGTCCCATGCAAGAGCAGGAGCATTTCTACCACAGCATACTACTGCGCCCACCAGCCTGCGTACGTGGCGCGCTGCACGTTTCGAGCCGCCGTTCACCTCGCGCACGGCATTTGTTCAGACCACCGTCGCCCTAGTGTAGCGAAAATGTGATGCACGCGGAGAGCCGACAAGCTTGCATTGATCGACGGTCGAATCCCGATTTTCCCTTGCTCACAGCAATCTTAACTGATTATGTCGTTGGGTCAATGCGTTAACACATAGGGGTGGTCAGCCGCGGGGCTCCTGTTCAACAACGTACGATGAATGGTGTGGTCCTAAGCACTTGTGCGTGCACGAGCAATGTGCTCTTGGCAGAGACGCCACAGGTTATCGTCTATCCTGATTCACAGAGCAGACAAGCCTCCGAACACCATGTTCTGTGAAGACTCGTAGACATCCAACCATTTACCGCCTAGTGGTAGTTTCACTGTCCTCTTACCTCTTTCCGTAGATGCTCATGACAGTAGGACGTCAACAATCAGCTTTGCTGTTTTCGAGATATTCTCTCACAAGCTCTCTGTAATAATAATCTGCCGTTGTCAAAGTCGCTTATTTCAATGGATTTCTCCATTTGCAGTCCATATCTTTGCTAGGGTGAGCCCCGTCGATGTCTGCTTTTGTCACGTTCGTTAGTTTTGTTTCCGCGTCACGTGACCGCAACGCCACCAGGCAGCATCCAAAGTCGCGGTGGGCAGCGGTGATAATGTTTTGGCTCACGAGTGTACGACTAGACGTGTTTCAGCGATGCATCGTCTCTGTCCTGTGCTAGCCTACTTCCTATGTCCTCCTTCCTTCTACTTTTATGCGTTATTTTGATGCCAAGATTACCACTAATAAGTCAAAGCTTCACACACGCTTCGACTGTATATTACACCGTATCTTGTGTTACTTTCATGTAGATTACAGTCAGATTATTTACTTTCACTACTTTATAATTCAAACAATAAAGGGCAATCTCCAAAATAAATTCAGTTATTACTTAAATGATGATATATGGTTCTGTAAACTGCGGCATCTTTAAAATCAACGTCTTCCTTCACACGGCACTAGTTCAGAACAAGTAAATGATTTTCGTGAGAGTTCGAAGGCTGGTGCGAACCTTTTGACTTGGCTGAGAGCATCCCGTTCCTGGTCTTTGCTCCACAGATAAATCTGAGGTGCGAATCGAACACGACATACCCACGTCAGTAGCCAGAAACACTACCCACTCGACTGTGGACGTGCCCACAGCTGAAGGTTAATAGCGTTTTTTAAATGAAAGTTCAAGTTCCGTTGCAAATCCTGAGTGGGGCCTGAAATTAAAAATAATAAAATTGCATAAAAATATTTGACGAAAACAGTCTTTTCCATGTGGTACGTAATAACGTAACAGTAGCTGTTCTCGCCGAATATGGGCTTGAAAGTGTGCGTGGATTGCAGCTGGATGGATTTATCGTTCTGCAACGACAGGAGAGTTGCATACAGTAACCTGCAGAATGTGTGTCACCGATACTTTTTGCGCTTTGTCTCTTCTAAACGAGAAACACTCTGTTTAGAGGAATAAGATTTTTTTTTTCCACAGCAGTCAGTAGACCCCGGGCGGAGAGTAATCGTTGAATATACAACATGGAAATGAGTCCGCCTACCGAAGCAGAGATGTGGCAACTTCCACTGTGCACTCAGCGTTCTGCGACAGCTCATGTTATCTGGACTAGAAATGCTTCCACCGCTCTTTATCAGCAGCCTGACCAGAGTTTGCACAGTACGTGCGTCACCAGGGGACTTGATAACAAATTACACTTTCAATGTAGTATGTTTGCCACTGTCCGAAATTGTGTTCAGCTAGGGTGAAGATTCGCCAGTCCCTTGCCGTTTGGACTGACGCCAGAAAACAGTGAGCTTTTTCATGAAGTTAAGACGCAGAATATTTAATATTTTAGAAATAGTTCTAATACAGTGAGTGGATGCGAATGCTTCGTAGTTAACAAGTATTTAAGTTCACTCAGTCGTTACGGTTTTTTTTTTTTTTTCTCTCAGTTGTATCTTAAGCAAAAGTAGGCAAACAAGAATGTAAAGCTTTATTGTACAGGTGACAATTACTGAACTGTACGAAATAAAATCGTCATAATTTCTGCTAGGTTGGGCGCGGGGCATGATGGGAATTAGCATGCGCATGCATGACTTGGTTTAGCGACGAAGCCCACTTTCATTTGAATGGGTTCGTCAATAGGCAAGACTGGCGCATTTGGGGGGGGGGGGGGGGGGGGGACAGAATCCGCATTTCGCGATCGAAAAATCTCGTCATCCTCAATGGGTGACTGTGTGGTGTGCAACGTCCAGTCACGGAATAAATGGTGCGATATTTCTTGATGGCACGGTGACTACCGAACGGTGCGTAAAGGTACTGGAAGATAATTTCCTCCCCGTTATCCGAAGTGACCCTGACTTCGACAAGATGTGGTTCATGCTAGACGGAGCTCGACCCCATAGAAGCAGGAGAGTGATGGCCTAAAGGAGCACTTTGGGGACCCCGTTCTGGCCCTGGAGTACCCAGAGGCCACTGCCACGGGCCTCGATTGGCTGCCATATTCTTCGGATCTGAACACATGCGACTTCTTTTTATGGGGCTATACTAAAGACAAGGTGTACAGCAATAACCCCTAAACCATTGATGAGCTGACAACAGCCGTTCAGGAGGTCATCGACAGCATCGATGTTTGGACACTTTAGCGGGTCATGCAGAATTTAGCTATTCGTCTGCGCGACTTCATCGCTAATGATGGCAGGTATAACGAACATGTCATAACCTAAATCCGAATATCTGTACTGACGTTTACATGCTCAATAAAGTGTGTGGATGCCTAATTTGTAACTAATTTACGTTTTTTCATCTAGTTCAATAATTGTCACCCTCTATGTGTTTAACACACCTTCGGCAGTGAGTTAATAATGAGGTTCAACTGAAGCCGACAGGCCCCATTACGGTGTGTAGCGGCGGGTACTTCTCGTAAGGCCGACATTGTATTGTATGTTAACCAGGGCCCTAGAAACGACGGAGACGCTCCGTCCCCGCCGCAGCCGCAGTGGTCCACAACACCACGACGACTACCGCTTCACCCAGCCGCCCCACACCGAACCACTCTTTCAGGGTTATTGTGCGGTTCGCCCCCCCCCCCCCTCCAGGGAACGTCTCACACCAGACGAGTGTAACCCCAATGTTTGCGTGGTAGAGTAATTATGGTGTACGCGTACGTGGATAACTTGTTTGCACAACAATCGCCGACATTGTGTAGCTGAGGCAGAATATGGGGAGCAAGCCCGCATTCGCCGAGGCAGATGGAAAACCGCCTAAACACCAGCCACAGACTCGCCGGCTTACCGGACCTCGCCACAAGTCCGCCGGGCGGATTCGTTTAAATGGCTCTGAGCACTATGGGACCTAACTTCTGAGGTCATCAGTCCCCTAGAACTTAGAACTACTTAAACCTAACTAACCTAAGGACACCACACACATCCATGCCCGAGGCAGGATTCGAACCTGCGGCCGTAGCGCTCGCGCGGTTCCAGACTGTAGCGCCTAGAACCGCTCGGCCACTCCGGCCGGCTTAGGTCTTCCATATCTTAGGGATTTCCATTACTCAATAAAAACCATGGTGCCTTTACAGGAGCAAAGCTTTATTTTCGAGTTGCGACTGATGTTTGCCCGCATCTCGTGGTCGTGCGGTAGCGTTCTCGCTTCCCACGCCCGGGTTCCCGGGTTCGATTCCCGGCGGGGTCAGGGATTTTCTCTGCCTCGTGATGGCTGGGTGTTGTGTGTTGTCCTTAGGTTAGTTAGGTTTAAGTAGTTCTAAGTTCTAGGGGACTTATGACCACAGCAGTTGAGTCCCATAGTGCTCAGAGCCATTTTGACTGATGTTTCTTCACTACAAGTGACGTGAAATCTGATGGCGTTAACACAACACGAAGTCACTGAGATCGTGCTGTCGTCACAAGAGGGGAGCACGCGTGTTACCGCAGAGGATCTCAAACAACGTCACCCAGACAGACCATCCATTAGCAGGGAAACTTTTCGTGAAATTTCGTGAAACCGGCTGTGTCGCAAGAAAATCGAAAGCCGGACGATCTAAAACGCCTACGGATGATACGACTTGGATCGCTCTTCTGGCATCGTTCAGTACAAATCCAGTGCCCTCTACTGGACCCAGCTCACGGCAGACTGAGATCAGCCGTTCATCAACACCTCCAGGAGCAGACTGTTGATCATTGTGCTCACATTCCGTGTGGTGGTTGTACTCCAGGAGAAATGGAGTGAAGCTAAACAATACGTCGAGTACATACTATGTAAGCCTTTATTTGTTACCACCACCGATTGCCTTGTTCTGTACGAAGTTCAACGTAATTAGAGAATGAATAAAACCCTGCTCAAATTCTCCGTTTAACACCTTACGAGACTTCGTTTTCATTTGAAAATTACCATTTGCATCTACGATGGCGGCTTACAGAAAAGGCATCACGTTAGTAGCATAGCCTTACAAGTTCTCCCAGTTTCCCATCTCACACTACTTGACCTTAAATGTCTGTTTATCCAACTTTTTTTTGTTGTCTTCTTTGTTTCAGAAAGGTGGTGTGACACCTACGTACAGCAATGCAGATACGACGGCTGCTTTAACCTGTTATCAAGCAACAAATTAGACCAAATTACACGCACTGATTTCGTATCAGTTATCACATACCTGTCCGCAGCTCGTGATCTTGCGGTAGTGTTCTCGCTTCTCGCGCACGGGGTCCCTTGTTCGATTCCCGGCGGGTAAGGGATTTACCCTGCCTCTAGAGGACTGGGTGTTGTGTCGTTTTCATCATCATCATCATCATCATCATCATCCATCACCATTACGGTCGAAGGAAGGCAATGGCAAACCACCTCCGCTAGGACCTTGCCTAGTACAGCGGTGCGGATCTCCTGCCCCCTACGCTCCTCGGAGTATGGGACCTCATCATCACCATCACCACCACCACCACCACCACCACCACCACCACCACACGCCTATCTTGACACTGCCAGCAGATGGTTGAGTTTCACCTTGGGAAGCTACGTAAATGTACTTCACGCGCAGAAACTTCGGTCTGGCAAAAACATGGCGCTCGCCAGGCGATTGGCCACGGCTCCCTGTAGTGCCCGTCAGGCTAAAACCGGTTTCGCCGAGCCTTCTGCGGACGGCGGACCTCTGGCCCCTGCTTCTGGCACTCTGGGGCTGCGCTGACCTTCTGCCATCGAGCAATCTCTGTTTGCCCTCATCCGCCGAGCCACATGAAAACAAAGCCAACAAGAAGCCGCAGGTGCCAACTTCTACATTCTATGGCAAACTTATTAATCTATGCTACTAAACGAAGACAAGTCGTAGTCTAACATTGTTACCAAAAATCTCGGAAACTTCTTGACCGATTATGTTTAGATTTCTATACGAAACTCTAATCAACGATCGGACGGACATAGGTTACACATTTTTAATATATATTGTAAGTATGTGTACTATACAGGTTTGGTCCATTGATCGTGAACGGGCCAAATATTTCACGAAATAAGCGTCAAACGAAAAAACTGCAAAAAACGAAACTTGTCTAGCTTGAACGGGGAAACCAGATGGCGTTATGGTTGGCTCGCTAGATGGCGTTGCCATAGGTCAAACGGATATCAACTGCGTTTTTTTAAAATAGGAACCCCCATTTTTATTACATATTCATGTAGTACGTAAACAAATATGAATGTTTTAGTTGGACCATTTTTTTCGCTTTATGATAGATGGCGCTGTAATAGTCACATACATATGGCTCACAATTTTAGACGAACAGTTGGTAACAGGTAGGTTTTTTAAATTAAAATACACAACATGATACGTTTGAACATTTTATTAATGCGGTACGTGTACCTTTGTGAACTAGTCATTTCTGAGAACGCATGCTGTTACAGCGTGATTACCTGTAAATACCACATTAATGCAATAAATGCTCAAAATGATGTCCGTCAACCTCAATGCATTTCGCTATACGTGTAACGACATTCCTCTCAACAGCGAGTTGTTCGCCTTCCGTAATGTTCACACATGCATTGACAATGCGCTGACGCATGTTGTCAGGCATTGTCGGTGGATCACGATAGCAAATATCCTTCAACTTTCCCCACAGAAAGAAATCCGAGGACGTCGGATCCGGTGAACGTGTGCTTCGAAATAGGCTATTCAATAACGCTTCAACCGCACGCGAGCTATGTGCCAGACATCCATCATATTGGAAGTACATAGCCATTCTGTCATGCAGTGAAACATCTTGTAGTAACATCGGTAGAACATTACGTAGGAAATCGGCATACCTTGCACCATTTAGATTGCCATCGATAAAATGGGGGCCAATTATCCTTCCTCCCATACATTAACCCGCCAATGTTCCACTTGTCGCAGCCATCGTGGATTTTCCGTTGCCCAGTAGTGCATATTATGCCGGTTTACGTAACCGCTATGGTGAATGACGCTTCGTCGCTTAATAGAACGCGTGCAAAAATACTGTCATCGTCCCGTAATTTCTCTTGTGCAGAACTGTACACAACGTTCAAAGTCGTCGCCATGCAATTTCTGGTTCATAGAAATATGGAACGGGTGCAGTCGATGTTTATGTAGCATTCTCAACACCGAGATTTTTGAGATTCCCGATTCTCGCGCAATTTGTCTGCTACTGATGTGCGGATTAGCCGCGACAGCAGCTAAAACACCTACTTGGGCATCATTATTTGTTGCAGGTCGTGGTTGACGTTTCATATGTCGCTGAACACTTCCTGTTTCCTTAAATAACGTAACTATCGGGCGAACGGTCCTGACACTTGGACGATGTCGTTCAGGATATCGAACAGCATACATAGCACACGCCCGTTGGGCATTTTGATCACAATACCCATACATCAACACGATATCGACATTTTCCGCAATTGGTAAACGGTCCATTTTAACACGGGTAATGTATAACGATGGAAATACCGTCCGCACTGGCGGAATGTTACGTGATACCACGTACTTATACGTTTGTGACTATTACAGCGCCATCTATCACAAAGCGAAAAAAGTGGTCCAACTAAAACATTCATATTTCTTTACGTACTACACGAATATGTAATAAAAAGTGAGTGTTCCTATTTAAAAAAACACAGTTAATATACGTTTGACCTATGGCAGCGCCATCTAGTGGGCCAACCATAGCGCCATCTGGTTTCCCCCTTCAAGCTAGACGAGTTTCGTTCTTTATAGTTTTTTCGTTTGATACTTATTTCGTGAGATATTTGGCACGGTCACTGTCAATGGGCCACCCTGTATAAATAGGACTCCAGGTATCAATCGAAAAGACTAAGATAATACACTCCTGGAAATTGAAATAAGAACACCGTGAATTCATTGTCCCAGGAAGGGGAAACTTTATTGACACATTACGGGGGTCAGATACATCACATGATCACACTGACAGAACCACAGGCACATAGACACAGGCAACAGAGCATGCACAATGTCGGCACTAATACAGTGTATATCCACCTTTCGCAGCAATGCAGGCTGCTATTCTCCCATGGAGACGATCGTAGAGATGCTGGATGTAGTCCTGTGGAACGGCTTGCCATGCCATTTCCACCTGGCGCCTCAGTTGGACCAGCGTTCGTGCTGGACGTGCAGACCGCGTGAGACGACGCTTCATCCAGTCCCAAACATGCTCAATGGGGGACAGATCCGGAGATCTTGCTGGCCAGGGTAGTTGACTTACACCTTCTAGAGCACGTTGGGTGGCACGGGATACATGCGGACGTGCATTGTCCTGTTGGAACAGCAAGTTCCCTTGCCGGTCTAGGAATGGTAGAACGATGGGTTCGATGACGGTTTGGATGTACCGTGCACTATTCAGTGTCCCCTCGACGATCACCAGTGGTGTACGGCCAGTGTAGGAGATCGCTCCCCACACCATGATGCCGGGTGTTGGCCCTGTGTGCCTCGGTCGTATGCAGTCCTGATTGTGGCGCTCACCTGCACGGCGCCAAACACGCATACGACCATCATTGGCACCAAGGCAGAAGCGACTCTCATCGCTGAAGACGACACGTCTCCATTCGTCCCTCCATTCACGCCTGTCGCGACACCACTGGAGGCGGGCTGCACGATGTTGGGGCGTGAGCGGAAGACGGCCTAACGGTGTGCGGGACCGTAGCCCAGCTTCATGGAGACGGTTGCGAATGGTCCTCGCCGATACCCCAGGAGCAACAGTGTCCCTAATTTGCTGGGAAGTGGCGGTGCGGTCCCCTACGGCACTGCGTAGGATCCTACGGGCTTGGCGTGCATCCGTGCGTCGCTGCGGTCCGGTCCCAGGTCGACGGGCACGTGCACCTTCCGCTGACCACTGGCGACAACATCGATGTACTGTGGAGACCTCACGCCCCACGTGTTGAGCAATTCGGAGGTACGTCCACCCGGCCTCCCGCATGCCCACTATACGCCCTCGCTCAAAGTCCGTCAACTGCACATACGGTTCACGTCCACGCTGTCGCGGCATGCTACCAGTGTTAAAGACTGCGATGGAGCTCCGTATGCCACGGCAAACTGGCTGACACTGACGGCGGCGGTGCACAAATGCTGCGCAGCTAGCGATATTCGACGGCCAACACCGCGGTTCCTGGTGTGTCCGCTGTGCCGTGCGTGTGATCATTGCTTGTACAGCCCTCTCGCAGTGTCCGGAGCAAGTATGGTGGGTCTGACACACCGGTGTCAATGTGTTCTTTTTTCCATTGCCAGGAGTGTAGTAACAGATCCACCAGTAGTCAACCGCATAACAGCAAATAACAGGAAAGTACAAGTAATGAAAAAATTTAAATACGTAGGTGAAATTTTAACGTAAAACTTGGCGAGAAACCTGCAGGAATAGTGAAGACTAACAAAACAACAAAAGCTAAAAAATTAATATAGTCTACATACAATACAAATGTCTGTCAATTAAAACAAAATTAAAACATTACAAGACAATGGTTCAACTAGAGGTTGCGTACGGATGTAAAACTCGTTTCGAAGTGACCCAGAAAAACAGAATCGACAAAATCCTGAAAGTAGAGAGAAGAATAGTTAAAAAATGCATAAATAATAAGCGTTAGAAAGATTGACAGTGGCGGCTATTGTCAAATGAAGTGGTATACAGCGAAGTGGAGCCAGTTAGAGGTACCATTCGAAAAAAAAAAACGATCTCATTTTTGGTCACATTATCAGGACATCAGAAACTAGATTATCAAGAAAATTACAGAGAAACTTTGGAACATGAAGCGACAAGTACGATGGGTAAAGTAAATTATAGAGGATATTAAAGAGCTACAAATAACTCTGAGTTTTGCAAAACAAAAAAGAGAAAATTTAAAGAACTTAAGAATAAACACAAGTTTTAACAATTGACAAACGACAAACAGTAAGGAGGGTATTTACAGATGAGGTACTACAACAAAAAATATCAGAACAAGTGAAAAGATACTGGACAATTTGGAAATAAAACCTATTTAAGAAGATGACCAAAAAATGATAGAAGTGGTCCAATGGGGCCGTAAAAACAGAAGAATATAAATGGGAATGGTTGTTAGCCAAAACCTCTAAAGTTTTTGATCAATTTACTTCGAATTTTTGCACAATATTCTAGTAAAGATTCAGACTGATATCCAATTACCAACATATTTATCACGTGCGAATATACACACATACGTGACGGGCAAGTGCTCTACCAACTGAGCTACCCAAGCACGACTCACGCCCCGTCCTCGCAGCTTTACTTCTGCCAGTACCTCGTCTCCTACCTTCCAAACTTTACATAAGCCTTCCTGCGAACCTTGCAGAACTAGCACTCCTGAAAGAAAGGATATTGCGGAGACATGCCTTGGCCACCGCCTGGGGGATGTTTCCAGAATGAGATTTTCACTCTGCAGCGGAGTGCGCGCTGATATGAAACTTCCTGGCAGATTAGAACTATGTGCCGGACCGAGACTCGGACTCGGGACCTTTGTCTTTCGCGGGCAAGTGCTCTACCAACTTGCCCGCGAAAGGCAAAGGTCCCGAGTTCGAGTCTCGGTCCGGAACATAGTTTTAATCTGCCAGGAAGTTTCATATGTTTATCTTTTTTTCATAACATCTACATCTACATTCATACTCCGCAAGCCACCCAACGGTGTGTGGCGGAGGGCACTTTACGTGCCACTGTCATTACCTCCCTTTCCTGGTCCAGTCGCGTATGGTTCGCGGGAAGAACGACTGTCTGAAAGCCTCCGTGCGCGCTCTAATCTCTCTAATTTTACATTCGTGATCTCCTCGGGAGGTATAAGTAGGGGGAAGCAATATATTCGATACCTCATCCAGAAACGCACCCACTCGAAACCTGGCGAGCAAGCTACACCGCGATGAACAGCGCCTCTCCTGCAGAGTCTGCCACTTGAGTGTATTAAACATCTCCGTAACGCTATCACGGTTACCAAATAACCCTGTGACGAAACGCGCCGCTCTTCTTTGGATCTTCTCTATCTCTTCCGTCAACCCGATCTGGTACGGATCCCACACTGATGAGCAATACTCAAGTACAGGTCGAACGAGTGTTTTGTAAGCCACCTCCTTTGTTGATGGACTACATTTTCTAAGCACTCTCCCAATGAATCTCCAGCTGGTTCCCGCCTTACCAACAATTTTATATGATCATTCCACTTCAAATCGTTCCGCACGCATACTCCCAGATATTTTACAGAAGTAACTGCTACCAGTGTTTGTTCCGCTATCATGTAATCATACAATAAGGGATCCTTCTTTCTATGTATTCGCAATACATTACATTTGTCTATGTTAAGGGTCAGTTGCCACTCCCTGCACCAAGTGCCTATCCGCTGCAGATCTTCCTGCATTTCGCTACAATTTTCTAATGCTGCAACTTCTCTGTATACTACAGCATCATCCGCGAAAAGCCGCATGGAACTTCCGACACTATCTACTAGTTCATTTATATATATTGTGAAAAGTAATGGTTCCATAACATTCCCCTGTGGCACGCCAGAGGTTACTTTAACGTCTGTAGACGTCTCTCCATTGATAACAACATGCTGTGTTCTGTTTGCTAAAAACTCTTCAATCCAGCCACACAGCTGGTCTGATATTCCGTAGGCTCTTACTTTATCAGGCGACAGTGCGGAACTGTATCGAACACCTTCCGGAAGTCAAGGAAAATGGTATCTACCTGGAAGCCTGTTTCTAATATTTTCTGGGTCTCATGAACAAATAAAGCGAGTTGGGTCTCACACGATCGCTGTTTCCGGAACCCATGTTGATTCCTACAGAGTAGATTCTGGGTTTCCAAAAACGACATGATACTCGAGCAAAAAACATGTTCTAAAATTCTACAACAGATCGACGTCAGAGATATAGGTCTATAGTTTCGCGCATCTGCTCGACGACCCTTCTTGAAGACTGGGACTACCTGTGCTCTTTTCCAATCATTTGGAACCCTCCGTTCCTCTAGAGACTTGCGGTACACGGCTGTTAGAAGGGGGCCAAGTTCTTTCGCGTACTCTATGTAGAATCGAATTGGTATCCTTGGTATCCCGTCAGGTCCAGTGGACGTTCCTCTGTTGAGTGATTCCAGTTGCTTTTCTATTCCTTGGACACTTATTTCGATGTCAGCCATTTTTTCGTTTGTGCGAGGATTTAGAGAAGGAACTGCAGTGCGGTCTTCCTCTGTGAAACAGCTTTGGAAAAAGGTGTTTAGTATTTCAGCTTTACGCGTGTCATCCTCTGTTTCAATGCCATCATCATCCCGGAGTGTCTGGATATGCTGTTTCGAGCACTTACTGATTTAACGTAAGACCAGAACTTCCTAGGATTTGTCAAGTCTGTACATAGAATTTTACTTTCGAATTCACTGAACGCTTCTCGCATAGCCCTCCTTACGCTAACTTTGACATCGCTTAGCTTCTGTTTGTCTGAGAGGTTTTGGCTGCGTTTAAACTTGGAGTGAAGCTCTCTTTGCTTTCGCAGTAGTTTCCTAACTTTGTTGTTGTACCACGGTGGGTTTTTCCCGTCCCTCACAGTTTTACTCGGCACGTACCTGTCTAAAACGCATTTTACGATTGCCTTGAACTTTTTCCATAAACACTCAACATTATCAGTGTCGGAACAGAAATTTTCGTTTTGATCTGTTAGGTGGTCTGAAATCTGCCTTCTATTACTCTTGCTAAACAGATAAACCTTCCTCCCTTTTTTATATTCCTATTAACTTGTGTAGCAACATTTTTCTTCCTCAACCCCCTCTAACTCGAACTTCCGCTTCAATTTTAGTGAACTCTTTCTCGACGGGCGTTAAACCCTTATCTTCCTTTTTTCTTAACACGGCGCTAAAACTTGCTGTAGGTGTGGTTGTGTCACGAACAACACGTTCTGTATACTACACTGAAGGAAGAAAATCGCAACACCAAAAAATAATGTAAAGTAATGAAATATCGGGAAGGCATTTGTCTAAGTATTATATTTAAGTGATTAACATTTGCAAAGTCACCGGTTAATATAAGCGCGAGCTAAGCCATTGCGAATGTGAAGTGCTGGTACATGAATAACTGGTGTAATCACAAGAATGTTGAATGCAAGCACGCAAAGTGCTTGCATCGTGTTCTACTTGGTGCTCGATGTCAGTTTGCGGGACAGAATTCCATGCCTGTTGCACTTCATCGGTCGGTATAGGTACGGTCAACGCTGGGTGTGGATGTCGATGGAGCTGTCGTCCGATAATGTCCCATATGTGCTCGATTGGAGACGGATCTGGTGAGCGAGAAGGCCAAGGCAACATGTCTACATTCTGAAGAGCATGTTGGGTTACAACAGCGGTAAGTGGGCGAGCGTTATCCCTGTTAGAAAACACCCACTGGAAAGCTGTCCACGAATGGCAGCACAACAGGTCGACTCATCAGGGTGACGCATAAATTTGCAGTGAGGGTGCGTGGGATAACTCAGTGTGTAGGCCCAGTGAGACTAGCACGCAGACAGGCTGGTTGCCAGCCCTCAGCTAGGTCCTCCTAGCCAACACACGGCCATCACTGGCATCAAGATCTCCACCCTGCTCTACTATCAGGTCTCGCTTGACACCACTGAAGTCGCAAATGGCAGTGGATTGGCGTCAGAGGAATGCACGCTATAGGGCGTTTTGTTCGGATCTCTCCTCGAAGTAACAGATTTGTAACAGTTCTTTGCGTCACTGTGGTGCCAACTGCTGCTCATTGCATTGGCTCCTTACTTAGCTTGCATTAATCGCGAATCTCTTGCCCAACGTAAAGTCCCGAGCGACTGGAAAAAAGCGCAGGTGACGCCTGTATATAAAGAAGGGTAGAAGGACGGATCCTCAAAATTACAGACCAATATCCTTAACATCAGTTTGTTGCAGGATTCTCGAACATATTCTCAGTTCGAATATAATGAATTTCCTTGAGACAGAGAAGTTGCTGTCCATGCATCAGCACGCTTTAGAAAGCATCGCTCCTGCGAAACGCAACTCGCCCTTTTTTCACATGATATCTTGCGAACCATGGATGAAGGGTATCAGACGGATGCCATATTCCTTAAGTTCCGGAAAGCGTTTGACTCGGTGCCCCACTGCAGACTCCTAACTAAGGTACGAACATATGGGATTGGTTCCCAAGTATGTAAGTGGCTCGAAGACTTCTTAAGTAACAGAACCCAGTACGTTGTCCTCGACGGTGAGTGTTCATCGGAGGTGAGGGTATCATCTGGAGTGAGTGTAGTAGGTCCGCTGTTGTTTTCTATCTACATAAATGATCTTTTGGATAGGGTGGATGGCAATGTGCGGCTGTTTGCTGATGATGCTGCGGTGTACGGAAAGGTGTCGTCGTTGAGTGACTGTAGGAGGATACAAGATGACTTGGACAGGATTTGTGATTGGTATAAAGAATGGCAGCTAACTCTAAATATAGATAAATGTAAATTAATGCACATGAATAGGACAAAGAATCCCGTAATATTTGAATACTCCATTAGCAGTGTAGCGCTGGACAGTCACGTCGATTAAATATTTGGGCGTAACATTGCAGAGCGATATGAAGTGGGACAAGCATGTAATGGCAGGTGTGGGGAAGTCGGATAGTCGTCTTCGGTTCATTGGTAGAATTTTGGGAAGATGTGTTTCATCTGGAAAGGAGACCGCTTATAAAACACTAATACGACCTATTCTTGAGTACTGCATTTGGGATCCCTATCAGGTCGGATTGAGGGAGGACATAGAAGCAATTCAGAGGCGGGCTGGTAGATTTATTACTGGTAGGTTTGATCACGCGAGTATTACGGAAATGCTTCAGGAACTCGGGTGGGAGTCTCTGTAGGAAAGGAGGCGTTCTTTTCGTGAATCGCTACTGAGGAAATTTTAGAGAACCAGCATTTGAGGCTGACTGCAGTACAATTTTACTGCCGCCAACTTATATTTCGCGGAAAGACCACAAAGATAAGAGAGATTAGGGCTCTTACAGAGGCATATAGGCAGTCATTTTTCCCTCGTTCTGTTTGGGAGTGGAACGGGGAGAGAAGATGCTAGTTGTGGTACGAGGTACCCTCCGCCACGCACCGTATGGTGGATTGCGGAGTATGTATGTATGTAGACGTTGCTGCTGCAGATGGAGTGCGATGCGCCAGACCCATACGCCTAACACAGTGGTCTTCCATCTCGGTGGTGCCGCGTGGCCGTCGGGAGCCCAGTCTTCTTACGACTGTACATTCTCGTGACCACCACTGCCAGCAATCATGCACAATGACTGCATTCCTGCCGAATCTTCTGCAACATCCCAAAAGGAACATCCAGCTTCTCCTAGCAATATTAAACGACCTTGTTCGAACTCAGTGATGTGTTGATAATGGCGTCTTTGTCGCCCTCAAGGCATTCTTGACTAACATCAACTCACCAAGTTCAATCTGTAAGGTAATTGACTTTCACGGCAGTAACAGCGTGAATTTGAAGCAAATCTGATTTGCATCCTCATACCGGCGCTCCTAGCGACCGGAGGGAAGTTGGAATACACGTCGTCTTTCAGATGTGGAAACACACCTACCAGCTGACGTTTGTGTCGCATAACTCGTTGTTGGTACTATGATTTTTTCCGTCCGTGTATACAGCGTAAACTATGTATAATAGTGACCCTTTCACCATAAATATTCACCATTAGTTTGAATCACGAATGACAGCCGCCTTCGTTCTATACTGCAGCGCGATCCAACAAAAAAGAATATATGTTATTCCTGTAAGATAATTGAAGACACTGGTGAAATCTACAGCTACATCATACTCCGCAAGCCACCCAATGGTGTGTGGTGGAGGGTACCACTATCTGATCCCTCGAACCCTGTTCCACTCGTTAATAGTCCGTGGGAAGAGTGATTGTTGGTAAGCCTCTGTACTGGCTTGTTGGTAAGCCTCTATATTGGCTCTAATGTCTCTAATTCTCTCCTCGTGGTCAATCGCGAGATGTATATGGGGGGAAGTAATATGTTACTTCCTGGCAGATTAAAACTGTGTGTCCGACCGAGACTCGAACTCGGGACCTTTGCCTTTCTGGCAGAAGTAAAGCTGTGAGTACCGGGCGTGAGTCGTGCTTCGGTAGCTCAGATGGTAGAGCACTTGCCCGCGAAAGGCAAAGGTCCCGAGTTCGAGTCTCGGTCGGGCACACAGTTTTAATCTGCCAGGGAGTTTCATATCAGCGCACACTCCGCTGCAGAGTGAAAATCTCATTCAAGTAATATGTTGTCTGACTCCTCCTGAAAAGTGCTGTCCCGAAATTTCAGTAGTAAATCTCTCCGTGATGCACAACGTCTCTTCTAACATCTGCCAGTGGAGTTTGTTTAGCTTCTCCGTAGCGCTCTCTCACCAGCTAAACGATCCCGTGACGAAACGCGCCGCTCTTTGTTGGAACTTTTCTATCTCCTTTATCAGTCCTACCTGATACGGATTCCAGATAGATGAACAATACTCAAGAATCGGGCGAACAAGCTCCTAATAAGACACTTCTTTCGTGGACGAGTTACATTTCCTTAAGATTCTTCCGATGAATCCTAGTCTTGTGTCTGCTTTTCCCACCATCTGTTTTATATGGTCATTCCACTTAAGGTCGCGCTGGATAGTTACGCCTGGATATTTTGCGACAGACGCTGTCTCCAGCTGATTGTCATCAATAGTCTAGCTGTACAGTAGTGGATTTCTTTTCCTGTGAAATAATCTTGTAGCTTCTATAGTGCTAAGACATTGGGATTTCTCGGTGAAATGATTATTCCATGAAGTTCTCGAGTTGCAGCCGGATGACGTTGACATTTTGCGACAGGCTCACCACCAGGCCGCCATCTTCAGGTGACTTGCCACACCCGAAGACTACCTGGTAGCGAGCTGAATTATCGTGACAAGGTGTCAACGTCATTCGGCTGCAAGCACGAAATCTCGAGTAATGCTAAGACGTTCACAGAGGGAAATAAACACCGTTTACTACCTTTCCATTTATACAGGCAAATAGTTATTTTTATCGCTTTCCAGTTTAATTTATATCGATTTCAAAGTCATAAAGCTCCGCCTTAATGAACAAAATGCGGAAATCTAGACATATTTCATCTTCAAGTGTTTCACCTAACACTGAGGAAAATGCTCGTCGATCCACCATCAACAACGAAATCCATCAACCGAGTGGACCTTTCAACAGAGTTCGAGTGTATCAGTTTAGGTGCTTCCTTCCCAGTGGATACGTGGACGGAGAAGCTATTCGTTCACGAGCAGATGACGTATTTGCGGATAAAAGTCGATTTCCACATTGTGTGTCTGATAATGGGGCCTTGTGGCTTAAAAATCGACAGCAATTGGAAAAAAATACAGCTGAATGTATACAGAAATTAAAAGAAGGAGATAAATAGTTTTTATTTTCTTCCATTAAGGCTTTAGCATTAGCAGCTGATATCCTCAACATCTTCCTTCACCACGGAAGGTAAAAGAACAACAATGTGTTCGGAAAATATGCATGACGTTAGTATACCGGTTTCGCGAAATTCAGTCTGGAGCGAAATGCGTGACGAAATTATTAACGCTCCGAGAGCTAAAACAGACAGAAAGCGGCAGTAGCAGCTATGTTCATTCGCACATTATTACCACATAATTTTCTACGCCGTTTAGAAGACGCTGTTCTAGTGAGTCATCAGGTTACACGATAACTAGTGCGATCCGGACTTGTTTACAGCACTGTGAAGAGGTAAGTAAGGCTTCCTCCCACTTCCCCAGCTGCCAGCACCCTCCACAGATAAGACCGTTGCATTGGCAGCAACTGTCAGGCGTGTCTCCGCTAACGCGCACAAATTTCGCATCCAGTAGTTCTTCATCGAAGTCTTAAAAATTTAGTATTAAACTGCATCTGAGCTCAAACTCATATCCAGCTACATTTTCATTGGATGTTTACAAATACATTGCATTAAATAGTGCTACATTACGCATTGTTAACTTTGATTCACAGCCTCGCGCATGGTGTGGAGTGTTTGTGCAGCCTTGAGGTGATGCACTGGCTTCTGTGGTCGCGGCCTACTAGGCTGGCGTTGAGACTTTCCTCGCACAGAGACATGTTTGTCCAGCATCTGTTGGTAATAAAATAAACTTTCGGAAAGTCCTACCAGGACGGAGCATTTGATAAGATTGATAAACTTCGTTAAAACTTCGTTACCCAAATAAGACAAACAAACGGATGGATGTCATGTGTATCAGTGGACAGAGTGGTACACTTGAGCGTGTCGCCATACATTGTCGTAATCAGGGAGCAATAGCGACGTTAGGGACGTATTTAGGGAGGAAAGTGTATATGAAATTTAACAAGAGCCAGAATTATGCCTGTTGATCACTGACATGTCAAAGTAGTTCTCAAATAGGAAGTTGCAGACGTTTTCCTACATATGCAGACGTTCAAGAGAAACACATGCCACAGCTTAACCTTGTTGTCTCCGACGAGTCATCAACGAAGTATACAGAAAGCATCTCGCTTGATACAGCCACAGTTCACTTTTCAAGTGCATACAGTTTTTCCATCGTTAATTGAACGTTTACTTGTATGTTTTATGATCTCACTGTTTTATAAATACATGAATATTCTTGCGATCCATGATGAGGTGACGGATTTTCTATTCTCCGTGCTAACCGGTGTACCCGGACATGTCAGCAACATGATCAGGATTGTGAATACCAATATTTAAATGTAAATTACGTAAATATGTAGTTTTTTTGGATGGGTGAGGGCGAGGGCAGGTCTTTAATAATGCCAGCGGCTGATGCAGACCTCACAGAGATGCCTGAACTAAAATCTGCCACGCCCAGCGTCTTTCAGTTCCCGGCTACCTCTTGCCAAGGACAATGTTTAGATTAAGATTTCTTTTTTCTGTTTCTTCTCACCTCTCTTTTAGTGGGAGGGGGCTTAAGGGGCTATTACAGTTCAATTTTGCCGCTTATATACTAAGAAGTGGTTATATCTTGATAGTAAAGCATCTTAACAGCACACAGAACCATCCTCTCTTCAGGTGGCTACAGACGGGCAACATTACGGTGGCCAATAGGGTCACGTGTCAGACCCCTGTAGCGGCTAAAGGGCTGGATATGAGAAAAAATAAAGTAATCGAAAACTGAAGACGTGCTCTGAAAAAACAATTGTGCTGGCTGGTCTTGTGAACAAGATGGGTCCTATTTACTAGCAATATCAATGAAAACGAAACAGTACTTTCTAGAGTAGTACTATTACCAGGAGCAGTCAATGACCAGTTTATTCTGTTTCTGGGACTGATTGGCTGAAAGACCTGAACGTAAAAACAATTGCGTGGAGCTTATGGGTATAGGAGCCAAGTCGCGTGTCCTTTGGAATGTAAGTCATTTTCTAAGTATAACATTCATACTGCTAAACAATCAAGCACACTTTTTTTCCGACACGAAAAGCCTCCAAGATAGGAAAAGAGCGTTCCTGTGTGTGGACTGTGGAATTCATACTGAATATTTCCCATTTTCTAGACAAGTGTTGTTCAATGAGTGTGCAGATGCCCAGCAGGCATGCGGAGGACTTAACATCAGATCGCGGAGACATCAGCTAGCTGGACTTTGCATTTGATGAGACGCACTTAGCGAGGGTCTAGAGTAAATCAAAAATTTGTATTTTTTTTCGGGTAAACTTGATATGTACGAGGGCGTGCTGAAAAGTAATCGATTCAGATGCACTAAAAAAAAAAAGGACGCACCACGAAAGAATAATTCGAATGGGCCGGAAATCGGTCTATGTGTAGTAGATGCAGAAACAAATTATTACGATTACAAAAAATTGTATGATTTATTCAAGAAAAAGAGCTTCACAAATTAAACATGTCAACAACGCGTTGATGCAAGCAGTTATTCGGATTGGCGTTGTTTGATGGTTTTTGGGTGTTCGCCTGAGGGATAAGGTGCCAAACTCTGCCCAATTGGCGCTCTAGATCGCCAACATCTCAAGCTGATTGGAGAGCCTTTCCCATTAACCGCAAAATGTTCTCAATTGGGGAGAGATCTGGCGAGCTCGCTGGCCACTGTAGGGTTTGGCAAAAAGGAAGACAAGTAGTAGAAACTCTTGCCGTTGTATGGGCCCAGAACGTCTTGCCATTAAGAGCAAAACAATACGAGTCGTGGAATATCGCTGACGTAACGCTGTGCTATAAGCGTACAAGCAATGACAAAGGGATTTTGCTATGAAATGAAATGACGCCCCAAGACCATGACTATTGGTTGTCGGGCTGTATGGCGCGCGACAGTCAGGTTGGCATCCAACCACTGTCCGGGGCGTCTCCAGAGACCTCCTCGGCCTGGAATCTCATTGCCTGGAGTAACTTTGTCTTCAGTAATGAGTCCCGCCTCGAACTGAGCCCCGATATTCTGTCTGGAGACGCCTCCACACAGTGGTAGGATATCAGTGTGTGTCGCTTGCAATACGGCCCGTCATGCAGCTGTGATGGTGTGGTGTGCCATTTCTTTTCGTAGCAGCGCCACTTTGGTTGTCACTCGCGGAATCCTCACAGCACTGCGGTACGTCGACGACGTTCTACGCTCAGTTTTGTTGCTCTTCAAGGCAAGCCATCCTGAGCTTACATTTCAGCAAGATATTGCCCTCCAGCGCGAGACAGGAGTTTCTGCTGTTTGTCATCGTACCTGCCAAACCCTACACTGGCCAGCAAGGTCGTTGGATCTCTTCCCAATTGAGAACGGTTGTAACATCATTTGCAGCGGTCCTCCAACCAGCTCGGGATTTTGATGATCTGACGGTCAATTGGGCAGAATTTGGCGCGATAATCCTGAAAAAGACATCAGTAAGTCTATCATTCAATGTGAAGCTGAATAATTGCTTGCGTAAGGGCCACAGGCGGAGCAACGCGTTACTGACTTGCTCAATTCGTGAAGCAATTTCTTACAAATAAATCATCCACGTTTTCTGAAATCATTTGTTTGTCACATCTACCGATTTCCGTCCCATTCGGATAATTCCTTCGTGGTACGTGTTTTTCTTCTGTCTTAGAATGTATTGCATGTTCTGCATATTACTCAGTCGACTTTTACGCTTCGCTGACAGAAGCTGCAATCCGTTACGCAGAGGGATCAGAATTGTAGCTTGTCACATGGTGACGTCCAACGAACTCTGTTGGTGACTGGGAAACAAGGTGCTGTGACAGAGTTTCTAGCCGCAGAAAATTGCCACCCCTGCGCCCACCCAACTGAAATTCACAGAAGAATGAAAGCTGTGTACGATGAAGACTGTATCGACATTAGTAATGTGCGATGTTTGGTTGTTCGTGCTCGTAATGAACGAAACGGTTATGTGTGTGAGAGCTCTGAGTGGACGACTGCGTTGCGTTATGCAACCGAAGAGACTCCTCGGAATCAATTTGATGATTTTATCAGAGAATCGCCAGATAACAGAGACACAGCTCTCGGGTAAGTGTGACATCTCGTGGGAGGGTGTATAAGTCATTATTGCGGAACTGCGGTACAGAAATCTGTGTGCACGGTGGGTGCCTCGAATGCTCTCTCCTGACATGAAATACAGGAGACTGGAGACATCTGCCAACTGTTCTGCGTGACGATGATAGGTTCCTTAACTTCACTGTGACAGATGGTGAAAGTTGGATTCACCATTCTGACCCCGAAAACAAGAGAGCGTCAATGGACATTGGCCACAGAGGATCACCGACGCCAAAAAGCTGGAGGTCGTGCCGTAAGCAGGCGAAGTCATGCTCACGATGTTCTGGGACGTTCAAGCTGTGGTGCATTTGTAATTCGTGCCCAAGGGCTTGCGACATTTGCAACAATTTGCCTTGGGTCCACTGTCACTGATGATCTTCCATACAGTCCAGACTTGGCCCCATCCGATTTTCACCTGTTTGCAGAACTTAAAGGAAGAACACCTTCGAGGACTTCACTTTGATAGTGTCGAAATGGTGCAAGCAGAGGTTAGTTGTGGCTTCGTCAACAATATCAAACACTGTGCAGTGACTATATCAACAAAACGATATGCCTTTGAGAGAAATGTGATCGTCGCTAGAATGATTACGTTGAGAAATTTGTAGACATGAAGAATAAAGCTTTAGAAAATTAATGAACTTGGTTTTATTTTAAAATCTTTAAGAATTTCCACATAAATTTGGATGCTTTACTGTGGTGGTGGTGGTGGTGGTGGTGGTGGTTAGTGTTTAACGTCCCGTCGACAACGAGGTCATTAGAGACGGTGCGCAAGCTCGCGTTAGGGAAGGATTGGGAAGGAAATCGGCCGTGCCCTTTCAAAGGAACCATCCCGGCATTTGCCTGAAACTATTTAGGGAAATCACGGAAAACCTAAATCAGGATGGCCGGAGACGGGATTGAACCGTCGTCCTCCCGAATGCGAGTCCAGTGTGCTAACCACTGCGCCACCTCGCTCGGTGATGCTTTACTGTTCACCACGCCCTCGTATTTTTGGCTGCTGCTGGGAGGAAACTGTGGGCGGTGAATCCGCTGCTGCAATATACCTTTTCTAGTCCAGTAGTCGGATAATGTTGTTTGTCTCCATGCAGTTACACAGCTATCGGGCATTAATAATTGATTTTGGCACACTGATAAGTGCAACTATGTTACACTGGTCGAAGCGAGAAATGTGACAGTTATTAATACTGTTTTGCGTGTGCGTAATAGTGCAGCACACTGGTTCCAGTACGCCAAAAATATTCCCCAGTTAATCTCCGGAGCGTAGCATCGCTAATAGTACATAGCGCGCCGGAAGAGCATGGAACCGGCAGCGCCCGAGAATTAGATTTGGCGAGACTACGCGAAGCAGCGAGTACGATACGAGGGATCGTTTCACAGTGTTGTACATGTTTAGACACGTTTCTTCTCGAATTGTGCTGTATTATTTATGAGAATGTCATTAATGAATATACATACTGTGCCGGAGCGGTTAGAACGCCATGTTCCTCGATTCCCGGAGGGCATTCGATAGAAGTTTCGCATTGTCGTTTATTGAACAAAACGCGATCATACAGGGCATCGGGGCAGATTTGAGATTGGACACAGGACGTTCTCGCAGATACAATTCAACACGTTGTTAACGGAACAAAATCTGCGAATATAAACGTCATAGCGGGAGTATCCCAAAGGAATGTTATAAAGCCGCTATTATTTACTGTTTACATAATTTATCTGTTGGACAGCGTTGGCGGCTTCGTCGGGGTGTTCGCGGACGACGATTGCGTGTCTACGAGAACATCGCAACACCAAAAAGACCTGCAGAGTATAGAAAATTCCTGGGGGGACTGGCAGTTGATCCTGAACGCAAATGTAACGTATTGCTTCTAAATAGGCGAAAAGATCCCCTATTGTGCGAGCACAACGACTAAAAGTACAAGGAGCACATTAAACAAATAGCAGGAGAAACAGACGCAACATTGAGATTGACTGGGAGAGTTTCAAGAAAATGGAGCTCGTGCACGAAATAAATAATTTACGGAACACTCGTCCGACCGATTCCTGAGTATTTTTCACCAGTCTAGGACCCTTACTAATTCCGCTCAACAGAGAAGTCAGAAGATCCAACGAAGAGCGGCGCGTTTCGTTATAGGTTAGTTTAGTGCGCGAAAGTGTCACAGACGCTCAGTCAACTACAGTGGCAGATGCTACAAGAGAGGCGTAGTGTTTCACGGAGAGGTTTACTGTTGACATTTCTAGGGCTTACGTTCTACGAAGAGGCAGGTAACATTACTTTTCCCCAATATACGTCTCGCGAAATTATCACAATGAGAAAAATCAGATGTCTTACAGAAGCTTTACCGACAATCACTTTCTCCACGTGCCGTTCGTGAAAGGAACAGGAAGGCAGGGATGGGGGAGAGGAGAGGGGTGAACCAAAGTGGTGCCAGAAGTACCCTCCGCCACACACCGAGAGGAGGCTTGAGGACTATATCTGCAGAGGTAGAATGCGTAACTCCTTGAGGGGGAGCCAACATGATGAGAGTTGGTGAACATGGCATAATATTCTCACTGTAATAATCCCTTTAACTGGTCTGGACGTGTTAACGCGCGCGCCTTTGTACCTGTCCCTGTGTACTCTGAACGTGTTTACGCGCGCCACCATTCCTCCTTCAAATGGCTCCAACCACTCAACCACTATGGGACTGAACTATGAGGTCGTCACTCCCCTAGACTTAGAACTACTTTAACCTAACTAACTAAGTATATCACACACATCCTTGTCCAAGGCAGGATTCGAACCTGCGACCGTAGCTGCAGCGCGGTTCCGGACTGAAGCGCCCGTAAACACGTTCAGAGCACACAGGGACAGGTACAAAGGCGCGCGCGTAACACGTCCAGAGCAGTTAAAGGATTAATACCTGCTTTGTATGTGACGAGTTATCCCAGAAAATTATGGAACATTAATGTGTAGAAACATGCAAAATCTACTGATTTGTTTCCAAAAATATTAAGCTTGGAGTAAAACGAGCTGAACTGATTGGGTCTACAACTTTGCTTTCGCCAGTTTGCAACAGATGGCAGTAGCGGCAAGTGTTGGTGCACATGGTGGGTCGGAAGTGCCATCGAGAAGCTGAGGCATTTGTAAACATAACGCCATCAAAATATTAATCAATTTGCGGTTGCACCATGAAATTATTCTCGATTATATATGTCAACTTACGCGCCCAGTTATCATTTGCGGAAAGTTTGGTGTCACCGCCAGACACCATACTTGCTAGGTGGTAGCCTTTAAATCGGCCGCGGTCTGTTAGTACACGTCGGACCCGCGTGTCGCCACTATCAGTGATTGCAGACCGAGCGCCGCCACACGGCAGGTCTATAGAGACTTCCTAGCACTCGCCCCAGTTGTACAGTCGACTTTGCTAGCGATGGTTCACTGTCTACATACGCTCTCATTTGCCGAGACGACAGTTTAGCATAGCCTTCAGCTACGTCATTTGCTACGACCTATCAAGGCGCCATATTCAGTTACTATGTCTTCTGAACAGATAATATTGTGTATCATGTACCGTCAAGAGCGACGTTCATCATTAATGAATTAAAGTTAAGTATCAAACTAATTCCGTCCGCTTTCTGAATTCTAATTCCTTGCCATGTTCCAGACCTCACGTCAGTATAGTCCTTCCCTCCTCACGCCAGCCTGCGTGAGCTAAAACGCGTGCATTTCCGCCTCCTCTAGTAACACGGTGTTGGCTCTTCAGCCAACACAACAGAAAGTTTTAATTTCCTGGTTTTACATGAAGAGATCCGCGGGCTCATAAAATGCTGGGTAAGACCTATGGTGAGGCACATATTAGTGAATAAACGTCCGGAGAATGGTCTCAACGCTTCAGGAATGGTGATTTTGACGACGAAGACCGGTATGGCGGTAGAAGAGATGTTTTAGAAACTACTGAAACCGATGGATACAATCACCGGAGATCGTTATCGAAAGCAGTTGATGCGTTTGAGCCGAGCACTGAAAGAGGAGCAGCCACAACACAGCGATAGATGTGAAAAGGTGATTCTTCGGCACGGCAATACTCGGCCTCGTGTCGCAAAACCCGTCAAAAATACTTGGAAACGTTGAAGTGCTAAGTCCTACTCCAGCTGTCGAAATCTCCAGACTTTCCTTCCTCTGACTACCACCTTTTTCGATCCGCGGCCTGGTTGAGCAGCGCTTCCAGTCACACGAACAAGGACAAAATTGAATGGACTCATGGATCTCCTCAAAAGACACCCAGTTCTTCCGCCATGGGGTTCATACGCTGCACGAAAAGTGGGACAATTTAATGCCCAGCGATGGCAAATACTTTCAGTCGCAATTTTTTTTTAAGGTTTTCGCAATAATGCCTTTAACTTCGAGGAAAAATGTCGGAAGCAGAGTTGTAGGCCTAATAGTTGTTTGAGCAGCTCCATATTGTGCTTCTTCCAGTTTGTTTGCACAAATATGATCAACAAAGGGAGAAACAGTCTTCAGAAAATCACATAATAATTGAAGAAAATATTCGTCATACACATGAGAATTTATTAATTCTGCCTTTACCTATAGCTATTGCACCACATTGTGTTCTCTTCAGTGAATCTTTCTTTTTACAAGGACGGTTATAAAAAAGACTTAAAGTAACCAAAACTGATCACATAATTTCGAGTCTCGGTCCGGCACAGTTTTAATCAGGCAGGAAGTTTCACATAACAAGTCTTTAAAAATTAGCTTCATCTCTATCTGAGCGAAGTGGCGCAGTGGTTATTACACTGGACGCGCATTCGGGAGGACGACGGTTCAATCCCGCGTCCAGCCATCCTGATTTAGGTTTTCCGTGATTTCCCTAAGTCGCTCCAGGCAAATGCCGGGATGGTTCCTTTGAAGGGGCACGGCCGACTTCCTTCCCCGTGCTTCCCTAATCCGATGAGACCGATGACCTCGCTGTTTGGTCTCTTCCCCCGAACAACCCCCCCCCCCCCCCCTCTCTCTCTCTCTCTCTCTCTCTCTCTCTCTCTCTCTCTCTCACACACACACACACACACACACACACACACACACACACACACACACACTACAAAATCAATTTTGACACTTGTGTTGTCTACACAAGTTGATACGTCTGCTGCATGTATTTCAAGTGGAGTGTAACTTATATATACATATCATGTAAGGTACACTTATGGACCTAAGATTGAACCCTCTGCGATTCTAGGATTCCTCTCGAGTCACTCAAGCTTTTTTCTCTTTAATTATTTATCAACCCTTCTTGTAATCCCTTCATCAAACATGATCTCTAAACTTTTTTTTTTTAAACATGAATTCCATGAAACATAAAACTAAACGAGTACCGCGAGAAACAATTACATACTTTCGGAAGATCACAGCCTTAAAAATGCTGTGGCGACACGTGCTGCCCACGTCCGAGGTGCACGGTGACTGAACTGTGTGAGAAGGTCCAACGACGCGATGCAATGGATGAATTCACCTTCCGAATATACTGTGGACAAGCGGTCTCCAGTCTACCGCAATATTTCAGCGAGGTCTTTGATCTAAGGAAGTTCGGAGATGATTGACAATATTCAGTCGTGCTAGCGACACAGCGTGGATGGAAAACCACTCATTTTCTGCGCAGTAACTAAGCTTCAGTCCAGTTGACTGCCAGCGCGCAGGCTTCTCTCACACAAGGGGCGGATACGGGTTGGCGTGGCGCCGAAAAATGTAAAGTAACAGGGTTCAATCATATCTGGTCAAACAAAGCACTGGACCAATTTCAGTAGCATTTCATAGGATAACACTTCGTAATAAATATGGTCACTGTTAATCGCACGACACATTCTCTATAGCAGAGAAAGGCCACCTCAAAGTGAATCAGAGTAAAACGCTGCAGCACTGGTTGTACGCTAGTGAATATCTCCGAATGACAAAAGTCGCGCCTAACACAAGACAAGAAATTCGAGAGAGAGATCCTACGCAAGATAATGGGTCCAAAGATCGTGGACGGCACTAAAGATTACGAGGAAGGGAACCCTTCCACCACTGCAGTAAAATATTAGTCTACTCACTTCGAAAAAAAAAAAAAAAAACAATTTTTATGTAAGTCTGCTCAGAATATAATAAAAGAGATTGACAAATGGTTCAGGGGCGTGAGAAAGGATTAAACTGGTTGGATTGTATCGAGGAAACATCTCAGACCGGACTAAGTACAGATCAATAATCTGTCAACGTTAAGGCTTTTGTAATAAACACGAACTGAACACGACGGAGACAGAGGAAAGAAGACACGCTGTTAAAAAAAGAATGATTACTGCAAAGAAGGCTTCCAATATTGTTACTTAGTTACATATTCCATAAACCAATTGAACGATCTTTTTTTTAATTGAAATGAGGTGGAACGAGTCAGTTTATAAGCTAATTATACACGGTTAGTTTTGACACAAATTGTCATTTTTCAATACTATTGCTGCAACTACATTTAAAAATAGTTTTTGCAAGCTATCAGTTTTTAAACACTGAACTATCTACAGAATACAAGGAGATGTCCAAAATAAAGGATTTTGGGGTAGATTTAAAATTTGCTTTGCTACCTGCCAGACATTTTATGTTAGTGGGCAAATGATCAATAATTTTTGTCGTTGCATACTGAAATCCTTTCTGATCCGCCAACAACTATAATATAGGGTTATAAAGGTCTTTTTTTCTCTAGTGTTGCAGATGTTGACATTAACGTTCTTCTCGAATTGTAATTTATTATTTATGACTAGTTTCATCAGCGAATAATTATTTTGTGGTGCTGCATTTAAAACTCTTAACTCTTTGAAGAGGTGCCTACAAACTGACTGCCGACATTCTTACTTTTCTCTTCTGTGCGATCAGAACTTCCTTTATAACTAATGAACGAGTGGAAATTTGAGAAATATGTAAGGATGATGATTCCAAGAGTAGCACTTTTACGAAGAGACAAAGTAACTGAACTGAACTGTTCGACCAGCTCAGTGATCTGCTTCTTCCAGTTGAAGTTCTCGTCAACATGTACACCAAAAATTTGGAGGATTCTACTCGGTACATTTGCTACTCTCGTTGTTTGTATGACTATTTGTTGTATAGAACTCAACATGGCATGTTTTCTCACAGTTTAGGAGAGTCCATTTTTAGATAGTCACTCAAAAATCCTTTGAAAATCATTATGAATGTTTTTTTTTCTCTCTATGGGACTTTGTTATAACATTAGTGTCGTCTGCAAAAAGTACCAATTCTTGTTGATGAACATGAAATGGTGTGTCATTCACATATGTATACGGAACAGGGGTGAAATTTTTAGTCCGTTATCGAATATACAGGGTGAGTTAGCTGCCTCTACCGCTGTCGTTTTATGCAACCCGCAATGTTATAGCTGGCGCTCGTAAATCACGCACAAGGTTTTTATAGTCTTTCGCTCGCTAAGTCCAAACTATTGGTCCTACAGAAAAAAAATGAGCGCTACCTTTTTGTAGAAATTTAATGTAGTTAAATTTTGTGTTGGGATACGTTTCCACTAGATGCCACGGTTTTCGAGTTACTCAGGAAAAACTTACCAAAGTGACCTTCGAATGCACCTCCACTCCCACATTCATTCCTCACCAGACAGGATTTCTAGTATGTTGTTCGTGGCACCCCCTACTACCACTGTACAAAAATTTCCGATTACACGAACTATTCTCGATGTTACACCCTTTCTGGTCTCTGTTGATAGGGCTATTACGCCACCATCATAGTCGCTATCGGCTACTTCATTAACGTTATTAAACGTGCCCGTGAGGGTAATGAAGGAAGAACGGCTTTTGTAAACATTACGCTAAAACTAATTTCCTTGATAATTCGGTCCAAACTTAACCCTTACAAGCACAGTTTTGTCGTAGACAGAACACTTTACAAAAACAACGATAATTTTTTATTTTATGCTGTTAAAATTCATAAAATCGTTAGATAAAATAATAAAATTTACACAAACGCCAATTGTACAATTTGTGGATGCTCGACTACGCCGGTGGCCTAATAAGGCCACCCAGTGAAGAACAAAAGAAAGGCCCAAGGTGGAAAATAATTCGTGAAATCGAAAATATTTGTACGTTGATAGCAGGGAGTGCCATGAATAACATACTAGAAATCCGGACCAATGGGGGCAGAGTATGGGCGTGGGGATGCGTTTGAAAGTAACTTCTGTAATTTTTTCTTTTCTTTTTTTTTAATAACTCCATATCCACGGTCCCTAGCGAAACTCATCCCAGTGCAAATTTTAACTACATTAATATACCTACAAAAAGGTCTTGTTCATTTTGACTAACCGTTTGCGCTTAGCGAACGAGAGAGAGAATTTGAAGATATTTGCCCGTGTGGTTGATGAAAGCCAGCTATAACATTGATTGGTTGCGGTAGCTGAATCACTGTATACGAGGTATCCCATGACGAATGGTCAATATTTGGGATGTGACAGGAACGATCATTCCAAGTAAAAAAAATCTAACATGGGTTGTAAAACATACTTTAGGTGCTACTTCCTTATAAAAGATGCTTTACGGTACCTAAAATGAACAAGAACTCAAAGCTCTTATGCAATGTATTTCAGAGCGCATTTTCACTAGACTTCTTTGCTTCGAATGATCGTTCCCGTCATATCCCTGAATACTGTCCATTCGTCCTGGGACACCCAGTAGATTTCCTTCATTTGAACCACTACTAGTTACAGGGGTGTTTTACTTGCTTTCACGGTTTCCGTTACAGACAAGCACAGACTGCAGTTGTAGCCTTGGTAGTGGCGGGCCGTTCTTTGAGGGCCCCCAGCGTTTTCGGACATTGAGGTTACCAGGCCACGGAAGCCCTCTATGTTCTCACGTGGCGACGCAGTAGTAAGCTTTTTACAAGAAAACCGCTACCGCTCCTACCTAAGGCGATTCACAGCAACATCCGGGACTGAAACAATTACTTTGAACACCAAGAAGTCTTCTTCCAACTTACCGCACTGGCAGTACAACAAAGTACTAAAGATCCAGACGAATCGCCAGCTTCCGTTACGAAATCTGTCTCAGGGACTTTTTAACTTTTATAAAGTAAAGGGCAATAAATTATAGCCATTTTGAGCTCCTGTATACCTCACAGCAAACTTTACCAGCGCAGACAGTAGTTCCAGTATACTTTATTTAAAAGGCAATCCACCTGATCAAACTATCCGATCTTGGTGTCATGTTTCTTTTTAGAATGGCATAAATGTTGCGGTTACGCGCCATTGAGAACGTCGGTAGAGCAAGAATTGTTAAAGCCTTTTTATTCAGTAAGTTCTTGTCAAATCTGCCAGTCGCATCATCGAATTGATCTAATCAATACCTGCTAGTCTCTGAACATAATTGATTTCCCTTGAAAACAGATTTACCATCATCCCTGGGGTTACCCAGATTGCAGAAATATCTAGACAATTTTTGTATGAGGTCCCTGGGCCTTCTTGCCTGGATCAAAGCTGATAAATAATTTTCAACTTTCAAAAATCTTGAACGTGAAAGACGTCAGTGTGACTTCATTTATACACTGCCTCTACAACCGAACTTTACTAAGGTCGGAGATAGAAATAATTACTTTTTTCCAAACAGGCTGTCTCCAGAATAGCATTTCTTGGAAAGTCAAGCGTTTACCGAGTGAAAGCTATTTAAAATCAGCATTGTTATGTTCTTCCTGTAGCTCTAATAGTAGTGTACAACCCCAAGCTTCACGGCGCTTCAAAGGAAGTCTGTGGATGTTTAATCAGACACACAGAATATATCCCAACGAAGAGGGTATCTTAAAGCAATTTAAAGGAACTAATTCAATAATTTTCCTGCACTGCAGGACGATCAATAAAAATAAATGATGTCGTTCCCAGACCAGAGCAAGCGTTTCACAATGAACCCGACTGTACAGGCACTCAAAACATCGGAATACCTGGCCCAGAAGACATCGTAGTTTTCCAGCAACAACACTGACTACCGTACTACTAACATTTCTTGCCACGGCTTGAAGTGGAACTTCCCCCCACCCCCTACCATTCAGACGTCTACAATCTCCTACATGGAACACAAATGAGCGTATGCAGCCTGATGCGTAGACAACATCTGAGATCCGCATCCTTCGATGCAGATGCAAATGTGCAGTAGAACTTCTGTGGTTGTCACCACATACGTGCGAGCGTGTAGGGTCTCCACTTCTTTCTAAAACAAGATGTCATTCCGACACCACTTAAGCTGACATTGTGACAAAGTCATCGCTTATTTAGTAGAGGAACTTCTTGAAGCGGTAGGGTGGAGACCGCTCCAGCTCCACACACTCCAGAATAATCCGAGCGGACCAAGAGGCATCCGTACTCTGCGAACCAAAGAATTAGAATATGGAGATGGGTAAACCCTCACGCAGACATTCAACATTCAGAGTAAGGCTAGGCGTATACCTACACCTACCAGTCTAACAACCGTTCAGTTGCGCGTGGAGAAACATGGAGCGCAGTGAAGGTGCACAAGCTTACCACGAGGTCGTTGTTCCACAGAAAAATCGTAAATCCCGACTGACCTCTTTTCACTAAACTGCGACAATAGTTGTACAATAATCGGCCGACAAACAACTTTAGATGGTCCTGTAGTGGCGAACCCTTGCACTCGGCTGAACAGTGGATCTGTGATCGTTCAAACGCGTTTTTTGCAATCTGAATCTCTTGTCAAAGCTCTCACAATCGCCCCAGTTTTCGCTAACAGAATGTATTTTTTATTGACAGAGTACAATAGAGGTCCACGCTGTACGTAAAATCATTCTGACGCCAGCTGTAAGTAAGAACTAGAGGAAGATGTGTCATCTGAATCTGCATGTAGAACGTATGCATGGATCAGTAACTGACAGCATTTCAGTAGGACTCCATTCACACTAGAATAAAAATTTGCGTACTCCAGGTTAAAATGGAATACGTGAAATTTTCCATGTAATATTGTCACAATATGGTAGATGAAGTACCTGACACCTGTTCTTTACTTTATTTTGTATTTGAATGAAAAACTAATGAAGTACAGGAAGAAATAGAAAGCATATACAGGGTGTTACAAAAAGGTACGGCCAAACTTTCAGGAAACATTCCTCACACACACATAAAGAAAAGATGTTATGTGGACATGTGTCCGGAAACGCTTAATTTCCATGTTAGAGCTCATTTTAGTTTCGTCAGTATGTACTTCCTCGATTAACCGCCAGTTGGTCCAATTGAAGGAAGGTAATGTTGACTTCGGTGCTTGTGTTGACATGCGACTCATTGCTCTACAGTACTAGCATCAAGCACATCAGTACGTAGCATCAACAGGTTATGTTCATCACGAACGTGGTTTTGCACACAGTGCAATGTTTACAAATGCGGAGTTGACAGATGCCCATTTGATGTATGGATTAGCACGGGGCAATAGCCGTGGGGCGGTACGTTTGTATCGAGACAAATTTCCAGAACGAAGGTGTCCCGACAGGAAGATAATCGAAGCAATTTATCGGCGTCTTAGGGAGCACGGATCATTCCAGCCTATGGCTCGCGACTGGGGAAGACCTAGAACGACGAGGACACCTGCAATGGACGAGGCAATTCTTCGTGCAGTTGACGATAACCCTAATGTCAGCGTCAGAGAATTTGCTGCTGTACAAGGTAACGTTGACCACGTCACTGTATGGAGAGTGCTACGGGAGAACCAGTTGTTTCCGTACCATGTACAGCGTGTGCAGGCACTATCAGCAGCTGATTGGCCTCCACGGATACACTTCTGCGAATGGTTCATCCGACAATGTGTCAATCCTCATTTCAGTGCAGATGTTCTCTTTACGGATGAGGCTTCATTCCAACGTGATCAAATTGTAAATTTTCACAATGAACATGTGTGGGCTGACGAGAATCCGCACGCAATTGTGCAATCACGTCATCAACACAGATTTTCTGTGAACGTCTGGACAGGCATTGTTGGTGATGTCTTGATTGGGCCCCATGTTCTTCCACCTACGCTCAATGGAGCACACTATCATGATTTCATACGGGATACTCTACCTGTGCTGCTAGAACATGTGCCTTTACAAGTGCGACACAACATGTGGTTCATGCACGATGGAGCTCCTGCACATTTCAGTCGAAGTGTTCGTACGCTTCTCAACAACAGTTTCGGTGACCGATGGATTGGTAGAGGCGGACCAATTCCATGGCCTCCACGCTCTCCTGACCTCAACCCTCTTCACTTTCATTTACGGGGGCATTTGAAAGCTCTTGTCTACGCAACCCCGGTACCAAATGTAGAGACTCTTCGTGCTCGTATTGTGGACGGCTGTGATACAATACGCCATTCTCCAGGGCTGCATCAGCGCATCAGGGATTCCATGCGACGGAGGGTGGATGCATGTATCCTCGCTAACGGAGGACATTTTGAACATTTCCTAGAACAAAGTGTTTGAAGTCACGCTGGTACGTTCTGTTGCTGTGTGTTTCCATTACATGATTAATGTGATTTGAAGAGAAGTAATAAAATGAGCTCTAACATGGAAAGTAAGCGTTTCCGGACACATGTCCACATAACATTTTCTTTCTTTGTGTGTGAGGAATGTTTCCTGAAAGTTTGGCCGTACCTTTTTGTAACACCCTGTATAAGGGACAATCAAATGAATACGAGGCAGATTGAAAAAAAGTAAGTAAACTATTATTTCAAAACTGATAACAAAAATTGCTAACACATTTCTCACACTGTAAGACAAAACGGTCATTGGGGCGTGCACATCTTCGTCCGAAGCAAATCGACATGAACGAATACCTTTCTTCGGCGCTCCAAAAATATGGAAACCTCACAGGGAGAGATGAGGACTGTATAGTGTGTTGCTAATAATCTCTTAAACATCCTCCCTGTAGTGCTGATCTGTCCCCCATGTGATTTCCGTATTTTTGGAGCCTTGAAGAAGACATTGGTGGCCGTCGATTTGCTTCAGACGAAAAGGTGTACGCCTGGGTGCCACATTGGTTCAGTAGGCAACTGCAATTTTTTTTCCCCTACACGAAGGCATTGTGCATCTTCTCTCATAGTGAGATGCGTGTCAACAATTACGCCGATTACTTTTTAAATAATAAAGTTTACGTTTTCCATCTGCCTCGTTTTCATTTGACTATCCCATTAATGCAATAAGCAGATACCGAGTCTGCAGAATTTCGGGGTGGCCAAGACAGAAGAGGCCTCGGTGTTATACTGAACGCGATATCTGAAGCTATCTGAGTCATTTTTCAACGCTAAGGCTGCGCTCACGCGAGGTCACGTGATGTCGAGCGGTAAGTGCGTTGTCGGTAGTCAGTTTGAAGCTTGTTGTGAATCCACTTTTTTGACGCAAATCGTTTAAAACGTTACATGAAAGGTTCACGATAAAATATCCAGAGATAGCTGCTCCTGCAAAAAGTGTTGTGCAGAATTTGATCACTACATTTAGATCAACAGTTTCAGTAGCTAACACCAAATGTAATCGTTTGAAGGAAGTTTAAGGTGTAGAAAAATTTCCGCTACCAGTCACAATAAAGATTATTTATTCGTCACACAACCGGTTTCGGGCTTGTGTTCATCCTCACGTGTTTATACATACACGTACATGTTTGTATTGATGGAGATAACTGTATAAATAAATAAAAAAATATATTTGCTGGTGACTCAACAAATACAAGTGGAACAATTGTAAATGGCAAGGCGGCATTGGTCGAAATATATCTGTACTTACATAAAGATGAAGCATCATTACTATAATTACGCTGCAGTGACAGTTTTTCAACTTAGTTGCACAGTCACCACAGTGTCATTATAATAATGATGCTTCATCTTTATGCAAGTAGGGATATATTTTCGACAAATACTGCCTTGGTACTTACAATTGTTCCACTTTTATCTATTTAGTCACCAGCAAATAATCTTTTTGTACTTATACAGTGATCTCCATCAATATAAACATGTACATGAATGTATAAACACCTGAGGATGGGCACAAGCCCGAAACCGGTCGAGTGACGAATAAATAATCTTTTATTGTGACTAGTAGCATAGATTTTACTACGCCCTATAAAGGAATAGTCACAGAGTTCAACACATCCACTATGGATAAAATTCACTTAAAGAAAATTTGTTCGCCGGAAAACGTGTTCACGAGTCTATGGTAAGAAGTCCATGGAAATCAACTAGACATCTACACTCCCACATCAAATGAACGTCATACTAGAACATGCTTAAGCCGTGACACATGCGAGCATACGAAGAAGAGCGAGGCAAGCGTTAAAACCTAAGGCTTACGGACAATGGCAACATTACTCCTAATGTTTAGTCCAGCATGTTGCTGATGGTTAACTGAATCCATCTCTTTACTTCAACTAACACGAAGCGTGGTTTCACCTAAGCAGGCACGTGAACTCTGAAAGCACACGCTATTGGTCAACAGATAACCCCAGCTTTGATGTGCCTCTGCATTATTTGAACGTAGGCGTTTCTCTGGTGTGCTGTTTCAGTCCAACGGATTGTACGCCCCATTTTCTTTACCAACACCGCGAGCTCTTAAAGTGTATGTAACGGAACTGTTTCAACCATTTATAGCGCAGCTAACGGAGAAAGAACTAGAATACGCATTTTTCCAGCAAGATGGCGCTATGGCATATACTTCACAGTTTTCAGTGTCAAACGTCCATGGATCTTTCGGAGAAGAAAGTATTTTCCCCAGCTTTATAGCCTCCCAGATGGACCGATCTGTCTACCTGTGGTTTTTGTCTGTGGGGTAATTTAAAACTGTGAAGTCTACAATAACGACGCGCATACAATCGAGGAGTTAAAAACAAACATTCGCAATGCGATTGCGGAAATCATACCAAATGAAATGGCGAAAGTTTCCAGAAACGTGTTGAGACATGCTGAGTTGTGTATCGAAGTATATGGTGAACATTTTCAGCACTTTCTGTGAACTATTGACCTACTGAAAGTTCAGCACGTTGTTTTTCATAATAATATATATTACTATGATTACCAGTGAATGTCCCCGTTGGAGAACGATAAGCGGATGATTTTCAACCTTTCTTAGGGTTGTTGTTATTTTCCCAAAATTTCTTCATTTTCTCCCGAAGGTCTCCTTTTTGGTCGGTATGGTTCTGGTCCCATCTCTTCAATAAATTTCCACTTACCAATTTTGCTTTTGAATGTGACCCTGTCAAATGTGTTTGTTACGTCAATTTTTGCCTTTGTCAAATCCCTAACTTCAGTTACCCAAGGTACTGATGCTTTAAGAGCTGTCACATAGTCCAACAGACATTTAGTTAATCTATTTCCAGGTAATCTGTCTAGGTGTCCATAGAACTTCATTCGTCTCTTTCTGATGTCGATTTCGATGTTTGATACTTTTTCTGTTGGGTCAAAAATATAATAATACATGGATAATAATATTAATAATAATTTACTACTCTGTATTCTGCTTTTACCATGAACAAGTGAATTGCCTATCTGTTTGTAAGACATGGAGCCTCTTACTTTGGCAGCCTTTTATACGCCAAAACGGTTTATTCCTTGCTGCTGTTCATTAACGAAATAATGATAGTGGTGATCACAATGCAAACCATAATGGCGGTGATCCTTCTGACTTATTATTATTATTATTATTATTATTATTTATTATTATTATTTCTTTACTTTCTCAGACGTTAAGTCTGGTTGAGAACGGAAAGTGACGCGGACCTTGATCAAGCGTCACTTCCTATTAACTGTACGGTATGTGTTATATTGCATTTAGGAACTTTCGGGTAATTGAACATGTATCAATAATTACGGATTTCTGTAGTTGTATATATGTGTTTGGATGTAGCTGTATTGCATTGATGTACTGGTGGATATTGTGTGGTATGACTCCTGTAGTTGATACTATACTTGGTATGATGTCAACTTTATCCTGATGCCACATGTCTTTGACTTCCTCAGCCAGTTGGATGTATTTTTCAATTTTTTCTCCTGTTTTCTATAGTATATTTGTTGTATTGGGTATGGATATTTCGATTAGTTGTGTTAATTTCTTCTTTTTATTGGTGAGTATGATGTCAGGTTTGTTATGTGGCGTTGTTTTATCTGTTATAATGGTTCTGTTCCAGTATAATTTGTATTCATCATTCTCCAGTACATTTTGTGGTGCATACTTGTATGTAGGAACTTGTTGTTTTAAAAGTTTATGTTGTAAGGCAAGCTGTTGATGTATTATTTTTGCGACATTGTCATGTCTTCTGGGGTATTCTGTATTTGCTAGTATTGTACATCCGCTTGTGATGTGATCTACTGTTTCTATTTGTTGTTTACAAAGTCTGCATTTATCTGTTGTGGTATTGGGATCTTTAATAATATGCTTGCTGTAATACCTGGTGTTTATTGTTTGATCCTGTATTGCAATCATGAATCCTTCTGTCTCACTGTATATATTGCCTTTTCTTAGCCATGTGTTGGATGCGTCTTGATCGATGTGTGGCTGTGTTAGATGATACGGGTGCTTGCCATGAAGTGCTTTCTTTTTCCAATTTACTTTCTTCGTATCTGTTGATGTTATGTGGTCTAAAGGGTTGTAGAGGTGGTTATGAAATTGTAGTGGTGTAGCCGATGTATTTATATGAGTGATTGCTTTGTGTATTTTGCTAGTTTCTGCTCGTTCTAGAAAGAATTTTCTTAAATTGTCTACCTGTCCATAATGTAAGTTTTTTATATCGATAAATCCCCTTCCTCCTTCCTTTCTGCTTAATGTGAATCTTTCTGTTGCTGAATGTATGTGATGTATTCTATATTTGTGGCATTGTGAGCGTGTAAGTGTATTGAGTGCTTCTAGGTCTGTGTTACTCCATTTCACTACTCCAAATGAGTAGGTCAATATTGGTATGGCATAAGTATTTATAGCTTTTGTCTTGTTTCTTGCTGTCAATTCTGTTTTCAGTATTTTTGTTAGTCTTTGTCTATATTTTTCTTTTAGTTCTTCTTTAATATTTGTATTATCTATTCCTATTTTTTGTCTGTATCCTAGATATTTATAGGCATCCGTTTTTTCCATCACTTCTATGCAGTCGCTGTGGTTATCCAATATGTAATCTTCTTGTTTAGTGTGTTTTCCCTTGACTATGCTATTTTTCTTACATTTGTCTGTTCCAAAAGCCATACTTACATCATTGCTGAATACTTCTGTTATCTTTAGTAATTGGTTGAGTTGTTGATTTGTTGCTGCCAGTAGTTTTAGATCATCCATGTATAGCAAATGTGTGATTTTGTGTGGGTATGTTCCATTAATATTGTATCCATAATTTGTATTATTTAGCATGTTGGATAGTGGGTTCAGAGCAAGGCAGAACCAGAAAGGACTTAATGAGTCTCCTTGGTATATTCCACGCTTAATCTGTATTGGCTGTGATGCGATATTATTTGAATTTGTTTGGATATTAAGTGTGGTTTTCCAATTTTTCATTACTATGTTTAGGAACTGTATCAATTTAGGATCTACTTTGTATATTTCCAATATTTGTAGTAACCATGAGTGGGGTACACTATCAAAAGCTTTTTGGTAATCAATGTATGCGTAGTGTAGCGACCTTTGTTTAGTTTTAGCTTGATATGTTACCTCTGCATCTATTATCAGTTGCTCTTTACATCCTCGTGCTCCTTTGCAACAGCCTTTTTGTTCTTCATTTATAATTTTGTTCTGTGTTGTATGTGTCATTAATTTCTGTGCAATGACTGAGGTTAATATTTTGTAGATTGTTGGTAGGCATGTTATGGGGCGATATTTAGCTGGGTTTGCTGTGTCTGCTTGATCTTTAGGTTTCAGATAAGTTATTCCATGTGTAAGTGTATCAGGGAATTTGTATGGGTCTGCAATGTAACTGTTAAATAATTTAGTTAGATGTGAATGTGTTGAGGTGAACTTCTTTAGCCAGAAATTTGCTATTTTATCATTTCCAGGGGCTTTGCAATTGTGCGTAGAATTAATTGCTCGGGTGACTTCATGTTGTAAAATTATCACTTCAGGCATTTGTGGTATCATCTTGTATGAGTCTGTTTCTGCTTGTATCCACCGTGCATGCCTGTTATGTTGTACCGGGTTTGACCATATGTTGCTCCAGAAGTGTTTCATGTCTGTTATGTTTGGTGGATTGTCTATTTTAATGTGTGTGTTATCTATTGTCTGGTAAAATTTCTTTTGGTTTGTGTTGAATGTTTGGTTTTGTTTCCTTCTATTTTCACTTTTTTTGTATCTTCTAAGTCGTTTGGCCAATGCTTGTAATTTCTGCTTCTTTTCATCTAATTGCTCTATTGCTTCTTGTTGTGAGATTTTACCTAACCTTTTTCGTTTTTTGTCTGATATTTCATTTCTTATAAACTGTGTTAGCTGTCCGATGTCTTTTCTCAGTTTTTCTATTCTGATCTGTAGCCTGTGTTGACATGCTGGTTTTGTGGGTTTCTTCTGTGTGTTGGTTGGTTCTGATCTCTGCCTAGTGTGTATATTTAGTGTAGTGAGTGCTCCTACATAAACCAGTAGTTGTAACTCTTCCATTGTTGTATTTTCATTTATTTTGTTGTGTATGATTGTGTTGATAGTTTTTATTGTTGTTTCGACTTGTGGGCTATTTGGTGGTCTATGCAAGAATGGTCTAATGTCTGTATTTGTGTCTTTGTATTCTATATATGTCAACTGAAATTTTTCTTCTATATCTAACATGTGTGTCACTTCGTGTTCTATTTGTGCTTGTGCTGGTGGCTGTCTTAAAATTTCATTTTCCTCTGATTGTTTAATTGATGCGGGTTGTTCTTTGTTTGTTTGCTCTGGGATGTTTGAGTCCATTACTGTATTTTCTTCTTCTTCTAATTGCACATTATTTTGTTCCAGTATTTGTTGTACTTGTTGTTTGATGTTTTCTAATTCTGACTGGGGTATCCTGTTATTTTTTATTATTACACGAATCTGATCAGCTAGACGTTGTTCTGTTAAAAATTTTAATTCTGGGTATCTGGTCATAAATGTTGTGTATACTTGTGATCTGTATCCAGTTGTGTTTTTTCCTAGGTTTGTTGCTTGGTAATAACAGAACATGAGGTGTCGATTAACTTCATCTGACCATCTCATCCTCTGTCTTTGTTTTCCTTCTAGGGTGGTTGCAGGAAGCATATCCTGCAAAACACCTCTATTTGGATTTAAATCATTTTCCAGTTGGCTAGCAGTGTCATTACCATTGTGGGCGGGCATAGGGTTCAAGCGCCGTCCCCGACCATGACGGCGCTTGTCCGAGGCTTCTTTAGTTCTGTCCTGAACCAAGTAATCACACTAAGAGGGGGGTTAGCCCTATTAGTGGTTTGTTCTTTTCGTCGCCTTTTACGACTGGCAGAACATACCGGAGGCCTATTCTTTTCCCGGGCCTCCACGGGGTTTATTATTATATTATTATTATTATTATTATTATTATTATTATTCTTTCTTTTCTCAGACGTTATGTCTGGTCAAAAATGGAAAGTGACGCGGACCTTGATCAAGCGTGAGTTCCTTTTAACTGTACGGTATGTGTTACATCGCATTTAGGAACTTTCGGGTAACTGAACACGTATCAATAATTACAGATTTCTGTAGTTGTATATACAAGTTTGGATGTAGCTGTATTGCGTTGATGTACTGGTGGATATTGCGTGGTAATATTGCCGGTTCTTAGCCATGTGTTGGATGCGTCTTGATCGATGATTATTATTATTATTATGGTGGTGGTGGTTATAAACTGAATGCACTTGTGAGAGCTTTTCTGCAGTAATTTGGCGGATATACTTTCATTGCTTCCGGAGGTAAGACCACATAAATACCTGTTAGGAAATCTCTGTGGCAACTGAATCCCCATACACGTCCAACTATACAGTTTATCTGTGGAGTAGTCGCGGCGCTCTTATATTTCGAGTCGACAGTTTTGTTGATTAAGCAATCTCTAAAATATGCACATACAGCGACGAATCATCGTGTATGCCGTGCACTGTGCTGCACCGCAGGCGACCAAGTGCGCTTGCCACGTGGAAAGTGCGGCGCGGCGCTGACCTGGGCTATTGAGCTAAGCCGTAGCCAGTCTATTACTCGCCTGGGACGTATTCGCTGCACGTCCCCCGGCTCAAGCCAATACAGCGCGCGCAGTTCTCCGGCAAAAGTGGACAAAGGGGTTGCGTATTTACAGAAGGCGCGTTGACGGAGGCACAACGGGCTGCATTTTTCAGTGCTGAGGACGGGAAACGGGGACTTTTGCGGACACGGGCCACGTGCTCCACTTCGCGGATAGAGTCTTCAAGCCAGAAAGGTCTATTCATGGTTGAATGACTGCTCAGTACATTAACAACGAGCATCACAAAAATTAATTTCATAAACAAGACTATTTTCTTTTGCAATCACAATACATTATTTTTCAACAGATGTAAAAATTAAAACAAAGAAATTTATTTAATACATTTCAACAGACGACGAACACCTTGGGGAGGCCGAGGGGGGAGGGACGAGGGAGAGAGAGAGAGAGAGAGAGAGAGAGAGAGAGAGAGAGAGAGAGATCTGGAGACGTCGTGGGCATGTAAAAACGAGGTGAAACCTGGATACACAGACCAAGGCATGAAGTTTATGATAGCGACGAAGAAAATCTAACCAGGTCTACAGGGGAAGACAGATTTTCTTGGTCGAACGTGAGGACAGCCGACAGTTTGTCGACTAACTGCTATGGAAAGCAACCCGCTTAACATGTTACAAATGAACGGAAGAAACCCTCTCTTCAACCGAAGACGCGTTCAGCACTTTAACGGCTAGCTGAATGGTTTCTACTATTTACGAAAGTGTAAACACTTGTTCTAATGTGTGTCTCAAATGCCTTTTAAGGGATGGAAGAAAGCCCAAAGAAAAAAAATTGCTGATGAATAGAAACAACTCGAGGAAGGGATTATGACAGGAAAATAATGAAGTGATTTGAACGACATGTGTTTAGAGAACTTGAAAGGTGGCTACACTGAGCTACAGCGCCAGAGATCGCGCTAGAGAGTATTGTTCCGCCGCCTCCACTGGCAGTGATTATTGAGATGTCGTAGTGGGCAGTGCTTTGGGAGAACTCGTGGTAGTCAGTGCTGAGATGTCGTAGTGAGGAGTGTTTGTTGAGATGAGCTAGTAGGCAGTGCTTGCTGAGATGTGATACTGAAAAGTTCTTGTTGAGATGTGATAGTAGCGAGTCGGTGTGGAGAGATTGTAATGTCTAGAGTGCCTTTCATCAATATAAATTAAGGTAACAAACTACTTTTCTTTTCTTTCTCATTATTTCAATGTCCTGAATAATGCGTCATTACAGGTTCAGTCAACAAAGCATCTGGCTTGTGTTCTTGTATTAGAGTGTAATTCTGGTTTTCTTGAGTAATTATGGTATTTCTATTTTCTTTAATTAATTCAGTATAAATGATATTTAAAATTTCTTGTGTTATTGAAGAAGAACCGTGCCAGATGCGTACGTTGAGTCATACTTCCACACACAGAACAGTTATACTTGTGCTTTGGTTTCGTAGGTTTTATAGTTGCTGGGGACTTAATTAATTAATTGTGTTAATGAAAATTTCCATTTCATTCTTGTTATTGTTCTATGCAGTCAGATAGCGTAATAATACTAGTCAGGGCCAACCGTTTACGAGACTTCGTAATCGGACAGACAGCTACTAAAGCAAAAATTAAAATTATTTGCATTTGATTTTAATAATTAAGCCCCCATGCACGTGGCGACCGATGCTTCGGATCGTCCCTTGGAATTCTTCGGGATTGTAGAAATAGTAGACAGTAGGATTGTTGTAATTTGTAGTTTAGTAATTGTAGTCTATATTGCATGTGTGGATTTGGTAATTGTCATTCTTCTAATGGTATTTTTTTTTTTGCAAAATTTCATTTCTGTTGTCTTGTCTACGGGTTTGACAATTAGTGCAATTATTTCAATTGTTCGATTAATCGTGTTTGAGGGAAACATTTCGTGTGAATGTTATTGTTGGAGATAAAGTGTCATTGTGTGTAATTTTCATATAGTGACGAGTTTTGTATGTTTTGTAAATGATTACGCGATCGATGAAAAAGGCAAAAATGATGGATAGTCAGAATGACGAAATTGTTGACATGGCGAACTCGCCAACACAGGAGAACGGTGTGATGAATAATGAAGTGGAAAACAATTTAATAAGTCGGGTAGATAGTCCGGAACCATTTCAAAATTTTTCTCAATCAGAAAATTCACAGAATACGAGATTAATGACAGAAGATTCTGGAATAGTATTGAACACAGATAGCCTTACAGCTATGACGAATGAAACTGGTCTTGCGGGAAATGTTAGGGGCGAAAGGAATTTCGAACAAGTTAATACGGAGCAGTTGATGGGAGTAATATTAAATTTGGCATCTGAATTAAAAACACAAATGGGAACAATTCAAACTGAGATGGGAACTTTGAGATCTGAATTAAAAACAGATAGGGGAACAATGGAGCAGTTACGATCTGAAATTAGAACGGAGATGGAAGCAATGACAACACGGTTATGCTCACGAATAGGGACATGTTTCAAAAATACGAAAGATGAATCAAAGAAAGAAATTAGAGAAGAAGAACAACCGATTTTGAAGGCTCACAATAATAGCTTAATTTCAACAGAAATCAGACAAGAGGAACAGGACAGAGATCGGGAAGAAAAAGATCGCGTGATAGTGCAAAAATATTCAGAGTTAAATTTACAACGAGCACACGATAAGGAAGAAATATTTGAAAGAATTGAGGAATCCGTACCAAATGACTTAACGCAACAGTGTGAACAGTCAACTACTAAATGTGACAATACCGAAACCCGAGTTGCGGCACTTACGGAAGACGTAGACTTGTTGGAGAGAGATGAGGAGATTTCGGATAAATTGACAGGTCTTGGTTTAAATGGGGACAGAGATTTGGATGATACAGCTCCATTACCATTTGCAGAAACTGAAGAGTATCAGAACATAAATAAACATGTTGAAAATCAAGGAAAAATTAATGAACGCGTTAAAAGGGAATTTGAGGCATTACTAAAGCAAGACAAACATATTGAAAGCGAAATCGTAGGAAAAGACAGCAAAAGAAATTTGGAATCACAGTTAGCGGAGGGGTTTGAAGAAAATAATTTGTTTCATTTACGGGACGCAACAAGGGAGCGCCAGGCGCGCGAACTTGACAATAATCAACATTGGGACTGGAACAGACGCGGTAGGTCTTTGTCGCCGCGAGGCGGAAGCTTTGACTGTAAACACTTCTTGACTGTTCGGAAATTTAAGATCTTTTGCAATTCTAGGAATGACATACGTCCATGTTCATGGTTGGATCGATTTACGTGCGCACTTCCGCCAGATTTGCCACTGAGTCACAAACTGAAATTTATGTACAGCTATTAAAGTCCTCAGGGGATTCACTATACTAAGTGAATATGTGCCGTAGCGCTCACAGGGCCCCGAGCTGTAGTGGTGCTATTTCCCTTTTAGTTTTCTGCACCGCTGCCTACTCTTTCACTATTCTTTGCATCTATAAAAACAACTCTTCTACTATCCATCTATCTAGACAGTAGGTAAAGAATAACCGGATTTGACTGTTTTACCCAAAAGTGACTTCGGAAATTACCGTTTGGACTTACTATATTTTCTGCAGCATTCATTCGTAGTTTAAAAGAAATTTTACCTGTTTATCTTCGTGACAATATTACTTCATATGTTGACGACATTCTTATTGCTAAATGTTCTTGGAGTGAGCATAACAAAATTTTGGATTCATTATTACGTATTTTTGCAAGAGTTGGCATTACGGTGAACTTGGAAAAATCTGAATTTGGTCGTTCTCAGGTGAAATTTCTCGGTCATATTATTTCTACAGAAGGTATTCTTCCTGATCCAGAGAAACTAGACGCTATTCGTAATTATGCTGTTCCTTCCACAAAACGTGATGTTCGTAGTTTCTTTGGTGTCTAATTTTCTTAGACGCTTTGTTAGATTGGACAATTTGGCCACACCTCGTTTATGGCCGGCCGCGGTGGTCTAGCGGTTCTGGCGCTGCAGTCCGGAACCGCGGGACTGCTACGGTGGCAGGTTCGAATCCTGCCTCGGGCATGGGTGTGTGAGATGTCCTTAGGTTAGTTAGGTTTAAGTAGTTCTAAGTTCTAGGGGACTTATGACCTAAGATGTTGAGTCCCATAGTGCTCAGAGCGATTTGAACCTCGTTTATGTGAACTATCTGGAAAAAATTCTAATTGGTGTTGGGATGAGGAAGCTCAGTCAGAATTTGAACAACTTCGTGATGCCTTAGTTGCTGCTCCACTTCTTTCACATCCGGATTTATCTAAAGATTTTTGTTTGGCGACGGACTCATCATACAAACGCCTAGGTGAACATTTATTTCAAGAGATAGAAGAAAACGGCGTTGTAGTACAGAAGACTATTGCATTTGGAAGTCGTGTTCTCTCTAAATCCGAAAAGAATTATTCGATTACGGAACTTGAAGCTTTGGCTGTTGTTTGGGCTTTCACAAAATTTCGCACATTTTTGTTTGGTAGACATACTAAGGTTTACACTGATCATCGAGCTTTGGAATTTCTTATGTCGACAAAATTAACTCATGGCAGATTGTCACGATGGGCGTTGTACCTACAGGAATTTGATTTTAGTATTGTTTACATACAGGGATCTTCAAATATTGTTGCTGATGCTTTATCACGTGCACCTATGGGTTTGAAACAAAGTGCTAAAGAGGACTGCAAAGAAAACCATTATTGTTTGATGTACATTCAAGGTGTTGCGTTTGAGAATTTTATTTCGTCTTCGCTCCAGGACATCGCTAAGGAGCAAAACAAGGATCCAATCTGGAAGGACATTAAGGAGAAGTGGAGGAGAAAGGAAAGCGTAGCGATCAGACAATATTATTTAGTTCGCAATGATATTCTTTTCAAACGAAAATCGGTCGACAACTCTGTTTGGTTAGTTTGTATTCCTGATGAGTGGGTCAATAAATTGATTTGGAACACACATTTCAGTTATGCGCACTTTGGTCCCAGAAAATGCTTTCATAAAGTACGAGAAAATTGCTACTTCAGTAATATGGAAAAACGTATTCGATCTGTTCTTGCCAAATGCAAATTATGTCAACAGGCTAAGCCGCCAACTGTTTCTCACAGAGCACCGTTGTTTCCTATCATTCCAGCGAAATTAAAGGACATGGCTGCAGTCGATTTGTTCGGTCCAGTGGTTCGTTCTACTAATGGTTTTGCGTACATTTTCGTAGCAGTGGAATTAACATCAAAATATGTGTGTTTTACACCTTTACGCAAAGCAACAGCTCGTTCAGTATCTAACGCTTTCATCAAACATTTTCTTAAAGAAGTTGGTCATGTTGATAAGGTTATATCAGATAATGGATCACAGTTTCGCTCTAAAATTTGGCTTCGTACTCTACGGCGTCGTAAGATTAAACCAATTTTTATTTCACTTTTTCACCCTCAATCTAACGCTTCAGAAAGATGGATGAAGGAAATCAATAAATTGTGCCGTCTTTATTGTCATCAGAATCACAGAACTTGGGATCAGTATCTTCATATTTTTCAAAACATTCTGAATGAACTTCCTAATGACTCAACTTCTTTACCGCCTCTATTGATATTAAAAAACAAAGCACCGTCAAATCGCATTTCTGAAATCGTTCCTTTTCCGCCTTCACGGAAACTGCGGCATTCTGAAGTTGTCAACCTGGCTCTACGAAATATTGCATCTGCGGCTGCTAGAAGAGAGAAATCAGCGAAACTTCCTGGTCGTTTAAAAATGTTGTCAGTTGGTCAAAAGGTGTTAATTAAGTCTCATCGTTTGTCTCACAAAGGAAAAGGCTTGTGTCGCAATTTTTTTTTCCGCTTTATAACGGTCCATATAGAGTTCGCAAAATTATTCATGATAACACTGTCGAAGTAGAAACTCTTAAATCTCGGCGCTCTAAGGGAATACATCATATATCTAACGTTAAAATTTTTGTCGAATGACATACTTTTGAGAAACTAACAGCTACATGTAAACATGCAGAGAATACAAGGATACCGCGCCGTGTTCTGGCGGCGGCGCGTACTCAAAGCAACAGTGAAGTCTGCGCGCCGCACAAGGCAGTCGTTGACCGCAAACAATCACTTCCTACGTCACGCGCCTACAGCTGATCGAGCGCTCAGTGCGAATGCATTGACAGACGTAAACAAATACACAGTCTAATTTCTCCGACTAAATTCTGTATAAAGCTATGGTGACTCTATAAATTATGTTATTAACGTTCAGTATTTTTCAGGATACGGTTGTGTAAAATATTTAAGACCTTCAGGTAAATTCTGTGCGTGTCCGACGTTAAGACGACTTGCTATGGAGAAAATTTCAGGAAGAATGTAATTTCGAAGAAAAAAAGTAATAAACTAAAAAAAAGGTAACTGTTAATTGAGTTTATTTTTCAGGTAACATATTTCCACTTAGGTACGTACTTTAGACGTAATTTGCTGCTTGCGATTACGTGACTCATACTTTGTGCTAAATTTCATGTTCTATGAATTTACTTGTGAAGCGACGTGCTTGTGTACATTTACTGATTTTGACGATGATTGATTAATGAACAGGCTTGTTATTTGTATATATTATGCATCGCTTGGCTGCACTGCTTTTTCACTGATGTCATATTTTTCTATTATGTGCCTGCTGTGCTTATTTATTTAAATTATAATTGTCACCTGATTAATTGTGCTGACTGTAGTTAGGTATGTAGGTTACACTTTGTGATTTATCTGCTTGCGCCTTCATGTTTACTTATTAAGATTACATATGAACATTTATTTGCTTATGCTGAATGATGCTAATGACTTTTTTATTACGTAAGATATATGTTTGCTGCTGTGCGTATGGATTGCATATTTACACACTTCTGTTTTGTTGTCATAACTACTCTTTAATTTAGAATATAGAAATGCTGATATACTGTGTACGAACATAGAGTTTAGGTTACACTGTGGTATTAATTATAGAGTGTTTGCTTGGCAGAGCCTCGTTGTAGGGATTGTGCTGCATCCACTTGTTGACATTCTGTTCTCTACTGGTATATTTACTCGCTATTGCATGTTTTGCTTACGCTCAATGCTTTATATTTTTAAGATAAGAAAATGAACTGCTATAATTCGACGAACGACATTAGTACGAGAAACTTCATAGAAGTCACATGAGCTGGAGGTTTTATGGAAGCTGTATAAATTTATGCTAATAGGAAGGAAGATAACGACATGACATACCAACACTAGATTTAGACCATCGACAGTTATTACACTGCATTTTTCGTGAGCAATTGAAATAGGAAGTGACACTTGACACAAGAAATACTCCACATGTTTGCTTCTGTTTGCCATAATTCTTGAAGTGGTGTACACACTGTGAAATATTATGATCATTAACACTTCGTAATCGTACTTACTTACTGAGAGTTATTCGAACTAGGTCTGTTAGAGGTCATGTATGCATTTCTTTTATTTAATGATGGACAAGGAACCAAAATGTATCTTATAATTTATAATGAGTAGAAAATTTGGGTCAGATGGATTACACAGAGGTTGTGTGTGGACACTGTGTCTTCGGATTGTATGGGATGCTGAATTGAAGTTTGCACTAGGATTTTGTCTGTACTTGTTCGAGGAGACTGACTAGAGGGAAGAGTTGTTATGGAAGTGAAATGATATTGGTGCTCAGGTTTATATGTATCAACGTATTGAAGAGGTATTATAGAGGTATTGAGATTATGTGAAGTTGATGATTATTGGAGTTTTCGTGGACAAGAGGTAAGGTAAATGATATTGATGATAAGGTTTATATGTATCGACGTATTGAAGATGTATTATTGAAGTATTGAAGTATTGAGATTATGTGATGCTGATGATTATTGGAGTTTTGGTGGATAAGAGGTAAAGTAAGTGAGGAGCATTTTTTTTTGTTGGTCTATATGGAACAAGGAGGATGAAGATAGCAGACTAGAACACTAAAGTAGAAGGAAGATAGTCTATACACACACTTTGTTAAATCACTAAGCAGTATATACTTTTTTTTTGAAGAGAGGAAGTATTTGCCTATCTTGGCTCACTGACAGTTGTTCAGCAACAGTACATTTGATCTGGCTTGGCAAACATTGGTCTTGACATGATGACTATGACGTTGACTTAACTATTATTGACTGTTATACATTGCTGCCACTACTACTTGATACACATGATGAACATAAAATTTTGACAGAATTGCATTTACACAGTTAACACTATTCAATTACACAGTAGCACTAATGTGGATGAAAGGTGAGTGAGTGTGTTTTGTGTGTTTTCCTTTTATAATCCCAGAGAAGTGATCCCAACCTATCTCCTAAATATTATTTTACTTGTTTGTTGTGGCTTGCACTGACACCCATAAATATTATAGGTTTACTGGTATTTGTGTATTGTAATAGTTAATAGGACAATTATCTGATATCATTTGTGTGTTTGTTATGATTTGTATGTTTAGTGTAAAAGCATTGTATGTGTATTCAAACTATTGTTCATGCCTGAACTGTCTGATTAGTGATGGTGCTGCACTTTTCAACATGATGTGTGACATTTAGTCATGTTTAATTTCTGCTGATGAACAGTGTGATTAGTGAAAGTGAATATTATGGACTGCGGTCAGCACCTGTTCAACATTGCTGGGTGCCACTGATGGACTGTTTCTACTGAAAAGATGTCACCTGTTGCTGTCTGCACCTGCTCAACATTGCTGGGTGCCACTAATGGAACTGCTTATACTGAAATGATGTCACTTGCTGGTGTCTGCACCTGCTCAACATTGCTGGTGCCACTAATGGAACTGCTTATACTGAAATGGTGTTACCTGTTGATGTCTGCACCTGCTCAACATTGCTGGGTGCCACTGATGGACTGCTTCTACTGAAAAGATGTCACCTGTTGGTGTCTGCACCTGCTCAACATTGCTGGGTGCCACTGATGGACTGCTTCTACCGAAATGATGTCACTTGTTGGTGTCGGCACCTGCTCAACATTGCTGGGTGCCACTGATGGACTGCTTCTACTGAAAAGATGTCACCTGTTGCTGTGTGCACCTGCTCAACATTGCTGGTGCCACTAATGGAACTGCTTATACTGAAATGGTGTTACTTGTTGGTGTCTGCACCTATTCAACATTACTGGGTGCCACTGATGGACTGTTTCTACTGAAAAAATTGTCACTTGTTGGTTTTTGCACCTGTTGACCATTGCTGGGTGCTACTGCTGGAACTGTCAACTACTTGTTTCTTGGGCTATGGAAAGCGTTTATGTGAATATTTGTATAAACTGATTTTTTGTGTATTACTGTTTGTGAAAAGTTATGAGACTCTTATCTGCACATATTCGTCATTGATGACGCTATTGATTGAACTGTTTAACCACATAATACTTGTGTAAACTATTATGTAAAGTCACATGTATGAAAGAATTTGTATTGCTTACTGTATTCTATATATTAGGTTATTGAAAGGTCAGTGCAAAGCCAAAATTTTATCTAGTTATATGATATTTACGCATTAATATTATCTTTTATTTTTGTCTGTATTTTTTTGACGAATTTGGTGGTATTTTCACCACCAATGCTGGCAAAAATACCATCAAATTCTAGCCCGTGGAGGAAGGGCATATGAAAGGTGGCTACACTGAGCTACAGCGCCAGAGATCGCGCTAGAGAGTATTGTTCCGCCGCCTCCACTGGCAGTGATTATTGAGATGTCGTAGTGGGCAGTGCTTTGGGAGAACTCGAGGTAGTCAGTGCTGAGATGTCGTAGTGAGGAGTGTTTGTTGAGATGAGCTAGTAGGCAGTGCTTGCTGAGATGTGATACTGAAAAGTTCTTGTTGAGATGTGATAGTAGCGAGTCGGTGTGGAGAGATTGTAATGTCTAGAGTGCCTTTCATCAATATAAATTAAGGTAACAAACTACTTTTCTTTTCTTTCTCATTATTTCAATGTCCTGAATAATGCGTCATTACAGGTTCAGTCAACAAAGCATCTGGCTTGTGTTCTTGTATTAGAGTGTAATTCTGGTTTTCTTGAGTAATTATGGTATTTCTATTTTCTTTAATTAATTCAGTATAAATGATATTTAAAATTTCGTGTGTTATTGAAGAAGAACCGTGCCAGATGCGTACGTTGAGTCATACTTCCACACACAGAACAGTTATACTTGTGCTTTGGTTTCGTAGGTTTTATAGTTGCTGGGGACTTAATTAACTAATTGTGTTAATGAAAATTTCCATTTCATTCTTGTTATTGTTCTATGCAGTCAGATAGCGTAATAATACTAGTCAGGGCCAACCGTTTACGAGACTTCGTAATCGGACAGACAGCTACTAAAGCAAAAATTAAAATTATTTGCATTTTATTTTAATAATTAAGCCCCCATGCAAACTCCATAATTTATAATTCCACCGAAACATCGGTTATTGCTACCCTCAGAGAGGTTCAGTTCTGTGATAATGGTATCGTAAGTACGAGAATATAGTGCTAACAAAATACGAGGATAACTTTGTGTGATTATCCTTGTGTAAATAGCTTCTTTATATGATGGAAGGATGAAAGGGGGGGTGGGGGGAGGCGCTTCACTTTATTGCACTCTGTGGTGTCGATGGCGGTATCTCGAAAATGGAAAGAAATTATCTTCAGTCTCCATTCGGAGGCCTTCGTGTCATTCAGCTGAAACAGTCTAGATAAACCGAGATTAATCTAAATCTCACTGCCCGAAACGAGAATCCCGCCAGTATATTGTGATTACGCCCGTTATGTAAAAGCCCCTCCACTGTTTCACAAGTAGGACCCATGAACAGTTCTTGAGCTATCTTATCTTTCGAGAAAACGCCGTATCTTTTGATTAACGTAATTGACTCATTATGCACTTCAGATTGCTTTATAACGAATAACCCATGTTTACAACCAACAGAGCAACGCATAAACGGAGTCACACGAGAGGGAGGTCACTGTCAGTAGAGGCGACAGAAGACCATAGAAGAAAAGCTTTCGATGCATTTAATGGTTTCTGAGAAACGTGTTACGCGGGAAATTTTCAGAAATTCTACCGCAAAGGTCACCGATTTTTACTTTGTTTGGACTTTGTTTAGTCAGCGGACAAATACCAGTAATTGCAGATCGGTCGGTCCAAGGACTATGAAATCAGTGTTTTTTACCTTGTGTGCTTCTGACCATAATTAATTAGACCCACTTTAACTCTGTTTTCGAACTACCAGTCACCATCCATTTATATCGAAGACGTTTGTTGTGGACTGCACAAGTAACCCGGTGAAGCGAAGTGGCCACACACGCAAAATATCAGGTTGCCTCTTTGTATCAGCAATGAAGACAGCCGTATGGTGGGTGTGTCGACATAGGAGGGTTATCTGTGGTGACGCTGGACTAATCTGTCTTCCGAAGAGGGGCAGTAGCGTCTTCGGTAATTACAGTGGAAAATGTCTATATGGCTGATCTGGCCTCGTCATATTAGCCAACATGGCCTTGCTGTGTTGGGAGTGCGGCAAACGCCCGACATGGACACCATTCTTGTGATGGCAGCAATCAGCACGTCTCCTGATCGATGCCCGAAATCTTTCCGAGATCCCTGACGTGTTCCGAATGTACTGACAACCATCCAAAATGGCTTCCCGGGGTTCATCGACATTATCAACAGGGGGGGAATACACCAGAGCTTTTGAAATTCCCAACACAAAAAAAAATTCAACGGGTTCAAGTCGGGGAAGCTGGGAGGCCATGGTATTGGCTAACCAAATGTTCAAATGTGTGTGAAATCTTATGGGACTTAACCGCTAAGGTCATCAGACCCTAAGCTTACACACTACTTAACCTAAACTATCCTAAGGACAAACACACACACCCATGCCCGAGCGAGGACTCTAACCTCCTCCGGGACCAGCCGCACAGTCCATGACTGCAGGGCCCAGACCACTCGGCTACTTCCACGGGGCTATTGGCTAACCGCGATCGATGTTTGCCAATAGTTAAGTATCACGAATGATGATAACATCAAGAGCGGGCAGTTTATCATTTTGTAATTTACGTCTCACTTGCAGTGTTTCGAAAAAAACAGAGATATTAACAGTGTCCGGCCGTTGTGACAGAGCGGTTCTAGGCGCTTCAGTCCGGAACCGCGCTGCTGCTACGGTCGCAGGTTCGAATCCTGCCTCGGGCATGGATGTGTGTGTTGTCCTTAGTTAGGTTAAAGTAGTTCTATGTCTAGGGGACTGTTGACCTCAGATGTTAAGTCCCATAGATGTTTTATGCACCTTCTTGCTTCCCACCGCTGAACAATTCAGGGATGGCGATTGCATCTTTCAACACGATCGAGCACCTGTTCGTAAGGTACGGCCTGTGGTGGAGTGGTTACACGACAGTAACATCCCTGTAATGTAATGGCCCACACAAAGTCCTGACCTGAATCCTATAGAACAACTTTGGGATGTTTTGCAACGCCGACTTCGTGCCAGGCCTCACCGACCGAAATCGATACCTCTCCTCAGTGGAGCACTCCGCGAAGAATCGGCTGCCACTCCCCAAGAAACCTTCCAGCACCTAACTGAACGTATGCCTGTCATCAAGGCTAAAAGGTGGGCCAACACCATATTGAATTCCAGCTTTACCGATGGAGGGCGCCACGAACGTTTAAGTCATTTTCAGCCAGGTGTCCGGATACTTTTGATCACATAGTGTATGTCTTGATGCATCTGAGTGTGTATACACGGGGTGAATATCAGCCTGAAGATGGCATTAATGAGATGCCGAAACTGGTCGTGTAAATAAAAAAACTTAAGAAAATATACGGCTGTTTGGTGATTTTTCTTTGATAAATATCTACATCTACATTTATACTCCGCAGGCACCCAACGGTGTGTGGCGGAGGGTACTTTACGTGCCACTGTCATTACCTCCCTTTTCTGTTCCAGTCGCGTATGGTTCACGGGAAGAACGACTGTCTGAAAGCCTCAGTGCGCGCTCGAATCTTTCTAATTTTACATTCGTGATCTCCTCGGGAGGTATAAGTAGGGGGAAGCAATATATTCGATACCTCATCCAGAAACGCACCCTCTCGAAACCTGGCGAGCAAGCTACACCGCGATGAACAGCGCCTCTCTTGCAGAGTCTGCCACTTGAGTTTGCTAAACATCTCCGTAACGCTATCACGGTTACCAAATAACCCTGTGACGAAACGCGCCGCTCTTCTTTGGATCTTCTCTATCTCTTCCGTCAACCCGATCTGGTAAGGATCCCACACTGATGAGCAATACTCAAGTATAGGTCGAACGAGTGTTTTGTAAGCCACCTCCTTTGTTGATGGACTACATTTTCTAAGGACTCTCCCAATGAATTTCAACCTGGTTCCCGCCTTACCAACAAGTCATTTTATATTATCATTCCACTTCAAATCGTTCCGCACGCATACTCCCAGGTATTTTACAGAAGTAACTGCTACCAGTGTTTGTTCCGCTATCATGTAATCATACAATAAAGGATCCTTCTTTCTATGTATTCGCAATACATTACATTTGTCTGTGTTAAGGGTCAGTTGCCACTCCCTTCACCAAGTGCTTATCCGCTGCAGATCTTCCTGCATTTCGCTACAATTTTCTAATGCTGCAACTTCTCTGTATACTACAGCATCATCCGCGAAAAGCCGCATGGAACTTCCGACACTATCTACCAGGTCATTTATATATATTGTGAAAAGTAATGGTCCCGTAACACTCCCCTGTGGCACGCCAGAGGTTACTTTAACGTCTGTAGACGTCTCTCCATTGATAACAACATGCTGTATTCTGTTTGCTAAAAATTCTTCAATCCAGCCACACAGCTGGTCTGATATTCCGTAGGCTTTTACTTTGTTTATCAGGCGACAGTGCGGAACTGTATCGAACACCTTCCGGAAGTCAAGGAAAACAGCATCTACCTGGGAGCCTGTATCTAATATTTTCTGGGTCTCATGAACAAATAAAGCGAGTTGGGTCTCACACGATCGCTGTTTCCGGAACCCATGTTGATTCCTACAGAGTAGATTCTGGGTTTCCAAAAACGACATGATACTCGAGCAAAAAACATGTTCTAAAATTCTACAACAGATCGACGTCAGAGATATAGGTCTATAGTTTTGCGCATCTGCTCGACGACCCTTCTTGAAGACTGGGACTACCTGTGCTCTTTTCCAACCATTTGGAACCTTCCGTTCCTCTAGAGACTTGCGGTACACGGCTGTTAGAATGGGGGCAAGTTCTTTCGCGTACTCTATGTAGAATCGAATTGGTATCCTTGGTATCCCGTCAGGTCCAGTGGACTTTCCTCTGTTGAGTGATTCCAGTTGCTTTTCTATTCCTTGGACACTTATTTCGATGTCAGCCATTTTTTCGTTTGTGCGAGGATTTAGAGAAGGAACTGCAGTGCGGTCTTCCTCTGTGAAACAGCTTTGGAAAAAGGCGTTTAGTACTTCAGCTTTACGCGTGTCATCCTCTGTTTCAATGCCATCATCATCCCGGAGTGTCTGGATATGCTGTTTCGAGCACTTACTGATTTAACGTAAGACCAGAACTTCCTAGGATTTTCTGTCAAGTCAGCACATAAAATTTTACTTTCGAATTCACTGAACGCTTCACGCATAGCCCTCCTTACGCTAACTTTGAAATCGTTTAGCTTCTGTTTGTCTGAGAGGTTTTGGCTGCGTTTAAACTTGCAGTGAAGCTCTCTTTGCTTTCGCAGTAGTTTCCTAACTTTGTTGTTGAACCACGGTGGGTTTTTCCCGTCCCTCACAGTTTTACTCTGTACGTACTTGTCTAAAACGCATTTTACGATTGCCTTGAACTTTTTCCATAAACACTCAACATTGTCAGTGTCTGAACAGAAATTTTCGTTTTGATCTATTAGGTAGTCTGAAATCTGCCTTCTATTACTCTTGCTAAACAGATAAACCTTCCTCCCTTTTTTTATATTCCTATTAACTTCCATATTCAGGGATGCTGCAACGGCCTTATGATCACTGATTCCCTGTTCTGCACTTACAGAGTCGAAAAGTTCGGGTCTGTTTGTTATCAGTAGGTCCAAGATGTTATCTCCACGAGTCGGTTCTCTGTTTAATTGCTCGAGGTAATTTTCGGATAGTGCACTCAGTATAATGTCACTCGATGCTCTGTCCCTACCACCTGTCCTAAACATCTGAGTGTCCCAGTCTATATCCGGTAAGTTGAAATCTCCACCTAAGACTATAACATGCTGAGAAAATTTATGTGAAATGTATTCCAAATTTTCTCTCAGTTGTTCTGCCACTAATGCTGCTGAGTCGGGAGGTCGGTAAAAGGAGCCAATTATTAACCTAGCTCGGTTGTTGAGTGTAACCTCCACCCATAGTAATTCACAGGAACTATCCACTTCTACTGCACTACAGGATAAACTACTACTAACAGCGACAAACACGCCACCACCGGTCGGATGCAATGTATCCTTTCTAAACACCGTCTGTGCCTTTGTAAAAATTTCGGCAGAATTTATCTCTGGCTTCAGCCAGCTTTCTGTACCTATAACGATTTCAGCTTCGTTGCTTTCTATCAGCGCTTGAAGTTCCGGTACTTTACCAATGCAGCTTCGACAGTTTACAATTACAATACCGATTGCTGCTTGGTTCCCGCATGTCCTGACTTTGCCCCGCACCCTTTGAGGCTGTTGCCCTTCCTGTACTTGCCCGAGGCCATATAACCCAAAAAACCGTCCAGTCCACGCCACACAGCCCCTGCTACCCGTGTATCCGCTTGCTACGTGTAGTGGACTCCTGACCTATCCAACGGAACCCGAAACCGCACCACCCTATGGCGCAAGTCGAGGGACCTGTCGCTGTCCCGCATCCGCGACGGATCAACGTAGATATTGGCCAGTTTGTTATTTTAGGCGTTGTCATGCCTTGTGCACTCTGTTACGTTTCGGAATGTTTCATATTCACATGACCTATACTGTCTGTATGAAGCTCTTCTTCCAGACATGGTACGTACTTTTCGTACACTGTTTGTTGAATTTTCTAGTTTGGTTCAAAATGGTTCAAATGGCTCTAAGCACTATGGGACGTAACATCTGAGGTCATCAGTCCCCTAGACTTAGAACTACTTAAACCTAAGCAACCTAAGGACAACACACACAACCATGCCCGAGCAGGATTCGAACCTGCGACTGTAGCAGCAGCGCAGTTCCGGACTTAAGCGCCAAGAACCACTCGGCCACAGCGGCCGGCTTTCTAGGTTGTCTTTAACGTACGGTCACTGTGCTTCTCTTTATTTTTGTCGCTTTTTCGAAATATTCTGAAGCTGAGTCTATTCGAAATGCGTCAAAGTAGATGCGCCTTACGTCTGGTGGCTACTAAATATTTATACAGCTTCCATATCAGCTCTGTCCAGTATTGTAAAGGTCCATTACTGTTCGACTGCGCCATTGGCGAAAACTCATTGGAAACATTAATAACCGCAAAATACATAGGAGTAACCCGTCCGGAGCGACCGCAGGTGGAATGACCATCTAAATAAAATTGTAGAGAAAGTAGGTGCTAGACTGAGAATCACTGAAAGAATTTTAGGGGAATGTCACGTAAGTGGCTTAAAAACACATGTTCGACCGATTCTTGAGTACTGTTAATCAGCCTGGGACCCTTACCGTGCAGGATTATTTCCTCCCATATTTGTCTCCCAAAATGACCATGACGATAAAAATCAGAGAAACTGGAGCTCATAAGGAAGTTTATTGGAAGTCTTTGTTCTCACGCACCATTTGCGAGTGGAGCAGGGGAGAGGGGGTGGGGGGTGCGAGAATGATAGAGATACCTTTTGTACGGCACATGCCGTAAAGTGATTTGAGGATTACGGATGTAGTTGAAGACAGTAAATAATAAGGAGGCACAGAACTCAATTCGTGAATAAACAGTTTTATGCCACTAAAATAAAAGATTAGTTGATAGGGCACAGCCTGATTCATCAGGGAATAGTAGGTCTGGTAGTAGGGGGAAGCGTGGGCGGGGTGGGGGGAGGTGAGGGGAGGAATAAAAGTTGAAGCGTGGGCGGGGGGAGGCAGGTGGGTAAAAATTTTAGATGGTTGACCAAGGGTTGACTGCAGTAAAAACAGTGACGGGAAAAGAAATCGTACACAAAGAAGGGTTTGTGCGACACAGACGAAATATTGTAGGCGTGTTTTTACATCCGAAGGATGATGTCTATTCAAATTTCGTTTCAGTCGCGTAAGTGTGACGCTAGAAACGCCACTGTAAGGATGTGAATCAGATTTGCTTTCAATACACGCTGTAAGGGGGGGGGGGGGGGGGGTCGTGATCGTTAGTTACCTTTGGCACTGGCCGTGATATGAGTCGATGTCAGCCAAGAATGTCTTTATGACGACAAAGATGCCATTATCAATAACTCACTGAGCTTGAACGAGGTCGTGTAATTGGGCTACGTGAAACTGGGTGTTTCTTCTGCGCCATTGCAGAAGGACTTGGCAGGAATGTTGCCACTGTACGTGTTTGCTGGGAGCGGTGGTCACGAGGACCGGACTGCGGACAGCGAAGTGGCACAACAGAACACCATCGCGTTAGACGTATGGCTCTGGCGCATCGTACTGCATCTGCAGCAGCAATCTGAGCAGCAGTTGGCACCACAGTGATACAACGAAATGTTACAAATCGGTTACCTCCAGGGGACAGTCGTCCTGTAGCGTGCAGTCCATTGACCCAAAACCGCCGCCATTTGCGAATTCAATGGGGTCACGCGAGAGCTCATTGGAGGGCAGAGTGAAGGTCTGTTGTGGTTTCTGATGAAAGCTGGTTCTGTCTCGGCGCCAGTGATGGCCGTGTGTTGATTAAGGCCATTTGAGGGCTGCAACCAACCTGCCTGCGTGCTAGATCCATGAACCAACACCTGGAGTTATGGTCTGCGGTGCAATTTCGTATAACAGCAGGAGCACTCTCACTGCAAAATTGTACATCAGTCTGGTGATCCGACTTGTACTGCCATTCATAAACAGCATTCCTGGAAGTACTTTCCAACAGGATAACGCTCGTCTACATCGCTGTTATAACCCAACATACTCTACAGAATGTCGACATGTTTCCTTGGGATTCTCTATCACCAGATGTGTGTCCAATCGAGCACATGCGGAACATCGGGCGACAACTCGAGCGTCATCTACAACGAGCATTTACTGTCCCTGTATCGACCGACCAAGTACAAAAGGTATGGAACTCTATCGCACAAACTGACGTCGAGTACTAGTAGAACATGCATGTACGTTTGCATGCCTGCATTCAACATACTGGCGGTTACACCGGTTACTAATGAACCAACATTTCACATTTGTAATGGCTTATCTTGCGGTTATATTAACTTGTGATCTTGAAGTGTTGATGATAAAACTACGCTACCTAGTCAAAAGCATTCCCGAAATTTAACAGCACTATTTTTTTCTTTTTGCTGCGATTTTTTCTGTCTGTGTAGCTTCAAAGGTGCAACAGCTATTCACAGGGTGCACTAGCATGGAGAGCTGCACCAATCTAGACATGGGACATAACCGCCACTTCATCGGCGTATCTGTCTTGTATTCCCCTACAAACAGCCAGACGATTGTGCTGGCCGCCCACAGACCGGGCAGCGCTAACACAGACAACGCATCAGCCCTCGACGTGACTTCGGTGGCTCCTGCCGGTCTTGAGCCCGCAATAAACAGTAATGAGGCGAGTCCGGCCAATAGCTGTCTTCATTATCCGCCGGCTTAATTACGGGCAGCCGTGCTGTGCGAAGTCCAACCTGCCGGTCAGGGAGGCAGAGATTCCAGCGACGCGAATCCACAGAGGTCAGCTCTCCACGCCTCCTGTGCATCACATTTACTTCCACTTCCATAATCCGCGAGGTATCTTACGGTGTGTGGCGGAAGCTTTGTATTTCACACTGAAACGTCAAAGAAATTGGTATTGACGTGCGTACTCAAATACAAAGAGATGCAAACAAGCAGAAGGTCGGCAACGACTATATAAGAAAATAAGTGTCTGACGCAGTTGTTAGATCGGGTACTGCTGCTACAATGGCAGGTTATCAAGATTTAAGTGAGCTTGAACGTGGTGTTATAGTCGGTGCACAAGCGATGGGACACAGTGTAACCGAGGCAGCGATGAAGTGGATATTTTCTCGTACGAATGTGTCACGAGTGTACCGTGAATATCAGGAATCCGGTAAAACATCAAACCTCCGACATCGCTACGGCCGGAAAAAGATTCTGCAAGAACGGGACCAACTACGACTGAAGAGAATCGTTCAAAGTGACAGAAGTGCATCCCTTCCGCAGAAAGTTGCAGATTTCAATGCTGGGCCAGCAACAAGTGTCAGCGTGCGAACCATTGAACGAAACATCATCCATACGGGCTTTCGGAACCGAAGGCTCACTCGTGTACCCTTGATGACTGCACGACACAAAGCTTTACGCCTCGCCTGGGCCGGTCAACAGTCATTGGATGTTGATGACTAGAAACCTGTTGCCTGGTCAGACGAGTCTAGTTTCAAATTATATCGAGCGGATGGACGTGTACGGAAATAGAGACAACCTCACGAATACATGTTCCCTCCACGTCAGCAGGGGACTGTTCAAGTTGATGGAGGCTCTGTAATGGTGTGGGGTGTGTGCAGTTGGAGTGGTCTGGGACCACTGCTATGTGACAGGTGACACGTACGTAAGCATCCTGTCTGATCATCTGCACCCATTGATGTCCATTGCGCATTCCGACGGACTTGGGTAATTCCAGCAGGACAATGCGACACCCCGCACGTCCATAATTGCTACAGAGTGGCTACAGGAACACTCTTCTGAGCGTCAACACCTCCGTTGGCCACCAAATTCCCCACACATGAACATTATTGGGCGTATCTGGCATGCTTTGCAGCCTTCTGTTCAGTAGAGATGTCCACACCCCCGTACCCTTATGGATTTATGGACGGCCCTGCAACGTTCATGGTGTCAGTTCCCTCCAGCACAACTTCAGACGTTAGTCGAGTTCACGCCACGTCGTGTTGCGGCACTTCTGCGTGCTCGTGGGGGCCCTACGCGATATTAGGCAGCTGTGCCATTTTCCTCGTCTCTTCAGTGTGTATGTCATGTCCCGCAGAACAAATTGAGAAGCAAGTCTCCATCATCATGGAACGAGTCAGTTCATGAAATTATAATAGAAGAGTAATAACAGATAAAATGAAACGCATATGAATCCTATGCAGACGACAAACCGCATGTTTAAATAAATAATCAACAACGTAACACTGGAATTAGATTTTTTAAAATTTATCCAGGAGTTCCTCCTCAGAAAAGAAGGAGTGAGCCATGAGGAAACTCTTCAGTTTAGACTTGAATGGATTTCTGGCAAAGATTTTTGTATTCTTGTGGCAGCTTACTGAAAATGGATACAGTTGAAGAGTGCACGCCTTTCTGCACAAGAGCCAAGGAGGTGCGTTCCAAATGCAAACTGAATATCTGCCTAGCATTAACTGAATGAAAGCTGCTAACTCTTGCGAATAAGCAGATACTGTTAATGACAAAAGAAAGAAAATATGTATTAGAAGCCAATGTTGGGATTCCCAGATTGCTGAACAGGGTCGACAAGATGTTCGTAAACTTACACAACATATTGCTCGAACAGACTCTTTCTGAAACGAAAACACTCTTTTTGAATCAGAAGAGTTAAAAAAATTCTATACGTCGTAAGTGAATGAAAATAAGCAAAGCAGACTACTTGTCGTGCTGAACCCTTTATTTCAGACGCTGTTCTAATGGTAAATAAAGCAGCATTTAGTTTTTGAACGAGATCCTGAATGAGAGCTTTCTACGACAGCTTAATATCTATCTGAACGCTTAGGAATTTAAGCTGTTCAGTCTCACTAATCACGCGCCCTTTCTGTGTAATCATAATATCAGTTTTACTTGAAGAGAGAGAGAGAGACAGAAGGAGTGTGTGTGTGTGTGTGTGTGTGTGTGTGTGTGTGTGTGTGTGTGTGTGTGTGTGTCAGTCAGAAACCGTAAAAACGTGTTGTAGTTTAGGACGAATTTGTATTCTGCAAGCCAGGACCTTACGTCTTGAACTGCATTATTTGATACTGTCAGTTTTGCTTACAACATCCTTCACTACCAAGTTGGCGTCATCAGCAAACAGAAACATTTTAGAATCACCTGTAATACTAAAAGGCGTATCATTTATATAAATAAGAAACAGAAAGCTCCTTTTTTTATCACTATCATTTCCCCTCCCCGCCACCTTTCTTGTTCCATTTGCGAATGGTTCGCAGGAAGAATGATAGTTGGCAAGCCTCAGCGTGATCTCGAATATCTCTAATTTTACGTTCATGGTCTTTTGGGGAGGTATGTATAGGAAGAAACTGTACATTGGTTAATTCTTCTAGGAACGTACGCTCTCTAAACCTTAATAGTAAAAAAACTACGCCGTGGTTCAGAACGCCTCTCTTGCAGCGTCTGCCGCTGGGGATGGCATCTCCGTGCCTTTTTCACGCTTACTAAATGAATCCGAGACGAAACGCGCTAGTGCTATTTGCTGCCTCTGTTTCCCCCATCTATCCGATCTGGTACGGATCCCACAATGAACCCCTGGAGAGCAAGTTGGCAAGTTCAGTCTTTAGTAAGGCTCACTTGAAAGTACTGTGCTAACAGTTGTGACCAGAAAAGTATTAGCTGCTAATGACTCACCACGTGCATCAGGAGGGCGACAGAAAATTAGTGTCCGAGTGCTGTAGCGATCAACCTTCTACGGGATGCACGTATTAACTTCACCAAATAGACGTCGTCGACATTCAAGAAATGTTCAAAACAAACCATTAGCTTGCACCATGAACACCGTATGAAAAAATGGCGCGTCACAGTGATCACAAAGGTTCGCACCACGAAGATCGAAGGCGAGCTCTTTGGATGTCACAAACCGTGCAGTCGCTCAGCTACGTACCCCCTCTTAAAGAATGCATATAGAATCGTACTGGTGTAACCGGCTGGTGAGAACTGGTGGAATGTGATGGCATGCACGCGAGTGCGGAACAGTGCCGTGGAGCTTATCGTGAAGCTGGCTAGCCTTTAAGGTGTAGCTACAGATTGTGCGATAATACGTTTTGCAGGCACAGAGAAACAGACATTTTGAATTTGTCCAGTGCTTCCAGCCGGTATGAACTGCAAGGCCACACACTTTTCAGGAGGGTCAGTTTACTCTAAAAGGTGTAGGATTTTTATACGCAGACCGGGAATCAAGCAAAACCAAGTTAATTTGACCAGCTACTGGCCAAAAGCGGCGCTCATACCACAATTTTAGTTCTCTTGCTTGCTGTGACGTAAATATTCCCTACTGCCCTTGCAAGGTCACGCACTCGAGACAGAAGCATAGGGGGCAGAGTACTTCCAACTTCTCGCAGCACAATACATAACTTTCCAGCCAATTTACCATCCAGATTAACAGTCGGCATAATTGTATACGACGCGTTAAGGCATTGATGTTCATTTTCATACAACACTCTCGTATCTCTAATTTCCAGGGTTCCATTCATATGCATTTCCTCTTTAGATCTAGATTGGTCGGAGTTGAAAACAATTTCCTTACTGAAAGATGGGATAAGTTTGTTTACATCACCTACAAATTTTCGGGCCGATTCTGCTGTTTTTATTCTGTGCATCGTCAAGTTGACGCTTTGTTTGAAATTTCGTTATCTCACTTCTTGCAATTCTGTAGCAATGTTTGAGGTTATGCAAACGTCCACTGCTTCCCGTGAAATCACTGTAATGCGCGCTGTACGCAATCTGATGGGCAAACGTAATAGGTCAATATCATGCACATTCTGCAAAACGTACGGAGTATCCTTAAAACGAGCAAACATCAGTTTCTGGTAACAAGTGCGCCTTGTCGTCCCTTAAAATTCCGTAGTTTTTCTTATGGACTACACGGTCATATTGCTGCGGACCTATTCGAAACCTGTTCATGATTGTTTACTATGCTAAGGATGATCATCAATGAACGTAATTAAGTTTAGTACCCGTCCCTTGTACAACGATTGTCTCCTACTACGCTTCATTGGAGACGGGATTTGCGGCTCCCTGACCGACAAGGGCGATCGCCTACGTGGCTTGACACCTTTTTCAATATAATTTTCACTTGAAACTTCCTCGCAGATTAAAACTGTGTGCCCGACCGAGACTCGAACTCGGGAGCTTTGCCTTTCGCGGGCAAGTGCTCTACCATCTGAGCTACCGAAGCACGACACACGCCCGGCCCTCACAGCTTTGCTTCTGCCAGTATCTCGTCTCCTACCTTCCAAACTTTACAGAAGCTCTCCTGCGAACCTTGCAGAACTAGCACTCCTGAAAGGAAGGATACTGCGGAGACATGGCTTAGCCACAGCCTGGGGGATGTTTCCAGAATGAGATTTTCACTCTGCAGCGGAGTGTTTTCACACAGTTTTAATCTGCCAGGAAGTTTCATATCAGCGCACACTCCGCTGCAGAGTGAAAATCTCATTCTGGAATCATTTTCACTTGTTAAGCACGTATCACCGTCACTGTACTCATCATGTACATTCTCCGATCAGTCGAGCGAGTATGGCACCACACATTCCTGTGCCTCATCTTGCAGAAACGCTAATATTTCATATGGCACTTCTTTCTCGCTCAGCGAAATTCCTTGGGTTCCTTTCTGAAGAAATGTCCACTTTGGCAACTGTTGTAGATATAATGTAATGTTTGCTTGGTCTATCGTTGCCACTGTTCTGCTTTTTATGAACACCACTAGCACTGTAGCACCTTTGTGAGTAACGCGGCGACTAAGCGGTTCAACTACGATCCGTATCCCCACGCTGTGCTCACCCTTGGATACCTCCAGTCCCGCTACCCATTTTCGTCAGCAGCCAACATTATGGCTGCATGGTAGACAATATGTAGGGCGCAGAATGCCGTAAATATCATTAGCCTTTTGCGATCTTGCACTCGAGGGGTTCCTTACCAGACTGACGCGCGATTTTCAAGTATTGGTCGAACAAGGGTTTTTGGATGGCCTGCATTTCCAGAGTATTGTCCAATGAATATCAGTCTGGCATCTGCCTTACCTGCGATCAGTTTTAAGTGGTCGTTCCAATTTAAACCGCCCCACTCCTAGATATTTTATCGATGTAACTGCTTTCGGTGATTGTCCTGCAATCGTGTTATCATCCAAAAATGTGACTTTCTTTGTATTTATGTGCGTTACGTTTCATTTCTTTACGTTGAGGTTCAATTGCAATGCCCTGCACCAAGCGTCAGTTCTCTGCAGGTCATGCTGCATTTCGCTACAATTTTCTAGCGTTGCGTCTTCTCTGTATACAACAGCATCATCCGTGAACAGCCTCCTGGAAGTTTCTATGTTACCTACTACGACATTTACACTCCTGGAAATTGAAATAAGAACACCGTGAATTCATTGTCCCAAGAAGGGGAAACTTTATTGACACATTCCTGGGGTCAGATACATCACATGATCACACTGACAGAACCACAGGCACATAGACACAGGCAACAGAGCATGCACAATGTCGGCACTAGTACAGTATATATCCACCTTTCGCAGCAATGCAGGCTGCTATTCTCCCATGGAGACGATCGTAGAGATGCTGGATGTAGTCCTGTGGAACGGCTTGCCATGCCATTTCCACCTGGCGCCTCAGTTGGACCAGCGTTCGTGCTGGACGTGCAGACCGCGTGAGACGACGCTTCATCCAGTCCCAAACATGCTCAATGGGGGACAGATCCGGAGATCTTGCTGGCCAGGGTAGTTGACTTACACCTTCTAGAGCACGTTGGGTGGCACGGGATACATGCGGACGTGCATTGTCCTGTTGGAACAGAAAGTTCCCTTGCCGGTCTAGGAATGGTAGAACGATGGGTTCAATGACGGTTTGGATGTACCGTGCACTATTCAGTGTCCCCTCGACGATCACCAGTGGTGTACGGCCAGTGTAGGAGATCGCTCCCCACACCATGATGCCGGGTGTTGGCCCTGTGTGCCTCGGTCGTATGCAGTCCTGATTGTGGCGCTCACCTGCACGGCGCCAAACACGCATACGACCATCATTGGCACCAAGGCAGAAGCGACTCTCATCGCTGAAGACGACACGTCTCCATTCGTCCCTCCATTCACGCCTGTCGCGACACCACTGGAGGCGGGCTACGATGTTGGGGCGTGAGCGGAAGACGGCCTAACGGTGTGCGGGACCGTAGCCCAGCTTCATGGAGACGGTTGCGAATGGTCCTCGCCGATACCCCAGGAGCAACAGTGTCCCTAATTTGCTGGGAAGTGGCGGTGCGGTCCCCTACGGCACTGCGTAGGATCCTACGGTCTTGGCGTGCATCCGTGCGTCGCTGCGGTCCGGTCCCAGGTCGACGGGCACGTGCACCTTCCGCCGACCACTGGCGACAACATCGATGTACTGTGGAGACCTCACGCCCCACGTGTTGAGCAATTCGGCGGTACGTCCACCCGGCCTCCCGCATGCCCACTATACGCCCTCGCTCAAAGTCCGTCAACTGCACATACGGTTCCGTCCATGCTGTCGCGGTATGCTACCAGTGTTAAAGACTGCGATGGAGCTCCGTATGCCACGGCAAACTGGCTGACACTGACGGCGGCGGTGCACAAATGCTGCGCAGCTAGCGCCATTCGACGGCCAACACCGCGGTTCCTGGTGTGTCCGCTGTGCCGTGCGTGTGATCATTGCTTGTACAGCCCTCTCGCAGTGTCCGGAGTAAGTATGGTGGGTCTGACACACCGGTGTCAATGTGTTCTTTTTTCCATTTCCAGGAGTGTATATACGTCATAAGTAACAATGTTACAACAATCCCTTGGGGCAGTCCGTAAGTTACTTTTACGCCGTAAGAATTCTCTGAGAAAGACATATTGTGTTCAGTTTGCTAGAAATCCTTCGGTCCAGTCACGCACCTGGTATGGTATTGCGTATGCTGGTATTTTGTTCATGACGCGGCCAGGCGAACTGTGTGGAACGCCTTCCGGGAGTAAGCAACACATCATCCACCTCCAGTGCCGCTATATACTGGTTTCTGTGTGTCGTGGACGAACAGTGCGAGCTGCTTCACATGATAGTTGTTTTCATAAACTAACGCCCCAGAAGTGGGTGGACCACCTCTAATCTCTTTGGCACCTGTGTCTCGTCCGACGGCATCCGGTTGCAAGGCTGTGGAATATTTATGTGTAAAATAATTCCTGGTATTTTTCGTTTGCTTGTCTTTTTTTAAAACTTTGAGATCCGTTTCGCTAGACACATACTACGGCTTTCCGTAACATTCCGGGCCAGTGGTTCCCAACACGGAGGTAATTATCGCCTGGTGAATAAAATGAAATTTTCTGAGGTAAAAACAAAAAGAGTTCGATTATGATCTAACCAGCATAGCATACTTAGACTACCCATCTCACATGCTACAGCCACCCCTTATCTCGTTATTCCAACTATTGAATGGTGATTGCACCGTAAGTGTACAAGCATTTATCCTGCAACCCTGAACACTGTGGGCCAATGGTTTTCACTTAAACGTAATTAGTGCAGGAGATACGGCTTGAAAATATCGTAAATTTATTACTAGGAAAAAATACATTTGTCAAAATTGAAGCCAAACAACCCAGTCAGTTTTATAGACCGACTGTTCCTGGTTTAGGAAAACTAACTAACCTTAAATTTCCGTGGTTCAAAAGTTATTGAATAAACTAGGGTTTCAAGACAAACCGTATTTCATAACCTCTCATGTTTCTAATATGTTTTCAGAATACTGAAGCCCAAAAATTTCTGAACACTGATAAGATTTCATATTTTTTATTTTAAGGGAAATTTTCAAAATTTAAACTTTTGCTGAAGGAATTGTAAATGGCCACTTTACTGGAGGCCGGGGAACATTTTGTCAGTATGAAGCTACGATATGAATAAAGTACTGCCCTGCGTTTTTGTGAAACAAGGCATCATTTGGAACATGAAATAATTAGTGCTCAAGATAAGATGTGGTTATCCTTGTAATATTCTCTTTTCTACTCTAACTGCTGTATCATTTTCTTGTAATGGACAAAGAAACATGAAATTACGAGTTGCCGCCAAAGGGTGATACTTTAAATAGTGGGGGGTTGAAAGCGGATGAGACAGTCTAGAAGTGTATTCACGAGAGTACGGACGAAATCAATCGTAATGGTCATATCTGCGATCTCAGACTCCTTCGACCACTTTTCACCACCATGTGCACAACTATTCTGGCTGTGTGCAGACAAGCCCAGAGATTTTCATACCCTCTGTCTCTCTACCGTCTTATCAATGAACACTATCCTCCATCTCTCTCCTCGATCTTGACGCTCTTATCTGAACAACATGGCGGGAACACCCGCTTCCGTCAGAGCAAATCCTGTCTGTCGCACTCCATCGTTCAGCCGCTTTCTCTAAGTCTTTCTCAGTAGCAGAAACCCGACTGTGGTACAACCTCCCGCATTTTATTAGAGAAACGCATAACATTTCCAGCTTCAGAAGATAGTTGATGACGTGCCTACTATAGCAACAACAATGACTGTACTAGTCTACATCTACAAAGACGTTGCGCAAGCCACGGTAAGGTGCGTGTTGGATGGTACCCATGCACCACTGCTAGTCATTTCCTTTCCTGTTCCATTCGCAAACAGAGCGAGGGGAAAACGACTGTCTACATGCCTCTGTATGAGCCCTAATTTCTCGTCTCTTCGTGGTCCTTAAGAGCAGCTTCAAATGCCGGCCATCTAAATTTCCTCAATAGAGTTTCTCGAAAAGAACGTCGCCTTCCCTGCAGACATTCCCATTTGAGTTCCCGAAGCATCTCCGTAACACTTAAGAGTTGTTCAAACCTACCGATAAACAAATCTAGCAGCCCGCCTCTGAACTGCTTCCATGTCCTCCTCCAATCCGACCTGGTACGGGTCCCAGACACTCGACCAGTACTCAGGAATAGGACGCTCCACCATCTTATATGTGGTGTCCTTTACAGGTGAACCCCTCTTTCCTAAAATTCTCCCAGTAAGTCGAGGCTGACCATTCGCCTTGCCTACCACACTTCCCACATGCTTGTTCCATCTCATATCTCTTTGCAACGTTACGCCCAGGTATTTGAACTACTTGACTGTGTCACGCAGGACACTAGTAATACTGTATCTAAACATTACACGTTTGATCCTCCCATTCATCCGCATCAACTGACATTTTTCCAAATTTAGGGCTAGCTGCCATTCATCACACTAACTGGAAATTTTGTCTAAGTCTTCTTATATCTTCCTACAGTGACTAAACTTCGACACCTTACCGTGCACCGTAGCATCGTCAACGAGCAACCGGAGATTGCTGTCCACCCTGTCCGCAAAATCATTTATGTATGTAGATAACAACAGCGGTCCTATCACACATCCCTGGGGCATTCCTGACGACATCCTTGTCTCTGGTAGCGAAATCGCTATTCTCCAGGTAAGTGAGGTAATTACAATAACAATTACCATTTTCCCCGTATGCACTCATTCTTGTACATCCCTCTTTGCAACATGATAATTTCTCAATATTCTTGGTCGATGCAGTGTCTTTAAATTTTCTTTCCCCAGAACTCACCATATTAGGAAACACTTTTTTTTACATCTTTAAATTTTTACTACATTTGCCGCTAACACCACTGTTGTTAATACTATTATCACTATTAGTGCTGCAGCTGCAATAGTACAAGTACTGCCAATATTAACTTCACTAATTGACAGTATAATTTACTCACATTTCCACTTCAGATGCTGAAATCATTTGGGTACTAGTTGCATTGAAACTTATTTCTTATGCAACTATGATGTAAAAGAGGTAGTGCATGTGTGAAACCCTGGTCCGATGTAAGCGAGGGCCTGATTGGTCCTAAAAAAGATCACGCTAAATAAATAAATAGAAACCTACGAGAACATTGTAGAGTGTACCGCTCAGTGGTGCTATAGAAGTTATCAAAGACTGTGTTAACTTAGGACGAAGGCCAATGAGCAGCTGAGCAGTGAACAATCGGTGTGTATGTACTCAGAGACGATTTACGAATGTTATTTAGCACCATCAATATTATATATTTTGCAGGAATAAGCAGTCCACTAATAGCAATCCCAAGACAATATTTTCAGTTAACAGGCACACAACTCTATATTCGGAGGTATCAACACATTCGAGATTTTACATTTTTAGTTGGCCGTGAGAAACGGGCGGAGAAGTTAGACACTTCAGGGATCGAAACGCTTCAAGGACTAATTTATTGCGTATAGATAATATCTACTGCCGCTATTCCGACGGACTAATATTTACTAAATCATCTATCATACAGGAATCATCAGTCATCCGTCCGACATCCACTGTTGGATAAAAGCCGCTGTCAGAGTTATGTATGCACTGAGCCAAAACGCTTCCCCCGCACGTCTTAATGGCGCCCGTCCACTATCCATTCTGTGGTCGTTTGAACATATTGTTTTCTCTCCTGCACTTTACAGTTACGTATTCCACTCCAGTCTGTCCCCAGATACGTATGTCTTTTCGCATCTCCACTAGTAATTAACACTGTAATTCCAAGACGGCAGTTCGAATCCACGTCGTGCCATCCAGATTTAGCTCTTCGTCAATTCCCTGCATCGCTGAAGGCGAATCTCGGCGTAGTTCATTTGATGGGCCACGGCCTTTTCCCTTCCCCAATACAAGCTTCCATTCCGTCTCTTTTAACTGCCCAACTACATTCGCCGTACATTAGCTTTTTTTATTCCCTGGTAAAGTGTTAGCTCAAAACTTGGTGACGAGATGCAGTAAAAATGTTTCCTGATAGACGCAATATGGACTGAAAGTGGGGGATAATTCTGCTATTAATCGAAAATCAAGTATATGTTGAGTTTACGAACCGCCACGCAGTTCTACAACCCAACACAAGTATGGTTTCCTGGATAGAGGTTGCGTGAGGGTGGAGAGGAGAAAACAATTAGCCTGATAGCACGGAGTCTACAAATGCTGTTGCTGGACCAGAAGAAGACTTCATTAAACTTAATAAAGGTCAGTCATTGTTCTACATTCGTTTCTGACTTGCGTAGATCTTTTATTGCGCAAGACCAGATTAACTTTGAACTGTTTGATGGCCATTAAAAGATAAATCAGCTATTGTCACAAGGCGCAGTGAGTGTATTACGACTGCAAGAATATAATGGTACATTAAGGTTCAGCAATTGTTTTCCTTTTACATGATCGGTTTGGTTGGTTGGTTGGTAGATTTGGGGGAGGGGACCCAAACAGCGAGGTCATCGGTCCCAGCGGATTGGGGAAGGATTGGGAAGTAAGTCGGCCATGCCCTTTCAAAGGAAGCATCCCGGCATTTGCCTGAAGCGATTTAGGAAAATCACGGAAAACCTCAATCAGGACGGCCGGACGCGGGTTTGAACCGTCATCCTCCCGAATCCGAGTCCAGTGTGCTGATCACTGCGCATCCTCGTTCGGTACATGATCAGAATATATTTGTGACGATGTGATAGTCGTCACATATAATTTCAATAAACTGCTGTGCAGCTTTCTCTGTATTTGTTGAGTGTTACGAGAAGTACGGAAAGTTATTTATTCCTTGATTGTGACGGAACACTCTTCGGAAATGTGTCACGTCCGCAGTGACGTAACTTAATTTTGCTGTAGGAAGTTTGACCAAAAACGTAGTCATTGAGCAAATTTTAGGAACCCAGTAGGATAAGTTTAGAAAATAGTGGATTTTTAAGTTAGATCCTTTCCATGGTCGGTTCACCCGAGCCAAATTAGCAGAACTGATATTATTACGGGGCTTGCTTAGTCTACAAAAATCACGCCGCGCCATATTTACTCTTCCGCTCATTTCACTTCAGTTCCTCTGCATCTACCTGTAATGGTTCTAACGTAATCAGTATTGAATTATACAAGCATCTGTTTTCCAAATTCGGGAAACGAACAAATGACCTGCTAGATGCTAAGACTAATTTCACTGAATGAAGAAATATTTTCAGACTGCGGAATTCGAGCAAAAGTAGAATTTCTTAGTCTGCACGAAGACGACACACTGAAAACGACTTTGATAAAACGGAAATGGCAAAATTTTTGGTACATCGATGGCGAATATCCGTTATTATCGGAAAAAAGGCAACATGAATACTGATTCAATTCGCTACGACGTATAGCTGGTAGAAGTGGATTATGGAATGAGGCACCAGTGAAAATACAAGTTACGATCCGAATAAACATGAAGTTTTACTTAAGATATTCAGCTGAATGTAACAAAAAAAGCTGTTAGAAATAATCAATACCACCTGTCACAGTAAAGATGTCTTGGATTAATAATCACTACCTGCAAACACGCATTGGTTCTAAGTTTAGCCAAGCGTTGTTCGCCTTTCCTCACTTTACAAACGAAAGCTGATTATTTGTTCTTAAATCTAAATTCCAGTTAGCTGACGAATTCTCCTACCCCCATGAACCATGGACCTTGCCGTTGGTGGGGAGGCTTGCGTGCCTCAGCGATACAGATGGCCGTACCGTAGGTGCAACCACAACGGAGGGGTATCTGTTGAGAGGCCAGACAAACGTGTGGTTCCTGAAGAAGGGCAGCAGCCTTTTCAGTAGTTGCAGGGGCAACAGTCTGGATGATTGACTGATCTGGCCTTGTAACCCTAACCAAAACGTCCTTGCTGTGCTGGTACTCCGAACGGCTGAAAGCAAGGGGAAACTACGGCCGTAATTTTTCCCGAGGGCATGCAGCTTTACTGTATGGTTAAATGATGATGGCGTCCTCTTGGGTAAAATATTTCGGAGGTAAAATAGTCCCCTATTCGGATCTCCGGGCGGGGACTACTCAAGAGGATGTCGTTATCAGGAGAAAGAAAAATGGCGTTCTACGGATCGGAGCGTGGAATGTCAGATCACTTAATCGGGCAAGTAGGTTAGAAAATTTAAAAAGGGAAATGGATAGGTTAAAGTTAGAAATAGTGGGAATTAGTGAAGTTCGGTGGCAGGAGGAACAAGACTTTTGGTCAGGTGAATACAGGGTTATAAATACAAAATCAAACAGGGGTAATGCAGGAGTAGGTTTAATAATGAATAAAAAAATAGGAGTGCGGGTAAGCTACTACAAACAGTATAGTGAACGGATTATTGTGGCCAAGATAGGCACGAAGCCCACGCCTACTACAGTAGTACAAGTTTATATGCCAACTAGCTCTGCAGATGATGATGAAATTGATGAAATGTATGATGAAATAACAGAAATTATTCAGGTAGTGAAGGAAGACGAAAATTTAATAGTCATGGGTGACTGGAATTCGAGAGTAGGAAAAGGGAGAGAAGGAAACATAGTGGGTGAATATGGATTGGGGGAGAGAAATGAAAGAGGAAGCCGTCTCGTAGAATTTTGCACAGAGCATAACTTAATAACACTTGGTTCAAGAATCATAAAATAAGGTTGTATACATGGAAGAATCCTGGAGATACTAGAAGGTATCAGATAGATTATATAATGGTAAGACAGAGATTTAGGAAACAGGTTTTAAATTGTAAGACATTTCCAGGGGCAGATGTGGACGCTGACCACAATTTATTGGTTATGAACTGTCGATTGAAACTGAAGAACCTGCAAAAAGGTGGGAATTTAAGGAGATGGGACCTGGATAAACTGACTAAACTAGAGGTTGTACAGAGTTTCAGGGAGAGCATAAGGGAACAATTGCAGGAATGGGGGAAAGAAATACAGTAGAAGAAGGAGGGATGAAGTAGTGAAGGCAGTAGAGGATCAAGTAGGTAAAAAGGCGAGGGCTAGTAGAAACCCTTGGGTAACAGAAGAAATATTGAATTTAATTGATGAAAGGAGAAAATATATAAAACGCAGTAAATGAAGCAGGCAAAAGGGAATACAAACGTCTCAAAAAAGAGATCGACGGGAAGTGCAAAATGGCTAAGCAGGGATGGCTAGAGGACAAATGTAAGGATGTAGAGGCTTATCTCACTAGGGATAAGATAGATACTGCCTACAGGAAAATTAAAGAGACCTTTGGAGAGAAGAGAACCACTTGTTTCAATATCAAGAGCTCAGATGGAAACCCAGTTCTAAGCAAAGAAGGGAAAGCAGAAAGGTGGAAGGATTGGTTCAAATGGCTCTGAGCACTATGGGACTTAACTTCTGCGGTCATCAGTCCCCTAGAACTTAGAACTACTTAAACCTAACTAAGGACATCACACAACACCCAGTCATCACGAGGCAGAGAAAATCCCTGATCCCGCCGGGAATCGAACCCGGGAACCGGCCCCGATGTCATTCAATCTGTATATTGAGCAAGCGGTAAAGGAAACAAAAGAAAAATTCTGAGTAGGTATTAAAGTCCATGGAGAAGAAATAAAAACGTTGAGGTTCGACGATGACATTGTAATTCTGTCAGAGACAGCAAAGGACTTGGAAGAGCAGTTGAACAGAATGGACAGTGTCTTGAAAGTAGGGTATAAGATGAACATCAACAAAAGCAAAACGAGGACAATGCAATGTAGTCGAATTAAGTCGGGTTTTGCTGAAGGAATTAGATTTGGAAATGAGACACTTATAGTAGTAAAGGAGTTTTGCTATTTGGGGAGCAAAATAACTGTTGATGGTCGAAGTAGAGAGGATATAAAATGTAGACTGGCAATGGCAAGGAAAGCGTTTCTGAAGAAGAGAAATTTGTTAACATCGAGTATAGATTTAAGTGTCAGGAAGTCGTTTCTGAAAGTATTTGTATGGAGTGTAGCCATGTATGGAAGTGAAACATGGACGATAAATAGTTTGGACAAGAAGAGAATAGAAGCTTTCGAAATGTGGTGCTACAGAAGAAAGCTGAAGATTAGATGGATAGATCACATAACTAATGAGGAGGTATTGAATAGAATTGGGGAGAAGAGGAGTTTGTGGCACAACTTGACTAGAAGAAGGGACCGGTTGGTAGGACATGTTCTGAGGCATCAAGGGATCACAAATTTAGCATTGGAGGGCAGCGTGGAGGGTGAAAATCGTAGAGAGAGACCAAGAGATGAATACAGTAAGCAGATTCAGAAGGATGTAGGTTGCAGTAAGTACTGGGAGATGAAGAAACTTGCACAGGATAGGGTAGCACGGAGAGCTGCATCAAACCAGTCTCAGGACTGAAGACAACAACAACAACAACAACAACAACAACGACGACGACGACGAATTCTGTTGTTGGTGTTGGCTTTATGTCTGATCTCCTTCACGAGTAATTTCTCACGGAGAGTAAGAACCGTTGCACTAGACGATCTGAACGAGGAACATGCATTACTAAAGACATCTTTATCGCCTTCAACCTTTAAAATAATCTAAAAATCCATACCTACTGTTTCGGCATTTAGCTCTTTTCAAGCGTAACACAACGAAAATTACGTACTCTAATACACGTCGAAACGTAATAATTTTGAACACATTTATGGTGCCTTAGAGAACGTTAATTCCGCTGTGTTCCACTTGATAATAACCAAAGATAGAGACAGTACTAGTAGGTTTTTAAAATATATAATTCTAACGTTCGAAGGCGAACACGATGTCTTACAAAAAGTTTTGCTGGGCAGTGAACCCAATCTAAGAAATTTAGTAATATACGCGCAGTCACATTATCTACGTTCGTCAAGTATCGACGTTGGCGATCTCAATATGGAGTGAACGCTGTGCGCCGCGAAGTAAGAGATTAATCGATTCGTAATTGATAACGTTTTGTCGATAACGCACTTTTAGCGCCGCCTACGGACGGCCTACTCAGGCTCTTATGGCGGACGAAGCTGTCGATAGGTTGGGATTTGTCAAGTCGTCCAATAGCAATCGTCTAAAAACGAATGTCATGCCACAACTTTTTAACAGACTGTATCGATCTTTGCAGTAAGCCATATCGTTCCTCATCTTGGGGTTGAAGTTCCTTTTGTCCGTGTTTGCTTTAACAATACATATGTTTCTTGATAGGGTTCGCCTTTAGCAAAACACAATTTTGTTTTTTTAACCCAAACACGTTTTACTGCAGTTGCAGCATCTTCAGTGGGCTTTTATTTTTCCATCTGTTAAAGATAAAGTGTTTTTGCTGTTTATATACATGCAGCTATTAGTTTTTAAATCGTAATTACAGCTGTTTGAAAACATTTGCAATTACGATTTAAAAACTAATAGCTACGTGTATACAAACAGCAAAGAACACTCTTTAACAGATGAAAAATAAAAGCTCACTCAAAATGCAGCAACTGCAGTGAAACATATTTGGGTTAAAAAACAAAATTGTGTTTTGCTAAAGGCGGACCCTATCCAAAAACATGCATATCGTTCCTGTCTTTACGTCCCATTGTCTTAGTGTATTGTAAACACAGAGCTGAAAATAGACAACAGAGGTTTATTAATGTTTAGTTCGTAAGCCGACAGTGATGTTTTTATACTATTCCGGGGCGCTAGCATAGCTTTGTTAATTTTTTTTTCCAGTCTTCTTACTAGTTCGACGCGGCCCGCCATGAATTCCTCTCCTGTGCCAATCTATCTCAGAGTCGCAATTGAACCGAACGGCTTCAATTACTTGTTGGATATATTCCGGTCTGTGTCTTTGACTACAACTTCTAACCTCTACAGCTCAATCCAGCACGATGGTAGTTATTCCCAGATGTTTGATCGAGGTCTTCTTATCCTGTCCCATCTTCTTGTCAATGTTTTCCACGTGGTCCTTTCCTCTTCGATTCTTCGATTCTGCGGAGAAACTCATCAGTTCACCTAATTTTCAAAATCCTTCTATATCACCGTTTGTCAAACTCTTCTCGTCTTCTCTTAACCGGTTTTTCAACAATCCATGATTACCTTACGTACAAAGCTATGCTCCAAACGCATATTCTCAGAAACTTCTTCCTCAAATAAATGTCGATGTTTGACATTTGTACACTTCTTGGCCAGGGATTTTTTACCTGTGCTAGCCTGCTAGTTGTGTCCTCTCTGCTTCATCCGTCATACGTTATTTTCCGTCTAAGCTAACAGAATTTCTTCACTTTGTCTATGTTGCGCTTTTTATGTCCTCCTCGCTTCATCCATCACATGTGATTTGGCTTCTAAGCTAACAGAATTTCTTCATTTCGCCTATTTCGTTGTTCCCAAGTTTGATCTTAAGTTTACCGTTAGCCTCATTTCTGCTTCTACGAACTGCTTGTTTCACTTCCCTCTTTTCCCTGGTCATCCTACATTTCTTCTTTCTTCTCGATGGTATTTCACGGTCATATTTGGCAACCAAGTAGGTTGACAGCATTGTTGTGCAAATATGTAGCTGTATCATTCACGGCGAATATGTACAACTGCATGACGGAGTATGGAGTTAGTTATACCCGTCTAATCTATGCCGCACTGCAGTGGCTTAAGTCTAGGGAGCAGAAGACCATTGGCCGAGATGAACACGACATTGGCGTGCAGACATTTTCACTGGATCTTAGATCTAAGAAAACAATACTTAGACCGATGTACTCCTATTCTGGACATGACGTTGGCGCCTCCTCCTCCGAACAACATTTTACTTCAAACGTACGTTTATACAAATACCTAAATTTTTCGGCTAACATTCGGAAAATATAGCATAGGGACATTATACGATACACAATCTCAGAGCGAACTGTAAAACTGAAAACTAGCTTAGCGCCCACTGCTTCGCTCGTGTAAACTTTGTGGTCTACAGAGATTTTTTTTTTTTTACTCTCATCAAATTTTTAAGTTCTTCACAAATTGCAACTTCTAAATTTTTCATGCTAATTAATCATGGTATTTTCCGAATGGGCTTCTGACCAAAAAGCGATTCTGTTAGCCGGAGTTCAAGGTTTTTGTGAATCATACCTTTTGCGTCCTTGTGATATTTCCATAGAAACATTCATATCCCAACACATATCCTTACATATAAACAAAAAGTGGTATATCAATATCTATAGATTTAGCTTTAAATTCTTTTAATGCAAGGAAATATTTTCTTAAAAATTTTCATCTCCTATTTCACCCCCTTAGGGGCAGCATTTCCAGATACAGTAAAACATGATTTTTTTTAAATTTCTATCCGAGAAGCCAAATATCAATTTTCCAAGGCAGCTTTAAAAAACGCTTTCAAAGTGAAATGTTTTCATAAAACGTTTCACTCCCCATTTCACCACCTTAGAGGTTGAATTCCCAAAGGAACCGGGACAGGTATTTTTTTCTTAATTTGTAACTGAGTGGTGAAATAATTTTCATATATGTAGTTTTAAAAATACTGCAGTGCTTCTTTAATACAGGCTCATTTTCAAAGAACTTGCGGCCAACGTCCTCTCCAAATTTCGAGTCCCTGTCCCTAGCGGCTTCGGCTGGGCGATGATGAGTCAGCCAGGACACTGCCTCTCTTATATAACAGTTAGTGCATACAAAAAAATTATGAAGCTTCCAAAGTTGTGAATGTGTGTTGCTATTGTTGTTCCTACAACAACTCTAAGGCGCAGTTATTTCTCAAAGTTTTGTACATATGTTGTTGGTGTTAGGACAGCAACCAGCCACAAATTTACTTTGAGTTCCTTTATTCAAAGGAAACCGTTACCGGTTTCGAATCGTTGCGATTCACCATCAGACGTTTTACACGCTTTCTTTCTGACATTTGGTGTGTTTTTATAGATTAATTGTCCTAAAATATAAATAAAACATAATTACAGAAACGCCACACACAGATGGTTGCGTTGCAGATTTTCGTTGCATGTGACTTACGTGAAACGTCGGTTTCGAGTGATTGTTTCCATAACGTTCCTCCAATCGATGTAAATACGTTCCCACTGCATCCTCGTTGTTGCACACGTAATAGTTCTCACTGTACATCATTCCAACCACGCACCACATGTTTTGGTACATACAAAGAGCTTACAAACATATGGGTGTCACAGATGCTATGATATATCGTAACATTTGACGACGACGTCCTATGTTTGGAAAGGATCATACATTCTTTTACAAAACTGTAATGTCTTTTACATTAGTACAGAGATTTTTTTTAATATAAATCTGTTATTGCTAATTTAATTATAAAGTTTTTTATATATACTTAGAACTGTATAGGTAAAATAGTATATTATTTTATTACATTTGGCAGCATGAGAATTATAGTAACATATAAATTTTCTACTTGATCTGCAGATAGGTGTATTAATATTATTTGCTTTGGAGGCTGGAAAGTAATTTTTGGAAATTTTTCAGGAAAGGGGTGTTAGCCAACTCTGTTTGTTCGTTAAGGATATAGTCTGGGGTGCTATTTTGTGTGTGTGTATTTCTAATTCTTCTAATATATTCATAGTGGCTCCTTTTTCTGTTGGATGTAAAATCTTTAAGTTGTCCTCAATGTTTCCCACTGAATGGTTTTCTTCAGCAATATGGGCTGCAAATGCTGATTTGTTCAAGTTACCAAGTCTTAGAGCGTCAATATGTTCTTTGTATCTAATTTCAAAACTTCTGCCTGTCTGTCCAATGTAGAATTTTGGGCATGTATCACATTTGAGTTTGTATATTCCTGATTTACGGTAGGGACTCTTGGAGGTGTTTACATCACGGATTACTTTTTGTTGTAATTTATTATTTGTGGAAAAGCTGATTCTGATATTTTTCTTAAGATGTATTCACATCATCTGGAATTTCTTGGGACTTGTACTAAAGCGACGTACAGTATTAAGTACTGCTGTGAACAAATTATGTTTTAATACAATAATAATCTGCCCGCTTCCGTAGACCAGGTCGCTAAAGCATGCCTATGAGATGATGTTCGGTTCTACGGCAAGCCAGTTCGTCCGTACTAATACAAAGTTTTCCGTGCCAGTATCTGGCCGCCAAGGGAGGGGGGGTGGTGGCGTCAATGTCCTGGTCACCAGTCTTTGCGCCAGTGTCCTGCATTGAACTCCGCAGTGTCTCGTGAACGGAGGGCATGTGATACGGTTGGTGGTGAACCGTCCGTCAGACGCTCTTGGTGCTTTTCAAGGGGAGTAGGTTGTGTACCGCACGAAGTTCAACCCTTTCCCTTCCCTTCATCCATAACAATACAAATCTAACACTGCTGTACACGCACTCAATACAGTAACGCACCTGAGACAGACGCTTGACCTTTTATCACTGGTCGGAGTAAGATAATGGCAAACCACCTTCACTAGTACCTGGCCATGAGCGGCTATGCAGGACTCCGGAATGTTTCCCTAATTCCTTTACTTGAGTATGAGACAGCCTTGTCATTATTATCATCATTATTATTATTATTATTAGTAGTAGTAATAAAATCTTAAATATCTGAGGTTCGTTAAGTGAGGGAGACGGCAAAGAAACTGGTACACCTACTAAATTTCGTGTAGACCACCGGAACACGTTGAAGTGCTGCAACACGACGAGGCATGGATCCATCTAATGTCTGAAGTAGTGCTGGGGGGAATTTGCGCCATGAATCCTGAAGGGCTGTCCATAAATCAGTGAGAGTACGAGGGGGTGGACATCTCTTCTGAACAGCACGTTGCAAGGCATCCCAGAAATGCTCAATAATATTCATGTCTGAAGAGTATGGTTGCCAGTGGAAGTGTTTAAACTCAAAAGTGTGTTGCTGTAGCCACTCTGAAGCAATTCTGGACGTGTGGGGTGTCTCATTGTGCTGCTGCAATTTCCGAAGTCCGCCGGAATGCACACTGGACATGTATGGATGCAGGTAATCAGACAGGATGCTTACGTACGTGTCACCTGTCAAGAGTCGTATCTAGACGTATCAGGCGTCCCATGTCACTCCAACTGCACACGCCCCACACCATAACAGAGCCTCCGCCAGCTTCAACAGTCAGCTGCTGACATGCAGGGTCCTTGGATTCATGAGGTTTGCTGATGGTCCAGCACTGAAATCTGCAGCAATTTGCGGAAGGGTTGCACTTCTGTCACGCTGAACGATTCCCGTTCTTGCAGGGTCTTTTTCCAGCCGCAGCGATGTCGGAGATTTGATGTTTTATCGGATTCCTGATATCTACAGAACACTCGTGAAATGGTCGTTCGGGAAAATCCGCACTTCATCGCTACCTCGGAGACGCTGTGTCCCATCGCTCCTGCGACGACTATTAACACCACGTTCAACCTCACTTAAATCTTGATAACCTGCCGTTGTAGCAGCAGTAACCGATCTAACAACTGCACCAGACACTTGTTGTCTTATAAAGGCGTCGCCGACCGCAGCGTCGTATTCTGCTTGTTTACATATCTCTGTATTTCAATATGCATGACTGTACCTGTTTCTTTTTTTTTTCACTACAACCCAACATTGCACCTGTCTAACTTCGATAGAAAGCTTGCTACCGTCGGCGGTACAAGAGCGTAGAGCCACCTTTAGCGCCTTGAGATACTGAACGAAGGTTGTTTACATTCCTTATCTCGAAACAGAGCACGCTCATTGACTGAATTATGCCTGTAGTTTCACTAGGACGAAAAACATTGCAGCCTTGAACCGCGACACCATCTTTGCGAACTGTAAGAGTTGCATGTGCTTTTAGGTGAGGTGTGATACACAGTTCTCATCAACGTCTGTATTGTGATAGCAAGAAATCCGGTTTAACGAATCTACGTCCTAGTTCAGGTAAGCGACAAAAACAAGACGAGGAAGATCGGGCCTATGTTCTATGTCATTTAAACACATCCCTGGAAAACACGCCTCGGTGACGTGTTACACAACGCACGCGTTGCTCAGTGGCTGTGGCTGGGCGTTATCTCTTGCCTCTTTCCGGCGTCTCTAGCACGCACCAAGTACAGAAACAGCACTGTCACAGCTTTGTCTCCTTATCACAGTAGATATACCAACAGTGTATAAGAAGATCTTTTTATAAATGGACACAACCGTGACAGTCGTATCAATTGAAATATTCAAAAATCTGCAAGCAGTCACTTTATTAAAGCTTACATATCACACCTTCCGGGAAATTCCATCATCATATGGATTCAGTCATAGTTAATGGAACAACTGCTCCGTTTTTTGTGCACGATTTTGTGTGCAACCTATGATTCTTCTTTATTGATCACCGAGAGCTTTTAAGAATCTTGTGACACTCTTACTTTGTACGTACGTACGCACGCACGCAAGCGCGCGTACGTACACACACACACACACACACACACACACACACACACACACACACACACGTCAACTTCTAGGTTACCGCATCCCAACTTTAACTGATTCCACCTTACGTTATTGTTAAGAATTCTACGAAACACTTCATGCAAAAGCAAATAAAGCGGATGATTGCAGATTCCTGACAATTTTCAGCATAAGAAATTCTATACGTAGACAATCGCAAACTTCGTCCGTGCCGTTCGGCAACTGTTGGTACGCCAAAGGAGCAATTGTTTATATGATTAATACTCTCTACTTACTGAGATACTGAAGTTAACAATAGCACTTTTCGTAAAATTTAGATACTGTCTATAGGAGTACAGCCGCTTGTTATCGTAATCTTATAAACAGTCTATGTCGCATTTTATGTAAACATTACTTTGTGGCCGGCTTCTATGTATCATCTTCATACCAAACAGTACTTGCTGAGACGTCAGTGTTGACTCAGTTTATGAAATAACACCTGATACTAGATGTTAGACAGCTGCGCAGAAGTACATAAAACTTACTTTACTTTTACACAGCTGACTAATGGCTAGTGTGTTACTTTATGAATTTTGCCAACATTGCCGCCTCACCATCGACATTTTGGTGTGAAAATTGTTTGGCGCTTAGTGGATGCCAAATCTAAATAAATAGTGCTTGTTCCAGTGTTAAGTTTTTTTATAAGATATGCGACACACATTAACAACATTCGAAAGCTCTTGCCGTGGTCTGAAAAAAACACTTTCCCGACAGATTAAAAACTTGCGAGTATTTCTGGTGTAGAAAAGTAGTCGCTGCCTTGAGTGCTATCAAATTAAAAAGAAAAAATCTTGTTTGAATATTGTGACAAGTTATGAAATCAGAAGAGCGATTCACGTGTGTGTGAGGGGGGGAGGGGCGTGGGGTGACAGTAATTAGAAGTACTTCAACACAGTCACATCTCAATTTAATTTGATGTGCAATTAATGCACCATTGATTTCCAGAGAACACAGGCTAATTACGAACAGGTACCATCGTGCCTAAAAGAGAGCCCCAAGTACAGCGAACGTTTGTCTAGAAAGTGACGATACCATACGCCAAACAGTCAAAGTGCCACACATACCACGCGACACCTATCCATAGCAGCTAGAAATAAATGATTCAGTTAATAGAACAACTCAATCGCCTATATCGATGATATACTGATAACAGACTCCGATGGGAACGAAATACAAGAGTTATGTATCCCCCCCCTCTCTTCCCCTCCTCCCTTAGTTTTTTCACAGTTTACTTACGACATATGTACATAATCCGCACCAAAATATTATGTAATATAATGGAAAGTGGGTAAAATATAGAACGAACGTAGACCTAGGGCTACGCTACAAATCAATTGCCACAACGTTTATTTAGCACTCACATTCGAAAAACACAGCATCTCATGTCAAAACTGTCGCCTTCAAAATTAAGCTAGGACGCGAACTCTGCCACACAGTCTGCCATTGCAACCAAGATTCTGGAAGTGGGAGGTGGCAATTATTACACCAGATGTCATTATCTGGACAGATTAAAACTTACATGCATCGGCAGTGCAGCGGAGTGTTTGCTGCTGTGGGTTATTACTATCAGAAACACTTTAATCGTTATTGTGAGACTGTGAAATCTGAAGACTGCCCCCATTTATGGAATCCACTGTAATTCGAAAATACAAAAATCGTCGATTTATGGCTTCATCACTTTTATTTTAAAGTCTGGTACATGTCATACGGCTAGGGTTAGGAGCTCCTGTTGACATTTTTCCCCTTTTGGCGAAATAATCTTATTTAAATCTGCCTTCTGTAAAACAATGCATGTCTTGCGCGTCACGTGAGAGTGAAGTGAAGTGAAAAAATGTGAAAAACAATGTATATAATCACTAACAACAGGCAAACATGCCAAGCATGTACAACGCGATAGAATACATGGCATGCTATCAAGTCAAAAAGCATGGAAGCTGGTCATCTTGTATAATTAATATAGCTTAAGATATAAAATAAATTCCAGTGAAGATGACACACAGGTTTGTAAGCAGTTTTGGATAACGAGCGAAAAAAGAAATACACTGAATTCTGCAGAAGCCGGTGTTTAAAAACAAAAATAAGCAAATCTACCACTGGTCTTGTCATGGTCATTAGCTGGCTTTCGATGTTTTGTTCATCACTGGTTGTGCACGTGGCATGTCACATCATAATCTGATGATAGAATTACCACTGAAACGGCTGGTGGAGTTTCAAATAAAAGTAACGGAAGGGTAAATCAACGATTTTTTGTTTACTGTACGATAGGGAGCAGCCATTTTAAATCAGTCGCAGTCTGACAAAGTATTTACAATAATTAGCAAGTAGGGTAAAAGCTACGTAGCGTGCCCCCCCCCCCTTTTTTCGTAGTATGAGTGCAATAGTATGCACCAAAATAGAAGTCTGAGACTAGTCCATTATCCGATACAGATTTTCTGCATTTACCGTACAGTTTCCGTTTTCATGACGAAATGTGCGGCAAACAAGCCAAAGTGCTTTAAATATGGCGTAAACATTAGGCTACACAGTCTGTTGCCACAACCTTTCAATTTAGCATTCGCATCCGTTGGTTTCGGCAAATCTCAACCAAATTATTGCCCTACAAACTAACCAAGACCTCGGGCTACGCCACAGATATCACCACACAAAACTTTCGGGAGAGGGTAGGGGGTTCAATATCGCAGTGTAACCAGAAAGAAGATTAAGACAACCATCTGGGATTTTTTGTAAGAAATCAAAAACGCTACTCTGACCGTAGAAAGTTTCTTAAAACCGCAACCAGTTTAACGCCAATTTAGGTGCTTCCTGACGTGATGTAAATTGGCGTTAAAACGGTCGCGGTTTTAATAAAAGAACATTATAGCCCGAGAAGTGTTTTTTGCCTTCTTATACAAACTTAGACATTTGGCTGCGGTTGCTCGCAGTTCGAAGTAATATTACAGATATTGTAGAACGCCGCATCTGAAACTGAATATAAACACGGAAAAATGGACTTCTGCCTATAAACACACGGAACTGCGACCAATCAAGTGTGAAATAATTGCTTTTTCCACCACAAACTAGTTTTCGAAACTTTGGAGACTGATTTTCAGATAAAGCATGCATAAGTTACACATTTATGTTTGTAGCAGGATAGTGGGTACTGGCTAGGGGCGGTATTGGTGTTAATAAGTCACTTTGTAGCTGCCATCTTCACTGACAACCGCAGCATTCGTAACAGTGGTCGTCAAATTTTTTTTGCTCAAGAGCCAATACTGACATTATACGCCGGAATTTGGGGTCGCCTATGTACACACTCGTTATTAATTGGCAACCTATTTAAGCTACCATGTTAGGAGCTCCCAATACATTACCGACAGGAAGCGTGTGATGAGCTAGCCACTGGCCCACAAATAGCGATCATAAAAAGTTGGCACACTTCGTGTCGACTGTTCTCTATGTTAGATTGCTGCCACCCTGCGTGGGCCCAAAGTCCTGACACAAATTGGCTAATGTTGTGTTGTCTGTATGAGCGAATGACACCTAGCTTAATTACACATTCCTTGCTGCAAATGTGTATCGGATTTGAAGATAAACGTCTCTGTAATGCGCATTTAGGAATCCATGTTGCTGATCAGCAGAGTACTGCAGGACAAACAACAGATTACCTCTCTCACATCCCCTAACCCTGCAGTGACCGTGCTACTGAGCCCTCTGCCCGTGAGGTAAGCGGCAGACTTAACGTAGCTCGAGCCCGAATTCACACACATCAGATAAAATAAAGAACGCCTTAAAATACTGTCTTCGTCAATATTTTTGTTTGTTGTTGAGCAGAAAAAGTACACTCTTAGCGAGCTGTTAACGTCAAAGAACATTTTTGGATTCGACTGCTATTTGCTACGTGCATATTTTTTATAACACGGTTGACGACCTCAGGCCGCACGAATACTGATTCGGGCCGCATTTTGGAGACCCCGTATTAAGAACTGTCCACTGTCTACAGCCACATCTACATTGCTACTCTGTAAATCACACTAAAGTGGCTGGCAGAAGGTCCAGCGAACCACCTTTACAATTATTTTCTATTATTGCAATCTGGAACAGCGTGCGGAAAAATGAACTATATCTTTCCGTTCAAGCTCTGCTTTCCCTTAATTATGAATATCGTTTCTCCCCATCTAGGTTGGCGTCAACAAAATACATTCGCATTCGGAGGAGAAAGCTGGTGATTGAAATATCGTGATATTATCCCGCCTCAATGAAAAACGCCTTTGTTTCAATGATTTCCGCCCTAAATCATCTATCATGTGCGTGATATTCTCCACCGTATTTCTCGGATAATAGAAATCGTGCAGCCCTTCTTTGAACTTTGTCGATGTAATCCGTTAATTCCACACCGCGCAGCAGTACGCAAAAAGAGGACGGACGAGTGTAGTGTAGGCAATCTCTTTAGTAGATCTGTTGCATCTTCCAAGTGTTCGGTCAACAAGAAAGTTTCTTTATTTCGCCTTCTGGACAGCATTCTTTCCAATTTAAGCTGGTCGTAATTGTAATTCCTAGATATTTAGTGGAATTTACGGGCTATGGATTTGACTGATTTATCGTTTAACGGATTCCTTTTAGTAGTCACTTTTATGACTTCACACTTTTGACTATTTAGGGTCAATTGCCGGGTTTTTCGCACGACGCAGTTATCTTATCTGAATCGTTTTGCAATTGGTTTCCATCTTCTGATGACGTTACTAGACGATAAACGACACCATCATCCCCAAACAATTTAAGAAGGCTGCTCAGATCGTCTCCTAAATCGTTTATATGGATAAAGAACAGCAGAGAGCCTGTAGCACTACCTTGGGGAACGCCAGAAATCACTTCTGTTTAACTCGATGACTGTCCATCAGTTACTACGAACTGTAATCTCTGACAGAAAATTACGAATCCATTCGCAAAACTGAGACGATATTCCCTGTAACAGTTTCGTGACACTCTCCCCCGTTTCTCGGTAATACAAAACCACCACCAGAAATTTGCCAGCATCCAAACATGCGCCGAACAACGGCTAAAGTAGAAAAGTAGGTGAACGGTAACTTGCCCATCAGCAGCAGCAGTTTCCGCGCGCCTCAAGGTGTCCTTCGGCAGATCGACGAAAACGCCGTCCGGCTGGTGCACCCACTGCACATCGCCCCGCTCCTCCGCACAGCTGTTGCCGGACTCGTCGGCCCCGCAGGGCCGCCGCCTGCTCGTCTTCAGACAGAGGAATATCCTAGCGTACGCCGGCGCCGCCGACGCCGGCACGACGACGGTCAGACCGGTAACTGTGGCGTTGCCCCCGCGATCGCGAAACACCGAAGCGACGGGTCGGTCCGCCTGTAGGCACTCGTCGGCTTCGCCGCTGCGGCGCGGGGTTGCCCTGAACTCCAAGTCGCCGTGCTCGTCCAGGTGGGTGCCTCGCACCAGCAGCCGCAGCTGCAGCGAGATCTCGCTGGCGTCCCCCGCCGGGGCGAGCGCGACATTTTGCAGGTGGACGCGTTCGAGGGCGGGTTCGTGTCGCGCGCACAAGCTCACTCGGCCCAGGCACAGAAACGCTAAAATACACAACACACGCGCTGCCATGCGACAGCTCCGCGGCGCCATACTGCGGCCGACTGCAGGCGAGACCCCTGGCGGCGGCAGCCTTATATGCCAGCTGACGGCCGGGCCGGCGCCATGGCTGCCTCGCCAGCGCGCCAACTACAAACAGCTGTCTGCAGCCCGCCGCGTCGCGCCGCACGCCGCGGCCTCGCACGCTTATCGCGCCGCCCGCTCTCCACCTCGGCTCGTGACGTCACACTGTCAACACGACCGCCACGACAGCGCTTCTAAAATCAACGCTCCTTGCCTGTGACTTTTCGGACTTTAGAAAACAACTCCATTTCCCATCTTGGCCGTCCACCGGTATGCCGCAAGGGTCGGTACTTCGTCCTATCATACACTGACAAAAAAAAAATCGCAATACCTAAAAATAATTAATGTACAGAAATGCATTCGTCTAAATTCTGATTAAAATTATGTTGTTGTTGCGGTCTTCAGTCCTGAGACTGGTTTGATGCAGCTCTCCATGCTACTCTATCCCGTGCAAGCTTCTTCATCTCCCAGTACGTACTGCAGCCTACATCCTTCTGAATCTGCTTAGTGTATTCATCTCTTGGTCTCCCTCTACGATTTTTACCCTCCACGCTGCCCTCCAATACTAAATTGGTGATCCCTTGATGTCTCAGAATATGTCCTACCAAGCGATCCCTTCTTCTAGTCAAGTCGTGCCACAAACCCCTCTTCTCCCCAATTCTATTCAATACCTCCTCATTAGTTATGTGATCTACCCATCTAATCTTCAACATTCTTCTGTAGGACCACATTTCGAAAGCTTCTATTCTCTTCTTCTCCAAACTATTTCTTGTTCATGTTTCACTTCCATACATGGCTACACTCCATACAAATACTTTCAGAAACGACTTCCTGACACTTAAATCTATACTCGATGTTAACAAATTTCTCTTCTTCAGAAACGCTTTCCTTGCCATTGCCAGTCTACATTTTATATCCTCTCTACTTCGACCATCATCAGTTATTTTGCTCCCCAAATAGCAAAAGTCCTTTACTACTTTAAGCATCTCATTTCCTAATCTAATTCCCTCAGCATCACCCGACTTAATTCGACTACATTCCAAAATCCTCGTTTTGCTTTTGTTGATGTTCATCTTATACCCTCCTTTCAAGACACTGTCCATTCCGTTCAACTGCTCTTCCAAGTCCTTTCCTGTCTCTGACAGAATTACAATGTCATCGGCGAACCTCAACGTTTTTATTTCTTCTCCACGGATTTTAATACCTACTCCGAACTTTTCTTTTGTTTCCTTTACTGCTTGCTCAATATACAGATTGAATAACATCGGAGAGAGACTACAACCCTGTCTCACTCCCTTCCCATCCACTGCTTCCCTTACACGTCCCTCGACTCTTATAACTGCCATCTGGTTTCTGTACAAATTGTAAATAGCCTTTCGCGTCCTGTATTTTACCCCTGCCACCTTCAGAATTTGAAAGAGAGTATTCCAGTCAACATTGTCAAAAGCTTTCTCTAAGTCTACACATGCTAGAAACGTAGGTTTGCCTTTCCTTAATCTTTCTTCTAAGATAAGTCGTAGAGTCAGTATTGCCTCACGTGTTCCAACATTTCTACGGAATCCAAACTGATCTTCCCCGAGGTGGGCTTCCACCAGTTTTTCCATTCGCCTGTAAAGAATTCGCGTTAGTATACACTGACAAAAAAATTGCAACACCTAAAAATAATTAATGTACAGAAATGCATTCGTCTAAATTCTGATTAAAATTATAGGGTGAATAAAGTAAATAAAAATTACCTTCACTAAAAATTACGTAAGGTAGATTTAAACCATCTGCCTTCGTATCAAAAACTAATGTGCATCATACACGTTAATGAAATATAAGAAGGTAAGCTAAATAAGCTTGATAGTTGACATTTCACACGTTCCAGCTGGTTTCCTCCAATCAGAGCGCTCAACGTCATGCACCAACCCTTCACCGTTGACAAATTGCCATAAAAAGTGGTCAGTTCACTTCCAATTTCTTGTCTGGCATTCTTTATTGGTGTGTTTGGCACTTTTATTTCGTATGTCATTACACACGATAACCACACCAAAAACAACACGCACACAACGATGCCAATGCAATACACACGTTTCATACACAGCACTAACTAAACACTACTCGATACTTCTGCACAAGCCGCGATTCAGCGTAACATCTAAAGTTAGCACCATTACCGAGATCGGCTTTACCGAGCGAGGTGGCGCAGTGGTTATCACACTGGACTCGCATTCGGGAGGACGACGGTTCAGTCCCGCGTCTGGCCATCCTGATTTAGGTTTTCCGTGATTTCACTAAATCGTTCCAGGCAAATGCCGGGATGGTTCCTCTGAAAGGGCACGGCCGACTTCCTTCCCTGATGCGACGAGACCGTTGACCTCGCTGTCTGGTCTCTTCGCACAAACAACCCAACCCAACCCGAGATCGGCTTACATTAGATAATCTTCGCACGAAATTGCTTGAAGCCGAATTTTTAAAGGCTGCAGTTCATCGTTGCGACTGTTTGACCACTTTAATAACTACACTAAAACTAAACTTCGTCCAAACAGGCCTTGGAAAGCCCAACGGCACTGACAGGCCGCCATGTCATCCTCATCCCAAAGGCGTCAATGGATGCGGGAAAGGGAAGGACATGTGGCCAGCACACCTCTCTCCCGGCCGGATGTCAGTTTACGAGACCGGAGCTGCTACTTCTCCGTCAAGTAGCTCCTCCTCAGTTTGCCTCACAAGGGCTGAGTGCACCCCGCTTGGCAACAGTGCTCGGCAGACCGGGTGGTCACCCATCCAAGTGCTAGCCCAGCCCGAGGGCGCTTAACGTCGGTGATCTGACGGGAACCGTGTTACCACTGCGGCAAGGTCGTTGAATTAATAACTACACTGGTGTCCAACATTAAAGCAACAAACCGCTGTTTCCCTGTCCTGAGTCTAATTCACGATATACTCATACAAACTGTCAAAGGCGTCTATGTTCTGCATAACCAACACAGATTCAGAAAATATCTTTCGTGTGCAACACACCTAGATCTTTATTCTCATGAAGTAATGAGTGCTGTCGACAAGGGATCTCAGATCGATTCCATATTCCTAGATTTCCAGAAGGCTTTTGATACCGCTCCTCAGAAGCGACTATTAATCAAATTGCGTGCATATGGAGTATCGTCTGTGACTGGATTCGTGATTTCCTCTCCGAGAGGTCACACTTCGTAGTGATAGACGGTAAACCATCGAGTAGAACAGAAGCGATATCTGGCGTTCCTCAAGGTAGTGTCATCGGCCCTCTGTTGTTCCTGATTTACATAAATGATCTATGTAATAATTTGAGCAGCTCCCTTAAATTGTTTGCAGATGACGCTGTAATTTACCGTCTAGTAAAATCATCAGACGATCAATTCCAATTACAAAATGATCTATAGAGAATTTCTGTATGGTGCGAAAACTGACAATTGGCACTAAACAAAGAAAAGTACGACGTCGTCCACGTGGGTACTAAAAGAAATCCGATAAATTTTGGGTATAAGATATATCGCAAAAATCTAAGGGCTGTCAGTTCGACTAAATACCTAGGAATTACAATTACGAGCAACTTAAATTGGAAAGACGACATAGATAATGTGGTGTCACAGCCAGACACCACACGTGCTAGGTGGTAGCTTAAATCGGCCGCGGTCCTGTAGTACATGTCGGACCCGCGTGTCGCCACTGTGTGATCGCAAACCTAGCGCCACCACAAGGCAGGTCTCGAGAGACTGACTCGAACTCAGCCCCAGTTGTACGGACGACAGAGCTAGCGACTAGAGGTACGAAGCCTTTCTCTCTCATTAGCCGAGAGACAGAATAGCCTTCAGCTAAGTTAATGGCTACGAACTAGCAAGGCGCCATTAGCCTTACAGTGATTGTAATTAAAGTCTCCTTTGTGCGATGTACCACAATGATTGATTAAAGATAAGTATTATACCAGCTACGTACTTTTCTTCATAGCATTAATTACGTATCCTGTTCCAGTACTACACGCCCGTCTGCGTTAGTCTAGCGTGCCTTTTAAGCCACCTCTATCTACAAGGTGTTGGCCCAGCTGCCGACACATCAGATAATATTGTGGGGAAGGCGAAACAAACACTGTGCTTTGTTGGCAGAACACTTAGAAGATGCGACAAACCCACTCAAGAGACAGCCTACATTACACTTGTCCGTCCTCTGCAGGAATATTGCTGCGCGGTGTGGGATCCTTACTAGGTAGGATTGACGGAGGACATTGAAAAAGTGCAAAGAAGGGCAGCTCGTTTCGTGTTACCGCGCAATAGAGGGTGAGAGGGTCACTGATATGATACGTGAGTTGGGGTGGCAGTCACTGAAACAAACGCGGTTTTCTTTCCGGCGAGATCTATTTACGAAATTTCAATCACCAACTCTCTCTTCCGAATGCGAAAATATTTTGTTGACACCCACCTACGTAGGGAGAAATGATCGTCATAATAAAATAAGAGAAATCAGAGCTCGAACGGAAAGATTTAGGTGTTCCTTTTCCCACGCACCATTCAAGAGTGGAATGGTAGAGAAGTAGTATGAAAATGGTTCGATGAACCCTCAGCCAGGCACTTAAGTGTGAATTGCAGAGTAACCATGTAGATGTAGATGCAGATGAGATTTCAGTCAGTGGATAACGACACCAAAAATGGCGTCAAGGCACCTATGAAACGGAGTAGTGTTAGCTGCGTAGTCCCACATCCGCTATTGCTGTCTACACAGTCACAGACAGTGCACTATGCCACAGAAGAGAGAGGTCCAGAGGAATAATGGAAGCAGGACAGTCGCCAACTCATGTGCTCTGATGGCGAAATGTGTTTCTCGGATGTGGCGACAGCTTATAGAGACCGAAACTGTATCACGAAGACCAGGAGAGGGCCGACCATGTATGACATTGGAAAGAGAGGACCGTCATGTGGCTGTAAGGGCACGACGGTACCGGCTTAGTTCTGCGCAGCAACTGGCATCTGTCCTCGCAACATCCACTGGTCGTGTTACATCGAGGCAAACGGTGTAGAGACGGATTCGCATATGAAAGGAATGTGGAACACGATTTCGAGACCACAACATTGTGGAAAGAGATCAAAATCGTGGAGGTTCGCGAATGGTGTGAGCAGGGACTTTTGTTGACCTCTTGGACGTCTCTTCGTGAAATTGTACGGGTGAATCGGAAACGTTTAACTGCTGACAGGTATCATGACGAGGCCTTGGGGTCTCATGTACGGTTGCTGCGAGGTGCTGTGCGCCCAGGCTTCGCACTCATGGACGATAATGCTCGATCTCCAGAGCACGAGTGGTTGATGTTTTCTTGGAAACGGAAGATAATGCACGCATGGCGTGGCCTGCTCGCTCTCCCGATTTGATCTTCATAGAGCATGCCTGGGATGCACTAAGGAGACGGGTTGCATCACGTCAGCATCCACCAATCGCGCTCCGTACTTGCGAACAGCTCCGCAGGAAGAATGGGCGTTGTTGCCTCAACATTATATTGATGACGTTATTGAGAGCATGCTCCGTCGTTGTGGGGCCTGTGTTGCTGTCAGAGGTGGTCACAGCCCGTAGTGAGCACATTAACCAGTTGTCGGAAAGTGTGTGTAAATCTGTTAAGTTGGAAAACACGAAGAACATTTTCGCCTACTATTATGCTTGCTGCTGCTGTTTAGGTTCAGTACTCTTTACATTGTTTCTATTTTGCCATCACCTGCTTCTACTGTTTTGTGCCAAAATAAACGTAACCTTGCAAAATTTCCGTTTGTTGCTTTAGTTTTGGAGACCAGTGTATAACGCCTTAATTCAGTTTTTTTTAGCGCAACACAATGGATGGAGTATTTACTTGCTGTGTTGAAGGTCGTAGTTTGGAATCTCGCTAAATACATCGAAGTTTTTTATTTCTAAATCTTATCAAAGACTTTGATTATTATTCAGTTAATTTGTTTACAATTTTTTTATTTCTAATTCCTTGCCGCCTCATTTTCATCAATGTACTATTTTATTTGCTCTTATTTTGTCTCTCTATTATTGTTTTTTCGTCTGGAATCTGCCTGTGTCGCTCATAATCTGTAACCAAGGGCGAACGAGGACTGGTCATCCGTTGGTAAAGCGGCAGGTCGTGCAGCCAGTGTGAGAACAGTTTAAGGTAACCAATTACAGCGAGAGATTACAGTCTGCTTTTGGCGCTGAAACTGATTTATTTCTGTTTTTTTTATTTTGCTCGTAGATGTTAATCTTTTTAATCGCCGTGAATAAAGCGATCGTGACTTTAATTTCGCCGCAGATTGTTGACCGCCATTTTCTCGGATACATAGCACATCACGAGGCTATGATTAGCTTAGGACATGAGTTTAAATTCATGCTAAAAAACGCGTCTTCGTCCGCCGCAATTAAGTCACTCATCACTTAAAATCAGCTGTCAACATAGCATCTCGCATTTCCTCCATACTTCGCGGCGGCCACTTCCAACATTCAACAATGGTTCAAATGGCTCTGAGGTAATCAGTCCCCTAGAACTTAGAACTACTTAAACATAACTAACCTAAGGACATCACCCACATCCATGCCCGAGGCAGGATTCGAACCTGCGACCGTAGCGGTCGCGCGGTTCCAGACTGTAGCGCCTAGAACCGCTCGGCCACTTCAGCCGGCTCACTTCCAACATCGCTTCGCGTTACGTGTTAACAGTATTTGTGAAGTAATCCGCCGTGTTGTGAGTCATCTATAATCGAGCGGTAGCCGGCAGCCGGTGTGGCAACACTGTAGCGGCAAGTGACAGACGTCAAGTACCAAGAATGTACATTAAAGGGGATCACTGCTGTCGGCTGCAGCGGGACATTATGCGGAATTAGCGGCGGTGAGTGAAAATATGTACCGGACCGGGATTCGAGCCCGGGATCTCCTGCTTATAGGCAGATGCGTTAAACACTACGCCATGCGGGACACATCGTTATCGCAACTGCGCGCACTATCTCGGCACGCCTCATGGCCGATCCACACTCCCATCGAGCGCCACCTATCCGCAGTCTCTACTCCGAGGTCAGACGTATTTGTGCATCCGCACTGAAGATGGTAGATCCATTGCCCAGCTAGGCGTATCAGTTATATGAATGCATGGTGTCAGTTACTTTGGACATTTCCGAAAGAACAGACACCACGTATTCATATAAATACTGTATCAAGTAATTTTAATCGGACTATACGTAACATAATAAAATGATTAACGCTGCAAGGTCGTTGTAAATGTAAATGTCGTGTGGCTGGGGCCTCCCGTCGCGTAGACCGTTCGCCGGGTGCAAGTCTTTCGATTTGACGCCACTTCGGCGACTTGCGCGTCGATGGGGATGAAATTATGATGATTAGGACAACACAACACCCAGTCCCTGAGCGGAGAAAATCTCCGACCCAGCCGGGAATCGAACCCGGGCCCTTAGGATTGACATTCTGTCGCGCTGAGCACGTTTTTTTTTACATAATTTGTTCGTTATAGTTCGTTGCAATTGTTCGTGGCGGACGTCACTTGACGCCCGTTGAAGTTCGTTGTTGTTGGCCGGCCGCGGTGGTCTCGCGGTTCTAGGCGAGCAGTCCGGAACCGCGCGACTGCTACGGTCGCAGGTTCGAATCCTGCCTCGAGCATGGATGTATGTGATGTCCTTAGGTTAGTTAGGTTTAACTAGTTCTAAGTTCTAGGGGACTGATGACCTAAGATGTTAAGTCCCATAGTGCTCAGAGCCATTTGAACCATTTTGAAGTTCGTTGTTGATCCATTCACCCAGTTTTTTTTTTAATCACAGAGGGCAGCTAACCCCCTGATCGAACACGCTGAGCTACCGTGCCGGCACCACTCAGCTACCGAGGGCGGACAACATTAATCTAGGCGCCAGATGAGAAATTGCGAATGGGAAATGGTGGTACATTTGTAAGTAGGCTGTTTAGGTTCTTATATTGTTAACGCCACCGCCACGTAGCGCTCTGTATGAAAATCACTGGCTGTGCTGTGTGCAGTGTGTGGCTGGGTGGCATTGTTGGAATTTGCTATTGTAGTGTTGGGCAGTTGGCTGTTAACAGCGCGTAGCGTTGCGCAGTTGGAGGTGAGCCGCCAGCAGTGGTGGATGTGGGGAGAGAGATGGCGGAGTTTTGAGAGCGGATGATCTGGACATGTGTCCATCAGAGGCAGTAAATTTGTAAGACTGGATGTCATGAACTGCTATATATATGAAACTTCCTGGCAGATTAAAACTCGGTCGGGCACACAGTTTTAATCTGCCAGGAAGTTTCATATCAGCGCACACTCCGCTGCAGAGTGGAAATCTCATTCTGCTATATATATGATGACTTTTGAACGCTATAAGGTAAATACATTGCTTGTTCTCTATCAAAATCTTTCATTTGCTCACTACGCCTATCAGTAGTTAGTCCCTTCAGTAGTTAGAATCTTTTATTTAGCTGGGAGTAGTGGCGCTTGCTGTATTGCAGTAGTTCGAGTAACGAAGATTTTTGTGAGGTAAGTGATTCATGAAAGGTATAGGTTATTGTTAGTCATGGCCATTCTTTTGCAGGGATTTTTGAAAGTCAGATTGCGTTGCGTTAAAAATATTGTGTGTCACTTTAGTGTTGATCAGAATAAGTAAAGAGCGAAATGTCTGAGTACGTTCAGTTCAGCTCAGCTGTTTGAAAATCAAATAATGTAAGAGGTTTATCAGCACAGTAATTCATTAATTTTTCTAAGGGGATGTTTCACATTAATAACCGGTGCAACAGCAAGAATGTTGACTGCAACCATGCAAACGTGCATGCGTTGTGTTATACAGGTGCCGAATGCCAGATTGTGGGATGGAGTTTGAAGCCTGCTGCACTTGGTCGATCAATACAGGGACAGTTAATGATGGCCGTGGGTGACGCTGGCGTTGTCGTCCGATTGTGTCCCAAATGTGCTCGACTGGAGACAGATCTGGTGATAGAGCAGGCCAAGACGACATGTCGACACTCTGGGCAGCTTGTTGGGTTACAAAAGCGGTTTGTGGACGAGCCTATTCTGTTGGAAATCACCCCCTGGAATGCTGTTCATGAATAGCAACACAACAGATCGAACCACCAGACTGACGTACAGTGTTCCAGTCAGGGAGCGTGGGAAAACCGCGAGAGCGCTCCTGCTGTCATGCGACATGGCACTCCAGACGATAACTCCACGAGTACGTCCAGTGTGTCCGGCAGACAGACAGGTTGGTTGAAGGCCATCAACTGGCCACCTCCTACCCAGCACATGGTCATCACTGGCACTGAGGCACTACTGGTGTTCACAGAAACCATAACAGACCTCCACTCTGCCCACTCACCAGCTCTCTCGCTTGACATCACTGAAGTCGGGAATGGCGGTGGGTTGGGGGTCAGTGGAATGCTCGCTACAGGGCGCCTGGCTTGGAGCTGTTCTTGAAGTAAACGACTTACAACATTTAGTTGTGTCACTGTGATGCCAACTGCTGCTCAGATTGCTGCTGCAGATGCAGCACGATGCGCCAGAGCCATACGCTGAACACGATGGTCTTCCTCCTCGATAGTGACACGTCGCCGTCCGCAGCCCGTTCTTCTTTCGACCGTACATTCTCATGAGCACCGTTGCTAGTTGTCATGTACATTGGCTACATTCCTGCCTGGTCTTTATGCAGCATCACAGAAGGAACATCCGGCTTCTCGTAGCGCTATTACACGACCTCGTCCAAACTCAGTGAGATATATGTTGGTAACGGTGTCTTTGTCGCCTTAAAAACATTGTTGACTATGACTGTATTTATCCAGTTCAACGTGACTGGAAACTGTATTGAATGTCAAGAGGTTTGAAACTTCCTGGCAGATTAAAACTGTGTGCCCGACCGAGACTCGAACTCGGGACCTTTGCCTTTCGCGGGCAAGTGCTCTACCATCTGAGCTACCGAAGCACGACTCACGCCCGGTCCTCACAGCTTTACTTCTGCCAGTGTCTCGTCTCCTACCTTCCAAACTTTACAGAAGCTCTCCTGCGGACCTTGCAGAACTAGCACTCCTGAAAGAAAGGATATTGTGGAGACATGGCTTATCCACAGCCTGGGGGATGTTTCCAGAATGAGATTTTCACTCTGCAGCGGAGTGTGCGCTGATATGAAGTTTGGAAGGTAGGAGACGAGATACTGGCAGAAGTAAAGCTGTGAGTACCGGGCGTGAGTCGTGCTTCGGTAGCTCAGAGGGTAGAGCACTTGCCCGCGAAAAGCAAAGGTCCCGAGTTCGAGTCTCGGTCGGGCACACAGTTTTAATCTGCCAGGAAGTTTCATATCAGCGCACACTCCGCTGCAGAGTGAAAATCTCATTCTGGAAACATCCCCCAGGCTGTGGCTAAGCCATGTCTCCACAATATCCTTTCTTTCAGGAGTGCTAGTTCTGCAAGGTTCGCAGGAGAGCTTCTGTAAAGTTTGGAAGGTAGGAGACGAGATACTGGCAGAAGTAAAGCTGTGAGTACCGGGCGTGAGTCGTGCTTCGGTAGCTCAGATGGTAAAGCACTTGCCCGCGAAAGGCAAAGGTCCCGAGTTCGAGTCTCGGTCGGGCACACAGTTTTAATCTGCCAGGAAGCTTCATATCAGCGCACACTCCGCTGCGTAGTGAAAATCTCATTCTCAAGAGGTTTTCTACACTGTATTTAGCATGGCAATGTGTTGTGTTTTTTGTTTCAATCCAAACAAGGCGCAGGCCATCTTCATTACGAAGAGTGTGGTTCCAGCAGACCTACAACCCGTCACCGTCAGAGGAGCAGCCGGGAACTGCGCATCATCCATCCGGTACCTTGCCGTGACTCTGGATAGACGTGTAACATGCCACCAACACATACAAGGAGTACGTGGCAGGGCCCTTGGACTACTCAGGCACCTATATCTGGTGCTCAACCAACACTCACTTCCAGCTTGCTATCTGTAAGTGCCTCATACGATTTCTCCTCGAGTATGCAGCAGTTGTCTCGGCCAGTGCTGACGACACCCACGTCCGACCGTTGCAACGAATTCAGAGCAGGGGTTTGCGACCGGCTCTCCGCCTTCCTCAGGGCTGCGCATCCCGAGAACTGCACCCACTGGCTCATGTATCGCAACTGAAAGAACGACGTCAATATACTGCAAGGAAATTCTACGAAGAGATTGCTAGTGCTACAAACATATACATCAGAGACCTGGGCAACAAAGCGAGCACCGGTTCACTCCACCTTCGGCACAAATATGCAGTGGCAATTAAAAAATAACAAAAAATCAGTAAATAAGATAAAATGTAAGAAAACCGCTACCTAGATAGCAGCAATAGGTTCCACTAAATTTGTTACAAGTAATGACAGCCGTACGTAAGGACCAGGTATTTATTATCAATTTAGTGCGCGATTTTCAGAATTATAATTCGCAAGTTATTTACATGACATTATTGCAAGATACTACAAAACTGTAAAAGAAGATATACAGTGTGTCACAGAAGGAATGGTCAATATTCAGGGATATGACAGGGACGAACATTGAAGCAAAAATGTCACGTAAACATGGTCTCGAAGATGTATATCTTAAGAGTTTCAAGCACTTCTTCGTCTTCGATAGAATGAAACAAATCTCTTCTACTGCAAAGCTCTTTGCTTTCCATATCTTGAGAGGTGATAGTATGGTCAAAATCAAGAAAAACTGTCCAGCACACATGAGCTCTAAAGTGCATACCTTAAGAGCTATGAGTACATGTTCATCTTCGCTACTGTGAAATCATCTATTCTACTGAACAAGAGCTCATAGCTCTTAAGGTATGCGTTTTAGAGACCACGTTTACCAGAGAATTATTTCTTATTTTGGTGTATACTAACTCCTCCCAAAATATGGAAAGCAAAGAGCGTCCAGCAGAAGAGACTTGTTTTACGGTATCGAAGATGAAGAAGAGCTCGTAGCTCTTAAGATGGGCATTTTACAGCCCACGTTTACTGGATTTTTTGCTTGTATATCGTTCCTGTCATATCCCCCAATATTGACCATTCCTCCTGGGACACTACACGTACATACGGGGTGATCACAAGCAGCCTGAAAAGTTTGTCAGGATGCTGCAAGGTGGGTTATGCTGAGAAATAATTCTTAAGCAAAAATTCCATACGCTCTGCCGTTTCCGATTTAGTTAGCATTGAGGTTAGGTTGGACGTGCGGTCTAACGCACGGCTTTCCGGGCGGGAAGGAGCGCCTGGTCCCCGGCACGAATCCGCCCGGCGGACGTGTGTCGAGGTCCGGTGAGCCGGCCAGTCTGTGGATGGTTTTTAAGCGGTTTTCCATCTGCCTCGGCAAATGCGGGCCGGTTCCCCTTACTCCGCCTCAACTACACTATGTCGGCGATTGCTGCGCAAACAAGTTCTCCACGTGCGCGTACACCACCATTACCCTACCACGCAAACATAGGGGTAACACTCGTCTGGTGGGAGACATTCCCTGGGGGGTCCACCGGGGGCCGAACCACACAATAACCCTGGGTTCGGTGTGGGCCGGCGGCAGGGGGGGGGGGGGGGGGTGAAGTGGACTGGTGGACTGGGTTAGTCGTCGTGGGGTTGCGGACCACTGCAGCTGCGGCGGGGACGCAGTCTCTCCGTTGTTTCTAGGTCCCCGGTTAACATAACATACCTAATCCGGCCGTTGTGCGCGCAAATTCAAGCCACCCGTCAGATACAACTAGACATCATCATTCAAATGTAGAAACACGCCTATTAAGTTTCGTTTATTTTGCACAGCTCGTTCTTGTCTACGTTTACATCCATACTCCACAGGCCACCTGACAGTGTGTGTCGTTGCGATTTTATTTCCGTCTGTGTACAATTCCGTACGAATCCTAATTTTTCTTATCTTGACTTAACAGTCCTTACGTGAAATGCACGTTGGCGAGAGTAGATCCTTCTGCTGCCACCTGCAAATGCCGGCTCTCTAAATTTTCTCATTAGTGTTTCGCAAAAACTTCTCTCCAGGGATTCCCACCCGAGTCACGAAGCTTCTCCGTAATACTCGCAAATTGATCGAACCTACCGGTAATAAACCTAGCATCCTGTCTGTGAGGTACTTCGATGCCTACCATTAACACGCCTTGGCGAGGCTCACAAACACTCGAGCAATACTCAAGAAAGGGTCGTACTAGCGTCCTCTCAAATAGTCGTGCAGTACTCAATAATGAGCTTCACTTGACAGGGACAGGGAAAGACTCTGGGAAGAAATGAAGAAGATAGATATAGAAGATGGATACATTAATGTTATAAAGACAATGTACAGAGGACACAATTGTAGAAATAGAACACCATTGGGGAACTCTGAAAACTTCGAAATAAGACAAGGACTTACGCAAGGAAGTATTCTATCTCCTGCACTTTTTAATGTTATGATGGAGGGAATGAATAGGGCAGTTAAAGATATAGTAAAAGAAAAAGACAAAAAGATGAATTTTGCAGATGATATGGTAATAAGGGGTGATAAAGAGGTAGATGTACAGTTACAGTTTGATGCGTGGAAGGAAATAATGAAAAGGTATGGATTAAAAATAAATAAAGATAAGAGTGACGTAATGCTTTTTGGAAGATAGAAAGGAATCAACGGAAATATTACCTTGAATGGAGAACCCCTCAAAGTGGTAGAAAGTTTTACTTATTTAGGGATGAAAGAATAACTAACGACATTAATAAGAGGTTACAGAAGGGAGGCAATTTCTACCAAACAATAAAAAACCTTATTTGGAATAATGAAGTTTCAGAAAGAGCAAAACCCCTTATGTATATGAATTATTACATCCCTATTGTCACCTATGGTGGAGAAACATGGACAATGACAGAAAGGGACTGGAGCAGTCTGCAAGCAGGGGAAATGAAATTTCTCAGAGCAGTTAAGGGAAAAACAAGAATGGACAGAGTAAGAAATGTAGAGATTAGACAGGACCTCAAACAAGAAAGTATGAGAGAAGAAATTGAAAGAAAGAGATTAAGATGGTATGGGCATGTTAAGAGAATGCATGGGCAGAGACTCCCCATAATTATGGAAGAACTAAAGATGGATGGGAAAAGACCTAGACGGCGCCCAAGAACAAGGTGGAAAATGGGAGTGAGAATATCTGTAGAAAGGAGAGGTGTGACCTGGCAGTAAGTGGAGGAAGAAAAGTGGTGGGAGGACCGAGCCAAATGGAGAGGACTCGTCAGCACCCAGACCCGGCAGTAGCTGGAGCGGGATTCGGATATATATAGATAGACTTGTGTCTTACATGCGGTCTCCTTTACAAGAGACACTTCCCTAAAAATTCTCCCAATAAACCAAAGTTGACCATTCATCTTTCCTACTACCGTCCTTACGTATTCTTTCCATTTATTATCGCTCTGCAACGTTAAGCAAAGATATGTAATCGACTTGAGTATGTGAAGCACCACACCACTAACATTGTATTCGAACATTACATCATTGATTTTCCTATTCGTCTGTATTAACTTACATTTTTCTGTATTTAGAGTCAGCTGCCATTCATCACACCAAACAGAAATTAGAAGTGGGCTTAACCGTAATATTTACATTTAAAAAACATTTGTACAATGGCAGCACTTAAATTAGTGGCGGATCGTTACCACACATAAGTAATCTTCTTGCTAACGTGTTGTTTGCTGTCCCGTGTGTACTGAAACGTACTTTCATCAGTGTCTGTATTTGCTACCAATTGTGTAACACCCTCTAAGGTTATTGTTTTTTATACGCTGTTCTATGTACATGATGTGATATAAAGACAAGGTGCAAATCTATTACGTTGTAGCGAAGTGCAGGAAGATCTATAGTGAATCGGCGATTGGTACATGGATAGCAGCTGATCCTCAGAAAAAATAAGTGCTGCGTACTGCCCATAAATAGGCGGCAAGACACTTTATTGTGCCACTGCACGACTGCCGAATAAGAACTCGAAGAATTCACATCTGCTGTCTGTACAAAGAGACTTCGTATAGAATAACCACATAAAATTAATAGTAAGAAAGGTAGATGTTCGCCCGACACTTGACTCTTGCTCCTCAATCTAGAAACTTCATCAGACATGAGTGGCAGATGAGACAGAGAAGGACAGTGCGTTTCGTCAAAGGTTCGTCTGTCAAATGACAAAGCGTCAAAAACAAATGCTCATCTAAGCCCAGTGGTAGAAGCTAGAAGAAAGGCGTTGAATATCGTGTGGTGTTACAATTCTAAGAGCTGACTACGAACCCTAAAGTGAGAGGTCGCAAAAGCCAATAATGGTTACGGCATTCGACGCCCCACATATTGTCTATCACGTAACCACAACATTGGCTGCTAGTAGAAACATGGGGCGGGACGGAAAGCATCCAGTGGTGTGCACGACGTGAGGTTACGGAGCACAGTTAAACTGCAATGACGACCAGTGACTCACAAAAGTGCTACAGTGCTACTGGTGTTGACACAAAGCAGAGCAATGGCGGCGGTAAATAAAGCAAATACTGCATTTCATCTACAACAATAGTTGCCGAAGTTGACATTTCGTCATAAAGAAATTCAAGAATTTCGCAGACTGAGAAAGAAGTGGCATATGAAATACACACATCAAAAAAAGTTTTTCATCATCTCGGTTCCGAGAGTTCCAGAACCTGTACAGAAGACAGGAATAGAGATCGACATAAACATCATGTTCGCCCTTTTTATTGCTCATGAAAACCACACATTGCATGTTATACCACCATACAGCGAGATCTTCAGCGGTGGTGGTCCAGATTGCTGTACACACCGGTACCTCTAACACCCAGTAGCACGTCCTCTTGCACTGATGCATGCCTGTATTCGTCGTGGCACAGTATCCACAAGATCATCAAGGCACTGGTGGTCCAGATTGTCCCACTCCTCAACGGTGATTAGTCGTAGATCACTCAGAATGGTTGGTGGGTCACGTCGTCCACAAACAGCGCTTGTCAATCTATCCCAGGCATGTTCGATAGGGTTCATGTCTGGAGAACATGCTGGCCACTCTAGTCGAGCGATGTCGTTATCCTGTAGAACGTCTTTCACAATATGTGCACGATGGGGGCGCGAATTGTCGTCCATGAAGACGAATGCCTCGCCAATATGCTGCCGATTTGGTTGCACTATCGGTCGGAGGATGGCATTTACGTATCGTACAGCCGTTAAGGCGCCTTCCATAATCACCAGCAGCTTACGTCGGCCCCACATAATGCCACACCGAAATAGCAAGGAACCTCCACCTTGCTGCACTCGTTGGGCATTGTGTCTAAGGCGTTCAGCCTGACCGGGTTGCCTCCAAACACGTCTCCGACAATTGTCTGGTTAAAGGCATATGTGACACTCGTCGGTGAAGAGAATGTGATGGCAATCCTGAGCGGTCCATTCGACGTGTTGTGGGCCCGTCTGTGCCGTGCTGCATGGTGTCGTGGTTGCAACGATGGATCTCGCCATGGACGTCTGGAGTGACGTTGTGCAACATGCACAGTCTGAGTCGTAACAAGACGTCCTGTGGCTACACGAAAAGCATTATTCAACATGGTGGCGTTGCTGTCAGGGTTACTCCGAGCTATAATCCATAGGTAAGGGTCATCCACTGTAGTAGTAGCCCTTGGTCGGACTGAGCGAGGCATGTCATCGACAGTTACTGTCTCTCTGTATCTCCTCCATGTCCGAACAACATCGCTTTGGTTCACTCTGAGGCGCCTGGACACTTCCCTTGTTGAGAGCCCTTCCTGGCATAAGGTAACAAAAGCGGACGCTATCGAACCGTGGTATTCACCGTCTAGGCATGGTTGAACTACAGACAACACGAGCCGTGTACCTCCTTCCTGGTGGAATGACTGGAACTGATCGGCTCTCAGAGCCCCTCCGTCTAATAGGCGCTGCTCATGCATGGTCGTTTACGTCCTTGGGCGGGCTTAGTGACATCTCTGAACAGTCAAAGAGACTGTGTCTGTGATGCAATATCCACAGCCAACGTCTGTCTTCAGGAGTTCAGGGAACTGGGGTGATGCAAAACTTTTTTTGATGTGTGTATTAGCGCTTTTGCAAGGTGAGTCAGTAAAATGTGTGGTGTCGTATACGCTCGACTGTGCGGAATATGAAATGAGGAGTAGAATAATGAAGATACGTGCTTAACAAGTGAAAGTGATACTGAAACAGGTGTCGAGCCATCTAGTTCATCATCCCAGTTGGACAGGGAGCCACTAATCCCGTCTTCAGTGAAACGAAGTGAAGGATAAGCGTTGTCCAAGGAGAGGCTAGTAAACACAATTACGTACATGGAAGGTTGCTCGCAGCATAATAATAAAAAAAAACAATTATGAAGAGGTTTCGAGTAAATACGCAGCAATATGACCGAGCAGTGCATAAGAAAAACTACGGAATATCACGGGAGGACAAGGCGCACCTGTTACAAAAACTGGTATTCGCACCTTTCAAGGTTGCTGGATACAATTTACAGGATGTGCGTGATAGCGGCCTACTACGTTATGCACTTCAAATGTCCGCGACAAAGATTGCGATAATTTAAAGGGAAGCAGTGGATGGTTAAATAACTTCAAACAGTGCTACAGAATTGGAAGACGTAAGATAATAAAATTTCAAACAAAGTGTCAACTTGACGATGCAGTGGAAATTGCGGAATCGGCCCAAAAATTTCAGTTGAGGTAAACAAACCTACCGCATTGTTCAGTAAGGAAATTGTTTTCAACTCTGACCCATTGCGACTGGAAGAGGAAATGCATATGGAAAAAACCCTGGAAATTAGAGGTACGAAGTGAGTGGTATCAAGATGAACTAACGTCAATGCTTTAACGTATTCATATACAATTATGCCGACTGTTAAGCTGGATGTTAATTTGACTTATTTACTGCGTTGTGAGAAGTTGGAGATGCTCAGCCCCCTACGATTCTTTCTCGTGTGCGTGATCTTGCTAGAGTAGCAGGGAATATTTACGTCACAGCAAGCAAGAGTGGGAAAGAGAACTACACTGCCTTACTTTTGCTTTATTCCTGGTCTGCATATAAAACCATACTCCTTTAGAGCAAAATATACGTCCCGAAAAGTGTGTGACATTGCAGTTCATACCACCGGGAACCACTGGACAAATTCAGACTTTGGATGCTTGTTTTTTCCATGTCTATAATACAATTATCGCACTATCTGCAGCTACGCCTTAAAGGATAGCCAGTTTCATGACAAGCCCCAAGACAGACTGTTTCGCATTCGGTTGCATGCCATCACATTCCATCAGTTGTCATCACTCCATTACACCAGTATGATTCTGTATGTATTCTTTAAAAATGGATGGCGACCAGAACACAGTTTGTAACTCCCAAGCAATTCGCTTTCGATCTTGATGGTGTGAACTTTTGTGGTAACTATGACGCACCATTTTTCATTCGATGTTCATGGTATAAGTTAATGATTTGTTTTGAATATTTCTTGAATGTCGACGATGTTCATTTTGTAAGGTATAATACGTATATCTCATAGAAGGGTGATCTACGCGCCTTTCTAACACTCATTTTCTGTCGCGCTCCTGATGCACATGGTGAGTCATTAGCAGCTAATATTCTTCTTGCCATAACTGTTAACACTTTCAGATGAGCCTTACTAAAGACTAAACTTGCGACCACGCACTCAATGTGTCCACCAATATATTGCTCCTACAATGCTTATCTCGCGCAAAGCCCATGGAAGTGAAATTAGAGAGATTTGAGCGTTAACAACAATCCTTCATCCCATGTGCCATTCGCTATATTAGCAGGAAAGAGAGTGGAACACAAAGCATCAATAGTAAAGCAAAGGCCGTCTGGTTCCATTCTGCGTTGTTGGCACATTTATTCAAGATGGCGGAACCAAGATGGCGGCCATAGATGTGGCCATGTCGTAGTGACGTCATGGCGGGAAGCTCAAATTTGGGGAGGGGGGGGGGGAAATAGGTCAATTGCGATATCTCCACTAACCTAACCCCCCTTCCCTCCTCTCCAGTCTCTCCTCCATCTGGAAATTGGCAGGAAAAGGACTCAGTATGTGCTGGGCTGCCAGATACGATAGACACAAGTACTTAAACAATTTGAGTAGTCATAGACAGTAGCTCCATCCAGTGTATTCATCCTGAGGTCGGGAGTTCAACTGATCTAGTTTACAATACCGCCACCAGAGGGCGCTGTCGTCCCTCCCCCCCTCCCCTCCCAAGACGTAATCCAAGATGGCGGTCTGGGAAAAAATGCGGAAAAAGGACAGTCTGTGTCTAGCTATTGGACTGGGAGGACGGACATAATTGTGTACCGTGTTCAATGGGCGAGATGTCTGTGCTGGAGAAGGAAGAGTATATTAGTCTTCAAAAAACTCGCCATACGACTACACAAGAAATCAAGTCACTCGAACAGTCCTCACATCCTACACCTGGGCAGCTACGATCACAACCATAGATGGAAACACAAGCGCCCAAAGACACTCCTTAGGGACTAGCCATCTATGGTAACTTCGCAACTACTCAAACGACACAATGAGGCGAGCCCCTGCACATCAGCCATTGACTAGCTTGCTAGCTGAGCCTCTGCCATGAGAACTGGCAATCGCAGGGAAGCCATACACGACTCACAAACAAACCCCCAACAAATATCACACCGCCAGTTCCTTCAGGACCATCGAACTGACAAACCCACAACGACATGGCTATGTTACAGGAGCAGCAGCAGCAGCAGCTGGCCCAGGAGACATCGTAGGCCCAGCAGCAGCAGCGCTCACTCCTCGACAGGACTGATCATTCCATGACAATCTGGCATTGCTTCTATGGTACTGGTGCATGATACCCAACCGCTAACATAACCTTACCTTGCATGATATGTCGCAGATAGCAAGAAACCGCTTCTGCCCTTACTACCGAACCTGACACTGTCGCAGAGGTTTTTTTTCCCTTGACACTTGCCTTGGCACTTTTTGACCTCTGCCCTTCAAACCGCTCTTCTTTCAAGCTTGATTCTGTCGAGCTTTTTCGACCACTTCTATAACCCAGATGCGCCCGTAGCAATGGGTAACCCTACCCAGACGTACGGATAACATCGCTCCAGCGATCTTCTCGGTTCTAATTACTAACAACGCAGAGGTGACAGTAGACCTTTTGAGTTGGTCACCATGCTTGTGCGAGCGTGGAAGGGCTCACACCTCTGAGGACTGTGTCGATAACATTGATATTTGGTGAAGAAGAATACGCTTCATGAAATAATGAAGATGGGGCAAGTTAGGCTTCGCAACTCACGCTGATAAATGCGTATGCTGTAACTGTAGATCATTCGATAAAAATTCAGTCAGTCAGTTTTCCGAAGCGCAAGAGGCAAGACGTTCACTCCAGACTACCCGCAACCCCGCTGGAAGAGAGGCCCGCTTGCGGCATGGCCAAGGGACCGCGCCGGCGGTAGCACTTCTTGTCGCGTTGGAAATACCCGCTGCCTTCCTCCTTCCCTTCCCCAGCGCATGGATACCCTTTGTTGTTGAACACGGACTGCTTCAGGAGTTATTACATTTGGTGTTGCAGAATTCTGTCACATAAGGAACTTGAAGATGTCACAGGAATTAAATGCACCACTGCACAAAGAGAGAGAGAGAGAGAGAGAGAGAGAGCTCTAGCGCTTTGCAGATGATGTGAGTATATTTAAACAATAACACGTTTTATTCCGAGAAATACTATCACCGCCGGACGTGATCATGGACAAAAAAAAAAAAGTGGTTCAAATGGCTCTGAGCACTATGAGACTTAACATCTGAGGTCATCAGAACTTAGAACCTTAGAACTACTTAAACCCAACTACCCTAAGGACATCACACACATCCATGCCCGAGGCAGGATTAGAACCTACCACCGTAGCAGTCGCGCGGTTCCGGACTGAAACGCCTAGAACCGCTCGGCCACCGCGGCCGGCATGGTCTCGAAAAGAAAACAATAGTGACACAGTTGCGAAACCGCCCCAGAGACACTTCGCCAGCTTTTGTGGAAAGTACCCTTGTCTTCGAGAATGAGCTGCTTCAGGAGTTACTAAATCCAGTTGAATACTTTTCTAAGTGCACTTTCAAACAGATCGATGCACAGTAGTCTGCTTCAATTTCGCGATGTATACCACCACAATTGAACACAGACTCCAAAAATAGATCGCGGCGCACTAGTGAAACCACCCCTGAGACACTCCACGCACTTTTGTGGGAAATACACGTGTCTTTGAGCACAAGCTGCTTCAGGAGTTACTAAATCCACTTGAATAAGTCTGCAAATTGTAAGTAGGCTGTTTAGGTTTTTTTATTGGTAACGCCACCTCTGTACGAAAATCACTGGCTGTGCTGTGTGCGGTCTGTGGCTGCTTTGCATTGTTGTAATACTCGCCATTGCAGTGCTAGGCAGCTGGCTGTGAACAGCGCGTAGCGTTGCGCAGTTGGAGGTGAGCCGCCAGCAGTGGTGGATGTGGGGAGAGAGATGGCGGAGTTTTGCAATTTGTCATGAACTGCTATATATATTATGACTATTAAGGTAAATACAGTGTTTGTTCTCTATTAATATCTTTCATTTGCTAACTATCCCTATCAGTAGTTAGTGCCTTCCATAGTTTGAATCTTTTATTTAGCTGGCAGTAGTGGCGCCTGCTGTATTGCAGTAGTTCGAGTAACCAAGATTTTTGTGAGGTAAGCGATTTGTGAAACGCATAGGTTAATGTTAGTCAGGGCCATTCTTTCGTAGGGATTTTTTGAAAGTCAGATTGCGTTGCGCTAAAAATATTGTGTGCCAGTTTAAGCACAGTCGTGTATAATTGTTCAAAGGGGACGTTTCATATGTCGACCCTTAGCCGAGGATACCTCACTGGAATCTTCTGATTTTTTTCTTGTAGTTTGTGTAATTAGTGTAGCTTTTGTTTATTGCTAGCGCGTAATTGTAGAGAAAATCTCCTTTGTAGTTGCAGTCTTTCATTGTTGTACAGTAAAACAGTTGTGGCATGCATGTAGATTTGCACCAAGTATTTCGCAGCTGCAATTAACTAGATATTATTTTCAGTGTTATGTTAATGTGTTCTCTTATTTTTGCTCTTCAAATTGTGTTTATCTGTGTTGTCGTGTGAAATACTGTGACAATAATGGCGTGTGAGAAACGTAATACTAGGCTCCAAAGTAAACTGAGAAATGACAGTGAAAACGAAAGCAGTGTGTTAGCGCCACCGAGTAATGAATTAACTGATGTTCAAAGTAGTAATTTGGTAATTGTGCATAGGGAAATGGAGCGGGCGGCAAACAATGGCGTGGACAGTGATACAATTAGTGAAGAGGGAAGCATTATCGATCGATCGGTCGGCAACAGCTCGCCTCAGGAATCGGGAATGACAGGACACAATTTTGCAAATATTGTAGACTCAGGTTTTGGGTTCTCACCGTTTTCTCAAATGAGTCAAGACACATTTTCCACTTGTCAAAATGTGAATGTTGCCGGTGCAAATTCACTGCCGAAAAGCACTGAGGAACATGTTTCAGACACCAGTGTATTGTTATTACAATTAATGCAACAAATGGGACGAAAGCTTGAAAAATTAGACATAATGGAACAAAATCAGAGACAAACACAGCAAAAGCTTCAAAAATTAGACACAATGGAACAACACCAGAGACAAACACAGTAACAGTTAGACACAATGGAACAAAATCTTCAAAAGTTAGACACAATGGAACAAAACCTTCAAAAGTTAGACACCACACTTGAACAAACACGTGAAGATTTAACTACTGAGTTACATAAAATCGAATCGAAATGTCAAAAAGTCTGTAATGACGTAAAAACACAAATTTGTGAGCATTTCCAACCTATTTTTTCGCGTCATGAAAATGCATTACAGAATAATGAAGCAGCCATAAAAGAACTGCAAACTATTGTTCATGAAAATCACGACACCCTGCAAGCTAAAATTGACTCAGTTGCATCTACCGATTCGGTTATGCAACTTGCAAAAACTCAAGAAAACTTAAAGGACACAGTAGATACTCTGAAAATTGGTTCAGAAAGACACATGGAGGAAATTAGTTCATTATCAGAGAAAGTAGTTGAACTTTCGGATCAGCTAAATAATTTATCTACGAAGGTAGATGATAATCTGAATGACACAAAACCGGTAGTCTTTAATGACACAGAAGAGAGCGAACAAATTAGGAAACTGAAACAAAATCTGAATCAAATTAATACGCAACACCAAAGAGAAATCCGGGAAGTACAAGATCAGCTGACACAGGTAATACAAGAATTACGTATTTCAGAGGACACTCGCGCTCCAACACGGGAAGAGGGACTTAGAAATACGGAAAAGCCGCAAAATAATAACACAGGTCATTTCGGAAGTTATGAAAGAAATTGGCAATGTGCACCGAATTTTGAGATGGAACGGCCGACACGACCTAACAATGACCGATATGCGACTCGCCGACATGATGATTTTGACTATAAGCTGTTCATTACTACACGTAAATTCAAAACATTTAAGAATTCTGGCAACGACATTCATCCACAAGCATGGCTCCATCAATTCTCTCATTGTTTTCCTCCCAACTGGTCATTGCAGCACAGATTAGAATTTATGTGTGGCTACTTGGAGAATGAACCAGCTGTAAGAATGCGATCGGTCATTTACGATTGCCACAGTGAAGTAGAATTTTACCATGCCTTCCTCTCAGCATATTGGTCTCAAGCTACACAAGACCGAGTAAAACATGGCATCATAATGATGAAACATTTCGAACAATCTGAATTCTCCAGTCTTGTGAAATATTTTGAAGACATGTTGCACAAGAATCAGTACCTGTCAAACCCATACAGCCCCTCAGAACTCATCCGCATTTGCTTAATCAAATTACCTGAACATTTACGACATATTATTTTAGCAGGACGTTACAAAGAAGACATTGAGGCTTTTCAGGGACTGTTACAAGAACTGGAAATTGACACTGACAATCGGGGAACGCGGAACCAGGAACACAACAATTACAGGTCACATCCGTCGCAATTCCGCGATGAAAGAAGTAATAACTGGACACGACAAGGCTATTCTCACAACACAAATCGTGACCAAAACAGACACCACCCGTATGACAACCGTTGGCAGAGTAATAGTTACAGAGAAAGATCGCATTTCCGTAGTAATGAATATGACAGAGACAATCATAGAAACAGACAATATGGTAACCAGAACCATTATTATCACGGGAGACAGAATAATTTCAGATGCACAGTTTAGCGCTACAGTACAAGCATTTGAGTGATTAATCTTATACTTAAAACACTTAGTTTTAAAGATTTTTGAATTACAAAGAAAGTTTTCCATGATACATTTCATTCCATTGCTGTAATCTGTAACACCTGAGGGTATAATTACATTAATCCTCAGAGGGGTACACGCTTACTTTGTGTATCATGTGTTTGGCAAGCACAAGGAGCCCTAGCTAATATGGTATTTGCTTATACAACTTTACACATCGGTACCATATTTCTCTAACACATAAATTACACAGCTATCTGATCATTTAACAGAGAAAGAAACTTTTTTTATTACATCAGTGACAGATGTTTACGTAATTACACAGTTGGATAACTTCACACTTACGAAATTGTATTTTGTGAACTGTTCATATTTTTTCGGACCCATTGTGATATTATGAGAGCTTTTAATGTTATATTTGGTATGGGATCACGATTTTTAAAGTACGTTTGAGGCAGATGACACTTTAGACATGAGCAGAGTTTTTTTTTTTAGGTTTTGAAATTATTGGAGGAAGCTATGACGATTTTGAGAGTAGACTGAGGTGTTATGATGTTATTATTACGATGACTATGTGTATTATGCTGTTGCGGTATGTTTATGATGAATAAGCTGATGCTATATGAGTTATTTGAGTATGCTACGTATCTGTTATCATAAAATATTGAAGAAGTGTCGACGAATATGTGTATGTGTAATAAGGTAAGGAATAATGAGTAGTGGTTAGGGACTCACTCTGGTTTGAGAAACAGGTTGTTGGAAACCAAGAATCATACTTTAAGAGTTATGAAATGTATGTAAATGCGTGAATGTATTACAATGCCGACGAAAACTTTTTGGACACTGTTATATCAATAGGATTTTGTTTCTACAGATTTGTAACGCAAATTCTTGACCTGTGAAATATTTTTATACGAGACTGCCACTGTAGCGGAAACTGTTGTCGTAAATATTTCGGTAAGAAAGGTAAGTGACCTTGACGTAATGCGTCTTGAGCGGCCACCTGTGCCAGCCACCTGGAGAAACAGCCATTAGGTAAAAAAAAAGAGAGGCCATTAACCTCGCTATTGACATTCCTTTGTAGAAAGCCTCGCAAATACGACACGCTCATTACTTGGAAACATATGATTACTCGTATTTTGTGGTACTTACTGAAATGCTTGTGAATTGATGGGAAATATTCGTACAACTGCACACCTGATTAGGACAAGTGTCTTTCTACGAGAGTTGAGAGAATTTCTACTAACTTATGAAATGTCACATGACCATTGAATGATATTTTTATGCTTTGTTTTTCATAGTTGCTTATTTCATTTGATATCTAGTTTCCAGCTGTGTTGCAGCATTGCTTTTATAAAATAAAATGCATTTGCTAATGTGAACACTTTCTGTCAACAGATCTATTAAATAATAATTTTGTAATCCACATTCTTAAAAAAAAGGAGCTCTTGGAATGGAAAGAACAATAAGAAGGGACTAATAACAGTAACTGCATATATAATTTTCTTTTCGAGTACTTGGTAATTTTTGTAGAATTAGTTTTTATGGTGCACCACTTTAATTACATAGACATTAAGATGCGATTATACATTACCTTTATCTGCATTGTTGTCTTTAGTGTACTATTTTTTCTGCTTGAGCTTTGTCATGCTTAGGTATACGTTATAGCATTTACTGCAGCTGTTTGCCAGGCATAGTGCTACTGAATTTTAATTTGTGTTACTCTGCTAAGCCAGTTTACTACTGATTTATTTTTCTTGTTTGCTGCTCATTGCCTTATATTAGTTGTAATTTATGCTGCTTGCTTTGCCTTTTGTATTTTTTATCATTGCTGTTTGTGTTAATTGTTTTGTGCTGCTGCATTGCCTCGTTCCTTGGTTTAGTATCTGAGCTCAGTAGATTTAAGTTAGCTTAACAGGGGTAGACTATATAAGAGAATGAGTTGCAATGAAATGCATCGAGAAGTCATACGAAAAAAGTACAGAAAGCAGGTATAGATAGGACTTTTTGGGAATAATGATGAATGAAGGGAGATCTCCAAGAAGTAAAGAAAGTTTTGTTTGCAAAATACTGCAGTAAAACAAACCCTGTCCTTTCCCCCTGTGTTAGTCTGGTATGTGTTTGTGTACTCTTGTATATTTGTGTTTTTCCTGTCTTTATGTGTTTAGCTAGTAAGAGTTATGTTGTAGAATTTTTCTGATAATATGTTATTTTCTTTGTAAAGATGTTTAGACATTATTTATTCTGTTTTGTTTTAATGCTCATGTGTGAAGTTGATGTTTCAAAATTTATTCTGATCTTTTATGTATCTACTTATCTCATAATTCCTGTAACATTGATGTATATGTTTATTTCTATTCTGTTGTAAAGCCTGTACTACAAATGTTATCTGTATTGTTATGTTCTTTAATGATGTATTTTGTACCTTTGTAATTGTATTCTTATGTTATAAAATTGTAATTGACACCAGTTCATCATATAATTAACTTGTAAGTTCCATTTCACTGCACACATTTCTGTTGGTCATAGTATATGGACAATATGTGAGAAGTAGGGACTGTTAGTGTTTGCACGTGTGTTAATAATTCAGCAAGGGACTGGATAACAGCATTGCTGGTTCTAAGGACAATTAAAAAACTTTGTGAGTGCACAAGTGGTGGTTTATGGACTTGCTATATTCTCCGCAAGACTCTTCGATGGTGATTGTGCACCTGCACAGTCGCAACACATGGCTGCTGGCCGTCTCTACAAGGACTACAGTGGGTCTGCATCTTTCATGGCCCATCAATACCATTATTTCTACAAGGGCTGCAGTGGGTCTGCACCTCTGGTGGCCCACCAATACCGTAATCTCTACCAGGACTACAGTGGGTCTGCTCTGTGATGACCTACCTACCAATAGTCTTCAACACTTCGACTGACTCTGCTGTGGGTTTGCTCTGTTGTGGCCCATTACTTGTCTGCATGTCAAGAGTCAGCACCGTCTTTTCGTTGGAAGGACAACACTACTTCTTCAAGACTGCATGGAAATCCACTACTTCGTGTGCATTTTCTTTTACTGCTCAGACTTTGAGAAAAACACTGATATTTTACTGCGATGAACGATTAGGACTGTCTTTATGGACTCTGAGAAAGTTTAGCTTTTGACCAACATTGTATCAATAAGTGTGTGCATTTGATTTCTTTGTTATTGTAATTATGAAAAATTTTTTCCAATCTGTATTGGCCACTGCCCAAACCAATTTGTAAAATTTTTTGTGGGGAGCATGGGGGCTATGTAAGTAGGCTGTTTAGGTTTTTTTATTGGTAACGCCACCTCTGTATGAAAATCACTGGCTGTGCTGTGTGCAGTCTGTGGCTGCTTTGCATTGTTGTAATACTCGCCATTGTAGTGTTAGGCAGCTGGCTGTGAACAGCGCGTAGCGTTGCGCAGTTGGAGGTGAGCCGCCAGCAGTGGTGGATGTGGGGAGAGAGATGGCGGAGTTTTGCAATTTGTCATGAACTGCTATATATATTATGACTATTAAGGTAAATACAGTGTTTGTTCTCTATTAATATCTTTCATTTGCTAACTATCCCTATCAGTAGTTAGTGCCTTCCATAGTTTGAATCTTTTATTTAGCTGGCAGTAGTGGCGCCTGCTGTATTGCAGTAGTTCGAGTAACCAAGATTTTTGTGAGGTAAGCGATTTGTGAAACGCATAGGTTAATGTTAGTCAGGGCCATTCTTTCGTAGGGATTTTTTGAAAGTCAGATTGCGTTGCGCTAAAAATATTGTGTGCCAGTTTAAGCACAGTCTTGTAGAATTGTTCAAAAGGGGACGTTTCAAAATACACTTTCAAAAAGATCGCTGCACAGTTCTTTGCCTCAGTTTTTCGATGATACCGCCACACTCGAAACATGGGCTCTAAAAAGATCGCGGAGACCGACGAGAGAGTACTAGCACAACAACTTCACATGTCTCTAAATTTGAAACTAGTTCCACATTTTAGCCCTGGGCTGAAATTTAGTCGGCGTCTGACTTAACGATCACTAGTAAATAACACTTATCCAGTCGTGTGACTAGGGCCTCCCGTTGGGTACGCCGTTTGTTGGGTGCAAGTCTTTCGATTTGACGCCACTTCGGCGACTTGGGCGTCAATGGGGAGGAAATGATGATGATTAGGACAACACAACACCCAGTCCCTGAGCGGAGAAAATCTCCGACCCAGCCGGGAATCGAAACTGGGCCCTTGGGATTGACATTCTGTCGCGCTGCCCACTTTTTTCTGCTTTTTTTTTTTTGCATCTGTTCGATGCGGATGTCCTATGACACCCGTTCAAGTTTATTGTTGGGCCGTTGCCGTTGACTCTGTTTTTTATTGCTAACCCTCTGACCGAACACGCTGAGCTACCGTACGGACAGACCGCTCAGCTACCGGGGGCAGACACTTATCCAGTGATACCTTTGCCATTATCCCATTATCTAACAGTATTCAGCAAGTCGTTAATATATAACACGAACACTGGAGATAACATCACACGCGCCTGACGCACACCTCAGATTTCTTCCATGTTTGTAGTTCTACGTCCGTCCAGTATAACTTCCATTTCGCTTCCTGCATGCATGCAGAAGTCTGGCGAGGTATGCCGTATATAGTATAATAAAATAATGGAATAAATGATAATAAAATGCGTGGCTTTTTAAAATGTATTGAATTAATGAGATTAATTTTTCGGCGTGAATGACAAGCACAATAAGCTGAGCTATGCCTGGAAATAAGACCGTATTAGTTCATATTATTTTGCAGGGCGGAGTAGTTTCTTTCTCCGCTGTAGATTTGTGCTTACCATTCTTTATAATACTACGTTTGGTCGCCGCGTTCACCTTTGAAGTCTTGACCGTGTTCCTATTAAGCTTATCGGATCTTCGTAATTTTCCAAAGTACACAGGTGGGCTTCAGTTATTGTAATTATTGTACTATTTGAAATAACAACTCACACGACCTTTCTGTTAATAAAACAATACTGTATTTTTCTAAACGGTACACATATGAAATACACACTCCTCACTTATTCATAGCGACCCCAAAATGGCGGTCTACAATTACTCGCTAAAAAATTGGCGTGCTTCTCACTCTTTCACTAGCTGAGCGCAAATCCCTCCTTCCTCCTACTGGTACCAGAAAAAATCCTCTGTTTTTTAACAACTGAAAGTCAAAAAATACATGACGGTAGGCATAGGCTCTATGATGGGCTACCGCTTCATCTTGTCTCTTTGCCTTTAAAGAAGACGAAAACATAAAGGAAATGCAAAAGGTTTATCACAAATGCCCCCCTACTGTATACTGTCGGAAATAAGTCTCTTTATTTAGGGAGACAGTATACAGTAGTCTTATTAACCTTGGGGCTCATAGTTCAGTCACTTGGTGCACGTCAATGGAGTTTTAATACCCTTATGCTACTACAAGTACATCTACAAAGCTCATTTTCTCGGCCATTACAAATTCATACCTATAAATACATTCACATATACTTATACCACGTAATTACATTCGCATATATTCATATTACATATCGCACGTCCATGGCGTGCTAACGTCGTAGTCTCTTATTTCTCCTTACATTTGTTAAGCAGTATTACCAGGGGGAAAATGTTACATTTCTTAAATTGTCCTTTCACTATATTTTAAAAAGTGTTTTTCTCCTTGGCTTTTGGTTCATTAGCCATTCTGAGAAGTTGTCCTTTCGGCACACGTTATCTCATTGTTCGCTGCACTTATGGCCAGCAGCAGCTCATTGTTGAACGCGCCCGACTCAGTGACGCAAGCGCCACGTGAGCCGCAGCACTGCCCGCGCCCACACTGTAATGTCGCTCCAGGCTCGTGAAGTCGGTGTTGTATTTGCCCTCCAGTCCGGAGACTGGATACGACGGATTCAGCTCCAACGCTCAACCCGAAGAACACCAATACCTCATCTCGCGCCTGGGCGAGGTTTTCGGCCAGTGACATTGAAGGTAAGAGCCGCACTGCAGGATACGGCATTATCTTCCGTCGTGCATTATAGTTCAGCGGTTCTCACACCTCAATTCGTGGTTATACGGATTTCCTCTGATATCTCCGTCGCACACGCATCACACTCTCTGTATTCACTTTGCTAGACTGTAGCGTTTACTCATATTACGGCTGAGCCGATATTTTCAATATTATTACGCCTTAATATTTTTGTATCACTTCACACGTGCGAGTATTTTACTCGTCCGTCGCGTTGCACTTCACATACATACATAAGTTGTTCTTCTTCAAGTATAAAATCTCACATAAAATTGATAATAGTACATACATAGACATAAACATTGACAATAATAGAGTTGACACATAAATTTACAATTCACATTCACATTTCATATACGGACTCCATGACATGCACCCTCTTACACACTAATACGTAAATCAGGAAGTATCTTTCATTTATTCTGAATATTCGCATTTTCTATTCTTGACTTGCAGGACCGACCTCCTGCGCGTTTTTACGTTCACAAATACACATAGAAAAGAAGAAAAGAGTACATACATACATTTTATATGGACATCGACATTAACAATTATATAGTTGGCAAATAAATGTCCAATTCACATTTCGTATATGGACTCTATGTTAAGCAGCATCTGACACAGCAATAAGTATATTAGAAGGAATCTTGCACTTGTTCTGAATGTTTGCTCTTTCTTGTTATTGTCTTGCAGGACCGACCTCCTGCGCGTTTTTACATCCACAACTACAATAGAAAATACTACATACATATTTTCATAGACATCGACATTGGCAATAGTAAAGTTGACACATAAATGTACAAGTCACATTCATATTTCCTATATGGGTTCCATGTTAGGCATCATCCATCTTACACACTAATAAGTAAATTAGAAGGAATCTCTCATTTGTTCTGAATTTTTGCTTTTCTCTTGACTTGCAGGTCCAACCTCCTGCGCCTTTTTAGCATCACAAATACACATAGAAAATACGTTCCAGCACTACTCACTACATGGAAAACAGGATTTGCTACGGTCTGCTTCATAGATCAAGCTGCTTCTAGGATTGCTATTTGTAGTGCGTCGTTAGTGTACTTATTCTATCCTTGGCATTTGATAAATCTTCATACTATGTATAATATTTACAAATGCTCGTTTGTGAGCGAGTGTGGGGGATGTTTTATCCCTTGACAAACCTGACTTCATCACTGCTCGTTAATCGTCGTAATATTCCACATTCGTGAACACATATTTCAAGCCATATTTCTGCCTTATTGATTCGACGACATGTACATGTTTACCTTTGTGACGTGTGACCGATAATTTTACCGTATTTTTGTCATGTGTTGCTCCACTCATAATTCATTACCGATAGATAAGAACGCGCATGTGCTAAAATGATGCTTTCGCTTCTGCGTGCAAGAACTCAGTGTAGAAAATATTGTTTCACTGCATTTTGTGTTCATTCCTCATACGAATGGTGTATCATATTTTCATTTATAGTAACCTTATAGTTTCTCGAGCTGTAACAGTTAGTCGCTAAGGAAATAGTTTTCATACTAGGTTGTTTTACATTCTGATGTCTGTGTAGCAATCACTGTGCTGTGGTGTGTTTTAAATGTTATCATGTACCATTGCTACTATCGACTTCACTGTTTCTTTTATACTACTCACTGCTTCTTCGTGATGTTCGTTTTCATAATTACTTACCGTACATGCATCATCATACTTTGCTTTCCACACTCATACAACCATTCATTCTAAGACTTAAAACTATATAGTGTATTCTTTCTTACGTCGGCTTCGTGGCCCTTTCCTAGGTACCCTTGTAATATTAATCTTCATATTCATCACCGTATACCCATATAATTATTCATTAAAAATATTCCACATAAATCGCCATTTATACTCAAGTATTACCTACAGGGTTCTCACACTAGAACCACCGCACTATTTATTTCTTCCCACAAATATAAATAAACTCGTATTACTCTAATACACTTTCATTCTCTTCCTAGATTCACTCCATGCACGGTACGTCACCACAAACGTAGATTAACTAATTAATACCTTCAATCGAATCTAATAAAACCTTTCACTCTCTCTACTTCAAAATATTATCCAGCAGTGAAATTTCATTTATTTCTCCATATCGCTTTTGTAAACATACAGTACTTACCTCAGTTCTTTTGTTTTAAGTTTATGCAATTACGTTGTGTGCGTATTGGTTGGTGTTTGTATTTACTTAGCTTATCTCCCGCGTGTTGTTCAATTCATGTTTACAGCTTTATTTTGCTGCTTATACTATAAGGTATCGTGTAATTAATAGCAACTAACATAGGTGAGCTCTTTAATAACAAATTTGTGGATATGTATTCTCCCTGTACATTAAGCTCACTACTTCTAATGTTGTCTGTAAAGAAGTGTAGTTCTACGATATGTTATTTTATAGTTTACGTCTCAGTCACACGCACGTCTCAGTCACACGCATTTTTCTATGTTTATGTCTCATTCTACCTTTCACATCGTCGCTCGCGTATGTGTTGTATGTAAGTCGCTTGGTTCTTAAGTTATGTGCTAATCGCGTTCTTTCAAGTGTACATGTTGTTACTTCCTTTTTCAACTTGTCTTAGTCCTGTTGTATATAGTCGGATAGGTCATTTCCTGTATATATTCTCTTCTACTTCGAATACTTATACTTATTTCTAGCTATGTACATTCAATAGAATATGTTGAGTTCACAAATTTAGCGTATTCTACTCCCCTTATAGCTTACTTGCGTCCATGCGCTCATTTTCTTAAAACTGCATATGCTTAAACTAATGATTTACTCTTAACATTAATGCTCTTTACAGTATAGTCACCGACTTAGGAATAAATGTCTCTGTTCGTTTAGTTTGTGTTGCTCATCTACGTCAGAGTAACTAGCTGACAGGTACTCTATTTCCTATTGCTCCTATTTTGTCCAGCTGGTTAGGCGGTGTGGATGCCGATTCGCTTAAATTCTAGAATGGTTTCCGTCGCGGTGCGCAGTGTGTCTTTGCGCATCGTACAGGGGACACTGAACTCAACCTTGCTTTTTGCCTACTTGGCCCCTACGATCAGCTGTTAAGCCGCTTCGTATATAATTGTTGAAGTACGCTCTGCTTTAAGCGCGGCAGCACGGCTCAGTATACCCCATCGCTCATGCCTCTCGCTTAAAGCTCGCGTGCTGTGAATTAAGTCTTAAGAAAGTACAATATCAAAATACAATAAAAGTTTATTTTCACTAGGCTGAATCTCACTCTCTGCATGTTAGATAGTAAAAGAAGATTGAACATTCCTTATTGATTAAGCAGGATAGTAGAAGAGGGAGAGGGCACCGGAAATATAAATATTGTACCCCCTAGCTGGAGAGGAACCGAGCGCCAGTCGGTTTATTCGTCAAAGAGCGACAAACCACCTACCTTCTTGCGTTTTACTGATGCAACAGATAAGGACAGAATGAGATTTGAATTTTCATTTAATAAATTTTCGCAAATCTTTATGTGGATACATGCCTTTTATTTTACCATTTTTTATATTTCCTATCAAGTAGCACCCCGGATGTGGCTTGTCAACAATGATATACGGACCAACATATAACAATTGCCATTTTCTATTCAATGCCTTTAATTTCGATGATTTCGGATGCGTTCTTAGTAGTACCTCCTGTCCAATCTGGAATTCTGTTATGTTTTTCAATTTCCTGTCGTAAATTCCTTTCCTTATTTGAGCTTGCTCTTCCAATGTTATTAGCGCTCGCCGTACTTTCTCTTCTAAGATTACGTCTTTGTGCCTTAATTTAGGTATCGGTTTTGCCCATTCATCTAGCTCCATCTTTTCAAACATTAGTTCGACCGGTGTGTGCCCTGTGGATGTGTGTGGTAGGTGATTTACTATGTGCTGAAACGGACCCAGGTATTCTATCCATTTCCTTTGGTTCTGTGGTATATATGTGCGGATAAACCTATTAAATTCACGGAAGCACCGTTCGACGGGACTTGCTTCCGGGTGGAACTTGGATACTAAAATATGACGTATGTTTTGTGATTTTAAAAATGATTTCCATTGGTCACATGTAAAATTTGAGGCGTTATCAGTTAGGACTGCCTGTAGTTTCCCGATGCGTGGTATGTAGTCTTCCAGAATTCGCCTTATGATTGGCCCTGACCTAACTGTTTTGACTGCGTACAGCTGGAGATACTTACTAAAAACATCATACAGGGCTACGATGTATTTAACTCCGCCGCGGGCTTGGGGATAAGGACCTGCGGCGTCAATAGATACAAGATCTCTTGGTTGCTTTGGTATTATTGGGTTTAGTGCGTTAAGACATGTCCTATTCTGATGTTTGACCTTTTGACACACCGCACAGCGTCTGATTACTTGCTCTATACGTCGCCTCATATTAGGGAAATAACAATACGTAGAAATTTTGGCGGCACACTTCAGCACTCCATAGTGCCCCCATGTGCGGTGCGTGTGTTGAATTAAGTTTTCCACGTATTCCTGAGGTATGCACACACACCACTTATCCATTCGTCGATCTCTTCTGTGAAAGAGGACGCCATTATGTATAATGTAATACTGCTCTAAACGTTCGTGTGTTCTAGCTTGCAATTTTTTCCTTACCTTGCTCCATCTCGGGTCTTCTTCCTGTAAACGTTGCATGTTTTTGCACATTTTAATATAATATGGTTTAAAAGTTCCATCCTCTATTAAAAGGACCTTGAAGTCTGATGTTTGTTCCTCTAACTCGTGGAAATCGGTAAGACCTTGAGGTAACCGTGATAGTGCATCTGCCAAAACATTCTGTTCCCCTTTTATGTACACTATCTCAAAATCAAACTCTTGGACATACAGGCACCACCTCGCTATTCTCTTATGTAACAACTTGCACGTCAGAAGAAAAGACAAGGCTTGATGATCACAGTAAACTTTGGTATGTTTTCCCCAAAGGTAATATTGAAATTTACGAAACGCCCAAACTACTGCTAATGCTTCTAGCTCAGTTACGGAATAAGATCTTTCACATTCTGTGAGGATTCTACTGGCAAAACTGATTACATTGACTTCTTCCTTACCATCCTTTGTTATTATTTGAAACAGGCACGCACCGAGCCCCTGATAACTAGCATCGGTGCTTAAACAAAAATCCAATTCCATATTTGGGTGTTTCAGGATAGGCGCGTTAATCAACGCCTGCTTAATCTGCTGAAAATCATTTTCACATTCTTTAGTCCACAACCAACTATGGTTTTTACGCAGTAAGTTTAATAGTGAACTACTGTTCAACAATTGTTGTGGCAGGAACTTCCTGAAAAACGAGGCCATACCTAGAAAACCTTTTAATTGTTTCTTAGTATAGGGTGTTGGGAAATTCCGTATCGCATCTAGTTTACTGGGGTCAGGTAGAATTCCTACTGGTGAAATAATATGCCCTAAGAATTTTATTTTTTCCTTTCCGAATTCAGACTTTCTAACGTTAACTGTGACATTGTATTCATCAAATTTTTGCAAAATCCTTTCCAAAATACTTACATGTTCATCCCATGTTTGAGTTGCAATTAATAAATCATCAACGTAGAGTGTAACCTGGCTAAGCAGTTCCGGTCCAAGGACCCTGTCTAATGCTTCAATAAATACACCAGCGCTCACATTTAATCCGAAAGGCAGCACCCTAAATTGGTAGCTCCTCCCGGCATTTATGAAAGCTGTATACTTTCTACTCTCTTCATGTAATAAAATTTGCCAGTACGAAGCTTTCAAATCGAGGGATGTTAAATACTTAACGCCATGGAACTTTAATAACTGCTCTTCTAGATTCTCTGGCCTTGTTCTTATAGGAACGATGATTTTGTTTATTTCCCTCGCGTCTAACACCAACCGCACCGTTCCGTCAGTTTTACCAACTGCGAGAATCGGACTGCAGTAAGGTGAGTGTGATGTTTCAATAACCCTCCAACTAATCATACGCTCTATTTCCTTTCTTACTGCCTCTTTCTTTGCCCAAGGGGTGCCATAAGACGTTCTACAATAAGTTTCATGCGGGTATACTTCCATTTTATATTCATATCCCTTAATAACACTAGGTTGTTTACGAAAAATGTTATGATATTTGAAGAGTAATTTTGTCAGTTCACTTCGCTGTTCATTGTTAAGACAAGTGGATTTATTTATTTTACTGTCTACTATTTGCTCATCGAGGATCTCCCTACCAGAGTCATCAAGTTCCATCTCCTTTACCATTATGGGTTGAGGGTAGACAAATTTAACATTAATGTCTGGTATCGGCCTAACCTGATTTGTCATTGTACTTCTTATTAAGTCCATAGTCAGCGTGCGCTCCCCTACATGAAACTGGCATTCCCCGCTGCCAATATCTATTTTTATCCCATATCTTCTGAACACCTCCATACCAAGCATACAGTTCACTATAAGTTTGTCTACCAACAAGAAAGTACACTGCAAAATTACGCCACATATGCTAATGGGTATGCTGGCCTGTAATTTTATAACTTTAGATTTACTTCCCGTCGCCGTTACGATCTTACAGTTCTCTACAGGTAGTGTGGGAACATTTACTTCCCTCGCTATCTCTTTGAACAAGCTAGTAGACATCAGGCTTGTCGACGCGCCAGTATCCAAAACAACTAGTACATCTATGTTTCCCACCTTTACCTTTATTATTGCTTGAATAATTTCACTTACCTTGCGTGTTGTTTCTTTCTCTTCGATAAACAAGTCTTCTTTCATTTCTGCGCCCTTATCATACCTTAAAAATAGATTCCGGATATGCTGTATGTGTAGGTTTGTTTCAGTGTCTGCTTCCTCCTTTCCGTTCCTGTTCGTTTTAGTGTTTAAGTCGCTCATATTAGTACTGTGGCACACTGACAGTTCATTACCTTCTTCCTCTAGTCACGCTCGATTATTATTTCCTGGGGCCGGTAAAGGTATTGTTTCATTTTCTGCCGTCACTTCTACTATGTTTACTGTATGTTCGCGTGCTCGCCAGTTCGTGTCCCGGTTGTTTCGATTTGACTGTACGGGCTGCCTGTTATCTCTCGGATCCCTGTGTTGCATATTCCGTTCCTGGTAATTTGCATTTCCTTGTCGCCCATTGTCGAAGTTTTCCCTCGAGTTTCTATTGTCTCTACAATACCTATGGGGCTGATATTTAGTTTCGTACGACCCTCGGCCACTCTGTGGCTGGTAGGTAGACCGATTGTACGGATTTCCGTTGTGGCGCGGCGATACATACGGATGCCATTCATTCATACGCACACGACCGTTATAATTTCCAAAGCCGTTGCCGTTACCGTAGTTCTTCCCGTTTGGGTTGTGCCCATTACCGTTACGATAACTAGGCGTGGCTTGCCCATCCTCATGAATCAGATCTATTGAGTCGAGCACTGAAAGAAAATACTCGAGATCATATTCGGGAACAGTTATTAATTTTTCCCTAACATTTGCAGGTAACTTGTTCTTTAAGATTTTCAGTACATCGACATGAGATATCGGATTATTCCAGTAACGGGTCTTGTTTAGGTATTTTTCAAAATAGCTTCTTAGCCCCCCGAATTTTGAATGGTATGGTACTGGGTTAAATACCTCTCGTCTTAACCTCTCCTGGATAGCTGTTGACCAGTATTTATCTAAAAATGCATTCTCAAACTGCTCATATGTCTCGCAAAGTTCTGACATCTCCGTAGCCCACAAAAGGGCATCACCCTCGGTGTGTCCTACTACATATTTAATTTTTTGAGCTTCTGTCCAAGTCCTGGGCAGTACGTTTCTAAAGGCTCGGACAAACACTACTGGGTGCGTTCGCTTTTTCTCATTTGAGAATACGGGAAACTGTCGATGTTTTATTAAGCTCTCATCCATTAACAACGCTGTCCAGCACGGCGGAACAGCATTTCCCTGCGGTGATGGTATATTTGTTTCAGCAAAGTTTTACCCGCTGCTCGCGTCGCGCATCGACATGCGGTCGCGCGGCGTGGGTTGGGCATTGTTGTCCGCGCCACTGATTTCTCCCACTGGCGGATGGCTGTTTATCGCTCCGCTTACCGCCCCAGGCGATGATATTACCGTACTTTGTTTGTTAACTATTTCGTCTCTTAACCGTTGTTCTAACTGCCTGATATCATGTTCTACGCGTTTTAAGATTTCTTCTTCCTTGTCCCCCATTACTTCCTTTACCGCTTCCACATAGGTACGCTGTTCACGTACGCATTTTTCTGCGAACGTTGTATTGTCGTCCTTTGCATTGCTCTTTGCCGATTCATAAAGGTGCACAATGTCTGAGTTGATCCTCTTGTGTTCTAACTTGAGTAATCCTACCTCCAATGTGATTTTTTCTACATTTTCTGGCAAGTCGTTACAGAAAGAATGTAGTTTCGCTACATCTGATTGTACATTGTCTAAGTTGACCTGCGTATTCTTTTGCATTGCCTGTAAATTCTCTTGGGTTTCTCTAATTCCGGATAGCTCCTGTCGATACGTGTGTGTTAGTGTTTCAAATTTTTCGCCCACTATGCCTTTTAATTTCTCACCCATATCGTGAACCGAAATTTGTACTTGTTCATTAATTTTACTATCCACCTCCGTGGAGATTTGTGAAATCTGCTGTGTGAACTTCGTGTCCAGACTATTGAGTTCTGTGCGCAAATTTTTTACGTCGTCTGAAATGTGTGTCATGTTTGTATTAACCTTCTCGATCTCGGACTTTACTGTGGTCATGTCTGCTTGTATCGTTTGTAAACTTGACATTTTAGTCTCTAAGCCCGACATTTTTGAATTTATGTCTGCTTTCATTGCATTCATGCTTGTTTGTATGGATTCTGTTAAGGCTCGAAATAAGGCTTGCATATCTTCCGTATTCACTTCCGGCCTACGCCTGTCAGTATCTGTGTCCGTACTACGCGTACTGCTCTCATTTAAAATATTCTCTGGCCTCGAGGTGCCATTAGTTACGTCTACTGTAATTAACGTATTGCTTGTAATTAAATGTTCTGTATTCACGGGCGTCGAATGCAACAATGGCATGTCGCGCCCAGCATCCAAATAATCACCGTTAAACAGTTCCAAACCACTCATTGTTGCATTTTGCAAATGAACATCCACTACATTCGCATTATGATTTTCGAATAACATTTCCTTATTGTTTTGACCCTCCATTATAGAAATCCTTATACCACTGCAGTTATCAAAATAAAAATTTTCTTTTTTAAGATTTTACTTCCGCGCTACTTCTCACGCGAAAAAATGCATATACAGTTGTATGTAATTGTAGTTTCAGCTGTTCTTTAGTCAATATATTTTCTATACTAATAAAGAAATGTCATTATCTCCACTTGACTACAATAGCGTTAATATCTGAAGCTTTAGGTTCTGGAATTTAGGAAATAGGTGGATGGATTTTCTAATAGGTCTACTGGGAACGCATTCTCTATATGCATTGCGCGGTCCTACCTGATTGTTGTCTTGTAAATCGTACTTCCTCTATTGTGCTTTGTTGTGTGCTCTTGGTATTGTCGCCTTTTTCCTTCTAATTTATTTATTATTTCCTTTTTATAGTATTTTTCAGTACCACATCATCGTCTCCGTCACATCATCAGCGTACATGGAACATAAAGAAATCGTTAACATACATGTATATTCATTTTCCTAACAATACTAGTACTCACAGTTTTGCCCACTGCGTATCGTGCCTATCACCTGTCGCCACTTTATAGTATAATAAAATAATGGAATAAATGATAATAAAATGCGTGGCTTTTTAAAATGTATTGAATTAATGAGATTAATTTTTCGGCGTGAATGACAAGCACAATAAGCTGAGCTATGCCTGGAAATAAGACCGTATTAGTTCATATTATTTTGCAGGGCGGAGTAGTTTCTTTCTCCGCTGTAGATTTGTGCTTACCATTCTTTATAATACTACGTTTGGTCGCCGCGTTCACCTTTGAAGTCTTGACCGTGTTCCTATTAAGCTTATCGGATCTTCGTAATTTTCCAAAGTACACAGGTGGGCTTCAGTTATTGTAATTATTGTACTATTTGAAATAACAACTCACACGACCTTTCTGTTAATAAAACAATACTGTATTTTTCTAAACGGTACACATATGAAATACACACTCCTCACTTATTCATAGCGACCCCAAAATGGCGGTCTACAATTACTCGCTAAAAAATTGGCGTGCTTCTCACTCTTTCACTAGCTGAGCGCAAATCCCTCCTTCCTCCTACTGGTACCAGAAAAAATCCTCTGTTTTTTAACAACTGAAAGTCAAAAAATACATGACGGTAGGCATAGGCTCTATGATGGGCTACCGCTTCATCTTGTCTCTTTGCCTTTAAAGAAGACGAAAACATAAAGGAAATGCAAAAGGTTTATCACACGTATTAACTTTTTTTTTTTTAGGTATGGCATACAGACGAGTCTCGTGGTTTCAATATTGAGGAAGGCTGTGAACCTGTTACTAGCGTGGTCAAATTTTCGAGCGCCGCAGAGACCTACTGAATTTTTTATGTCCTCTTCAAATATGGCTCAAAACACCTGATTTTGTCACACGTTGCGAAAACCTCAAAACGCACCTCAAGAAAGAAAAATAAACTTTTAAAAACTCACTTTATCAAATAAAAGCAAGCAGCGAGTTAGCAACTGAAAGTAACGACACATGTTTCGCGCTCATATTCCATCTAATCGTTCTTGCGTGAAGCACTCTCTAGGTGCCGATACCTACGTTACAGTATTCTAGTGAATTCTCTCGATATAGCATGCCTTTGCTACAGTGGAGACAAAAGCCAGTGGCAGAAACAAAAAAGAATATCATTATCAAAACATTAATTTTTTGAGTCATGCTCCTCTCCTGTGCCAACCTTTTCATCTCAGAGTAGCACTCGCAACCTACGTCCTCAATTATTTGCTCGACGTATTCCAATCTCTGTTTTTCTCTACAGTTTTTACCGTTTACAGTTCCCTCTAGTACCGTGGAAGTTATTCCCTCATGTCTTAACAGAAGTCCTATCATCCTGTCCTTTCTTCTTGTCAGTGTTTTCCACACATTCGTTTCCTCGCGGATTTTACCGAGAACCTCCTCATTCCTTACCTTATCAGTCCACCTAATTTTCAACATTCTTCTGCAGAACCACATTTCAAATGCTTCGATTCTTTTCTGTTCTGGTTTTCCCATAGTCCATATCTCACTACCGTACAATGCTATGCTCCAAACGCACATTCCCAGAAACTTCTTCTTCAAATTAAGACCTATTCTTGATACAAGTAGACTTTTCTCGGCCATGAATGCCCTTTTTGCGAGTGCTAATCTGCTTTTGATGTCCTCCTTGCCCTTCCGTTATACGTAGACTACTTTGCTGCCTATGTATCAGAAACCCCTAACTTCATCTACTTCGTGAATGCCAATTCTGATGTTACATTTTTTGCTGTTCTCATTTCTGCTACTTCTCATTACTTTCGTCTTTTTTCGATTTTTTCTCAATTCATTTCTGTACTCATTAGGCTCTTCATTCCATTCAACAGATCCTGTAATCCTTCTTCACTTCCTCTGAGGATAGCAACGTCATCGGCGAATCTTATCATTGCTATCCTTTCACCTTGAATTTTAATCCCACTCTTGAACCTTCCTTTTATTTGCGTCACTGCTTCTTCGAGGCATAGGCTGAACAATAGGGCGAAAGACTACATCATTGTTTTACACCATTTTTAATCTGAGCGCCTCGTTCTTGGTCTTCCACTCTCATTGTTCCTTCTCGATTCTTGTACATATTATATATTACCCGTCTGTTCCTATAGCTTACCTCTATTTTTATCAAAATTTCGAACATTTGCACGATTTTATATTGTTGAACGCTTTTTTCAGGTCGACAGATCCTAGGAAGACGTCTTGATTTTTCTTCAGACTTGCTTGCAGTATCAACCGTTTAGTCAGAACTGCCTCTCTGGTGCCTTTAAACGTCGATTAACGATTACTCAAAGCATAGCAGAGATATACAGAGACAGGGATTGGAGAGTAAAGATTCAGCCGCTCTGTTGATTTCCCTTCATTGTGGGCAGTGCAAGCAGTAACGAAGCCCATATGCTTAGCTACCTCATGCTTTAGAGGTCAAATTATCTGCGTCCACAACATTAAATACCAGGGAGATTTTTAGTCGAACTGAGACACCAGCGAACCGGTGTGGGGTCTGCATTAAAACTGTAGTTGAGCTTATTATTGTGTCGCCCATGAAAGTATACGATACACCAATGAACAATATTTGTCATGTGTTACTCTTACATTGAAATTTTACTGGGTTGTACTCATAACCCACGAGACAAGTGACACAAATGTAATTACGCTGAATTAGCAATTAACACAGAATTATTTCCTATTACTTGTGTGTGATGATGAGCATTACCTTGCCTCTAACCTTAGTATCGATTTTTAGAGTTAAGCATATAGACTACTTGGTCACTCACTGACACAATTAGGACTCTGGTCATACGTTAGTGCAAGGGAGAGTGAATTTTATGATGAGAGACACTGAGTGAGTGTAATAGAGATGAGAGTGATCCAGTTGTTGACTGCGAGACTGTAGACATGAACATTTATGCTAACCAGCCCGTTGATTGTAACCGAGGTGTGCCACAAGTCAATCGATGTAATTCTTAATTGGAGCTTACAAATCGTGCTGCGCATTCTCAAGAACTGTAAAAACTGTCTGCACGTTAACCCTTCTGCAAACATTTAACTTCATGTGTTGAACTGTTGGTCGAAACAGTTCGTGTGATGAACGGTGTGTTTGCCCGAGAACAGTGAAGTGTATTCATTTTCCTTTTGCGTTTTTATTTGTGCCTTTACAGGGACATTTTTATTGCTTCTGTATGTGTATTATATGTATTTAGGAATAAATGTGATTTCAGAATTGTTAATTAGTAAAATGATATTTACGCACAACATCTGCGCTGTTGCAGCTTGTGTATGTTTGTAACGTTATGATATTTTGTTGTGAGTCTAATACGACAATAATTTAGTTTTATCTTGAGCATGTCGTTGTCATATCTTGTTCAGTTTAATGTCACATCTAAAACACTAATTTAAATATCTGTATTTCAGCCTGTTCACACAGAGGTACAAGCGTCGTTATACGAGTACTTTTCTAAAGATTTCAGTGTCAACAGCGTTGTCTATGTACACACATATTTAACTGAAGCAAGAACTATATGTTTAAACGTGTTTGACGATCCACACGTTTGTACTTGCCTCTGGTCACACAGTAACACAAGTTTTGTACGGACTTACTTTCTAATATTTTGAATGTCAATTCGATGTGCTTTTATACGTCAGCGTATTTATATGGGTCTATATGTACAGTACAGTGTATTTGTCATGAAATACGTTGATAGGATAATTTTCTGAAAGGATGAGTGATTTGCAATTGTAATACACTAAGTGTGAATGTGTAATAAGTAACTTTTCAAATAACTTTAAGTATGCGTGTATTTGAACACAAGTCGTTCATGCGTGTGTATAACGTTCTCCAGGCAGTGGCTTCTTTTATAAAATTCTAAAAACAATTAACCAGAGTCTGTGGAATTTTCTGATTTGGTGTTCCTTTTACTTACATTTAATCCAGATAAACTTACCGTCACCCCAGCGCCCCAGCGTACATGAATGACTGTGAAGAGTCGTGCTTATGCGAATGCCAATGTTTGTCATCTTGGCACCAGATAAACCATTTCCACCCATAACGAAGCACATCAGACAATTACAAAACAAAATAAAAACAAAAAATAATACCCGTAGCCCAACAATAAAGGTTTTGATGTACTTGTGCTACAGGTTTGTCTCAGCAGAACTACATCAGCATCCACTTTGAAGTTGGGGAAGGGGTGATTTTACGTGGCAGATTTTACCAAAAACTGTCACATAACCTGTTCAATAATCCATTATGCAGCTCTGACTATCAGGTCAAACCAAATCACTAATGCTGCATGAACACTGCAAGCAATAATGGCACCTGCCAGTGATTGCAGTTTTAATTAAGTCTATCCCTTTTCCTCGTGGTACTGTGAAGGAGTCTTGTATTTACAGCAGCCTTCAGGGCTTTAGGTGCCTGGCAAAAGGGAAAAGACAATAGGGGACGTAAAGATGTTTCTGCTGAAAACCAAAGACTCATGTAGGTAAACGCAGGGAAGAACGTGTCTGCTGACTAAGTGCAGCAGGAGTGACTAGCGAGGGCGGCCAGCCTGTCGTAAATACTCATTGTGCCCGGAGCGAAAAGAATTCCCTTTAGCAAAGATACATATCCTAAGGACAGGGGAAGGCACGACGCTACAAATATAGGAGAAGCTGCAAGCCCAGAGGAGGACAGCTGGGATGTTTGTTCAAAATTCAGTAAGGCGATCTGTGATTGGCTCTTAGTAATTAGTTTGTTTGTGGGGGGAGAGTTCCTGCACATGTCTATATCGACACTATCTCACAGGCTGTACTAGAAATCTGTTACACAGTGGCGGAAGTGTTCTGATTTGTTCCCCTCACCAAGGGAGAAATATTCTGATGAGCCAAAACGTTACGACCAACTGCTTAATAGCTTGTTTGTCCGTCTTTGGAAAGGAATACGTTATTGATTCTGCATATCAGAGATCCGGCAGTTTGTTGTTAGGTTTGTGGAGGTATGAGGCACTAGATGTCTATGCACAGGCCATGTAATTCGCTTAAATAACGGGCCGCTGATTTGCGTACGCGGTGATGGCGCACGATAGCGACCCAGATGGGTTCCTTAGGATTTACATCAGGCGAATTTGGTCGCCGAGACATCAACGTGAGCTCACTATAATGCTCCTCAAACCACAGCACCACAGTTCTGGCTCCGAGACACGGACAGCTATACCGCTGAAAGTGTCATCGCCGTCAGGGAAGACATCAAGCACGAAGGGAAGCAGGTAGTTCGCAGCTGTCAGCGTGTCTTCGATTACTACCATAGGTCCCATGCAAACGCAGGAGAATGTCTCCCATAGCATAATACTGCTCCCATCAGCCTGTGACTGTGGCCGCGTTCGCCTCGCTGGCGGCGTTTATGGAGACGATCATCGACCAAGATTAGCAAACATGTGATTCGCCCGAAGAGCCGACACGTTTCCATTGATGGACGGTCGAATCCCGACAGTCCCGCGCCCAGTGCAATCGTAATTGACGATGCCGTTGAGCCAGCATGTGAATACGTAGTGGCGTCTGCTGCGGATCTCCACGTTCAACAAAGTACAATGAAGAGTGTGCTCCGAAACACTTGTGCGTGCACCAGTATTGTGCTCATTCGGTAGAGATGCCACAGATCACCATCTCTCTTATTTTAAAGAGTAGAAAAGCCTCCGAGCCCCACATTCAGTGAAGAGACGTGGACGTCCAACCATTTAGTACACAGAGGTAGTTTCACTGTTCTACCTCTTTCCGTAGATGCTCACGACAATAGCACGTGAAAATTCGACCAGCTTCGCCATTTCGAGATACTCGTTCACAGTCTATAACTAATAATAATATGCGCTTTGTCAAAGTCGTTTATCTCAAAGGATTTCCCCCTTTGCAGCCCATATGTTCGCTAAGGTGATCCTCCGTCCGTGTCTGCTCCGCTTACATTCCTTTGTTACCAAGTCATGGTCCGCAGCTCGTGGTCGTGCGGTAGCGTTCTCGCTTCCCGCGCCCGGGTTCCCGGGTTCGATTCCCGGCGGGGTCAGGGATTTTCTCTGCCTCGTGATGACTGGGTGTTGTGTGATGTCCTTAGGTTAGTTAGGTTTAAGTAGTTCTAAGTTCTAGGGGACTGATGACCATAGATGTTAAGTCCCATAGTGCTCAGAGCCATTTGAACCATTTTTGAACCGAGTCATGTGCCCGCAACGCCACGAGTCGACATCCAACGCCGCGGTGGGCAGTGGTCATAATGTTTTGGCTCATCAGTGCATACTTGAGCGATTAACCACGGCCAAATCCTTAAGAGTAGAAACATGTTTATTCAAAAATCATTGGACGGAATTTAAAAGGTCTGCTACAACTGGCTAGTGAGATTCTGACGCAGGTAAAACCTGTTGAGTTTTGTAGAGAAGATTAAGAACACACTTCTCTTCAGGGTGTCATAAAGGGCACTTGCTGCGAACGCACCCGAGAGAAAACTTTTCCTTGAGACACCATAAACCTGCAGAGCGAGATGTCTCCAACCTGGAACAGAAATGAGACGCCACGGCTAACTTAGAATCCTCAGCCGTTACGGCAGCCATCTTCTGCCCTCGTACACCATTAGAGGATTAAGCATCTTTATCTGCATTCACAGAGACGAAGTAAGTACGAAGTCCTTTATCTTGCATCAGGGTTTTGTTTTGCTAATCTAAGTTTCACCATTAGCAAGCTGCAACCGCTGTACGCTTAGGCGAGAGAACCGGTGTTTCTTTATGCTTTGTCGGGTCATTTCTTTAATCCATTAACTTTTTCTGCAATCATTGGTCACATTAACCACACAGTTTTATATTGTTTCTATCATGTATCTACACACCCGTATCAAGGCTGTCGTACTATTTTCAGTACCTTGTTCGCCTAGAACCGCGAGACCACCGCGGCCGGCAGTGGTCACTATTATTCTCAACATTGTTGTCAATGATAAGAAAATCGTCCACTTCGGTATCTTTAATTGTGAGATTACGTGCCGGAACAGTTTTGCGCGGCATCGTCAATCACATACAGGGTGCAAATACAAAGACAAAAATTCAATACTCAACTAAATGAAAAAAAGCAATGTGGAGCATAAGAATGCTGATGAACTGTGGAATAATTTTTATACAAGTTAGTAAACGATGTTGCGCCAAAAAAAGTAACTGCTATTATTGCTACAGAGTGGTTGAGAGAACAGAAAACATACATCTGACTACTTTAATATCAAAAATTCACAAAGCGAACGGCTGGCAGAGCTGTCACCAAGTGTAACGTTCTTTAAACATATACTTGTGTTATTCAGATTTACTGTGTGATGTGTTGTTGAGCAAATGGTGTACGTAATCAGTTTTACTGTAATCCAAAGAAAAATTAAACGACTTAATCTGGAAAACCAGTATGTAATGCCTGTAATGAAATCAATCCCTCTGAAATTTACTCAGTCTCCTGAGCACCGAGTTCTACGGCCCTGTGCAATAAACTGATAAAATTCCGTATGCAAATAAAAAATGTAATACATTTTCCTTAGCTCTTGAGTCGCAACAGATGTGCTTTTGGTATCCTGTGTTCTCCACAGTAGGAATACAAACTATTCAATCTTGGCTCTGCGAAGTGCAGTGCCGGCCGTAAAATAGCTGCCTACAAAAAATGTCACACGACATGACAGAGGATGAGGTACTGATAACAGGTTATGCTAAGACCGACTTCTTCAGTTCGAAAATTGTACTCAAAATAAAGTCTCTCCTTCACAAAATATAATTTGAAACATTTTACATTAACTTCAAAATCAGTGAATTTCTCAACTGTTCTATAACTCTCACTTAGTGACGTAGTTAACAATACTTGGATTGTTACATGACAAAAGGTCTGACATCGTTTGACAAAATAGATTCAAAAAATTAACTTTTCTGTATCAGGATTACAAAATACTACAAATCTGGCATACCAAATCAACCTCTACATTAAATCTTATGGCAAATCCTTGGTTCCTACATTGAAGGGTCAGTACTGTAAAAGTTAGCAAAAGCCACATTGCGTTGCTGCATACTTAAAACTAATATACAAAATTTCATTACCTTACAAAACTGGATTATTCTGCGTCCATAGGCCAAGAGCTAAATTCTCACAGCAGGCCACTAGCTTAAAGTCTTACATCCTACCTTTAACTGAGTACAACGGCAGCTGCTGCTGCGCTCTACGCGCCCCTACTTACAGTCGACTCTGCCACTCAGGCGACACCTTTGGTTCAGTGTTGTCAAAGATACAATCCCTTCTGCATGTGATAACCATTTCATGTCATTTTTCATGAAATATATATTACAAAATCGGGCTGCACGTACAAGTGGGCCCCTCATATTCATTATCAAAAGTATTATCGTGTGCTGTATCAAGCGAAATTTGTGACTGGACAGAGGATTTTTTTGTAGAGAAAGCTAAGCAAATTATCTTGGATGGAGAGTGATCGACAGATGTAGATGTTGTCTTGAGAGTGATCGAGAGATGTAGATGTTGTCTGTTAATGAACTCGTAAACAATAATAAGAGTAACCTCAGACTTTTTGTAGACGATGTAGTTACCTGTGATGAAGTACAGTCTGAAAGAAGCTGTGCAAATATTCAGTCGGATCTTGATTAGGTTTCAAAGTGGCGCAGAGGTCGATAGCATGCTTTAAATGTTCAGAAATGTAAAATTGTGCACTTCAAAAAACGAAAAAAAACGTGTTGCCGCCGGCCGCGGTGGTCTCGCGGTTCTAGGCGCGCAGTCCGGAACCGTGCGACTGCTACGGTCGCAGGTTCGAATCCTGCCTCGGGCATGGATGTGTGTGATGTCCTTAGGTTAGTTAGGTTTAAGTAGTTCTAAGTTCTAGGGGACTAATGACCACAGCAGTTGAGTCCCATAGTGCTCAGAGCCATTTTTGAAAACGTGTTGCCCAATGACTATCATATCGGTGAGTGTGAGTTGGAAACAGACAGTCCATTGAAACAGCTGGGTGTAACACAATTTGTGACGATATGATATGGAATGATCACTTCGGCTCAGTCGTAGAAAAGGCAGATGGCAACGCCGATTTATTGGTAGTATACTGAGGAAACGCAACCAGTCTACAAAGGAGACCCAATACAAAATACTAGTGCGACCCATCCCAGAATACCGCTCAAGTTGGTGGAACCCTTTCCAAATAAGGTTGACGGGGGATATTAATTGTATACAAGGAAGGGCAGCACAAATGGTCATAGGTTTTTTCGATTCGTAGGAGAGTGTCACACAGATGCTGAAAGAACCGAACCGGCAGACGCTTGAAGATGGACTCAATCTACCGCGTGAAAACCTACGTAGAAAGTTCCTAAAACCGCTTTAAGTAATGAATGTAGGAACATAATACAAGCCCCTACGAATCGCTCCCATAGTACATTTCACCAAAGGAAAAAACGTGTTGCACAATGACTATCATATCAGTGAGTGTCAGCTGGAAACGGATTGTCATTCAAACAACTGGATGGAACGCAGCTTGTATGTTGTATGTTTGCGATGTATGTTAACATGTGCAAAGAGGTGACAAAAGCCGTGGAATGTCTCTTAATATCGTGACGGATCTCCTTTGGCATGGTGTAATACAGCAACACGACATGGCATTGCTTCAATGGTTCAAATGGCTCTGAGCACTATGGGACTTAACAGCTGAGGTCATCAGTCCCCTAGAACTTAGAACTACTTAAACCTAACTAACCTAAGGACATCACACACATCCATGCCCGAGGCAGGATTCAAACCTGCGACCGTAACGGTCGCGCGGTTCCAGACTGTAGCGCCTAGAACCGCTCGGCCGCACCGGCCGGCGGCATTGCTTCAATAAGTCGTTGGAACGTGAGAAAACGTTAACAATAGGGTGTACCATCTGCCATGCGCTTCACAGTGGTTTGCAGAGTAGTTGTAGATGTAGAGACAGAAGCAGTAGTAACTATTGAAGAAAGGGAAAAATGCGTTACAAGATTTGTACAATTTATAAAAGGTGAAACACCAAGACCGAGAGGTGTGACCACAATGAAATTTGATCCACCGACACTACAGAAATGATTAGCATTACAGCCCTGTACATGCACAGTGACTGTGGAAATTCAGTACGGGAGAGCGCCACCTCGTGCTGCAATCAGAGCTTAGATGTCGTGGCATGAAATCAGAGAGCGCCTGAATACGTTCCTGGGGAATACTGTGCCACACGATTCGTAGGCACGGCCACAAAGCATGAGCTGTGGCCACAGGAGGACCTGGACAAACAAGCTGCCAATCGACCATATCCCAGACATGTGCGATGGGCGACAAGTCAAGCAAACAGGTAGGACAGGGAAGCGATGGTACCCGTTATTCTTCGAAGAAGGCTTACACAGTTCTCGCCACATGAGGCCGGGCGGTATCCTGCAGAAATAGGGCATGTGAAATGGCCTGCAGGAGGGGCAGTGCCTCGGGCTGTAAAACTTTGCTGATGTAGCGGTAGCTGTTCAGACTGCCCTCAAGACGCAGAGGCGAGATCACGAGTGGTAGACAGTGGCGCCCAAACGATCACGCTTGGCGTTTGTCTGCTATGCCGCTGAACAATTAAATACAGTCTGCCCAAATGCGTTCTCGACGGCGACGCCGAACGCGTATGCTGCCATCACTGCAAGACAAGCTGAAGCAGGACTTGTTCGAGAATAGTACATTTTGCCGCTCAGCACGCCATTGCAGTCCGCGATGTTGGTCGGTTCTGGTCACTGGAAGCCGACACTATAGCATGCCTGTCATCAGTCCGGCCCGCAGCCGACGGCGTCGAAACGTCGACGCAGACATGTCGGCACCCCTTGCAGTGCTCCAACGTCGCGCCAACACTGTGGACGAAGCTGTTCTGTCCGTTTAGGCTAAGTGGACAAGATGGTGGCCATCTCGCGCTGTGCTCACGTTGTGTCATCCAGTACCCTGTCGGCACTGTGTACGGCCCCCTTCTCTCCTCTAGTTCCACATACGTCTCACTGTTGAAGCAGCATTTCGACGAGTCTCATACTCATAAGCACTGTCCAGCTCGCTAGACGCAACCGGAATGCTCTGACAGAGACACGAACGGCGCACCAGATTCCCCCACCACCTCGCCCGCCGGCTCCTCTGGATCCAGCCTCCCGCGGCCAGGTGGTGGGGGGCACGCCGCAGGTATAAAGGGACCGGCATCCGCAAAATTTCTCGCTGCTCGACTCGCTGCGGCTCACATCGTTACCGTCGCTCGCGCACGCCTTTGTTCCAACCACAAGTTATGGCAGGACGCAAGGGCAACAAGTTAGCAGCCGCGCTGGATCACCTCATCAGTGCTTTGGGGAGCTCCCGCGGCCGCAGGCGACAGCAGAAGCCGAAGCGCAAGCAGCGATCACTGCAACGTGTGCAGTGCTACAAGTGCCAGCAGTTGGGGCATGTGGCGGGTGTCTGCCGGAACGCAGTCGCGTGTTTGAAATGCGCGGCGGCACACGACACCCGTAGCTGCCCCAAACCACGCGGAGCACCCAGCAGATGCGCGAACTGCGGCGGTCCTCACGCCGCCAACTCGCGTAGCTGCAGCTACCGTCGGCAGCACACCACAGCAAGGTCTGAGGTGCCTGCCGCCAAGTCGGCCGCACTGCCTCCCCGCTCCGGCGAGGGGCGCGCCTCGTGCCGCGTCGAAGCGGCCACCGACCAAGCGCTGGCCGACCTACAAGCAGCCTTCGCGGCCGAAAGGGCCGCCACGAAGGAAGAACTCGTGGCTGTCCACCGACAGCTTCAACAGCTGCGGGAGGAGCTGCGGATTCTCAAGAAGGCGCCGCCTGTCCCTGCTCCCGCCGCCCCTGTGAGGCGGCCAGTGGGGGTAGACGCCGCCACCCAGACGTCCACCGACCCGCCTCCTGCAGCAATGCAGGCGGCGTCGCGCATGGAAGTCGACGTCGGGACGCCTGCCCTGTCTTCTCCCCTGGAGACAGACGTGGAAGATTCGTCCGAAGAAGAGATGCCCACAGCTTCTTTGCAAGCTGAAGAAGCGGTAACCGACGAAGAGCTGCCCCTCCCGCTCACAGACGAGCGGAGTGTGCAGCCCTTCCTGAAGAAGATCGTGGCGTCGCTGAAGGACGGGACGTACCCTCGCGGGGAAAACCAGTACCCCTTCACGCCGCCGCACGCGAGGCCACCACCCCCTCACCAACCGTGCGACCTCAGGCACATGCGTTGCATGTTGCGTGAGGCGGTAACCAGGAAGGAGCTGATTTTGCTCAACAGCCGCCCCATCTTCACCCCTTCGGACTGGGAACACATCACCCTGGTCACAGAGAAGTGGGTGAAGGAGGAGTGGCGCTCCGGCAGGCGTCAGCCTGCCCCAGAAGACATACCAGCAATAAACTACTTCGCTAATTTAAAATTAGCGGGGTAGCCAGAGGCCCATTCGAACGAGAGGCCACACTTACGACAACACAGCTGTTAAAGGAGGAACAGCAGCACTGCTGCTTAGCCTCCCCCATCTCCGGACAGAGGATGTCCGTGAGTTTAGCGAGACGAGACGAGACGAAGATTTCCCTAGGCACTGCATCACAAACGACACCCTGAGACCGGAGCAATTCGGTTTCAGGAATCACCACTCAACAACACAACAACTCCTCCGCGTCGTTGAATACATAACACACGGATACAACACAAACAAGGCAACTGGGGCGGTGTTCCTGGACATCGAAAAGGCTTTCGATCGTCTATGGCACAACGGCCTAATACGCAAACTTAGCGACGCAGGGTTCCCCGACGGGCTCGTGCGTCTCATACACTCATATCTCACGGACAGGAGTTTCAACACCGACGTGCAGGGCAAACAATCGACACGACATAGTATACAGGCAGTAGTACCCCAAGGAAGTATCCTAGGGCCCTTACTGTTTAACCTCTACATTAACGACCTCCCAGCTACACACAACACGACGGTAGCAATCTACGCGGATGACACTGCCATCCTTGCGCAAGATTGGAAGCCGTCTAACATTAACTCACGACTACAGACTGCACTCAGAACGGCGGAGCCTTGGCTGGTGAAATGGCGTGTTAGAGTAAACGTCGACAAGTGCGAGGCCGTTCTGTTCACTAGAAGACCGAAGCAACTGCGCAAACATCAGCACTGCAACCCAATAACACTACACACACGCCCAATACGTTTCCGCGAGAAGGTCAAATACCTCGGTGTCTGGCTGGACAGGAAACTACTCTGGGGGACCACATTCAACACGTGACCAACAAAGCTGACGCGAGGCTCAAACAACTCTACCCTATGCTTAACAGGCGTAGCACACTGAACAGGAGGGTGTCTAGGTCCATGTACATGACACTTATTAGACCCCTGATGACGTACGCAGCCCCTGTCTGGGGATACGCTGCGCCAACTCGCCTGCGCCGTCTGCAGCTCATACAGAACAAAGTACTCAAAATCATAAGCAACGCTCCGCGCTACACACGCATCGCGGACCTTCACCGGGAATACCGGCTAGATACTATCTTGCAGGTATTCCAAAAACTCTCCACACGACTGTACAATAACACGAGACACTCGCGCAACCCGTTTATCCTTTCTCTGGGTAACTACGACCACAACCATAGATGGAAGCATAACAGACCAAAGACATTACTGGCTAGGAACTGAACATCTATGGTCTATAGAACGCTAACACGACAGTACTGGCGAGCCCCTGCAACACAGTTATTACTGGAAACCCAGATGTGCGACTAGCCGAAAAACAGGCAACCGCAGGGAAACCGTACCGTACACAGCACGCAAACCAGCCACACACAACCCCTACACCGTCTGTGAGCCGATCTATGACCGATCGTCCACTAATCCACAACGACCTTGAACTGTTGCAGGGACGCAGCAACTGCAGCAAGCGCCGCAACGAGCTCCAACAACGACAAAGGTAACGATGCACGATACCTCGAACTAACACAACCACACCTTGCATGCACTGTCGCAGATAGCAAGCCGCTACTGCTCTTACTACCCGTCCTACTGTCGCAGAGGTTTTTTTCCCTTGGCTCTTGCCTTGGCACTTTTTTTCCTCTGCCCTTACAACCGTTACCCTTCAATCGTTTTCGACCACTTCTATCTCCTGATAGACCATGTTAATGAGTAATCTTACCCAGACGCATGGACAACATCACAGCCCGCATCTTGTGACGCCTGATTCAAAAACTAACATGTTTACGGAGGTGACAGTAGAACTTTTGGTTTGGTCACCACGTTCGTGTGGGCGTGGAGGGGCCCCATCCTTTGTGTAAAATTTCCCTGTCATGCACCAGCAGCAAGTCTCGGCACTTCGCCAGAACAATGAGTATGTCACTCGTCGGAACGTCGCAGTTTGAAGACACCGCCACCAGGCTGGAAGCCCGAGAACTCTTCATGAGCTGTATACGCCCGGAAAGCTTACATTCACATTAACGACAGACCCACTTCCCAGAGACCAAACATTTAGCCCCATTCGAACGATATTCCACCATGTGATATGGACGAAGCATAGTGGCACTTGGTAACACGTTTCCACCTCGTATAATGGCCCAGCACCGATTGAGCATTGCTCAACACTGACCTGTCCAGTGACTCGAAAGAGAGCGCTGTTGGGGCTACGTACGCGCCCTCTCTCTTCCATTTAAATCACTTATTATGGTTCCGCTGTTCTACACGTCCTCTTATCGTGGCTTATTGCAGACCATTGCTTCTGCGTGTTTCGCTTTTTACAAACAGTAGTGTGCGTTTAGAGAAAACTTCTGAAGTCTTGACTGAAATGTACTCTTTGAAATTTTGAAGGTAGCAGGGATAAAATACTTCTACGGGAACCAAGCTGCAGTTATAAGAGTCGAAGGTCATGGAAGGGAAGCATTGGTTGAAAAAGGAGTGAGACGGGTCGTAGCCCCCATGTTTTTCATTCTGTGGATTGAGCAAGATGTGAAGAAAGGGGAAATTTGGAAGGTGAATTGTAGTTGAAAGCGAAGAAATTAAAACTCTGTGGTTTGCTGAGAACGTTCTAATTCAGTCAGAGAAGGCAAAGGACTTGGAAGAGCAGTTGAACGAGAGGGTCGATCTCCAGCAGGTAACGAGGTCACCAGTATGTACTAGGTACTTCAAAAAATAACGATAAAAATATGTATATTTTCTTGTATAGCTTGTTTGAAATTGGACAAATTGTCCATTTATTTAGCTACGACTTGTGTCTCGTTGGCTCAGTGATGAACTACCAGACCACAAATCCAAAGGTCATGGATTCAATCCCCAGTCAGTCGTAAGACGAAATTTAAAATATTGAATTCACTACCTAAAATTGATAAAAAAAAATGGTTCAAAAGGCTCTAAGCACTATGGGACATAACATCTGAGGTCATCAGTCACCTAGAACTTAGAACTACTTAAACCTAACGACATCACACACATCCATGCCCGAGGCAGGATTCGAACCTGCAACCGTAGCAGCAGCGCGGTTCCGGACTGAAGCGCCTAGAACCGCTCGGCGACAACGGGCGGCGATAAGATAACAAAAACAGTTACTTAAAAATTGTCTGTCACTTATCACTTCTTTCACCTCTAGCAATGTTCGTCAATGATAAAAACGCCGTCTCACAGTGGTTCGGAATCAACGTTTAACTGCAGTCCTGCTATAACTGACCGTGTAAGTCCTCTCAACTGTGTAAGGAAGTTCAACAACCTCGAGCCTGCCTAGTAAAGCCAAGACGACGTCCAGACTGACGACAGTTTTACGTTAGGTGAGCCCGCATCTCGTGGTCGTGCGGTAGCGTTCTCGCTTCTCACGCCCGGGTTCCCGGGTTCGATTCCCGGCGGGGTCAGGGATTTTCTCTGCCTCGTGATGGCTGGGTGTTGTGTGCTGTCCTTAGGTTAGTTAGGTTTAAGTAGTTCTAAGTTCTAGGGGACTTATGACCACAGCAGTTGAGTCCCATAGTGCTCAGAGCCATTTGAACCATTTGAACGTTAGGTGATGTATCATTAATAAAAATGTTCGGTCAATAATTAAATGAAATATTGAAAATCAAATTTTTGTTGCTTCTGGAAGGCGTTAAGTAAATGGAGCAAATTAATGAAATAGGGGTGTGTCATGGAGTTATGAAGAATACCTCCATTTACCTGTGAAACGGCCTTTGCAACGTAACCTAACATGTTCTGTCCGGCGGAGTGCAGCAACTCGCCGTGGCATGGTCTCGTTGGGAGTACCCTGCAGAATACTGCCTCTCTAGCCGACCATAATTGCAAAAGTGTTGCCGGTGCGGGAATTTGCACACGAACTGATGTCTCGATTATGTCCCATAAATGTTCGATGGGATCCTGGTCGGACGATCTAGGAGGCCAAATCATTCGCTTGAATTGCTCAGAATGTTCTTCAAACCAGTCGCGAGATGTTGTGGCCAATGACATGACATCGTTGTTTGGGAACATGAGGTCCATGAACGGCTGCAAACATAATCATTTCCAGTCAATGATCAGTTCAGTTGGACCAGAGGATCCAGTCATTCCATGTAAACACAGCTCACAGCATTATGGAACCACCACCAACCTTGCACCCTGCCTCGTTGGTAACATTGGTACATAGTTTCATGGAGTCTGCACCGCATTTGAACCCTGCCATCAACTCTTACCAACTGAAATCATGACTCATGTAACCAGGTTACAATTTTCCAGTCGTCTAGGGTCCAACCGATGTCGTCACGAACCCTGGAGAGGCAGTGCAGACGATATCGTGTTCTTGGCAAAGGCACTCGCATCGATCGTCTGCTGGCGTAGCCCATTAGCCCCAAATTTCGCCTCACTAAAGGATATGTTCATCGTTCATCCACATTGATTTATGTGGTTATTTCACGCAGAGTTGCTTGTCTGTTACTACTGATAACACTACACAAACGCTTACGCTCTCCGTCGTTAAATGAAGCCCATCGGTCACTGTATTGTTCGCGGTGAGAGGTAATGCATGAAATTTGGTATTCTCGGCACACACTTTACACTGTGGATCTCGCAATACTGAATTCCCTAATAATTTCCGAAACAGTAAGTACCACGCGTCTACTTCCACCTACCATTCCTCGTTTAAAGTATCTTAATCACGTCGGTCGCCTGTTCACATGAATTGTCTGAGTACAAATGACCGCTCCGACAATATACTGCTCTTTTGTACCTTGTGTTAACGATGCTACCGTTATCTGCGTATGAGCATATCGCTGTCCTATGACTTTTGTCATCTCAGTCTAAACAGAGGAAATTTTCCTACTTCCGTGACACGAGCTCAATTTATCCATCATTTCTTCCAATGTACCTGACTCAGCGATATCACCACTTTCAGCTTTATATTCTACAAGATGAAGAAAAATTGATACACTAGGAATAGGCTGCTCGAGTCCTTGCAAACTGTTTCTATCGTTGTCTTCAGTCTGAAGGAGCTTGATACAGTTCACGCCCGCATCTCGTGGTCGTGCGGTAGCGTTCTCGCTTCCCACGCCCGGGTTCCCGGGTTCGATTCCCGGCGGGGTCAGGGATTTTTTCTGCCTCGTGATGGCTGGGTGTTGTGTGCTGTCCTTAGGTTAGTTAGGTTTAAGTAGTTCTAAGTTCTAGGGGACTGATGACCTCAGAAATTAAGTCCCATAGTGCTCAGAGCCATTTGAACCACAGTTCACGCTACTATATTCTGTGCAAGTCTCTTCATCTCTTAAATAACTAGTACAGTTACATCCTCTTGACGCTTGTAACTGTATGCATCCATAGTTCTTCCTCTACAGTGTTCATGTCCGTCTCCTCCCCCCCCCCCCCCCACAGGGTTCTTCCCCCCTCCCCCCCCAATCACCGCCGGCCGGGGTGGCCGAGCGGTTCTAGGCGCTACAGTCTGGAACCGCGCGGCCGCTACGGTCACAGGTTCGAATCCTGCCTCGGGCATGCATGTGTGTGATGTCTTTAGGTTAGTTAGGTTTAAGTAGTTCTAAGTTCTAGAGGACTGAAGATGGCCTGAGAAACCAAAAGGCGGTTTGTGAGAAAATCAGTACAATTTTGCAGAGCATTAGGAAGTGTTTTCCTCTTTAATATTATATAAATTTGATAATTGCGAAACGTTGTTAAAAAAATTCTAAAAAAGTTGCCTATACATATATTATACATACGACGGTACTGGGCACTACATACTGTAGTTGAATAATTCAGCTCGAGCTCACACGTGCTATGGCACGAATATATTATATATACGTATATATATATTTGTCACACTCAGTTTAACTGAGCGGCCCAGAGATGTGGCTGGTCTCAGTGTTTGGCTACGTTTTTCGTCATAGGGTGTCTGCTCACACCTTTCATAAACTCTATTTTTAATCTGAAATAAAATATAAAAAGACAATGCAGGCAGGTATTGCGGGGAAATTTAAAATATTGAGTCACTCACGTTGATTTATGATTTGAACAAGTAGTTTATTTTATTTTTTCACGAATAGTCTTCAACATATTGACTAAACACTTCAAATGCAGTCTAAGGGGCTTTTACATAAGGGCAGCCGTTGTTAACTGATGCTACAACAAAAAATGGCTCTGAGCATTATAGGACTTAACTTCTGAGGTCATCAGTCCCCTAGAACTTAGAACTACTTAAACCTAACTAACTTAAGGACAGCACACACATCCATGCTCGAGGCAGGATTCGAACCTGCGACCACAGCGGTTGCGCGGTTCCAGACTATAGTGCCTAGAACTGCTCGGCCACCCCGGCCGGCTGATGCTACAACACTTCACTATAAAATTCATACGTCGCGATCACAGGACAGATGTAGACTCTGGTCACAATTTATTCGTTATGAACTGTAGATTAAAACCGAAGAAACTGCAAAAAGGTAGGAATTTAAGGAGATGGGACCTGGATAAATTGAAAGAACCAGAGGATGTAGAGAGTTTCAGAGAGATCATTAGGGAACTATTGACAAGAACAGGAGAAAGAAATATAGAAGAACAAGAATGGGTAGGTTTGGGAAATGAGGTAGTGAAGGTAGCAGAGGATCAATTAGGTAAAAAGATGAAGGCTAGTAGAAATCCTTGGTTAACACAAGAGATATTGAATTTAATTGATGAAGGAGAAAATACAAAAAAAAGTAAGTGAAGCAGGTGAAAAGGACTACAAACGTCTCAAAAATGAGATCGACTTGAAATGCTAAATGGCTAAGCAGGGATGGATAAAGGACAAATGTAAGGATGTAGAGGCATATATCACAACTGGTAAGATACAAAATATTAACACGAACGGAAAAACAGGTAGAAGCCAATCTTGGAGAAGATCAGTTTGGATTCCATAGAAATGTTGGAAGACACGAGCCAATACTGACCCTACGACTTACCTTAGAAGATAGATTAAGGAAAGGCAAACCCACATTTCTAGCATAAAAATCTCTCGGTATACATGCCGCGTCAATTCTGGATAAAACTCAAGCTTTCGACCACTACCTCCATGGTCGTCGTCAGGGCTACCTGACGACGACCATGGAGGTAGTGGTCGAAAGCTTGGAGTTTTATCCAGAATTGACGCGGCATGTACACCGAGAGATTTTTATTCAAGAAATTCGTCGCGAAAGACTTCGTAGCCACATTTCTAGCATTTGAAGGCATAGAGAAAGCTTTTGACAATGTTGACTGGAATACTCTTTTTCAAATTCTGGAAGTGGCAGGGGTAAAATACAGGGAGCGAAAGGCTATTTACAATTTGTACAGATACCAGATGGCAGTTATAAGAGTCGAGGGGCTTGAAAGGGGAGCAGTGGTTGAGAAGGGAGTGAGACAGGGTTGTAGCCTATCGCCAATGTTGTTCAGTCTGTATATCGAGCAAGCAACAAAGGGAACAAAAGAAAAAATTAGAGTAGGAATTAAAACCCATGGAGAAGAAATAAAAACCTGCATAGTTACATGTGTTTTCTCACTGCCATCCATGAAAATAAAGTCAGGACAGAATGCACCTCCGAAAAGATGGACGTGTGGAAGGAATAAAGTGTCACATTAACGTTGACCTTTTGGCGTACTGTGTTCAAAGATTACGAGCTCAGCACACCCATGCAGCATTATGCCTTCCCACACCGTAACACCTGGACGACCAGAATGGTCATGTTTCATAATGCTGGACGTTCTCTCATATGGTGAAAGATAGGAACATGTAACGCACCCAGGACCGTTGTCAAACAGGATGAGGCATAATGTTGTATGGGTGTACTGAGCACCAAATCTTTGAACACGGTAGATTCACCAGTCGAAATTGTTGTGACACTGTACTCCTTCCCTAAGTGATTCTTTTCGGTGATACATCCAACCCTGATGATGAGAGCATCGCCGGCCGTTGTTGCCGAGCGGTTCTAGGCGCTTCAGTCCGGGACCGACCTGCTGCTACGGTCGCAGGTTCGAATCCTGCCTCGGGTATGGATGTGTGTGATGTCCTTAGGTTAGTTAGGTTTATGTAATTCTAAGTCTAGGGGAGTGATGACCTCAGATGTTAAGTCCTATAGTGCTCGGAGCCATTTGAACCATTTCATGAGAGCATCGAATTGCGCAGTTCGAGGTGCTCGTGAAACGAGAGAATATTGGGAGAATGGGCTGGCCTGCCTATTCGCCCAACTTAAATCCCACCGAGCACATGAGGGATATATTGGGGAGATGTACTGTAGAATATCCACATGCACCAGCTGCTACCTTGCAGCTGTCAACTACACTGGTAGAGAAATGGAACGCCCTTGCACCAGAACTCCTTACTAACGTTGTGGCTAGCATGAGACGACGTTGCACAGCGTGCATTGCCTTCTGCGGTGATCACACAAATTACTAAGAAATACGTCCCAACTCCTCCAACATCCTGGGGACCATCAAAAAATGGAGTGACTTCAGTGCAATTACTGTCTTCGAATAACAGCGTCATTCCTGTTCGTTTCACTGCGTATGTCTGTCAGTTACCTTCTATACTACACTGTAGCAGTTGTTTCTATGTATGGTCGAAGTTTCTTAGAGCTGTCCTATATATCAGTGACATATCATGTGGAAGTTACTTGAATAATCCTTCAATGTTGGGCGCAAATATAGGAGTTACGCTATCTACATGCAGCATATAAGGGTAGATAATGCAGTGGATTTCTCATGTAGAAACCGCATTTGGGGGTTAGTTGTTTTTCGGCAGATCGTGTTATCGTCATGTAACAATGAGAAATGACTATCAGCACATTCTGGAATTCAACAGTGTCAGATTCGTGGTCTATCGAGACTGTAGTCTATCGTTCGGTGATATTACTCCTTGCGTTGGTTAGGATTCCACGATTTCCATTAGGATATGGATCCGATGGGTTCAGGAGGGTCCCATACTCAATGCTGTGGGGAATCTGTGTGGTCCTGCTCTACTAGCAACTGGGAGGATAGACATATTGTTGGGTTGGCCCTGTCTCAGTAACATGACTCAGGAAACAAACCTGATTGCAAGAAAGCAAGTATCCACAAGGGCAATGCCACAACGTCTAGGGGAACACGGACTGTCAGCACAGCGAACTTGTTGCGGCGCCCTGCGACGGCGCAGCAGAGACAGGTGCGTCCACTGACAACACTGGACACTGCAGTGGTGCCACATCATGGTTTCAGATGATCCCCATTCTGGCACAACATGATGAAGGATATTTCCCTGAGTAGGGGGTTCGAGGAGAACGAATGTTGCCAAATTGCATTTGTCATCGTCGTAGTGGCAGAGCAGCTGGAGTGGCAGCATTGAGTGTGATTGTGTAAGCAACCCGATCACCTCTGGTTGACGTAGCCAGTAATGCGGACAGCAGGTGTTGTATTTCCGGCGTGCTGACGCAGGTTCATACGTACTGCCTTTCAACGAGATAATCCATGCTGCCCTGACCTACCTCAGTACAGAATATGGATGACTATTGGCCTAGCCAGAACATTCTCCAGATATGTCAGCCACCGAAAACATCTGGTCATGGGTTGCCGAGAGAGTAGAATGCCACCACTGACCAGCCAGCACGACTGACGAACTCTGCCACAAAGCTGAAGCAGCTGACTTCGTCTCGATGCCTAGCTGAGTTAGAATCGTCGTAACTGCCTGGGGTCGCTGGTCCGTGTACCAAATTTCACGCTTTCAACAATCAGAAATCATCCTCAAATCAAATCATGTATTCTCCTCACTGCACAGTACACGCATCATAAGTAAAATCTCGTTACCTCGTGTTGCAGTTTTGACTTCTAGGAGTGTGCCTTAACGATACATAAAAAACAAGATTATTTTCAAAAATAATTGGCCTGGTGCGAGCAGTACTCACCCGCTGACGGTCCCGTACAATCTTGATTAGATGAATAGACAGTTCAGATATCCCAGGAATCGAGAATCTCAACGATTTTTGCCTGCTATCAATATTGATACTGGCAAGATATTGGTCCTGGGAATTCCAAGACTTTCAAGAACGTTTCAATTTTAAGTCTGAAGTTGGATAACGGACGATAAAAAAATAATATTTTTTTCCCGTGATACACACATCAAAACAAGTTTTACGTCACTTCGTTCCCAGACTCCTGAAGACAGACGTTGACTGTGGATATTGTATCGCAGACACAGTCCCATTCACTGTTCAGAGATGTCAATAAACCCGCACAAAGATGTCAACAACCATGCATGAGCAGCGCCTATTAGACGGAGGGGGTCCGACAGCGATCAGTTCCAGTCATTCCACCCTGAAGGAGGTACACTGCTCGTGTTGTCTGTAGTTCAATAACGCCTGGACGGTGAATACCTTAGTTCGATCGCGTCCGCATTGTTACATTGTGCCAGGAAGGGCTCTCAACAAGGGAAGTTCCAGGCGTCTCGGAGAGAACCAAAGCGATGGTGTTAGGACATGGAGGGGATACAAGGAGACAGGAACTGTCGATGACATGCCTCGCTCAAGCCGCCCAAATGCTATTACTGCAGTGGATGACCGCTACCTATGGATTATGGCTCGGAGGAACCTTAACAGCAACGCCACCATATTGAATAATGCTTTTCGTGCAGCCACAGTACGTCGTGTTACGACTCAAACGGTGCGCAATAGGCTACATGATGCGCAACTTCACTCCCGACGTCCATGGCGAGGTCCATCTTTGCAACCACGACACCACGCAGTGCGGTACAGATGGGTCCTTCAACAAGCAGAATGGACCGCTCAGGATTGGCATCACGCTCTCTTCACCGATGAGTGTCGCATATTCCTTCAACCAGACAATCGTCGGAGACGTTTTTGGAAGCAACCCGGTCAAGCTGAACGCCTTAAACACACTGTCCAGCGACTGTAGCAAGGTGGAGGTTCCCTGCTGTTTTGGGGTGGCATTTTGTGGGACCGACCTACGCCGCTGGTGGTCATGGAAGGCGCCGAAACGGCTGAACGATACGTGAATGCCGTCCTCCGACTGATAGTGCAACCATATCGGCAGCATATTGGCGAGGCATTCGTCTTCATGGACGTCAATTCGCGCCCCCCTCGTGCATATCTTGTGGATGACTTCCTTCAGGATAATGACATCGCTCGACTAGAGTGGCCAGCATGTTCTTCAGACATGAACCCTATCGAACATGCCTGGGATAGATTGAAATGGGCTCATTATAGACGAAGTGACCAACCAACCAATCTGAGTGATCTACCCCGAATCCCTGTTGAGGAGTGGGACAATCTGGACCACCAGTGCCTTGATGATCTTGTGGATAGTGTGCCACGATGAATGCAGGCATGCATCAATGCAAGAGGACGTGCTACTGGGCATTAGAGGTACCGGTGTGTACAGCAATCTGGATCAGCATCTCTGAAGGTCTCGCTGTATCGTGGTACAACATGCATTGTGTGGTTTTCACGAGCAATAAAAAGGGCGGAAATGATGATTATGTTGATCTCTATTCCAATTTTCCGTACAGGTTCCGGAACTCTCGGAACCGAGATGGTGCAAAACTTTTACTTATGTGTGTATAATTACAAATTAATAGTTTTAGGAGATTTTTTCGTTTTACTTGTACTGTGAAACCTTGCTTCTTGCCAAGTTTCGTGATTCTAGGACAATGGGAAGTACCTTACAGGTTTTGGGATGTGAGTTTCTGATAATCCTAATATGTGACAAAAATGGCTGTATCATTTTATTTTGTTCACTTAGAACATTAACTTTTTTACATCGCCTAGCGACCAGAGACCTTAGAATGTGACACAAATTTCAACCTGATACGTCTACGCGTTCTTTAGAAAAAGGGCTCTTAACATACAGAGGGACAAATAGACAGTTGGTTAATAAACGACAAAAATTTTTTTGTTGTGATATAATAACAAATTAATAATTTTTGGATTTTTCCTTTAGGTGTACTGTGAAACTTGGTGTCTCGCCAAACTTCGTGAGTCTATGTCAACAAGAAGTACCCTATGGGTTTTAATGAGTGACTTTGCGAGTGATAAAGTGTGACATAAACAACCGTATCTTTTGATTGGCTTAGAAGCAATTATTACACGACCAAGGAACCATAGACCTCACTATGTGGCATAAATTTCAACTTGATGCGTCTACCTGATCCTGCAAAAAAGAGCTCTTAACAGACCGAGGGACAGACAGTCGGATAGATCTACATTTATACTCCGCAAGCCACCCAACGGTGTGTGGCGGAGGGCACTTTACGTGTCATTGCATTACCTCCCTTTCCTGTTCCAGTTGCGTATGGTTCACGGGAAGAACGACTGCCGGAAAGCCTCCGTGCGCGCTCGAATCTCTCTAATTTTACATTCGTGATCTTCTCGGGAGATATAAGTAGGGGGAAGCAATATATTCGATACCCCATCCAGAAACGCATGCTCTCGAAACCTGGACAGCAGCCGGCCGAAGTGGCCGTGCGGTTAAAGGCGCTGCAGTCTGGAACCGCAAGACCGCTACGGTCGCAGGTTCGAATCCTGCCTCGGGCATGGATGTTTGTGATGTCCTTAGGTTAGTTAGGTTTAACTAGTTCTAAGTTCTAGGGGACTAATGACCTCAGCAGTTAAGTCCCATAGTGCTCAGAGCCATTTGAACCATTTGAACCTGGACAGCAAGCTACACCGCGATGCAGAGCGCCTCTCTTGCAGAGTCTGCCACTTGAGTTTCCTAAACATCTCCGTAACGCTATCACGGTTACCAAATAACCCTGTGACGAAACGCGCCGCTCTTCTTTCGATCCTCTCTATCTCCTCCGTCAACCCGATCTGGTACGGATCCCACACTGATGAGCAATACTCAAGTATAGGTCGAACGAGTGTTTTGTAAGCCACCCCCTTCTTTGATGGACTACATTTTCTAAGGACTCTCCCAATGAATCTCAACATGGCACCCACCTTACCAACAATTAATTTTATATGATCATTCCACTTCAAATCGTTCCATACGCATACTCCCAGATAATTTACAGAAGTAACTGCTACCAGTGTTTGTTTCGGTATCATATAATCATACAATAAAGGATCCTTCTCTCTATGTATTCGCTATACATTACATTTGTCTAAAAAGAAAAAAAAATCGTGTGGTATAATTGCAAATTAACAATCTTCGGATTTTTTCATTTATTTGTACTGTGAGACCTTCTTTCTTGCCAAATTTAATGATTCTAGATCAACGGGAGGTACCCTACAGGCTTTGATGAGTGTGTTTTCGAGTATCAAAATACGTGTATGTCACATAAATGGCCGTATCTTTTGATTGCACTGATTTAGATGCTTCATTTTCTTACACCACCAAGGAACAGTAGACTTCAGTATGTGACATATATTTCAACTTGATACATTTATCCGCTTCAGAGGAAAGGGGTTTTTAACGGTCGGACAGACAGACAAATAGATAAGACAAGTGGACAACAAAGTGAGCCTATAAGGGTTCCGTTTTTACTGCCTGAGATACGGAACCCTAAAAAGACGTATAAATTTGAGAAACAGATTAAACCATTTCTTTGCAAGTACCAATTCACGAAAAAGGAAATTAAGGAAAATATCGTTTTTATCACTCCATCTCAGTACCAGGTTGTGAGCTCTCCTCCTTCCCTTGGTATATCTTAATACGCCTGCATTTCCCTTTGGAATATAACAGCGCAGTCATGTTTCAGCACTCTGCAACTTAAGATTTAAAGCATCTTTGTGACTTGCTCACTTATCACTTACCAATGTGGCCCTTTGCACTGAATCTGCAGGACATAAGTTTTCGTTATTGCGTGTTCAACTACATCCAGTGTCTTACACTCTGGTGTTCACCAGTTTTCAGGGATGAATCGCTTATGTTAACTCGGCATTAAGCGGTATCACCACAGCGCGAAGAACGTATCTCCGTGATACATCAGTTCTCGTCCTTCGTCGAAGAGCTGACACCATTGATACGCACTTACCCTTGAGTTGTTGTTCTCGATAATGCGCTTGCAATCTCGTTGAAATCTTAATTAGTTTGGAGTACATTTCCTTACGACTTGATTACATAAAGGTGCTCATTGACTTGCTACAAAATGGCACTTTATATTTTAATGATAGGAGCATTTTACTACATAATGCATGATTATGCAGTTGGTCATTAACTTTTCATAAAATTCTCATTGGCGTATCTACAGTATCCGCAGTTTCTTTACAATTATTAAAGATATTTAAAATCCGTCTTTCTAGCTACCAAAAATGTCTTCTTATTTTACCGTACGTGTTTTGTTTTATTCATTTAAGACATCATCAATTGTTTTATTTGCATCTGATTTCCGTTTACATTTAAAAATATTGTCTGCAAGCGTATTTCTCAAATACTTCTGCGTTTGACATTGATAATTTGGCCTAATTTCACTTTGGCTCGAGCACTACACATTTGTCGGCGTAAAATAAAAAAAAATGGTTCAAATGGCTCTGAGCACTATGGGACTTCACTTCTGTGGTCATCAGTCCCCTAGAACTTAGAACGACTTAAACCTAACTAACCTAAGGACATCACACACATCCATGCCCGAGGCAGGATTCGAACCTGCGACCGTAGCGGTCACGCGGTTCCAGACTGTAGCGCCTATAACCGCACGGCCACTCCGGCCGGCGGCGTAAAATACTGCACAATTTTGCACCACTAATGTTTACGCGATTTACGTGCTCCCGGCCAAACGCACGTCTATTTATTTCGTGTATACATTGTTTCCAACTCATGAGACCAAAATAAAACCAATGACGAGCTTTGAAATGAATAGCCGGCCGAAGTGGCCATGCGGTTAAAGGCGCTGCAGTCTGGAACCGCAAGACCGCTACGGTCGCAGGTTCGAATCCTGCCTCGGGCGTGGATGTTTGTGATGTCCTTAGGTTAGTTAGGTTTAACTAGTTCTAAGTTCTAGGGGACTAATGACCTCAGCAGTTGAGTCCCATAGTGCTCAGAGCCATTTTTTTGAAATGAATAAAACAACACGCACATTGTATTATAAATTCCTGTTTATTACAAGTCGCTAAGATGGGTTCCAAATACCATTAATGATATTTCCAAGAGTTAACGAGCAATTATAATTCATTTAAGCGTCATTAAGACTGAAAAGATGAGATGATTAGGCGTTCCTAAAGACATTTTTATTCCAGAGCTGTTTCGCTGTTTCGAATGCACGCTTGAAATGCTTGAAACAATGTCGTAAATCGCTCTTCAGTATCTTAGTCGAAAGGCATAAGTCTCAGACTCGAGTCACGCATTTTTAATATTTTAGGAAGTTTCAAAAACTGTGTATGGTTTCTGTTATCATCATTGTTATTAAGGTAATTCGTATCGATGAAAATATCGAAAGAATGATAGCAAACACCTTGTAACTCCACTACATAAAAGAATGTTCAAATGTGTGTGAAAGCTTATGGGACATAACTGCTAAGGTCATCAGTCCCTAAGCTAACACACTACTTAACCTAAACTATCCTAAGGACAAACACACGTCCGCAGCTCGTGGTCGTGCGGTAGCGTTCTCGCTTCCCACGCCCGGGTTCCCGGTTTCGATTCCCGGCGGGGTCAGGGATTTTCTCTGCCTCCTGATGACTGGGTGTTGTGTGCTGTCCTTAGGTTAGTAAGGTTTAAGTAGTTCTAAGTTCTAGGGGACTGATGACCATAGATGTTAAATCCCATAGCGCTCAGAGCCATTTGAACCGTTTGACAAACACACACACCCATGCCCGAAGGAGGACTCGAACCCTCGCCGGGACCAGCCTCCACTACATAAAAAATAATATTAGCATGCTACAGTATCTAGGGCAAAGAAACTATAACAGAATTTTTAAAAATTCGTATAACTGGCCCCATACAGTAACTTTAAGGAATGAAAACAAAGAAATGGCAACTACTAAGAAATTGGTACCTAGTGTCATGAAACTTAACTAGTGTGTTAATTATATGACTTGGCATAAACACATCATAGACACATTGTAGCAGACAAATTATACAAGTTCTAACTAAAAACACCTTTCATTTTTTTGCAGAATCAATCATGACAAAACTGTTCCACTTTGCTTAGAGTACATATAAGGTACGCGAAATACAATTAGACTTCAAGGAGGACATATTATCCCTTCAAGAAAGGTGGTAGGTGCTGACAGGTTCCAACATTATGGGACCAACAGTTTAATATGCCACAGCTGCTAAATACTAACACGAATTATCTACAGATGGATGGAAGAATTGGTAGAAGCCGACTTCAGGGAAGGAAACCTTGTGTTCTTGTAAAATGCAGCCTTCCCACGAAGCAATACTGACCTCAGGAGATAGACTGAAGAAAAAAAAATACATTTATATGATTTGTAGATGTAGACATTTGTTTTGATAATACTGATTGCAATAAATTCTTTGAAATTCTGAAGTTATGAAGGAGCGATAGGTTATCTACAACTCGTAAAGATAACAGACTGCAGTTGAGATGAGATTTTCTAAAAAAAATCTTGCAGTATGAATTTATTACAGTCAGTCACAGTATCACTCAATTCCTCCTGTAAATTTCCCAGCCAGATTAGGATATTGGTGTACAAACGCCATTGATAATAGTTACATATTAAAAGCTAATGAACAAAATTATATCAGGAAACTAATAGCCAATGGCCTCGTTGACGTTGATATCCAGTTCCTTCTGATGAATATTATAACGATCAGAATAGAAAATTCAACTATGATTTCAAGAGGGTGGTCGGCAAGCCAAAAATTGATTACCTTAGGAAAGTTCAAAACATATGAACTGGAGTGACCCGTACCGTGCCCATAGTATGTGTTGTGTCGACAAGAGGTGCCGACACAGTGTGTTTGAGGGGGCCGAAATGCACGCTATAAGCGCACGAAGGATGGCGTGAAGTCTGAAACAGGATACGCAATGAATGCTATAAAGAAAAGTACGTAGCTGCAGTAATACTTAACTTTATTCCATCATAGTTGTACATCGCTCTTGAAGATACAAATGCGACTCTGTAGATACATGAAATTACTAATGGCGCCTTGCTAGGTCGTAGCCATGGACTTAGCTGAAGGCTATTCTAACTGTCTCTCGGCAAATGAGAGAAAGGCTTCGTCAGTGTAGTCGCTAGCAAAGTCGTCGTACAACTGGGGCGAGTGCTAGTCAGTGTCTCGAGACCTGCCGTGTGGTGGCGCTCGGTCTGCGATCACTCCCAGTGGTGACACGCGGGTCCGACATGTACTAATGGACCGCGGCCGATTTAAGCTACCACCTAGCAAGTGTGGTGTCTGGCGATGACACCACAGTATGAATGTAAAATACAACATTTTTATTAGTCAAGTCTTTATCTTAGTTGAAAGCTGTTATCCTCCTAAAGTAACCCAGATTAGATCAAAGTCTACATAGAAGCCATGGATTACTTGAGGAATAAAAGTATCTTCTAAGAAAAAAATGAAATTGTATCTATAAGTCAGAAACAGCTCCGATGTTAATGCTAAAGCTCACTGCAAGGCATACTGAGAAATTTTTTTTTAAAAAAAGTGAGGTGTAGTGAAAAAGGAGACTGGTAGTAGCAGAGATGAAGAAGAGCAGGTAGCATAAGAGTAAATGAGACGTTGTTAACAGATATGTGTAGTGTTGCAAAACTTTTTAACGAGCATTTTATAACTGTTACTGAAAAGAGTAGGAAATGAGACACTTACAGTAGTAAAGGAGTTTTGCTATTTAGGGAGTAAAATAACTGATGATGGTCGAAGTACAGAGGATATAAAACGTACACTGGCAATGGCAAGGAAAGCGTTTCTCAAGAAGAGAAATTTGTTAACATCGAGTATAGATTTAAGTGTCAGGAAGTCGTTTCTGAAAGTATTTGTATGGAGTGTAGCCATGTATGGAAGTGAAACATGGACGATAACCAGTTTGGACAAGAAGAGAATAGAAGTTTTCGAAATGTGGTGCTACAGAAGAATGCTGAAAATAAGGTGGGTAGATCACGTAACTAGTGAGGAGGTATTGAATAGGATTGGGGAGAAGAGAAGTTTGTGGCACAACTTGACTAGAAGAAGGGATCGGTTGGTAGGATATGTTCTGAGGCATCAAGGGATCACAAATTTAGCATTGGAGGGCAGCGTGGAGGGTAAAAATAGTAGAGGGAGACCAAGAGATCAATAAGCAGATTCAGAAGGATGTAGGTTGCAGTAGGTACTGGGAGATGAAGAAGCTTGCACAGGATAGAGTAGCATGGAGAGCTGCATCAAACCAGTCTCAGGACTGAAGACCACAACAACAACAACAACTGAAAAGAGGGGACTGTCATGTTCAATAGACACTGCCACGAAATATCTGAGACCAGCAATTGAAAATAACTTCAGTGATATGACAATGATCCTCACTGTACCAGTAAAGTAAACTCTACTAGAAAAATCATTAAACTGAAAATTATTCAGTGGTTGTCATGACATACGAATGAAGTTAATTAAACAGTGTTCTTGTAAGTTTAGTAACGTACTAAGTTATTTGTGTAACATTTCCCAAATGTATGAAATATGCTGTAGTTTTCTTAAGGAAGGAGATAAAGAAATATCGTCAAATTTCCGCCCATTTTCATTTTTGCCGCCATTATATAGAGTTTTAGAAAAGATAATACTCTATCGGCTTCTTAATCCTTTGATTACAAATAATATATTATGAAAGTCACAGTTCGGGCTTCTGAAGGTTTCTAATATTTTGAAGGCTACTTACACATGCAGCAGGGATAGACTTAATTCAGTGCACAATAAAGTACAAGTTGCTGGTATATTATGCTGTCTATCAAAGTCATTTGGTGTGTAAATCACAATATCCTTTTGAGCTTGAATATTTCAGAGTAACAGGAAGTTTTACAGAATAGTTCAAACCGTAGCTCTCTGCCAGGGAACAAAGCTTGTTTACGGGAAACAGACCTGTATTAAGCTGTCAGGCATCATCCAACTAATTACATGTAGTGTCCCACAAGATTCCATTTTAAGAACCTTACTTTTTCTTGCTTATATCAATAAGCTGTCATGAGTAACATAATCAGATGCCAAGCCTGTTTTTTTTTTTTCAGACGACAGAAAAATTGCAGTCAATAGCAAACCAAATATATTTTTGGAAAGATTGTTAATAAAATATTCGTGGACATTAGTAAATGATTCCTAGCTAATTCATGGTCTTTGAAAAAAAATACGCAATTCTTTTAAGAGATTTCCTCCAGTATATGCGTAAAATATGACGGCAAGCGGGCGAAGAGGTTGACAGTGTTAAATCCTTGGGATAACAACTTGATAATAAATTGCGAGGAGACTCACCGTCTTTGTGCCGTGAAAATATGAAGATACACATCAAATACCTCTTCAGGGAAGAGAGAGTTTTAAGTGTTCTCTGATTGGATAAGTTCAGACATTTGGGATCGAGGTTACTGAGCTAGTTAAGTTTTTTGTTAAGATGCCGTGACCATGGTATATTTCCAAAGTTTTCCAGGTTAATACATTTTGTAAAGTCGACTGCCATGAATAAGATTTTAGGGAAAGCTGGTGCTGCTACTGTTAAGGAGAGGATCCGTTTTACCCGCCGAAAATTGGACCTGGTATCAGAACAATTTTATCTCCTTCGTGTAACGATATCTGTGGAATTACCCTACAATTCATGGAACTGGACTGATGGTATAACGTGGGCCAAGTCAGACTGGGTTCGTGAGGTAAACACATCGAGACAGATTATTCGACGCTCTGTCATTAACATGACGGTTAAAGATTTGGACGACTCTACGATGATGATTTGAAGTAAATGACTGAACTTTGTACCCACTCCGAAATTTTTAACAATACCAGCTTTCAACAGTGCGGATGAAGAAACTTTTCGCCCTCTCTCTACGGAATCGGTTGAAGGAACTTGTCGTGCAGTTATGAAGGCTCGCCCACAAAGGAGTAACATATCTGTGGTAGAGGGGGCTGCAGTGCTCAGTTGAGACACTGTTAAAGACAGGAATATTGCCAAGGTAACATTTTATATTTTATTATTCAATTCCTACTTAAACTCAAGCATCACTCATTCATCCACCAAACTCGTTGCCAAAAACTAAACTCGTTCCTTAGATTACTTGACAAGTTTACACTCGTTCATGCTTCATCAAAATTTACTTTACAAGTAATCCTCTGTTAGTACAAATTCGCACCAAAAAACATTATAAACAATGTCAGTTATGTTATTTAACCAATTATACACCAATTTCTTGAAATGTATTCACCCATTCCATCTTTTAAACAATGACTGACTCTTATTTACACTTCAAACAATTTTGACATTTACCGCATTCACACTCACCAAACATATAATACTATGAAAAACTTTAAAATTTTGCAACGTAACATAGAAAAATACAAGATACACAAAATTCAAACCGAATGCACAACGTCACATTAGAAAATAGATAGTATACTTTATACAATAGTCCAAGCATAAATCACCACAAAACAATTCAAAATTTTAAACACGTCTATAATACAATGCTTGCATACAGTAAAAAACCTATAGAATAGAAATTAATGTAAAACAATATTCAAGTACAAAAGTGAAATCTTATTTCTATATACAAAACACACTTGTGTCACTCACTGTATGTGAATCAACGTGCACGTCTGTGAACACGATTTCAATTGGTATTTTCGTCTTTTAGTTATATTGGGGTATCGGTTCTCCAAAGAAAATCATACTCATACAAGGCAAAATATAAGAATAATTCATTTTGTAATATTCATTTATGAGACGTAAGGTCAGTCACTTCAACAGGGATTCTACCAAATGAATAACCTCAGAGCACTGTCCCTGTCATAATAAAAAGAGAAACTAACGTCGGTTTGAGGAACAATGAGTCTGTCACACGAGAATCAAATAGTTAATGTTAGTGATTACTGTTCATGGAAGTAGATTCACTTCATGGAAGCAGATGGGTCTCAGCTTGTCATAAGGCAACCTGATTGTGATGCAGGATCATCAACAGCGTAATGTTGTCTTTTTATAATTGGTTAGACAAACACACACACGCACACACACACACACACACACACACACGCACGCACACACACACATACACACACAATATTCGAAGTTCAATTGGCCACAGTGTAGGTGATCTTAATCTTCTGTGTAAGTTGCAGTCTGTGATTAGATCACAGGCTGCGACCAGTGTGAATTCAAACTAAGTGATCAGGCATCTGCTCTCAAATCACAACAGTTTATAAGTTCATCAATGTGACATCACATACCCGTGTTGTTCCTTCGGCATGAAATACACAGTCATAGGGTCTGGGTAGCATTCACCAGTTAGTCGACAGGCCACTTGAAGTTTCCCATGACGTCAAAAACAGTGTGTATCCAAGTGACGATGCTGTTGCTCGATTGTTTGGCCAGTGGCGAGGCGGCAAGGCCCGCTGTAGGGAGGGCAGCAAACCGGTACTGTACAGTGGCTCGTGCGGGGGAGGCAGCTGGTGTCCCGTGCCTCCCCTACCCCTGTTGACACCTGAAACCCCCCAGTAAGTGGGTAGCGCCACCGACTGTCAAGCCATGACTCTGCCAAGCGCCACAGTTGTACTGCCTGCTGACTCATTTCTGATGAGCTACTTACCGGCAACTGGCATCTGCCCACGGCTCAATGGACATCCATTAATTTGTGCCATCTCTCATCTGCATTTCTCTTATACCTCTGGCTCTTGTATGATTTGTTCGCCACCCAAGCATGTTTACAAAACATTCATTGGTAATGCAGTTTATACATATTGATTAGCCACAACATTATGGCCACCTACTTAATAGCTGGCATGTTCGCCATTGGCACGGATAACAGCGGCAATGCGTCGTGGCATGGAAGCAACGAGACCTTAGTAGGTCGCTGGAGGGAGTTGGCACCACATCAGCACACACATCACCTAATTCCTGTAAACTCATGGGAAGCGGGCGATGAGCTCTGACGCCACAATCATTCACGTCCCAGATGAGTGCTATGGGGTTCACATCTCGCGAGTTGAAGGGCCAGTACATCAATTGTAACTCGCCACTGTGTTCCTCGAACGACTCCATCACACTCCTGGCCTTGTGATAAGGCGCATTACCTTGTTGAAAACTGCAAACACGGTTATTAAGAAGGGAGAGGAGGAGATTAGCGTTTAACGTCCCGTCGACAACGAGGTCGTTAGAGACGGAGCGCAAGCTCGGGTTAGGGAAGGACGGGGAAGGAAATCGGCCGTGCCCTTTGAAAGAAACCATCCCGGCATTTGCCTGAAGGGATTAGGGAAATCACGGAAAACCTAAATCAGGATGGCCAGAGACGGGATTGAACCGTCGTCCTCCCGAATGCGAGTCCAGTGTGCTAACCACTGCGCCACCTCGCTCGGTATATTATGAAGGGGTGTATGTGGTTTGCAGCCAGTGTACGATACTCCCTGGCCGTCATGGTGCCTTGCACGAGCTCCACTGGACACATGGATGCCCCATAAACGTTCGCCAGAGCATAATGAAGCCACCGTTAGTTCGTCTCCGTCTGCAGTGCAGGTGTCAAGTAGCTGTTTACACTGAAAGAAGACAGATTCGCGCCCTCCCATCGACATGAGGAAGATGCTATTTGGATTCATCAAACCATGAACACGGAACCACTGCGCCAACGTCCAGCGCCGATGTTCACGTGTCCTTCTTAGTCCGTGCCGATGTCGTGGTGTTAACAGTGGCACATGCATTGGCCGTCCGCTGCGGTGGCCCATCATTAGGAGTGCTCGGTGCCATGTGTGTTCAAACACACTTGCACTCTGCCCACCATGAAAGTCTGATGTTAGTTCCGCCACAGTTCGCCGCCTGTCCTGTCTAACTAGTCAGCTCAGCCCACGACGTCCGACATCTGTAACGAGGGCCGGACGGAGTGGCCGAGCGGTTCTAGGTGCTTTAGTCCGGAACTGCGTGACCGCTACGGTCGTAGGTTAGAATCCTGCCTCGGGCATGGATGTGTGTGATGTCCTTAGGTTAGTTAGGTTTAATTAGTTCTAAGTTCTAGGGGACTGATGACCTCAGAATTTAAGTCGCATAGTGCTCAGAGCCATTTCAACCTTTGAACGTTTGTTCGAACTACAATTCCAATTTTACTTCAAACTGAGTCGAGGTAATTTTTAATAAAATTGACTGACCATTTAATTACAGTTTAGTTATACACTCCTGGAAATGGAAAAAAGAACACATTGACACCGGTGTGTCAGACCCACCATACTTGCTCCGGACACCGCGAGAGGGCTGTACAAGCAATGATCACACGCACGGCACAGCGGACACACCAGGACCCGCGGTGTTGGCCGTCGAATGGCGCTAGCTGCGCAGCATTTGTGCACCGCCGCCGTCAGTGTCAGCCAGTTTGCCGTGGCATACGGAGCTCCATCGCAGTCTTTAACACTGGTAGCATGCCGCGACAGCGTGGACGTGAACCGTATGTGCAGTTGACGGACTTTGAGCGAGGGCGTATAGTGGGCATGCGGGAGGCCGGGTGGACGTACCGCCGAATTGCTCAACACGTGGGGCGTGAGGTCTCCACAGTACATCGAAGTTGTCGCCAGTGGTCGGCGGAAGGTGCACGTGCCCGTCGACCTGGGACCGGACCGCAGCGACGCACGGATGCACGCCAAGACCGTAGGATCGTACGCAGTGCCGTAGGGGACCGCACCGTCACTTCCCAGCAAATTAGGGACACTGTTGCTCCTGGGGTATCGGCGAGGACCATTCGCAACCGTCTCCATGAAGCTGGGCTACGGTCCCGGACACCGTTAGGCCGTCTTCCGCTCACGCCCCAACATCGTGCAGCCCGCCTCCAGTGGTGTCGCGACAGGCGTGAATGGAGGGACGAATGGAGACGTGTCGTCTTCAGCGGTGAGAGTCGCTTCTGCCTTGGTGCCAATGATGGTCGTATGCGTGTTTGGCGCCGTGCAGGTGAGCGCCACAATCAGGACTGCATACGACCGAGGCACACAGGGCCAACACCCGGCATCATGGTGTGGGGAGCGATCTCCTACACTGGCCGTACACCACTGGTGATCGTCGAGGGGACACTGAATAGTGCACGGTACATCCAAACCGTCATCGAACCCATCGTTCTACCATTCCTAGACCGGCAAGGGAACTTGCTGTTCCAACAGGACAATGCACGTCCGCATGTATCCCGTGCCACCCAACGTGCTCTAGAAGGTGTAAGTCAACTACCCTGGCCAGCAAGATCTCCGGATCTGTCCCCCATTGAGCATGTTTGGGACTGGATGAAGCGTCGTCTCACGCGGTCTGCACGTCCAGCACGAACGTTGGTCCAACTGAGGCGCCAGGTGGAAATGGCATGGCAAGCCGTTCCACAGGACTACATCCAGCATCTCTACGATCGTCTCCATGGGAGAATAGCAGCCTGCATTGCTGCGAAAGGTGGATATACACTGTACTAGTGCCGACATTGTGCATGCTCTGTTGCCTGTGTCTATGTGCCTGTGGTTCTGTCAGTGTGATCATGTGATGTATCTGACCCCAGGAATGTGTCAATAAAGTTTCCCCTTCCTGGGACAATGAATTCACGGTGTTCTTATTTCAATTTCCAGGAGTGTACTTCTCTCTATAGAAATTTTTAAAACATTGTATAAGATTATGGGTGTGTTAGTGATTGGTGGCCCACGCAGTTGTCTTTCACCTTCATGTGCTACAATTTATGCCAGGGAGGTCCATTGATACTTAGCAGCCCTCTATCAATTATCCGCAGATTGCCATACAATATCCTTCACTTCAGAACTTCTGTGACCACACTGTAGTTTACTCCAAATTTTGCTCGTTCCATTTGTCTCAGTCCATCCATTTGTTATGCGACGTCCGTACTCCATCATCTCACTTCCTTCTGTACTGATTGTGGAATTTTGCAAACTGGAAAATTGTCAGTCTATAACATAAGATCACAAGCATAATTTGACTCTCAACACATACGAAATTTATTTTACGTCACTTCACTTTATTTTATACGTCCTTAGATTACGGTGTTCCCTTTACCTCACCTCTCTTCATTTTTACATTTTATCTTCAACCACATTTTGGTAGTATTCTCTATCTATCTCCATGTTCAGCAGTAGATCCAGAATTTATAAACAGTACATTCTTGAATATGAGTCGTGAACTCTTCCATCTTCTCTTCTTTTCAAATTTTTGCATGGTTATCGTTGATCATTCAGCTGTCTGTCATATCATTAGTTTCTGGAGATGCATAAAATCAGTACATCATCCTCTCAATAACTTACACGATGTCTCTCAATCCACTCGGCATTACCGAAAGTATGAGGGAATGATGTGTAACGGTAGTTGGTTTAGCTTTCTGACAGGGTGTGTATTTGTACCTTCCTTATTCGTCTTCCCAGGTTCTTGAAGAGTACCAAATTAGCATAATATTTGCAGGATACAAAGTGTGCGCATCTCAAGTGTACATAACAAATAATTTGTGTATGGGCTCTTCCGGGATGCATACTAGCTAATTACATACTGTTTGGTTTCTGCATTTGTACAAAACGCCAATCCTTGTGAAATAAAAATATCTGATACTTACGGAAGATCAGTCTAGGCATTCCTGTTCTGCTGCTTGTAAGACCGGGTCTTTATCCTGTTCGTGTTCAGTGTTGATAAGCGTGGTTCCCATAAAACGTAATATTCTTCAGGTAAACTGCATTAAAATTTGCATCTTTAACCTCGTTATTATCCTCCACTGTCGGTCCCTAGCGTTCCAATGACAGTGCGTCTGCCACGTTTTCCTTCCTGGGAAAGTGTGCCACATAAAAACGAAACCCTTGCAAATAACGTAAACTTTTATTTGTGGTATAGCCACAACTGCTACTTAACGTGTTCATGGCAAACAAATCCGTCGCAGTTGTAAAATATTTTATTGATCAAATTTTTACACAACAAAAGTGGCTGTACACTACCACAGTTTCGTTGCCTTAGCCCCATCATCAGGTTTATCTGAAATCTGAAATAAAATAACAGCTGTAACTTACTGCATTAAGCAATTAAGAAATCTTTAAACAATAAAAGAGTGATATTTAGAAACTGAAAAGCAGATAAAATGATTGAACAATAGCCCCCCTAGCAGTAGTAGGTTCGACAGGCAAACCTCTATAATTTTAATTAATATTGTGTTTATACTAGTTGCAGGTGAGGAGGAAAGTTAGTTATTAGTATTTTATTAATGATCTCATTCATAAGCAGCCATACGACAGTCATCACAGTTGCTCAAGAAAGTTGTAATTAAGCTTTACTTGTTTAATCAGAATCGGACGATGACTCTCCTTGTCCGCAGTCTCCATGATTCGAAGCGATCTGCAATTCTGTGTAAATAAAATGTCTTGGTTTTCTTGCGTTGCGTAGTCAGTCTGGAAACCTCAGATCAAGCGGAAAGTTTGCTTTGATAGAGTTTAATTATCCGATGAAATAATGGAGCTCTTGGATCTAATAATTGCAGGTTCGTTTCCAATTCATCGGAAGTTCCCTTCTGATTACCAACGAAACGACACCTCCGTGCAAATTTCCAATTAGAGAATACATATACAATGAAATTCTTTACACACCTTTGATGTAAATGTTCAGTATATATTTTCTTGAGTAGCATACAATATATTTTCAATCTCTTTCTTCCAGTAATCTCGATAGCAAAATTACAATTATGTGGCTATTCGGCACGGAGAAGATCCTAAAAGTCCCCTCAACACACCAGAGAGAATATCACAAAGAGTAATTATGCGCTCATGGAATAGTAATAGTACTGTACTACTTTGCTCATCGATTCTGCGAGATGGTCAAGTAGGAAACGTAATTCACTCATAGAATTGTGCAGGGATAATTAGTAGAATATAAAGAGATATTACACCTCTACCGTAAGTGAACCGTCAAATAACATCCCAAACTGTGGCTACGAACTCCATCTTTCAATCGCCTTCCATGCCATGTGTATGTTGCTTAGTTGCACTTATTCTGCTGGTAGTCACACTACTTTTTCTTATTTGGTTGTTAAGTCGAACATCTCTCGTAATGGACCTCCATTACTTTCTGTCATTACCTAAATTGCTTCTGCATTTTCTCGGCGTTTGTACGTGCTTGTACCTTAGTTCTTCTCCGTGCCGTGTTATGCGCCCCTTCGTTGTGTTTGCCACGAATACGGCCCGCTGTGTTACCGCTCAGTCCGCTTGCCGTAGCCTCTCGGGTCACACAGGCGCGCTGTGCCAGTGTGCGGTTAAGTGTCGACCTGGAATGTAGGCGTTTTCGCGTGCTTCGCATATCAGGCTGTAAGCTGACTTTACATTCTGCAACACAGTGTCGTCATTTAGTTTAACATTAGTTTAGCGCATGACTTCCACCTACTCTCCTATGGTGGCTTTACTGTTATAGACTGCATACATTTCCGGTGGCAATTTTGGGACAAAAAAAAAATTCCCAGGCCGCGACTGAAAGTTGGAGTTCTTTGCAGCCACAATTTGGGATGTTATTTAACGGTCCAACTTCGATAGATGTTTGCCTATCAGTTGTTTGGGAATGGACATGACGTCCTACTATTGCTAGGTAGGCTATTGTTCAATCATTTTATCTGCTTTTCAGTTTCTAAACATCAGTCTGTAATTGTTTAACAATTACTTAATTGCTTCATAGAGTAGGTTGCAATTATTGTTTTACTTCAGATTTCAGATACACCTGCTGATGGGGCTAAGACCTCGAAACTGTAGTAGTGTATAGCGACTTCTCTTGTGCAAGACTTCGGTCAATAAAATATTTTACAACTCTGGCAGATTTGTTTACCATGAATATCTTCCAAACAAGTTGCCCAGAGCGAGGGTCGTCCATGCGTCAGTATGTCTGGCATTAAGAATTCCCTGTCAGGGAGGACATAAATTTGCTTAATCCCCAAACAGTAGTTAGTGCTTCCAGCTCTGTCATGGTGTAACTCTTCTCTGCTTTTCGCAGGATGTGGCTTCCAAATGCGATATTTCTCTTTGCTATCTCTCTATCTTGTTCTATTCCCTAAAATAGATTCACCCTGAGACCTAATCTTGACACATCAGTGCACACACAAAAGACTTTGCTCAGTTGGGAAGAAACAATACTGGCGATCACGTTAATGTTCCCTTCGAACTTTCAAACACATATTGCTCTATTTCAGTCCACTTTCAGGTGGCGTTCTTTCCTGATAAGCAGCAAAGACTAGGCATGGCTACAGTGTCCTTTACGAACTGCTTGTAGAAATTTGTGAGTCCTTACAATGCACATACTTTTCGCTTTTTCCTGAGTGATGAATATTTCTCAATGGTCTCTAATTTCTGTCGATCTTGCCCGATTCTGTCTGGAGATATTACAAGTCCTAAAGGTCTACTTCCTTACATCCAAATTCTGACTTTTCCAAATTGATGGTAACTCCATGTTTATCGACGGCTTCATGTAACTGACAATATTTTGTCGTGTTCTTCCCACGTTTCCCCTGCAATCAGTGCATTGTCACCGTACAGCATACCCTTATCCTTAAGTAACTCTGGGATTATGGATCCAGGTCCTCTAATAAATGCTGATGGTGAAACGTACAACTCAAACGGTAATTTCTTAAATTGGAAGCAATGTCTGTAGCACAAGAATGCTGTGTACAGACAACAATATGATTGTAGTTCTATTTGCCAGTAGCCAGCCACAAATCAATTGACGTCAAGACATGCACTTTGTGGAAACACTAAAGTAGCTCTTGTAATGTCTCTGGTCTATCTGCCTCTGGTTCCATTTGGTATTTATCTGCAGGAATCGAAGTACAAGCCTCATGGTTTCATCCTTCTTCTTGACACACCACAACAGGCTATTATAAGAGCTGATTGCCTCTTCTATGATCTCTTCCTTCAACACCTTCAACTAGTTCTGTATCTTTTCCTTATTAATGTGTGGCAGTTGGTGGGCCTTAACAAAAAAATTGATATGTTCCTTAACCTCGAATTTATACAATATGGTCTGGATGGTCCCTGGCACGTGTGAAAACACTCTTACATACGACTTCAAACCATGCCCCAGTCCTTTTTCTTGCATATTTGGATTCGATCTGTTGAAGTTTCGCCTCTATCTCCCCAAAAATTGCCTCACTTTCTTCTTACTGGGTTTCTAATAATCTCAATGCCATGAATACTTCTCTTCTGTCCTTCTCCACATAATTATTGAAATGCAAAATGACATTTTTATCTACTACTTTTCACGTGGCGAAATTCTGTCTGAAGTGCAGAACCATCTCGTACCTTCTTAAGAAATCAAGCCCTAAATCGCCGCTGTTGTCAATCCCTGAATCACCATAAAATCAGCGTAAAACTCATGATTCTGGCACTTGAAACCAACTCGCACCTGCTCTTTTATCTTGGCACTCTTGCTACTCACTGCTCCTCTAAACCAGTAATGAGGACTCTGAATTTTATATGTAATATTTCAACTGGTATTGGGAGAGTGCTTGCTCTTCTGTCCTTACAATGGTGAGCTGGGGCTGGACGAGCACCACCTGTGCTGAGTGTGACAGAAAAAAGTGAAGCTGAGCTAGTTCGCTTTTCTATTAATATAACAAGGAGTGAGCAATAGCGGGTGGCGGCTCCTCAGAGCGGCCGACCTCCTACAAAAATGGTTCAAATGGCTCTGAGCACTACGGGACTTAACATCTGAGGTCATCAGTCCCCTATAACTTAGAACTACTTAAACCTAACTAACCTAAGGACATCACACACATCCATGCCCGAGGCAGGATTCGAACCCGCGACCATAGCAGCAGCGTGGATCCGGACTGAAGCGTATAGAACCGCTCGACCACCGCGGCCGGCCGACCTGCTACAGCTCTGAGCCAATGTACCAGGCACGAAGCGACGCCGAGCGCGACTTTCTGGAGCCAGCGCTAAACGTTTTATTGCTGTTTGCCATCTTGTCCGACGCCCAGTGTTAGTATTGTTTTCAGTGGTTCTGAGAATCTGAGGACTGCGGCCATGGGACACCTGACGCACCAGCGCCTAGCGTCCAGGCGATATTTTGCTTGTTTTTGGCGGCGATTTCACGGCTGCTTTCACGCATCCACCAAAATGCGAGAAGTTGATTGGGCAATTCAAGAAGACATGTGACATCAGAGAGTCCTACTGTAAACTGACGGCAATGACCACGAAGGGTACAAGAAATGTTGCTATGTTGCTATCCAGCTGGGATTTTGCAGAGCGCACTGAACACGGATGACAGGCGCTTTTTTCCACGGCCTCCTACGATTGGAAACGTTCGAGAGCGGTGGGCTCGCAGAGCACTAGTTTTCGGCGTCGTTGCTCTGAACACGAGATTGGGAGCCTCCTCTGGACTTCTTGGGAGAGTAGGTGTATTGATACTGTCTCCACCTGGAAATACTCCTGCGCAGACCTAGGAGTTAGAGTGTCTCGGTGATCTGCGACGAAATTTAAATTCTTTCCGGAATTTATCTCATCGGGCTTTTATCTGCAGGTCTCGATCATCAGCCCGAGCACAGAGGTCAGCGGCTGCACCATCCGACTGGTGTTTGGCTGCCCACACACAGCCTGAGATCCTGGTGATAAAATATTTGCTGCACAGGTATAATACGGATCTGTAATTCTTCTCTGACGCTCTCGGCAGCGTATACTCTCGTTTTCGCGCTATGGTAACCACGATTTTGTTCTGAATTTTTCGCAGAGTTCTTATTTCCGATCGGCATACCATCGCAGAGTCGCGGTTTATCACTATCTCTGTTGATTGACTCACCAGTAATAAATTACCGTACTCAGTACTTCAAAATAGGCGCCCCTTTAAAAGAAGTGCCGACTACTCATTCTCAACATCTTTATTTTGTGACTTCTTTCTATTTAAGCGTTGTTCAGTGAATAGCATATTTACATGTTTATTAGACAAAATGAATCTCTTTGTGATACTTTGTTTATCATATTTTGTAGTCAGATGATAAATTCCATTTCCTTTTCATTTTTTTTACTATTGAGACTAGAGATTAATAAGGAACTGTATTAAATTACAGCTTGCGTGCAGCCGTTTTTAATAATCATCTACAGGGTCACTTTATTAATTGTCTTAACGTTCGTTTCTTCATTGTGCATAAGTTAAGGTGGTAGTTAAAGGGGGAAGGGGGGGGGGGAGTTGAGTGTACGAGCAGCTGTTATTTGTCATGCAAATTCAGTTGAAACCAGATATTATTCACACTTCTCTAGCCCAGTACCTCGTGCAGTGAATATTCTTCTAAAAATACATGCATAACTTCGTGGGTGGAATGTCTTGCATTGGCTGCAGTTTCTCGAATTTCTGTCGCTGCCTTTTCTCTGAAGTGAGGACATACGAATCTGATTTTCAAAACATTAGCCTACATTTCGATAACGTCTCACGGAATTCTTCGGTCCATAACTTCGGGTGTAGGTGGTACGCAGCGTCTTGGACCAGTGGAAACTTTTGTACTGACACAAATTGCTTCCTAAGCTCCTCCTCGGCCATGTCACGTGGCACTGTGTCGGCAGTCACGCTGGTAAGTACTGGCGGATCAGAATCTGACGCCTCCCCTAATGCGGCATAGTCTTTTGGTCAGATCGTGAGTTTCTTGTTCTCTGTTGCGCTCTTCTTCGCACTGAATCGTCATGTTCTCCATCCCGATATTGCTTGTCGAAAATCTGCTATCCTTCTTCTCATTCGTGAGCACGTCTAGCGTTTCTCTGTGCCTGTGGTTTATGGTTTCCTGCACATTTTTAAATTGCATTGATTCTCTTAGTTCGGCATGTTCACTGAGATTTGTTGGTATTGACCTGTCGGATGCTGAACATTAAGATTCGATAACTGCTCCAAAGTGGTGGTTAGTACTTTCACTTTCTCTACCACCTCCTCTATCTTATCTTTTTGTGAATTTGTGTACTCTTGCCTCCCTGATATAACTTCTTCAATATCTTTAGCATTTGAGTTGATGTCTTTCCTCAATTTCCCTATTGTTCCTTTAGTGTTCCGCGCTAATGTATCTACCTCTGAATTTACTTCTGGTATCTCGTTATCTTACTTCTTGTTTAAAATTTTTTCCTACTCTTCGCATTTCTTCATGTGATATTCTTCTTCCTAATTTAGGGCTTCAATCTGTTCATCTACTTTCCCATTTCAGTTTTTGAATTGTTGCTCATTTTTCCCAGATTGTGTATCCCATATTTGGTCACTTTTCTTAAAAGTCTCCTCACAGTACTTTAGTAAATTCTCGCTCTTTTCAAGTCGTTCCTCTAGTTTTTTGAATTGTGCCTCATTTTTCTTGAAACATCCACCATTCTTTCCTTTGCTCTTCTTGGAGAGTTTTGCGTTATTCTGAAAGTGTTCGTCATTCTAGTCTTGACTTTGCTTAAGCAAATTTTGGATTTTCTTAAGCTGTTAATCATTCTTCTCAAATTTTTAAATCAGAAAGCTCTGCAGGTCGAATGCTGCAAGTGGTGGTGGTGCGTGCTGTCGATGGCCATCACCCTGCGCCACACTTTCACATCCTGTAATCTCTGAATTTTCGTCCGCACTTGTTGTTTTACGCTCCTCTACTCCCCTAATTTCTGTCTCCGATATTTCGTCACTACTTTCTTCTTGGTATTGTTCGTTAATCATGTCGATTTTGTCCTGAGAAGTTCCTTCACAGTGTTCGCTATTATCTATCTCCTGAATCTTATCTTGCAGTACTTCCATATCTGAACCTCTCTTTGGTGTTTCTGAGTTATTTGTAATTTCCGTCTCTATCGCGCTCATTCGTTCTAAGCTTCGCACCCTTGCTCTTGTAATCCTTGGCATTGCCTAACAGAAATATTAAATGTCAAAGACACTTGACATTCAAGACAAATCTAATCAACCTAATACAAAAATTCATCAGTGTTTTTGCGCACACACTAAAATTCATTCTCCTCCTATCATACAATCCACACAAACTCAGAAGAAATAAAATCCCCTCCAAAAGTTCGATGATGGTGATTTTGCTGATTAATGACGGACATATACCAACGTTATTAGGAAACTGATGGGCAACAACTGGGGAGCACACCCATAGGTCCTCCGCACATCTGCCCTCGCTTTGTGCTTCTCTGCTGCTGAATATGTAGCACCTGTATGCCAGAACTCCATCCATGCCAAACAGGTAAATATTGCCCTAAATGAAACATGACGAATTGTAACCGGCTGCTTGCGGGCAACCCCTGTTGACAAAATCTACCACCTCATGGGCGTAGCACCTCCAGACATTCGAAGGAGAACAGCAGCTGAAGTGGAAAGAAAGAAGCAGGAGACGAATCTGAGACACACCCTGTTTGGATGCGAACATCAAACACCAAGATTCAAGTCGAGAAAAAGTTTTCTACGGACAACGCAACCAATCCAGGCATCACCTGCAGACCATAGGATACAACTCTGGCGTAGCTCATCATCAGATAAATATTGGGAAACTCCCCAAGGAAGAACTTGCTACAGGTCATCACCTCCCGTACACGACATGGAAGGTACTCAATAGACGGAGAACTGGAGTATCTCGGTGTAAGGAGAATATGAAGAAATGGGGATACATCTCTGGGGACGAACTATGTGAGTGTGGTGAACCTCAAAACCATCACCTACTCAACTGCAGGAAACTGTCGGAACCTGTGTCCATGGACGATCTGATTATCGACATTGATGAGGCAGTCTGTGCAGCGGAATTCTGGGCAGCACATGGAATATAAATATGCACATATTCTATGTAATACTTTTAATATACACTACTGGCCATTAAAATTGCTACATCACGAAGATCACGTGCTACAGACGTGAAATTTAACCGACAGGAAGAAGATGCTGTGATATGCAAATGATTAGCTTTTCAGAGCATTCACGTGAGGTTGGCGCCGGTGGCGACACCTACAACGTGCTGACACAAGGAAAGTTTCCAACCGATTTCTCATACACAAACAGCAGTTGACCGGCGTTGCCTGGTGAAACATTGTTGTGATGCCTCGTGTAACGAGCAGAAATGCGTACCATCACGTTTCCGACTTTGATAAAGGTCGGATTGTAGCCTATCGCGATTCCGGTTTATCGTATCGCGGCATTGCTGCTCGCGTTGATCGAGATCCAATGATTGTTAGCAGAATATGGAATCGGTGGGTTCAGGAGGGTAATACGGTACGCCGTGCTGGATCCCAACGGCCTCGTATCACTAGCAGTCGAGATGACAGGCATCTTATCCGCATGGCTGTAACGGATCGTGCAGCCACGTCTCGATCCCTGAGTCAACAGATGGGGACGTTTGCAAGACAACAACCATCTGCACGAACAGTACGACGACGTTTGCAGCAGCATGGACTATCAGCTCTAAGACCGTGGCTGCGGTTACCCTTGACGCTGCATCACAGACAGGAGCGCCTGCGATGGTGTACTCAACGACGAACCTGGGTGCACGAATAGCAAAACGTAATTTTTTCGGATGAATCCAGGTTCTGTGAACAGCATCATGATGGTCGCATACGTGTTTGGCGACATCGCGGTGAACGCACATTGGAAGCGTCTATTCGTCATCGTCATACTGGCGTATCACCCGGCGTGATGGTATGGGATGCCATTGGTTACACGTCTGGGTCACCTCTTGTTCGCCTTGACGGCACTTTGAGCAGTGGACGTTACATTTCAGATGTGTTACGACCCGTGGCTCTACCCTTCATTCGATCCCTCCGAAACCCTACATTTCAGCAGGATAATGCACAACCGCATGTTGCAGGTCCTGTACGGGCCTTTCTGGATACAGAAAATGTTCGAGTGCTGCCCTGGCCAGCACATTCTCCAGATCTCTCACCAACTGAAAACGTCTGGTCAATGGTGGCCGAGCAACTGGCTCATCACAATACGCCAGTCACTACTCTTGATGAACTGTGGTATCGTGTTGAAGCTGCATGGGCAGCTGTACCTGTACACGCCATCCAAGCTCTGTTTGACTCAATGCCCTGGAGTATCACGACCGTTATTACGGCCAGAGGTGGTTGTTATGGGTACTGATTTCTCAGGATCTATGCACCCACATTGCGTGAAGAGGTAGCCACTAGAGGTGTACAAATTCCCCTTGCAGCCTGCTTGCCCCTAGCTCCTCTGCAACCATTCATGCCGGTCAGCCTGCCGCGACGTAAACACAAGAGTACGCATGTACTGAGGCATAGTGGGTAATGCGACCGACTTGGGCTCCCGCAAGCCCGGGCTACCTGGGTTCCCGCAGGCCTGCCAAGCTTCACGGGACCCGCTCAGCTTGCTGCGCCTGACAACAGGTTGCGCTGTCAAGCTACCGTGACTAGAGTAGCCAGTTAGTTAGCCCGCAGTTCATTTATCGCAACGATGGGGGCAGCACAATGAATAGGTCGGACTTTAGTGAGATTGAAAAAAAAATTGACAACTGGCGAATACATGCTGGTAACGAAACAGAGCACAAGTGCCCCATAGGAAACGTTTTCGTGTGTTTATGAGGCCGCTTAAAATAAATCGGTAGGTGTGTCTCAATGCAAACTATGTAAAAATCTCCTAAGTACTTATTCAGCAACCTCGAGTATGTTACGACATGTGTGCAAATTTGACAAGCAGTTCCCTCACTCCGGAAATATCTTGAAAGAGGACAAAGATTTAGTGGCCGAAAAGGGCGTCGAAATGTGTGCTAAGGACCTGAGACCATTTAGCAGTATAGAGGGAGAAGGATTTCATGGTAACCCGCAAACGATGTCAAAATCTTTTGTAAGGTACTCTATTCCATGCACTGTCCGAAATATTATGTAGACAGTAATGTTCCTCTTGATGGTCAAGTGTGCAAAATTTCTTCAGGATCGGAATAAAACTGTAGGTTGGTGTAGAAGTGTGTAAGTAAAGTACCCTCCGCCATGCACCATTCAGAATTTTATGAAGACAGCACCCTTCATCCTGCTTTGAATATCAAGTATGCCAAATTTCATCAAGATCGGAATAAAAACGTACAATTTGTCGAATTCCGTTACGTAAAGTAACCTCTGCCATGCACCCTACGAAATTTTAAGTATACTGTGACCTTCCTATTGGTTTCAAGGTATAGTGTGCAAAATTTCATCAAGATTGTATGCAATACAAACACACGGACACAATGAAAACGCACTTTCAGTTTTTCTCAAATTTTCCAATTTCTCGGTCGATTTTCGAAAAATTTTATTTCATAAAAACCTTGTCCTGAGAATTACGAACACAGCAAAAAAAAAATTGCCGAATTGGTCCAGCCGTTCTCGAGTTTTACGCTTATCAACGCATTTGGCAATTCATTTTTATTTATATAGATAATAAACCCGAAACATACGCGTAAAGGAAGAATGTACAAATAAACCCAATATTTTTTGACCTGAAATTAATATGGCTTGTCTTTTGGTGCTCATGTAAAATAAAAACTTTTAATTAACGTTCATAGTACGACAATGAAGCCCGCAGACCAAACGGCTGCGTAGCGCAGCTCAGCAGTAATAGGGGCAGGCAAGCAAGTTTCCCGCAGCCTGCCCGGGTTGGGTTCTGCTTGGCTTGGCTGGGAGTGAAGCAGCCTGCCCGTTCTGTTGACAACGCGCGGCGGCCTGCCTGCCTGGCCACCAGGCAAGCATGGGCGGGTTAAAAGCGGAACATGTACACCTCTGGTAGCCACATGTCAGTTCTAGTATAATATATTTGTCCAATGAATACCCGTTTGTTGTTGTTGTGGTCTTCAGTCCTGAGACTGGTTTGATGCAGCTCTCCATGCTACTCTATCCTGTGCAAGCTTCTTCATCTCCCAGTACCTACTGCAACCTACATCCTTCTGAATCTGCTTCGGGTATTCATGTCTTGGTCTCCCTCTACGATTTTTATCCTCCACGCTGCCCTCCTATACTAAATTTGTGATCCCTTGATGCCTCAGAACATGTCCTACCAACCGATCCCTTCTTCTGGTCAAGCTGTGCCACAAACTTCTCTTCTCCCCAATCCTATTCAATACTTCCTCATTAGTTATGTGATCTACATATCCAATCTTCAGCATTCTTCTGTAACACCACATTTCGAAAGCTTCTATAGTCTTCTTGTCCAAACTATTTATCGTCCATATTTCACTTCCATACATGGCTACACTCCATACAAATACTTTCAGAAATGACTTCCTGACACTTAAATCTATACTCGATGTTAACAAATTTCTCTTCTTCAGAAACGCTTTCCTTGCCATTGCCAGTGTACATTTTATATCCTCTGTACTTCGACCATCATCAGTTATTTTGCTCCCCAAATAGCAAAACTCCTTTACTACTTTAAGTGTCTCATTTCCTAATCTAATTCCCTCGGCATCACCCGACTTAATTCGACTACATTCCATTATCCTCGTTTTGCTTTTGTTTATGTTCATCTTATATCCTCCTTTCAAGACACTGTCCATTCCGTTCAACTGCTCTTCCAAGTCCTTTGCTGTCTCTGACAGAATTACAATGTCATCGGCGAACCTCAAAGTTTTTATTTCTTCTCCATGGATTTTAATACCTACTCCGAATTTTTCTTTTGTTTCCTTTACTGCTTGCTCAATATACAGATTGAATAACATCGGGGAGAGGCTACAACCCTGTCTTACTCCCTTCCCAACAACTGCTTCCCTTTCATGTCCCTCGACTCTTATAACTGCCATCTGGTTTCTGTACAAATTGTAAATAGCCTTTCGCTCCCTGTATTTTACCCCTGCCACCTTTAGAATTTGAAAGAGAGTATTCCAGTCAACATTGTCAAAAGCTTTCTCTAAGTCTACAAATGCTGGAAACGTAGGTTTGCCTTTCCTTAATCTTTCTTCTAAGATAAGTCGTAAGGTCAATATTGCCTCACGTGTCCCAGTATTTCTACGGAATCCAAACTGATCTTCCCCGAGGTCGGCTTCTACCAGTTTTTCCATTCGTCTGTAAAGAATTCGTGTTAGTATTTTGCAGCTGTGACTTATTAAACTGATTGTTCGGTAATTTTCACATCTGTCAACACCTGCTTTCTTTGGGATTGGAATTATTATATTCTTCTTGAAGTCTGAGGGTATTTCGCCTGTCTCATACATCTTGCTCACCAGATGGTAGAGTTTTGTCAGGACTGGCTCTCCCAAGGCCGTCAGTAGTTCCAATGGAATGTTGTCTACTCCGGGGACCTTGCTTCGACTCAGGTCTTTCAGTGCTCTGTCAGACTCTTCACGCAGTATCGTATCTCCCATTTCATCTACATCCTCTTCCATTTCCATAATATTGTCCTCAAGTACATCGCCCTTGTATAGACCCTCTATATACTCCTTCCACCTTCCTGCTTTCCCTTCTTTGCTTAGAACTGGGTTTCTATCTGAGCTCTTGATGTTCATACAAGTGGTTCTCTTATCTCCAAAGGTCTCTTTAATTTTCCTGTAGGCAGTATCTATCTTACCCCTAGTGAGATAAGCCTCTACATCTTTACATTTGTCCTCTAGACATCCCTGCTTAGCCATTTTGCACTTCCTGTCGATCTCATTTTTGAGACGTTTGTATTCCTTTTTGCCTGCTTCATTTACTGCATTTTTATATTTTCTCCTTTCATCAATTAAATTAAATATTTCTTCTGTTACCCAAGGATTTCTACTAGCCCTCGTCTTTTTACCTACTTGATCCTCTGCTGCCTTTACTACTTCATCCCTCAAAGTTACCCATTCTTCTTCTACTGTATTTCTTTCCCCCATTCCTGTCAATTGTTCCCTTATGCTCTCCCTGTACAACCTCTGGTTCTTTCAGTTTATCCAGGTACCATCTCCTTAAGTTCCCACCTTTTTGCAGTTTCTTCAGTTTTAATCTACAGCTCATAACTAATAGATTGTGGGCAGAGTCCACATCTGCCCCTGGAAATATCTTACAATTTAAAACCTGGTTCCTAAATCTCTGTCTTACCATTATATAATCTATCTGATACCTTTTAGTATCTCCAGGGTTCTTCCATGTATACAACCTTCTTTCATGATTCTTAAACCAAGTGTTAGCTATGATTAAGTTGTGCTCTGTGCAAAATTCTACCAGGCGGCTTCCTCTTTCATTTCTTAGCCCCAATCCATATTCACCTACTAAGTTTCCTTCTCTCCCTTTTCCTACTACCGAATTCCAGTCACCGATGACTATTAAATTTTCGTCACCCTTCACTATCTGAATAATTTCTTTTATTTCATCATACGTTTCTTCAATTTCTTCGTCATCTGCAGAACTAGTTGGCATATAAACTTGTACTACTGTAGTAGGTGTGGGCTTCGTATCTATCTTGGCCACAATAATGCGTTCACTATGCTGTTTGTAGTAGCTTACCCGCATTCCCATTTTCCTATTCATTATTAAACCTACTCCTGCATTACCCCTATTTGATTTTGTGTTTATAACCCTGTAGTCACCTGACCAGAAGTCTTGTTCCTCCTGCTACCGAACTTCACTAATTCCCACTATTTCTAACTTTAACCTATCCATTTCCCTTTTTAAATTTTCTAACCTATCTGCCCGATTAAGTGATCTGACATTCCACGCTCCGATCCGTAGAACGCCAGTTTTCTTTCTCCTGATAACGACATCCTCTTGAGTAGTCCCCGCTCGGAGATCTGAATGGGGGACTATTTTACCTCCGGAATATTTTACCCAAGAGGACGCCATCATCATTTAATCATACAGTGAAGCTGCATGCCCTCGGGAAAAATTACGGCCGTAGTTTCCCCTTGCTTTCAGCCGTTCGCAGTACCAGCACAGCAAGGCCGTTTTGGTTATTGTTACAAGGCCAGATCAGTCAATCATCCAGACTGTTGCCCCTGCAACTACCGAAAAGGCTGCTGCCGCTCTTCAGGAACCACACGTTTGTCTGGCCTCTCAAGAGATACCCCTCCGTTGTGGTTGCACCTACGGTGCGACTATCAGTATCGCTGAGGGACGCAAGCCTCCCCACCAACGGCAAGGTCCATGGTTCATGGGGGGAGGTATACCCGTTTATCATCTGCATTTCTTCTTGGTGTAGCAATTTTAATGGCCAGTAGTGTTGTGGCGTAACAAGCTAGCTACGCCACACTGAGAAGTAGCCGGAAGGGCACGCGTCAACTCTCGCCGTCTTGCGTTAAGTCTGAAACAGGATACGTGATGAAAGCTATAAAGAAAAGAACGGAGCTTCTCGTATACTTAACTTTAATTTCTTGTTGTACATTGCTCTTGATAATACAAGTGAGACTCTCTCCAGATATGGTTAACTGCGCCTTGCTAGGTCGTAGCCATGGACTTAGCTGAAGGCTATTCTAACTGTCTCTCGGCAATTGAGAGAAAGGCTTCGTACGTGTAGTCGCTAGCAATGTCGTCCGTACAACTGGGGCGAGTGCTAGTAAGTCTCTCGAGACCTGCCGTGTGGTGGCGCTCGGTCTGCGATCACTGCCAGTGGCGACACGCGGGTCCGACATGTACTAATGGACCGCGGCCGATTTAAGCTACCACCTAGCAAGTGTGGTGTCTGGCGGTGACACCACAAGTAGTTCAAAAATGGTTCAAATGGCTCTGAGCACTATGGGACTCAACTGCTGAGGTTATCAGTCCCCTAGAACTTAGAACTACTTAAACTTAACTAACCTAAGGACATCACACACATCCATGCCCGAGGCTGGATTCGAACCTGCGACCGTAGCAGTCGCACGGTTCCGGACTGCGCGCCTAGAACCGCGAGACCACCGCGGCCGGCCCACAAGTAGTGTATATGTATGATATGCTATGTATGATATGCTATGTATGATGGATCATAGTTAATATGTTATGTTCTGGATACGTATAAATAAATAAACCAGCCAACCCCACTGAACAGAATACACAAAATGTTACACACCTGCACTTAAAACTATATTTTAAAATTTGCGAATTTAATTTTTTTAGGTAGCAATAAATGCCCTTCTATTGATTTTAAGTTTCGCAGACCTATTGTCAGTGTCAGAATATCGCCAAAATACAAGTTGATGTGGTAGGTGGAGGAAGTTATCTATGCAAATGTGCCCTCCATCTGAGTTACGTCAATTAATCGTCCTCCAAAATAATGACTTAGGTATCTAATGATTGCTAAATGGAATAACAATCTCAATTACTTTGGTTTATTCCATTAAAGTTATTAATAAAGCACTTGACAAACAACGGCAGTATTAAAAAACCTTGGCACTTCTGACAAAAGGGTCAGGGGGGAAAGATTACAATAATCACGCAAGTGAAATAATTGTCGTGACGTTGCACCTGTTGTTGGAAACGAAAGGAGATTGTTCATTGAATCGAAAAGCAAGCCTTTATAGAGAAACTGGAAGTAACCAAAATACTATAAAATGACTTTAATGTCCGTACACGTCTCGCAGTTGCGGCTCGATCTCATCATGGTAAATGGCTGCAGAATCAGTCGTTCGTGGCACCAATTATCCTCGTCAATAGCTAAGTGCATATGAACCAGAAATTTATCTGAGTCCCTCCATACATCAGCTCTCAGTGGAGAAATCTGACGGCGAGGCTCCTGAAGATCGAGACTCCTGAAGAACACGTAAGTGCTGATCGAATGTTTACTAAAAATTAACCTCACAATGGCACGTATTGCACCTACCACTGTACTCAGATTGGCTGGGCTTCTGATCTTCTCACCACCGACAGGTCTAAATGGTCCTTAGAAAACGCTAGTCCCCCTTCTTGCGCTGTCCTCTAGTTGGTTAACAAATAACGAGCGTTCTAACATTTCACACAGAAGAAAGACATCTCACTCTCTTTCCACCTCTCTCTCAGTGATCAGTGAGGTAGGTGCTTGGCGGCAGAGTCGAGCTTCTATTTCTAACTTCCAGTTTACTTATGTTAGCCAGTTCCCTTAGTTTTTGTTGTTGTGTAAACATTTGGTTTTTTCCACTCCTGGGTTGTGAAATACTCATGGCTGCGGGGCTTGCACTGTGTTTGTCCACGACACTCCGAGCACCCCAGTGCGACATAAGAAAGGGCGGTCCAGTGGCCTGCAAGCCAACGCCTCTCCCAGCACGTCTTTATGCTAAACGACTCCACGTGTAGCGCCCTACTTTACTCCCCTGGCAGCCCGGCTACTTCTGCAGTCCCAAATTTGCTTTCAGCCTTGTCTCGTTTACATACGGCATGCAAATCCGAGTAAATGAGTAAATGAAGAGTAAGTTACATCAGTCAGCTACCGACAATCGTTAGTACTGGTATGTATCACATTCGATTAAATATCTGATCTAATACGTCTTTCGTTAGGATTTTACGTACGAGTATATTATGGGACTGTTTCCAAAGAAACGTTCGCTTAACAAAGCAGATGCGAGTACAAACTGCCGCTTCCAAATACCGATTCTTTAATGAAAGTTTTTGTAAACAGTAAATCCCTTTTTCAAACCAGCAGCTGAGTTCATAGAATCAAAACTAGAAGTAAGAATATTCTACATAATGATTTAAATCCACTTCCGTGGTCCAGAAAGGTTTCTGTTTTGCAGCAATACACATTTTAAATGACTTTCCAGCGGTCATAAAAAGTTTAAGTGCTAATACAGTTCACTGTAAGAAGAACCTATAGGATTTTTAGTGGCCTACTCCTTCTACTTGATCAACGAATTTCTTAGTAGAGCCGACTGATATGTATAGATATTATTGATAATATCAGATAATCTATTACGTAAAATCTGACTTTCATACACTGTGAGATCAAAAGTATCCTGACACCCGGCTGAAAATGACTTACAAGTTCGTGGCGCCCTCCATCGGTAATGCTGGAATTCAATATGGTGTCGGTCCACCCTTAGCCTTGATGACAACTTTCACTCTCGCAGGCATACCCTCAGTCAGGTGCTGGAATGTTTATTGGGGAGTGGCAGCCCGTTCTCCAACGGAGTGACGGAGTGCTGCGCTCAGAGGAGGTATCGATGTCGGTCGGTGAAGCCTGGCACGAAGTCGGCGTTCCAAAACATCCCAAACATGTTCTATAGGATTCAGGTCAGGACTATGTGCAGGCCAGTCCATTACAGGGATGTTACTGTCGTGTAGCCACTCCACCACAGGCCGTGCATTATGCACGATCCTGTTAAAAGAGGCATTCGCCATCCCCAAACTGCTCTTCAACAGTGGGAAGCAAGAAAGTGCGTAAAACATCAATGTAGGCCTGTACGGTGATACTGCCATGCAAAACAACAAGGTGTGCAAGCCCTCCCCATGAAAAACACGACCACGCCATAACACCACCACATCCGAATTTTACTTTTGGCACTACACACTCTGGCAAATGACGTTCGCCGGGCATTTGCCATACCCATACCCCATCATCGGATCGCCACATGTGTACCGTGATTCGTCACTCCACACAACGTTTTTCCACTGTTCAATCGTCCAGTTTTTACGCTCCTTACACCAAGCGAGGCGTCGTTTGGCATTTACCGGCGTGATGTGTGGCTTATGAGCAGCCGCTCGACATGAAATTCAAGTTTTCTCACCTCCCGCCTAACTGTCATAGTACTTGCAGTGGATTCCGATGCAGTTTGGAATTCCTGTGCGATGGTCTGGACAGATGCCTGCACATTACACATAACGACCCTCTTCAACTGTCGGCGGTCTCTGTCAGTCAACAGACGAGGTCGGCCTGTAGGATTTTGTGCTGCACGTGTCTCTTCACGTTTTCACTTCACAATCACATCGGAAACAGTGGACCCAGGGATGTTCAGGACTGTGGAAATCTCGCGTACAGACGTATGACACCCAGTCACCTCACCACGTTCGAAGTCTGTGAGTTCCGCGAAGCGCCCCATTCTGCTCTCGCGCGATGTCTAATGACTACTGAGGTCGCTGATACGGAGTACCTGGCAGTAGGTGGCAGCACAATACACCTTATATGAAAAACGTATGTTTTGGGGGCTGTCCGGATACTTTTGATCAAATAGTGTATATGCTTAGTGCAGTAATGCGATTGATGTTTATAAGTGTTGTAAACTTATTTTCCCTTTGATGATGCGTATTGCAATAGCCTAAGAACTACCGTATGCATTTAGAGTATTGTACATATACATGTTTTGTGACAAGTTTGTTATAACCTTTTCAGTAAATGTAAGATTTTTTGTCTTATTCATGCGCAAGACATGCCCTGTCTTGTAAGACGTTGTCGTCCTGTTGGAGGCAGTTAACCTGTTGGCTTAGACAGCCGGCTGACAGCCAGTCTTAGGTTTCAAGCCAGTTATTGCATTGCCGTCTGTGACACGAGCCGAGCTGCTCTATATTCTTCTCTGTATTGTTCTTCTCTGTTAATAGATGGCATCACGTGGTGTATACCATTGGAAAGCTGAGAAATCTCTTTATTTAGTGATTGTAACACACTCGATTTCTTTCAATATTTTGCGACTTATAAGCGATCGTTTTCAGGTATTGATAGATTTATCCCCTTAAATTTTGTTGTGTGCAAAACAGGGAGAAGAAAAGTGATACACGGTATGAGTGTGAGAAATTTCTGGTGGCGTTGCACATGCCTGTATTTTTCGGGTATATCACACTAACGAAATGTTCTAAAATAGTATTATTTTCACTCCTCATCACTTAAATAAATAATAAGGACAGATTTATAAAGAATTCCTACCAAAAAATTATTTAATATTGAGGAAAGTATCTAAGACAAATTATGTTGATTTTTGTAAATTTAAGTAGTAAATGTAGAGTCGACTCTCTCTCTCTCTCTCTTTCCTAATGCCCGTGTCCCGCACTCCAGGGTCGGCATGGTTATCGTCTGACTTGGCAAGGTTAATTGAATGGGTAGCCGGATGCCCTTCCTGTCGCCACCCTGGTGGATGAGATGATGATTATGAAGACAACACAACACGATGACAAGGACGAGGACAGCACAACACTCAGTCCCTGAGCGGAGAAAAATCCTCGATCCAGCTGGAAACCGAGCCCGGGCCCCTTGCGCAGCATTCCGTCGCGCTGACCACTCAGCTAATGGGGCGGACAATGTAGAATCGACTATGGGGAAAATATTTGTAAGTCAATGGGTTAAGGTCTGCTGCACTACCGTAAGACATAGAAAAGCCTTCTACAAGTTGTCCGCCCCCGGTAGCTGAGTGGTCAGCGTGACAGACTGTCAATCCTAATGGCCCGGGTTCGATTCCCGGCTGGGTCGGAGATTTTCTCCGGTCAGGGACTGGGTGTTGTGTTGTCCTAATCATCATCATTTCATCCCCATCGACGCGCAGGTCGCCGAAATGGCGTCAACTCAAAAGACCTGCACCACGCGAACGGTCTACCCGACGGGAGACCCTAGCCACACGACATTTCATTTCATTCCAAAAGTTAATAAAGTTTTCTTCCAGAAACTTTTATTCTGGGTAACAGAAGAAAAATTATTTCACAACATATTTTGATATCTTAGTTATTTTTCTACATACTCGTCATTCAGATTTAACCTTTTGTTGTAGCATTCCATAAGGTTTCCTATGCGTTCCACATACTCAACTGCCGCCAAGTTGTTGAATCAGTCGTCACTAACGTCCTCTTTCAGTTAGCTTTCACTTCCATTGTGCTTTGCATCTTAAAGAAGTCCATCAATTTGGGAAAAAAGCTGGTAATCACTCGGGACCAAGTCGGATGTTCGAAAAATCCCCATTTTAAAACTGCAGATGCAAATCTCTCGTCATCGCAAAGAATGCGAGTGAGCATTATACTGGAGAAACGCAACGCCGCTGGACAGCTGTTTGTTTTGAACAGTGCGGTGAGGGTCTGACAGTAGGCTGCTGCATTTATGGTCTCTTCTCTTGCTGTAATGTCGAAGAATAGGACGCATCTCAGACCCCAGACCACTATAGCCATAACGGTTTTAGTTCTCAGAATTTGTTTGGCCTTTTTGTTGAGGATTGTGAATAGTGCCATTCCAGTGTCTGGCGCTTTGTTCCTGAATTTCAATGCTAATCCCAGGTCTCGTCACCAGTAACAATATGGTTTAAAAACTCCTCACTACCCTTGTCACGCCGATCTATTGTCAAAAGTTGAAGAACCCACTTGGGACACATTTTTCTGTAGCCCAAATTGCCACTAACAGTTTGATAAAGAACCGATCGTGAAAGTTCAGGAAAGCACAACGTGAAAACGTCAGGAGTGAAATGTCTACTGCGATTAAAGTTTTCGTCAGTCCTTGATTTGAGTTCGTCAGTCACAACTGAACCTTGAAGTGATTGTTCTTCATCATGAACATTCGTCCATTCACAACCAAACATGATGCACTTGTTGAGTAAAATACAAGTTCATACACAGTGGTTGGGAGAGGCGGGCTTCAGATTGTTGCTGCAACTGCTGTCGTAGGGAAGCTGAAAGCCTGACAGTAGCAGAAATGATTAGCGAATAAGTTACACAGCAAACAGAAGAATTACTTAACTCGTATTTCTCCAGGCGCATGAAGACTCATTATATATAATGCAGCAATAGATTAAGTCCAGCTCATACAATAGCAACTAGGATGAGGCTGGCTGTGCTGAGCACGAATGATGGTGTCGTAGTAATGATGTTCCAAGTGCCTGCCTCCGCCCATCCTACATCGCGGTGGCAGAGAGCACTCGTACGGAGCCGCTGCAGGCTTGGATCAGTGGGTGCGCACCATTGGGTCCACCAGGTCCCAGGCAACCACTGTCCGCATCAGACAGAGGGCTACAATTCCATTACCAACCCTGTGATTCCAAGAGGGTGGTATCGATACGTGATACCACAGTACTACTTTCGAACTGAAGCTTCATACATCACATTTCGCTAAATGGTTCAAATGGCTCTCAGCATTATGGGACTCAACATCTGAGGTCATCGGTCCCCTAGAACTTAGAACTACTTAAACCTAACTAACCTAAGGACATCACACACATCCATGCCCGAGGCAGGATTCGAACCTGCGACCGTAGCGGTCGCGCGGTTCCAGACTGAAGCGCCTAGAACCGCTTGGCCACACCGGTCGGCATTTAGCTAAACTTCTGTTATCTGTCTGTAAGGTTCAATAGGTTTTTCTGCATTCAGAAGCCGAATTGCAGTACAAATCTAACACTTTGCCAGCTCGTTTATTTTGTCACACATTATTAAGACAGAGCAAATTATCAGTAAACGACCGTTCCTGCTCGCTATTCATATTGGCGCCAAGGATCAGGAAATTCTATGACGGGGTGGTGGAGGTGGGGAGAGAATTGTGCGACTCCTCAGAGCAAGAAGTTATTTACCTTTTGAATGTTCCTCTGTAGTGTCACAAAGTCATTTGTAACACATTTCTTCCGCAGCAACCGAAAAAAAATATATGTACAACGCTTCTGAACAATATTGTCTGGAAACCTGGCAGGAAATCCAAAGGGATTCTAGTCGTATGTAAAATATGCCAGCGGAAAGACTCAATCAATGCCTTCTCTGCGAGGTAACAATGGAAATGCTGCCGATGATAGTGCTGCTAAGGCAGAGTTACTAAACAAAGCCTTCCGAAATTCCTTCACCAGAGAAGACGAAGTAAATATTCAATAATTAGAATCACCAACTTCTGTCGACGTGAGTAACTTAAAAGTAGATATCTTGGGAGTAGTGAAGTAACTTAAATCACTTAATAGATTGGTTGGTTGGTTCGTTTGGGGAAGGAGACCAGACAGCAAGGTCATCGGTCTCATCGGATTAGGGAAGGATGGGGAAGGAAGTCGGCCGTGCCCTTTGAAAAGAACCATCCCGGCATTTGCCTGGAGCGATTTAGGGAAATCACGGAAAACCTAAATCAGGATGGCCGGACGCGGGATTGAACCGTCGTCCTCCCGAATGCGAGTCCAGTGTCTAACCACTGCGCCACCTCGCTCGGTCACTTAATAGAAGCAAGTCTTCCGGTCCAGATTGTATACCAGTTAAGTTCCTCTCAGAGTACGCTGATGCAAACAGTCATATACAACCACTCGCTCGACGAAAGATCCGAACCTAAAGACTGGAATGTTGCACAGGTGACACCAATATTTAAGATAGGTAGTAGGAGCAATTCATTAAATTACAAACTCATATCATTAACGTCGATATGCAGCAGGACTTTGGAACATATATTGTTCAAATGGTTCAAATGGCTCTGAGCACTATGGGACTTAACATCTGAGGTCATCAGTCCCCTAGAACTTAGAACTACTTAAACCTAACTAACCTAAGGACATCACACACATCCATGCCCGAGGCAGGATTCGAACTTGCGATCGTAGCGGTCGCGCGGTTCCAGACTGAAGCGCCTAGAACCGCTCGGCCACACCGGCCGGCGAACATATATTGTGTTCGAACATTGTGAATTACCTTGAATAGTACAGTCTGTTGACACATGGTCAACACTGATTTAGAAAACATTATTCTTGTGAAACACAACTAGCTCTTTCCTCACACGAAGTGTTGAGTGCTTTTCACAAGAAATTTCAAACTGATTTCATATTTCTATATTTACAGAAAGCTTTTGACGCCGTACCTCACAAGCGGCTTGTAACCAAATTGCGTGCTTGTGTAATATCGTCTCAGTTATGCTACTGGATTCGTGATTTGCTCTTTGAGAGGGCACAGTTCGTAGTAGCTAACAGAACGTCATCCAGTAAAACAGAGGTGATTTCTGGCGTTCCTCAAGGTAGTGTCATAGACTCTCTGCTGTTCCTTATCTTTATAAACGATTAAGGAGACAATGTCAGTAGCCATCTTAGATTGTTTGCAGTTGATACTGTCGTTTATCGTCTAGTAAAGTCACCAGAAGATCAAAAACAATTGCAAAAACAATTGCAATAATGTTTTGCAATCTGTATGGAGCGAACGTTGTGAATTGACCCTAAATAATGAAAAGTATGAGGTCATCCACATGGGTGCTACAAGAAATGATAAATCACATATAAACAATAAATAAATCAAGGCAATAAATTCAACTAAATATTTATAAATTATAATTACGAACAACTTTATTTGGAAAGAACACACAGCAAATGTTTTGGGGAAGGCGATTCAAAGACTGCGTTTTATTGCAGAACACTTAGAACATGCAACAGGTCTACTAAAGAGACTGCCTACCCTACACTTGACCGTCTTCTTATGGAGTACTGCTGCGCGGTGTCAGATCCTTACGAGATAGGATTAACGGTGTACACCGAAAGAGTTCAAAGAAGGGCAGCACGTTTTATATTACCGAGGAACAGGGGAGAGAGTGTCATGGACATGATACAGGATTTGGGGTGGAAATAATTAAAACCAAGACGTTTTTCGTTGCGGTTGGATTTTCTCACGAAGTTTGTTTCCAACGTTCTCCGCCGAATGTGAAAATATTTTCTTGACGCCGACCTACACAGGGAGAAACGGTCATCATAATAAAATAAGGGAAATCAGAACTCGCACGGAAAGGTGTAGGTGTTCTTTTCTTCCGCGCGCGGTCCGAGAGTGGAATGATCGAGAATTAGTGTGAAGGTGGTTCGACGAAATCTCACCCAGGCACTTCAGAGTGATTTGCAGAGTATACATGTAGATGCAGATTTATTATGTTTTAAAGTAGACTTATAGTTCCCTTCTAACTACAAATAATTGTGTACTGTGTTTCTTCATGTATTTGGTGATCACCAGGAGAACACGTGGCGCCTCCAAAGACCGAGCTGTACCGAGTGGCTGGTCACCAGCTGCAAATGCGCCGAAGGCCATCGGTCCTTAGAGAAGCGCGCGTATTGTCCTCGGTCGCCCCGTTCGTTGTTAAGATCTGAACTACACAGAAGCGCCAAAGAAATTGGTATAGGCACGCGTATTCAAATATAGAGATATGTAAACAGCCACAATACGGCGCCGCAGTCGGCAACGCCTACATAAGACAATTGTCTGGCGCATTTATTAGATTGGTTACTGCTACTACAATGACAAGTTATCAAGATTTAAGTGAGTTTGATCGTGGTGTTATAGTCGGCGCATGAGCGATGGGACACAGCATTCCGAGGTAGCGATGAAGTGGCAATTTTCCCGTACGACCATTTCACGAGTGTACCGTGAATATTATAGTCCGTGAGACGAATGATTGGTACTGACAGTTCCGGCGGGCAGACGGCGCTGTTGCCGAACGTGGCTCACAGCACGCGGCGCCCTGTCTGCTACACGCATTCTCTAGCAGCAGAAATAAAAGCGAGACAAAATACAAGTCGTATTGGTACGCGTGAATTTATTTAAAGTTGATGCTTGAAATATATTAACTCGAAAACTGATAAGAGCTATTTAGTACAAGTATCTAAGATGCTGAAACATAATAAAGTTATTTGTTAAACTTCACAACTGAAATGAAAACTATTTTCGCAAGTTGTTGAACATTAGCAGTTTTGGTTTCCATTGTTAAGTATTAGCATTATTAATTTGTTCTACTACAAGCTACAGAATAATTGGTCAGTGTATTAAGAGTTATAATCTGAAGAAAGTACTCACAATATGATGATCTGGTTGTAGATCGATAGCAAACTCCCTCCTTACATTCCTGAATACGTTGTAGTTACTGTAATGGAAAAACACCACTCACATCACTGTCAGAATCTGATTTGACATTGTCTTCCTCAGCACTACTCGAACTATCACTGCTCTCTCCCAGATGTATAATTAAATTTTCGATGCATTCTTCCACAACCCCTGCTGTTTTGGCCGCCTCTCTGATGGCACTTGCAGTGCTGTTTACAATTTTAGCCCACGTCTCGCTTGTCACTTTATTGATAGCTGCTGGAAGGAGAGTTTCCACTTCATAGATCGTGAATTTTTTATTGTTTGCAGCAATGTAATCTTTTATCTGCGCCCACACTCCTTCAATTGCATTGAAGTGACAGTGGTATGGAGGAAGCCGAACGATTTCATGCCCGTGCCTTTTAGCAATCTCGTCAATTACATTTGTTGGAAATTGGGGTTTCTTTTGTGCCACAATTTCGAGCAGTTCCGCCTTCCTTAAATCTTCTCTGAAATCTACTTTTCGCCGTTTCAACCACTGAATGATATCGTCTTTTTTTGTTGCCAAGGTTGGTGCCGTATCGTGAACAACGGAATGATAAGGCGCATTGTCCATAACAATCACTGATGGACTTGTCAGATTCGTCATAAGCGATGTCTCGAACCATTCTTGAAATACTACACTGTTCATTTCTTCATGGTAATCTCCCGTATTTTTTGACCGAAACATTTTCAAGCAGTTTGGCACAAAACCTTTCGATGTTCCTGCATGTAAGACAATAATACGCCCTCCTTTGCCAACAGGCACTGCCATTGTCCCCTCGGGCGTTCCATCATTCCAGCCTCTACGTAAAGAATGGCTGGCATTGACCCAAGTTTCATCTAACCACACTATACTTTCGAATTCCACACCCATGATCCTGCGCAGAAATCTGCACCGCCATGCAACTACATCTGTCCTTTCCATTAATATTTTGCGTCCGTTAAACAGTGAGTAGCTGAAGCCTATGTCTTTCAACACTGTACGCAATGAAAATTTGCTCCCTTTAAAAAGATCGTCTTTCTGAATCGACACCTGTAATTTAGATAGAGTGGGATGTTCCCTTTTCTTATAATAGCTGTATATATGACGACGAATAGCGTCTTTCTGAAAATCGTCCAAAGCTGTCACCTGCTTATTTCTCGGTCGCTTCTTTCCTGGTGTGTGCAGCTTTGTTGTGCCACTCTCGTCACAATCTACACTATACTGTTCTTTCCCTATCTTTACAACAGTGTTCTTACTTATTTTCAATGCTGCTGCAGTTCTCTTCACAACCTGAACAACAGGAATTAAGGGCCCACCTTTGTCCTTTTCTTTCTCAAAGTAATCCCTCACAGAGCACACGAATTCACGGGCCTGGGTGTGTAGCACACTTTTCTTCCTCCGTTTCACTTCTTGTGTTGGGCTGGTACTACCCGCCGCACTAGACATTGTTTACAACGAAACATAAACAGAGAAACACTAAAAACAACAAAAACGAAATAAACTGCGAATTCAACTTCAGACAAACGACGAACGACCGCACCGCCTGCACGCGAGACACTGGTAAGTTTCATAAGCGCACGCGACCGGGTTTCAGAGCGGCAACGTGGCCCTTGCTACCCGCTCAAAGTCAGGCCGTCATTGGCTGCCTGCCTGCGGTCGCTAGGCAACGGAAAGACGCTACCGAGCTGTCAATACCAAAGACTCGTCTCCCAGACTATAGGAACCCGGTGAAAGATCAAATCTCCGACATAGCTGCGGCCGGAAAAAGATCCTGCAACAACAGGACCAACGACGACTGAAGAGAATTGTTCAACGTGACAGAGTGCAACCCTTCCGCAAATTGCTGCAGATTTCAATGCTGGGCCATCAACAAGTGTAAGCGTGCGAACCATTCAACGAAACATCATCTATAGGGCTTTCGGAACGGAAGGCCCACTCGTGTACCCTTGATGACTGCACGATACAAAGCTTTACGCCTTGCCTGGTCCCGTCAATAGCGACTTGAACTGTTGGTGACTGGAAACATGTTGCCTGGTCGGACGAGTCCCCTTTCAGATTGTATCGAGCGGATGGACGTTTGCATGAATCCATGACCATGAACTCTGCATGTCAGCATGGGAGTATTCAGGCTGGTGGAGGCTCTGTAATGGTGGGGTATGTGCAGTTGGAGTGATATGGGATCCCTGATACGCCTAGATACGACTCTGACAGGTGACACGTACGTAAATATCCTGTCTGATCAACTGCATCTATTCATGTCCACTGTGCATTCCGAAGTAGTTGGGCAATACCAGCAAGACAATGCAACACCCTACACATCCAGAATTGCTACAGAGAGGCTCCAGAAACACTCTTCTGAGTTTAAAAATTTCCACTGGCCGCCAAACTCCCCAGACATAAACCTCATTGAGCATATTTGGGATACCTCGCAACGTGCTGTTCAGAAGAGATCTCCACTTTCTCGTACTCTTTACACATTTATGGTGCTGGATTCATAGTGTCAGTTCCCTCTAGCACTATTCAGACATTAGTCGAGTCCATGCCACGTCGCTTTGCGGCACTCCTGCGTGCTCGTGAGGGCCCTGGGCCTACACGATATTAGGCAGGTGTACCAGTCTACTTGGCTCTTGAGTGTATTATTCTCTATTAACGAGGTGATACATTTCACTGTTCTGTGACGGAGAAAGATTATTTTTGTCATTAGTAATATGAGAATAATGTGTAAGTATATTCTTGGGTAGCTGGACAATCTTTTTGTGCCTGTGTCGCAATTCCCCTAAAAAACTTCATTTCACAAACTTGTCTTTGGTTATCCTCGCTGTCTCCGTCAGAGCACTGGTCTCCGATGAGTAGGTCAGAATGGGAATACAGTAGCTACTGAAGACTGTTAGTTCTGCCATACATGGTATTTGGTTGTCCCACTTAATTGCCGTCTTCAATTTACATATTTGATCCTCTGCTGCCTTCACTATTTCATCTCTCAAACCTACCGATTCTTCTTCTACAAGCTTGAGGCCAACTGCGGAGTGCGCTGTCCATACGCCCGTTCCAAACTCACACTCGAAAACTACGCCCCCAGAGGTAAGTGAATAGGATGTGTTGAAAGTAAGAAGGCAAAACGCCTTTTGTTGCTCCATTAAAGACGTCTAGATTCGACGTAGAAGCATGCTAGTTGCATCAAGGAGACCGCTGCAAGGAACTTCATGAACCGGTAGCTCACAACTAGCGCCAAAATAAACCATTAATTTCTGTGCGTTAGTTACAGTTTACTCCAAGTACCTAAATTCATTATTGTTGAAGATACGCAAAGGGTGGACAACAATATTGAAACACTAAGAATGCCTAATACGGCATAGGAAACCTGTTGGTATTTAAAACAACTTTCAGTCGCCTCGGAACGGATAAATACAGATCCTGTACGATTTTCAGGGCAATCTTGTACCATCCGCTCTGCAAGAGTGTGGTAAGTTGAGATAACGATGATGGGAGTGGATAGCGATCACGCACCCTTCTCTCCAAAGTAGACCACAAAGGCTCAATACTAATGAGACTGGTGACTGTGGGGGCCAGTGGACATGCGACAATTCATCCTGGTGCTCACAAAACCAGTCGTGGATGATGGAAGCTGTGTGACCATCGGCCCTGTCATCTTGGAACACTGCATCACCAATGCGGAACAAACATTGCACCATGGGATGGCTCTGATCAGCCAAAATGGTCCCACAATCCTTGGCAGTAATGCGACGTTGCAGGCTGGGACACACAAAATACCACGATAGGTGTGCCGAAATCGCCACCGAAACCCCGCCATGTTTCACTCTTGGGATGTAAAATCGACCAGAAATTGGAAATAGTGTGCAGCAAGACCCATCCGGCCAAATGACATCCTTCCATTGCTGCGAGGTCCAGGTGCCATGGCTTCGTCACCACGTCTTCCTGTTTCATGCTTTTGCATCACTGTCAGTCGTTTCGGAATGTCACCTCGCCCTGGAATTTCGTGTTTGCGGAGCTCTCTTCCTGTTGTTCCGATGCTGACAGGGTTCGCAAGTGCGACGTCGAGTTCTGCAGTGACTCTTGCAACTGTTGTCGTCTTATATTTCGTCAAAATCCTCTTCAACAATCGTCTCACGATCACCCAACACAAACTGTAACCTCCCTGCAATAAAGTTTGTCTATATTAACGGAATAATAAAATGAGCCAAGCGTAACCTCCTTGCAAAATTAAAGAATAAAAATTGCGCAAATGTAAACTCCCCACAAAATATTGTTAAGGGATGAAGATTGATCACAAACCCACAATAACATTAATTAAATAATGAACCATGAACTGAATGTAACAACTCAACAGCAATAATTAAACCTGACAAATTTTATAAGGACAGCAGCGCTGACCTACGGCCCTGTGAAATAATTAAACCAAAATTCTTACCTCAGTAAAACTGCATCTATATCTGCTCTTATTTTTCGGCATAGCTTCGTGCAATGCTGGCTTATATTTAATTTTGATTCTTGGAGGGAATGCGTAGGAAATATTATTTAGCTTGAAATGAATCTTTTTCTTTAAATGAGTTACTTTATAAAAAGTTATTATTGGGGCATCATTTTGAACAAATTAATTATAATTAACATACGTGATTAGCTGAGCGCAATGCTGCTTCATTACCTTCTACAATAATATACATATCGTCCACCACATTCCTGACCAGACTCGTGGGCAGAGCACACCGCGGACGCATGCCGACTCGCTACACACTAGCACTGACTGAGTACAACTATCCAACTGTCTACTCCCTCTGCCGACTCGCCACACACAACTAAACTCTCGCGCGGTCAAGCGCAGACTAGCCACGATAAATAACTCTCTGGTCAGAGATTCTGTCATGCCTCGCTATCGCTTTTAATGAATACATATGAAACGTACGCGTTTCATAACCCTCCACTGGGGGGGGGGGGGGGGGGGGGGCAAAAATTTGGCAGCGATGGTGAGTCATTTGGACTTGCCATAAGCAACAAATTTTTTCTTAACTAATTAACTTTACAATTGTGTGTGTGTGTGTGTGTGTGTGTGTGTGTGTAGAACATGAAGTAAATATAGTGCACATGCACTGAGTACAGAACATATCAGGCAAAGACAAAATATATACAATGAATACAAAACATATTCACAAATGGCAAAAGTGCACACGCACAGTAGTACAGAACATATCAGCAAATCACAAAAAATGTATATGCAATGAATACAAATCATGATAACAAAATGATTTTTAATATGTTACAAGAATTAGGATAGGAAAGGGAAGGATTGCGTCATGGTTGTAGTACTTTAGGTTGCACGCAGCTGCACTGAAAGTCCTTATCTTTCTACAGAAGCACAACACCAAGTGAGGCAATCTAAAGTTATTTTCCCAGAAGTATTAATCAGCGTAGCCAAGACACTGAAATGCCGTAGTAATATTCCATGTTATCCTTTTGGTAGTACATTAGGTACACCAAACAGTGGGACCATAATAGCATCTCATCGCTCATTGTGGTGGACAGCATGTCGTGTCAACACCACGTTCTTGTCTGTTACAGCAACGTAGAATTAGTGCAAAAACCAAATATAGTGCTCCATGATCATGAGGATATACAGGACAAACGGATATTGCAGTAATTCCAGGTAATTAGGTTAGAAGGTGAAGGACATTAAGTCACATACTAGTCTTCATTGAGAATTACACTAGTAATGGGTGGCACTCATTGCCCAGTCATTGAACATTTCTGTACCATGTACGTAGTATTACAGAATAATGTTCATAAGTAACTTTACAGAGAACATTGGCACTCATTGCCTAATTACAAACCATCAGCAGTCATTTACAGAGAACATGGGCACTCATTGCCTAATTACAAACCATCAGAAGACATTTACAGAGAACATTGGCACTCATTGACTCATTACAAACCATCAGAAGTCATTTACAGGGAACATTGGCACTCACTGCCTAATTACAAACCATCAGAAGTCATTTACAGAGAACATTGGCACTCATTGCCTAATTACAAACCATCAGAAGTCATCATTGAAAATTAGTTAATAAATGGCATAATTAGCCTAATTATAGTAAACATTGTCCTCATAGTTCATCTTATTACATTAATCAGTGGCATTCATTTGCCAGTTACAAAGCATTTTTTTGTGCTAGCAATGCATTGCGTTGGGTTCGATAATTAATAACAATATTTGCTTTTGAGTTATTGCTGCAAATGAAGATGTGTAACGTCATTCGTTATGAGTCAGCTGTATCAAGATTATGAAACAAGTAGAGTATATGTAATCACATTCATAAATGACATGGGTTTAATGAACAACTGCTTATAGTACATTAATTTCATGAATAATTCCTCCTGCAAAATGTACAAAAATGGATTGTTAGACTGAAAGAAGAAACGCATTTTATGCTGAAAAGTAGTGAACTTCGAATTAACAGGTAGTGAAATGTGTATAAAATGTGTTCCCTAGCTGTCCTTTCCAAAACCTTCAGTCATCATACTATGCAATACAACACATACTGTCAAAACGAACTGCAACAAATACTTAAATCACTACAGAGCATAAATACACAAACTTCAACATCATCCTCATCTGTAAAGAAAAAACTTCATTATCCATCACTTCATTATCATAACTCCATTATTATCATCACCTGTAAAGAAAAACTTCATTATTCATAGCTGCATATTCTTCATCATTATTCATCACCATTCATTATCATCTGAAAAAAAGAATCACTTCATTATTCATTACACAACTATTCCTTATTTCTAGCATATTTCATCACTAAAACTAAGATGTGAAGTTCTGTCTGACAGCCTGCATCAATCGCTTCGTATTCTGAAAGAAAAAAATTAGTTAAGACTGCTATTCTACGATGTGTATAGTATATTCTTGTTAATGCTTGTTAATTCTGATCCATTTACTCTTCCTTATAAGGTTTTTGCATCTTCTTTCGTTTATTCCGTAGGTGAAATTCCCATTTCTGTTTAATTTATTTCCTTTACACGTTATTTCTTTCTGAAAATGATGAACAAAGATTAATGTCTTGCATTTAATTCATCTACCCATTAGATAAAAACTGGTTTATAGTGATATAATTAAGCATACAGCATAGCATGACAGAAAACGTAATATGTCAAAAACATATAGACAGTGTTCAGATGCAAAAAATGTAAACAGAGTATCACAATGTAGCAGCAAAAAAAAAAAAAGTGTAAAATAGTCACGATGTTGAGATATCATAGGGCAAAAATGTCTAAGGTAACTGGTGTTTCCTATATCGTAAATATTTCATGGTGCATACAAACAAAACAGGAAAACAATCATACATACATGAAAAATGGAAAATATGCACGGTCTGATGTGTAACGACAAGGAATGTGACCTTCTTTGTGTTCAGCTTGTATGTTGTGTAGTTAATAGAGGCGAAGATTGTAGACTTTAATGGAGAGAGAATTTAATAAAATTAATATGTCACTAGATAGAATTGCATAATTATTCATAAGATACGTAAGTTTATCTGGAAAAATGTGCACGGTCTGATGTGTAACGACAAGAAAAGCGACCTGCTAACCTTACCTTGCCGGGCACTTGCCAAGAAAAATACGACAATCATCAGTAAATATTCATGTGAATATAATTGCATAAGTGGTCATAAAAATTAGGAAATGGCACTACAGCATGTTAAATCATAAAGTATCTTCATTCAATAAAAGGTTTAATATTCGATATGTGGTGGTTTCCTTTGGATTTTCTGGTTCTCAAAGTTTCGACGTGTACTACATTGGGGTGAGGAATGCTGCGAATCCGATATGGACCTGCGTATAGAAGTTCAAATTTACTGCACCTACCTTTTCCTCTATTGGATAAATAGTGTGTACGTACTAATATCTTCTGTCCAACGTGAAAAAATGGTTCAAATGGCTCTGAGCACTATGGGACTCAACTGCTGAGGTCATTAGTCCCCTAGAACTTAGAACTAGTTAAACCTAACTAACCTAAGGACATCACAAACATCCATGCCCGAGGCAGGATTCGAACCTGCGACCGTAGCGGTCTTGCGGTTCCAGACTGCAGCGCCTTTAACCGCACGGCCACTTCGGCCGGCTCCAACGTGAAAGTCACGGCGTATACAAACCTGTTTTTGTTGTCTTCTCCGGCGCTCTGCGGCACGTTTGATGTTGTTCAGCGCAATGTCAATTATTTCATGGTGTCATAGTCGACGAGATGTAGGAAATGTTACTAATTCTTTAATTTTGTTAGGTGGTTCAACATTTTGCAGTATAACAGACGGAGATAGCATAGATTCATTCGGTATGGAATTAATTACATCTTGGAATGAGAGAATGTGTGTGTCCCAATCAATATGTTTTTCATAGCAGTAAATTCTACACAGTTTACCAGTTTCTTTTATTATTCGTTCACAAGGGTTCGAAGAAGCATGGTACCTGGATATATATATCGGAGAAATGTTTCTAGCTCGTAACATACGTGTCCATATAGCAGATCGATACTGTGATCCATTGTCGGAAATTACTTTCAACACATGCCCTACATGAAATAGAAAATGTTTTACAAATGCTTTCGAAACAGTTTTAGCAGTAGCTTTGCGTAACGGAGTGAAGGTAACAAATTTTGAAGTGAGTTCAAGAGCGACAAAGATGTAGCAAAAACCTCTATTAGTTCTGGGAATCGGACCAAAAATGTCTACAGCGGCCATATGTCTCAATTTAAAAGGTACAATGGGATATAATGGAGGAATATGTGAAGTCGTATCTGATTTAGCTTTCTGGCAGATTTTACATGACGCTAAAACTCGTCGAATACGTTTCTCCATGTTGGCAAAATAACAGTTCTGACTCAGTATAAGAAAACATTTTCTAGCTCCGTAATGTGCGTAACTTAAATGAGTATACCAGATTAATTTGTTAACAAGTTCGTCAGGAATGCATAATAACCAATTGTTGCTGTCAGGATGAGAGCGGCGAAACAGAATGTCATTGCGTACAGTGTAATGGTTTCTAATGATAACATTTTTCCCATCTTGCCAAAGGTGTTTAATCTCTTTCCATACGTTGTCTTTATTCTGCTCTTGTGCTATGTCTTGTAATGACGACGAAATGAAATTTACAAATGCAACTTGTTGAATGTACATGACGCTGAAATTTGCTTTGCAGAAGTTGGTTGCGATATCTTGCTGATTGTTGCCGAGAGAACGAGATAGTGCGCCTGCTACAACATTTTGTGTGCCGGGAATGTGAACAATTGTAAAATTAAATTCCTGTAGATAAAGTTTCCATCTGCTTAATCTGTCGTGTGTAAATTAGCCGAAAGTAAAAATGGTATTGCTCTGTGGTCTGTGTAAACGGTAGTATGTCTTCCATAAAGAAAATGCCGAAATCTCGTAAAAGCCCAAACAACACATAATGTTTCAAGTTCTGTAACGGAATAATTTCGCTCAGCAGCTGACAGAATGCGACTTGCAAAAGCGATGTTTTTAATTACTGTGCAACCATCTTCTTCAATTTCCTGGAAAATATGTACGCCTAAAGCGGTGTTAGAACTGTCGGTGGCAGTGGAAAAATTTCTAGTAAGATCTGGGTGCGATAAAAGTGGTGCATTCAACAAAGCATGTTTCAAATAAAATTTTCGTGAACAAGATTCTGCGTATCAAAATTATTGCTTGCGTTACTGGAATATACAACATGTACTGTATTTAATCAAATTCCATCTGGGTGCTATTATTTTCAGGAGGATGCTGTGGCATTTCCACTGTTTGTACTGTTCTGTTATTTCTTCCTGACGTCTTACGTTCTGGATGACACCTACTGTCTGGTTCATTCATGATAATATGTTGTTGTGGATAGTTTTGCTGTTGGTATGACCGACTGTTATTAGATGTACGCTGAATATTGTGCTCATTGTTTTTACGTCTGTCGTGATAGTCATTGCTATACGGCGCATTGCGATAGGAATTGAAGTACTGTGTTTTCTGCACGTAGTTATTTCCTTGCTGCCGTGCATTACTATTTGTTGGAGCTGAGACTTTACGTGCACGCGGCGAAACATTAAAGTTTGGTTGACCTTGTAGACTGCATTGTTGGTTAGGTATGCTAACCGGCTGGCTTTGATGCTATTGCGGAGAAAAACCTCTATTGTTACCAAAATGAGTTGGCTGTTGCTGATAATTTTGAACGTACTGGTGATTAAAATTTTCTCTGATATTAAAGTTCTCGTAGTTGTTATTTCTGGAGCGTCTAATGAAAAAGTGCCACTTTCGGTATAACTTGTCTTATCGGATTTTCTTTACTCACTTTTCTTAATACTAGGTAGAGCAATAGTTAAAGAGCTGTTTTGATAGATATAAAGGATAGTAGAAGAGAAGGCAGCAGTGCAGAAAACTAAAGATGAAACAGCACTACTACAGCTCGGGGCCCTGTGCACGCTACGGCACATACTCATTAAAGCGTAATGAATCCGCTGAGGTCAATTACGCGCTACAAATAAATTTTAGCTTTTGCGTTACAGGCAATACCGGTGAAAATTCAAAAACAAATTGTTGTATCCTTGCTAATTCTAGTTTCTGCATTACAGGCAATGCTGTTGAAAATACAAATGCAAATTGTCGTATCCAGTTCAAAGCGTGTACCTGTGCTCTGTCATTTGTAAATACTTTAAATTTTCTCACTGATAGAAAATGTTTGTAATCAAAATTATCGTCTCTGTATGTCGGAACCGGTTCAGGATTGAATGAAAATCTATTTGACTGGGACTGTTCGGAATGTAACTCACGTACTCTTTGTAGATTACCTAAATTATACTGGCTGTGTGAGTGTCAGAAATGTTCGGAATTCGCCGTATGCTGTGACGTGTTATTAACTGAAATATTTTTTATCTCTGTCACTTCTTGTTGTAAAGTTGACAATTTTCTACGTAATGTATTATTAGACGAATCTATCTCACTGATTGTCTGCTGTAAATTTTGGAATTCAGGTGTTTGATTAAACAAAATCGCTGCAGTATCGTCTGATTTGCTGTCATTATTACTTTCAATAACATCAATACGACTGGCCAATTCATCACATTTTTCAGTCAGTATTTTTACCTGATCATCGGTTTTAGTGTCGCAAGCATTAATTTGTTTTTGTATTTTTCGTGTGGTTTCGTTCAATTTTTTAACGTCTGCTTTAATGACATCGGAATCCTGTGTTAGTTCTAATTGTTCGAGTCTGTCTGTCACTGTCTGAAAGTCTGTTGTGTGTGTGTCTGTTTTCGATTTAAGATCGCAAATTTCATCACGTAATTCTGTGTTCAACTGTTTGATGGTATTAATTTTGTCTGATACAGTAGCAATATTGTTGTCTACGTATGTTTTTGCTTTCGTAAACAATTTGCGTTTATCTTCCTGTTTCTGTGCGGTAATTGTTTCCATGACTTGTCGCATTACTTTATTTTGTTCCTGTATGAATTTTCGGTAACGTGTTTCACTGTTTTGTAGGTGAAGATTAAAACGTTCGTCAATTCGAGTGTTCTGTTGGTCGAATTTCGTGTCTATCTTTGCATCCATTGTGCGCGAAAGTTCTGCTGTCATTAATTTAAACTCGTCGCGTAATTGTGTTGCGTTTTCAGACCATTGTTTAGCGACTCCACTAATTTCGTCTCTAAGTGTTTCTGTTGTAGCTGTTTGCATATCCCTTAATTCTTGAGCAACAGATCTAATTTCTTCGCTACTTTTCCTAGCACAAGCCTCAATTTCCTCGCGTAACTGTTCTTTAGTATCATGACATTGCGCGGCAACGGCTGTAATCTGTTCGCTAAGCTGTCTGGAATTGTTGTCTAATTTTTCATTAAGGTTGTCTTGATTTTCATTAAGTTGTTTGATTTGTTCACTAAGTTGTTTGTGATTGTTGTCTTGTCTTTCATTCTGTTGTTTAAGGCCTTCTTTAAGGTTGTCTTGTTTTTTATTAAGTTGTTTGAATTCTTCTTTCTGTTCTAGCAATATTGTCATAATTTGATCAAATCTAAAATGAACATCTCTATTCTCTGTACTGTGTGATGGTGTATCTGCAATTGTCACGTTTTGTGTATCCATTTGGACAATCTGTGATTCTTGAAGATGTTTGCTAATCGGATGTACACTGTTGGTCACTAAATCGGAATTAAATAAATCCGACGCATTCTGATTACACTGTTCGTTTTCATTAGACAAATTTGTCTGTTCATTACTTAAATTTTGCAAACCGGTTGTGTTGAGCTGGGCAGAGCTCATTGCAACAGAACGCCCCGCGTCATCAATTGTCGTCAAATTAACAGAGTACACAATTGAGTTCGTCTGTTCATCACTAGGATCAAAATCAACATTAGTGGTCGGTACACACTGATTGTCCGTAATTGAAGGATTGTCATCATTACACTGCGTGTCGCAAGTACTATCGGTCAAGTTGTTTAATTCGGTTATTTCACTCATTATACCTCGCGATGTACTATTAACAGTTTTTCGCGGCATTTTTACACAAAACACAATTATTCACAAATGAAACGAAGACAATACAAAATCCAACAGACACAAATACAACAGAGAGCAACTAATTGCCGATGATCTATGGAAGAAAGTTGACAAATTAGAAAATGCGTTGCGCCAAATGCTAATTATATTTAAGTAAATAAGAGCAGATATCTGACTACTTATCAGAAGATTCACAAAGAAATACAATCCTGGTCCGGATGTCGCCAAATGTAACCTCCCCGCAAGAAATTAGAAATAAAAGTCAATGATAATGAAAATGTGCCAAGCGTAACCTCCTTGCAAAATTAAAGAATAAAAATTGCGCAAATGTAAACTCCCCACAAAATATCGTTAAGGGATGAAGATTGATCACAAACCCACAATAACATTAATTAAATAATGAACCATGAACTGAATGTAACAACTCAACAGCAATAATTAAACCTGACAAATTTTATAAGGACAGCAGCGCTGACCTACGGCCCTGTGAAATAATTAAACCAAAATTCTTACCTCAGTAAAACTGCATCTATATCTGCTCTTATTTTTCGGCATAGCTTCGTGCAATGCTGGCTTATATTTAATTTTGATTCTTGGAGGGAATGCATAGGAAATATTATTTAGCTTGAAATGAATCTTTTTCTTTAAATGAGTTACTTTATAAAAAGTTATTATTGGGGCATCATTTAGAACAAATTAATTATAATTAACATACGTTATTAGCTGAGCGCAATGCTGCTTCATTACCTTCTACAATAATATACATATCGTCCACCACATTCCTGACCAGACTCGTGGGCAGAGCACACCGCGGACGCATGCCGACTCGCTACACACTAGCAGTGACTGAGTACAACTATCCAACTGTCTACTCCCTCTGCCGACTCGCCACACACAACTAAACTCTCGCGCGGTCAAGCGCAGACTAGCCACGATAAATAACAATCTGGTCAGAGATTCTGTCATGCCTCGCTGTCGCTTTTAATGAATACATATGAAACGTACGCGTTTCAACACTTTCGACCGCGTTGTGACTTAGCGGATAATTTCTCCTCTTGCCTTGTATGCTGTATAAAACTTCGAAACGGTGTGTCTTGAAATTCCAAACACACCGGCTCCTTTGGTAATGGAAGCAAACACCGTACGAGCACCAACAATTTACCCATGGTCGAATTCACTTAGTTACGACATAGTGCAGTCACAACGACACAGAATTGTGCTCAGACAACGACTGAAACTTGCAACGTATTGAAGAGATTGTACAGGTATTGTTCACGGTAAACTATAACAGCGCAACCTGCAGGTTTGGCTGGAATCCGCATTTATCTTCAAGTATGCATTTCTCGCGTCTGCCAAACCCTACAGTTTTATGCAATCGGAAGAATCTTTTTGAAACACATTGTAGTTTAAATACATGGGGGATTCAAACAGTGGGTTGCACATTATTATGGCAAGTCAAGTAAGACTTCTGGTCCCACGCAAATTATCAGTCACTCCTTTTACATACGACAAACTATGCGTAAAAAAAATCTCTAATATCAGAAACCGATTTTCGTAGTAGTTTGCATGCTAAAACAAAATACGAGCGGTCTTCAAAAACAAATTACACATGTTCATTTAAGGCTGACTACACTTAAAAGTGACTCAGATGCATCATACTGTTTTGCAACATACTCCCGAAGTCTTTGCCAGCAACAGTCGAATCGTTCTGCCAACCCTTCAGTTCCTCGCCGATAGAAATCAGAACAATCCGAGAGCCGCTTTGTGAACATTCTCACGATTAACAAACCCGTAGCTGATGCGGATCAAATCGTCGATTGGTTGGACATCGTCGCCTGTGCTAGATGTCGATGGCTTTATCAGTGAATTTGTGTGCAATTTAGGCGTTTAGCCAGCAAGAATCGTACTGTCCCCCGTGCTTCAGTTTTGGATTAACTTACTAGCTGCCGCGTCAATGCACTCTCATCCTCTGATGCACCTGTTAGCCGCCGTCCGAAAACTTGCCGACGCGGTAGCTCAGCGAGATCGGTCAGGGTCCTGACTAAACTCTGTAAGGAGATGGAAGAGTTTTCATCACAAAAGTGTGAATAGACGACGCGTGACATCCGCAGAGAAGCGATCTCACCACAGAAGAAATACGACGAAGCAACAGAAAGGGAAAAAAAAGTCCGCGCACCTTAGCACGCCGCTTTCGGGATTCGTGTGGGCAGCGCCGACCACTGTACCGGTTCGATTACTGACGAGGGCCGTTATACTGGACAGTTTGAGTGTGGGGCTCAGGTAGATTGCCACATCAGACTAGGTGAATAGCGCGATAGTACCCAAATCCTGCCTCAGTTACACGATTCTCAAACATTTAGCAAGAATATTTGTAGTTGTGAAACACTGTACAGCTGCTGGATCTGTGTGTTCTTTCGTAGGAGCAGACACTGTGCGTTCAAATAATTGATAATTCTGGCTGGGCAATGGATCCACTACGTTCAGTGCGAATGTACAAATACGTCCGGCCACCTGTGGGACTCTGTAAGTAGCGAATAGGAGTATAAGGGACAAGCATTGCGGATAGGTGGCGCTCGATGGGAGTGTGGATCGCCCGTGAGGCATACCGAGGTAGTGCTCGCAGTTGCGATAACACTATGTCCCGGATGACGTAGTGGTTACGCACCTGCCTAGTAACTAGGAGATCCCTGGTTCGAATCGCAGTCCGGTACACATTTTCGTTCGTCGCCGCTGACCCCGCCCAATGTTCCGCTGCACCTGATTGCAGTGATCCCCCTTCAATTTACTATAATATTTCACAGTTGCTGGATCTGGGTGGTGTTTGTTCTTTCGTAGGAGCAGACACTATGCATTCGAAAAATGAAAAAAAAAAGAAAAACCTTAGCCAAGAGATCTCACACTTCCACGCGGATAACACTAAACAGAAACAGGTGGGACACGCAAATTAAGTCCAGGGGGTGGGAGGGGGGGGGGTGGCGGTGACAAGAAGAGCATCTGGCCACCCTTTTCCACTCACAATGCCAGATTTAGCAAGACGACCCCGCGACGATACCGGATAAGTCAAAAGAAAAGGGAGAAGAAGTGCACCTGTTACGCGTACAATAAAAGAACTGTGTCTGCAGGTATCACTGACACGTACTCACTTCTTACAATGTACCGTAGTGCAATGTTCTTAGTATAGGACGACTTTTGTAACTTACTTTTTGAAGTTCCGTCATATTTTCGCAACCTCCTTCTGCCCCATTCCCCTCTCGTCTTATCCCATGTGAGTGGTGCTGATCTGACGAGGGGAGGCCACGACGTTCCAAACACGGGTTTACTTCAGACTTTGTACGTATTTAGTAGTCCATTAGGACAACATAATGTGCAAGCTAATGCAATGAGAGAATAGCAGTGTGAAACCTTCCCGTATAAAATAATAAAAATGATAATTTTTTTTGTTAATACCTTAACTCATGTAAACTGATAAATTTTGACGTAAGCAGCGCTACGCCATGGTCCTGCGAAATCAGTCTGAATAAACTGAAAAATTCTTACCTCATGGTGGTGTCGCCGGATAACGCCGTCTATATATCTGCTCGTGAATGGCACAGCTTAGTGCAATGCTGGCCTACCTACTAATACTGGACAACATTTGTCGGAGATCTGAATTATTAGAAAAACTGACTTTGCTTATTGACACAGCTGCACAGTTGGTCGTCTGATTACTAAAGAACGCATGACTATGATCTGATAAAATTTCTGAAATATTTAAATTTAAATAAATGACTGGATCGGGACTGGTAATGACTTAGAACAAAATTATTCCTTCCATTTTTTGTTTATTGGTAAAAATTATATTCTGAAAATCATTTACATCATTATTAAAGATCTACAATCCATTATATGAAAAATTGAATATTACAAATCTGGGTCAACTGGTGCTGACGAATCACAAAAAAGATTGAAACAAATTCATATTGACATCTCAGACAAGTGACTTAACTACGCGCATGCCAATAGAAATAATAAAATTTACCTTACAATACATGGCTATGAACTGCGCTGCACCAGCGACAGACTACAACTGCCCTGTAGCACTGATCGACTGCAACTGCTGCCGAGACTGCTCTGACCTGCGACTCTATGGCAGCAAAGATATTTTCTGTCGCAGGTAGCGCGTGAGTAATATATCGAAACTACATTTGCTCCAGCAGGGTGGTGAAGCCATTACAAGTGTTTGCAGTGTTATTTGGCTGTTTACTAACTGTAATTATTAGAACAAATATCATATTTATAAGTATCGACAAGTAAATGACGAAACACATGAAGTTCTCCTGAAAATGTACGTTCGTCGTGATTTGTGAAGAATAAGGTCCCCTTCTTGAAGAAGACCACGATGGTACACAGATGCATCTTTTAACTGACGTTTTGAAACCGCATTACGCTTTGAACCTTCATGACATTCATCATCCGCAGTAGTCGAAGAATCGCAGGTCACCTCCATTTTTGCAGTAAAAACGTAAATTTTGTGAGTTTCAAAAAAAATCGCACGTACACTATTTGTTCTTGAAAGGACATCCGACGATAATTTGTACATTGCCCTTATATTCTGGCGTATTGTAACTCATTGTGTTATTGAATATTTACAGCTTTATTTATCGATGTCTGACTTCGGCTTTCCAAGCCTGTTCCTCGTCCTTGAAATCTGTGCCTGCGTGTCGAAGCGTCCAGGTGCAAACCAGTTCTGGGTTCCTCAACCGATTGCAGGGACAAGGGAATTCGTAAATCACGACCGATATACATTTTCAGGAAAACTTTATGCGCTTGGTCATGTACTTGTCATAATCATAAATATAAAATCGGTTGTAATAATAGAAATTAGTAAACAGTGAAATGCCACTGAAAATTCAATAAGAGTTCATGTAAATACACATGTTTTTCGTCACATTTCGTTTCAGATGTCGTATGTATATATGAAATAATATTCCAGTGTTAAAAAAATATACCTTTAAAAAACAAAAATAAAATTGCGGGATTCGACGTTGCGATATAGTGAATACGAAACTTTAACGCTAACTACTTGACCACCAGTTACAGTCGGTAACGCACAGGTACATATTCGAAGCGTGAAAGTTCTCTTGCGATATTCTCCAAACTGCCTATCTAGAACGCCTTACTTCTTTCACATTGTCTTGTCCTAATGGACTACTAAAACAATATGGAGTCTGAAGTAAATCCGTGATCCGAACGCCGTGGCCTCCAGTTGTGAGATGAGATGAAGTCAGGCCACAGCAGAAACAACAGGATAATCCTGTGTGTGATGTGCGGACCACACTTTTGGTGGATTGTTGTTGTGCATTCTTTAAAAGTCATGCCTACCAAATGACGTCCTTTGAGAAGCGGGTTGGGCAAAAATTGGCGACTCGGCGGTCGACGCACCAGTTAGCACTGGTCAGGTGCGGCCCGCCGATTACACGTCACCCTCAAAAACTGGTTTGAGGCGCGATTCCCCAGTCCGAACGAGCTACGTCCTTATCGCTGAAGTATGCCAGGTGACATAACTACACAAATTAGTCAGTTTCAGGCTCCTGGGAGCAGGAAAGAACGAATCTACGAGTCAAAATTTCATTGATTCTGCGGAAAAATCACGGTAGTTCATGACGACTGCACATATGTGCCAAAAAGAGAATTATAAAAAACTGTTATACGGTATATTAGGTTGCTGCACAAGTTCGTAGCTTGTTTTGTTTTGCATGTTGGTACTTCGGCTGCTACGGAGTTATTTATTTTGTCATGCATTATTTTGCTATTTGAGTTAACTTATTGTCATTTGGAGATGGCGAGTGGAGATGTGGACGGTAGAAAATGGAGTGCCAAGTGGGAAAATCGGAACATTTCCGACATATTCCTCTGACTGAGTCCAGTAGAGGGCTGAGAGTAGTGGAGGCAGCCGGCAGCGTTTGCGCCGTGTAGGTAGACAATGCCATTGGATAGAGCACGGCAAGAAAATGGGTTTCTCGTTTTAAGCAGGATCCTTTTGACATCAGTGACTCTCCACCTTCAGTAAGAGCTTCGGGGTTTGATGAAGATCGTTTGTCATTTGTCCTTTTGTCCTTTGTCATTTCCAACATGTCTCTTTTTACACAAAATAGTGCAAAACATAATTATAATACCAGAACCAAAAACAATCTGTACAACGAGTATAAAAGCTTAAGACTGGTACAAAAAGCAATCAAATACATGGGTACTCATATATTCAATAACTTACCAGAGCAAAGGTCTTGTAAATGAAAAAAGATCGGTTTCAGCGTCAATTAAAGAACTTCCTGTTGGCCAACTCCTTCTACTCCATCGATGAATATCTTCTCAAGGATTATAGCTCATAACTCTGTTTGCTTAGAATTGTACAATATCCATGTATCAGAGAAAATAAAAAATAATAAAAAAAACTTTTACTCTTTCCACATCCCAGAGACTCCTCTCCAAGGGATCCATGGAAAACGATAAATGTAATGTAATGAACTCATTAATCCACAATGATCCACGTCACAGTACTCTAGAAGTGTTACATATGATGAACTGTGATCGTTCCACCATCGTGCGACATTTTATACAATACGGAAGGTTCAAAAATCAGATGTACGGGTACTTTTTCTAAATCGTACCCATACACAGATTTAGAAAAGCACGTGATATTGTTCCGAGAAAACTACTTTGAAGAGCATCACATATGGCAAATATAAAAGGTCCTGCAATTAAAATAATAGAAGAAGTATATACAGATAACATACGTCAAGTGAAAATTGGTAGTACATTTTCACAGAAATTTAGAACAAGCAAGGGTCTGTTGTAAGGCTGCCCCATGTCATCAACATTATTTAAAATATATATAGATGTCAGTCTTAAGACATTGTCTCGTAAATGCAATGCTAGAAATTAAAGGCAGAGTTTATTTACATCACATACTATTTGCTGATGATAAAGTAGTTATAGCAAAAGACGGGGATAATGCAAATTATATATGTAACCAATTAGCGATGGAATACAGAAACCGGGGATTGAAGATTAATTACCAGAAAACAGAACAGCTCACTAAAGATCCAGATGACTTACACATAGAGGGAAAGAACATTAAGAAGGTCAGTACTTTCTGTTATTTGGGAACCATTTTAGAGATGGAGGGAAAATCAGAGGCAGAAATTGATAAAACAATTAGCAGTGGATGGAAGGTCATTGGGATGCTCAACTCAATCTTACGGAACAGAAATATAATAAACCGAACCAAAAAAATCGTACACGCGTAAATAGATACTAGAGAGCATAATTATGTTTGGAGTGGAGACTTGGGCTACTAATCTGAAACACATAAAAAGCAGTAGATATGGACATCTGGAGAAGATCAACAAGAATTCCCAGAACAAAGAATGTAAGAAACGACGAAATAACAAAGAGAATGGAAGTAAGACAAAGAATACGTGACATGACGGATAAAAGGAAGCTACAATGGTACGGGCATGTACGAAAAATGGAGGAAGCCAGAATTCCGAAAATGATCCTGGAATTGGAAGCGGAGGGAAAGAAGAGAAGAGGACGCCCAATGACCACCTGGCTCCAAAATGTACGATTACCAATGATAAGACTTGGAGCAAAGAAAGAAGATATACAAGATGGGAACACTTGGAGGGACATCCTGAGGAGATAAATTAAGATCCAATGTAACAGATGTAATAATTTCCAGGAATTTGTTATGTTGGAGAAAAACCTTTGTGTAGACGAAAATCTCAATAAATAAATAAAAAAACATGTATGGGTACTGCATGCTCTAAGCCAAAATCACAAAAATCAGCAGATGGCCATATATGCATCTCTGCTTGCTCGTCATCAATTGGCTCGTGAACAACAACGACGGTTATTATCCTGTATCGTTACTGGTGACGAGAAATGGTGTCTTTGTGCTAACATGGTGAAAAGAAAGGAATGGTTGAGCACAAACGAAGCAGCAACTCCCCATACAAAGACCTGAGGGCGTCCACAAAAGATAATGTTATGCATCTGGTGCAACAACGACGGTATGATATGCTACGAATTGGTTCCCCTAGGTGTAACTACACTCCTGGAAATGGAAAAAAGAACACATTGACACCGGTGTGTCAGACCCACCATACTTGCTCCGGACACTGCGAGAGGGCTGTACAAGCAATAATCACACGCACGGCACAGCGGACACACCAGGAACCGCGGTGTTGGCCGTCGAATGGCGCTAGCTGCGCAGCATTTGTGCACCGCCGCCGTCAGTGTCAGCCAGTTTGCCGTGGCATACGGAGCTCCATCGCAGTCTTTAACACTGGTAGCATGCCGCGACAGCGTGGACGTGAACCGTATGTGCAGTTGACGGACTTTGAGCGAGGGCGTATAGTGGGCATGCGGGAGGCCGGGTGGACGTACCGCCGAATTGCTCAACACGTGGGGCGTGAGGTCTCCACAGTACATCGATGTTGTCGCCAGTGGTTGGCGGAAGGTGCACGTGCCCGTCGACCTGGGACCGGACCACAGCGACGCACGGATGCACGCCAAGAGCGTAGGATCGTACGCAGTGCCGTAGGGGACCGCACCGCCACTTCCCAGCAAATTAGGGACACTGTTGCTCCTGGGGTATCGGCGAGGACCATTCGCAACCGTCTCCATGAAGCTGGGCTACGGTCCCGGACAGCGTTAGGCCGTCTTCCGCTCACGCCCCAACATCGTGCAGCCCGCCTCCAGTGGTGTCGCGACAGGCGTGAATGGAGGGACGAATGGAGACGTGTCGTCTTCAGCGATGAGAGTCGCTTCTGCCTTGGTGCCAATGATGGTCGTATGCGTGTTTGGCGCCGTGCAGGTGAGCGCCACAATCAGGACTGCATACGACCGAGGCACACAGGGCCAACACCCAGCATCATGGTGTGGGGAGCGATCTCCTACACTGGCCGTACACCACTGGTGATCGTCGAGGGGACACTGAATAGTGCACGGTACATCCAAACCGTCATCGAACCCATCGTTCTACCATTCCTAGACCGGCAAGGGAACTTGCTGTTCCAACAGGACAATGCACGTCCGCATGTATCCCGTGCCACCCAACGTGCTCTAGAAGGTGTAAGTCAACTACCCTGGCCAGCAAGATCTCCGGATCTGTCCCCCATTGAGCATGTTTGGGACTGGATGAAGCGTCGTCTCACGCGGTCTGCACGTCCAGCACGAACGCTGGTCCAACTGAGGCGCCAGGTGGAAATGGCATGGCAAGCCGTTCCACAGGACTACATCCAGCATCTCTACGATCGTCTCCATGGGAGAATAGCAGCCTGCATTGCTGCGAAAGGTGGATATACACTGTACTAGTGCCGCCATTGTGCATGCTCTGTTGCCTGTGTCTATGTGCCTGTGGTTCTGTCAGTGTGATCATGTGATGTATCTGACCCCAGGAATGTGTCAATAAAGTTTCCCCTTCCTGGGACAATGAATTCACGGTGTTCTTATTTCAATTTCCAGGAGTGTATTACTGCTGATATTTATTGTCAACAACTGAGACGTCATGCAGACGCAGTCCAAGAACCATGACCAGGAAGACTGCGCAAAGTGACGCTACTTCACAATAACGATTGCCCGCATTCTGCTGGACTAACAAAAAACACTATACGGGATTGGGAAATCATTCCGTACCCACCTTCTTCACCCAACTTTGCGGCCTCAGATTTTCACCTTTTCCGCTGTCTTTCGAACAGCCTTCAAGGAACTTCCTTCCCTGTTGCAAATGCGCTCCAAACATGGCTCGACGAGTGCCTAGTCTCACGACCACGTGATTTCTACAGTTGCAGAATCGAAAAGTTACCCCAGTATTGACAGTCTGTTGTAAACAGTAAAGGAGAATATATTATTGAAGACTTAAGTCTCTGTTATGTGTGTCTGTTGTGTTTATTAAATTTATGGAGAAACGCTACGAACTTATGCACCAACACAATACATTCCTCCAGTAGGGTGGGAAGGTTGGCAGCGGCCATGTTTCCGCTCGTCAGCCATTGATTAAAATAAATAAAATGAACGGAATCTAGACCCGCCATAGTTATACGATTCGCAGACCTTTAGAAAACGTTCGTGCACTTTCATGTGGGATAACACTAGACACAGATACATGTGATACACAAACTCCGTCAGGGAGGGGGTGGGGGTGGGAATCTGACCACCCTCTACCACTGTCAATACCAAATCCAATAATTAACATGGAGACGCCGTGAAGACACGGGAAAAAGAAGATGAAGAATCCGAATGGAAACTAATTTGCTGACATGAGTCTGCTGTAGAGTTTTAAAACTCGTTTTATGATCGAGTACTGTGTGTGACATTTCTGAAGACTAAAAATCACCTCCATAGGAATCTACATGGATTCCACAAAAAATGGTTGTCTGAAAACCGACTAGATCCGTTCGTCCACGAGACCCATGGGGCGGTAGATACAGATGCCCAAAATGATGCCGTGTTCCTTGACTTCGAAAGTGCTTCTATATTTGTCTGCACTACCACCTAATGAACAAAATACGACCGTGGAGAATATCACACCAGCTTCGTCACTGGATTGAACATTCTTAACAAAGCGATATGTTCAGACGTAAAGCTAATTTCAGGTGTATGTTACATTGTAATTGTTATCTTCAGTTTGAAATTTACATACTACAGAGTGGTCCAAAAAATGTATCCACTGTTTTAAAGTCCGTAACTTGCAAACTAATTGACGGAGTTGTCTCATTTTTGGTCAAAGTGTAGCTTGAAGTCCAACTTAAAGATATCACTGTAGGTGTTCGAAATGGTCACCATTAACATCCACACACAAACGATGCTGCCGAACTGCAGCACGAATTACTGACTACAACGTGTTCAGTTGGATATTTGCACACGAATGTACGATGGATTCTCGAAGTTCATCCAATGTGCGTGGCTTTTGTCGATAAACGACGTCCTTAGGGTTCCCCACAGGTAAAAGTCCAAAGGAGTTAGGTCTGGGGAACGTGGTGGATACTCCACAGCACTCTACGGCATATCCATCTCCCTGCTAGATTTTCGTCGACATACGCCCTAACACGATTTTGGAAGTGGGCTGGGACACCATCTTGTTGAAAGTAAACTCTTCCGTCTCCACACAAGTCTCGGATGGCAGGTAAAATGGATTTCTGAAGCATCTGAAGGTACACGTCACCGGTAACTGTGTCGTCAAATAAGAATGGCCCAATCGAGCCCCGGTAAGACAACCCACGCCACACATTTACTCCTGGCAAATTCACGGCTTTGTCTACATGGACGTTCGGATTTTCGGCGGTCCAGTAGATGCAATTGTGGCGGTTTACTGTACCGTTGAGTTTGAACTGTGCCTCATCAGACCACACAATCATCTCTGCAAACTCTTCATCGTTGCGCACCATGTTAGTAAACCACTCGCAGTACTCCACTCTGCGATCTGGGTCGTCCTCGTTCATTGCGCGTTGTAATCGTGGGATGTAGTGAAAGGTGGCTACACTGAGCCACAGCGCCAGAGATCGCGCTAGAGAGTATTGTTCCGCCGCCTCCACTGGCAGTGATTATTGAATTGTACTAGTGGGCAGTGATTATTGAGATGTCGTTGTGGGCAGTGCTTGTTAAGAACTCGTAGCAGAGAGTGTTCGTTGAGATGTGCTAGTAGGGAGTGCTTGCTGAGATGTGATACTGAAAAGTTCTTGTTGAGATGTGGTAATAGCGAGTCGGTGTGGAGATATATTGTAATGATTAGAGTGATTTTGGTCAATATATGAAGGTAACGAAACTTGATTTATTTTTCATTATTTAATGTCGTAAATAATGCTTCATTACAGGTTCAGTCAACAAAGCATCTGGCTTGTGTTCTGGGATTGGAGTGCAATTCTGGTTTTCTTGAGTAATTATGGTATTTCTATTTCCTTTAATTAATTCAGTATAAATGATATTTAAAATTTCTTGTGTTGTTGAAGAAGAACCGTGCCAGATGCGTACGTTGAGTCATACTCCCACACACAGAACAGTTACACTTGTGCTTTGGTTTCGTAGGTTTTATAGTTGCTGGGGACTTAATTAATTAATTGTGTTAATGAAAATTTCCATTTCATTCCTTGTTGTTCTATGCAGTCAGATTGCGTAATAATACTAGTCAGGGCCAACCGTTTACGAGACTTCGTAATCGGACAAACAGCTACTAAAAGCAAAAAATTAAAATTATTTGCATTATATTTTAATTAAGCCCCCATGCACGTGGCGACCGCTGCTTCGGATCGTCCCTTGGAATCTTCTGATTGTAAAAAATAGTAGACAGTAGTATTGTTGTAGTAATTTGTAGTTTAGTAATTGTAGTCTATTTGTATGTGTAGATTTGGTAATTGTCATTCTTCTAATGGTATTTATTTTGCAAAATTTCATTTCTGTTGTCTTGTCTACGGGTTTGACAATTAGTGCAATTATTTCAATTGTTCGATTAATCGTGTTTGAGGGAAACATTTCGTGTGAATGGTATTGTTGGAGATAAAATGTCATTGTGTGTAATTTTCATATAGTGACGAGTTTTGAATGTTTTGTAAATGATTACGCGATCGATGAAAAAGGCAAAAATGATGGATAGTGAGCATGACGAAATTGTTAACATGGCGAACTCGCCAACAGAGGAAAACAGTATGATGAATAATGGAGTTGAAAACAATGTAATAAGTCGGGAAAATAGTCCGGAACCATTTCAAAATTTTTCTCAATCAGAAAATTCACAGAATACGAGATTAACGATAGAAGATTCTGAAACAGTATCGAACACAGATAGCTTTACAGCCATGACGAAGGAAACTGGTTTTGCGGGAAATGTTAGGGGCGAAAAGAATTTCGAACAAGTTAGTATGGAGCAGTTGATGAGTGCAATATTAAATTTTCGATCTGAATTAAAAACAGAAATAGGAACAATTACAACTGGTATGGGAACAATGGAAACACGGTTAGGCTCACTGGGATCACAAATAGGAACAATTAAAACAGAGATGGGAACTTTGAGATCTGACTAAAAACAAAGATGAAAGCAATGACAACACGGTTAGGCTCACAAATAGGAACAAGTAAAACCGAGAAGGAAACAATGGAAACACAGTTAGGCTCACGAACAGGGACATGTTTCAAAAACATGAAAGATGAATCAAAGAAAGAAATCAGAGAAGAAGTACAACCGATTTTGAATTCTCACAATAATAGATTAATTGCAGTAGAGATTAGACAAAGGGAACAAGATAGAGAACAGGAAGAAAGAGATCGCGTGATAGTACAAAAATTTTCAGAGTTAAATTTACAACATGCACACGATAAGGAAGAAATATTTGAGAGAATCGAGGAATCCGTACCAAATGACAGATTAAATAACCTAACACAACAATATGAACAGTTAACTACCAAATGTGTCAACACTGAAACCCGAGTCGCGACACTTACGGAAGACGTAGGTAAACAGAAAGAAAAAATAGGTGACTTATCGGAAAGAGTTGAGGAGATTTCAGATAAATTGACAAGTCTTAGTTTAAATGGGGATAGAGATTCAGATGATACAGCTCCATTACCATTTGCAGAAACCGAAGACGCGGTAGGTCTTTGTCGCCACGAGGCGAAAACTTTGACTATAAACACTTTTTGACTGTTCGGAAATTTAAGATCTTCCGCAATTCTAAGAATGACATACATCCATGTTCATGGTTAGATCAATTTACGTACGCACTTCCGCCAAATTTGCCACTAAGTCACAAACTGAAATTTATGTGCAGCTATTAAAGTCCTCAGGGGATTCACTATAGTAAGTGAATATGTGCCGTAGCGTTCACAGGGCCCCGAGCTGTAGTGGTGCTATTTCCCTTTTAGTTTTCTGCACCGCTGCCTACTCTTTCACTATTCTTTGCATCTAAAAAATAAAAAAACAATTCTTCTACTATCCATCAATCTAGACAGTAGGTAAAAAAATAACCGGATTTGACTGTTTTACCCAAAAGTGACTTTGGAAATTACCGTTTGGACTTACTGTATCTTCTGCAGCATTCATTCGTAGTTTAAATGAAATTTTACCTGTTTATCTTCCTGACAATATTACTTCATATATTGACGACATTCTTATTGCTAAACGTTCTTGGATTGAGCACAACAAAATTTTGGATTCATTAGTACGTATTTTTGCAAGAGTTGGCATTACAGTGAACTTGGAAAAATCTGAATTTGGTCGTTCACAGGTGAAATTTCTCGGTCACATTATTTCTACAGAAGGTATTCTTCCTGATCCAGAAAAACTAGACGCAATTCGTAATTATGCTGTTCCTTCCACAAAACGTGATGTTCGTAGTTTCCTTGGTGTCTGTAACTTTGTTAGACGCTTTGTTAGATTGGATGATTTGGCCACACCTCGTTTACACATTTCTGTTATGCACACTTTGGTCCCAGAAAATGCTTTCATAAATTACGAGAAAATTGCTACTTCAGTAATTGGAAAAACGTATTCGATCTGTTCTTGCCAAATGCAAATTATGGCAAAAGGCTAAGCCGCCAACTGTTTCTCACAGAGCACCGTTGTTTCCTATCATTCCAGCGAAATTAAAGGACATGGCTGCAGTCGATTTGTTCGGTCCAGTGGTTCGTTCTACTAATGGTTTTGCGTACATTTTCGTAGCAGTGGAATTGACATCAAAATATGTGTGTTTTACACCTCTACGCAAAGCAACAGCTCGTTCAGTATCTAATGCTTTCATCAAACATTTTCTTAAAGAAGTTGGTCATGTTGATAAGGTTATATCAGATAATGGATCACAGTTTCGCTCTAAAATTTGGCTTCGTACTCTACGGCGTCGTAAGATTAAACCAATTTTCATTTCACTTTTTCACCCTCAGTCTAACGCTTCAGAAAGATGGATGAAAGAAATTAATAAATTGTGTCGTCTTTATTGTCATCAGAATCACAGAACTTGGGATCAGTATCTTCATATTTTTCAAAACATTCTGAATGAACTTCCTAATGACTCAACTTCTTTACCGCCTCTATTGATATTAAAAAACAAAGCACCGTCAAATCGCATTTCTGATATTGTTCCTTTTCCGCCTTCACGGAAACTGCGGCATTCTGAAGTTGTCAACCTGGCTCTACAAAATATTGCATCTGCGGCTGCTAGAAGAGAGAAATCAGCTAAGCGTCCTGGTCGTTTAAAAACTTTGTCAGTTGGTCAGAAGGTGTCAATTAAGTCTCATCGTTTGTCTCATAAAGGAAAAGGCTTATGTCGCAAATTTTTTCTGCTTTATAACGGTCCATATAGAATTCGCAAAATTATTCATGATAACACTGTTGAAGTAGAAACTCTTAAATCTCGGCGCTCTAAGGGAATACATCATATATCGAACGTAAACATTTTTGTGGAATGACATACTTTTGAGTAACCAACAGTTATACGTAAACATGCGGAGAATGCAAGGATACCGCGCTGCGTTTTGGCGGCGGCACATACTCAAAGCAACAGTCAGTCTGCGCGCCGCACAAGGCAGTCGTTGACCGCAAACAATCACTTCGTACGTCACGCGCCTACAGCTGATCGAGCGCTCAGTGCGAATGCACTGACAGCCGTAAACAAATACACAGTCTAACTTCTCGGATTAAATTCAGTATAAAGCTATGGTGACTTTATAAATTATGTTATTAACGTTCAGTATTTTTCAGGATACGGTTGTGTAAAATATTTAAGACCTTCAGGTAAATTCTGTGCGTGTCCGACGTTAAGACGACTTACTATGGAGAAAATTTCAGGAAGAATGTAATTTCGAAGAAAAAAGTAATAAACTAAAAAGGGTAACTATTAATTGAGTTTATTTTTCAGGTAACATATTTCCACTTAGGTACGTACTTTAGACGTAATTTGCTGCTTGCGATTACGTGACTCATACTTTGTGCTAAATTTCATGTTCTATGAATTTACTTGTGAAGCGACGTGCTTGTGTACATTTACTGATTTTGACAATGTTTTATTAATGAACAGTGTTATTACTTTCGTATATTATGCATCGCTTGGCTGCTATGCTTTTTCACTGATGTCATATTTTTTTATTATGTGCCTGCTGTGCTTATTTATTTAAATTGTAATTGTCAACTGATTAATTGTGCTGACTGTGGTTATGTATGTAGGTTACACTTTGTGATTTATCTGCTTGCGCCTTCATGTTTACTTATTAAGGTTACATATGAACATTTATTTGCTCATGCTGATATGATGCTAATGACTTGTTTATTACGTAAGATATATGTTTGCTGCTGTGCGTATGGATTGCATATTAACACATTTCCTTTTGTTGTCATAACTACTCTTCAATTTACAATATAGCAATGCTGATATACTGTGTACGTACATAGAGTTTAGGTTACACTGTGGTCTTAATTATAGATTGTTCGCTTGGCAGAGCCTCGTTGTAGGAATTGTGCTGTATCCATTTGTTGACATTCTGTTCTCTACTGGTATATCTACTCGCTATTGCATGTTTTGCTTACGCTCAGTGCCTGATATTTTTAAGATAAGAAAATGAACTGCTATAATGCTACGAACTACATTAGTACAAGAAACTTCATAGAAGTCACATGAGATGGAGGTTTTATGGAAGCTGTATAAATTTATGCTAATAGGAAGGAAGCTAACGACATGACATACCAACACTAGGTTAGACCATTGACAGTTATTACACTGCATTTTTCGTGAGTAATTGAAATAGGAAGTGACACTTGACACAAGAAATACTCCACATGTTTGCTTCTGTTTGCCATAATTCTTGAAGTGGTGTACACACTGTGAAATATTATGATCATTAACACTTCGTAATCGTACTTACTTACTGAAAGTTATTCAAACTAAAGGCTGTTAGAGGTCATGTATGCATTTATTTTATTTAATGATGGACAAGGAACCAAAATGTATCTTATAATTTATAATGAGTAGAAAATTTTGGTCAGATAGATTACACAGAGGTTGTGTGTGGACACTGTGTCTTCGGATTGTATGGGATGCTGAATTGAAGTTTGCACTAGGATTTTGTCTGTACTTGTTCGAGGAGACTGACTAGAGGAAAGAGTTGTTATGGAAGTGAAATGATATTGGTGCTGAGGTTTATATATATCGACGTATTGAAGAGGTATGATTGAGGTATTGAGATTATGTGAAGTTGATGATTATTGGAGTTTTCGTGGACACGAGGTAAGGTAAATGATATTGATGATCGACGTATTGAAGAGGTATTATTGAAGTATTGAGATTATGTGATGCTGATGATTATTGGAGTTTTGGTGGATAAGAGGTGAAGTAAGTGAGGAGCATATTTTTTTTTTCGTTGGTCTATATGGAACAAGGAGGATAAAGATGGCAGACTAGAACACTAAAGTAGCAGGAAGATTGTCTACACACACACTTTGTTAAATCACTAAGCAGTATATACTTTTTTTTGGAGAGAGGAAGCATTTGCATATCTTGGCACACTGACAGTTGTTCAGCAACCGTACATTTGATTTGGCTTGGTAAACATTGGTCTTGACATGATGACTATGACGTTGACTAACTATTATTGACTGTTATACATTGCTGCCACTACTACTTGATACACATGATGAACATAAAATTTTGACAGAATTGCATTTACACAGTTAACACTATTCAACTACACAGTAGCACTAATGTGGATGAAAGATGAGTGAGTGTGTTTTGTGTGTTTTCCTTTTATAATCCCAGAGAAGTGATCCCAACCTATCTCCTAAATATTATTTTACTTGTTTGTTGTGGCTTGCACTGACACCCATAAATATTATAGGTTTACTGGTATTTGTGTATTGTAATAGTTAATAGGACAATAATCTGATATCATTTGTGTGTTTGTTATGATTTGTATGTTTAGTGTAAAAGCATTGTATGTGTATTCAAACTATTGTTCATGCCTGAACTGTCTGATTAGTGATGGTGCTGCAATTATCAACATGATGTGTGACATTTAGTCATGTTTAATTTCTGCTGATGAACTGTGTGATTAGTGATAGGGAATATTATGGACTGTTATTTGCACTTTTTCTACGTGATTGGTGCCACTAGAACATGTTTAATTTCTGCTGATGAACAGTGTGATTAGTGAAAGTGAATATTATGGACTGCGGTCTGCACCTATTCAACATTGCTGGGTGCCACTGATGGACTGCTTCTACTGAAAAGATGTCACCTGTTGCTGTGTGCACCTGCTCAACATTGCTGGTGCCACTAATGGAACTGCTTATACTGAAATGGTGTTACTTGTTGGTGTCTGCACCTATTCAACATTACTGGGTGCCACTGATGGACTGCTTCTACTGAAATGATGTCACTTGTTGGTTTCTGCACCTATTCAACATTGCTGGGTGCCACTGATGGACTGCTTCTACCGAAATGGTGTTACTTGTTGATGTCTGCACCTGCTCAACATTGCTGGGTGCCACTGATGGACTGCTTCTACTGAAAAGATGTCACCTGTTGATGTCTGCACCTGCTCAACATTGCTGGGTGCTACTGATGGACTGCTTCTACTGAAATGGTGTTACTTGTTGCTGTCTGCACCTGCTCAACATTGCTGGGTGCCACTGATGGACTGCTTCTACTGAAATGATGTCACTTGTTGGTGTCACTAATGGAACTGCTTATACTGAAATGGTGTTACTTGTTGGTGTCTGCACCTATTTAACATTGCTGGGTGCCACTGATGGACTGCTTCTACTGAAAAGATGTCACCTGTTGATATCTGCACCTGTTCAACATTGCTGGTGCCACTAATGGAACTGCTTATACTGAAATGGTGTTACTTGTTGATGTCTGCACCTGCTCAACATTGTTGGGTGCCACTGATGGACTGCTTCTACTGAAAAGATGTCACCTGTTGATGTCTGCACCTGCTCGACATTGCTGGGTGCCACTGATGGACTGCTTCTACCGAAATGATGTCACTTGTTGGTGTCGGCACCTGCTCAACATTGCTGGGTGCCACTGATGGACTGCTTCTACTGAAAAGATGTCACCTGTTGCTGTGTGCACCTGCTCAACGTTGCTGGTGCCACTAATGGAACTGCTTATACTGAAATGGTGTTACTTGTTGGTGTCTGCACCTATTCAACATTACTGGGTGCCACTGATGGACTGTTTCTACTAAAAAAATGTCACTTGTTGGTATTTGCACCTGTTGACCATTGCTGGGTGCTACTGCTGGAACTGTCAACTACTTGTTTCTTGGGCTATGGAAAGCGTTTATGTGAATATTTGTATAAATTGATTTTTTGTGTATTACTGTTTGTGAAAAGTTATGAGACTCTTACCTGCACATATTCGTCATTGCTGACGCTATTGATTGAACTGTTTAACCACATAATACTTGTGTAAGCTATTATGTAAAGTCACATGTATGAAAGAATTGTATTGCTTACTGTATTTTATATATTAGGTTATTGAAAGGTCAGTGCAAAGCCAAAATTTTATCTAGTTATATGATATTTACGCATTAATATTATCTTTTATTTTTGTCTGTATTTTTTTGACGAATTTGGTGGTATTTTCACCACCAATGCTGGCAAAAATACCATCAAATTCTAGCCCGTGGAGGAAGGGCATATGAAAGGTGGCTACACTGAGCCACAGCGCCAGAGATCGCGCTAGAGAGTATTGTTCCGCCGCCTCCACTGGCAGTGATTATTGAAATGTACTAGTGGGCAGTGATTATTGAGATGTCGTTGTGGGCAGTGCTTGTTAAGAACTCGTAGCAGAGAGTGTTCGCTGAGATGTGCTAGTAGGGAGTGCTTGCTGAGATGTGATACTGAAAAGTTCTTGTTGAGATGTGGTAATAGCGAGTCGGTGTGGAGATATATTGTAATGATTAGAGTGATTTTGGTCAATATATGAAGGTAACGAAACTTGATTTATTTTTCATTATTTAATGTCGTAAATAATGCTTCATTACAGGTTCAGTCAACAAAGCATCTGGCTTGTGTTCTTGTATTAGAGTGTAATTCTGGTTTTCTTGAGTAATTATGGTATTTCTATTTCCTTTAATTAATTCAGTATAAATGATATTTAAAATTTTTTGTGTTGTTGAAGAAGAACCGTGCCAGATGCGTACGTTGAGTCATACTCCCACACACAGAACAGTTACACTTGTGCTTTGGTTTCGTAGGTTTTATAGTTGCTGGGGACTTAATTAATTAATTGTGTTAATGAAAATTTCCATTTCATTCCTTGTTGTTCTATGCAGTCAGATTGCGTAATAATACTAGTCAGGGCCAACCGTTTACGAGACTTCGTAATCGGACAAACAGCTACTAAAAGCAAAAAATTAAAATTATTTGCATTATATTTTAATTAAGCCCCCATGCAGTAGCACTTTCACTTTGTTGCCTTCAAAGTTCACCGAACACTTGAGCGACTCACTCCAGTTTCTTGATAACGCGCCATACCATTCTGGGAGAAAAGAAAATGTTCCCAAAGCGAATATCAGAGTGGCTAAAATCTAAAAACATCGATTTCGAAGACGTTATGTTGAAGAAAGAACTTTTAGATATAGTTAAAAATCACAGAAGAGCGCACAACGAGTACACAATAGATGAAATGGCGAAGAATGCAGGGAAAACTGTTCTCAGAATTCCTCCGTACCACTGTGAATTAAACGCCATCAAGTTAGTGTGGGCCAGAATCAAAGGCTATGTTCCAGCGAAAAACAAAACATACAAAATGCCGGAAGTACTGCTAGGAGAAGTAGTAAGAACAGTAACTGCAAAGGATTGGAACAAGTGCGTTCTCCATGTCGTTGAAAAAGTGGAAACTGAAACGTGGAAATTAGACTGCGTTATAGGGGAGAGAGAGGAGCGGTTTGTTATAAACCTCAATGAAAACAGTTCAAGTTCGACAGAGTGAACCTTGTTTCGTCCTTTATCATTATTATTACTGGTATTGTTATTAAAATTAACAATTAATTGTGTTTGAATGGGGCGTTTTGTTAGCAACCCTGCCGGCCGAAGTGGCCGTGCTGTTCTAGGCGCTGTGCAGTCTGGAACCGCGAGACCGCTACGGTCGCAGGTTCGAATCCTGCCTCGGGCATGGATGTGTGTGATGTCCTTAGGTTAGTTGGGTTTAACTAGTTCTAAGTTCTAGGGGACTAATGACCTCAGAAGTTGAGTCCCATAGTGCTCAGAGCCATTTGAACCATTTCTTTTTGTTAGCAACCCGAATGAAAATAAGTCTGCTTCGACAGAATGAACTCAGTTTAACACTATTTTAACATTATTGTTAAATTTATTTCGTAGATTGTTGCCCAGGTTTCTCACGGTCCGCTGTGACAGCTCGGCAGCCAGCCGAACGCCACCAGCTGCAAAGCGTGGCTGGCCGGAGTGGCCGAGCGGTTCTAGGCGCTACAGTCTCGAACCGCGCGATCGCTATGGTCGCAGGTTCGAATCCTGCCTCGGGCATGAATGTGTATGATGTCCTTAGGTTAGTTAGGTTTAAGTAGTTCTAAGTTCTAGGAGACTGATGACCTCAAAAGTTAAGTCCCATAGTGCTCAGAGCCATTTTAACCATTTTTTTTATTTTTTATTTATTTATTTATTTATTTATTTATTTTTTTTTTTTTGCAAAGCGTGCGCCAAGGACTTTCCACACCCCAACGTATCACGTGAACATCGAATGTTTTCTCTGGAAACGAGCGTAGTCGCTCACGTGACACTGTTTATGTTTCGTCCCAGCTCTCGGTGAATAGACTATAGACTGTCCAATTCAAGCCGCTTAATCTCTGTGAAGCTATTGTAACGAGTATCCAGTTTAACAGTTTAACCTGCTTCGGCTAATGCCACTCTAAGCGATTTTCATCCCTCGAAAGTAATCGAGGCTGAGCTAGTCACCTAGGGTACCACGATTGCAGTCGCGGTGGATGAAGTCGCGCCGACAGAAGTGCCGCATCAGCGACAAAAACCGATACCTTCTGCAGTTGTGTTTCAATCACCCACGAGAAACACCATGCACGATGAGCTGTCATTCAAAACATAAATATTTAGCTGCAGTAGCATTACTCGTACTTCGTCGTCGTAGAAGACGTAACCGCCAACGAAAATGGTGGATTCATCCAATTATTATGAATTGTGCAAGTAAAGGAAAGTTTGTGTTGTTACACAAGAAACTTAGGAGCTATCCGGAGAGATGCTCTGACTATTACCGCATAAGCTGCAGTATCTTTCGGGCTAACGCTGTCGAAAATTGAAACTAACTTACAAAAGAAGGATACTAAGTTACGTGGAGTGCTGGTGCCGAAGAAAAACTTGCAGTAACATTGAGGAATGTTTCTGTAATTAAAGTACGTAATTTATTAACGTGAACATATATTTAACATAACAGTAACATAAACTAGGTTGCATTAAAGGAGTTTATGTAACAACTTCACGTAAACTGCCTAATTACTTGTAATATTCTTCAAATGATGATATCGAGTCTTCATCCGCCACTCCAGTAATTGCTGAAAAACAAGTGACTGGATTCACAGGTGTAGGGCTCTGTGTGCTTGTCGATGTCGAAGTACAGTACCTGACAGTGCAGCATTTATGAAGGAGTCGGTAGTAGTGCTGCTGTCTACAGTCTTTCAGCTGAATATTTTATTCATTTTAACGTTTTTATTTGTAAGTCTAGTTTATCGTGGGTAGTCATTTATTTTAAGTAAAGCAAACGAGATGTCAAAAAACTCCTCACGTTTCTCTCGTGGAACAGCACAAGTTCAACTGGGTGTCAAAACTCTTATCAAGTCTCTTTCAAATTGGTCCTGAAGTTCCCTTTTTTTTCTTTTTGCTTTAGGAGCGGAAGGCTTAACAGCAGTGTTTTTTAGGTGGCGGTGCAACGTCTTCATTATGCTTTCCCGCTTCATCATCCTCAAAGATAAAGGCGTCATTCATATTTCCTGAGGTCCTGATGTTAAAAGAAACATTTTTGGAAAAACCCACGTACAACTTCATAATGTGCAAATGTGTGTGGAAAATGCAGGATGGAATGTAACAACATCAGAGAAGGAAAGCTGCTACTCACCCTATAGCGGACATGCAGAGTCGCGATAGGCACAACAAAAAGATTCACACAATTATAGCTTTCGGCCATTAAGGCCTTTGTCAGCAGTAGACACATATGCACACACACTCACGCAAACGCAACTTGCATACACGTCTGCAGTCTCAGAGAACTGTACACCGTTCTTAAGCTCTACAGAAATGATTTGTCTCAACATGACCATTTCCCGGACTAAACTAATATATTACAACAATATTTAAATAAAGAAATGTTATTAACATTCATCCACACTCAAACGACGCACGATAAATACAATTAAAGGTTTGCCCATAACTGAATAAGCCAATATTCTTGCACAAATGTGCTCACTATAAATAATAACAGGTTGTCATTAATATTGTCTACACAGTTATTTAGGTCTGCTTGTCAGAAGCGTCTTTTGATACTCCTTCAGGAAGATGGCGTCAACTAACACATGTGATTGGCCACTTCTTAAATTGTCATGATTTTTTAATTATCAATTGTAGTTAATACTGAAACAAAATTACTGAAAAAATAGTACACTGTTCGTTGAATAAATACGCAAGTACGAGAAAATATGAATTATTAATGCTGTATTCATTTGCTGTGTAATTGTGAAGGACACGATGTTCTGACAAACATTTGCATAATGAAAAGATAAAAAAACGTAATAAATCAAGAAATAAAACGGATACAGGTATATAGCTTTCAGAGATGATACCTATAGTGCAATTTATTTATTTTATTTAATCGTGTCCAAGCCATAGACAACCCACATATTACATATATACACAAATACAAATACAATACACATATGTATAAATAAAACAAACCCAAAATGGGGAGTCACATTACAATATTAAGACAAACATAGTATATACATCATATCACGTCCCGCCAAAATTCAGCGCATTTAACTGCCACTGCCGTAGCGTTTACCAGATCATCTTTCCTGCACACTTGCCCCGCGTTGCTGCATTCCAGGAGGTGGTCCACTGTTTGTGTCTGTCCGCACTGGCACGTGTCCATCCCGTCTCGGTATCCCCATTTACACATGTTTACGTTGCATCTGCCCACCCCAGTTCGTAGGCGGTTGAGGGTTCTCCATAATGGCCATTTTAGTTCATTTCCAGAGGCCAACTGTTCGTTGGATGAGATTAGGGGTGCCTGGTCTCCCGTAGGCAGTGTTGCTTGCCATTTTTACAATCTGGCCTTTTGTTTTGAGGTTTAGAGCGGTTGAACTGAGGTGAGGAAACTCCGTCTTGATTTTAGACGTGTGTGTGGAGGGTTTTGTCCGAAGAGAGGATGGTGCTGGTCGCGCAGCTGCTTGAGGCGCTCTGCTTCGCTTGCTATAGCTCGTCTGATGTTGGGTGGAGCTATGCCACTAAGCAAATAAAGTTGGCTAACCGGGGTGGGTCTTAGGCATCCCGTGATTACGCGACAGGCATCGTTCAGCAGAGGATCCACTCGTTTCGCATGCGCTTATCTTTCCCAAACTGGGGCAGCATATTCAGCAACCGAGTAGCAGAGTGCAAGTGCCGACGTACATAAAGTATGTGGGTTGGCACCCCATTTTGTGGAGGTGAGCTTACTCAGGAGGTTGTTTCTTGTTGACAGTTTGCCACTGACCTTGTCTACATGATGTCTGTAAGTAAGTGTGCGATCAAGGGTTACGCCTAAACAACAAGGAGTGCTGCTGAACGCGATCCGTTGGTTGTTCCACGTGATGTTTCGGGTATGTTTGGCGTCTCGGTTTCGAAGATAGGAATAGGCAGGATAATGTTTTTGCTGCGTTCGCACGTAGGCAGTTGGTTCGTAGTATGGCGCTAGACCGTTGAGGGCATTTGTAAGGCTAATTTTTATGTCGTTAAAAGTTCCGACCCTGCACGGCTATTGCAAGATCGTCCGCGTAAGCATAGCTCCTAGTCCCTGGTGCAACTGGTTGATCATTCACATATATGTTGAAAAGAGTGGGTGCGAGGACACTGCCTTGGGGTAGCCCATTTTTCTGGATACACCATCGGCTTCGCTTCCCTCCTAGGTTTACGATGAACCTTCTGTTGCTGAGAAGAGTTGATATAATTTGTATCAGCCCGAAATCATTAGTCATAGCGTATATTTTAGTGAGCAGCAGTTTGTGATTCACAGTGTCGAATGCAGATGAGAGGTCGACAAGTACGGCTCCAGTAATTAGACGGTTCTCGTAGCCATGCCCTATGAACTGGGTAAGATTCAAGACCTGTCCAGTGCAAGTTTTTCCAGGGCGAAACCCCGCCTGATCCGGAATTATCTGATGATCAATATCAGGCACAAGTCGATTCAGCAGCATGCGCTCGAGCACGTTGTACAAGCAGCAAAGTAATGTTACAGGTCTGAAATTTGTAACCTCCCCACAGAAATATTTAAATGGAAATGGAGCCAAGCGTAGCCTCCCCACAGAAAATAAAAATGGAATTGAGCCAAATGTAACCTCCCCACAGAAAAATGTTAATGAAAAATGTGAGCCAAGTGTAGCCTACCCAAAGAATAATAATTAAATGAATTTTAAATATTATGACCTCTGAACAAAATTGGCTCTCATTTATAGTCTGTGCGCAGAAATGCATTCACATTTAATGTTCCCACAAAATTCTTTTCTCATTTAATGTCAAGTTCGAAACATAAAAATTCCTGAACACCAAAATAATAAAAAAGTTTAGTAACCTGATAAATTTTATGAGGACAGCAGCGCTGACCTTCGGCCCTGTATTCTGAATAAAAAAAGCAAAAATTCTTACCTCAATAAAACTGCAATTATATCTGCTCTTAATTAGTCATTTTTCGACACAGCGTCGTGCAATTCTGGCGTATATTTTTTTTTTTTTTTATTCTTGGAAGCAATGATAATGCATTGGAAATTCTTTAAACTGAAATGAATGTTTTTCTTTAAAAGAGTTGCTTTATATTATAAAAATTATTATTGGGGCATTTCTTAGAACAAATTAAATTACAATTAACATACATTAATAAATATGCGCAAGGCTGCTTCTTTACCTTCTACAACAATACTCATCCTCCAGAGTCCTGACCAGAGTCGCGAGCAGAGCACACAGCCGACGCATGCCGACTCCCGGGACTCACGCAGACTACTCCAGACTACTACTGTCGACTCGCGCAGTCAAGCGCAGACTAGTGACGAGCAACAACTAACGACAAACTACTCTCTGGTCAGAGATTCTGTCATGCCTCGCCCATCGCCGGCAAAGCATACGTCTTACATAACCCTCCACTGGGGGGGCAAAAATTTGGCAGCAATGGTGAGTCAAATTGACTTGCCATGAGCAACAAATTTTTCTTAATGAACTAACTTTACAATCACAGAATAGGTGCAGAACATGAAATAAAAAATATAGTGCAGATGCACTGAGTACAGAACATATCAGGCAATGACAAAATGTATACACCTTGAGTACAAAACATATTAACAAATGGCAAAAGTGCACACGCACTGTAAAACTCTTTAGCATTTTTGCAACAAATAAACATAATAAGTACAAATCATATTGACAAATGACAAAAGTGCACATGCACTGTAGTTCAGAACATACCAGCAAATAACAAAAATGTATATGCAATGAATACAAATCATGTTAACAAAATGACGAAAGTGCACACGCACTCTAGTACAGAACATATCTGGGAATCACAAAATGTATATGTAATGAGTGCAAATGGCATAAAGGGCACACGCACTGTAAAACTCTTTAACATTTTTACAACAAATAAACATATCAAGGAGTGAAATAAAGTGCACACGCACTGTAGGAGTCTTTAGCATTTTTACCTAACATATCATGGAGTGAAATAAAGTGCACATGCACTGTAGAAGTCTTTAGCATTTTTACATAACATATCATGGAGTGAAATAAAGTGCACACGCACTGTAGAAGTCTTTAGCATTTTTACATAACATATCATGGAGTGAAATAAAGTGCACACGCACTGTAGAAGTCTTTAACATTTTTACATATCATGGAGTAAAATAAAGTGCATACGCAATGTAGAAGTCTTTAGCATTTTAGGACAACTGATCTTGTTAACAAATGAAATGAAGTGCACACGCACTGTATATGTCTTTATCATTTTACAAGAATTTGGGAAGGAATGGGAAGGATTGCGTCATGGTTGTAGCACTTTAGGTTGCATGCAGCTGCACTGAAAGTCCATATCTTTTTATAGAAGCACAACACCAAGTGAGACAATCTGAAGTGCTATTCCTTGAAGTATTAATCAGTGTAGCCAAGACACTGAAATGTCGTAATAATATTCCATGCTATCATTTTGGTAGTACACTAGGTACACCAAACAGTGGGACCATAATAACATCTCCATCGCTCAAGGTGGTGGACAGCATGTGTGTCAACACCATGTTCTTGTAAAGTACACCAACGTAGAATTAGTGCAAAAACCAAATATAGTGCTCCATGATCATGAGGATAGACAGGACAAACGGATATTGCAGTAATTTCTGGTAACTAGGTCCGAAGGTGAAGGACATTAAGTCACATAGTAGTCTTCATTGAGAATTACATTAGTCTAACAACTGATATGAGTACTTGGTGGCACTCATCGCCCAGTTACTGAAAATTTCTGTACCATGTATGTAGTATTACAGAATAATGTTCATAAATTATCTGAATATAGTAATTATTGGCACTCATTGGCCAGATACAAAGCATTGTTTTATGCATTATTCAGAAGTCATCATTCAAAATGAGTTAATTATTGGCATAGCATTTATACATAATTAATCTAATTATAGTAATCATTGGCATCATAGGTCATCTTATTACAGTAATCAGTGGCATTCATTGGCCAGCTACAAAGCATTTTTTTTAATTTTTTTAATGCAATATTCAGAAGTGATCATTCAAAACAAGATTTAATTATTGGCATAGCATTTATACATAATTAATCTAATTATAGTAATAATTGGCATCATAGGTCATCTTATTACAGTAATCAGTGGCATTCATTGGCCAGCTACAAAGCATTTTTTTATGCATTATTCAGAAGTGATCATTCAAAGTGAGTTAATTATTGGCATAGCATTTATACATAATTAATCTAATTATAGTAATCATTGGCTTCATAGGTCATCTTATTACAGTAATCAGTGGCATTCATTGGCCAGTTACTAAGCATTTTTTTTGTGCTAGCAATGCATTGCGTTGGGATCGATAATTAATTACTGGGGGATAACAATATTTGTTTTTGAGTTATTGCTGCAAATGAAGATGTGTAACGTGATTCGTCATGAGTCAGCTGTAGCAAGGTTATAAAACAAGTAGAGTATATGTGATCACATTCATAAATGACATAGGTTTAATGAAGAACTGCTTATAGCACATTAATTTCATGAATAAATTCTCCTGTAAAATATACAAAATGGATTATTACAGTGAAAGAAGAAACGCATATTATGCTGACAAGTAGTGAACTTCGAATTAACAGGTAGTGAAATGTGTATAAAAAATATATGTTCTCTAGCTGTCCTTTCCAAAACCTTCAGTCATCACACCATGCGATATAAGACATACTGTCAAAACGAACTGCAACAAATACATAAATAACTACATAGCATCTCTTAACTAACAGTATATATATAAACTTATCAATATTTTCATCTGCAAAGAAAAACTTCATTATCCATATTAGCATAACTCCATTATTATCATCACCTGTAAAGAAAAACTTCATTATCCATAGTAGCATATTCTTCATCATTATTCATCACCATTCATTATCATCTGCAAAAAAGTCATTTCATTATTCATTATAAAACTATTCCTTATTTCTAGCATATTTCATCACTAAAATTAAGATGTGTAGTTCTGACAGCCTGCATCAATCGCCTCGTATTCTGAAAGAAAAAATTAGTTAAGACTGCTATCATATGATGTGTATAGTACATTCTTGTTAATGCTTGTTAATTCTGATCCATTTACTCTTCATCACGAGGTATTGCATCCTCTTTCGTTCTTTCCGAAGGTGAAATTCCCATTTCTGTTTAATTTATTTCGTTTATACGTTATTTCTTTCTGAAAATGATGAACAAAGATTAATGTCTTGCATTTAATTCATATACCCATTAGATAAAAGATGGTTTATAGTAACATAATTGAGCATACAGCATAGCATGACAGAAAACGTAATATGTCAAAAACATCGACAGTGTTCAGAAGCAAAAATGTACACAGTGTATCACAAGGTAGCAGCAAAAAAAAATAAAGTAGTTACGATGTTGAGATATCATATGGCAAAATGTTAAAGTCAACTGGGTTTGTTATATCTTAAATATTTCATAGTGCATACAAACAAAACAGGAAAACAATCACACATACATAAAAAATGGAAAATATGCACGGTCTGATGTGTAACGACAAGAAAAGCGACCTGCTAACCTTACCTTGCCGGGCACTTGCCAAGAAAAAATACGACAGTCATCAGTAAGTAGTCACATAAACATAATTGCATAAGTGGTCATAAAATGTGTAAGTTCAGCTGGAAAAATATGCACTGTCTGATGTGTAACGACAAGAAAAGCGACCTGCTAACCTTACCTTGCCGGGCACTTGCCAAGAAAAAATACGACAATCATCAGTAAGTAGTCACATAAACATAATTGCATAAGTGGTCATAAAATGTGTAAGTTCAGCTGGAAAAATATGCACTGTCTGATGTGTAACGACAAGAAAAGCGACCTGCTAACCTTACCTTGCCGGGCACTTGCCAAGAAAAAATACGTCAATCATCAGTAAGTGTTCATGTGGATATAATTGCATAAGTGGTCATAAAAAATTAGGAAATGGCATTACAGTGTGATAAATCATAAAGTATCTTCATTCAATAAAAGGTTTGATGTTCGATATGTGGTGGTTCCCTTTGGTTTTTCTGGTTCTCAAAGTTTCGACGTGTACTACATTGGGGTGAGGAATGCTGCGAATTCGATATGGACCAGCATATAGAAGCTCAAATTTACTACACCTACCTTTCCCTCTATTGGATAAATAGTGTGTACGTACTAATATCTTCTGTCCAATGTGAAAGTCACGGCGTGTACAAACCTGTTTTTGCTGTCTTCTCCGGCGCTCTGCGGCACTTTTGATGTTGTTCAGCGCAATGTCAATTATTTCATGGTGTCGTAGTCGACGAGATGTAGGAAAGGTTACTAATTCTTTAATTTTGTTAGGTGGTTCAACATTTTTCAGTATAACAGACGGAGATAGCATAGTAGATTCATTTGGTATGGAATTAATTACATCTTGGAATGAGAGTATGTGTGTGTCCCAATCAATATGTTTTTTATGGCAGTATATTCTACACAGTTTGCCAATTTCTTTCATTAATCGTTCACAAGGGTTCGAAGAAGCATGGTACCTGGATATATAGATCGGAGAAATGTTTCTAGCTCGTAACATACGTGTCCATATAGCAGATCGAAACTGTGATCCATTGTCGGAAATTACTTTCAACACATGCCCTACATGGAATAGAAAATGTTTTACAAATGCTTCCGAAACATTTTAGCAGTAGCTTTGCGTAACGGAGCGAAGGTAACAAATTTTGAAGTGAGTTCAACAGCGTCAAAGATGTAGCAAAAACCTCTATTAGTTCTGGGAATCGGACCAAAAATGTCTACAGCGGCCATGTGTCTCAATTTAACAGGTAAAACGGGATGTAATGGAGGAATATGTGAAGTCGTGTCTGATTTAGCTTCCTGGCAGATTTTACACATGGTTCAAATGGCTCTGAGCACTATGGGACTTAACTTCTGAGGTTATCAGTCCCCTAGAACTTAGAACTACTTAAACCTAACTAACCTAAGGACATCACACACATCCATGCCCGAGGCAGGATTAGAACCTGCGACCGTAGCAGTCGCGCGGTTCCGGACTGCGCGCCTAGAACCGCTAGACCACCGCGGCCGGCCAGATTTTACATGACGCTAAAACTCGTCGTATACGTTTCTCCATGTTGGTAAAATAACAGTTCTGTCTCAGTATAAGAAAACATTTTCTGGCTCCGTAATGTGCGTAACTTAAATGAGTATACCAGATTAATTTGTTAACAAGTTCGTCAGGAATGCATAATAACCAATTGTTGCTGTCAGGATGAGAGCGGCGAAACAGAATGTCATTGCGTATAGTGTAATGGTTTCTAATGTTAACATTATTCCTATCTTGCCAAAGGTGTTTAATTTATTTCCACACGTTGTCTTTACTCTGCTCTTGTGCTATGTCTTGTAATGGCGACGAAATGAAATTTTCAAATGCAACTTGTTGAATGTACATGACGCTGAAATTTGCTTTGCAGAAGTTTGTTGCGATGTCTTGCTGATTGTTGCTGAGAGAACGGGATAGTGCGTCTGCTACAATATTTTGTGTGCCGGGAATGTGAACAATTGTAAAATTAAATTCTTGCAAATAAAGTTTCCATCTACTTAATCTGTCGTGTGTAAATTTAGCCGAAAGTAAAAATTGTATCGCTCTGTGGTCTGTATAAACGGTCGTATGTCTTCCATAAAGAAAATGCCTAAATCTGGTAAAAGCCCATACAACACATAATGTTTCAAGTTTTGTAACAGAGTAATTTCGTTCTGCAGGTGATAGAATGCGACTTGCAAAAGCAATGTTTTTAATTACTGTACAACCCTCTTCTTCAATTTCCTGAAAAATATGTACGCCTAAAGCAGTGTTAGAACTGTCGGTGGCAATGGAAAAATTTCTGGTAAGATCTGGGTGCGATAAAAGTGGTGCATTCAACAATGCATGTTTCAAATAACATTCTCGTGAACAAGATTCTGCGTGTCAAAAGTATTGCTTGCGTTACTGGAATATGCAACCTGTACTGTATCTAGTCAAATTCCATCTGACGTGTCATTATTTTCAGGAGGATGCTGTGGCATTTCCACTATTTGTACTGTTCTATTATTTCTTCCAGACGTATTACGTTCTGGATGATACCTACTGTCTGGTTCATTCATGATAATATGTTGTTGCTGATCTTCTTGCTGCTCATAAGATCGACTGTTATTAAATGTACGCTGAAAATTGTGCTCATTATTTTTACGTCTGTCATGATAGTCATTTCTATACGGCGCATTGCGATAGGAATTGAAATAGTGTGTTTTCTGTACGTACTGATTTCCTTGTTGCTGTGCGTTACTATTTGTTGGAGCTGATGCTATACGTGTACGCGGCGAAACATTAAAGCTTGGTTGACCTTGTACATTACATTGTTGGTTAGGTATGCTAACCGGCTGGCTTTCACGCTGTTGTGGTGAAAAACCTCTATTGTTACTAAAATGCGTTAGCGACTGCTGAAAATTTTACACATACTGATGATTAAATTTTTGTCTGTTATTAAAGTTCTCGTGGTTATCATTTCTGGAGCGTCTAATGAAAAATTGTCACTTTCGGTAAAAACTTGTCATATCAGGTTTTCTTTACTCATTCTTAATCCTAGATAGAGCAATAGTTGAAGAGCTGTTTTGATAGATATAAAGGATAGTAGAAGAGAAGGCAGCAGTGCAGAAAACTAAAAATGAAACAGCACTACTACGGCTCGGGGCCCTGTGCACGCTACGGCACATATTCATTAAAGTGTAATGAATCCCGTGAGGTCTATTACGTGCTGCAAATAAATTTTAGCTTCTGCGTTACAGGCAATGCCGGTGAAAATTCAAAAACAAATTGCTGTATCCAAGCCAATGCTAATTTCTGCATTACAGGCCAAGCTGGTGAAAGTACAAAAATAAATCGTCGTATACAGTTCAAAGCGTGTACCTGTGCTCTGTCATATTCAAATACCTTAGATTTTTTTACAGATACAAATTGCTTATAATCAACGTTCTCGTCACTGAATGTGTGAACAGTTTCACGATTGCATAAGAATCTGTTTGTCTGTGTCTTTTCGGATTTTAAGTCACGTACTCTCTGTAAATTACCTAAGTTACACTGGCTGTGTGAGTGTGACAAATGTTCGGAATGTGCCGTATGCTGTGTCGTGTTAGAGGCTAAAACATTTTTCATTTCTGTTACTTTGATACTTTCGTCAATTTGACTGATCTGTTGTTCAAATTTGTTATCAACTTCCGTATCCACAGTGTGTGAAAGTTCTGGTGACTTTAAATTAAACTCGTCGCGTATCTGTGTTGCGTTTTCTGAACATTGTTCAGTGACCGCATTAATTTCGTCTCTATGTGATTCTGTTGTGGCTGCATGTGTATTACTTAATTCTTGTGCAACAGATCTAGTTTCTTCACTATTGTTCGTAGCACAAGTCTTAGTATCCTCACGTAATTGTTCTTTAGTATCATCACGTTGCTCAGTAACGGCTGTAATCTGTTCACTAAGTTGTTTGTCCTGTTCGTTATGGTTGTCGTGTTTTTCGTTTGACTGTTTGAAACTTTCATTAATTAGTTCATTAAGTTGTTTGTAATGGTTATCTAGCATTTCATTCCGCTGTTTGAAATGGTTGTTAAGTTGTTGTTTCAAATCTTCACTAAGTTGTTCTATGAGATTTTCATTATTTTGTTTGTACGATTCATTAAGTTGTAGCAATAATGCCATAACTTGATCCATGCCAATATTGGCTACTGTATTCTCTGTGCTGTGTGATGGTGTATCTGCAATTGTCACGTTTTGTGTATCCATTTGGATATTCTGTGATTCTTGAAAATTTTTGCTAATCGGATGTACACTGTTAGTCACTATCTCGGAATCAAATAAATCTGTCCTACTTTGAGTACATTGTTCATTTTCGTTAGAAATAATAATCTGTTCATTACGTAAACTTTGCAAACTGGGTGTGTCAAGCTGGGCAGCGTTCATTGTAACAGAACGTGCCGCGCCATCAATAGTCGTTAAATTAACAGAGGACACAACTGAGTCTGTTTGCTCATCACTAGGATAAAAATCATTACAAGTGGTCGGTACGCACTGATTGTCTGTAAATGGAGGATTGTCATCATTACGCTGCGTGTCGCAAGTACTATCGGTCAAATTATTCGAGTCGGTTATTTCACTCATTACATATCGCGATATACTGTTAACAGTTTTTCGCGGCATTTTTCACAAAACAAAATTATTCACAAATGAAACAAAGACAATGCAAAATGCAACAAACACAAATACAACAAAGAGCAACAAATTGCCGATGATCTGTGAAAGAAAGAGCGACAAATTAGTAAATGCTTGCGCCAGATGCAAACTACGTTTAACTAAATAAGAGCAGATATATGACTACTTATCAGAAGATTCCCAAAGAAATACGATCCTGGCAGGATGTCGCCAAGTGTAACCTCCCCACAGAAATATTTAAATGGAAATGGAGCCAAGCGTAGCCTCCCCACAAAAAATAAAAATGGAAATGAGCCAAATGTAATCTCCCCACAGAAAAATGTTAATGAAAAATGTGAGCCAAGTGTAGCCTACCCAAAGAATAATAATTAAATGAATTTTAAATATTATGACCTCTGAACAAAATTGGCTCTCATTTATAGTCTGTGCGCAGAAATGCATCACATTTAATGTTCCCACAAAATTCTTTTCTCATTTGATGTCAAGTTCGAAACATAGAAATTCCTAAACACCAAAATAATAAAAAAGTTTAGTAACCTGATAAATTTTATGAGGACAGCAGTGCTGACCTTCGGCCCTGTATTCTGAATAAAAAAAGCAAAAATTCTTACCTCAATAAAACTGCAATTATATTTGCTCTTAATTAGTCATTTTTCGACACAGCTTCGTGCAATGCTGGCGTACATTTTTTTTTTATTCTTGGAAGCAATGATAATGCATTGGAAATTCTTTAAACTGAAATGAATGTTTTTCTTTAAAAGAGTTGCTTTATATTATAAAAATTATTATTGGGGCATTTCTTAGAACAAATTAAATTACAATTAACATACATTAATAAATATGCGCAAGGCTGCTTCTTTACCTTCTACAATAATACTCATCCTCCAGAGTCCTGACCAGAGTCGCGAGCAGAGCACACAGCCAACACATGCCGACTCCCGCCGACTCACGCAGACTACTCCAAACTAGAGTTGTGGCGATTCGTGAATGAGTCGTTCATTTGAACGACTCTCGAGTGCTTCGCCAATATGCTGCTGGTATGGTTGCACTATCTGTCGGAGGATGGAATTCGCGTATCGTACAACCGTTACAGCGCCTTCCATAACCACCAGCGGCGTACGTCGGCCCCACATAATGCCAACCCAAAACAGCAGGGAACCTCCACGTTGCTGCACTCGCTGGACAGTGTGTCTAAGGCGTTCAGCCTGACCAGGTTGCCTCCAAACACGTCTCCGATGATTGTCTGGTTGAAGGCATATGCGACATTCATTGGTGAAGGGAATATGATCCCAATCCTGAGCGGTCCATTCGGCATGTTGTGGGCCCATCTGTACTGCACTGCATGTTGTCGTGGTTGCAAAGATGGACCTCGCCTTGGACGTCTGGAGTGACGTGCATCATGCAGCCTATTGCGCACAGTTTTAGTCGTACCACGACGTCCTGTGGCTGCACGAAAAGCATTATTCAACATGATGACGTTGCTGTAACGGTTCCTTCGAGCCATAATCCGTAGATAGCGGTCATCCACTGCAGTAGTAGCCCTTGGGAGGCCCGATCGAGGCATGTCTCAGACAGTTCCTGTCTCTCTGTATCTCCTCCATGTCCGAACAACATTGCTTTGGTTCACTCCAATACGCCTGGACACTTCCCTTGTTGAGAGCCCTTCTTGACACAAAGTATCAATGCGAAAGTAATCGAAGCGCGGTATTGACCGTGTGGGCATGGTTGGGCTACAGACAACACGAGCCGAGTACCTACTCCCTGGATGAATGACTGGAACTGATCGGCTGTCGAACTCCCTCCGTCTAACAGGCGCTGTTCATGCATGGTAGTTTATATCTTTGGGCGGGTTTAATGACATCTCTGAACAGTCAGAGGGACCGTGTCTCTTATACAGCCGGCCGTGGTGGCCGAGCGGTTCTAGGCGCTGCAGTCTGGAACCGCGGGACTGCTGCGGTCCTGCCTCGGGCATGGATGTGTGTGATGTCCTTAGGTTAGTTAGGTTTAAGTAGTTCTAAGTTCGAGGGGACTGATGACCTCAGAAGTTAAGACCCATAGTGCTGAGAGCCATTTGAACCATTTTTGAACCATCTCTGATACAAAATCTACAGTCAACGTTTGTCTTCAGGAGTTCTGGGAAACGGGGTGATGCAAAACTTTTTTTGGTGTATGTAGTTACGCGAGTATGAAGGGCGCTGCGGTCGCTTAACACTCGTCAACATGCAGGAGTGTAAAACTACGCTCAACTTATTGTGGTATATAGGATAAGTACATGATAATGCTGTTGTGGAATGGCACTGGAGAGACGAATTGACTGATTGTTGGCATCAGATGGCTTTTAACAAAGCTGATTTTGAGAGATTGTAAGACAATAATTAACTGATGCAGTGCACACAATTACAAATGTGTTCCATTAGAGGAGGAGAAATGTTTGGAGTAAGTTTCATGCTATAGTCCACTCTTCAGATGAAAAACATAAAAATTTTGTCTATTGCAAACAGAAACTTGTACTCTTTATATGAATGTATAGCGTCTATTCTTTTGGACGTACTCGAAAGAACAGACACTACGCATTCATGTAACTGATTCGCCTCGATGGGCAATGAATCCACCACCCTCAACGTGAACGCACAATTATGTTCAACCTCTTGGGGGAATCTCAAAGTGTCGAGCATGGAGGACATGGACGGGGAGTGTGTAGATGTGACGCTACGTGGGAATGTTGGCCGGCTGGGAGGTGTCCCGAAACAGTCCGCGCAGTTACAATAAATACTGTGTCCGCATAACGCAGCTGCCTAGTAAGCAGGCAGTCCCAGGTTCGCCAATGAGTCCATACTAAGTCCTGATGTATCTGTCCTCAATAGTTCCTTTCCTTTACTTTCTCCCCCATCAACTTCAATCCACCTCCATCATGACAAAACATAACCGCTGTATCAAATGAAAACTGGGCACAGAGCAACTTCACACTTATCTCCCTGCGACCAAAAAGCGAGCTGTTTCTGTATTCTTTTGGTCTTGGCAACTTGTATTTATGGGTTAGCAAGCAAGTCGTGTGGCTTATCATTCGTTTCTGTATATTTTTCGCGGAGTGTTATGAATTTATATTAATAATTAATCACCATTTGGGGACTGCACTTCATCCCCATGTCATATTTTCTGCTCCTGTCGATACAGACTTAGTAACATCTCGAAAATGTGTTTGTCAACGTAATTGTTAGACATTCTCTGAATAGATATTAAACTGAAATAAATTTACAGCAGTCGTCGAAAAATTTTTGTACAAACACATCACAAATATATATACAGGCTGAGTCACCTAAAACTTGCACCACGACTGTTATGGAAATGGAAAGCGCTATCTATTGATGTGTGGTTTTCACACAATGGATTGGTAGTCAGGGGCTCGTATTGTTAGCCAATCAAGAGAATATACTAATACTTAGAAAGTATTTTCTGTGCTGACAGACAGGTTTTTTAAATGGAACAATGCTTACTGACGTCAACAAACTAAAAGTGGGGTAAATTAGAATGTCAGTGGGGTTTGTGCAACATTGTAGAGCGAGTCGTTTACAAGATGTCCTATTTTGAAAAGTTCATACGCTGACCCTTGTACAATACCTGTGTCAACATATACTAAAAAATAACGCAAGAGCATTCACTAGCCATGTGGATGCTGACCAGTAACGAGACAACTCACATTCGTTGGTTGTATTCAAAATGGCCACTGCCAGCGGCAATGTACGCTTCCAGTCTGTTGTGGAACGACTGCTGTACACTTGCTAGTATTTCAGCACAGATGTCCGAGCAGGTTGCAGTAATCTGTCATTGCATATCACCAGGTGTAGTTGGTATTTCCTTGCAGACAGCGTTTTCCCACTTTACCCACAGAAAAATGTCTACAGGCGTCAAATTTGGGGAAAGGGACAGTCAAGGTACAGGTCCTCTGCGTCCAATCTAACGATTTGGGAACAGTTCATGAAGACATGCTGTAGTACTTTGTGCACTATGGGCCGGACATTTATCATGTTGGCACCACAGGTTCCTCCTGGACTGCAGAGGAACGTCTTCTAGCATCCATGGAAGATGGTCTGTTAGGAGGCTGCGATATTTGTGTTCACCATTCTATGAAAAATGGGTCTACGAGCTGATGAGATGATGGTTGACTATCCCACACCACACGTTTACACTCCATGGGCGCTGACGTTTCACCCTAATAAGCAAAAAGAGACTGTCACAGGCCAGTGGTGCATGTTTCAGCGTTCTGTCTGGCCATGATCGGTAAATGTGGCTTCATCACTAAACAAGATACTTGATACATCTGGAGTCTCCTGTCTTAATGCTCATGTGCAGATGTTAACACGATTCTCATAATCGTTTCCATGCAGCTCTTGATAGAGAGAGATGTGATATGGATGGAACTTATGACGATGGAGAATGCATAGACACTTGTCTGACTCATGCCACATTCTCGTGCGATTGCACGGGAGCTAACGTCTGGGTCAAACGCAACAGCATCACTTGTTTCCTTCTGTTACATTGTATAGGCGTTACATTATCACTTTCACGTAACTGGTAATTGCCGAGATAGTTGACGTCTATTGCGATATTTTTCCACGTACACCATACAAGAGCGAACTGCATTCTTCCTACACTCTCTATACACCACTAGCATGCCGGCTTTTTCTAAGTTGGTAAATCCCTTCGTCCACTTACGACCTACTGCTTGGACTGTCATACACTAACTGACTAGCAAGTCGCAATGTGCTGAAGGAAAACACAAGCACACTGTAAACAAACCTAACAACATCGTTCTTAGCAACTGCAACTACTCAGGTTAAATGACACAAACAAGTATCTGTGTGGAAACTCTTCAAAATACGATATCTCATAAGCGAATTGCAAACACCACTGACATTCTGATCAACCCTACTTTCAGTTCTTTAATGTCAATAGGCATTGTTCCATTTAAAAAAGTGTATGTTTGTGTGAAAAAACACACTTTCTAACTTATTATTATAATCTGTTTACTGATTACATTACCAGATGCCAAGTTTGTTTTGTTTGCCGATGATACAAACATTTCAATAAATAGCAAATCAAGTGTAGTCTTAGAAAGATCAGCCAATAAAATATTTGTGGACATTAATCACTGGTTCCTAGCCAATTCTTTGTCACTAAACTTTGAAAAAACACACTACAAGCAGTTCAGAACTTGTAAGGGGTGTCCCAAGGGTATATGTCTAACATACGATGACAAGAAGATAGAAGAAGTGGACAGTGTTAAATTCTTGGGATTACAGCTTGATAATAAATTCAACTGGGAGGAACACACCACAGAACTGCTGAAGCGTCTTAACAAATCTCTGTTTGCAATGCGAATTTTGTCAGACATAGGGGATATAAAAATGAAAATTCTGGCATACTATGCTTACTTTCATTCGATAATGTCATATGGGATTATTTTTTGGGGTAATTCATCAAGCCAAGCTAAAGTTTTCCGGGCACAAAAACGTGCAGTAAGAGTTATATGTGGTCTGAACTCAAGAACATCCTGCAGAAGCCTGTTTAGGGAACTAGGGATACTAACTACTGCTTCCCAATATATTTATTCCTTAATGAAATTTGTCATTAAAAATATATCACTTTTTCAAACCAACAGCTCAATTCATGGAATCAATACTAGAAATAAGAATAATCTTCACAAGGATTTAAAGTCACTTAGTCTTGTACAAAAAGGTGTGCATTATTCAGGAACACACATTTTCAATAACTTGCCAGCAGCCATAAAAAGCTTAACAACCAATGAAATTCAGTTTAAGAGAAGCCTAAAGGATTTATTGGTGGTCAACTCCTTCTACTCCATTGATGAATTTCTTAGTAAAACCAACTGATTTGTATATAACTACAACATAACTGCCGGCCGTGGTGGTCTCGCGGTTCTAGGCGCGCAGTCCGGAACCGTGCGACTGCTACGGTCGCAGGTTCGAATCCTGCCTCGGGCATGGATGTGGGTGATGTCCTTAGGTTAGTTAGGTTTAAGTAGTTCTAAGTTCTAGGGGACTGATGACCACAGCAGTTGAGTCCCATAGTGCTCAGAGCCATTTTTTGAACAACATAACTTCTGCACAATTGCAGTGCAGTAATGTGTTCATTGAAAATTTCTGTGTGTGTGTAAGTATAATCTAACTTCTGCACCATTTCAGTGCAGTAATGTGTTCATTGTAAATAAGTATTACAGTAGTTGTATTACATGTTTATTACCTTATAAATAAATAAAAAACTTTTTTTATTTTAAATTCAGTGCATTGTAAAATGACTCTTAGTGTTCATTAAACAATGACGATCATTCCACTTGGGACCTGTGGAATGGTACATTAGTTTATTTGTTGTAGTTGTAAATATTTGTCATGTATTGTTGTTTTTCTGACATGTTCCACATCCTGGAGGACCTCCTCACTACGGATCAATTGGAATGAAAGTAAATCTAATCTAATCTAATCTAATGATTAACAATGCGAGCTCCTGGCTATCAACCCATTCTGTGAAAACCGCACATCAATAACACTTTCCATTTCCGCAATATTTGTGGTGCATATGCACTGATGGAGAAAAGAATCCTAACACCAAGAAGAAGTTGTGCGACATAAACGAAAGCTGATTGCCGCGTTTCTACATCCGAAAGATGATGTCTACTCAAATTTTGTGCCAGTCGCCTAATAGTGGCGCTAGTAGTGCCACTATGAGGGTGCAAACCAGTTTTGCTTTAAACACATCCTGTACCGGTCGTGAGCGTTACCTTTGGGATTGGATGTGGTGAATTAGTGTTAGTTAAGAATAACTTGAAGGCGACACAGACGCCATTATCAACACCTCATTGAGTTTTAACGAGGTCGTGTCATAGGGCTAAGCTGGATGTTCCTCCTGTGATATTGCAGAAAGACTTGGCCACTGCACATGATTTTTGGTAGCGGTGATCACGAGAATGTACGGTCACAAGAAGACCGGGCTGTGGACGGCTACATGGCACAACCGAGAGGGAAGACCGTCGTGTTCGGCGTCTGCCTCTGACGCATCGTAGTGCATCTGCAGCAACAGTTTGAGCAGCAGTTGGCACCGCAGTGACACAACGGTCACAAATCGGTTACTTCAAGGATAGATCCGAGCCAGACGCCCTGTAGCTTGCATTCCACTGACCTCAAACCAAAGCAGTTTGCGACTTCAGAGGTGTCTGAGAGCCCATTGGACGGTAGAGTTGACGTCTATCTTGTTTTCTAATGAAAACCGGTTCTGCATCGGTGCCAGTGATGGCCTTGTGTCGGTTAAAAGGAGACGAGTTGAAGGCCTGCGACCAACCTGTCTGTGTGCTAGTCACACTGAATCTACACCTGGAGTTATGATCTGGGATGCGATTTCGTATGACAGCAGGAGCAACCTTGTGGTTATCCCAAGCATCCCGACCGCAAAATTTGTACGTCAGTTTGGTGAAAAAAAAATGGCTCTGAGCACTATGCGACTTAACATCCTTGGTCATCAGTCCCCTAGAACTTAGAACTACTTAAACCTAACTAACCTGAGGACATCACACAACAGCCAGTCATGACGAGGCAGAGAAAATCCCTGACCCCGCCGGGAATCGAACCCGGGAACCCGGGCGTGGGAAGCGAGAACGCTACCGCACGATCACGAGCTGCGCACTCAGTTTGGTGATTCGACCTGGTGTGTTGCCATTCATGAACAGCATTCCAGTAGGTGTTTCTCAACAGGTCAACGCTCCCCACATACTGCTGTTGTAACCCAACATGATTTACATCGTGTCGAGGTGTTGCCTTGGCCTGCTCAATGACCAGATCTGTCTCCAATCGAACACTTACGGCATTTCATCACATGACAACACCAGCGTCATCCACAAACAGCATAATCGTCTCTGTCCTGACCGACTGACTGGGTGTTGTGTGATGTCCTTAGGTTAGTTAGGTTTAAGTAGTTCTAAGTTCTAGGGGACTGATGACCATAGATGTTAAGTCCCATAGTGCTCAGAGCCATTTGAACCAACCTGACCGACCAGTTGCAACAGGCACGAAACTCCCTCCCATAAATTGACATCCGACCCCTGTACAACACAATGTATGCACGTTTACATGCCTGCATTCAACATTCTGGTGGTTACACCGGTTATAAATGTACCAGCATTTCATGTTTGCAATGGCTTATCTTACGCTTACATTAACCTCTTATCTTCCAATGTTAATCACTTAAATGCGTATGTTACCTAGACAAATGTATACCAGAAATTCCATTACTCTACATTAATTATTTTTTGGTGTTGCGATTTTTCTCGTCATTCAGGGTGTTACAAAAAGGTACGGCCAAACTTTCAGGAAACATTCCTCACATACAAATAAAGAAAAATGTTATGTGGACATGTGTCCGGAAACACTTAATTTCCATGTTAGAGCTCATTTTAGTTTCGTAGGTATTTACTTCCACCTACGCTCAATGGAACACGTTATCGTGATTTCATATGGGATACTGTACCTGAGCTGCTAGAACATGTGCATTTACAAGTACGACACAACATGTGGCTCATGCAGGATGGAGCTCCTGCACATTTCAGTCGAAGTGCATACGCTTCTCAACAACAGATTCGGTGACCGATGGATTTTAGAGGCGGACCAATTCCATGGCCTCCACGCTCTCCTGACCTCAACCCTCTTGACTTTCATTTATGGAGGCATTTGAAAGCTCTTGTCTACGCAACCCAGGTACCAAATGTAGAGACTCTTCGTGCTCGTGTTGTGGATGGCTGTGATACAATACACCATTCTCCAGGGCTGCATCAGCGCATCAGGGATTCCATGCGACGGAGGGTGGATGCATATATCCTCGCTAATAGAGGACATTTTGAACATTTCCTGTAACAAAGTGTTTTAAGTCACGCTGGTACGTTCTGTTGCTGTGTGTTTCCATTCCATGATTAATGTAATTTGAAGAGAAGTAATAAAATGAGCTCTAACATGGAAAGTAAGCGATTCTGGACACATGTCCACATAACACATTTTCTTTCTTTGTGTGTGAGGAATGTTTCCTGAAAGTTTGGCCGTACCTTTTTGTAACACCCTGTATATATATACAGGGTGTTTCACTAAATGTGTTTGCCTCTGTAAATTAAGAAGTAATAGGCGACTAAAGTAATAGGCGGCTAAAACAAACTCCACCGTGACCTCACTTCTTGCAGTTCTTCGGCTGTTACTGCGGCGCATTACCAAGCTGCCTGTTTCCCGAAGTCGTTGTTCGGCACGTAAGAACGCAATGACTGCCGGAGCTCTTCGCCTAGGATATCTCACGGCGTACGCCATGGCTGCTTCAGTGGCATCGTGTCGGTACTCGCCGAGCATCAGCAACATGTCAACGTACTTGTTGTTCGTGTATGCCATCTTCATCCGAACTGTGGTATATTGAGCCGCGTTCGTTTGTGTGACTCGAACTGTCGGGTATACGGCCGTGTGCGGCGACAGTCGGCAGTCTAACAGCACATCGAGGAAGCATCTCGTTCCGTGACACCGGCGACGTTATAACTCGGCCGCACCACATTTACAGGGTGTTTCAAAAATGACCGGTATATTTGAAACGGCAATAAAAACTAAACGAGCAGCGATAGAAATACACCGTTTGTTGCAATATGCTTGGGACAACAGTAAATTTTCAGGCAGACAAACTTTCGAAATTACAGTAGTTACAATTTTCAACAACAGATGGCGCTGCGGTCTGGGAAACTCTATAGTACGATATTTTCCACATATCCACCATGCGTAGCAATAATATGGCGTAGTCTCTGAATGAAATTACCCGAAACCTTTGACAACGTGTCTGGCGGAATGGCTTCACATGCAGATGAGATGTACTGCTTCAGCTGTTCAATTGTTTCTGGATTCTGGCGGTACATCTGGTCTTTCACGTGTCCCCACAGAAAGAAGTCACAGGGGTTCATGTCTGGCGAATAGGGAGGCCAATCCACGCCGCCTCCTGTATGTTTCGGATAGCCCAAAGCAATCACACGATCATCGAAATATTCATTCAGGAAATTAAAGACGTCGGCCGTGCGATGTGGCCGGGCACCATCTTGCATAAACCACGAGGTGTTCGCAGTGTCGTCTAAGGCAGTTTGTACCGCCACAAATTCACGAAGAATTTCCAGATAGCGTGATGCAGTAATCGTTTCGGATCTGAAAAATGGGCCAATGATTCCTTTGGAAGAAATGGCGGCCCAGACCAGTACTTTTTGAGGATGCAGGGACGATGGGACTGCAACATGGGGCTTTTCGGTTCCCCATATGCGCCAGTTCTGTTTATTGACGAAGCCGTCCAGGTAAAAATAAGCTTTGTCAGTAAACCAAATGCTGCCCACATGCATATCGCCGTCATCAATCCTGTGCACTATATCGTTAGCGAATGTCTCTCGTGCAGCAATGGTAGCGGCGCTGAGGGGTTGCCGCGTTAGAATTTTGTATGGATAGAGGTGTAAACTCTGGCGCATGAGACGATATGTGGACGTTGGCGTCATTTGGACCGCAGCTGCAACACGGCGAACGGAAACCCGAGGCCGCTGTTGGATCACCTGCTGCACTAGCTGCGCGTTGCCCTCTGTGGTTGCCGTACGCGGTCACCCTACCTCTCCAGCACGTTCATCCGTCACGTTCCCAGTCCGTTGAAATTTTTCAAACAGATCCTTTATTGTATCGCTTTTCGGTCCTTTGGTTACATTAAACCTCCGTTGAAAACTTCGTCTTGTTGCAACAACACTGTTCTAGGCGGTGTAATTCCAACACCAGAAAAATCCTCTGTTCTAAGGAATAAACCATGTTGTCTACAGCACACTTGCACGTTGTGAACAGCACACGCTTACAGCAGAAAGACGACGTACAGAATGGCGCACCCACAGACTGCGTTGTCTTCTATATCTTTCACATCACTTGCAGCGCCATCTGTTGTTGAAAATTGTAACTACTGTAATTTCGAAAGTTTGTCCGCCTGAAAATGTACTGTTGTCCCAAGCATATTGCAACAAACGGTGTATTTCTATCGCTGCTCGTTTAGTTTTTATTGCCGTTTCAAATATACCGGTCATTTTTGAAACACCCTGTAGAAGGCGCATTGCGTTATGCGCAGCGTGTGTGGTATCTGCCCCTGAAACTTTGAAAGGTTGTAGCTCCCAAACTAAAAGTGACAGGAATGTAATCTAAATTGATGTATACACAGCTGGTGTTACTGATTCCAGTGCATGATAGAAACAACTATTGTCCCATTTAAAAAATTGTATCTTTTTGCTGTAACTCTTTGGATAATAACACAATAAACTATGTTCATAGCTCCGCAGACAATCTAACGTTTCTTATGGTGACCTACCGCAATAAATATTTCCGTCGCCTATTACTTCGTAACTTACAGAGGCAAACACATTTAGTGAAACACCATGTATATACATTGTGTCAATTAGGCCAGTCGGACATTTTGTTCAGCTAGAGAATGGCTAGAGAGGTGGAATTATAAAAATGAAACAAATTAGTAGTAATTTACAATTTAATGGAGGAAATTTCTTTAAAAAGTTGTGTATGTAGCAGGAATGCCACGAGTTAGTTATACTTGCGAACTCGTGTACTCACTCTCCTTCCTACGCGGGACGAATCCGCTTCTACCCAAAAAACATTCAGGCGACAAGTGGGCAGGGGTGGACACTCACCGAGCACGCAGAGACGGCAAGTTCGGACATGACGTCGTAGGACTCGCTGAAGTGTTTAAAGAGAGTGTAGAAAGCTCATTTCTGACCTCTTCTAGCCGGCACGATCGACGTCAACAACCAGCGAAACAGCGCAGTCGTAATAGATTTTATACGCTTGTGGGAGGGTGATGTGTCAAGTCATCGTCCAGCCATGCATGTAACTAGGTTTTCCGTGGTTTCCCTAAATTGTTGAAGGTAACTTCTGGGATGGTTTCTAAGGAAAGTGACTACGAGATTCCTGTGCAAATGGACAGGTAAAACTGGATAGTCCTCGAAAGAAAATTGTGAAAAATATCAGCAAAGGCTGTCCACAGGGATCTGTTTGTTGACCAGAGTTCTGGGATGTTGGCATAGGGCCATAACTGAATCTTCTGCGAAATATAACCAGCATTAGAGGCTGCACTGACTTCTCAGGAAATATACTAAGTGTAGTATCTGGTAACACAAGGGAAAATTGTAGGAAAATTCTTGAAACACTTAGTAACTGATGCACAGAAAATAAAATAAAGACAGCAGCACGCAAAACAGTTTACATGTTACTAGAAGAAACATTATCAAGATCTATGAAACCCCGCTATCAGAATAAATGACCAACCTGCGAAGAGAAAACTATATACACTGATCAGCCATAACATTATGACCACTGACCGACTATCGATATAAACCCTTTCAGGCGATAACAGCGTCTCCTAGCGAGAAATGACTGCTAGTCAGATGCACGGACTGTGCATGTAGTATCAGTGAGCTTGCTGTCCGTGTGCAGAATGGGGAAGGTGTGTGATCTGTCTGAGCTTGACCTAGAGCAGATTGTGATGGCCTGGAGCATTTCGGAAACTGCTCGATTTGTCGGGTGTTCGAGAAGTACTGTGCTTAGTGTCTTCAACACGTGGTGAAACCAAGGGGAAACCAAGTCCAGACGTCGTGGGGTTGGGAAGTCACACCTCATTACAGATGTCGAACGTCCTAAACTGGGCAGACTGGTAAAACAGGACAGGCGGGCCGGCCGGTGTGGCCGAGCGGTTCTAGGCGCTTCAGTCTCGCCGGCACGGTAGCTCAGCGTGTTCGGTCAGGGAGCTGGTTGGCCTCTGTAATAAAAAACTGAGTGGAACGATCAACAAACGAACTTTACCGGATGTCATGTGACGCCCCCAACGACCAAACACAACGATCAGCAACGAACAAAATGCAAACGAAAAAAAAAAAAAGTTTGGAACCGCGCGACCGCTACGGTCGCAGGTTCGAACCCTGCCTCGGGCATGGATGTGTGTGATGTCCTTAGGTTAGTTAGGTTTAAGTAGTTCTAAGTCTAGGGGACTGATGAGCTCAGATGTTAAGTCCCATAGTGCTCGTAGCCATTTGAACCATTTTTGACCCAGGACAGGCGGAGAACTGTGACAGAAATAACATGAGACTTTAATGTTGGACAGAGTACAACTGTGTGTAAGTTTGCTGCTTTTTTGTTACCATGTACGAGGTTCGCAAACTTCCGTACTTCCGTGTTGTTAAGCCACTATTAGAGGCAAAACTATGATAATAAAACAGGATCGCAACCAGCCCTAGCCCTTCCTAAGAATTGAGAATGACTGAACTGGAACATTAGTTGTATAATTAATTCAGTGGGAAGCATTAATTTGATTTCAAGTAATTGGGGCGATTGATCGGCGTAATTGAGATGCTAGTGGCTTGAAATATCATTCATTCCTCTTTTGAACATACTGGTCTCATGAATTTATCTGGTTACAGCCCATCTCAAGAAGCATATAAGAGGAACATAAAATCACCATTTTTAAGAATGGGAAAGGCACTTGAACAATTGTAAATGAGCGAACAGGCCACAGCAGCTTAGCTTTAACGAATCATGTTGATTCATTAAAAGAACACATTAAATTGGGGCAACATTCAATCAACATTCTAACCTGGCGCCTGAACACTACATTATGAAGAGGATACAGTAAGATAAAGCACGTCGTGCTGTAACTGGAATGAGGGAGCGAGAGGATAAAGTGCGGGAGACATACACTGACACGATAGGACAGATGAAGACGTAATTTTCCACAAAGAAGTCTAACCCGTTTAGTAGAGTTTACAAAAGTGATATCAAAGCACAATGAATCGCGGCCGACAACCGAGAGCCGACCTCTCCACGTGGCAAGTTACCATACAAGTTTAAACGAATTGGAACGTTTCCAAGATAACAGAAACACCAAGAACACGGGGAAGTTGAGTAAAATCACGACAAGATTAAATGATCGCGAACCATATGTGAGAGAACTAACCTTGGAAAAACAAATCATGAAAACAGTTTCACGGTACACGTGGCTCTGCACTAAGCAAGATAGTCTCACGAATTCACATAAAACAGTCAAATCTGAAAGTTCAAATGATCTACCGGCGCTACTGAAATTTAAACAGAATGAAGAAACACTGTTACAAACTAAGAGTTAGGCTCGTCGCCTAACGTACATGAAATTCAAACACGTGTATGGACCAGACACAGAAATGATACAGAAAAATTCGGACAATCAAAAAACTAAAAGCATACATACATGTAGACCCAAACACGCCACATTTACATTATATATTGAGCTACTGGCTCACATTAAACAGCCCCACTGGTGATTATTCTACCCCGCTGTTCCAAAGGAACAAGGGAAGTTTCGCTCACTGATAAACGCCGAAACAAACATTTTCAACGCCAAAATCTAAAAACGAACTGAAAAATAAATACGGCGCTTCAGCTAACCTGAAGAAACTTAAATATTTCCAACGATTCCTTTAGTAACCACAAAACATGCTTAACACCATCTTGTAATTCAGCAGAAGACTTAGTTAATCCTTTGACCATACTCACCAGCGACCAGACGAAGAGTGGCGCTCTGAACAAAGCTCCCTGCTATCCCGGATTACAGTGGGAACGGACCAGAGGGGCTGTTTCCGCCAGCAACCTCACAATAAGCAGCTCCCATGCATAAAGGTAGACCTCTCTCTTCAGATAAAAGGGACTCTACGTTCATCATCCTGTGGTCAAAGCAGAGGATAAGCAACTTCTCTTCTGCTCCGAGCAGACGACACTCCACGCAACTACCACGACCAAACAAACCCTGAAATATACACAGATATTCTCATTTCTTCACATTCAGACAAACACACAGTAAAATAAAGGAAGGACATGATAGGCAGATGTTCGGATTCAGGTTTGAACATAAAATGCGGAGCACAATCAAATGAATTGCTGATACAAACAGACACACGTTGCCTGTATTCTTGTCATGCTGGCATAAAATTTGTCTGATATCTATCGCTCGGTCCTCCACGGGTTGTTAGAACTAAACTGCAAACCTGCGGTCTGCAAAAGTAGATGACGCAAGGTCACATGAGGCAACAGCCTTATGAATCGGTTCTACTGAACACACAGTGCACCGAACGCTTCTAATGACGGGTCTCGGCAGTTCACGATCCACGAATGTGCCAATGTTAATGCCACGACACCGGCAACTGCGACTGAAATGGGCACGTGACCATCGGCTCCGGACGTTGGTGAAAAGGCAAAGCGTTACACGGTCTGATGAATCCCAATACCTTCTTCATGACGATGGGAGGGAGCAATTTCGTCGTCTTGCAGGGGAACAGCTTCTTGACACCTGTACTGCGGGACGGGGAGTAGCTGGCAGCGGCTCCGTTATGCTCTTGGGAACATTCATGTCGACATCCGTGGATCCCGTGGAGATCCTGCAAGGCGCCATGACGATCAAGGAGTATCATATACCGGTTACAGACTACGCATACCCCTTCATCACTATCATGTTTACCGACGGCAGAGGCATTTTTCAAAAAGATAATGCGCCACATCACAAGGCCAGGAGTGTGATGGAGTCGTTCAAAAAACAAACTGGAGAGCTCCAATTGATGTGCAGGCTCCCCAACTCGCCAGTTCTGAACCACTTGGAACACATCTGGGATGTGAGTGAACGTGGGTGAGAGCTAATCGCCCCTCCTCACTGGAATTTATAGAAATTAGATGACTTGTGTGAGCAGGTGTCCTGCAAACGCTCTCCAGCGACCTGCCAAGGCCCCATTGCTTTCGTGTCACGATGCGTCGCCGCTGTTATCTGAGCCGAAGGTGGGACATACTTGCTATTAGGTGGGTGGTCATAATGTTCTGTCTGATCATTGTAGGTACCTTCATATGAACACCGACGAAAATCAAAGCTTTCATGCCTACATAGAAATATAATGGGCGATCAAAAAGTTTCTGTTTGAGGGCGTCGCTTGCATCCTGTATGCAACGTAGCGCGGTTCCAATGTGGGGTATATACTGAGGTGACAAAGGTCATGGGATAGCGATATGCACGTATACAGATGGCGGCAGTATCGTCTAAAAAAGGACCGTGCATTGAAGGAACTGTCATGTGTGCTCATTTGATTCATGTGAAAGGTTTCCAACGTGATTAAGGCCGCACGAAGGGAATTAACAGACTTTGAACGCGGAATGGTGTTGGGAGCTAGACGCATGGAGCATTCCATTACAGAAATCGTTAGGCAATTCAATATTCCGAGATCCACAGTGTAAAGAGTGTGCCGAGAATAACAAATTTCAGTCATTGCATCTCACCACAGACAACGCGGTGGCCGACAGCCTTCACTTAACGACCGATAGCAGCGAGGTTTGCATAGAGTTGTTAGTGCTAACAGACAAGCAACACTTCGTGAAATAACAGCAGAAATCAATCTGGGATGTACGACTAGTGTATCCATTAGGACAGTGTGGCGGAATTTATCGATAATCGGCCATGGCAGCAGACGACCAACGCGAGTGCCTTTGCTAACAGCACGACATCGCCTGCAGCACCTCTCCTGGGCTCGTTAACCATATCAATTGGACACCAGACGATTGGGGAACCGTGGCCTGGTCAGATGAGTCCCTACTCCCGTTGATAAGAGGTGATGGTAAGGTTCGAGTGTGGCGAAGACCCCACGAAGCCATGGACTCAAGCTGTCAATAAGGCAGTGTGCAAGCTGGCGGTGGCTCTGTAATGGTGAGGGCTGTGTTTACACGGAATAGATTGAATGCTCTGGATACTCGACTGCTTGGAGATCAACTGCAGTCATCCATGGACTTAATGTTCCCAAACTACAACAGAATTTTTGTTGACGACAGTGCACCATGTCACTGGTTACGATTGGTTTGAAGAATTTTCTGGACAGTTCGAGCGAATGGTTGGCCACCCGGACAGCCCGACATAAATCGTTTATGGGACATAATCTAGAGGTCAGTTCATGCACAAAATCCTGCACTGGCAACACTTTCGCAATTATGGACGGCTGTAGGAGCAGTGTGGGTCATTATTCTACAGGGAACTTTCATGGGCCTGTTGAGTCCATGCCACGTCGAGTTGCTGCACCATCTCGGGAAACAGGATGTCCCAAACGATATTACGAGGTATCCCACGACTTATGTTATATCAGTGTATAAGCATTGACATGTAGGCAAGGGTACAGTGTGGCATTCGTGACTTTCCGACATACGTGCGGTAAATGCGGAAACGTGAACTATGGCGACTTTATCACCCTGTGGGTCGAAACAGGACCAACGTGCTGTCATTCCTTTTTTGTCTTCCAAAAGACAACCACGGCTATACATCCACAGGAGAATGAAGAATATGTATGGTGCAACATTTCTGGCGAACACCATCGTTGCGGAATGGTGTGCCTAGTTCCGTGTTGTACGCGATTCGTCAAAAGACGCCGATAGATCTGAGCAGTCAGACTCATCCAACTCAGTTGGGAGTACCTTGAGCATCCGCTATACAGTTCTGAGCTCTCCCCAAGCGATCATCATGCCATCGGCCCCTGAAAAAAGTGCTTGAAGTGTCGACGATATGCAGCATGCAGTTACGGACATCTTCATGCAGCAGGACACGGTGTTTTACCAAACGGGTAGCTTCAATCTGCTGCTTTCGTGGGATGATTGCCTCAATATGCTCATGGCGATTTTGGCTTATTGGCATACCAATTCTGGACTGTACGGACATCGAATGGAAGCTTTTTGATTGCCACTTATAGTCTGCCAGAGAGACATTAAAATCTTGCACAAAATAACTATTGGCCAAAGAAGCTTTCAGTTGGCTCTGAATGGAATAAGAACGTACCAAAACGCAATATTAATCGCTGTTGTGGTCTCTGGATCGATCATATGAGCTCATAGAGCCAGAAGGGTAAAGACAGCAAAGTCTCTTCGGCTAGCTCAGAGAAAGTGTACTCCTGCACTTGTCAGGGTCGTATAAAATAACACCAACTGAGGCACTGCCCATTTTACTCCAGTTGCTACCGCTGGACCTATCAGTAAGGAAGAGAGGTGCTTCATGAAGGAATAATGTCGTAAGATAAAGGAGATGCTGGGCACAAGAACGAGAGCCAACAATGAAATAAAGGCATGCTCTGACAGAGGATGGCGAGATATCTGATACGGGGCAAAAACAGGGAGGAGAACATACCATTCCCTTCCTGATACAAACAAGATCGAGAATGCCATAATCCCTGTAGACCAAGGTAGCTAGCTGTACAGTGGCTGTCGTGACATGGGCCATGTCCCAGATACTTACTGAAAATACGACAACGCACCACAGATACATGTGACTGTGGAGCAATCAGCAACATGAACCACATCGTCTGGGAGTGTGCAGTCAGGCAGGATGTTACAGACCAGAATAGGAACAACTTTGGCAGGACACCATTTTATAATATGGTAATAAATGAGCAGCTTTGACACAAGCTGAACTTGCTGACAGCCAAAATATTAGTTTACGAACTGCAAGCCTATGTGGTCGAGGGAAAATGGCGGGAGTTATCACATTGGCTGGATGGATAGAACTTTGCCCCCACCTACACGTGACATAGATGTTCATGCAACTTATCTCCCCCAATCCACTTGAACCCCCATTGAGTATATATAGAATATCTGCACAGCTTGAATTCACTTCTGTATTACTCTGTCAGCCACGAAGCATTCCTGTGTTCAATCTGGCCATGGTTACGAGGTCCATAGACGCCCCAGGCTGGATAATAACATTGCAGGTATGTATTTAAAACATTTTATGTATGTATGTGTTCGTTTGTTCATGTGTAGGTATGATCTAATTCTTTTCATGTTAGAGATGACAGCGTGCTGTTATCACCGATAGTGGGTGTTACTTTAAAACTCTTTATGGAGATACTATGTGCTCCAGGAGGAGGTAGTTGCTTTGGGATGACTGAACCAGCATATATGAGCGCAATCATCATTGTTTTGTGATGCTGCTTCAGTAATCCCAAAGCACCCACCTGCTTCTGGACCACACACACACACACACACACACACACACACACACACACACAGATAAAAAATAATTTTACAGTAGTTATATGATGGTTTTCTTTTTCCCAGGATTTTTGAACGATATTGACCTTATGGAAAGCATTACACCCATCATAACTGAGCACACTCCGCTGGCTACAAGTTATAAACACTCTTTACCAATGGTACGAGACGTTAACTGTTGATCCTTAAGGACAAAGTAAGCAAATAGGGTAAGTGACATTACGTTGATTTGGAGAGATGTCATGAAATTGGCACAACTAGTAGTTATCACCAGAATGAAATATTCACTCTGCTGCGAAGTGTGCGCTGACATGAGACTTCGTGGCAGGTTAAATCTGTGTGCCGGACCGAGACTCGAACTTGGGACTTTTTCCTTAGTAGTTATCTGTCTGTCGTAATTTTATGGTGACCCGTGACCATGAAAAGAGAATTAAAAGTTTCAGTGCCAGTATAGGCCTTGTAGTAAAACTGATTCTTCAAAAATAATGTCTGACTTTGTAAAGCAAATTTAAAGTGAAGGATGGTTCTTCGGTTTATCTTGCGATACACAAAGCTGCTACAGCGGCAGCTGATCAATGGCATCACCGTATTAACACGACCGATTTGATTCAAGCCTTCTCCTAAATTCCTGAAAAAAACATTTAGAAAACGGGTTAGGACAAGGAACGTTTAAAGTAATAATTCCTTACAATATGCATCTCACCAAGTTTGTAATTATCATAAAGTATACTGGAAAGACTGAGACCTTCTGCCAAATTTACAGTAGCAGCATCACAAGAAGAGATACATTAATGATGCTGGTGCGCCAGCATTTGTTCTTGAAACAAAATGCAAACGAAGAGTGAACATAGAATAGCTTTATGTTACATATGCACTTAATTACGCTATCTCTCGGTTTGGGAAACTGTCAATTTTAGTCTCTAATATTTTATTACAAGGTGACGATATACATAAGTAGCATAGCTCTCTCACTCTCTGAGTGTGTGTGTGTGTGTGTACTTATAAATGCCGTCATCGTCTTTTGTTCATTATTAGAAATACAGAGGGCTAGCTAGCCAGGTCGCTAATGAGTAACTGATGATGCAATATGTGACACCATTTTCAGCCTTAAGTTCACAGGTTTGGATTCTGACTCTGGAGGAACAAATACGTAAGTAGTAATCCATAAAAGTGTTTCTGCAATGTTTTACACGGGCATACAATGCTTATCTGATATTTTTCTTCTTTCTAGGAAGTTTAGATAATTACATAGCCCAGCTAGAAGCTGAGGGTAAAGGGGATATGGCCCCCCTCTGAGAAATATGCTCGGTTACAGATGACATCGAAATGGACCAGTATTGACATTGATCAAGCTCTGTGTAACTACCCAAAAATTTATTAACGCTTGGCTGTATTTCTTGTGTATCGTGTTTGTATTTTTTCTCCTCGGAATCATCAATACTTATCTATTGCGTTTTCCACAGAAATTTTCGAACCGTCTTCAGCAACCACACCTCATCCTGGACCACCACAATCACCCGTCCTGGACCATCATCGTCGAAACGACAACCTCGGGCAGTGTCATTACAATCACCTCTTCCTGGACTGTCACCTCGGCCTAGGTCATCGATGATTCGTACTCACAGTAATTAACTGGCCAAGATCAGTTTCTTGGCCCATCCTACTAGGATCGACGAGCATCAGGTACACCACGTGCCAGTTTTAACATACTCAGTGGTTAGAGGCGCATTTTGGAATAGGATCTCATAAGCCCCCACCCCCCCACCCCACCCCTTCCATTGATAATTCTATCATCCATTACTGACATCTGATTCGTTACTTGAATGCAAGGAGCTTCCTAAAATCGTAAACAACGGATCGTATGAATAAAAAAAGAATACTCTCTGGAGAAGATTCTCAGATTAAAAGAACATTCTCTGAGAAAGTTCTCAGTTTCGTACGGATTAGAAATACGAAGTATATACTCCGATGAGTTTCTTCTCACTACCTCCCCTTCTTCAGAAGGTTGTCGGTTTATGTCGTCCGTCGTGTCGGCAGAGAACACACACATAACGTAACATTTCATTCATCTCGCTCAAACAGGCAAACTATTCAGTGTAAAAATATGGAACTAGCATCAGTGTGTCCTGAAAGAATTGCGCTATGTTCCGATTGTACTTTTATGTGCAGCAACAAATTATTAAGACGGTTAACGACCGTTTAAGAAAATGCACTTTCTCTTGCGATGTTACCGAATTTTCGACAGGTCGGAAATATTTTTGTTTTTGAAGTCAGGTGAACACATTATGCGAAACAAATCTTTAGATTACATGACATTGTCATCTACTCCAAACCGGAACTCTGTCAGACTTTAACATGTCATAATTTTGGTTAAATACGACACATTTTTGTCTGGTCGCAAATCAGGTATGTAATCAGTCGTTCACGCTGTTCATTGCAAGAAACAAATCGTTAGGTTTATAATAAAACAATTATTAATTTTTCTGATCTGACTACTTACTTCTAACGTAACAAAATGTAATTTTTGCTGTGAGAAAACATGATGATGAACATCTGAAAATGTCAGTGACACAGTCGTCTGATGTATACCTAAGTCTTCTTGCACATCGGTCTTAAAACTTTTTTCTGCTAAACACAACAGAAATGTTTTAATTTTCACGTTGTTTGAAGGGGCACCCCCTCTTTCATGGTATTTGGGAAGAAAGTTCGCCAGGCAAATAACGTTTTTATTCTTAAACTCGTATAAACGTCTATAGTTTCTCTCTACAGTATTTCTTCACGCTGTTATCCTTTTTTGCCTTCCAAGCAACATGAATTCTGCTATTTTTACTAAAAAGTTTGGTGAAACTTATCCTCAACAGGACTTACTCAGCTTCAAGTAAGCTACAGAGCTCACTTCAAAACACGGAGAATGTTCTCCATTTATAAGAAGCTTCTCCAGTTTTGTTCATATGAAAGCGGAGAAAGTTTTGAGCAACTTTCTCCCACACTTTTACTCTCACTGAGAACATTCTCGGGTGAATTATATTCTCTGACTTGTTTTATTCATGCGAACCTGAGTTGTTGTTGTGGTCTTCAGTCCTGAGACTGGTTTGATGCAGCTCTCCATGCTACTCTATCCTGTGCAAGCGTTTTCATCTCCCAGTACCTACTGCAACCTACATCCTTCTGAATCTGCTTAGTGTATTCATCTCTTGGTCTCCCTCTACGATTTTTACCCTCCACGCTGCCCTCCAATACTAAATTGGTGATCCCTTGATGCCTCAGAATATGTCCTACCAACCGATCCCTTCTTCTTGTCAAGTTGTGCCACAAACTCCTCTTCTCCCCAATTCTATTCAATACCTCCTCATTAGTTATGTGATCTACCCATCTAATCTTCAGCATTCTTCTGTAGCACTACATTTCGAAAACTTCTATTCTCTTCTTGTCCAACCTATTTATCGTCCATGTTTCACTTCCATACATGGCTACACTCCATACAAATACTTTCAGAAACGACTTCCTGACACTTAAACCTATACTCGATGTTAACAAATTTCTCTTCTTCAGAAACGCTTTCCTTGCCATTGCCAGTCTACATTTTATACCCTCTCTACTTCGATCATCATCAGTTATTTTGCTCCCCAAATAGCAAAACAAATTTACTACTTTAAGTGTCTCATTTCCTAATCTAATTCCCTCAGCATCACCCGACTTAATTAGACTACATTCCATTATCCTTGTTTTGCTTTTGTTGATGTTCATCTTACATCCTCCTTTCAAAACACTGCCCATTCCATTCAACTGCTCTTCCAAGTCCTTTGCTGTCTCTGACAGAATTACAATGTCATCGGCGAACCTCAAAGTTTTTATTTCTTCTCCATGAATTTTAATACCTACTCCGAATTTTTCTTTTGTTTCCTTTACTGCTTGCTCAATATACAGATTGAACAACATCGGGGAGAGGCTAAAACCCTGTCTTACTCCCTTCCCAACCACTGCTTCCCTTTCATGTCCCTCGACTCTTACAACTGCCATCTGGTTTCTGTACAAATTGTAAATAGCCCTTCGCTCCCTGTATTTTACCCCTGCCACCTTTAGAATTTGAAAGAGAGTATTCCAGTCAACATTGTCAAAAGCTTTCTCTAAGTCTACAAATGCTAGAAACGTAGGTTTGCCTTTCCTTAATCTTTCTTCTAAGATAAGTCGTAAGGTCAGTATTGCCTCGCGTGTTCCAGTGTTTCTACGGAATCCAAACTGATCTTCCCCGAGGTTGGGTTCTACTAGTTTTTCCATTCGTCTGTAAAGAATTCGTGTTAGTATTTTGCAGCTGTGACTTATTAAACTGACAGTTCGGTAATTTTCACATCTGTCAACACCTGCTTTCTTTGGGATTGGAATTATTATATTCTTCTTGAAGTCTGAGGGTATTTCGCCTGTTTCATACATCTTGCTCACCAGATGGTAGAGTTTTGTCAGGACTGGCTCTCCCAAGGCCGTCAGTAGTTACAATGGAATGTTGTCTACTCCGGGGGTCTGAGTATGTTCTCTGAAATTTTGAGTATAAAGTATATATATACTCCTAATACGCAGTATCCTACCGTTAAGTGCAGTGCAGTCTTATGCACCCATAAAACAGTGATGAACAGACAACTGTGCAAATATGGGACGAGAATGGCATGATATTGTGGGGGATGTCAGCTGATGGTCTTCCAATGATTTCACCTCGAGAATTCTCCAAAATACAGGAAAGCCGGTCTGGTAAAGCACTAAGCAGTGTGCTTCACTTGGACATTCACGCATATCGTTGTGGTCGTAGCTACCCAGAGAAAGGATAAACGGGTTACGCGAGTGTCTCGTGTTATTGTACAGTCGTGTAGAGAGTTTTTGGAGTACCTGCAAGATGGTATCTAGTCGATATTCCCGGTGAAGGTCCGCGGTGCGTGTGTAGCGCGGAGCGTTGCTGACAATTCAAATGGTTCAAATGGCTCTGAGCACTATGGGACTTAACTTCTGAGGTCATCAGTCCCATAGAACTTAGAAATACTTAAAATTCACTAACCTAAGGACATCACACACATCCATGCCCGAGACAGGATTCGAACCTGCGGCCGTAGCGGTCGCGCGTTTCCAGACTGTAGCGCCTAGAACCGCTCGGCCACTCCGGCGGGCTGCTGATGATTTTGAGTACTTCGTTCTGTATGAGCTGCAGACGGCGCAGGCGTGTGGGCGCAGCGTATCCCCAGACAGGGGCTGCGTACGTTATCAGGGGTCGAATAAGTGTCACGTACGTGGACCTAGACACCCTCCTATTCAGTGTGCTACGCCTGTTAAGCATAGGGTAGAGTTGTTTGAGCCTCGCGTTTGCTTTGTTGGTCACGTGTTGAATGTGGTCCCCCCAGAGTAGTTTCTGGTCCAGCCAGACACCGAGGTATTTGGCCTTCTCGCGGAAACGTAATTGGCGTGCATGTAGTGTTATTGGGTTGTAGTGCTGATGTTTGAGCAGTAGTTTCGGTCTTCTAGTGAACAGAACGGCTTCGCACTTGTCGACGTTTACTCTAACACGCCATTTCACCAGCCAAGGCCCTGCTTCTCTGAGTGCAGTCTGTAGTCGTGAGTTAATGTTAGACGGCTTCCAATCTTGCACAAGGATGGCAGTGTCATCCGCGTAGATTGCCACCGTCGTGTTGTGTGTAGCTGGAAGGTCGTTAATGCAGAGGTTAAACAGTGAGGGCCCTAGGATGCTTCCTTGGGGTACTCCTGCCTGTATACCATGTCGTGTCGATTGCTTGCCCTGCACGTCGGTGTTAAAACTCTTTGTCCGTGAGATATGAGTGTAAGAGACGTACGAGCCCGTCGGGGAACCCTGCGTCGCTGAGTTTGCGTATTAGGCCGTTGTGCCATAGACGATCGAAAGCCTTTTCGATGTCCAGGAACACCCCCCCCCCCCCAGTTGCTTTGTTTGTGTTGTATCCGTGTGTTACGTATTCAACGACGCGGAGGAGTTGTTGTGTTGTCGAGTGGTGATTCCTGAAATCGAATTGCTCAGTTCTCAGGGTGTCGTTCGTGATGCAGTGCCTAGTGAGTCGTTTTAGTATTACCTTCTCAACGATCTTGCTGAGCGCGCTCAGCAGACTGATGGGTCGATAATTTTGTGGGAGGGAGTGGTCTTTCACCGGCTTCCTGAACATCAGGACCTTGGCCGTCTTCCAAAAGGCGGGGAAGTGTTGGTGTTTAAGTATGGCATTCGTGATGTATGTGAGGTATTCTACTGCTTTGTCCGTGAACTTCTGGAGGACACGGGTTTGAATGCCATCGTGACCAGGGGCCTTCCTAGCGGTGGTATGCATGATGGCCCATTTGACTTCAGCTGTACTAGCTTGTCGGATGATGTTGCGCGCTGGCTGGGCCAAGATGCGCGTGACCTCCTAGTCCGTAGCAAGTGTGAACGCTGGGTCTGAGGGATCCAGGTTCGGTGTGAATGACGCTGCGAGTGTGAGGGCCATCAGTTCCGCTTTTTCTTCCGCAGGATATGCTGGTCCGCCGGGCCCTTGTAGCGTGGGGGTGTACAGTTTCTCCCTGGTGAGGTGTCGGACCATCTGCCACAGGCCTGGTTGCGTGGTGTCCAGCACTTCGAGTTTCTGGTCCCACTGTTGTGTCTTAAATGTTTGTATTTTGTTCCGGATCATTCCCTGGAGCCTGTTAATGTGCTGTTTGAAGTGCTGGCGCCTGGTACGTTGCCAATGTCTCCTGAGGTGGTTCCTCATTGAGATAAGGCCCAGGATCTCCTGGGGCAGGGCAGCACTGTGTTGTTGTGGTGTGCGGATTGGTATGGTGTCGGCTATTGCGTCTTGGACGGCGCCGGTGAGGGTTTCAACTGCCACATCAATTTGAGCTGTCTCGTTAATCGCGTGGGTGGGTGGGATGCGACTGTCAAGCGTTTCCCTGAACAACGTCCAATTCGCAAGCCTGTAGTCTAACATCCTGCGTTGATCCATGTGCTGCAGTGTTTCTTCAATGTACAGTATAACGGGTTGGTGATTTGAGGGCAGATCGTTTTCAACGGCAACGTTGAGTGTCTTTGTTATGCCGTTGATGAGGGCCATGTCTAACACGTCTGGCCTGTGTCCCCTCCGGTAGGGAATGTGCGTCGGTTCGGTCGGCGCTAGTGTGATGTAGTTTCGTCCTAGTGCGTGTTCGTATAGTTTCTTGCCGTTGGAGTTTCGTATAAGTGAGTTCCAGTCAGGGTGTTTTGCGTTAAGGTCTCCAGCGGCGATTACCCGCGGTGATATGTTGAGTATTGTGCTGATGTCGCTTGTTTTGATGTTTTTAGGGCTGTTGTATATGGACACCAGTGTAGTGTAGGCCCCGTTGAACATGACCCTGACGGCGGTTGCCTCTAGTTTTTCAAGTTCAGGGAGTACAATGTTTGTGTGTTCTATGTCTTTGTGCATGATGATGGCTGTTCCACCATGACCAGAGCCGTTCGGTCGGTCGGTACAATAGACGCAGTAGCCGGTGAAGTTTACTTGGTTGCGTGGTTTGAGCTTAGTTTCGCTCAGTAGTGCGATAAGGATACCCTTATGCTCCACGGGCGCGGCAAATTCCGCGCTTTTGTTGTTCATCCTGTCTGCATTCCAGAACAGGATCTGTGTCAGTGTCTGGTTGTTTGCGATGGGGGCGGGGTATGGCGTGTTATCCATGTAGGGGTGTGAACAGTGTGGTGAGCGCTGTCTGTATGGCGGCCCAGTGCTGCCCAGGTCGAGCAGCTATGAGCCGTGTAACGAGTGTAGTGACGGCCGCCGTGATCTTGCTAAAGATCTGAGCGGTCGTGTGCTGGGGGAATATTGTTGCCAATATACCCTCCAGTGTTATGTTGGTGTTGTGTGTGTCGGCCTGTGGCTCGATTTTAGTGTTCTCGGCCGCTGGTGCGGGTGTTGGCGTTATGTGTGAGCTGGCGCTTGTGTTGCTGCTGTATGGTGCATTTTGTGGTGCCTGTGTTTCAGTTGTGGTGAGGGGTGGAGTAGTGTGTGTGCTGGTATCACCAGCTTGCTGACTGTGTGCCTGCGTTTCAGTGTTCTGTTGTTGCTCGGTAGTTTGTTGTGGAGTACGAGTGTTCCCATTCCTGTAACCTATGGTCGCCTACGCTGTCTCTGGGTTCTTGTTTCTGGGGCTCCTTGTGTAGGTGCGTCTTCCTGCGTGCTGTGTGTGGATTCGCAGGCTGTAGCCTCAGGGGGTGGGGTCGTGTTGTTTTGGGGAACTGGTGTTGGTATCGGTGTGGCTGTAGTGTTGCATGTTGGCTGAGACGGTTGTGTTGTTGTCGCAGCGGTTGTGGTAAGTGCGTGTGCTGGGCGAGGAGGTTCCGCGGCCCGCTCCGCTCCTCCAGGCCGTGTAGCCATGGCGAACGATACTCCGTTCCTAACAGGGTTTGGTGCGGGTCTTGGACGTGGTATGGCGTTGGGTGCCCTCGATTTTTGAGTTTTGCGCCTCTTTGTAATACGTCGCAGCCCCTGTAGTTGGCCGCGTGGCCTTGGCCACAGTTGGCGCAACGGCGTATGTTTTGGTGGATAAATGTGCAGGTGTTGGATGCGTGTTTGCCAGCGCATCCGCGGCAACGGGGTTCCAGGCCGCAGCGAAAGGCCGAATGACCGAATCGCTGGCAGTTGTTGCATTGTTGGGGGACTTGTGGTGGTTCGTATAGCTGTGCCCTTACGTCCATCCACAGAAGGCTCTTTATCTGCAGCAGGCACGGGAGGCGACCGTGTCGACCATCTCGACCAGGTAGTGTGGTAGACTATTGTGTGAGCAGAAGCCCGTCATCCGGGAACCACTTTTACAGTCGAATCCCAGGAAGTTGAGCGCCGCTTGTACTGTTGTGTTTGGGGTACTGGGGTCCACTCCCTTGACCACGTACTGCTGCGTTCGTTCTTCAGCTGTTCTGTACGTGTAGTGCTCGATCCCCTTTTCTTTGAGGAAGATAAGGAGATCTTTGTATTCATTGTTTGTTGATATGTACAGTGAGGCCCTTTCCCAGAGTACTTTGTGTGAAGTGTACAAGGTGTGTGCCTTTCCGAGAATGTTGCGTTGAGGACACTAAGGTCCCCATAGTTTTGTATTACCACTGGGGGAAAACCAGTCTTTTGTTGTGCGGGCGTAGCTGCGGTTGGTGTTTCTGTGGTGCTGCTGACCGAAGGTCGGCTCGCGTTGTTTGTTGTGGTTCTGGCCCTAACCGAAAGTGTGGGTTTTGATGTAGGCTTCAGCGTCTTTCGGCTGCCTAGCGAGTGTGGTTGTTCGCTTGTTTGCGTAGTGTTTCTGGGTTTGCGTCGTGGGCCCTCCACTTGCCAGGGCCCAGTGTAGTGGTGTTCTGGGTCCGCATCTGCAGCCGCTGGTTCCGCTGCTGGAGTCAGCTGCCGCAGCGGTACGGTTGTACAGGAGTCACCAGTTGCAGGCGAATGTAGTGTTATGTGAAGAGTGCTCGTCTGCGTGGGGGAATCACTTGGGCCGCAGAGGTCGGTAATTAATCGACGCTGGTTGAGCAGTTCCTGCGCTTGCGCAGCGATCTTCCGATCCTTGTCGGCCAGTACCTCCTCAACGGCCGCAAGCGGGACGTTGATGTCGACGGGAACAGTCGACTCACGCGCCTCTTTCGCTGCAGCCTTGCGGCGGGTTAGGGCTGGGGAAACACCGGCGGAATCCACCATCTTGGTGTTGTAAGGAACTTTATTAGGTGTGGGTGGGCACGACAATTTTGCTTTTTCTGACAAGAAAGAGCTAACAAATAGGTACTACGGAAGAGGGGGGAATGCCCTACGGCCTAGCGTGCGCCGTTGGTGCAGTGGCGCGGCACCTAAAGGAGGTGCGGAGGAAGAGAAGTGGCCTACAGTACGCGGGGTGGTCCGACGTGAACGGGCCCCTGGCACTGGTCAAACCTAGCAAAGAACGAGATAGTCTCGCTGGGGGAGTTTCTAACCGAAGTTACGGGTTGCTGCGAGTCTGAGACTCTACGACAATTTAGCTTCTCCGCGAGCTACGCGGCTTTCCAACGAAAGGGAGCAAGGCTCAACGTTCCGTCGATCCACCGAGCGCTACTCACGCTTCGAAAGAAGACTCTGTAGAGCAGAGCGGTCAGCGAGGCCTAAACCCCAATTGCTACCGATGCACCGGCCATCACCGGCTGAGAGCTCCTTCCGCTGCGACGGCTGGAGCGCGTCTGCTCCGACGTAGGAGAATGCAAGGAAAACCACGCCTTTAAATACAGATCGTCCACACTCGTCGTAAAACTCTTGTTTATCTACAATATCTTTGCTCTTTGGGGCATTATTATATAATGTGTTGTATGTTATGTGTTGTATGTCTCTACATTAATACCTCACGTTGTACAATTTCTGTTTGATGCGACTAGATTAAAAGCCTGTAGGAAAGTTTTTGGATGATTCGAATTCAGTACGTACGTCCACAGTTCTTGTATTCACTGCCTTATGTTGCATTTAACGGTCTATCACCTCTATTGGTGATAGCTCCTTAATCTTCTTTGGGCTACCGATTCCATTACATGTTTACGAAACCGAACCACCGACATGAAGTAAAGGGGTGTAATCACGAAGAATTCGACATGTCTGGATTTACGGCCGATAATCCTTACAGCATAACAGCTCAGAACGCGGAGGTTATCGTCCTGATGAAGAACGAGGCGAATGGCTTACAGATTGTGGAGAATGTAGGGCTCAGAATGAAGATGTATACACGCAATGTAGATGCAAGTGCCACCCACAGAGGGGCTAAGGGTGTGATCGTGTGGCCTCACAGGTGCTCACAATCGATCACAGGGCCATGAGGTACATACTGCACTGCAACTGCAGATCAATCAGTGGTATCATGATGACAAATGTGAAGATGTGATTGGAACCGTCCCATTCTGTGTATACTTTGTTCGTTTTTGTGTGGCTCTTCACCTGCAGCTGCTCGTCCCTGTCCAGGAATCGAAGCCAACCCCTTTGGTTAACAATGCACTGCGTAACATATGGTTGCCAGTAACTCAGCCTGTATGTAACAGTCCACAATGTACAGTACCGGTCCATTAAATTCACAACACTCGAGTGATGGAAATAAATGAACTGTGAAGTGTCTTCAGGTGTTAACTACAGTGTTAGAGCTTCATTCATGTCGATGATGACTCCCCTTATTGGTAAAGATGTAATTTTCTGGAGGATGACGACATGGGTCATACTTGGCCGTCATCTGTCTCTCGATGTGTTTCATCATTTTACGAGGGTTGACTGAAAAGTAATGCCTCCAACTCCGTAACTCTTCAACAGTTGGCAGCATTGGCATGCCGCAGGTACTGGCTTGTTCCGTAGCCTCTTCTGTACAGCTCCAGTTGGCGGGAAGCCTTAGCATTAAACGGTTTCGTTGTTACGGTGTAAAGTATGGAACCCTGAGCAGACGGTCGGTCAATGCGATTTAAGCAACGTGTAGCCAATGAATTCTTGACAGCAGAAGGTGTCATCCCAAAGGAGATTCATCACAGAATGAAAGCAGTTCATGGTGATTGTGTTGATGTGAGTACTGTGCGTCGTTGGTTGAGTAAGTTTAAAGATGTTGAGGCGGGAACATCTGATCTGCGTGACAAACAAAGAGCTGGACGTCCTGTGACAGCAACCACAGAGTTTCACAAGCAAAATGTTGACAGATTGAGTCAGGACCATCGTCGTATCACTTAGAGAGAAACTGCAAGCACAATCGGCATTTCACAAGAACGTGTGGGTCACATTATTACTTTCCTTGGCTATCGGAAGATCTGTGCACGATGGGTACCCCGGATGCTGACTCCTGAAATGAAAGCGCACAGACTTGAAATTTGCCAGGTACTCCTCTAGCGTTACAAGAATGAAGGTGACGCCTTTCTCCATTCAATTGTGACAGGAGACGAAACGTGGGTACACCATTACGACCCGGAGGCGGAAAGTCAGTCTATGGAATATCGGCACAAAGACTCGCCCCAAAAAAAAAGAATTTGAAGACGCAGCCCTCAGCTGGAAGAATCATGGCCACGGTGTTTTGGGACGCAGATGGTGTTATCCATGTGGATTTCCTTGATCGTGGAACAACAATAAATTCAGAGCATTACATCACAACGCTGCGAACTCTGAAACGACGGCTAACAAGGGTCCGAAAGGAAAAGGGAAATGTTTTCCTACAGCATGACAATGCCAAATCACACAATTCACGTGCCACCACAGCAGAACTTCAGAGACTGAATCTCACCACCCTACGGCATCCTCCAAACAGTCCAGGTTTAGCCGGTCGGAGTGGCCGTGCGGTTCTGGGCGCTACAGTCTGGAGCCGAGCGACCGCTACGGTCGCAGGTTCGAATCCTGCCTCGGGCATGGATGTATGTGACGTCCTTAGGTTAGTTAGGTTTAATTAGTTCTAAGTTCTAGGCAACTGATGACCTCAGAAGTTAAGTCGCATAGTGCTCAGAGCCATTTGAACCATTTGAGCCAGTCCAGGTTTAGCACCGTTCGACTTCCATCTGTTCCCGATAATGAAAGACGATCTGCAGGGACATCATTATGCTTCTGATGAAGACGTTGAGAGAACTGTGAGACTGTGGTTGCGGATTCAGAGTGTCGACTTCTTCCGTGACGGCCTCAGAAAACTTGTTCATCGTTGGCAGAAATGTATCCAATTGGCTGGTGTTTAGGTGGAACAGTGAATATTGGTAATTAAAGATCACATTCTAAGGATTATTTCTGCGTTTGATTTATTAAAATATTCCCTCTCAAACCCAATTAACGAAGATGGAGGCCGGCCGAAGTGGCCGTGCGGTTAAAGGCGCTGCAGTCTGGAACCGCAAGACCGCTACGGTCGCAGGTTCGAATCCTGCCTCGGGCATGGATGTTTGTGATGTCCTTAGGTTAGTTAGGTTTAACTAGTTCTAAGTTCTAGGGGACTAATGACCTCAGCAGTTGAGTCTCATAGTGCTCAGAGCCATTTGAACGAAGATGGAGGCATTACTTTTCATTCAACCCTCGTACGTAGATGCTCCCATTCCAACTCGGTTAGCTGCAGTTTAGCACCACGTTGAACATTCTGGATTTCGATTATTACTTCGCAGTCACTCTCTGGTGCAATGCCTACATTCACCTTTTTCGATCCGCTGGTAGTCAACTGACAAACAGTGATGAAGGATGGTATACTGAATATAGTTAGCAGCGGCTCAATGACCACTGGTGCAGACAATGGAAACTTTATGCTTGGGAATAGTTGTATATACCATTACGATATATCAGGTAGTGCCTATTTCTACTCCACTCCATCAGGGAACCGAGCGAGGTGGCGCAGTGGTTAGCACACTGGACTCGCATTCGGGAGGACGACGGTTCAATCCCGTCTCCGGCCATCCTGATTTAGGTTTTCCGTGATTTCCCTAAATCGTTTCAGGCAAATGCCGGGATTGTTCCTTTGAAAGGGCACGGCCGATTTCCTTCCCAATCCTTCCCTAACCCGAGCTTGCGCTCCGTCTCTAATGACCTCGTTGTCGACGGGACGTTAAACACTAACCACCACCACCACCATCCATCAGGGAACTCCTGTGCCAACGGAGAATTGCTAAGTGTACAACACATATACACAGAGAATAATAATAATGAACAGAGAAAGAGAGAGAGAGAGGAAAGGATTAATAATAATACACTCCTGGAAATTGAAATAAGAACACCGTGAATTCATTGTCCCAGGAAGGGGAAACTTTATTGACACATTACTGGGGTCAGATACATCACATGATCACACTGACAGAACCACAGGCACATAGACACAGGCAACAGAGCATGCACAATGTCGGCACTAGTACAGTGTATATCCACCTTTCGCAGCAATGCAGGCTGCTATTCTCCCATGGAGACGATCGTAGAGATGCTGGATGTAGTCCTGTGGAACGGCTTGCCATGCCATTTCCACCTGGCGCCTCAGTTGGACCAGCGTTCGTGCTGGACGTGCAGACCGCGTGAGACGACGCTTCATCCAGTCCCAAACATGCTCAATGGGGGACAGATCCGGAGAGCTTGCTGGCCAGGGTAGTTGACTTACACCTTCTAGAGCACGTTGGGTGGCACGGGATACATGCGGACGTGCATTGTCCTGTTGGAACAGCAAGTTCCCTTGCCGGTCTAGGAATGGTAGAACGATGGGTTCAATGACGGTTTGGATGTACCGTGCACTATTCAGTATCCCCTCGACGATCACCAGTGGTGTACGGCCAGTGTAGGAGATCGCTCCCCACACCATGATGCCGGGTGTTGGCCCTGTGTGCCTCGGTCGTATGCAGTCCTGATTGTGGCGCTCACCTGCACGGCGCCAAACACGCATACGACCATCATTGGCACCAAGGCAGAAGCGACTCTCATCGCTGAAGACGACACGTCTCCATTCGTCCCTCCATTCACGCCTGTCGCGACACCACTGGAGGCGGGCTGCACGATGTTGGGGCGTGAGCGGAAGACGGCCTAACGGTGTGCGGGACCGTAGCCCAGCTTCATGGAGACGGTTGCGAATGGTCCTCGCCGATACCCCAGGAGCAACAGTGTCCCTAATTTGCTGGGAAGTGGCGGTGCGGTCCCCTACGGCACTGCGTAGGATCCTACGGTCTTGGCGTGCATCCGTGCGTCGCTGCGGTCCGGTCCCAGGTCGACGGGCACGTGCACCTTCCGCCGACCACTGGCGACAACATCGATGTACTGTGGAGACCTCACGCCCCACGTGTTGAGCAATTCGGCGGTACGTCCACCCGGCCTCCCGCATGCCCACTATACGCCCTCGCTCAAAGTCCGTCAACTGCACATACGGTTCACGTCCACGCTGTCGCGGCATGCTACCAGTGTTAAAGACTGCGATGGAGCTCCGTATGCCACGGCAAACTGGCTGACACTGACGGCGGCGGTGCACAAATGCTGCGCAGCTAGCGCCATTCGACGGCCAACACCGCGGTTCCTGGTGTGTCCGCTGTGCCGTGCGTGTGATCATTGCTTGTACAGCCCTCTCGCAGTGTCCGGAGCAAGTATGGTGGGTCTGACACACCGGTGTCAATGTGTTCTTTTTTCCATTTCCAGGAGTGTATATACATTCGACTGTGTAAGTCAGTTTTTTATTCTGTCAGGAGATCGCAAATCTCTTCACGCTTCATGATAATCGACCTTTCACTATCGCCTAAAGAGCATGAGCACGAAGTCCACCTGACAGCTAGGATGCCTGGACGCTGCAGATGAGTGCTTGGTGGGGGAAGGAGGGGGTAGGCAACTGCAGCGGCATGGAAACTGCAGCAATTATTTTGGACTGGGAGGTGCTAGTGGAGGAAAAAAATCTTTATTTTGACTGTGTCGGCCATATTGGATCCTAAATTATACTAATTAACATCAAACATCCAGTGGCCACATTGGATCACAAATTAAAGCGATAAAGATAAGGGTGACATAAATATGCAGGTAGCCATCTTGGTGGCGATAAGGATGATTAATTGGGTAATAAATTAAATGATAAGTGCACGCCAACATCTACCGTCCAGCCAATAGAATAATACCACAACGTCTTAGCCTAGACCCTAAATAAACAAAGAATTCCATCCTACTGGGAGATGGGGAAGAGTCTAGGATGACAGGTGCGGTTTCTTAACATACCTGAAAGGGTCATATGACACTGCAGTCAGAATGGTACTCTTCTACTACTAACCACAGCATCAGTTGAAGCAACTCGGTGACTATTACGGAAAGGTACGTCACAAATACTGGGGCAATTGCTTCCGGAGACATATATTGATGATTACGAATAGTTTATTTCACATTTTGGAAGAGAACGAAGTAGATATGGCATACGGTATACAGGGTGGCTGAGAAAGTGTCTGCAGACGTAACTTGTCAAGCAGACATTTCACTGTCGTCTCAAGTTGAGCTAGAGCGTAAAAAAAAAAAAAAAAAAAAATGTAAACCTGATGAGTTTGGACAGGCTAATCCCGGAATACCGGCCTGAAGTTTCTTCTTTGCCTTCATTTTCTGCAAAGTACGTCCACACCATTCTTTTCCACACAATTCGCATTCTTTTGTTTTTGCTGGACGAAGCTCCTCTAGGAAGACAGAAACTTGAATGTCACTTAGGCCCACAGTTGAATAGGTAGATTCACGTTTCATCAACAGTTACTGTATATGACACTGATCCGATCATCCGAAATAGAATTTGTCTTGCCGTTTCTCGTAGAATTCTGCCAGTAGAAATTTTTGCTCTGGTGTTAGAAAGAGCGGTAACTATCGACTGCAGTTTTTAACCTCGCGATTGTCATGCAGGATCTTACAAACCGCTGCAGACCCGATCATAAGAGTGTAGTAAATGTGTAGGTGAAGTGGTGATCGTATGCAATTATTATTCAGAATCGAAGCTTAGTTCCTTCAGTGGCGGCCGCTGTAATCCCACAGTTCGTATCACAGCTTCCCGATCTCAGAGATGATCTGTGACTTATTTACGATGTGATTTTGATTTCTGAAAACAGCTGTTGTCTCAGCACTGTCTTGTATTCTCTCTCTTCTGTCCAAGCCGAGTCAGTGAACGGATGTAATAAAAGATAGTGTCTTACGATGTTAATGTAGATAAACTGAATTGGAATAATATGAATATTTACTTTATTCATTTATATTATTTAATTTACTCCGATTCCTCATCTAATGATCTTTAAAGGTTTTCAGAAAATATTCGTTGTTGGTCGTCTTAATACGATGATGCAATGGATCGGTCGCCATTGTCGCAGCCTTAAGTGCTCACAGTATGTCCCAGAATCCTAACCTATCTTCGTTTTAATACATGAGAACGAAGTCCGATGCCGATTTATAAGTATCATTTTATTGCAAAGTCAATTCTGACGCACAAAACTGATTAATCATTTTTCACGCGTCATCTTGTTAAAGATAGGCCTACAACATACAGGCTTCGCTGATTTTCATCATTTATCTCATCTTTATAATAGCCCTTTCTCTCTTCTGACTTTTATATTCACTGAAAACAATATTAACAATTTACTAAACGGAAAGAGCGATTATAAATAGCAAGACCGCGAAAAGACATAATAATCTAAAACTCTTTGCTTTTCTTTATTGCATATATCACATCTTGATGGGGAAGTCACATTTAAAAAGAAAAACATTGATAAAGAAAAGGAGGAAAACTCATCAGAGAAGATCATCCGTCAAATCTAGGAATCATTTTCAGAACGTCAACGCATCACTGTTTGAGATAATTTTAGCCTCACGCGCTGTGTATAACGTGTAGTATTGAAATTTTGGTCCCAATACAAACATTTTCTGTGTTAACTTTTGGCTTTGTGAATAGCTTTGTGATGGCTAACTAACTCTATAATGTTATATCAGTAATATCGTATGCTGCATTACATTGTTGTACCAGCATTCCTGAATAGCATATTGTTATCCATAGTAGTTGTTTTTTCAGATCACATCCGTTCAAAAGTATGGCAAAAATAATTTTAATTTATATTACTGTTATGGTGAAAATACGCAAGATTTCGAAAATGACTAAACAGGAAGATAGTAACGTAGAGCTTAATGCTGAGCAGAACGAGTCTGCCAACATGGAAGCTGCAAATCCGCGAGTTTCGAACCCGATCTGGAGTCGCGCTCTGAAACTGATGCATGCAAATATTATGACAGATAACTTAGTCTGTGAAAATTATGGCTAATCAGGTGATCTTTCACATTATGTAAGTCATCAATCTGACGATAATGTTCCACGTGAAGTAAATGTTCCGATGAGTGGTATTTCACGTGGAACGAACGTACAAATAGCTGGTGAACAAAATGACATCATTGATCTATTGATACAAAATTTTAAGGTAATGAGCGACGACATGACCACGCAATTTGAGAATCAATCCAAATATTACAAAGCCTATCAAAAGATTTAAAAAACCGATGTAGCAACACCGAGAAATTGACTGCTAATTTGAACATATCATTACAGTACGATACCCTAGCAAATGATGTTTCGCAGTTAAAGGAAGCTTATCGAGGTATTTCGTAAGCTGTTAAGGCCTTGTCTAAAGATTAAAAACAATTAAAAGATACCGTTACGCAGTAAGAAAACAAAGTCGATTATTTCGTAGGAGGACATGGTGTGAAAGTACACAAACAGTTCAGTGATCAGTGCAAGCACATTGTTGACGATTTTTTTACAATGGCTTATGCACAAAGATGTAGAAATTAATGACAAACTGAAAACGAGGGCGCGTCGTAGGTGCAACGGTAACAGCCGCTATGTCCCAGCGAGACAATACTTGCAAATCCGCAAAATCCGAATTATAACAAGTAAAAGTTACTTTAAATAAAGCATTTGCCAGAATGGCGTGCCGGCCGCGGTGGTCGTGCGGTTCTAGCGCTGCAGTCCGGAACCGCGGGACTGCTACGGTCGCAGGTTCGAATCCTGCCTCGGGCATGGATGTGTGTGATGTCCTTAGGTTAGTTAGGTTTAAGTAGTTCTAAGTTCTAGGGGACTGATGACCTAAGATGTTAAGTCCCATAGTGCTCAGAGCCATTTTTTGACCAGAATGGCGTGAATAAGTAACTGCCCAAATCACGGCCTTTAAATAGGAATTGTCTGCAGTTAGGGGCATAGTTCAAAGTCACCCCACTGATAGTCAATAAAGCATGTGATTATTACGTCAGTCCTACTGCAGCAAATTAGACAGCAAACGTTAACGACATAAATTCTAACAACCTATCGCCAGCTAGTATACCATATGAAATAGCAACTGCACCATCACTCTCTTCTGTTTTGCTTGACGAAAGTTGGCTCAAGCACACAAAATTCCAAGTTTTCATATCAGAGAAAATACTTCACATCCAATTGTGTTTGTACGAGCATTCAAAGGTGTGTTCAAATGTATGTGAAATACATAAAGGACCAAACTGCTGAGGTCAACGGTCCGTAGACTTACACACTTCTTAAACTAACTTATGCTGAGAACAACACACACACCCATGCCCGAGGGGCCGCGCAATCCGCTACATGGCGCCTCACACAGCGCGGACACTCCGCGCGGCCATAGGTGTGTTACCACAGACTGAGCAGGAAAAGACCCGTTTCATTGCAGGGTGCAAACAAGGTGATGAAGCCCCGTGGGCCTCAGACACAGCTGAACTCTGTCAGCTTATAAGCAGTTTCAAAGAGCATATCTAAGTATCGATCAAGAGGTTATCAGGAAAGATTTCAGAAATAGGTTTCCGACAGAGCCTTTCCATACTAAGGGGGTAGTCTTCACCGGTACTTTGAGAAATATTTAAACATAACTCGTTATTGGAACGAGCCCAGTTCTCACAGAGACGTATTAATAATTCTGTAGTCGAAGTTGTCCTTCGATATTTGCGAGAAACTTATACACGTACCAGAAGAGGATCTAGAACATATTATGTCTGTTCTAGATTCTGATAACCTTATTCATGGGGACGTGAAGGTCAATAACGAATAGCGCCCTGCATTCTAGTCAGCCGCGCGGCAAGGATCGTAACACGGCCGTTCTAAATAGTACTGTGCCGCTCCTGTGACGTCACCTTCTACGTCATCCTGCTATGTTGTGCGTTGCAGCCGGCCGAAGTGGCCATGCGGTTCTAGGCGCTGCAGTCTGGAACCGCGAGACCGCTACGGTCGCAGGTTCGAATCTTGCCTCGGGCATGGATGTGTGTGATGTCCTTAAGTTAGTTAGGTGTAAGTAGTTCTAAGTTCTAGGGGTCTAATGACCTCAGAAGTTGAGTCCCATAGTGCTCAGAGCCATTTGAACCATTTTTTTTTTTTTTTTTTTTGTGCGTTGCACAGATGCACGTGCACGTAACTCGGGTAATAGTAACAGGAGAAGGTTCAGTAATAACCAGTATCATCCTGCGTACTAGGGAGATGGGGACGGACAAAATTCAGAAATAACAATAACGTTTACTGGAATCCAAATAATTAAACCCAGAACCGAGGCTGCGCAGACACTACTTATCCACAAAATGACTATACACAGCATAGTGCGCCTGCCAGTAGTTGGCACAACCAAGGTCATGGTGGAAGTCACCATGAACTACCGCCAATCACCGCTACAAACAAGTTTCAACAAAATAATTTCGACCTCAAAAAAAAAAAAAAAAAAAAAAAATGGCCCTGAGCACTACGGGACATAACTTCTGAGTTCATCAATCCCCTAGAACTTAGAACTACTTAAACCTGACTAACCTAAGGACAGCACACACATCCATGCCCGAGGCAGGATTCGAATCTGCGACCGTAGCGGTCGCGCGGTTCCAGACTGTAGCGCCTAGAACCGGTCGGCTACGCCGGCCGGCAATTTCGACCTCGTTAAGCCTTCCAATGACGGTCTTAGCATGAGGTGGGGGCAATCAAAGCAATCGCATCAGTCTTTTAAGGTATAAGAAAAGTGTTCGTGTCAGAGGCGAGGTGGGTATGGACATGGGCATGGGCGTGGGCGTACCCAGCGAGGGGCAGATATTCGCAGTTTTTCACTAGTTTACTGTTGTATTTAATAAGAAATGCTGCATGTTGTCCCGAGTCCTTGTTTTCTGAGATTCTGAGACTAGTCCCCCCCCCCCCCCCCTCCCCGCCGCAGTTCAGATCCTGGGTACGCCCTTGAGTATTGATCAGCCTTTGCACGCTAAACATACACAGGTTTTAGTGCAAGCGTCAATACATGCTATAATGGGAAAAATTGCTACCAAAATAGTTTTAGACACAGGTGCTTCTATTCATGTTTTGGCGCAGAACCTATTCAAAGGGCTTAAAGAGGCGAAGTGCTGACCTCTCCGATGCAAAACTGTCGCATTGTTGGAGCCTCAGTCAAGTGGCAGACACAAGTAAACATTGTCTTTACAAATGGAGGGACGTTACATCTGTTCCTGACCCCAAAAATTCTTGTTGTCGACTGCTTGCTAGGTACGGAGTTTTTCCGAGAAAAAGACGAAAAATTACACTTTTCTTTGGATAAGTGCTACTTACACCTCGAGGGCTGGGGAATGAACCAGGTTTAATAAAAATCCCAGTCGAATATGGTAAGTACTACCAGGGAATTAAAGTAAAATTTTTAAAGGCAAAGATATACCTGAAGATTGTTACTCAACACACTATGGTGAAAATGATAACAACAGAGCATGTGTACAAGATAAGGCAATGTAATCTTCTTATCTGGATGCAGAACAGCAATTAGACTTAAGAAACTTTTTGATGAGACTCTTGGTGTAGTATTTACGTACGTGTACCACATGGACGGGATGTCACATGGCACGACATAGCTACATTGCAAGATGCAGATCCTATGTGAGATAAAATAAAGACTCTTCTTACACAAAAACCCATCTGAGACAATTTTACATCATTACAACTCTCAAAACAACGTTTTATTCTATAGACACAATGCACAATGTTTATGGCGATAACTGGCGTATTTGCATTCCAGATACTTGTAGAGAAACCTTAGTTTGGCATACCCATTATGTTTTTGGTCATTATAGTGCCACAAAATATTTAAGGAAACTGAATTTATATTGCTGCCTTCTGAATATGTGAGTATTGAAAAAGCCTACCAAAAAGCGCCGCTACACGGAATAGCACTACATCTTAACACAGCCACTACAAACTGTGTCTCTTGATGTCAGCGGACCAGTACCCTTCTGACGAGGTGGTGTTAAGTGTTTAGTAGCTGTGTTTGACCATTTTTCGAAATATGTAAAGTTGTACGTTTTAGGATCGACATCAACGTCTACTATTGTTAGGACGTTTCACTAACATTACATACCAACAGTTGGCAAGCCTGTCACATTCCTCATGGACAATGCTTCCAATTTTACATGCAAGAAATGGGAAGATTTTCTACAAGACAGTAGTATTAAGTACATTTTGACATCCCGGTACCACCTTCAAAGCAACATAGTTGACGCATTTTCGGAGAATTCGATCGATTTATAAGAACTTACGCTAGTACACAACATACACGATGAATAGGATTTATTGAGCCGTTGGAAATGTTGTAAATAATTTACCTGTTTACACAACGCTATACACACCTGCAGAATTACTTTGTAACCGTAAGGAGACCAACAAATTGATGAACCAATTGCCACGCCTGCCTAAAGAAGAACCCGCTCTAGAAGAAAAGGTAAGGAACCCATCTGTTGAACTCACCGTTCATGCAAGAATTAGAAAAATGTTCTGAAATATTTAACTGGAGAAACAGAGCTACTAAAATTTCACCCGAAATTGTCTGTTTTACATAAAGGAAATATCAAAGGCAGTTACTCTACACAGAACCCTATCGAATAGTCAACATGTCACATCCAAGTAGTTACCTTTTGGCCTTTTCTAAATCTGGTAAAATTAAAGGACATTACTGTCACCAGGATCTGAAAAGATATTTGCATGTGTAACAGTAATGGATTTGTTCTCTGATTTGAGAAAGCATGAGGTGCGCTAACGTCTTTTACAAATGATGTGTGTGAAAACTGAAGTAAGAAAAGAGCGAAGCCTATGCTTTTATACTATGAATTTTAGATTAATCAAATATGTGTAAGAAAAGTACAAAGGACTAGATCACTACTCAAAATAATTCTGCTGCAATATGTACAGATTTTGTTGTCTGTAGCGAATATTGCTTTTATTTACTGAACAAATTACTGTGGGTGCAGAGGTCCTGTGAATCATTACATGAAACACTATATTTGTAAAGAAATTACTTTACGATTCTTCTTATTGTAGGTACAGTGTGCTTAAATGTTGGAATTAACAAAGAACTGAGAGAAAAAGCATTGAAGTCTCAAGCTAGAATGTGTATTTATAAAATGTTCTCTTCAGGCAAAGTCTAATAAGAAGTCCTAATTTTTTTACTTAATTGCTGGTGATCCATTAGTGGGCAGTTAGTACAAGTAGGGGCATATATAAGACTTTAAGTTCTTTTATACAGAAGAATGGTCACTTAACCATGATCTTGAACTGATTGAAACTAATATGAATCGTAGAGAGCACCAACAGGTAAATGTAAATGTTTCTGATGGAATATGCATCTTAAAAACTAGATGTAGTATATTCTACCAACTGCTTTTTAAAAATGAAATCCTTGAGCTTAGATTAGGCACTGTTTCATTGAAGCTAATAATGAGGAATGGATGGAACTTTCACTTTGAAACTATACATACGCTAAGGCGCAATGCTCCTTAGTTTGAACTGTTTTCTATTTACGGTTTGCTTTACCTATATTTTCGCACGTATATGTCTTGTTCTGCTGTTTGCAGATTTTCTACTTCGTAATATAGGGAGTGCCTGCTGCCCAAACCGTTAACAGTGATGAACCCGCTCAGTAGAAAACTTTAAAGCAAAATCGGCTAACCTCACCTGAACATTTGTTCATTAATATTGAAAGTCCAATGTAAATATTTTTGTACAGGACAAGGAGAAGATTGAGAAATAAATGAAATATTAGCTTTTTGTACGACAATCCTAACTGTGCAATACAGACTTGGTTGTCGAGACAGACTGTTGCATACGAGGCGAAGTTATGAAAATTCAAATGAAATTCATAAAATGAGCAATAAGTGCAAACTTAATATAGACATGAACTTCGTCCAAAATAAATTTTCGTAACATGTTATATTATCCGGGCATCTCTTGTACTGTGTGAATAAAACTGAGTGGATGTCCTAGGATTAATCAAAATATATATATAAATGTGTGCACACGTATCTACATGCTGTTTTAGAATTGGACATCTTATTTCAGCACTACCGTCTTTATTTGTGCAAAAGCATCGCTGATTCTCTCGTACAATTTGTCTCACCATCCGAGCCTCTGTGGAAGATTTGGCGACTAACCAAATGACGTCCTGATCGTGTGACATCCAGAAACAGTACAGACAAGAAACTAAACTTGTGGATCCCATTCCTATAAGTGGAGCTCGCCAACCTTTGTCAACTCCTGTCACCTGGCATGTGGTCTACATTTTCTTTGAAGAAAACATTTTCGTATCTATACGAACAATTTCTGCCTATGTACTAGAGATGGGCAAAACTGTTCTTTTCAGAGATTGGATCAGAACTGTTCACTCCCTGAAATGAATTAGCTGTTTTTCATGACTCACCACTCATTTACAAAAGAAAATAAATGAAAGGCACATTGCCCTTTAAACTTGGTTTATTCCAGTACTATACCTGTATTTTGATCTTATTTGATCCTATTTTGAAGTAACATAGATAATGAGTAAGAATTTTGTATTGTTTATTGAAATTTCCACGATATGACAAAGTTTTTGATTATTGATTTATTTTGCACTAGCGTGGTTTTTTGGGTGATCGGAAAATGTTGTAGCTTGAGATTTACATTAACAATATATTTGGCTATAATGTATTAAAATTTCATTAACCTCATACAAATACATCGCAAGCCATATATTTTTCCTTTCGAAGACGCCTAAAATCGCAAAATCCGTACCAGAATAAGAAAAAAAAATATAAATTTGACTGTAAAACGAAAGTGCTGCATATAGCCTTACGCAGAATAAAACAAGGAAAATATTGGTGTATCACATTTTGCGATACGTTTATCGGTTCGCTCGTAATTAAAGCGTAAATTCGAGTGTCCATAATAAAAATCCTATAGTAAGAGTAGTCATCAGGAACCTAATCTAATCAGTTTAAACAAATAAAAATAAAATAAAAACAATTGATGTATACATAACATAATAATGTAATATACATAGCGGTATTACTACGAAGAACAATATCCAGTGGGGACAAACTCCGATGCAGAGGCGCTGAGTCGAGCAGGTCGAGCCGCGAGCTGTATTACTGCGTGAGCTGAGACCGCAGAGGCCAGAGTGACACCAGAGTCGCTTTGCTCGACGCTCTGGCTAGAGTCGAGACGGTGGGGTGAGCGTTGAGCGGGCGAGTTCCGAGGGTGGGGGGAGCTCACCCGCTCCGAGACAAATCGTCCGCTCCCTTGCGAGCAGGTTTTTGCAAGTAGTTCCTATGTTATCCGCTAGGTGGCTCTCTGTCCTGTTGCTGGCATCAACTGCCCAGAGGGCAGGACGTGCGACTGAAACGATCGCCGACAGAGTGCGATGCGAAGTTAAGCTGCGCCAGACACTGCACAGTGCACACGGCAGACGACGCACAGAGACGGCCCGGCATATGTGAAACACAAAATCCAATGGGGCACTGCACAATGCAGGCAGCCAAGGTAGAAGCAGGGCAGAGGCCGGCGCTGGCTGTGTTGTGTGGCGTGCACTGTGCTCTGACCAGCAGAGGCGCTGCTGATATGCTCCGTCTCTCTCTCTCTCTCTCTCTCTCTCTCTCTCTCTGCCTGGGAAACGTTTGGAGCTAACGTTCTTTTTTTCTGAATCACTGATTGTTCACTCCTTTGAAAGATTGAACTCTATGAATTAGTTCAAGAGCGGATCCCCCATCTCTACTATGTACATGAAATTGGTTTGTGTATTGCTAAAATATACTGAGTGTTCAAGGGAAAGGAAGAATGAATAGAGATTACGTAGTGACTTGCTTAATGGCCTTGTCACATTCATTGTCGAGAAAGGTGTCAACACCATTCAAGCGGGCTGTGTAATCCAACAGTTAGTATCACAGCTCCCCGATCTCCGAGATGTTCTGTGAGTTATTTACGGTGTGATTTTGTTTTGTGAAAAGTGCTAGTGTCTCATTACTGTCTTCTACTCCCTCTCTTCTGTCGTAGCCGTCCCAGTGAGAGGATGTAATAAAAGGTTGTGTCTTACGATGTTAATTTAGATAAGCTGAATTAGAATAATATGATCATTTACTTTATTCGGTTGTATTATTTAATTTACGCCTTGTCTTCATCTAATAATTTTAATGTTTTTCGGCAAATATTCGTTGGTGGTCGTCTTAAGACGACGATACAATGGATCGGCCGCCATTGTAGTAGTAATTAGTGCTCACAGCATGTTCCAGAGAACATAACGAAAACTCAACTCCGTCCGAGCAGACCTCGAAGGCCCAACGGTATCGACCGACCGCAGCGTCATCCCGAGCCCACAGGCGTCTCTTCATACTGATGTGGAGGGGCATGTGGTCGGCCTACCGCTCTCCCGGCCGTTGTCAGTTTTCGTGACCGGAACCGCTACTTCTCAGTCAAGTAGCTCCTCAATTGGCCCCACGAGGGCTGAGTGCACCCCGCTCACCAACAGCGCTTGGCAGACTGGACGGTCACCCACCCAAGTGTTAGCCAAGACCGACAACGCTTAAATTCGGTAATCTGATGGGAATCGTTGGTACCACTGCGGCAAGGCCGTTGGCCAGAAAACGAAACTATCGTCATTTTATTACTTGAGAACGAAGCCCGCTGCCGATTTATAAGCGTCATTTTGCTGCATATTTGGTTCTGACGTACAAAACTGATTAATCATCTCTCCACGGTCATGTATCCTCATGTTAAAGATAGGCCTACAACACAGGCTTCACAGATTTTCGTGATTCATTTCTCGTCCTTATAATCGCTCTTTCCTCTCTTCTGACTGTTAGATTACATCACAACAATTACTAACAGCTGGCTAATCGGAAAGTGCGGTTATACTGTTACCGTTTGTACACAACAATAGAGTTCCTCTCGGGTCTGAACTCATGAAACCAGCGGAAAACTGTTGTTTCGGAAGGAGCAGAATCGCGAAAAGCCTGCTGCAAACGCTCCAAAACACAGATTTACATTCCAACCCCCTCGAAATTAATAAAAATTCATCGCACGAAAAGGCTCTCCTTTCATCTTCATTGCTGCGAGGCGCTTACCGAAAAAAATGAAGAGCTGTACCAGAAGGCCGAGAAAGCTTAAACTAAAACGGGTTAATACAATGTATAGCCCTGTCAACCGCCTGTTATGGAAATAAAACAATAATAACTCAGGAAGTCTCAAAGCTTCTAGAGTGATCTTTGTACTCGTATTATCGGTCTCCCAGTCATAAAATACAAAATCATGCATTTAATTTAAGTGGAGAAGCAGCGTTAATCTTAAGTGTTGATAAAGTGGGACGAACACTATGAGGCGTTCAAACGTGCGCAGTTGTGGGCTCGATAACGTGAGTGCTCAAGAAATGGAACTGAAGCACACTCCAAATAGACAACATTCTTTGTTACTCCTTTCGTTTCTTCTGTTTTAGTAAACTCCTGTGTGACCTATACTCTGCTCATAATGTTGCTACGGCTAGCATCACTTCCATCTCGTCAAAAATGTACAAAGCGCCTTCTCCAGCGGTCTATGGATACACAGAATATCCAAGCAAGTGTTCAGAAAGTGAAATAACTACTGGCGGGCCGAAGTAAAGGGACTGTCCACTGTACTTACACACACTGAACACTGCTGCTTGTAGTCGACACTGATCCCGGCGAAGTACTCCGGTATCTTCGCTCTGCGCAGGCCCTCCTTGCGCAGCTCGTGGGTTAGGCCGCTCGGACCTCGTGATCACCCCTCGTCGCGAAGTTATCAACAAACCCCAAACTTCTTGCCTCGCTCTCGGACCAGTGAACCCCATATATTGGCAACCAAAGACCTTCTAAGGACACAACCCACACATACCAACTGTTCCTCATAGATATTGGCAATGGAGCCGCAGGAGGTATAGTCGCTACTACACTTGAGCCAGTGGCCCCAGGCAGAACAGTCATCTAACTCAATTTCGCCACAGCTCAGACTCGACTGTAGCAGTGTCTTATTAGTACAGAATAAATGCATTGAAACTTCATGCATGATGTGGAATTTTTCACATATCTCAGTGTTTATGACGTCATATCTCTTGGGTTGGGTTGTTGGGTTGTTTGGGGAAGGAGACCAGACAGCGAGGTCATCGGTCTCATCGGATTAGGGAAGGACGGGGAAGGAAGTCGGCCGTGCCCTTTGAAAGGAACCATCCCGGCATTTGCCTGGAGCGATTTAGGGAAATCACGGAAAACCTAAATCAGGATGGCCGGACGCGGGATTGAACCGTCGTCCTCCCGAATGCGAGTCCAGTGTCTAACCACTGCGCCACCTCGCTCGGTCATATCTCTTGAACTACGTGTCGTATAATGATGTATTTGTGTAGATACATTCAGCGACGTATGTGGATACTACCAGGGAAATATGCTGTGAATAGAGTTAGTAGCCAAGGAGAAATAAATCGAAACTTTATGCACAATGCTGCAGTTTTTCACTCGTCTTAGTGTTTATGACGTCATATCTCCTGAAATCGGAAATTGGTGGTAAGATACTATGGGACCAAACTGCTGAGGTCACACTGCTTAATCTAACTTAAACTAACTTACGCTGAGGACAACACACACACCCACGCCCGAGGGAGGAGTCGAACCTCCGACGGGGGGGGAGGGGGGGGGGGGGGAGGGAGCCGTGCGGACCGTGACAATGCGCCCTAGACCACGAGGCTACCCCGCGCGGCGTCTCTGCTGAACTATGTATGCTACCATGATATAACTTGGTAGGCGCATTTAGCTGAATATGTGGATACTGTCTGAAAAATTTATTGCGAAGAGAGTTAGTAAGACGGAAGTAATAAATTTAAATGTCATCCATGACGCAGCATTTTTCATGCATCTCATTGCGTATGACGTGATATGGCCTGAACTGAACTGTGATAGGTAGGTGGTTCTTACCCCTACAGTGACGTTTACTTGACAGTAAGGGATAGGTGCATCGAGTCTGGCTGACAACCGTCCGTCGGTTTAGGAGAACATGAGGAACATACATACACTATGTGATCAAATGTTTCCGGACACCCCCAAAAACATACGTTTTTCGTATTTGGTGCCTTGTGCTTCCACTTACTGCCAGTTACTCGTTATCAGCGACCTCAGCAGTCATTATCATTAGACATCGAGAGAAAGCAGAATGAGGCGCTCTGCGGAACTCACAGACTTCGAAAGTGGTCATGTGATTGGATGCCACTTGTGTCATACGTCTGTACGCGAGATTTCCACACTCCTATACATCCATAGGGTGTGATAATGAAGTGGAAACGTGACGGGACACGTACAGCACACATGAATTCCAAACTGCATCAGGATCCACCGCAAGTACTATGACAGTTAGGTGGGAGGTGAGAAAATTTGGATTTCATGGTCGAGCGGCTGCTCATGAGTCACACATCACAACAGTAAATGCCAAACGACGCCTCGCTCGCTGTATGGAGCGTAAACATTGGACGATTGAACGGTGAAAAAACGTTGTGTAGTGTGACAAATCACGATACACAATGTGGCAATTCGATGGCAGGGTATGGGTATGACGAATGCCCGGTGAACGTCATCTGCCAGCGTGTGTAGTGCCAACAGTAAAATAGGGGAGGCGGTGGTGTTATGGTGTGGTCGTGTTTTTCATGGAGGGGCTTGCATCCCATGTTGTTCTGCGTGGCACTATCACAGCACAGGCCTAGATTGATGTTTTAAGCACCTTCTTGCTTCCCACTATTTAAGATCTACATCTACATCTATACTCCGCGAGCCACCTTACGGTGTGTGGCGGAGGGTACTTATTGTACCACTATCTGATCCCCCCTTCCCTGTTCCATTCACGAATTGTGCGTGGGAAGAACGACTGCTTGTAAGTCTCCGTATTTGCTCTAATTTCTCGGATCTTTTCGTTGTGATCATTACGCGAGATATATGTGGGCGGTAGTAATACGTTGCCCATCTCTTCCCGGAATGTGCTCTCTCGTAATTTCGATAATAAACCTCTCCGTATTGCGTAACGCCTTTCTTGAAGTGTCCGCCACTGGAGCTTGTTCAGCATCTCCGTAACGCTCTCGCGCTGACTAAATGTCCCCATGACGAATCGCGCTGCTTTTCGCTGGATCATGTCTATCTCTTCTATTAATCCAACCTGGTAAGGGTCCCATACTGATGAGCAATACTCAAGAATCGGACGAACAAGCGTTTTGTAAGCTACTTCTTTCGTCGATGAGTCACATTTTCTTAGAATTCTTCCTATGAATCTCAACCTGGCGCCTGCTTTTCCCACTATTTGTTTTATGTGATCATTCCACTTCAGATCGCTCCGGATAGTAACTCCTAAGTATTTTACGGTCGTTACCGCTTCCAATGATTTACCACCTATGGCATAATCGTACTGGAATGGATTTCTGCCCCTATGTATGCGCATTATATTACATTTATCTACGTTTAGGGAAAGCTGCCAGCTGTCGCACCATTCATTAATCCTCTGCAGGTCTTCCTGGAGTACGTACGAGTCTTCTGATGTTGCTACTTTCTTGTAGACAACCGTGTCATCTGCAAATAGCCTCACGGAGCTACCGATGTTGTCAACTAAGTCATTTATGTATATTGTAAACAATAAAGGTCCTATCACGCTTCCTTGCGGTACTCCCGAAATTACCTCTACATCTGCAGATTTTGAACCGTTAAGAATGACATGTTGTGTTCTTTCTTCTAGGAAATCCTGAATCCAATCACAAACCTGGTCCGATATTCCGTAAGCTCGTATTTTTTTCACTAAACGTAAGTGCGGAACCGTATCAAATGCCTTCCTGAAGTCCAGGAATACGGCATCAATCTGCTCGCCAGTGTCTACGGCTCTGTGAATTTCTTGGACAAATAGGGCGAGCTGAGTTTCACATGATCTCTGTTTGCGGAATCCATGTTGGTTATGATGAAGGAGATTTGTATTATCTAAGAACGTCATAATACGAGAACATAAAACATGTTCCATTATTCTACAACAGATTGACGTAAGCGAAATAGGCCTATAATTATTCGCATCTGATTTATGACCCTTCTTGAAAATGGGAACGACCTGCGCTTTCTTCCAGTCGCTAGGTACTTTACGTTCTTCCAGAGATCTACGATAAATTGCTGATAGAAAGGGGGCAAGTTCTTTAGCATAATCACTGTAGAATCTTAAGGGTATCTCGTCTGGTTCGGATGCTTTTCCGCTACTAAGTGATAGCAGTTGTTTTTCAATTCCGATATCGTTTATTTCAATATTTTCCATTTTGGCGTCCGTGCGACGGCTGAAGTCAGGGACCGTGTTACGATTTTCCGCAGTGAAACAGTTTCGGAACACTGAATTCAGTATTTCTGCCTTTCTTCGGTCGTCCTCTGTTTCGGTGCCATCGTGGTCAACGAGTGACTGAATAGGGGATTTAGATCCGCTTACCGATTTTACATATGACCAAAACTTTTTAGGGTTCTTGTTTAGATTGTTTGCCAATGTTTTATGTTCGAATTCGTTGAATGCTTCTCTCATTGCTCTCTTTACGCTCTTTTTCGCTTCGTTCAGCTTTTCCTTATCAGCTATGATTCGACTACTCTTAAATCAATTCGGGGATGGCGATTGCATAGTTGAAGACGATCTTGCACCTGTTCATAATGCACAGCCTGTGGCGGAGTGGTTACACGAGATTAACATCCCTGTAATGGACTGGCCTGCACAGAGTCCTAACCTGAATCCTATAGAAGACCTTTGGGATGTTTTGGAACGCCGACTTCGTGCCCGGCCTCACCGACCGACATCGATACCTCTCCTCCGTGCAGCACTCCGTGAAGAATGGGCTGCTATTTCGCAAGAAACCTTTCAACACCCGATGTGCCTGCAAGAGTGGAAGCTGTCGTCAAGGTTAAGGGTGGGGCAGCACCATACTGAATTCCAGCATTACCGGCGGAGGGCGCCACGAACTTGCAAGTCATTCTCAGTCAGGTGTCCAGGTACCTTTGATCACATAGTGTACATTTGTACACATATATTCATACATGCACACACACATTTTTGTAATATGTATGGATTCCACAGGTGCTAGTATCTCCTCACTATCTGGTTGTATTAAACGAAGAATATATCTAATCTAATCTTATCAAGTACAACGGGAGCCGGTACATTATTTTATGAGTGAAGTAGTCGATCCTTCGAGGTGAGTTTCGATTGGTAAGCTTAAACGGGGAGAAATGGAGAGATTCTTACCAATACTGTCGGGAGTCATTTGGATTTGTCGCCAGAACTCCTGTGAACCAATCGTAATCAAAATGGTTCAAATGGCTCTGAGCACTATGGGACTTAACATCTATGGTCATCAGTCCCTTAGAACTTAGAACTACTTAAACGTAACTAACCTAAGGACATCACACAACACCCAGCCATCACGAGGCAGAGAAAATCCGTGACCCCGCCGGCAATCGAACCCGGGAACCCGGGCGTGGGAAGCGAGAACGCTACCGCACGACCACGAGATGCGGGCCAATCGTAATCGGCTGCGTCTTTAATATCTTATTTTGTATTATGTATCATATATTAAGGGAAAGAGAAAATAAACATGGTGTTCTGCCGGCAAGCGTCAACTTTTCACTGAAGCGCTAAGTGTACCAGACTTCACTTTACACGAATGATTCAGAACGTTAAGACGACCACACTAACACGAGAGTGAGTACTCTTAGACCGTCCAAAGGACAGACCTAAACCCACACACTAGTGGAAAATAAAAGTGAATGATCAGCAGCAAAGTTTCGACATGACTGAAGTATTCGTCAAATATTACATATGCTGTACATTGCATGCGGTCGTAAGCGGTAAACTAATGCGGATACGTAGGAGGAGCAGTCCTGTAACGTTCGAATACGGTATTACGGATAAGCTACCTGACACAATCGCGTTAATTATATCTGTAGGCGTAAATTTGCGAAACGACACGAAATGAAACAATCAAATAAATTCAGTTTTGTAGGCAAGTCGAATGTCCGACTACTGTTTATTGGGAGCGTTGTGGGAAAGTGTAGCGCACTTATAAAGAAGACAGCGTACAGAACACTGGTGCGGCCCATTGTCGAGTATTGGTGGAGCGTTTGGCATGCTCACCGGGTCAGTTTGAAGGAGGACTTCGAAGCAATTCAAAAGCGAGTTACTAGATTTGTTACTGGCGGATTCGATCAGTATGCGAGTGTTGTACAATGCACACAAACGTACACACACACACACACACAGTTCTGACTCTTGGTATAGTTTTACCATTGTTTATCATCTAAATTGCTAATTATGTTGCTCGTTAGAAAAACTAAAGTCGTTTGTCAAGGTTGTCTGGGAGACTTTAGTAGGTAGGTTCAGGTTTTATCTTCCTTCGCGTCCCTCACGCCTACCTTTGGAATGTAAGTGACTTTAATGGATGTATATATGAGCCCCTACTTTAAAGTAAGTGACTATTCCTTTCTACATAAATGTATTTATGTATCTAGAAGTCAAAAATGGTTCAAATGGCTCTGGGCACTATGGGACTTAACACCTGAGGTCATCAGTCCCCTAGAACTTAGAACTACTTAGACCTAACTAACCAAAGGACATCACACACATCCATGCCCGAGGCAGGATTCGAACCTGCGACCGTAGCGGTCGCGCGGTTCCAGACTGAAGCGCCTAGAATCGCTCGGCTACTGCGGCCGGCTATCTAGAAGTCTCCCAGCTTAATGATTATTCCAAGAGGTTTCGGGATTACGGTCGGATGAAGTCGACGCCAGCCGGTTGCAATCCCCAACCCTCGTGGTAAACTGTAATTATTTTCTCGCCTCCATTAATTCATTGTCCACCCCAAGCACTGAGTGGTCAGCGTGACAGACTGCCATCCTACGGGCCCAGGTTCGATTCTCAGCTGGGTCGGGGATTTTCTCCGCTCAGGGACTAAATGTTGTGTTGTCTTCATCATCATTTCATCCCCAACCGTCGCGCAGGTCGCCCAATGTGGCGCCGAATGTAATAAGACCTGCACCAAGGCGGCCGGACCTGCCCCGTAAGGGGCCTCCCGGCCAATGACGCCAAACGTTCATTTCATTTCCATTAATCCATTTGTAACTGCTCACTGACCCGCAGGGACTGATTGACGCTCAGACTCGGCGTCACACTCTTTCTGTTAATCATTGTGCAACTTCCCCTGCTTTTGTGCACACCCATCTCACCAGCTGTGGTGCTTTCTCGCACTGTTGCCAGACCTCCATGCAAGCGTTTTGCCCGCCCTCTATTTTCAAGCATCTGCCAGCTCAAATTTTACAGAATTTCTACGACATCTCCCACAGTTCAGACATACCTGTAACCATTCAAACTGCTCTTCTCTGTTATGTTCAGGTACCCACTTATTCCTATTTGGTATGGGACCCACAAACTTGAGCAATATTCTGGGGGTCGGTCACACAAATGTTTTGTAAGTAATCTCCTTCGTAGAAGCATTGTTTTCTCCCTAAATAGAAGAAATTCATATTGAAAACGGCTCAGAGTAGTTGAAGATAAACATGGGATGTCCCCTTAGCCTTAATTGCAGCATATGACACTGTCTGGCATGACAGACTCCTTTTCAGATTCATCAGTATTATTCTGTATTGGAAACTGAACATTATGAACATGCTGAACAACAAACACTTGCAGGTGTTCTCAAAGAGCCCTAAAAGTGGAGTTTACAAAATGAATTATAGTATCACACAAGATTCTGTTTTAGCCCCACTCCTTCTTAGCGTGTGTACGTGCGACCTTCAAGAAACAAAGTCAGGAAAATGTATTTATACTAATAGTATAGCTTTGATCACTCGGAGTCAAAGCTGTAGGGAAGCTGACGTAACACTAACATCAGACCTGAATATGTTGGACACAGTTGTCTCCAAATGAATTTTCAAAATATAATTGTGTCAGCTTCCCACCTACCGAATGAAAAAGCAATCTACAAACTAAACATCACATTTACAGATCAGACTCTAAAATACTGCAACACACTCTTACAAAAGCCATCTCCAAAATGTGGCAGCTAAATTCAAAACTCGGAACAATGTCGTCCAGAAGTTGACAGGTACTGCCTGGAGTGCCACTGCAACAGTCCTTACATTAACAGCATTAGCTCTTTCGTGCTCAGTCGCAGAATATTGCTGTTCCATCGGGCTACACAGTGTTCACACTAAAATAATTGACACAAAGCTCAGTCGAACAATGAGCCTCATCACAGGGTGTATCTGTCCCACAAACTCACATTGGTTACTGGTTCTTAGCAATGTTCCACCACCATCTAAGAGAAGATTACAATCGTGCTGAACGTGTGGAAAGGAATCAGAAACAACCTAGAGGTACCAGTTCATGCAGAATTTTCATTATCAGAACATGTAACTGAGGTCTGGAAAGCAACTGTGGCCACTGTTCGATTAAAGCAGTGATGACAAATCACTGGTAATAAAGAAAACTGAAAAATACTAGAGCGATGAGAAGTGGAATGGATGCATGAAATTAGTTGCAGTAAAGGCAGGTGCCAGGCTGAGAACCTTTGGAAAAAATCCTAAAATAATGCAACTCGTTCACGACGGAAGTGACTCACGCGGTAGGATAAACAGAGGAGATAGAGAACTGTTCGTTTAGAAATCACGAGAGAATTACAGAAAAGCTCATCATGCTATAGTGGCAGGCAATAAAGAGAGGTACTGTACATTACGGAGAAGTTTCCACTTGAAATTACGAGAATATATGTTCCAAGAAGAGTCACGCACATACATCTCGAGAAACAATTACGGCACGAAAATGAGAGAAATTACGGATAATACGGGGGCTTACTGACAGTTGCTCTCCCTGTACACCGTCAGCGAAAGGAAGTGGAGAGGGGAGAGACGGTAGTCATCTCAGAAGTCCCCCTCACCCCCACACGACATAGAGTTGTGACTTGCAGAGTACAGGTGCAGATGTGTCCAAGACAGTGCATGTTGCCAGCTTTGACTTACAGCAGTGAGACACGAAACATTAAAGCGAAAACTGAGGGTTGCTAAGTGAGAAACGTCGGGAATAACGAGGCGAGACAAGAAAAGAGATTAGATCAGGAAGCAAAGTGGAATAAAAGGCCTGATTATGGTAGTTGACATTGTCAGAGGGGAAATCAACCCGGATGGGCTAGCACGTAGTCGGGTAAAGGGAGAGCCGCGCTCACAGTGTCGCCTGCATGGGCGCGGGCAGAGCAGTGGAGTCGAGAGCAGCTGGCGTCTGTCTAATGGTCTGTGCTGTAAAGACTAGATGGCAGTATGCGCAGTCAAGGCGCAAGCATAGCCGCAGCAATGTATCTGGATGAGCACAGAGCGTTGTGTAGCTGAAATTGCTAGTCAAAGTAATGCGGTAAAGCGGCGCTCTATTTTACAGTTCAACTCTAGTTGGGAGTTGGATTACTTGTACACCGAAAGCGAAGGGGGAGCACAATGTTAGGTATGTGGTCAAACATAGGCATAAAAAAGTGCAATTTAGAACAGAATACGTCACTTCAACCATTGTGGATGTGTAGAGGGTAAAAAACAACTTAATCTGCTTAATAATCTACATGAGGAAGGAACTAAAGTAGAGGTAAGTAGTAGGGTAAGGGCAGCTCGAGTCCACTTTTTATATCAAACTGATATGCAAATTAATTAAATTAAACAATTAATTATTCTCTCAGCCCCCACCCCCATCCCCAGATGATGTCATGAATTTTCCACAGACTGCACGTGGGTCCCAGTTCCCTCCCCCTCCTTCTCTCCTGGATACCCTGTTTCGAATGTTGGCGTGAATTTTGAATTTTGGCGGAAATTTATTTGTCTCAGGCTTGTGCTGACGTCCTGCACCTACCCCTCTCACAGTAAATTTAAATGGTGGTGCCCTTTCCTGGACTCAAACCCTGGTCCTTCTGGAAGCAAAGCCCTAGTGCAACCTCCCCCCATCCTCAACACAACTACACCATCAGAGGCGCTTGAAATTGCAAGTAGCCAATAGGAGCATAGGATCCAATTACACTGCAGATATAAGACAGGCTCAGCAGCTCTGCAGCCTCAGTTGCAGTCAGTCAGTCAACATGAAGCGCCAACAGAGATCGTCTTGCACTGCCCAGCTGCAGCAGCAGCAGAATAGCAAGAAGCCACGGAAGAGTAAGTACCCCTTGCTCAACGTCTGTGTTTACTGCTCTGGGAGGAAGATGAACTCTTGGTGCTGGTATTATCGCTTGTAACGGTTTTTCTTCTTTGCTCATCAGTGTATGCGACGTCCTCCAGCCTGTAGGTGTCTGCAGCAGCGATGTGTCCCAGCCTGTCGTGACCCGCACCAGCGGCAGCATCCTGGGATCCTGTCGTGCACCTGGTCAGCTTGATGGAGCAGGACAATCAGCTGTTCTTGTCGGTTGAAGACACCCAGCCAGCCCCTGACTCGCTGAAGTGTACCAGGGGTCCTAATCAGCATGACATAGGCCTTACTGGACCCCATATTCCAGTGATACTGCATGGGCAAAGTGAGGATGCAGTGGATGGGAAGATATCAATTAAGGTCTGAGCACCGCTACTGTTCACTTCAGTGTATAATTTAGCCACTACAGGTTTGAAGCGTTTGCAAATTGGTATAGAAGCAACTGCAGACAGAGAGAGAGGCGTGTTCTGATAGAGATCGAGAATGCAGCTAAAAGTGCTAAAGGGCGATTTACGGAGGTGGAATGGGGTGAACCATGTCCTGCAAAAGCAACTGACCACCGAGTATCATCCGAGCCGTCCTCCTCTGGACGTTTACTGTGCTGCTCTAATTCTGTCCATTACAACAGTATACGATGACTCTGCACTTCGTGTGAAATCGGCTGACACATCCATTTATATGCTGCACTCCACCATTACAACCTTGTCCGTTCTACAGACGATGCTATCTGTTGTGTTGGGAAGACTGGACAGATGGCTGCCTTGTGTTAAAGCTGTGTATAGATACATTGCAGAGTATCTAAGTATGAACAGTGTACATGTAGACGATTTCGAACAGTGGGTCAGTATGGTGCCGGCGAAAACTAATGTACTGCCAATAAGTGTGAGAGAAATACATGCTGAATTCTGTGCTTACAAGAAGGCCGTATTTTCTGTATTCTCTATTGGCGTTAAGATAAAGAAAAAACTGGTTGACGTAGTGCATCCTGTGTGAGATTACTGAATTAAAAAATGCATATAACCATGTATGTGTTTTTTATTTCTTACTTCTTATTATATTGCAAGTACTAAAGCTATTACCCCAGTATTTTCACTGAAAACATGAAACAGCAGAAAGTTATGGCATAGTATTCATTAATTTCTATAAAAACCCATTGCACGCCAGTACCTGACATAGTAGGTATCAAGGCAAGGTGGGTGAAGCATCTCGACTTTTTTGTAACCGACTGGAGATGTGACGGTGCGCAAGAAGAGCTGAAGAAGAAGAATGGTGCACTCCTTCCCGACATCATAAATGCGATAACTGTAGGTCCATCCAACTATGGTAAGACAAATGTTCTCATGTCGCTGCTGACACATCCGGATGGAGTCCGCTTTCAGCATGTATGTGTATTTTCCAAAACACTGTTTCAGCCGGAATACCAACTATTAAAACAGTTATTGCAGAGTGTAAATGGTAATGCATACACGACATATTGTGAGAACAGTGATACCCCTCCACCGGAAAAAGTTGAGTCAAACACAGTGTTCATTTTTCACGATGTTGCTGTGGAAAACTAAGGTGAAACTCGACGATATTTCTATTTCGGTCGCCATACGGCTGTTGATGTATTTTATCTGAGTGAGACTTATTCCAGAATCCCAAAACAGCTGCTGAGGGATAAAGCAAATCTAATTATAGCACTCAAACAGGACAATCTGAAATTAAAACACCTTTAACAGGCTCATGTACGAACCGATATGTCGTTCAATGATCCCAGCAAAATTTCACAGCGACAACGATGATGCTACATCTGATTTCATTAAGTGACACTAGGACAGACAAAATATTCGATGTCAGTGGTGGAAAACCATACAAGTTGGGGGCGCAGCCTATAACTTTAAATTTTTAAAAATGCAGATCGGTGATAGACAGTTTCAAAGAACACCCGGTCTACTGAACTTTAGTTTCCTTAAGACCCACAAACACTGTAAATTATTCGCCTAAAGATCTGGAAATGTATCATGAAATATTGTTTTTAAATGATCTCCATAATAATGCAAAAAGCCAAAGCAATGTGAAATACAAATCGGTTATAAGACCTCTATTGGATGGTGAAAGAAATAGCAATGGTGATGGTACTGACATTCAGCACAAAAGAGTGAGCAATCGACTCCCGCATTATACAGGGTGGTCCATTGATAGTGACTGGGCCAAATATCTCACGAAATATGCATCAAAAGAAAAAACTACAAAGAATGAAACTCATCTAGCTTGAACGGGGAAACCAGATGGCACTATCGTTGGCCCGCTACTTGGCGCTGCCATAGGTTAAACGGATATCAACTGCGTTTTTTTAAAATGGGAACCTCAATTTTTTATTACATATTCGTGTAGTACATAAAGATATATGAATGTTTTAGTTGGAACACTTTTTTTGCTTTGTGATAGATGGCGCTGTAATAGTCACAAACGTATAACTACGTGGTATCCCGTAACATTCCGCCAGTGCAGACAGTATTTGCTTCGTGATACATTACCCGTGTTAAAATGGACAGTTTACCAATTGCACAAAAGGTCGATATCGTGTCGATGTATGGCTATTGTGATCAAAATGCCCAACGGGCGTGTGCTATGTATGCTGCTCGGTGTCCTGCACGACATCATCCAAGTGTCCGGACCGTTCACTGGATAGTTACGTTATTTAAGGAAACAGGAAGTGTTCAGCCACATTTGAAACGTCAACCACGACCTGCAACAAATGATGATGCCCAAGTAGTAGCACACAAATCGCGTGAGAATCGAGAATCTCAAAAACGTCGGTGTTGAGAATGCTACATCAACATCGATTGCACCCATACCATATTTCTCTGCACCAGGAATTGCGGCCTTGCCGCAGTGGATACACCGGTTAAGCGCTGTTGGGCGTGGCCGGCACTTGGATGGGTGACCATCCAGCCGCCATGAGCTGTTGCCATTTTTCGGGGTGCACTCAGCCTCGTGATGCCAATTGAGGAGCTACTCGACGAATAGTAGCGGCTTCGGTCAGGAATACCATCATAACGACCGGGAGAGTGGTGTGCTGACCCCACACCCCTCCTATCTGCATACTCTTTGGAGGATGACACGGCGGTCGGATGTTCACGATAGACCTGAAGACGGAGTGCTTTTTTTTTACCAGGAATTGCATGCAGACGAATTTGAATGTCATGTACAATTCTGCCACTGAGCATAGTGAAATTATGGGACGATGACAGATTTTTTGCAACCCATTCTATTTAGCGACGAAGCGTCATTCACCAACAGCAGTAACGTGAACCGGCATAATATGCGCTATTGGGCAACGGAAAATACACGATGGCTGCGACAAGTGGAACATCAGTGACCTTGGCAGGCTAATGTATGGTGCGGCATTATGGGAGGAAGGATAATTGGCCCCCATTTTATCGATGGCAATCTAAATGGTGCAATGTATGCTGATTTCCTACGTGATGTTGTAACGATGTTACTACAAGATGTTTCACTGCATGACAGAATGGCGATGTACTTCCAACATGATGGATGTCCGGTAAATAGCTCACGTGCGTTTGAAGCGGTATTGAATAGCATATTTCATGACAGGTAGATTGGTTGTCGAAGATCCATACCATGGCCCGCACGTTCACCGGATCTGACGTCCCCGGATTTCCTTCTGTGGGGAAAGTTGAAGGATATTTACTATCCACGGGCAACGCCTGACAACATGCGTCAGCGCATTGTCAATGCATGTGCGAACATTACGGAAGGCGAACTACTCGCTGTTGAGAGGAATGTCGTTACACGTATTGCCAAATGCATCGAGGTTGACGGACATCATTTTGAGCATTTATTGCATTAATGTAGTATTTGCAGGTAATCACGCTGTAACAGCATGCGTTTTCAGAAATAATAAGTTCACAAAGGTACATGAATCACATTGGAACAACCGAAATAAAATGTTGAAACGTACCTACGTTCTGTATTTTAATTTAAAAATCCTACCTGTTACCAACTGTTCGTCTAAAATTGTGAGCCATATGTTTGTGACTATTACAGCGCCAACTATCACAAAGCGAAAAAAATGGTCCAACTAAAACATTCATATTTCTTTACGTACTACATGAATATGTAATAAAAATGGGGGTTCCTATTTAAAAAAATGCAGTTGATATCGGTTTGACCTATAGCAGCGCCATCTAGCGGGCCAACCATAGCGCCATCTGGTTCCCCCCTTCAAGCTAGAGAAGTTTCGTTCTTTGTAGTTTTTTAGTTTGATGCTTATTTCGTGAGATATTTGGCCCGGTCACAATCAATGGACCACCCTGTATGTATATTTGGATGGATCATTTAAGAAAAAGGATGGTAGTCATACAGTGGGATCAAAGCCTACACACAATGCTTTGGCAGTCCTGGTCCAGGACCGAGCGAGGTGGCGCAGTGGTTAGCACACTGGACTCGCATTCGGGAGGACGACGGTTCAATCCCGTCTCCGGCCATCCTGATTTAGGTTTTCCGTGATTTCCCTAAATCGCTTCAGACAAATGCCGGGATGGTTCCTTTGAAAGGGCACGGCCGATTTCCTTCCCCATCCTTTCCTCACCCGAGCATGCGCTCCGTCTCTAACAACAACTAACAATGGCTCTGAGCACTATGGGACTTAACATCTATGGTCATCAGTCCCCTAGAACTTAGAACTACTTAAGCCTAAGTAACCTAAGGACATCACACAACACCCAGCCATCACGAGGCAGAGAAAATCCCTGACCCCGCCGGGAATCGAACCCGGGAACCCGGGCGTGGGAAGCGAGAACGCTACCGCACGACCACGAGATGCGGGCCGCTCCGTCTCTAATGACCTCGTTGTCGACGGGACGTTAACACTAATCTCCTCCTCCTCCTCCTGTTCCAGGAAATACGATATGAACTTAATGGGGTAGTGGTTGACTGTACACGTAATGTTGGCATAGCATCAACCCTTAAAATATCTGTCTAATCATCATCCTCGGACCTGAATTGCCTGTAGGCAGAACAGCAGAAGAGTACCGCCGATTTACTGCATGCATACCTATAAAAATGCTTATGGGGTACTTTGAGGACATACAGCGAATTACTATGAATGCTAAACAGGAACTTATTCCGGTACGGAGTGCAGCAGTTAGCAACTCATACATTGAAGGAGCTAAAGCGTAGATCAGAATATCATCAGTAAAGTTATATGGAAAATTACAATCAAATGAACACCCTTAGCTGCTTACAGGCGTTGACATACGTCAACGGGGACAGATGAAAATGTGTGCCCCGACCGGGACTCGAACACGGGATCTCCTGCTTACATGGCAGACGCTCTATCCATCTTTTTCTTCTTTTTTCTTTAAATCTCATTTTGTTCGTTTTCATTCGTTGTATCTGCTCTGGGCGGACGTCGAAAGACACCCGTTTCAGTTCGTTGTTGATCCATTCACTCAGTTTTTTTATTACACAGGGCAGCTAACACTCTGACCGAACACGCTGAGCTACCGTAGCGGCTATCCATCTCACCCACCGAGGACACAGAGGATAGCGCGACTGCAGGGATTTATCTCTGGCACGCCTCCCGCGAAACCCACATTCTCAACGTATTGTCCCGCACTACATTCGTAGTGCCCCCGCCCATTATTCTCATTACTCGCGGCGCGTTGCCGATTCCCGTATGAGTTCGGGCACTGTTTGTGCATTTGCACAGAAGAAGAAGATGGTCAAGTGGCCGGTGAGCGTTAACTATATATTTTACTAAGATGGTATTTGTTCTTTCGGACATGTCCGAAAGAACAGATACCATCTTACAAGGGAACCTCCCCATCGCACCCCCCTCAGATTTAGTTATAAGTTGGCACAGTGGATAGGCCTTGAAAAACTGAACACAGATCAATGGAGAAAACAGGAAGAAGTTGTGTGGAACTAGGAAAAAAATAAGCATAATATACAAATTGAGTAGTCCATGCGGAACATAGGCAGCATCAAGGATAGTGTGAGCTCGTGAGCGCCGTGGTCCCGTGGTTAGCGTGAGCAGCTGCGGAACGAGAGGCCGTTGGTTCAAGTCTTCCCCAGAGTGAAAATTTTAATTTTTTATTTTCAGACAATTATCAAAGTTCAGGCACTCACACAAAATCAACTTCACTCTCCAAAATTCCAGGACATGTTCAGATTTGCTTGGACATATACAGGATTTGACGGTCTACACACGGAAAAATTTGAAAACGTTAAAAACATATTTTTTGACAGAGCACAGGGAAAACTGAGCGACTCTGAAACGGTTGCATTCATTTGTTGCAGTTTATGTGACAAACTCTTGTGTTTTCATCACTTTTTTGGGAGTGATTATCACATCCACAAGAAAACCTAAATCGGGCAAGGTAGAAGAATCTTTTTACCCATTCGCCAAGTGTACAAGTTAGGTGGGTCGACAACATATTCCTGCCATGTGACGCACATGCCGTCACCAGTGTCGTATAGAATATATCAGACGTGTTTTCCTGTGGAGGAATCGGTTGACCTATGAT